>NC_091438.1:131823683-133089813 GCF_964237555.1 Oryctolagus cuniculus | reverse complement strand
TCTAACTCTGCCTGTCAAAAATAAATAAATAAAAAATAAATAAATCTTAAAAAAAAAGAATTTAAAACAAAAGTGCTGGTTATTAGCAGGGATGAAGAGCAGAACTCGAGGCCAAGCTGGAGCGTGGGGGTGACTTGCAAGGTGGGCCCTCCAGCTGCGTCACTCTCTTGACACCAGCCACGTGCAAATCCCTGAGTTGCCATCACTGAATCCACAGGGCTGAAGTCATGACTTCCAAGATCTACTGTATGCAGAGTATGAAAAGAAATCACAGCTCAAAAGAACAGAGAGCAGAGGTTTTCATGAGAAAGATACTATGAGGCAGGCATGTGGCACGCTGGCTTATTTGTCCCCGGGATGCCCACATCCCAAATCAGAGTGCCAGCGTTTGAGTCTCATCTCCACTTCCTATCTTGCTTCCTGCTAATGTGCACCCTGGGAGACAGCAGGTGATGATGATTCAAGCACTTGGGCCCCTACCATCCACATGGGAGATCTGGATGGAGTTCCTGGTTCCTGGTTTCAGTCTGGCCCAGCCCTGGCTGTTGTGGACATTTAAGGAGTGAACCAAAGGATGGAAGATATCTCTCTCTGTGTGTGTCTCTCTGTCTCTCTCTGCCTTTCAAAAAAAAATCTAAAATCAATTAAAATTAAAATGTTTCTAAAAAGAAAGATGCTATAGGGATGGAGATTAACCAATATTATCACTGCCCCATTTACCCTTTGCATGCTGTAATGTGAACCCCGGTTTCATCCTATCACAGGCTCCTATGCCCAGAGGCTACCGTGGGGCAGGTTCGTTGTCAAGCCTCATTAGATGGCTGGTAAAAGGCCCAGAAGGAGCGCCACTCGCCTTCCCAGCTGGACGCATCAAGGGTGCTGGGAAAACCCAGTTCAGCTCGTTCCCAGGGTGAGCTCACACATCAAAAAGAAACAAATATGCCTAAGGAAGCAGTGCCTGTGTTCATGGGCAGTGTCCAGCCCGTGGGTCAGGTCACCTCCTGTTAAAGCACTAAATGCTCCAAGGAAAAGCCAGAGATTGTCAGGGGAGTTCATGAAAACAGCCAGGACAGAGGCCTTGCTGTTGAGACGCTGTAAATATGAAAACACAGATAGACTGAAAGTGAATGGGGGCAGGGGGAGGCCTGGCGTGTGAATACAAGAGCGAAAGGCTGCAGTGACTGTTTTAATATCGGGGAAGCCAGACTTCGCTACAAAGGACGTGAGCAGAGATGATGACGGAAGGGTCACGTCATCAGAATCCATCCCGCTGAAACAGGGGGACAGGACACAGCGCAACGCAATCGTAGGCTGCACTAGACAGTAAGGGTCAAAGGTCGTGTGAAAGTTCTCCCATTCATTGTGGAAACCTGTGAAAATGGGTCGCTCTGAAGTGTCCCACCTGAAATCTACTCCATCCTGTCCCCAAGTGAGAGATGCTGATGGGTGCATGGACTGGGCTGGGGCAGACCTCTCAAAGCGAAGTGGACTCATTGCCAAGTCTGAATCAAGCCAGTGTGGTAAATTCTTCACGACTGACGTCGGATGCCGGCAATGGTTTGTCCAAACACACGGAGCAAGGAGCCGCCTCTGTGTCAGCAGGCAATCGAGATGGCTAAAGAGCAGAGGAGCGTGTTTAACAAGAGCACGCAGCTCAGACCTCACCCTCCACCGAGTGGGCAGCCACGAGGTCCTGCCGAGCCGCGGGTCCCATGCCAGACTAGCCCCAGCAAGCACCTCCACCTTGCATAACCATGGACCCAGGCTTATAAAGTGCCTACCAGCTGGCATCGTAACATAGGTCTTCCTCCAACTTGTGCTGTCCCAGAGACGCACACCAGGTTATGCATTTTTAGGAATTTTTTTTTTTTTTACGATTTTATTTATTTGTTTGAGAGGCAGAGTTACACAGAGAGGGAGAGATAGAGAAAAAGAACTTCCATCCACTGGTTCACTCCCCAAACGGCTGCAACAGCCAGAGCTGGCCCAACCTGAAGCCAAGAGCCAGGAGCTTCCTTCAGGTCTCCCACATGGGTGCAGGGGCCCAAGGACTTGGGCCATCTTCTACTGCTTTCCCAGGCCATAGCAGAGAGCTGGATCAGAAATGGAGCAGCTGAGACTAAAACCAGTGCCCATATGGGATGCTGGCACCACAGGTGGAGGCTTAGCCTACTATGCCACAGTGCTGGCCCCCTAGGAATTAACTTTTACTTAATTTTTATTTATTTTTACTCCAGCTAAAGGGCAGTATTGCCTGGATTTCACATAGAGAGCAAACTCCATCTTGGATTAGTTAGAAACAGTCGAATGTGACCAAGATGACATCAAAATCTAGACAACAAAAGCGAGAAGACATCAGTTGGGCTTTGGGACTTCATTAAGATTAAAAACTTTGTGTGTCACCAGCCATTATCAGTGAAGTAAAAGACAACCCATAGAATGGGGAAAATATTCATAAATCATATAAATCATGTATTTGATAAGGGATTGATATCCAAAATGTGTATGTATACAATGAGCAGTCTTAAATAAGTATTCTCTGAAATGTGTACACACTCTTGGGGCCAGCACTGTGGCAGAATGGGTAAAGGTGCCATCTGTGGTGACAGCATCCCACATGGATGCCGATTTGAGTCCCAGCTGCTGCACTTCCAATCCAGCTCCCTGCTAATGCTCCTGGGAAAGCAAAGGAGGATGGCCCAATCCTTGGGATCACGTGGCATCACGTGGAAACCTGGAGGAAGCTCCTGGCTCCTGACTTTGGCCTGGCTTAGCACTGGCCTTTGTGACTATCTAGGGGTAAACCAGCGGATGGAAGATTCATATTCTCTCTCTCTCTCTTCAATGTTTTTTGAAGCGACCTAGAGTTAGGAACACCTATACACCTGCTCTCACCACCCACGGGGGTGGATTACCTGGGGTCCAGGGCAGGCACAGCACAGAGGCCTCCGACGGCTTGCAGTCCAGTGCCTGTGCACCTGGGCACACAGTGACCCAGTGTCTGCATTTATTCTTTTCTTGTCCCTGCAGCACAGTGCGTGGCGGAGGTCAAGACAGTGGTTGCAAGAGCAGAGGCTCTGTGGTCAGGCTGCTCCTCACACGCCCTGAGACCCCTCGCGGTAAGAAGAGGTCATACCTACCTGCCTGGAAAGCTGGGCAGGCCTTACCTCAGCCACCCCTCGCCCATCCCAGAACCCTGCCCAGCCAGGCGCAGGGCGCAGCTCGCCCGCGTGCTGCCCCATGGAGGAGCGGAGGATGTCGGGAGGAGGAGTGGAGGATGTCGGGAGGAGGAGTGGAGGATGTCGGGAGGAGGAGGCCCTCCTGA
This sequence comes from Oryctolagus cuniculus, assembly GCF_964237555.1. NCBI lineage: Eukaryota > Metazoa > Chordata > Mammalia > Lagomorpha > Leporidae > Oryctolagus > Oryctolagus cuniculus. Next base: position 133,086,488 of record NC_091438.1, on the reverse strand, counting down.
GGCGGCGGCGGCGGGGGCCCCACGCGCCCAGCCCCACCTCGCCCCTCAGCCTCGCCGCCTCTCCCGCCTCGCGCGGTTGCTGGGCAACTCGCTATCAAGAAGGAACTCGCTATCAATAAAGAACTCGCTATCAAGAAGGAACCCGCCGGAGAACTTCCGCTGCGCCCGGCCCCGGCGTTCGTCTTCTCCGCGGTCTCGCAGGGAGGCCGGCCCCGCGGCGCGCACGGCTGAGTGACAAAGAGCCTCGCTCGGCAGCGGGGGCCGCGTGGCGTGGAGGGAGCACGCGTGGCTGCGGAGTCCGCGGGCTCGGCTCGGATCCACGCCTGCCTGCCCACCCCTAGCGCGGAGGGGAAACGGAGGCCGGGCTGCTGGGAGCCGGGAGTCCCGGCCCCACTCGTGGCTCTGGGTGGCTCGGCCACCTGGGCTGGTCACTGGCCCTCGCTGCGCCTCCGCTCAGGCTGTGGGAAACCAAACGACACCCGGGCCGCTCTGAATTCCTGGCCCGCCTCTGCCCCCTGGTGGCCAGAGGCACCCTAGCACCCAGAGGAGATGGCCTCGGAGGCGGGGAGCGAGTGACCTCCGCAGAGGCTGGGGTCCCTCTGACCCCAGTCCCAACCAGCTAGCTGGAGGTGATTATGCCTGCGTCTCTGAGCTGTTGCAAGATGCAAGGAGCTAATGCGTTCAAAGTGCTGGGACGCGCGGGTTCGTGGCACAGAAGACGGGAATTGCGTGGTGAGGAGCCCAGGGGCTGCACCCTTAAGGAGACACCTCTGTCACTGGAAACCAGAGTTGTTGACTTCAGCTGTAAATGGACTTATGGTCTCCGGGACAGGTAACCGTCCCCTGCGTCAGTACACTCGCCAGTCTTGCCAATCTTGTTAATGCTTTCTTCCAATTAGCAAGTGTAAAATATTTTCCTTCGTTTTTGCTCTTCCTTTGGTTTCTGACTTTATCATTTCCTTCCTTTCTGTGTTAAGGGTTTGCTTTCATTGCTTTCTATCACTGTCTTAAGTTGGATGTGTTCGTTCTTTTTAACTTTGTCGTGGTATCATTTACAACACCATAAAATTCACCTGTTTCAAGTGAACGATTCCGTGATTTTTAGTGTCATCACAGAGCTGTGCAGCCATCACCCCAATAATGTTAGGGCGTTTCCATCACCCCCCAAAGGAGGTCGTATACATTTGCAATTTACCCCCCGGTGACACCCCCAGTCCAAGGCAACCACCAATCTATATTCTCTCTGTCTGGGTTTGCCTTTTCTGAGCGTTTAGCAAGGATGGGACCCTCCAGTGTGTGGTATTCTGTGTCTGGCATCCTTTGCTTAGCTTAATATTTTGTAGGTTCATCCACGAAGTGATGTGTGGCAGGCAGTACTCAGTTCCTTTTCATTGCTGAATAATATTCCATTGTGTGGAAATAGACCCCATTTCCTTTACCCACTCACATTAATAGACAATTGTATTGTTTCAGCTTTGGATTGTGTGAAGCAGTTGTTTCTATTAACGTTTGCTCAGAAGTTTCCATTCCCTTGGGGACTTGTTTATTTTTGTACATGGGTTGTTTCCCGACAAATGTATTTACAGATATGAGTTTGCCCCAGTTGCTATTTTAGCTGTGTCCCACAAACTTTGACGTGTGTTTTGCTGCTATTCAGAGCTAAATATTTCTTGAATTTCACAGACACTCCTGGGCTCAGAAATCCATCACTCCCGACTTCTCCAGAAGCTAGCCGTCCTCATTGACGGGAGGTGAGAATATGGAGGGAGGGGCACTAGGGGATAAGTGCAGAGGCACCTGTTTAACAATGCAAATCTGGTCGCCAGCAAGTAGTCCTATTGCTCTGAAGATTTTTTTTTTAATAGCCCTGATCAATATACAGCTCACTGACAGAGATGCTGGGGGCAGGTGTTTGGCCCAGTAGTTAAGACACGCACATCCCATAACAGAGAGCTCCTGACTCCAGCTTCCTCCTAACTCAGACCCTGGGAGGCAGCAGTGATGGCTCCAGTAATTGGTCCTTGCCACACACATGGGAGACCTGGATTAAGTTCCTGGCTCCCGGCTTTGGCCCTGGCCAAGTCTTTGCCATTATGGGCATTTGGTGAGTAAACCAGGAGATGGAATATCTCTGTCTCTCTCTCTCTCTCTGTCTCTTTCTCTCTTTTTCTACCTCTCAAATAACTAAATAAATATTTTTTGAATGTATTTATTTATTTGAAAGTCAGAATTACACAGAGAGAGAAGGAGAGGCAGAGAGAGAGGTCTTCCATCTGCTGGTTCACTCCCCAAATGTCCGCAACAGCCGGGGCTGGGCCAGGCTCAAGCCAGGAACCAGGAGCTTCACCTGGGTCTCTCATGTGGGTGCAGGGACCCGAGCACTTGGGCCATTCTCTGCTACTTTCCCAGGCCATAGCAGAGAGCTGGATTAGAAGAAGAGCAGCCGAGACAAGAACCAGCGCCCATATGAGATGCCGGCACCTCAAGCCAAGGCTTAGCCCACTACACCCTAGCCCTGGCTCCTCTCATACAGTTTTAAATGAGTGGATTTAGGAAGGTCCTCACAATAATGACTGGAACATAAAAAGCAACATGTAAATATTAAGTATTATTCATATGTATTTTCTTCTTTGTTTTTGTTTTTGTTTTTTGAAAGGGAGGGAAGGAGAGAGAAAGAGAAAGGGAGACAGCCCCCATCTGCTGATTCACTCCCCAGATGCCTGCAACGACCCAGGGTTGGGCCAAAACTGAGAGCCAGGCACTCTGGCCAGGTCTCCCAAGTGGGTGGTAGGAATCCAGCTACTGAGCCATCGCTGCTGCCTCCTGGGGTCTGCATCAGCAGGAAGCTGGAGTCAGGAGCTGGAGCCGGGAATTGACCCAGGCACTCTAGTGTGGGATGCTGGTGTCTAAACCTCCAGGCTAAACACTCATCCCTCCTTGCTCCTCTCTTACACTAGTGAAATGAAGGCCTAAGAAGTCAAGGGTTTTGCCCCTGACAACAACTACATAGTAGGGCTGGGCCTGGGACCAAGGTCTCCTGATCCAAAGTTTAATGCTTGATGGATCGCCCTGCCAGTTGGAGTCCCAGCTGCCCCATCCACTTCCAATCCGGCTCCCTGCTAATGCGCCTGGGAAAGCAGTGGAATTTGGCCCAAATGCTTGGTCCCAACTGGCACCCATATGGGATTCTGGTGTTGCAGGTAGCAGTTTTATCTGCTACACCACAGCACCTGCCCCTATTCTTTCATTTTTTTTCCCTACAAAACCTTTAATTTGAAATAATTTCAAAGTTGCAGGAAAGTTGTGAAATAGTACAAAGACAACACCTTTACCTAACCCAGACTACTTATTTGCCTCTTTCCTGATCTATCTTTTTATATATATTCACTCTATAAAAATTTGTTTAATTAAGTTCACATACAAATACACATGTAATTTTTTTCTGATCCATTTGAAAGAAAGTTGTGGGAGCCGGTGCTGTGGCGTAACGGGTAAAGCCACCGCCTGCAGTGTCAGCACCTCATATAGGTGCTGGTTCAAGTCCCAGCTGCTCCACTTCCGATCCAACTCTCTGCTATGGCCTGGGAAAGCAGTAGAAGATGGCCCAAGTCCTTAGGCCCCTGCACCCACATGGGAGACCCAGAAGAAGCTCCTGGCTCCTGGCTTTGGATTGGCGCAGTTCCAGTCGTTGTGCCCAATTGGGGAGTGAACCAACGGAAGGAAGCCAAAATTTGGGTGCGACTCCAGGCAGTCTCAGCAGACATATACACGTAGGCATATCCATACATGTGCATAGGGCCCTCCACATCTAGATGAACCTCCATAATTCACCTCCATATGTGAGGAGCTGTGAGTTCACTCTGATACTTATAATACAAGCCCCAGCACAGGACGAGTCTTAGTCTGCTCCATTCATAACTCCCTTCTCTGACAATGAGAAAATTAGCTCACCATGCTCTCAACGTACTATTAACTCTTCTCTTCCTGATGCAGCAAGTGTAAGAGCCACGTGGCCATTTCTCACTCCTGCCCGTGCCTCCACCCAGCAAGTGCTGGTGAGCTGCCACCTCAAGGGCAAGGGAAAGAGGAATTCCATTCCTTTAACTTTTCAAAGGTTTCTTTTCATCTACTTGAAAGAGAGAGAGAGAGAGAGAATATGAGAATATTATACCCCCTGGCTCACTCCCCAAATACAACAGCCAGGGGTGGGGCCAGGCCAAAGCCAGGAGTCTGGAACTCCACCCAGGTCTCCAGTGTGTGAGTGGCAGGGCCCCAGAACTGCTGCCTCCCTGGGTACATTAGCAGAAAGTCGAGTGGCAGCAAAGGAGCCAGGGCTTGAGGTGGCGCTCCAATATGGGATGCAGGTGTCCCAAGTGGCAGCTTAGCCTGCTGCACAACGCTGGCCCCCAATCCCTTTCATGTTTTAAAAAGATTTACTTACTTACTTACTTACTTACTTATTTATTTGAAAGAGTTACAGAGAGCTAGAGGCAGAGGGAGAGAGAGAGAGAGAGAAATCTTCCATCACTAGTTCACTCATCTGCTGGTTCACTCCCCAGTGGCCTCAATGGCTGGGGCTGAGCCAGGCTGAAGCCAGGAGCCAGGAGCTCCATCCTGGTCTCCTGTGTGAGTGACAGGAACCTAAACACTTGGGCCATAATTTGCTGCTTCCCAGGAGCATTAGCAGGAAGCTGGATTGGAAGTGGAGTAGCCAGGACTCTGAGTAGCAGTCTGATAGGGGATGACAGCATGGACTCAGGCAGCAGCCTCACCTGCTGCACCTCAATGCTGCCCCCATTATTGCTGCTTTATGAAGTCTATATCCTTCAACATTCCTTCACTGTTGCTCAAATCCTGTGTTTACCATTGTTATTCTTTTCAGTCCTTCCTGCATCCTTGGACTTCCAAGTGGGATTATTTTCCTCTGGCAGAAAAATATCCTATACTGTCTCCTTCCACGTGGAGCAGCTGAAAGTGATTATCTTCATTTATTCATTTTTGTCTGAAAAAGCCACGTGGCACCTTCATTTTGCTGGGTGTACAATCCCAGATAGGCGGCCACATTCTTTCTACACTTCAAGTCTATTTTTCCATGTCTCCTGCTTACACCTTTCCTGTTGAGAAGTCAGCCATCAGTCTAGTCTTCCTTTAAAGGAAAACTGCTCTTTTCCTTGGCTGGTTTGTAAGATTTTGTCTTTGGTAGTCAGTGATTTTGCTCTGATGTGTGCAGGGGTACTTGTGACCTTTGACAAAGTCCCTGTCTCTGTTGGGAAAGGTGAGCTGTGTGGCCCTGAGCATCCTTGCACACACTTGCACTTGCTGATTCTGCCAGACCCCAGGGCTGGTCGTCCCCTAGTACTGACTGCCATTATACACCTGGGCAACTGAGTGGATCAGGGCCCCTGGAGAACCCTCTGTGTAACCGCCTACCCCTGGAGGAGGAGCACTGGCTTGCCCACTTCTTGCCAGAAAGATGCCCTTGACCCTGATTCCCTCAGCTATGGTGCAACTCACTCCTTCTATGGCCTCCATATAGGCCCAGCGCATCACTCCAAGAGACTTGGAAGCATATTTGTACGTGGGGGAGAGAGGGCCGTGGGATGTGTTTCCATTAGGGATGGAGGTTGCTTTCTAGTTAACCTAGGGTCCTCTCTAACTGTCCACAAGTACACTGTCCCCAGCATCGTGGTTCCCTCCTTGGGTCCCTGTGTAAAGAGGGCAATCTTATCCAGAGAGCACACTGACTCCGGGTTCCACACAGCAGCCAAGTCTTGTGCTTTGTCAACACAGGCCATACTCTAGTGAAAGTGATTTTTTTTTTTTTTGACAGGCAGAGTGGACAGTGAGAGAGAGAGAGACAGAGAGAAAGGTCTTCCTTTTGCCGTTGGTTCACCCTCCAATGGCCGCCGCGGCCGGCGCGCTGCGGCCAGCGCACCGCGCTGATCCGATGGCAGGAGCCAGGAGCCAGGTGCTTTTCCTGGTCTCCCATGGGGTGCAGGGCCCAAGCACCTGGGCCATCCTCCACTGCACTCCCTGGCCACAGCAGAGAGCTGGCCTGGAAGAGGGGCAACCGGGACAGAATCCGGCTCCCCAACCGGGACTAGAACCTGGTGTGCCGGTGCCACTAGGCGGAGGATTAGCCTAGTGAGCCGCGGCACCGGCCTAGCGACAGTGATCTGAAATCTGTCATTGGTGCTGGCATTGTGGCGCAGGGGGTTAAGCCATCATTTGGGACACCACCTTCCCATCTCAGAGAGCTGCTTTGAGCCCCGGTTACTCTCCTTCCAATCCAGGTTTCTAGCAATGTGCCTGGGAAGGCAGCAGATCATGTGAGAAACCAGGATGGAGTTCCTGGCTCCTGGCTTCAAACTGGCCCAGCTCTGGCTGTTGCAACCATTTGGGGAATGAACCAGCATATAGAAGATATTCAGGCTGGTGCCACGGCTCACTAGGCTAATCCTCAGCCTGCGGCGCCGGCACACCGGGTTCTAGTCCCGGTTGGGGCGCCGGATTCTGTCCCGGTTGCCCCTCTTCCAGGCCAGCTCTCTGCTGTGGCCCGGGAGTGCAGTGGAGGATGGCCCAAGTGCTTGGGCCCTGCACCTGCATGGGAGACCAGGAGAAGCACCTGGCTCCTGGCTTCAGATCAGCGAGGTGCGCCGGCCGCAGCGGTCATTGGAGGGTGAACCAGTGGTAAAAGGAAGACCTTTCTCTCTGTCTCTCTCTCTCACTGTCCACTCTGCCTGTTAAAAAAAAAAAAAAAAAAAAAAAGATATTCTCTCTCTCTCTGTCTCTCTCATAAGTAAATAAATCTTTAAGGATAAATAAAAAAAAAAAAAAAAAAAGAATGCTCAGTGCACTCAGTCACTGCTCCTCTTGGCATGGGCTGAAGTCCCAGATAGTCCTGATGTATAGTGGGTAAAGCTGCTGCCACATCCCATATGGGTGCTGGTTTCATGTCCCAGCTGTTCCACTTATGATCCAGCTCTCTGCTAATGGCCTGGGAAAGCAGCAGAAGATGACCCAAATATTTGGACCCCAGCCACCCATGTGGGAGACCTGAAAGAAACTCTTGGCTCTTGGCTTTGGCCTGACCCAGCACTGGCCATTGCAACCACCTGGGGCGTGAACCAGCAGATGGAAGATCTCTGTCTTTCACTCTCTCTCTGTGTGACTCTTTCAAATAAATATTTATTTTATTTTAAAAAAATATTTATTTATTCGAAAGAGTTACACAGAGAGAGAGAGAGAGAGAGAGAGAGATCTGTCATCTGCTGCTTCACTCCCCAATTGGCCGCAATGGCTGGAACTGCACCGATCTAAATCCAGGAGCCAGGCAGGGGCTTCTTCCGGGTCTCCCACATGGGTGCAGGGGCCCAAGGACTTGGGCCATCTTCTACTGCTTTCCCAGGCCACGGCAGAGAGCTGGATCGGAAGTGGAGCATCTGGGTCTTGAACCGGCACCCATATGGGATACCGACACTTCAAGCCAGGGTGTTAACCTGCTGCGCCACAGCGCCGGCCCCTAAATATTTATTTTAAAAATATTTATTGCTGAGGCCCACTAAGTGAGTCCTGACGACCTACAAACCTAGCTTGAAGTGAAGTGCTTATAACAGAATTTGTTATTAATTAAATTTCTCAGTTGCCATGGTTTTCTTGTAATCTTTACCAAGAACCATGAAGTTGTTTCATTTTTAGAGATTTATTTATTTATTTGAAAAGCAGAGTTACAGAAAGAGGGAGAGACAGAGAAAGAGAGAGAGATCTTCCATCTATTGGTTCACTCCCCTAAGGCCACAACAGCCAGAGCCAGGAGCCAGGAGCTTCATCCAGGTCTCCCATGTGGGTGGCAAGGACCCATCTTGGGCCGTCCTCCACTGCTTTACCTGCTGTGCCACAATGCTGACCTTTGTTTCAATATTTTAACAACTCATACATTTATGCATGCCCTTGATAATCTTGCCTGAGTATCAGTCCTCTTTATTTGCATAAGGTTATTCATTGTAGTATTGTCTGTGATGGTAAAATTGGAAACAACCCAAATATCTGTTACTAAGGAAGAGTCAGGTACAATAAACTACGGTATGTCCCTAGCACGGAATACTGGGCACTAACAAAAGGAACAAGACATGGGGTCAGCATTGTGGCACAGCAGGTTGGGCGACCACCTGCAATGCCAACATCCCACATGGAAGCCTGGTCGGGTCCCAGCTGCTCCACTGCTTCTGATTCAGCTCCCTGCTAACGTGCCTGGGAAGGCAGTAGAGAAAGGCCCAAGTGTTTGGGCTCCTGCCTCCCATGTGGGAGATTCAGATGAAGCTCCTGGCTTCTGGCTCTGGCTTGGCCCAGCCCCAACGTTGTGGCTATTTGGGGAGTGAACCAGCGGATGGAAATCTTTCTCTGTCTCTCTCTCTTTCTTTCTCTCTCTGTAACTCTACCTTTAAAATAAATATAATAAATCTTTTTTTTAAATGAGCAAAACAGCTGTTCATGGACTGATGTAAGACACAAAATACATTGGTGGGGCTGGTGCTGTGGTACAGTGGGTTAAAGCCCCGGCCTGCAGGGCCAGCATCCCATATGGGTGCCGATTCAAGTCCCGGCTGCTCCACTTCTGATTCAGCTCTCTGCTGTGGCCTGAGAAAGCAGTGGAAGATGGCCCAAGTGCTGGGGCCCCTGCACTTGCATGGCAGACCTGGAAGAAACTCCTGGCTCCCAGCTTTGGATCAGCTCAGCTCTGACAGTAGAAGTCATTTGGGGAGTGAACCAGCGGAAGGAAGGCCTTCCTCTCTCTCTGTAACTCTGTCTTTCAAATAAATAAAATGAATCTTTAAAAAAAAATTGGTAAGTCAAAAAAAAAAATAAGATGTAGGGCATAGTGGACCCTCCTTTGAGTTAAAACTGAGTAGAATAAGAATGCTGCTTGTATTTATTTACATGAAATGGAGATATAAGAAACAAAATTGATCACTTATAGGTAATGGATGAGGTAGACAATGAAATGAGGATAGAAGTAGCAAAGAGGGGCCAGCACTGTGGCATAGTGGGTAAAGCTGCCGCCTGTAGTGCCAGCATCCCACATGGGTGCCGGTTCAAGTCCTGGCTGTTCCACCTCCAATCGAGCTCTCTGCTATGGCCTGGGAAAGCAGTAGAAGATGGCCCAAGTCCTTGGGCCTCTGTACCCGCATAGGAAGACCTGGAGGAAGCTCCTGGCTTCAGATCAGCACAGCTCCACCCGATGTGGTCACTTGGGGAGTGAGCTAGCGGATGGAAGACCTCTCTTTCTCTTTCTCTCTCTCTCTCTCTCTCTCTCTCTCTCTCCCCCCTTTTCTTTCTGTGTAACTCTGACTTTCAAAAAATGAATAAATCTTTATTTTAAAAAGTGAAAGAGAGAGACCTCCTTTGTTTTATTTATTAAAGAAGCAGAGGAACACATATAAGGAGAGGTGAGGGAAAGGGAGAGATAGCTCCTGTCCACTGATTCACTCCCCAAATGTCCCCAAGGCCCCCTGCTAATCTGGGTCTCCCACGGGGCTGGCAAGAATCCACTCACTTGGGTCACAGGCTGCCTCCCAAGGTCTGCATTAGCAGGAAGCTGATTCTCTGATACAGAACAGAGGTGTCTTCACTGTTGGACCAAAAGCCCCCTCCCCTCTGCCAGGGGCACTCCTTGAAGTCACCTTTCCATGCTTGGTGTCTCGTGTGAGGGTCAGAGCAGCACCTCAGGCCCTGTCCTGCTCTCTGGGACCACGAGCCGGAGGGCCTGCTCTCCTCCTGACTCCTGGCCCAGTGGCCACTTTGGACTACATCCTTCAGTACAGAATCTCTTCCCATCCTCCCAGCAGTCCACTTTGGCAGATAACGAACCTGAGGCCTAGGGAGGGTTCCGAGCCATAGCACAGGTGGGGAAGACCACTGATGCTATTTTCAGTTCGCCTGCCTGGGCAAGGAGGCTGGGAGTGGGAGCCAGGTGTGGTCAGAAGCCAGCGAGAAGAGGTCGGCATTGTGGTGCAGAAAGTTAAGCCCTTGCCTATGACACTGGCATCCCCTATCAGAGCACCAGTTCGAGTCCCACCTGTTCCACTTCCAATCCAGCTCCCTGCTAATGTGCCTGGGAAAACAGTGGAAGATGGCCAGGTGCTCGGCCCCTGCACCCATGTAGGAGACTCAGATGGAGTTCCAGGATCCTGGCTTCAGCCTGGCCTTTTGTAGAGTGGACAATCTCTCTCTCTCTGCCTTTCAAATAAATCTTTAAAAATAATAGCAGAGGGGCTGGTGTTGTGGTATAGCAGGTAAAGCTACCACCTGCAATGCTGGCATCCCATATGAGCAGTGATTTATGTCCTGGCTGCTCCACGTCCAATCCAGTTCTTTGCTAATGGCCTGGGAAAGCAGCAAAAGATGGCCCAGTGCTTGGGCCCCTGCTATCCATGTGGGAGAGCCTGATGAAGCTCCTGGCTTTGGCCTGGCTTAGCCCTGGCAATTGCGGCCATTTGGGGAATGAACCAGTGGATGGAAAATCTTTCTCTCACTGTCTCTCTCTCTCTCTCTCTCTCTTTTTTTTTTTTTTTTTTTTTTTTTTTTTTTTTTTTTTGACAGACAGAGTGGACAGTGAGAGAGAGAGAGAGAGAAAGTTCTTCCTTTTACCGCTGGTTCACCCTCCAATGGCCGCCACAGCCGGCGCGCTGTGGCTGGCGTACTGCGCTGATCCGATGGCAGGAGCCAGGTACTTATCCTGGTCTCCCATGGGGTGCAGGGCCCAAGGACTTGGCCATCCTTCACTGCACTCCCTGGCCACAGCAGAGAGCTGGCCTGGAAGAGGGGCAACCGGGACAGAATCCGGCGCCCTGACCGGGACTAGAACACGGTGTGCCGGCGCCACAAGGCGGAGGATTAGCCTAGTGAGCCGCGGCGCCGGCCTCTCACTGTCTCTTTTATGCAATTCTTTCAAATAAATTAATTTTAATAATAATATTATTAATAGCAGAAAGGCACAGGGGACTGAGACTGCAGAGGTGGCCGGAGCCCTTAGGGTCCGGCTGAGGGGTTTAGGCAGCACCTGACATGGTCCTCCAGGGGCTGTGGTGGGGAGAGGGCCTCTGGGTAGAGGCACGGGAGTGCTGCAGGGCTTAGTGAGGTGGTGAGGCCGGGAGCAGGGAGCAGAGGGGATGCAGGAGGAGCAAGACCCGGAGGACTTACTGACTCCCTGACATGGGAGTGAGGAGGAGGAGGGAGGATGCTGAGAAATATTTACTGGGCACTTCCTGTGTGGCACCTTACAAGGAGTCTTCAAAAAATTTGTGGAAAATATGAATTATGAAGAGACTATACAGAGTTCAAAATTCTTCACACCAAAAGGAGCTTAACAAAAACTTTATGTGTTTAATTGAAGGGTGGAATGACAGAGAGATCTTCCATCTGCTGGCCGACTCCCCCAAATGCTGGCAACAGCCAAGACTGGGCCAGGCGGAAGCAAGGAACCTGGACCTCCATCAGGTCTCCTGCGTGGGTGGCAAGGACCTAAGAGCTTAGGCCATCATCCACTGCTTTCCAGTCGCTTTAGCAGGAAGCCGGATTAGAAGCAGAGCAGCCGGGACTCAAACCGATGCTCCGACTGGGGATGGTGGTGTGTGGTAAGCAGTGGCCAAAAACCAGCCCTAACTTTTGGTTCCATTTTTCCACGAACTTTTTGAAGTCCCCCTGTAGCAAGGGATTCGCGTTTATGCCACTGAATCCTCGAAGCATCCTGATGATGTTGGTACTATCATTATCCCCGGCTAGCAGATGGGTACTGGGATCAGAGGGACCCCAGCCTCTGCGGAGGTCACTCTCCGTGTCCCGGGCCATCTCCCCTGGGTGCTAGGCTGCTGCTGGCCACCAGGGGGCAGAGACGGGCCAGGAATTCAGAGCGGCCCGGTGTGCTCCTGAACAGCTCTGGCCTTTCTTTGTGGTGAGAGCTCGGCGGTCACTGGTCCTGACCTCCTGTCGCTCGGTTTCCCACAGGGTGAGCGGAGGCGCAGCGAGGGGCAGTGACCAGCCCAGGTGGCCGAGCCACCCAGAGCCACGAGTGGGGCCGGGACTCCCGGCTCCCAGCAGCCCGGCCTCCGTTTCCCCTCCGCGCTAGGGGTGGGCAGGCAGGCGTGGATCCGAGCCGAGCCCGCGGACTCCGCAGCCACGCGTGCTCCCTCCACGCCACGCGGCCCCCGCTGCCGAGCGAGGCTCTTTGTCACTCAGCCGTGCGCGCCGCGGGGCCGGCCTCCCTGCGAGACCGCGGAGAAGACGAACGCCGGGGCCGGGCGCAGCGGAAGTTCTCCGGCGGGTTCCTTCTTGATAGCGAGTTCCTTCTTGATAGCGAGTTGCCCAGCAACCGCGCGAGGCGGGAGAGGCGGCGAGGCTGAGGGGCGAGGTGGGGCTGGGCGCATGGGGCCCCCGCCGCCGCCGCCTCGGGAGGGCCTCCTCCTCCCGACATCCTCCACCCCTCCTCCCGACATCCTCCACCCCTCCTCCCGACATCCTCCGCTCCTCCATGGGGCACGTGGTCCCGGGGTACAAGAAGGGGAGTGGACCACGTGGCAAGAGCAGCAGTGAGGTCGAGGCACTGGGCATGGGGCAGTGAGCCCCGGGGGGAACAGGAGGCCAGGCCCGCTGCTTCAGGCTTGGGCCGCCTCTGCCTGGCCTGGGAGGCTGATCTTCCACACAGAACCGGACCCTGGAGGTCAGCTTACGGCATGGGCAGCCTCGGGGCCACCCTCAGGGATGGGAGCTTCCTCAGCCGGGGCCACGCCAGGGCCAGAGAGTGCTGGCGGGAAGAAGGCATCAAGGCGAGCCCTCCTTGAGTGTCAGGTTGATTTGGGCCAGGGGGCCTCGTGCAGCCCAGGGCACATCCGGGTCCTGGCGCCAGAGCTTGGGGTCGTGTTTTGAGATTGCACTCACAGGCGTTGTCCCCACCGCACAAGACCGCGCAGGATGGGTCTACACAAGGTCCCACGTGCCAGGCAAGGTCCAGCTCCACACCCTGCCCCACTTGGCACCACGGGGCCCTGGCGTGGGGCTGCATCCCTGGGACTGTCCTGGGCACCAACATGGGCGGGCTTGGCCCTGCCGCAGCAGTCCCCGAGGCACAGCGCTTCGGGCCAGCCCCTAATTTGGGTGAAGGAGAAACTGGGAGGGAGCTGGTCTCTCGTCCAGACCCTGCCCTTGGGGGGAGCCGGGGGAGGAGCGGGTAAGCGGTGGCCCTCTCCGGAAGCTGGAGGCTGGAAGCCGGAAGCTAGAGTTCTTCGTTCCCCCCCACAAACATCCCCCGAGCCCTACGCCGCTACCCGGGCCCAGGCCCAAGTGCCCACCGATGACTACGTCTGACCCCCTGTGCATTCTGCCATTTCTCATTCACCCTGGACCCCATCTTTCCCGCTCTGATGAGCCGGGATTCCAGGCCCTGGGCTCCCTGGGTGTCTGCGGAGCCCCTGGGTGGAATCAGCCCGGAAGTCAGCGGTGTGGGGCGGCCCCGGCGGTCTGGCCGCAGCCTCCCGAGGCCGTGTGAGGACCCGCGCTGGCCTGGCCGCCAGGTCAGATTCCTCAGCCGAGGAGCAGCAGGGACGAGGAAAGGCGGCCAGCGCGGCGGGAGGACGCCTTTGTACCAGGTATTTTTCTCAACGGCAGGGCTGGGCCGCCTGCCAGGTGCCAGGGCGCGGCTCTGGCCGCCCGCCTGGGCAGCAGCTTTGCCGCCAAGCCCTGTACCTGGCCCCGCGGCTCCTTCCCGCGCTTCCTGGGCCAGGCCCGGCAACGCGAGCAGCAGGGCTGAGGGGCAGACAGGGTCGGCGGCCAGGTCCCCGGCGCTGGAGCCGGGAGGGAGATGGGACTCGTCGGAGCTCCAGTGGCGCCTGCTTCCTTCCAGAGCAAGTGTTTACAAATACAAACCGTGCTCCACAAAGTGGGATAGCCCTGGGACGTTGGCCCTGGGCTCTGCTCTCACTGGCTCCGTGACCGTGGGCAGGTCACTGAGCTTTTCTGTTCTCATCTGCGAAATGGGGCCCACCTCAGCAGGTGCGGTGAGGATTTCGTGGTGTGTCAGGCGCACAGCAAGAGCTGTGGGTGTCTTTGCTGCCACCCTGATGGTGATGTGGTGGTGTGCGGGGGTGGGGAGTGCATAATGTGAATCAAGCCTCTTGGTTGCACAGAACAGAAACTGGCTCGGGCAGATGGGGGGAGTCATGGCTAGTCTTCAGAGGTGTGTGCCCGTAGTCCCAGGGTAGGGAACGTGATGGGACCACGGAGGCCACTGGGAAGCCAGGAAGCTTCTCTCCCGGCCCCTCCTCACCTTTCTGCCCATCATCACTCTCGGCCTGCTCAGCGCTTCCGCTTGCTCCACTGCTCTGAGCACCTGGCTGGACACGGCCAATCTCAGTGCCTAGGTGACAGCAGAAATGGACTTGTATGTGTCTGTGTGTGTGTGTGGTTTTTTTTTTTTTTTTTAAACAATTTATTTGTAGAGCAACAGAAAGAGAGAGAGCACACTCTTCCACTCTGTGGTTTACTCCGCAGATGGCAATGGCAGGCCGGGGCTGGGCCAGACCAAAGCCAGGAGCCAGAAACTCCATCTGCGTCTTCCAGCTGAGTCGCAGGGGTCGGGAATTAGCAGGAAGCTGGAGTGGAAGCTGAGCAGCCAGGACTCAAACCCATGCACCATCAGGTTACTGGTGCTCCAAGCAGTGGCTTAACCTGCTGCGCCGCTACGCGGGCCAAGCCCGGGGTCCCCACTGCACACTCAGTCGCGCCCGGTACACGGCCATTAGGTCGCCTGGGGCCTGCCTGTGGGAGGAATTCCTGCAGTTCTCAGGGGTCCCTGGTTAGTCCTCACAAGAGGGCAGTTATAAAACAGCAAGACTGTCCCTTCCGGCTCCCTGGCCCCACCCCGCCATCATGATGCCACTGGCCATCTGGCCCCACTGGAGCCCAGCAGAAGCCGGTACAGCACTTTTCCCCTCCCTGTTTTTATAAACAAAGTTTTCACATTCAAGAATTTTATTTATGGGGGATTTTTTTATTTATGATTGAATACATGTCCAATATAAATATAGGGTAAATAAATATAGCTGGCTCTTCAAGCATGTAATTTTTCTTTATGGTGACAACTTTCAAAATCCCACCTCCAAGGTTGTTTTTAAAATAGAGAAGTCCACGTGATCTGCGGCCCCTTCCCGTGCAGGAGGATCCAGAACTTCATACTCCTGACTGTGACTTAGCCCCGTGCATCAGCCTTCCCCCCTTCCTACCTCCCCACCGTGCCACGCTCTTGAACCTCCAGAACGGTGAGCTAAATAAGCCTCTTTTCTTTATAAACCTCCCAGCCTTGGGTATTTAATTTAGCAACAAAAAAATGCCCCAATACAGACTGGAATCTCTAAATGCTGACAGCGAAATCACAGGCAGCAGAACCCATCGCCGAGCCCCTCAACTGTGGCTGGAGGCACTGCCAGGGCCCCACCCCGGGCACCCAGAGAGAAGAGGAGCTGGGCCGGCTCCCCCAGGAGCAGCTGTTCTAATGACGCTTGGAGCCGGGTCAGGGAACCCATGCGTTAGTCCTGGTGTTGCGGCTGGAAATCCCCTTTTCCTCTTGCCAGCCTTGATGATGTCTGTAGGCCTTTATCACCGCACTTGGGCTGTTATCATTACTCACTTATGTACTTGTCATCCTCCATGACTGTCTTTCAACGCAGCCACGATCTGCCCGTCACCAGTCTAGTGTCAGGGACACAGGGATGAACCCAGCTCCCACAGCTCAGGCTGCTTGGCGCGTAGCCACGTGAAATGGATCGGTCTCACCGTGCTTCCACCGGGCTCAGGGGCTGGAGGCTTTCTTCCCGCACCGTCAGCGGTGTCAAGATCCCATCCTGGGGCCTGCAAGGCCGGCATCCCCTGTGGACACTGGTTTGAGTCCCGGCTGCTCCACTTCTGATCCAGCTCCCTGCTGGTGTACCTGGAAAGATAGTGGAAGGTGGCCCAAGTCCTCTGGCCCCTGCACCCACATGGGAGCCTGGAAGAAGCTCCTGACTCTTGGCTTCGGATCGGCTCAGCTCCAGCTGTTGTGGCCATTTGGGGAGTGAACCAGCATATGAAAGATCTCTGTCTGCTTCTGCCTCTCTGTAACTCTGTCTTTCAAATAAATAAATAAATAAAACTTTTTATTAAAAAATCCCATCTTTTGCTGGGATTATGAGATTCCTGAGCTGTCAGGAGTATGCATGCCCACGGGAACCGGCACAAGCCGGCATCACTGCTGCTGGGTGAGTGGAGGGCAGCAGTAGGCAGCTGACGAGGAGCAGAGTGGTGACCAAGCCTCCTCAGCAGGACGACACAAAGCTGCTTGGAGGCCACGGCTGGTGGCCGCTGCTGGCGAGCTTACTGCTGCCTTTGCTCTGTCCGCATCTCTGCTTCCATCTTGGATCACAGATCTCTGCTAGAATCAACCCCGTCCCTGTTCTCCGCCCGAGTCCCCCCTCCCTGGCCTCCCTGTGAGCGAGGATGAGCAGGAAGGGCAGACAGACGCCCTCTGTGCTCCTTCCAGTCCACTGTGAACACGTGAACTTGATACTTCAGGGACATCCTGAGTTCTCCAAACTCCCTTCTCTCCAGAAAGCCCAGCACTTGGCTCTCACACCTCGTCCGTGTGAGCATCCACACGGAAGTCTGGTTTGGAAACTGAAACACTAAACCATTTTTCTTTCTTTCTGCCTTCTTGCTATAAAAGCACTAGGTCTTGAAGGCAACGTGAAGGCTGACTGGGGAGGGTCACGTACAAGGAAGCATGGCAAAGAAAAGCACACGTATTAGTATTTCAGGATGTTTTCCTCCTGCATACACAATCAGATTCTTGCAAATACAGTGTGATAGCGTCTCTGGTTAGGGCTGACACACACCTCCCGGAGCGCAAGGGCTGCAGAGCACACCTGGCAGTGAGCATGTGGTGGGCATGGCCAGCAAGGAGCCATGTGAGGAGGGGGTGACGCAAGAGCTGAGCCTGCCTGAAGTTCCAGGGAAACGGGGGCGCAGGGAGAGCATTGCAGACAGCAGTGCCGGACGAAAGAACATGAAAAAGGAAGAGACGCTGTGTGCCAAGGATTGCTGTGGTCGGTGCTGTCAAAATATCCTTGTGATCATCACAGCAACCTTGGAAGGCAAATTTTTATTTTTTATTATTTGAAAGGCAGAGTGACACACAGAGAGAGTATATGTAAAGAGAGAGAGAGAGATCTTGCACCTGCTGGTTCACTCCCCAAAATGCCGGCAACAGGCTAAAGCCAGGAGCTTGGCACTCCATATGGGTCTCCTAAGTGGGTGGCAGGGACCCAAGTCCTTGCGCTGTCATCTGCTGCCTCCCAGGATGCATTAGCAAAAGGCTGGATCAGAAGCAGAGTAGGCAGGACTCGATCCGATGACTCAGCCCTCCTTTATGGGTTCCAAGAGGCAGCTTAACCCACTGCTCCACAGCGCCTGCCTCCAGGGCCAAAATGTTTAAATTAAAGACAAACGGGAGCGGCATTTGGTGCAGCAGTTACAAGGTTGCTTGGGATTTCCACACCCGGAAGCAGAGGGCCTGAGTTCTTGAGTCCTGGCTCCGCTCCCCATTCCAGCTTCCTGCAAATGCTCATACTGGGAGGCGGCAGGTGGGTCAAGGAGTCAAGCCACTAGCACTCATGTGGGAGACCTGGACTGAGTTTCCAGCTTCTGGCTTTGGCCTGACCCAGCCCCAACTATTGCAGGCATTTGAAGAATGAACCAGTGGACTGAAGATGGACCTGTCTGCCTGTCTCTCTCTTTCTCTTTCTTCCCACTCTGTCTCTCTACCTTTCATATAAGTCAAAATAAATAATAAAATAAAAAAGTGAGGCACAGAGAGATTGTTGCTGGCCCAGTTATTCCAAGATTCAAGCCTGGAGAGTTACAAAACTCACACACAAGTAGCTGTGCAATGGCTGCTGGGAGATTCAGCTGAGGAGTGAGCAGCACAAGGACCTCAGAAGCCTGCTATGCCATGTGGCGTAAAGGGAGTCAGCAAAAACGTTTAATCAAGAGACAGCAAATGTCTTGGCCATACCCAGACTGAAGGGCCTGTGGGATACCCAGGTGGACGTAGGAAGCTCACCAAGTAGGAATGCTTGGACATGTGAGTGTCAAGTGTCTGGGTCATGTGGGAGGAGGGTCTGGAATGTAGGGTGGAGTTGGGAGCCATTAGCGTGCACAGACCCCGTCCGAAAGTGCTGGGAGACTTTTGTGGCCAGGGCCAGGGGTTTTCTCCTCACTGCCACTGTGGGGCACCTGAGTCCCAGCCCCCTCCTTACACTCTTCTCTCCGTGGCTGAGTGGGAGACGTACTCCGGAGGACAGAAGACAGATGGCCTCTTCCGCGGAGGTCCCTAGTGTCTCACCTCTGGTGACACAGGCAGCCGTGCACCTGCCAGTGCCTTGCAGGGCAGCCCACAAACCAAGGGTCTGGGTGGATCAGCTCTGCCCAATGGGCTCTGAAGGACCACCCTGTCCCACTGGTCGCTCTAGAGATGTCCCTAGTCAATAAGCCAGCCCAATTCAAGGTCTCCCTGAGGCCAGCACCGAGGTGTCTCCAATGTTAACAGGAACATCTCAGGGGAATTTTCCATGGGTCAAACTGAACATTCACACACTGCACACAAAGGGCGTGGGGTAAAAGTCACATATCACTAAAAAAAAAATCCTGCTCACCCTGCAGAACAGGTGGGAGCTAGGGCTGAGGCCTGAGAGTGAATGAGACTGCTGGACAGCCTGCTGCCCAACAGGTGCGGTGGCCAGGAAGCCCCCGCCTACAGGGTGGGCAGAGGAAGGGAAGGGACAGGGACAGCCTCATCTGTCCATACCCAGGGCGGACGTGCAGTAGCAACTCAAAGGACATTTGATGAACAAATTAATTTGTAGTTAGTCTTCTGTTACACAGGAAAAAAAGGAGCAAAAAAAAAAAATAATAATGTGGAAAAATCAGTGTTAATTCAAAGAAAACAACAACAGGTGCATTATTTATTAACCAAATAACTGAATTCAGTACCCAAGCGTGAATCTGTATTCCACTCAAAATTACATTTACTTAGAATGTAAACCACACAAGTAAAAGGAAAATGAGAGTGTGGTCAATGAATATAGTAAAGGCAAACTCAGTCACCTTTAAGATAACCTTAAGAGGTTCATAAAACCAGAAAAAAACAAAAATAGGCTGTGGAGAGCAAGCAGCACCAGCCACGGACGAGAACAACGTGGCCACGAAGGATGGCGCTACAGAGGTGCACCCCGGAAGCAGACAGAAGTCCACGTAGGTAAAAGTGGGGGTGTCATTTCAGGAAACAGATGTATGGGGAACCCGAGGAAAAGCGCTAGGCCTGGGGGAGTCAGCGCCAGAAGTCAGCAGGAAGCTCTCCTTCCTCGGCTGCCCTCCACCCTGCCTCCTTTCCCCTGCTCCGCAGACCCGTCCTGTTGGCTTTGCTGTGCACGTTCGTACAACACATTTCTTCTGTGCATCTGCCCCACACGGCTGTTACATTTCCGTGGTCAAGTGTAGCCAGCTGATACTGGGTCATAGGAGTGAGCACTGTGGCACAGCAGATTAAGCTGCTGCTTGGGAAGACCCCCATCCGAGTGCCAGTTCTGGTCTCAGCTGCTCCACTTCCGGTCCAATTTCCTGCTACTGTGCCTGGGAGGCAGCAGATGATGGCCCAAGTAGTTGGACCACTGCCACCCAGGTGGGAGACTCAGATGGAATTCCTGGTTCCTGGCTTCAGCCTGGCCCACTCCTGACTGTTGTGGCCATTTGGGGAGTGAACCAGCTGATAGAAGATCTCTCCCACTCTGTGTGTGTGTGTGTGTATGTGTGTGTCTCTCTATATTTCAAGTAAAAAACAAATTTTTTTAGGGGCCAGCACTGTGGCGCAGCAGGTTAAACTCCCTGGCCTGAAGCGCCAGCATCCCATATGGGTGCCAGTTCGAGTCCTGGCTGCTCCTCTTCCAATCCAGCTCTCTGCTATGGCCTGGGAAGGCAGTAAAAGATAACCCAAGTCCTTGGGCCCCTGCACCCATGTGGGAGACCCGGAGGAAGCTCCTGGCTCCTGGCTTCCGGTAGGCCCAGCTCTGGCTGTTGCGGACATCTGGGGAGTGAACCAGCAGATGGAAGACCTCTCTCTCTCTCTGTCTCCACCTCTCTCTGTAACTCTGTCTTTCAAATAAATAAAATAAATATTTAAAAAAAATTTTAAATACTAAAAACAATAGACTGAATTGCATTGCAGTACGACATTCCGTTAGAAAGGAGCTGCTTGTCCTCCGTCAGAAGCCAGGAGCCGGGACGGCGGCTGATTCTTGGGAGTTACAGGATTTCTGATCCTTACGAGGTTTCTGATCTTTCATCTCTGTTAAATTATTGAATGTGCAAAGGTAAATGGGAGAGGGTGCCCCCACGCGGAGACAGCCGACACGAACCCATGCACAACTTCTGGGCTCCAGGCCCCGGTTCCGGTCTTGTTAACTCTGCCCTGCACCTGCATCCTTGTGAACCCCTTTCCAGTCCATGCTCAGCCTGCAGCGGCCTCATCTGTTAACGTGCACATCCTGCCAAGCAAATAACTCAACCCAAACACTCTCCAGCCCTTCCTGCTGCAATCAGAACAGAATCCCAAATCCTCGCCATGGCTTCTCCTGGCCCTGCCCCCAGCTACTCCTCTGTCTGTCCCAAGTCTCCCCCTCGGTCACTCTGCTGACGTCACCCTAGCCTTCATCTCACCGCTTGAACACAGCGAGCTCATTTCTACCTCAGGACCTTTGCACTTGCTGTTTTCATATGGCCGAGGGCACGTCATTGTGGATTCAGGCAGTGTCACCTCCTGAGGGCTCTTCTGGGCTGTTCCATCTGAAAGAGTAGCAGACACACACTAACACTCTCCACGCTGCGCCCCAGGTTTTTCATCATAGGACTGAATTCTCAGGAAACTCTTGTTCATTTCCTTGCGCGTATTTTCTTTCTCTCCCTATTAGAACAGAAGCTCTGTTGAAGCGGGGACCTGGCTGTCTCACTCTTTGGTCTCTTCCCAGCAGCGGAACTGAGTCTTAGGAGGCACTTAGGAGCCAACAAAGGACACTCAAGTGAAGGCCCGAGGCACGTGGCCTGCGTCACGCTGCCAGGCAGGGCCACACAGCACTTCCAAGGGAGGGCTCCCGAGCCAGCCGGCCTGGGCTCCCCGGCTCCCCAGCCTCCTCCCTGTGCAGAGCCGCAGAATTGTTAACTTGCTTGTGAGTACACACCCCACCGTGCTGCTGTGATGAAATGAGTCCGCACACGTAAAAGGCTCCCAGGGGCCTTGCCATGCACAGGCACTCCACTCGTCTCTGCATTCTGAATCCTGAGTCCATTCTTGGATTTCTTAATGCCCACCTTTCACCGTCGTGCCCTCCGCAGCTCCACTTCCTCTTCTTTTCCTACCTTTATCAGCTTCCTGAGCTCCGGAGCCCATCTGGAGTGGCTTTCTCCACTGAATGCATCTACACTGTCCAACCTGGCACTCACTGCTCTTAGGCAATGTATTTGTTTTTAAGTCTTGTTCATTTATTTGTATTTCTTTAAAAGGCAGAGTTACAGCACAGAGGTAGAGACAGAGAGAGAGAGCTTCCGTTCACTGGTTCACTCCCCAAATGCCTTCAGCAGCCAAGGATGGACCTGGCTCAAGCCAGGAGCCAGGAACTCCACCTGGGTCTCCCATGTGGGTGGCAGGAACCCAAGTACTTGGGCCATCACCTGCTGCTTCCTGGGATGCGCATTAGCAGGGAGCTGGACTGGAAGCTGACCAAGGACTCAAATCCAGGCGCTCTGATATGGGATACAGGTGTCCCCGGAGGCATCTTACCCACTGCGCCAAATGCCTGTGCCCCTGGGCAGCTTTTATTTCAGTAGCCCAATCTTTAGTCTCCTCCCGAGCCTTCCCTAGCTCAGACAAATCTAGCTGCAGGATTACTGGTTCTAACTTAATCGCAGATCATCTTTGGAATTCTCCTGAAACATCAATAAGTATCACCTACACTTTCTTCTCTTCCTGGAGACAGATCATTCTGTGAGTTAGGCAGTTCCTTTAACCCTCAGACACACCCTGTCTTACTTATCCATAATGGTGGCGGGGGGGGGGGGGGCGCGGGGAGGGGAGTCCATGCCAAGGGTCATCACTCATTTTGGTTCGTCCCTCCTCCTCCTCCTCCTTCTTCTTTGTTTGGTCTCCCTTCTGGGGGTTTCTTGGGACACCAGACATCCAGTCCTCAGGCCAGGAAAACTCTAGGCAAAACAGGCTGAGCTCCTAACCCCATGTCCTCCTGCAGAGAGCGTGCAGGAAGAGCTGCATCCCGCGGTCCTGATGGTCCCCCACGTCTTTCACAAAGGGAGGAAACCCCTCTCTGGTGTTCAGAACCACAGCGCCTGCCAAGGAGCACCGAGACCCGGGAGAGTCTCTTGGAAATAAAGGAACAATTTCTTCGAGCCCCAGCTGCCGTCTAGCAAGCCGCCCTCTCCTTCCTCCCCTGCCTTGAAAGCACGGACACTCTGCCACCGCCTTCTCTCTTCTTTTCCACTCCGCAGACTGAAATATGGCTTCCACTGTGAAGCTTCTCTTACTGAGGTCCCCAGTGAGGGCCTTGGAACTGAACCGCAGCGGGTGCTTCCCGCTCCTCATCCTACAAGGCTGCTCTGCTCGTCCTTCCCTGCTGGCCACTCCTTTCCTAGAGCGCATTCGCAATTTTTAAAATTTATTTTCCAGGGCCAGCACTATGGCGTAGGAAGTAAAGCCGCCACGTGCAGTGCCGGCATCCCATATGGGCGCCAGTTCTAGTCCTGGCTGCTCCACTTCCAATCCAGCTCCCTGCTAATGTGTCTGGAAATGCAGCAAAAGATCACCCAAGTCCTTGGGCCCCTGCACCCACATGGGAGACCTAGAAGAAGCTCCTGGCTCCTGGCTACAGACTGGCCCAGCTCTGGCCATCGCAGACATTTAGGGAGTAAACCAGCAGATGGAAGATTTCTTTCTTTATCTCTCGCCCACTCCCTCTCTCTCTAACCCTTTCAAATAAAAAATAAATAAATCTTTAAAAAAATTTTTTTTGACAGGCAGAGTGGACAGTGAGAGAGAGAGACAGAGAGAAAAGTCTTCCTTTTTGCCGTTGGTTCACCCTCCAATGGCCGCCGCGGCCGGTGCATCACACTGAT
This sequence comes from Oryctolagus cuniculus, assembly GCF_964237555.1. Taxonomy (NCBI): domain Eukaryota; kingdom Metazoa; phylum Chordata; class Mammalia; order Lagomorpha; family Leporidae; genus Oryctolagus; species Oryctolagus cuniculus. The sequence goes on along the minus strand of NC_091438.1, from coordinate 133,063,235 downwards.
CTGAAGCCAGGAGCCAGGTGCTTCCTCTGGTCTCCCATGCGGGTGCAGGGCCCAAGCACTTGGACCATCCTCCACTGCACTCCCGGGCCTTAGCAGAGAGCTGGCCTGGAAGAGGGGCAACCGGGACAGAATCCGGCGCCCCGACCGGGACTAGAACCCGGTGTGCCGGTGCCGCAAGGCGGAGGATTAGCCTATTGAGCCGCGGCACCGGCAAAAAATTTTATTTTCCTTTAACGAAAGCAGAGAGACAGAGATCTCCCATTTGCTGATTTACTCTCCAATTGCCCGCAACAGCTGGGGCAGGAAGCCAGGAATATGGAACCCAGTGTGGGTCTCCACGTGGGTGGCAGGGACCAACTACCTGAGCCATCACCTGGCGCTCCTGGTGGTGTGTGTCTGCAGGAAGCTGGAATTGAAGCTGAGCTGGAACTCAAACCCAGGCATTCCGACATGGAACACAGGCTTCCCATGCCGTGTCGTTGTCTTCTTCTTCTTCTTTTTTTAAAGATTTATTTATTTATTTATTTATTTGAAAGTCAGAGAGAAGAAAGGCAGAGACAGAGAGAGAGGTCTTCTATCCGATGGTTCACTCCCCAGATGGCCGCAACGGCCGGAGCTGCACAGATCCAAAGCCAGGAGCCAGGAGCTTATTCCGGGTCAGGGTCCCAAAGACTTGGGCCATCTTCTACTGCCCTCCCAGGCCACAGCAGAGAGTGGGATTGGAAGTGAAGCAACCGGGTCTCGAACCGGCGCCCATATGGGATGCTGGCGCTTCAGGCCAGGGCGTTAACCTGCTGTGCCACAGTGCCGGTTCCTTCCCCTGCCCTGTCTCACACCAAACACCTGCCCCCTTTCAAAGCTCTTTGAGATGCTGCTTGGATGTTCTCCAGTGTTCTGCTCTGGGCTGTTCTGTTCTCTCTATGCCCCCTGCCCCAGTGACTGCACCCTCCACAGCCGCGGGGACCTAGAGATCCCTATCGCTAGCCCGGAATGCAGTCTGGGCCCCGCCTGCAGGTCCAGTTCCCTCCCGGGTGCTCCATCAGTGAGCCCCACGCTGAGCTGCAACTCTTCTCTCTGGTCCTGGCCGCCATCCAGCCAGCGCTCCAGTCAGAAACCTGAGCCTTCCTCTCCCTCGGCACCACTACCTAGTCAGGTCCTGCGAACTCCACCTGCTAGGTGTCTGTCGCTGCTTTAGTGTGCTGTGGCTGGGAAGCACTCTGCTGCAGTCGCTCCAGGATTTAGAGTGGCAGGGCTTCCGTGCCCGGTTCCTGCAGCCCGCAGACTGCTCTGCCGTTCCCCGCGGCGCTCCCCTCCTTGGGAAAGGCTTCCCAGGCTCTCCCGGCCAGGTCTGCCAGGTCTGGTGTGACCTTGTGTTCTCTGAACGCCTCTATTACAGCAGTTCTCACATCCACCCAAACAGCAGGGGAGCCCTGAACTCTTTGAAGATGGGAATTATCTGTCTGCCGCTATCCCTAGCCCCTAGAATGATAAAGTTAGCACTCATTAAATGTCTGCTGAATAAATTAACAAACAGACGTTCCTAATTATAAAGCTCTTATCTGCTAGGCTCCCCAAGTCCTCTCCTTGCCTTCATGTTAGTCCAGGTCAAGCTACCATGAACCTCAAGAAAAACATTACTGCTTTTGTTGGAGTGTTCATTCAGAACAGCTCAAAGTAGCACACAGCGGAAAAGCAACTACTCCTGGGCGGGCGTTGCGGTGCAGTGGGTTGAGCCACCATTGGATCACCCAGATCCCACTGGGCAGTGCCCGGGACTGAGTCCCACCTCCACTTCTAACGTAGCTTCCCACCAATGAGCACCCTGAGAGGAAGCAGGTGATGGCTCAAGTCCTTGGGTCCCTGCCACCCACATGGGAGACCTGGATGGAGTCCCAAGCTCTTGGCTTCAGCCTGGCCCAGCCTCAGCTGTTGCAGGCAGTTGGGGTGTGAACTAGCGGATGGAGGATCTCACTGCTAAGTAAATCCACTCCTAAACCAGGGGACAGAGTGACAGCCACAGCTCTGCCACTGTCAACTCCTGTGCTGCTGTGCGTGACTCACGCCCCTCTCTGGGCCTCAGTCTCCATCTGCCTGCTAAATAGAGAGAGGTTAACCTGGATCAGGAATTGTCAGGGTGTCCCACAGGGGAGGAGTCACTCGTCACTGCCGCAGGCACCTGTCACTGGGCCGACTCCGTCCTCACCCTCTCTCGGAGGATCTCTGGCCCCCGCCCCGGCTCACGCTCTTCCCACATTCTACAGGAAGTTGGCAGATCTTCCACGGTGGGCTCTCCTGCTGCATGCAAGGGCGGACAAAATAACTCGGCCCTCGGGGGTGTCTGTCCCGCGGATTTTAAACTTGGGCCTCAGCGTCTGCTTCTTTGGAGGGAGGACAGCTGTGAGGCGCGAGGTGTGCAGGCTTTAAGTCCATCGCAGGAGGCTGCTTGGCATGGAGGGAGAAGGGGAAGTCAACGGGCAGAGAAGAGAAACGAGGCAGAGAGGCGCTGGCGGTGACGGGGCCCACGGCGGCAGAGGCTCCTGAGGCCCCGCGGCAACCATCTGCCGGTGACTGGACTCTTCTTGGGTACCGTGAGCCTGTAAATCCTCCTTAATAGCTCAATGAGCTCTAATTGGCGTTTAGTCCCTTACAGCCACACACACACTCACTCACCTGCTTTAAGTTGCTTAAACAGCTCTGAATGTTTCTTCATTGGTAGGAACTACCGGAAAGGCTGTGGCAAGGACCAGTGAGACAGCATGCTCTGTGAGCACCGTGCCGAGCTGTCCATTTGTGCCGCGTGACTACCAATAGCGGATGATGAAGACAATGGCCGGTGATACCCAGGTGGAGTTTGGACTTCCCTTCAGCTCTGCCCCGCTGCTAGGAACACAAGGCTGCACTGACCGCAGGCAGGCAGGCAGGAGCTCCACGGCGGCTGCCCAGCCGCCCTCCCTTCCTCCAGCCTACACTCCTAGGATCATGCTGCCTCCTCTCCATCTATTGGGTTTCCATGGGCACTGCCTACTCCTCACAGGAATCCATGTCCAGCCTGGCTGATGGGCTCCAGGGCAGGCACTGGACCCACGCTGGGTTCACGTATGCATCCCTTCCTGGGACTTCAACTGTGGTAAAATGCATGTAACAGAAATCTTACCACTGAATCACTTGTAAGTGTACAATTGAGTAGTGTTAAGTACATTCACCTTGTTCCACAACCAATCTCCAGAATTAAGTACATTCACCTTGTTCCACAACCAATCTCCAGAATTTGGTCATCTTGCAAAACTGAAACTCTGTCCCATGAAACAATTCTCCATTTGCCAATCTCCCCACCTTACTGTCTCCACGAACTCTAGAGAACTCAGAAGTGGCATCATGCAGTATTTGTCTTTTTGTGAGTTGCTTATTTAGCATGATCTCTTCTCAGTTCCTGATGTTGTAGCACGTGCCAGAATTCCTTTCCTTTCCTTTTTAATTTTTTAAAATTTTTATTTTTGACAGGCAGAATGGACAGTGAGAGAGAGAGACAGAAAGGTCTTCCTTCCGTTGGTTCACCCCCCAAGTGGCTGCTACAGCCGGCACGCTGCGCCGATCCGAAGCCAGGAGCCAGGTGCTTCTCCTGGTCTCCCGTGCGGGTGCAGGGTCCATGTACTTGGGCCATCCTCCACTGCACTCCCAGCCACAGCAGAGAGCTGGACAGGAAGAGGAGCAACCGGGACAGAATCTGGCGCCCTGACCGGGACTAGAACCCGGTGTGCCGGCGCCGCAGGCGGAGGATTAGCCTAGTGAGCCACGGCACCGGCCAACCTTTCCTTCTTAAGGCTGTGCTGAATATGCTGTCCTAGGTGTAGACCACATGTGTCCATCCTAGGTGTTGACCACATGTGTCCATCCACTCATTCCTTGGTGAACATCTGTGCTGCTTCTCCCCCCTGGCTACTGTGACTAACACAGCTGTGACAAGCATCTGTTTGAAACCTTGTTTTTGGTTCTTTTGGTCACATACCCACAAGTGGAACTGCTGGACAAGAAAATTCTCTCTTATTTGTTTGAAAAAGAAATAGAAGTTGATTGATTTTCTATTCACTGGTTACCTGCTCAAATGTGTGCAAAATCCAGGGTTGAAAACCAGGAACCTGGAATCCATATGGGCGACAGGAACCCAACCACCCGAGCTATAACCTGCTGCTTCCCACGGTGCACGTTAGCAGGAAGCTGTAATCAGAAGTGGAGCTGGTTCTAGACCCAGGCACTCTGATATGGAATGCAGGTTACCCCAGTGTCTTTTTTTTTTAGACATAATTTCTTTTTTTAATTTATTTTATTTTATTTTTTTAATTTTAATTTTTGACAGGCAGAGTGGACAGTGAGAGAGAGACAGAGAGAAAGGTCTTCCTTTTCCATTGGTTCAACCCCCAATGGCCGCTGCGGCAGGTGCGCTGTGGCCGGCACACCGCGCTGATCCGAAGGCAGGAGCCAGGTGCTTCTCCTGGTCTCCCATGTGGGTGCAGGGCCCAAGACTTGGGCCATCCTCCACTGCACGCCCAGGCCACAGCAGAGAGCTGGACAGGAAGAGGAGCAACCGGGACAGAATCCGGTGTCCCGACCAGGACTAGAACCTGGTATGCCAGCGCCGCAGGCAGAGGATTAGCCTAGTGAGCCGTGGCACCAGCCATATTTATTTTTTATTTTTGACAGGTAGAGTTAATAGACAGTGAGAGAGAGAGACAGAGAGAAAGGTCTTCCTTCCTTCCCCAAATGGCCGCTACGGCCAGGGCTGTGCTGATCCAAAGCCAGGAGCCAGGTGCTTCCTCCTGGTCTCCCATGCGGGTGCAGGGCCCAAGCACTTGGGCTATCCTCCACTGCACTCCCGGGCCACAGCAGAGAGCTGGACTGGAAGAGGAGCGACTGGGACTAGAACCCGGCGCCCATATGGGATGCTGGTGCTGCAGGTGGAGGATTAACCTAGTGAGCCACGGCGCCAGCCCCTACTCCAGTGTCTTAACCATTGCAGTTCCCCATAGCAACTGTCCCATTTCCCTTTCTCACTAACATTGCCTCGAGTTCCAACTTCTCCACCTCCTTGTCAACACTTGTCTTTTATTTTTTTTAAGATTTATTTTTATTTGAAAGACAGAATTAGAGACAGAGACAAAGAGGTCTTCCATCCTCTTGTTCACTCCCCAAATGGGATAATGGCTAGGGCTGGGCCAGGCCGAAGCCAGAAGCCAGGAGCTTCTTCTGGGTGCAGGGGCCCAAGCATTTGAGTCATCCTCTACTATGTTCAAAAGCACATTAGCAGGGATCTATGGGGCAGTGGGGACTCGAACTGGTGCCCATATGGAATGCCCATGCTACAGGTGCCAGCCTCATGGTTTTTGTTAATAGCCATTCTAATGAGTACAAAATAACCTAGGACTTTTGAACTTGGAACCAGAGAAAAAGCATCAGCACAATTTCTCTCCAGTTGTCAAAACTGTAAGAGGTGAAGCATGGGTGCCACCAGTAGCCTTGTCTCCCGCCACACAGAGAACGCCTGTTTGCAATGGGAGACAGGCGAGGCGATTTGCAGAGAAGGGAGACAGGGAGGCTCCGCAGCTGCAGATTAGATAGTGCAAGTTGTGTCTGGGCGCACACGCTTTCCTGTCCTTGAATATGAAACACCTTAGTAACCCAATCATAAACTCACCATTTACTTATGTTGGTTATGCCTGTCTCATTTGCTACTGAGAGTCTTAACTAACAAACTTTTTTTTTAAAGACCTAGTCATTTGAAAGGCAGAGAAAGGGAGGGAGGGAGGGAGGGAGGGAGGGATAGGGAAAGAGGAAGGAAGGAAGGAAGGAAGGGAGGGAGGGAGGGAGGGAGGGAGGGAGGGAGGGAGGGAGGGAGGAAGGAAGGAAGGAAGGAAGAGAGGGAGGGAGGGGGAGAAGGGGGAGGGGGAGGGAGGGGAGCCAGTGTTGTGGCACAGTGGATTGGGCAACAGTCTGCAATGCTGGCATCCCATGTGAGCACAGGTTCAAGTCCCAGCTGTTCCACTTCTGATCCAGGTCCCTGCTAGTGTGCCTGGGAAAACACCAGAGGATGGCCCAAGCACTTGGGCCCCTGCCACCCACATGGAATACCCAGATGGGAGTTTCTGACTCCTGGCATCAGCCTGGCCCAGCCCTGACTGTTGCAGCCATTTGAGGAGTAAACCAGAGGATATAAGACCTCTCTCTCTAACTTTACCTTTCAAATGAAACCGAGAGAGAGAGAGAGAGAGAGAGAGAGAAAGGAAGAAAAAGACAATCTTCCATCTTCCGGTTCACTCCCCAAATGGCCACAAGTCAGAGCTGTCCAGGCTGAAACTAAGAGTCTGGAACTCACTCAATCCAGATCTCCCACATGGGTGGCAGAGACCCAAGTACTTGGGTCATCACCAGCCTCCTTCTCAGGTGCATTAGCAGGAAGGTGGATCAGAAGCCGAATGAGCTGGGACACAACCTGGCCTTGGATATGGGATGTGGATGTCCCAGGCGGTGGCGGTGGTTAACCAGCTGCTCCAAAAGCCCATCCAAAACATCTTAGAATACTTCTTCAAGATGCGGGTTTTTTTTTCCTCCTTTGAGTCCTCTTCATAAACAGATGAATATAAATCATTTTTACACTTTAAAACCTAAGGAGGGGCCGGCGCCGCGGCTCACTAGGCTAATCCTCCACCTTGCGGTGCCGGCACACCAGGTTCTAGTCCCGGTCGGGGCACCGGATTCTGTCCCGGTTGCCCCTCTTCCAGGCCAGCTCTCTGCTGTAGCCAGGGAGTGCAGTGGAGGATGGCCCAAGTCCTTGGGCCCTGCACCCCATGGGAGACCAGGAGAAGTACCTGGCTCCTGCCATCAGATCAACGCGGTACGCCGGCCGCAGCGCGCTGGCCGTGGCGGCCATTGGAGGGTGAACCAATGGCAAAGGAAGACCTTTCTCTCTGTCTCTCTCTCTCTCACTGTCCACTCTGCCTGTCCAAAAAAAAAAAAAAAAAAAAAAAAAAAAAAAAAAACCTAAGGAGGAAGGGTGGTTGGCACAGTGGCTAAGTTGCCTCTTGGGAGGACCACATCCCATGTCAAGGGGCTGCAGTCCTGGCTGCCACGCTCCCTATCCAGCTGCCTGCTGACTGCACCGGGGGAGGTAACTGATGATGGCCTTAGGTCCCTGACACTCACATGGGAGATCTGGACGGTTCCAGGCTCCTGGCTTTGGCCTGACCCAGCCCCAGTTGTTATGGGAGGTGAACCAGCAACTGGAAGATCTCTGTCTCTCTGCCTTTCAAATAAAATGAAAATAAGTACAAATTTTAAACTTAAAAAAAAAAAAAATCCCAAAAAGAATGCCCTTGGAAAAGTAGAACATATGTTAGAGCATGGGCTTGGAGTCAGCCCAAACTGGCTTCAGATCTGAGCTCATGAAATGTTACTGGATGTGCTAACTAACTTGATTGTGGAAACCATTTCACAACATATCCATGTACGAAATCCTTGTGTTATATACCTTAATTACATACAATTTTGTCAATTATACCTCAGTAAAGCAGGCAAAAAATTTTTAAGACATGGCGTTAAAAAGTAAAAACAAAACAAAACACAAACACACAAGTTTACTGAGTACCTTTCAAGCAGGCCCTCATAGGTGCCAGGGATAAAGCGGTGAACCAGAGACAAGAACTCCTGCTCCCAGAGTGTTCTTTTGAGCACCCAGCAAGCATCTGTATGTCTAGTTGGTGCCAGCCACTCTTTTAATGAAGTGACTTGCTTGTTTACAAAAGTGTCCCTGATAAGTTACCCATCCCATTTGTTTCAAGGCAACAATATAAGGTATGTATGTGCTTAACGCACAATGCTGACACACAGGAAGTATCCAGGGAAGAGCGGCGAGGTCTATGTTTAGACACAGAAGCCCGCCATGTCTCAATGAACAGCCTCAGTATGTGCTGGGGGCCTCCTCCTTGGTCTACGTGAGTAGTACAACCAGACTCGCACCCTGGCCTAGCTGCCTCTGCACTGGGATAGAGAGGAGTTACGGGCGCGATGTGCAGTGGTGGAATAATGAGGAACACGAGCTTGGGAGCCACCCACCTCGTTTCAAATCTCAGCTTGCCCTGGGGAGAATCACTGAACAGCTCTCCTCGGCTTCCTCAACCGTAAAACAGGGCTACTGACAGCGATGACAATACCACCTCACAGGGCTGTTGCGAGGATTCAACGAGTCCGTGTGCAAGAGTACTCAAGAGAGAGCCTGGTGCCGAGTGCTATGCAAGTACTCACTAGTATTAATACTGCGAGGGCACATACATGAAAAGGAGAAAGTCAGCCTCCCAGAGGGGCAGAGCAAGAGAACTGGGGGCCTTAAAGCATGTGCAGAAGTTCACTAGACGGAGACTCAAAGGGATTTCAGGTGGGAAAAAAACCTCAAGCAAATGACCCAGACATCACATGCATTCAAACAAACAAAACCTAATGGCTGCGGCCTAGATGGGTGGCAGATAAAGCCTGAAGCACCAGTTTTGGCTATTAGCGGCACTGCTGTGTAAACCAGTTAGTTACAGGTCAGCTCTGGCCCTGGGAACTTCTGAGAATTGACACTAACCCCTAACCCAACCAACACTTAGCAGCATTAAGTCTTTCCTCAGGGAAGCAGATAAACCCGACATACAGTGACCGCCTACTCTGTCTGCCAGTGCCAAGATACTAGACTCCTTACGAACAGACCTCATTGGCCCTGAACAGTGTCCCCTGGCATGGAGCTAACAGCTCCATTTTACACACAAGGAAATTGAGGCAGCTTAAGCAATTTCCTGAAGGTCACACAACGGCACGTTGGACAGGGAAGGATCCAGATACAAGTAGTGGGGGGTTTTCCCCTGCCTCTGTCAAGGGTCTGGAGGTAGGTGTCAGTCACTGTGGTGTGCTTCCTCACCATGCCTCACACTCTTGCCAGTGCCCGTAATGCTGCTTTTGTTCTTTTTTAAAAGACTGATTTATTTATTTGAAAAGCAAAGTTAAGAGAGAGAGATCTTCCATGTGCTGGCTCACTCCCCAAATGGTCGCAATGGCCAAGGCTGGGCTAGGCCAAAGCCAGGAGCTAGGAACCCCATCTGGGTTCCCCATGTGAGTGGCAGAGGTTCAAGCACTTGGGCCATCTTCCACTGCTTTCCTAGGCACATTAGCAGGGAGCTGGATAGGAAGTGGAGCAGCCAGGAGTCCAACAGGCGCCCATATGGGACGCTGGCATTGCAGGCGGTGGCACAATGCCAGCCCCTATAACACTTCTTTATTCTCATGTTAAAGTCCCACCAGCCAGGATTTTGTCAAGCTTAACTTTTTGAAATATTTCAGAGGTCAGCCCGTACAGTGTACTAATTTCACAGATGGGAAATAGAGAGATTTGCCCCTAGCAAACTAACAGAGCTAATTAGTTAAATGAGCCTGGAATTCAGTGTTCTTTCCACGACACCACTTTGGTGGAGACAGCAAGTTGTCCACCAAAATCTGTTCTCCCATTCTTTCTTGGCACATGGCTGCATGACATTTCCCAGTCTTGCTGGCAGGCAGGTGTGGCCATATGACTAAGTTCTTGCCAGTGAAAGTGGGCAGAAGCATGCACGCCGCTGCAGGGGCTAGGCCTCCGGGCCATGGGTGCGCCTCCTCCCCGCTCCCTCTCCCTTCCCACTGGCTGGGACCAGTGGTGACCCAGCTTCAAGCATGCAGATGAGAAGCTTACTCCCGAGGGAGAAGCAACAGGATCCGAGAGAACTGTGTCCCTGAATGACCATTTGGAGTACAGCTGCCCCACTGACCTAGACAGCTCACTTCAGAAAGGTTAACTCCCCCCAGAGCTGTTAGGTGACAAAGAATCAAGTTCTTTGTTCTTGAAGCCACTGCATGGTTGAATCCCTTTGCTACAGCAGGCTTAGCCTTTACCCTTACTAACACAACCATGCAGCTTCCTTTGTGTATACTCAGAATAGCATTACAAATGACTGGTGAGCCATCATTTCAGAAAACAGCCCTAACTGCCCAAGTAGGTGATAATCAAACAATGAAGTTCCTGCCTGTGGCTACTATCCCAAGATTTCCTCATCCTGGCTAAAGGGTATTTAACGACTGAAACAGATTATTTATGTAGAGACCCATTTAGCTTTTATGCATCCATGCAATTAATATTCATAAATATTTGACTGTTTCTAGGCACTGGGGACAGAAACAGGCCATTGCATTCATAAAAACCAATGTGTGTGTGTACATGGTGGTTTTTTGTTTTAAACGTTGTGCTGTGCAATTTGTTTTCAGTGGAAAAACCCTACGTAGAATGTGGAACTGAGGAGCAATATACAAATAATTACCAAGTCACAAAGGCTCAAACTATACCCCTGGACTACAGATGAGCTATGCTCTTGCTTAGCCCTAAAGATCAAGCATAACGTTCTAAGAATCCAACTCTTTTCGATGTGTTTTTTTTTTTAAGAGTTTTTTTTTGTTTTGTTTTTTGTTTTTTTTGACCGGCAGAGTGGACAGTGAGAGGGAGAGACAGAGAGAAAGGTCTTCCTTTGCCATTGGTTCACCCTCCAATGGCCGCCACACCGCGCTGATCCAATGGCAGGAGCCAGGTACTCATCTTGGTCTCCCATGGGGTGCAGGGCCCAAGGACTTGGGCCATCCTCCACTGCACTCTCTGGCCACAGCAGAGAGCTGGCCTGGAAGAGGGGCAACTGGGACAGAATCTGGCGCCCCGACCGGGACTAGAACCCGGTGTGCTGGCGCCACTAGGCGGAGGATTAGCCTAGTGAGCCGCAGCACCGGCTTTCAATGTTTCTTACAATGGTCTGATCTGTATGTCTAATATGTAACCAAGATTTTTACTGACAGAGGCAGATAGACCTCATAGCTTGCTGAGTGTTGGAATTCATTAGATTAATTCCCAAGGCCATTTAGACGGCACTGCTGGTGACAGAACAGAGACTCCGGCTACCTGGACTGCAGGGCCTCGCCTGTCCGGGGATTAGCTAAAGCCGGATGCTGCAAGACAGCACTCCTCATCCTCACTCCAGGATGGGCCAATAGCCCAGCGCTGCTCCGCTGTCACTCCCAGATCTCAAATAAGACTGGAGTGAGATTTAGTAGTTGAGAGGTGACCTGAGGTTTGTCCTGATTTTGTCAAACTTGCTCTGACTTGGAATCATGTTTTTGGGCCTGTTTCCCCATCTGCACAAGAAGGGGCTGGCGACTCTCTTCTCGACAAGGCAGAACTAGTTTCCCTCTCTATACTTAACAGCAAAGTTCCTGAGGGCAGGAGGCAAGGAGCAGGAGGTGTACCCCAGGCAACACTCCCACCAGGGCAACGGGCAGGTTTCCAGTGAGTACTCTGCCTGCCACAGGCTCTTTGATGCTGTGAAGGAATCCCACCTTGCTGGATCTGATTTCTAAAAAACAGGAGCAGTGGACTCGCCCACAGTGCCTTGAACTTAGCAAGCACTTCAAAGATATCAGGTACTTTGATTGTGTGTGTGTGTGTGTGTGTGTGTGTATCAATCATGCTTTCCAATTGTCTTAGACTGCAATGATTCTTATGAGAAGCTACTGCTCCAGGTACTTCAGATAGAAGGAATAGACTTTCTGAGGTAGGGTTGCTGCAACTAGTTTTTCCTGCTTGTCCACTGAAATTTCTATATTTAGCAATTTGGGTGAAGAACATCTCCAAGCCCAAGGCCCCTCACTAAAAAGATCCAGCTCAACACAGCACTGAACAGCTCGAGTCTCCAGCCCTCGCCTCACCTCCAGCTCTGCCACTCCTGGCTGGAGGGCCTTGCTCTCCCAGTTGGGTAACTCAATGGAACAGCATCTCCCCCCAGGGCTGTGTGACAAAGTGCCTGACAATGCTGGGCTCATAGCAAATACACATCTCCACTCCTAGCGGGGAAATGTAGCTTTCCACCGTTAGCTCTTAGGGAATAAACTCACTGCGAAAATTATATCACATAGAAAACAAAATGCAGTAGATACAAAGATGATTTCTTCTTTGATCAGAACATAAATTGGGGCCGGCACTATGGCATAGCAGGTAAAGCCACCACCTGCAGTGCTGGCATCCCATATGGGCACCGGTTCAAGTCTGGCTGCTCCACTTCCAATCCAGCTCTCTGCTATGGCCTGGGAAAGCAGATGGCCCAAATCCTGAGGCCTCTGCACCCATGTGGGAATACCCGGAGGAAGCTCCTGGATCTTGGCTTCGGACTGGTGCAGCTCTGGCCATTGCAGCCAACTGGGGAATGAACCAATGCATGGAAGACCTCTCTGCCTCTCCTCTCTCTGTGTTAACTCTGATTTTCAAATAAATAAATAAATCTTTAAAAAAAAAACCATAAATTTATTTTTGAGTCAAATCAGTCAAAGTGGGGGATGAAGCTCTGTAATTCCATAGCTTTAAAAAGTCAATCAAGAGGCCGGCACTGTGGTGTAACAGGTTAAAGCCCTGTTCTGCAGTGCTGGCATCCCATATGGGTGCTGATTCAAGTCCTGGCTGCTCCACTTCTGATCCAGCTCTCTGCTACTGCCTGGAAAAGCAGTGGAAGATGGCCCAAGTTCGGGGCTCTTGCACCCGCGTGGAAGACCTGGAGGAAGCTCCTGGCTCCTGACTTTGGATCAGCCCAGCTCCAGCCATTGCAGCCATCTGGGGAGTGAAACAGCGGATGGAAGACCTCTCTCTTTCTGCCTCTGCCTCTCTGTAACTCTGCCTTTCAAATAAATAAATCTTAAAAAAAAAAAAAAAAAGTCAATCAAGTTATAGTTCTTTCTCTCGGCCTCCTCTGTGTCATTTTGTATGTACACGGGAACACCTGAGAATTGCTTTTTAAGGTCCAACAGAAATGTTCTTTCTTCCATGATCCCTCCCTCTCCCCTCTAAACTAAAAATTTACACAGCTCTTTAAAATAACATTCTGCCTGGCTTTTTAAAAGCTGGCAATGTTGTGGTGGTACGGCCTATTAGGCTGCCACCTGATGCCGGCATCCCATATGGGAACTGGTTCAAGTGCTCTACTTCCGATCCAGCTCTGGCTAAGTCCACCTGGGAAAGCAATGAAAATGGCCCAAACACTTGGGCTCCTGCTCCATGTGTGGAGACCCAGATGCAATTCCAGGTTCCTGGCTTCAGCTTGGCCCAGCCCTGCTGTTGTGGTCATCTGGGGGGTGAGTCAGTGGATGGAAGCTCTTTCTCTAACTCTGCCTTTCAAATAAATACTTTTAAAAATTATTAATTTCCTTTATTTATTATTTAAAAGGCAGTGAGAGTCAGAGATAGAGACAGAGATCTTCCACCTACTGGTTCTCTACCCTAACACCCAAAACAGCCAGGACTGAGCCAGACCAATACTAGGATGCTAGAACTCCATCTGGGTCTCCCATTTGAGTGTCAAGGAACCAAGTACATGCGCCATCACCTATGGCCTCCAACAATGAGCATTAGCAGGAAGCTAATGAGCATTAGCAGGACTTCCCAGGAAGTCCTGGGAAGACCCAGGACTCAAACCAGGCACTCTGATATGGAATGTGGCTATCCCATCCCAAACAGCTCTTTAACTGCTGCACCAAATGTCTGCCCCCATGCAAATTTTATGACCTTCAGTATTCTACCATCTAGACTGGTTGTTTGTGTATACATAAGTCTACTTTGCAAGTCCCTGAAAACAAGTTGCACAGCTCATGCATCTCTGTTTTTTTGTTTTTAAAGATTTATTCATTTATTTATTTCAAAGGCAGAGATATGGAAAGAATCTTCCACCTGCTGGTTCACTCCCCAAATGGCTGCAACAGATTGGGCTGGGCCAGCCCCAAGCCAGGAGCCAGGAGCTTCCATTGGGTCTTCCATGCAGGTGCAGAGGCCCAAGCATTTGGGCCATCTTCTACTGCTTTCCCAGGCCATAGCAGAGAGCTGGATTGAAGTGGAGCAGCCAGGACTCGAACTGCTGCCCATAAGAGATGTCAGCATTGCAGGCAGCAGCCTAACCTACTATACCACAGAGCCAGCCCTTCTAGCCTGTATCCACTAGCCTAGTCCAGTAGATTCTGAATAAAAAATCTGAGTGGGAAATTATTACATAATGAGCACTGAGTTTCTGTTTTCAGTGATGAAAAGGTTTTGAAAATAACAGTGATGACTTACAGTGTTGTGAATGTATCAATGCTGTGAATTACAAGTGCAAAATGTTTAATTTCATGTTACATATAAATAAATATTTATATAATATTGCTGGCAGCTCCGGTCATTCCAGAAAGAGGATTTCAACTAGAAATAACAAATCTACAAAAAGAGTCTGTCTGGATGTTTTCTAGGAATACAAATGCTCAGCAAACACCTGCTACACAAGTGAAGACAGCATGATCTATGAAGGTCAAATCTGTTGAAAAGTTACCACGTTAATAAAAGCATATTGTATATAAACGATATGTGAACATACCTATCTTTTTAAGCATCAAAAAGGCTCCTGCAGACTTTTTCTTTATTTAACTTTCAGCAAGAATATGGATTTATAACTCAATAGAGAGACACCAGTGATAGTGTCTTACCACAAAGGAGCAGCTCAACACATTTCAAAGTCTTTAGATTTCAAGTTCCATGTCCCACACCTTGATCTGATCCTTGCTCTCAGGAATTCCAAGAACTATCTGTGTTCACTTGATCACTTCACAGGGGCTGGTTCTTTCCTGCAATTCACTCAGATCCAGACCTCCTGATTTGCAGCTCACAATACTTCAGTCATCTACAAAAGCATCTGGACATGAGATATTTTTAGCTGGCGTCCGGAACAAAAAAACTTCTTTTAAGGGATATAGTGAATGCTGGTATTCACTATTTAAGAGATTCACAAGTATAAAAATGTACAATCTGTGCCTTTCTTTAAACCTATAAGGTTCAAAGGAAAAAAAAAATCCCTCTGGAAATACGTCACTGCCAGACACATCAGCCACACAAGGAGCTCACGAGGTCTGCCACTCCCATTTCAGAGAACAGTTCACAGCCACAACACTAAATGAAATAAAATGGCGGGGGCTTTGTGCATAGCACTCCTCAGCCCAGAATAGGAGAGAAGGCCCCGCCCTCCTGAATGGGGTCTCCACCACCTTTACCAAGGTTACTGAATATGTCTCTTATGTGCTGCATATCAGCTCTGCATCATTCTGCCCTGGGCACCCCTTCTCTTTAAGTTCTCTGTCACAATCAGGGGAGATACTCTGACTTTCTCTGGTGTTGACAGCATTTGATTCCAACCTTCTTTTTTTCTTCAGTTGATGCAAGTGGGATTTGGATTTTATATGAGCTGATAAGACAAAAAAAAAAAAAATCAAGTCAATCAAATAAAATTAGGATTTTCTAGGATTAATTCTAAAAATAAACACAATTAACTACACAATCCTTTTCTTTAACAATAAATAACTGTGTCAACAGGCACACCGGTATGGCTGTTTGGTTTATTACAATAGTTAGCTAGCAAACTAGAGTAAGCGACCATGTTTCAAGTGCGCCCTGCTACCTGCCTCATCTCCTTTACACTTCTCCAGGTTTAGAGAGGTCTTACACCTTGTGTCCAGCGTCCCACAGCAGGTGTACTTGTTTGGTTAGATCTTCAGCTCCTTGGAAAGAGATCCCACTTTCCAGAATCAGGTCTCTATAGTGCAGGGCTTCCTGTTTCAGATGCATTTCAAATTCTTGTGTGTACTGCAGGACAGATGCCATGTTGTACCTCACATTGCAGTACCCAGTCCTACAAATGCCAGGAATATGACTGCCTGTTCCACTTCTTCCCTGATCTCACGGGTGGTCCTGCCTCACCACCCCCCCAACCTGTGTCAGATTAGCCATTTGAAGGACTGACCCACAAGGCTCCCAATCTCCCTACATGCTGCCCCAGTCAGTCAGGTGCAATAAAGCTGAAAGGCCACTGCTGTCTG
This sequence comes from Oryctolagus cuniculus, assembly GCF_964237555.1. Lineage (NCBI taxonomy): Eukaryota > Metazoa > Chordata > Mammalia > Lagomorpha > Leporidae > Oryctolagus > Oryctolagus cuniculus. The sequence goes on along the minus strand of NC_091438.1, from coordinate 133,047,263 downwards.
ATAGCAAGTGTCTGCCTCTCACCCCAAGGCGGTCCCCCTCCCCGTCTAACTCATATAGGCGATCTCATCTGGGAATACCTAAAGAAATAGATGACTAGACTAAATTCTCTTTTACTCATATTTAAAGGATCATTTTTAAGGGGCTAGAAGCAAGAATAAGTAAGGAAAAGGTTAGAAGTCAAAGAAAAGTTTACTTGGGAGAAAAATCGGCTTTGTTCTCCAGCTAGCGCCTAAGGCAGAAACGGAGCTCTGGCCCGGCTCTCCCTGGCAGCAGGCGAGGGGAGCGAGGACTGGACAGATGGCACTATAGAAGGGCTCACACAGGCAGCGCGTACAACGGCTCACACATGCTGCTGCTCTGAGCTCTCCCTGAAGGACATTCGACAAATCGAACCACTAAGTTTCCTTTAGAAAAAACAATCAAACACTCTCTTTCTCTTCCCCTTTCATCATTATAAACCAGCGACAATCGAGGCTTCTTCTGCTGGCTGGGCAATCACAGCCGTCCCCAGTCTGACAATGGAGTTCATTTTGCCTGGGTTACCAGTTAGTAGACCTAATCATTCCATTGGCTGTACTTCTCTGAGAATTCCATGCAATGCAGAACTCTGAACAGAAGGATTCCAGCCACTGCGTAAACTATAAACCCTACTGTGCCTAAAATGAGTGAATCTCACACATGTTTCTAAATATGATGTAAATTCAAGGCTTGGGGAAGAAACCCTTTGGGACTTGATTGGGTGACGACAGAAATCTGACGGTGGAGTACAATGCAGCTATGGCAGAAGCTGAGCACAGGCCTGGGCCTGGAGTGGCACCACTCTGTCCACATATATGTCTGACAGGCTGCTCTCACAGTTTGCTTTAACAGCCTTCCATCACAGTTGGTGCAACTCCCACCATTTCAACCTAGTACTTGAAAAATCACAAGAAGATAATACTTTTGAAGGCCGTACCGAGAAGGAGTAACTGCACGTCCTGCTCCCTCCCAGCTATGCTTCGGCTTCTCTGGGATGAACTGCCTGGTTTTCCTCAAAAGCCTCACTCACCCCCACTGAGTGAAAACATGAAAGGTCAAGAAACTCCTCCAAGGCAAGATCACGAAGTCAACGGAGCTCTAGAAAGTCAACAGTATAAAAAATTCTCAGTATAAAACTTGTATTCTAGCTGAAGCTAGAGGGCATACGATCTTCCTTCGAATTTCAGAATAGAGACGACTCCCCAACGATTTGGGAAAGCCTCCGAGGAATTTAAGCACAGACTCTTAGAATAATCTGGCTGTCCCTTTGTAAGTAAGCAGACTGCAGAATTCAGTCTTTCAAAGATCTTAAATTTCAGGAAGTCAATGTGACATCTGCACGGCTTTCCTCATGCCCTTCCTCATACGCTACCTGCCCATTCGCGGTCCCCAATGATAATGCGATCACAGCAGTCACACATATGATAGCTCCTCTTGTTCTCATTTTCATCGTAGGGCATCTTTATTGGAGTGGCTGCAGGCTTGTGGCCCTAAAAGAACAAGGAGGGTGGGGAGGTATCTGAGTGAACAAATTTTAAGTATAACTTTCTGATATTAAGGGGAGTGGGATTCAAGATTCCTTTTTCTCATCCAACAGAACAGGTGAGTTGTGAACAGATTTTAAGAACAACCTTTTTAAATGTAAAAGCAGAAATACAGCCGTTATGGATCTAAAAGCAGCCAGCCCTTCTGCCTTATTCTATGGAAAATAAGGCTTGCTTCCCCAACATAGCAATAAAGGTGTCAGCTAAGGAAAGTGCTCTGAAAATCAGACAACAGACGGTATGATAATTAATAATCACCTGGATGAAACTTTGCACTATTTCAAGAGCAGGTTCCAGAACAGACTCTTCCCACTTGGAGACGTCAGATACCTCTAAGCCATACACTGGTGGGACACTAGGACCAGGTCCTAATGATGACAAAGAAAAGTTGTGAGAGGTCAGCTTACAAAACCCAACCTATTCTCCTCTCAGGACTCCAAAAATCCTCAAGGGAAACACACAGTGTCCAAGGAATAAACATTCAGACCATGCTATTCATTCTAATGACAAACATGAACCACAATCCAAGAAAGACCTAAAAAGCAGCCAGTAAATCCAACTGTAAAATCCAGAAACTCAAATGCAGCATCTTCCAGATCAGTCAGGAAGCCAGAATAGAGCAACAACAACTCAGGTGACAACTGTGTGGGCTAACACATAAAGATGACACATCTGAGCCCTGAGGCCAGGGCTGTGGTGTGGAAGATTAAATCTCAGCTTATAGTGCTGGCATTCCACATGGGTGCCGGTTTGAGTCCCAGCTGCTCCACTTCTGATCCAACTCCCTGCTAATAGCCTGGGAAAGCAGTGGAAGAAGACCCAACTGCTTGGGCCCCTGCACCCATGTGGGAGACTCAGATGAAGCTCCTGGCTCCTGGCTTTGGCCTGGCTCAGCCCTAGCCATTGTGACCATTTGGGGAATGAACCAGCAGCTGGAAGACTCTCTCTCTCCCTCCTTTCTTTCTCTGCCTTTCAAATAAATAAATCTTAAAAAAAAAAAAAAAAAAAAGATAACACATCACAAGAGGAAAAACACTAACATTTTTAGATAGGTGCCCATTCTTAGTTCTACCTTATAGTAAGGTCACTCTGTGGCCAGAGAGCTCACAGCTTTCTTTAGGAACAGACTAGTCTCAGGCTTGCATCCCTAATCTGAAAATCCAAAACCCAGAATGCTATGAGAGCTGAAATGCTCCAAAATCTGAAACAATCTGAGCACTGATGTGATACCACAAGTGGAAAATTTTACAACTGACCGCATGCAATAGGTCATAGTTAAAATGCAGGTGCAGGGGCTGGCACTGTGGCACAGTATACTTGGCTGCCACCTGTGACATCAGCATCCCAAATAAGTGCTGAGTTCCACTTCGAAACCAGCTCCCTGCTAATGCACTTGGGAAAGCAGAAAAAGATGGCCCAAGTGCTTGGCCCACTATCACCCAGGTGGGAGACATGGCTATGAGAAGTTCCTGGCTCATGGCTTTGGCCTGGCTCAGCCTGGACATTTGAAAAGTGAATCAGCAGAGCATGGTCTTTCTTTTCTCTCTTTATCTCTCCCTTCCTCTCTTTGTAACGCTGTCTTTCAAATAAATAAAATGCAGGTACATGGAAATATTATATAAAACTAGCTTCATGCTATATGTGCAAGATTAAGTATATAAAACACAAATGAATTTCATGTTTAGACTTGGGCCCCATCCCTAAGATATCTCATTACGTACACACAAATAACCCAAGATCCAAAAAACTCCAAAATGGCAAAAATTTCTGATCTGAAGCATTACAGATAAGAGACATTCAGTGTGTATCCCTTTAGTTATCCTAGCATTCATGATACTCCTTGGCAGCATGCCAAAAAAATCATGGGCTGGGATCAACATACCAAATTGCTGCTTGAATCCAAGAACTAAAAAGCCTTGGAGATGATCAAGCTGAAGCACTTCTTTTAAGAACTAGATCTCTGGGCTGGCATTGTAGCATAGCAGATTAAGCCTCCACCTACAGTGCCAGCACCCCATTAGGGTATAGGTTCAAGGCCCTGCTGCTCCACTTCCAATCCAGCCTCCTGCTAGTGTGCCTGGGAAAGCAGCAGAGAATGGCCCAAGTGCTTGGGCCCCTGTTTGCACACGGGAGATTTGGATGAAGCTCCTGGCTTCAGCCTGGCCCAGCCCTGGCCATAGCAGCCATTTGGTGAGTGAACCAACAGATGAAAGATTTTCTCTCTGTCTGTCTCTCCTTATCTCTCTGGAAGTCTGCCTTTCAAATAAGAAATAAATAAATCTTAAAAAAAAAAAAAAAAAAAAAACAAAAAAAACACCTCAATCTAGAGGAGTATTCAAGAAGCACCCTGTGGTAAACACTTTGGAATGGAAACGAGCCTGGAGGTAGCAGAACACTTCACCTTCTCAACCAACAACACTGCAAGAGCTCAGTCCCTTCGGGTAGCTGACCCAGCCTACAAACACACTCCATCCCCTTCATGGCTAGGTTAAGTCAGTTGCCTAAAGGCAAAGAGCATCGCCCATGGACAAAACATCAAAGGCATCAGGATGCCAACGGCTGGCAGGTGCTGGCCTTTTGATTGTGCCAACCACAAATAAGATTCTTCATAGACTGGACTGGGCTGCACCTGCCACCACAAGGAAAGGTGAGACTAGGAGAGTGCAGGCGGCACCCACAGCACACCTGGCCTTGGCTAAGCTCTGCACCTGTTTCCAGGCCACTCTACATTTTCCTTTCTCCTCTAAGCCCTTTGTTGGGCTTCTGTGCCCTGTCTAAGCACCTTTCAACAAGTTCTCGGCTCCCAGCTGCTATTTCTGGCTCAGGTCCAAGGCCAAGCTGGGGTGGGGAAGTCCCTCTGGCTCCTTGCCAGAACCATATCCCAGCAGATCGGCGCTGGCCAATCACATGCAGTTCCTGATTTACAGGGCAGCTGTGCCTTTCACTGTAGTACCAGGACTGTGCCGGCAGACACCCGAGGAATAGGCATATGACACTGTGCCCCCACCCCACCCCAGCTCAGACATGGGGGAGTTACTGTGGTTTGACCACAGTAGGAACTTCCAAATTATTACAAAAAAAGTCTTTTGTTATAGACTTTTTGTCAGACTTGGGAAGAAGAGAAGATGCATTAGAAATCTGTAGTATTGAACTTCAGCTGCTACTCAGACTTCTAACAGGACATGCCGGGAAAAGAGGGCTTTGAAGAAAAAAAACATAAAGAGACTCTTGGCACCAGAATCCCAGTAGAGAGCTGACACGGGGGAGTTGGAGACAACTAGCACAGCCATGAGTGGTGGCACCACAGATCAGGGTGAAAGGAGGCAGTGAGGAGGGGGGTAGGCTTCAGTTGGCCCTATCTGTAACCGAAAGCAGAAGTCTACTGGAAAAAAGGTAAATATGGGATGATCCAGAGGTAGACTTACAAAATAGCCACAAGATAAAATTGGAATTTCATTTAAATTCATCTTTCAGCTCATAACCAAACAATTTCTTATCCAATGCAAATACTAATTATGTTTAGCTGACATAGATATGGAAACAGGAAGAGCAGTATAAAGCAAAGAGTATGGACTTTGGGGCCAGCCTTTTTTCACTCTCTAATGCCTAGTAACTGGGATTTAGAAGTTAGTTAACTTATGTAGGCCTTCACTTTCTTATTTAAAATAACACCTACCTTGAAGGTTAAATAAAAAGTCTATATAGCACCAAATTCAGTGCCAAAGACACAGCACATAGTCAGTGAATTCCACTCCCTTAACTAAACTTTCAGTTAAAGCAAACTCAAACACCATGTATCTGGAGATGCTGGGAAAAGTGGTAAAGGTTTGTTTTTTTATATTGCTCATCTCATCTAAAACCATGATAATTAAGAAAGCGCACTGACAGAAACCTGACTCCTCTTCAGGTACAAAATGAAAGTTCCAGGGGCCAGCATGGTGGTGCAGCAGGTTAAGCCACCTGTGATGCTGGCATCACATACTGAAGCCCCAGTTCAAGTCCCAGCTGTTCCACTTCTGATCCAGTTCCCTGTTAATGGGCCTGGGAAGGCAGTGGATGACAGCCAAAGGACTTGCACCCTTGCCAATCATATAGGAGACCAAGATAGATAAGAGTTCAGCCCTGGCTGTGGCAGTCATCTGGGGCGTGAACCAGAGGACAGACAATCTATGTGTCTGTCTATCTTCCTTTCTGTCCCTCTGCCTTTCAAATAAATAAATAAATCTGTAAAAAAAAAAAAAAAAAAAAAAAAAAAACTGGCGTTCCAGTCAGCCTGAAACACTGCTCTGCTAAGATACTGACTGTTGTGTCACTCTTAACTTGTCTGCGGCCAGTCCCCATCTGGTCAAGAAGTAAAACAGACTCAATGGAAACTTGATTTTTTTTTTTTTACCTAAGATATGAAAAGAAAATATTCTTTTTTCTTTTCTTTCTCTCTCTTTTTTTTTTTTTTTTTTTTTTTGACAGGCAGAGTGGACAGTGAGAGAGAGAGACAGAGAGAAAGGTCTTCCTTTTGCTGTTGGTTCACCCTCCAATGGCCGCTGCGGCTGGGGCGCTGCGGCTGGCGCACCACACTGATCCGATGGCAGGAGCCAGGTACTTATCCTGGTCTCCCATGGGGTGCAGGGCCCAAGCACTTGGGCCATCCTCCACTACACTCCCTGGCCACAGAGAGCTGGCCTGGAAGAGGGGCAACCGGGACAGAATCCGGCGCCCCGACCGGGACTAGAACCCGGTGTGCCGGCGCCGCAAGGCGGAGGATTAGCCTAGTGAGCTGCGGCACCGGCCCAAGAAAATATTCTTGAATAATCACTTATGCAAGAGACCTTCCCCAAGTCAGGTCCAAAATCTTAGAACAGGCTCAGAAACCAAAGTGCATTTTCTGGGTGAGCTGAGAACTAGTCTACTGAAAACAAATCTGGGGGCTGGCACTGTGGCGCAGCAGGTTAATGCTCTGGCCTGCAGCACTGGCATCCCATATGGGCGCCAGTTCAAGACCCAGCTGCTCCACTTCCAATCCAGCTCTCTGCTATGGCCTGGGAAAGTAGTGGAGGATGGCCCAAGTCCTTAGGCCCCTGCACCCATGTGGGAGACCCGGAAGAAGCTCCTGGCTCCTGGCCTTGGATCGGCGCAGCTCCAGCCTTTGTGGCAAATTGGGGAGTGAACCAGTAGATGGAAGACCTCTCTCTCTGTCTCTGCCTCTCCTCTCTATATAACTCTGACTTTCAAATAAATAAATAATTTTTTTTTTAAAAGAAAACAAATCTGGGGGTAGGAAAAAAATGAGACTTACTGCTCAAAAAGCGGTTTTTAATCCATCGGTTTTGCTTCCGAGCATATCTCTTAGTTACTTGTTTCAGAGCCTCAATACCTGAAAGATATGGCGGATAAAAGAACATCCAGGTAATCACTTCTGACCCTGCAAGAGGCAGCCCCACCCCGCCCAGGAGAAAAAGTCAGTACACTTAGACATGCTGGATCAAAGTCTCAATTCTGAGCAGAGGGCTACTTGGAACTCTTCCAGCCTCAGTACTTTCTCAGACCATACCAGCAAGGTATTCTGTCACCCCAGGATGTCCAAGACTAGGAGGAATTCACACCTTTCTTTAGAAGCTGGTTACTAGTCTCTGGTGTGCATTTTCCCTCAGTGATCAGGTACTCGTGAAACTCCTTGAAGCCAATTGACTGGAAGATACCATGTTGATAGTCCTGGCTGGGAACAGGAGAGCATCAACGGATGAGCCATTGCTTCTGAAAGCTAGCAGGGGCCTGGAGATGATCTAGCTGAGCCATTTCATTTCAGAGATGAGAGAACTAAGATCCTGAGCAGTTACTGACTCTGAAATTCTCCTCTACCCTCCCCGCCAGGTCCCAGGTTACTTCCTCAAAAAGTAACTCCTCAGGAATGTCTGAAAGATTAGAAAACTGCAACTGTAATAAGTATACCAAACCTCCTTCCACCAAGGCACATAAATAAGTAGATGTGAAGCCAACCACAGGCAAGGGATGGAGAGCAGGTCAGGGTAGCAGCCAAATCCTCACCTATCTTCTGAAACATTCTTCTGATTATAGCGTCTGTGAAAATCTCTTAGTTCCTCCAACAGTCCAGCAGCAAGCATGTCGTCCACCCTCTTATCCAAGCGCTCATCTAGAACTTGAATCAAATTAGTTCATCAACCAACAAGTTGTGGGTGCCTGCTATATATTTCATGGTGAATGAACAGCCTGCCAAAAAGCAAATTTGTTCAAATGGAAGAAAATATTTGGACTTCAAAGATTACATAATTCATATTAAATTTACACACATTAAGACTGAAACTCCAAATAAAAATAGCCAGAATGAAGCACATACATAAGAAAGAGAGCTTACAATTACAGCTACTATGAAGGACAAATAGTTTATTCTTGCATAGAATATATGTTTCAGAGGTGGCTGAGAGTCCCTTGATCTACCTCTCTACTTTTTTCATTATATTTGTTACTTTAACTTTGTGTAATTTTCTACCTAAGAACTTCTTCCTCGGACAAGAATAAGGAATTTTAATTTAAAGCCATCCTAGTTGTATTTTCAACTATAGAACTCGACAAAACAGCAAAGAGTAATAAGAGGTCGGGGCAGGGGTTTAATGCAGCATTTAAGTCACAGCTTAGAATGCCACTATCTGACATCAGAGTGCCTGGTGAGTCCCAGATTCTCCAACCTCCTGCTAGTGTGCACCCTGGGGGACAACATATGAGGGTTCAAGTACTTATGTCCTTACCACTCATATAGGAGGCCTAGACTGTATTGGGGGCTCCTGACTTCCGCCTGGTTTACCCAGGCTGTTGTGGGCATTTGGAGAGTAAACCAGTAAATGGAAGATCTCTGTCTGTAGTAAGAGGTCATAACTGCTTAGATGGGGTGGTCAAACAGAACTTCATTATGATTCAGTTACCCCGATGAATTGTGTAAGTTTCACTTAACAAAACTTAATTACTGAAAAATTTTTCCACAAACAGAATAATTTGGGGAAAAAAGTCAATTATGCTATTCTACATCTCTATCATCTCTATGTCTTAGTCTGCAATGATAGTAAACTCTTTCTTCCTATCTTCCCAAACTGCTTGCATTTATTGACTACTTACCATGCACTGGGTATATTCTGAGTATCCCATATGTATCAACTCATCTAATCCTCAATTATACCAGGAGATATATATAGTTATTGCCTTCTCTATTTTACAGAACAATCGGGGCACAAAAATGTAAACTAACTCATCATTTTTTTAATATTTATTTACTTATTTGAAAGGCAGTCATGGGGCGGGAGGGAAGGAGATACCTTCCATCCGCTGGTTTAACTGCCCAAATGGCTACAATGGCCAAAGCTGGGCCAACCCAAAGCCAGGAGCTTCTTCCAGGTCTCCCATGTGGGTGCGGGACCTAAGGACTCAGGTTGTCCTCTACTGCTTTCAGAGGCACATTAGCAGAGAACTGGATCAGAAGTGGAGCAGCTGGGACTCGAACCAGCAACCATATGGGATGCCGGCACTGCATGCAGCAGCTTTGCCTGTTACACCACAGCACCGCCCCCCACCTTTTGGTTGTTTTAAAAAGATTTATTAATTTATTTGAAAGGCAGAGTTATAAAGAAGCAAAGGCAGAGAGAGACTAATTCATCTTAAAACTTACAAAGATGCTCACCCTTGCAGGCAACAGATGATAGCTTGTACTTGGTCCCTGCCACCCATATGGAAGACCTGGATTGAGGTCCAGGCTTTTGGCTTCAGCTTGGCCCAGCCCTGGCTGTTGCATGCATTTGAGGGAGTGAACAAGCAACTAAATAAAAGATCAATCTCTCTCTGTCTCTATCCTTTCAAATAAAATGAAAATAAGTAAACAAAAATTTTTTTTTTAAACTCAAGCTAGAGAGGACAATGGAACACAAATCTGAAATGAGATGGTCAGCTCCAGAATCTGTATTTTTTAAAAATATTTATTTATTTAGCTGGCGCTGCGGCTCACTAGGCTAATCCTCCGCCTTGCGGTGCCGGCACACCGGGTTCTAGTCCTGGTCGGGGTGCCGGATTCTGTCCTGGTTGCCCCGCTTCCAGGCCAGCTCCCTGCTGTGGCCCGGGTGTGCAGTGGAGGATGGCCCAAGTGCTTGGGCCCTGCACCCCATGGGAGACCAGGAGAAGCACCTGGCTCCTGCCTTTGGATCAGCGCGGTGCGCCAGCCGCAGTGTGCAGGTTGCGGCGGCCATTGGCAACAGCAAAAGGAAGACCTTTTTATCTGGAGGCTGGGTCACTGATTATACTAAAAGCAGTAGGCTTAAGAAGTGAGAATGAGAATTAGTCAGCTGGGCTGATGGTACTCTTGTTGCTGTCCCCTGTGATACTAACAACTTGTTCATCAAACATTCAGTAAGCTTTCAATGAAGTGCCGAGTATTTTGCATAGTACTTGGATGTCAGAGATGAAAAGGAAACAGTGCCTGCTCTTCAGGAGCTCCCAGTCTGGTGAAGGAAACCATGAGATATATACTGCAATGGTTATCACTGCTGGGCTAGAACAGATGCAGAGTGCTGTGGGGCCACAGGAGGGATGATGAGCCTTCACTGGGAGAAGTCAGGGACCAGTTTGTAGAGGTAACTTATGAGCTGTGTCTGAAAAGATGTAATTATTATGTGGACAGACAGTATAATGTTAGGATTAAAAGTATAGATTCTGAAGGCTGGCATTTTGGTGTAGTGGGAAATGCTTACCACCTATGATGCCAGCATCCCATATCAGCACCAGTTTTAAGTCCTGGCTACTTCACTTCTGATCCAGCTCCCTGCTAATGCGCCTGGGAAAATATTGGGAGATGGATCAAGTGCTTGGGCCCTTGCATCCAGATGAAGCTCCTGGCTCCTGGTTTGGGCCTAGCCCAACCCTGGCAGTTGTGGCCATTTGGGAAGTGAACCAGTGGATGGAAGATCTCTCTGTGTTGCTCTGCCTTTTAAATAAAATTTTTTTTTTTTTTTTGACAGGCAGAGTGGACAGTGAGAGAGAGACAGAGAGAGTTATAGACAGTGAGAGACAGACAGAGAGAAAGGTCTTCCTTTCATTGGTTCACTCCCCTAATGGCCGCCACGGCCGGTGCTGCGCTGACCCGAAGCCAGGAGCCGGGTGCTTCCTCCCAGTCTCCCATGTGGGTGCAGGGACCCAAGCACTTGGGCCATCCTCCTCTGCCCTCCCGGGCCTCAGCAGAGAGCTGGACTGGAAGAGGAGTAACTGGGACTAGTACCCAGCACCCCAACCAGGACTAGAACCTGGGGTGCCGGTGCCACAGGCGGAGGATTAGCCAAATGAGCCATGGCGCCGGCCTGCTCTTCTTCCTATCTGGCTCCCTGCTATAGCTTGGGAAAGCAGTGGAAGATGGCCCAAGTACTTGGGCCCCTGCATCCACATGTGAGACCCAGAAGAAGCTCCAGGCTCCTGGCTTCAGATCAGCTCAGCTCCAGACATTGTGGCCATTTGGGGAGTGAGCCAATGGATAGAAAGATCTTTCTTTATCTTTCTCTCTCTCTCTCTCTCTGTAGCTCCACCTCTCAAATAAATAAAAAATAAACTTTTAAAAAAAAAGATATTTATTTATTTATTTATTTATTTATTTTTAAAGGCAGATTGACAAGGAGAAAGCTAAAGAAAGAGAAAGATCTTTCATTCCCTAGGTCACTCTCCAAATGCCTGCAATAGCCAGGTCTGGGCTAGACCAAATCCAGGACTCAGGAACACCATCCTGGTCTCCCACGTGGGTGGCAGGAATGCAAGTGTTTAGGCCATATGTGCTGCGTCCCATGTACGTTAATGAGGAACTGGGTCAGAAGCAGAGTGGTCAGGACTCCAACCAAGTACTCCAATATGGGATGCAAGCAGTTTAACCCACTGTGCTATAACACCTATCTCTACTCCTGATATCTTATCCTAGTGCCACAGCTGCCTTTCCTCCCTTTCCAGATAGATATCTGGTAGTGGCACTGTGCCTAAGTCAATGAATAATGGCAGTGATGATAAATTTAATAATTAACACTTGTTTCGTGTTTATTACGAGCCACCTATGGTCCTAAGCATTTCATATATAAGGGAGTTTTAGTTCATAGATATGTATATTATGAAAAACTATGCATGGATCTAAAAACTTTTTGCTTTAAAAAAAAAATCACCTTTTTTTTTTTTTTTGGACAGGCAGAGTGGACAGTGAGAGAGAGACAGAGAAAAGGTCTTTCTTTGCCGTTGGTTAACCCTCCAATGGCCGCTGCGGCCGGTGCACCGCGCCGATCTGAAGCCAGGAGCCAGGTGCTCCATGGTCTCCCACACGGGTGCAGGGCTCAAGGACTTGGGCCATCCTCCACTGCACTCCCGGGCCACAGCAGAGAGCTGGCCTGGAAGAGGGGCAACCGGGACAGAATCCGGCGCCTCAACCAGGACTAGAACCCGGTGTGCCGGCGCCGCAGGCAGAGGATTAGCCTAGTGAGCCATGGAGCCGGCTAAAAAATTTCACCTTTTAACTCCATTTTTCCACAAATTTTTTGAAGTTCCCTCACGTAGGAAGTTATCACCCTAAGTTCCATGTCAGACAGACGCTAGGACATCAAAGGGCCTTTACCTGTCTGGTCAGCATGAAGCCAGAGGATGCAAGGGTTAGGAAACTTCAGTGGGCCTCCAAGGGGACCACCACCTTCTTCTGCATGTTGACGATGAAGAAATTCACTGTGAGATATTCCAGTTTCTTCAAACACTTGCAAGCTCCTAAGGTGTTCAAAAAGGGACAGGGTGAGGGGCAAGGGTGACACATTCATATAGGCCATTAGGAATATTCATATACAAGTGAAACAAGGGGAAAGGCTGTTCATTACAGAAATCTCATTGTTGGGGCTGGCATTGTGGCATAGCGGGTTAAGCAGTGGCCTGCAGTGCCAGCGTCCCACTTGGGCAACGATTCAAGTCCTGGCTGCTCTGCTTCCAATCCAGCTCCCTGCTGATGCACCTGGGAAAAGGAGCAGAAGATGCCCCAGTGCCTGGGCCCTGCACCCATGTGAAGACCGAAAAGCTCCTGGCTTCAGCCTGGACCAACCCCAGCACTTGTACCCATTTGGGGAGTGAACAACGGATGGAAAATATCTCTCTTTGAAACTCTCCCTTTCAAATAAATAATCTTAAGAAAAAAGAAAAGAAATCTCATTGTCATTTTCACTGCCTAAGTCCCCAAAACATGAGTGTCCAGGGTTATTGCAGTCCTATCATAACTCAAGAAAACTTTAGATAGAATAAGAAATAATATTATTCTTTTAAACACACAAATTTTTCTGAAATCAGTTAAATACGTTGAGAAACAACAGACTTCAACAGAATGGGACTCATTTCCAGGTAAGCAATAAAGAGCTTGTAGGGACACTTTGTTAAGAGCCAACAGGTCTGGTCTCGCTGGAGTGCCTTTCCCACAGTAGGAAAGTATGTTGTATATCCAGCTCATCAACTTTCTTTTAAAATATATCTAAAATTAATGAAGAATGCTCCTGACTAATCCACTACTCTACTGGCACAAAGATCACCGAGGAAAGAACTCACACACTTACTCTTAAGCTACAATCCACTTCCATTGCTTTCTATTATATTAAGCAGTCCCAGGTAATTTGATACCCAAATCTATACTGCACCACTCTGGGTGATTGCAACTTATCAACTTGAAAGTGATCTTTCCCTTCCTGACCCAATTCTACTTCCTGAAACCGTAACACAAGAGTAGAGACCCCTTGTTTTTCAGTATCACCAGTCACTCAAAGAGGATCTATGAGAGGGCAAATAATGCAGTAATGGATATCTCACTCATCTGGAGGTTCGAATACAACTTCAAATCAAAAGGAAGATAGAAAAAGTCCTTAATGCTATATAATGCTTGGAACCTACTGCCTCTTACTAAGACCAACTCAAGTATTGTGCTCTTTTAGATGCATCAAAATGAGGAGGTAACAAGAAAGACTAGTAAAAGGAGAGAACAGGGGCCGGTGCTATGGTGCAGTGGGTTAATGCCCTGGCATGAAGCACCGGCATCCCATGTGGGCACTGGTTCTAGTCCCAGCTGCTCTTCTTCCAATCCAGCTCTCTGCTATGGTCTAGGATAGCAGTAGAAGATGGCCCAAGTCCTTGAGCCCCTGCACCCACGTGGGAGACTCGGAAGAAGGTCCTGGACTTTGGATCGGCACAGCTCCGGCCGTTGCAGCCATCTGGGAAATGAACCAGTGGATGGAAGACCTCTCTCTCTCTGTGTGTCTCTACCTCTCTCTGTAACCCTGTCATTCAAATAAATAAAAATAAAAAAATGAGAGAATATTTTAAAATTTTTTAAAAAAGGAGAGAATAACAAAGATCGAGCTCTAGAATCCTGTCATAAAAATATAAAACTGAATTTTTCAAAGGTTTCTATTAAATTGTTTAAGATAAAATGTTGGGACATTAAAAAGTATAAGCTTGGGGCCGGCACTGTGGTGCAGCAGGTTAATGCCCTGGCCTGGGGCGCCAGCATCCCATATGGACGCCAGTTCGAGACTTGGCTGCTCTACTTCCTATGCAGCTCTTAGCTGTAGCCTGGGAAAGCAGAAGAAGATGGCCCAAGCCCTTGAGCCCCTGCACCCATGTGGGAGACCCAGAAGAAGCTCCTGGCTCCTGGCTTCAGATCGGCATAGCTCCAGCCATTGCAGCCAGTTGGGGAGTGAACCATCAGATGGAAGACCCCCCCCCCCCTTCCTCTCCTCTCTGTGTAACTCTTTCAAATAAATAAATAAATCTTTAAAAAAAAAAAAATAAAAGTATAAGCTTTATACATCTAGAACATGTATTCTCTCCCCAGGGTTAGACTGCCTCTAAGAGGCCAAAAAAGCTGAGCCATTACAATATTACGAGGCTCTCCAAGGACAACCTGGCCTGAGATCTTAGTCTTTAGTATTAAATTTTATTGGGGAATAAAGAAAAAAGGATCTAGGAAATTCATTTGGATGGAATACTTCATAACCTCTATCAATATGAGATGTGACCATTAATAATCTGTACAATCATCCATAGAACAGGTCCTTTGTCAGGCATTCTACTATGACAGATGTTGTATCACTCCCAACACTGCAGAAAACTAAAGCTAACATGAGGCTGCAATGTCAAAACAATCTAAGCAAACATGACCTTATGAGTTCATTCATCACCTTTCATCCTTACAAGAAAATCTCCATGTGCAAAGGGGAGCTGATCTATGAGACAGTTTATAAAATCCACCTCCCACTGGGAAAGTTGCTGGGGCAGAACTCAGCATTGCACAACCAATTATGAAACCCAAATCACAATGTAAACGGACTGCATGCCAGAAGAAATTTATATGAAAACTGTTATACAAGCAAAGATCAAATACAAAATGAAGCAAGATTACATAGGCCCTAGGGAAAAACGATATTGTACTATGCATTTAAAACGTAACAACAAAGTAGGATGCAACTATTTATGAGGGAGTTGGAGGCAGTAACTCAGGGCCTCCCAACCTGCTGAGCCAGAACGACAGATCTATCTCCCCTAATGGCTATTACCAAAACTCTCCTTAACCAGGCAAACTCAAGAGCTGGCAGTCCCCCAACTCTACAGGAATGCAGGGTTGGTGAACCAGGGCTTTCTTACCTGGCCACTTTGCGCTTGTCATGTGGGTGCAGCTTGGCAGCCATTTCTGGGTCAACCTGGCTTAGGCGCCTGTGGAGTTCATGGCCATCCTCCTTTTCAAGCTCTACTTTCCGGTCAGTTGTGTTCTCACTGCCCATCTCCTGGGGCTATTACATGAAGGTTTAGAGTAAACTTAATTCAACAAGGAGACAGTGAACATGCATCTGGCACTTTGCTAATGCTTAGGAATACAGAATAGAGGTGAATCAGTCGATCTTGCCATACAGCAAGAGATACGTAAACGAAAAATTCCAATATGCTGTGGTAAGTGTTCTGACGCCACAGCAAACAAAGGGGAAGGAGGATTTACTGCACAGGGAAGTATTCAGCTACGCTACTTCCTTCTCAGATGTACAAACAGGTAGTGGTGTTACCACACCTATTTTAACATTTCCAGGAGTCCAGTCTTTTCAGCCAGGTGACCAAAGACCAGAACAGAATTGCCAGTACATTACCAACTGCAAAGGCTCACTCTTTGCAGGCACAAAGGGTCAGTGTGGACACTTCCCTGACATATATATTGTGCTGCCAGCCAAGAAACGCTGAATCAGACTGATGCACTGTTAACTTAGAGAAAGATGCTAATTAAGCCACACAGGAGCACTTTCCCACACACAGCCCCTGCCCTGAGGCCAGCCTGAGGGAGCACACTTCACATACGGAGGTGGCATTTGCTTCAGAATATTAAGTAGGAAAATTACAGTTGTTGAGTATAAGAAATAGGCAAGAACCAACCCTCCTCCCACTGAAATTAGCTAGCAAGAAAGAGGAACCATTCCTAAGTGAATTACAAACAAACTAAACATACCTTGGTACTAACGAGAACTTTCCAGAGCAGAGACTCAATATAATAATTGGTTCCTCCCACGACAATAGGAATTTTGTCTCGGGAAAATATATCTTCAATGTGAACATTAAGAAAGACATCACAATACTCAATATCAAGAAGAGAATCCTGACTATCTTGGGAAGCAGAGTATTAGCAAGAAATCACATTCTTTTGTCTAAAGAGCAGAAGAGAAAGGGTAGAAACCAACGTAATCTAATATCAGACTTTAATATTCCTCCTTAGTTCTCAGAATCATTTCTAATTAGTTCTGGAGATATTTACAGAAACTAGACACAAATGCATAATGGTAATTCTTCCCAGTTCTATAACTTTCTAGGCCTTGCTTTAGAAGTTCTTTGTTGTTGTTTTTAGTGATTTATTTTATTTATTTGAAAAACAGAGTTACAGAGGGAGGTAGAACTAGAGAGAGAGAAAGGTCTTCTATCGCTGGTTCACTCCTCAGATGGCCGCAATGGCCAGGGCTGAGCTGATCGGAACCTAGGAGCCAGGAGCTTCCTCTGGGTCTCCCACGTGGGTGCAGGGGCCCAAGGACTTGGGCCATCTTCTGCTGCTTTCCCAGGCCATAGCAGAGAGCTGGATCAGAAGTGGAGCAGCCGGGACTCGAACCCGCACCCATATGGGATGCCAGCGCTGCAGGCCATGGCTTTAACCCGCTGCACCACAGCATGGGCCCCACTTTAGGAGTTTTATGGGTGTTCCAAATCAGTCCAAGGACTCTCGTTGAACCAAGTGTCAGTTGCTCAAGAAGCCACCAGAAAGATGACATTCATGGCTTGGCTCTGCCTTCTAAGGCAAAACACAAGCTGTTTTCTCCAAGTGATGATTCTTGGACAGAGCCAGTCACCACATCACGAGATAATACTGCACCTGAAACCTCATCAGATAGATTAATAAACACAGGTTTTAAAGACAAATAGAGGGACCGGTGCCATGGCGCAGTAGGTTAGGCCTCCGCCTGCAGTGCTGGCATCACATGTGGGTGCCAGTTCGAGTCCTGGCTGCTCCTCTTCCAGTTCAGCTCTGCTGTGGTCTGGGAAAGCAGTGGAGGATGGCCCAGGTCCTTAGGCCCCTGCACCCACATGGGAGACAAGGAAGAGGCTCCTGGCTCCTGGCTTCGGATCAGTGCAGCTCCAGCTATTGCACCCATCTGGGGAGTGAACCAGCAGATGGAAGACCTTTCTCTCTGTCTCTCCCTCTCACTGTAACTCTACCTCTCAAATAAATAAATAAATAAATTCTTTAAAAAGAAGAAAAAAAAGACAAATAGACTTCAGGCCTTGGCTCAGTGGTAAAGCTGCAGCTTGCAGTGCCGGCATCCTATATGAGTGCCGGTTTAAGTCCTGGCTGCCCTACTTCCGATCCAGCTCTCTGCTATGGCCTGGGAAAGCAGTGGAAGATGGCACAAGTTCTTGGGCCCCTGCATCCACTTGGGAGACCCGGAGGAGGCTCCTGGCTCCTGGCTTCGGATTGGCGCAGCTCTGGCCGTTGTGGCCAACTGGGGAGTGAACCAGTAGATGGAAGACCTCTCTTTCTCTGCCTCTCCTTCTCTCTGTGTAATTCTGACTTTCAAATAAATAAATCTTTAAAAAATTAGACTTCAACTTCCTGGTCTAGCTCTTAATCAAGTTACTCAACCTTTCTGAGCTTCAGTTTTCTGCCCTGTAAAATCCCCATGAGTTCTTAGGAGCATTAAATATGACAATGCACAAAAAGCACCTGTCACAATGTCTGAAAAATGATATTCAATTCACTTTAGACACTATTGTTTTGATGTCCCTGCTACTTTGAATTCTACTCTTTAGAACCTCTGTTAATTAGATGATTATCTGATTTAACAAGGGCTTTGCTACAGATAATTTTCTTTAAAAAAAATCAAAAAATCATTTAATGGGCCAGGCATTGTGGCACAGCAGGTTAAGCCACTGCTTGTGAAACTGAAATCCCGGCCGGCGCCGCGGCTCACTAGGCTAATCCTCCGCCTAGCGGCGCCGACACACCGGGTTCTAGTCCCGGTTGGGGTGCCGGATTCTGTCCCGGTTGCCCCTCTTCCAGGCTAGCTCTCTGCTGTGGCCAGGGAGGGCAGTGGAGGATGGCCCAGGTGCTTGGGCCCTGCACCCCATGGGAGACCAGGAGAAGCACCTGGCTCCTGGCTCCTGCCATCGGATCAGCGCGGGGCGCCGGCCGCGGCGGACATTGGAGGGTGAACCAACGGCAAAGGAAGACCTTTCTCTCTCTCTCTCTCTCTCACTGTCCACTCTGCCTGTCAAAAAAAAAAAAAAAAAAGAAACTGAAATCCCAAATCAGCATGCCAGTTGGAGTTCCAGCTGTCTGCTTCCAATACAACTTCCTGCTAATACACCTGGGAAAGCAGCAAAAGATTGCTTAAGTACTTGGGCCCCTGACACCCATGAGTTTCTGGCTCCTGCATTGCCCAGCCCTGCTGTTACAGCTACGGGAGGAGTAAATCAAAAGACAGAACATCTCTGTCACCCTGACTTTCAAATAAATCTTAAAAAAAAAGTCATTCATACACTTCTCTTTGCCAGTCAATCTGTAGACATTGAGACAGATGATCTCTTTTCTATCTCAAAGAGGGAAGCCCTAATCCTTAAGGGATTGGGTAGGGTAGAAAGAAAGATGTTTCCAATCAAGGAGCATAAACAAAAAGCACTTTTTAAAAAGTGTCTGATTGTTTTTGTTTTTTATTTACTTGAAAGGCAGAGAGAGCAAGAGTGTGAGCTTCCATCTGCTGGTTTGCTACCCAGACACCTGCAATAGTCCCTAGATGTTGCCAAAGCTGGGAGCCAAGAACTTAATACAGGTTTCCCATGTGGGTGGCAGGAACCCAACCAATGGAGTGAGTCTTCATCATTGCCTCGCAGGGTCCTCATTAACAGGGAGCTGGACCAGAGCTGGAGTCAGGAGTCAAACGCAGGTGTTCTGATGCAGGACACAGGCATCTTAACTGCTACACTGAATACCCACTCCTGTCTATTTGTTTTAAAAAGAAAAAGTCTCTACACCCCCCCTTAAATTAAGTATAGGAAACATATAATTACACAGTAAAATAAAACTTTGATTACATAATATGATTAACAAAGGGAAAAGAAACAAGGTAGAAAAGAGGAAGCTGGAAATGGTGAGATACCAGAAGAGAAAAAGAGCAGAAAAGAGGGAAAGGCACTGTGGAACAGCAGGTTAAGCTGCTGTCTGCAGCACCAGCATCCCATATAGGCGACAGTTTGAGTTCTGGATGCTCCACTTCCAATTCAGCTCCCTACTAATCACCTGGGAAAGCAGCAGAAGATGGCCCAAATAACTGGGGCCCCACACCCACATGGAAGACCCAAATGAAGCTCCTGGCTCCTGGCTTCGGCCTGGCTCAGCCCAAGTCAATATAAACATTTAGGGAGTGAACCAATGGATGAAAGATCGATCAATCAATCAATCAATCACTCTCTCTCTCTCTCTCTCTAACTCTGCCTTTCAAATAAACATAAATACACCTTTAAAAAAAAATCTCCCAGCCTCTTAAGTGATCTGATTAAGTCATCTCCTGTTGTTTTCCTTTGAAGTTTTCAGCACACCTTTTTGTATCAATTCTGAACAACCCACTGTCTCAGACCAACAACTGACATTCGTTGATATACTGTTACTTGCAAAGGGTTTTTTTTTTTTATAAACATTATCTCATTTGATACAACAGCCTTATAAAGCAGGTAGAGAAGGCAAAAAAATATTTAATTATTTTGATTTGCATGTCTCTGATTAACAGAAAGGTTACCTTTTACATGTCTATCATCATTTGTATCTCTTCCTCTGTGAATTATTGCTCATGCCATTTTTTTTAAGATTTGTTTATTTAGGCCGGCGCCGCGGCTCACTAGGCTAATCCTCCGCCTGCATCGCCAGCACACCGGGTTCTAGTCCCTGTCAGGGCGCCGGATTCTGTCCCGGTTGCTCCTCTTCCAGTCCAGCTCTCTGCTATGGCCTGGGAGTGCAGTGGAGGATGGCCCAGGTCCTTGGGCCCTGCACCCGCATGGGAGACCAGGAGAAGCACCTGGCTCCTGGCTTCGGATCAGTGCGGTACGCCGGCCGCAGCAGCCATTGGGGGTGAACCAATGGTAAAGGAAGACCTTTCTCTCTGTCTCTCTCTCTCTCACTGTCCACTCTGCCTGTCCAAAAAAAAAAAAAAAAAAAAAAAAAAAGATTTGTTTATTTAATTGAAAGGCAGAATTACAAAGAAACAGGGGGGGAGAGAGAGACAGAGACAGAGAGAGAGAGAGAGAGAGAGATCTTCCATCTACTAAGTTTACTCCCCAAATGGCTGCAATGACTGAAGCTGGGCCAATCCGAAGCCAGGAGCTAGGAGCTTCTTCCAGGTCTCCCATGTGGGTGCAGGGGCCCAAGGACTTGGGTCAGCCTCCACTGCTTTCCCAGGCACATTATCAGGGAGCTGGATTGGAAGTGGAGCAACTGGGACTCAAACCAGCACCCATATGGGATATGCGGGCACTGCACACAGCAGCTTTACTCACTACACCACAGCGCTGGATTGGAAGTGGAGCAGCTGGGACTTGAACAGGCACCCATATGGGATGCCACCACCACAGTGCCGACCTCTGTACATATCCTTCATAAGTTTAGGTACATCCATGTTTCTGCTATTAAATACAATGCTGTTATGAATGAGATCTACCAAAGATCTCCTAATAGACTTGTGGCAAGAGTTCCTCTCAGGTGTACACCTAAAGTTCTGGTGGATATCTAGACTTGCCAATACAAGTCTTAATTCTTAAATATTTAAATCCAGCTATTTTCCTTTTTTAAAAAAAGGTACTATGAAGGCTGGCACTGTGGTATACCAGGTTAAGCTGCCACACAGAGCAGTTCTAATCCTGGCTGCTCCATTTCCAATCTAGCTCTCTGCTAATGCACCTGGGAAAGCAGATGATGGTCCAAGTGTTTAGGTCCTTGCCACCCATGTGGGAAACCTAGATAGAGTTCCTGGCTCCTGGTTTCCACCTGACCCAGCCCTGGCTGGTGTGGCTATTTGGCGAGTGAACCAGCAGATGAAATATTTCTCTCTCTTTCAAATGAATAAATAAGCTTAAAATGGCATTACTATAGCCTTACTATGGCATGGGCATAGTAGCACTGTGGGTTAAGTCATTACTTGGACACTAGCATCAAATATCGAGAGCCCAGGATCGAGTCCTACTTCTGCTTTTTTTTTTTTTTAAAGAAAGATTTTATTTATTTATTTATTTGAGAGAGAGAGTTACAGACAGAGGGGTGGGGAGAGACACAGACAGAGAGAGAGATCTTCTGTCCGCTGGTTCATTCTCCAAACGTCCACAACGGCTAGAGCTGGGCCAATCCGAAGCCAGAAGCCAAGAGCTCCTCTGGGTCTCCTACATGGATGCAGGGACCCAAGCAGTTAGGCCATCTTCTACTGCTTTCCCAGGTCATAGTAGAGAGCTGGATCAGAAGAGGAGCAGCCAGGATATGAACCGGTGCCCATATGGGAAGCAGGAAGAGGCTTAGCCCACTAAGCCACAGTGCTAGCCCCCCTACCCTCACTTTTGATCCAGCTTCCTGCTATTGCACCTGGGAATGCTGCAGATGATGGCGTAAGTACTCCCACATGGAGACCAGGATAAAGGTCTTGGCTCCTGACTTCAGCCTGGCTCAGATCTAGCTGAAATAACTGAGGAGTGAACCAGCAGGTAGATCTGTCTTTCTCTCTCTCTCTGTTGCTCTGCCTTTCAAAGAAAGAAATCCAGGGCTGACACTGTGGCTTAGTGAGTAAAGCCGCCACCTGCAGCACCAGCATCCTATATGGACACCTTTAGATTCCTGGCTGCTCTATTTCCAATCCAGCTCCCTGCTAATGCAGCTGGGAATGCAACAGAAGATGGCCCAAGTCCTTGGGTCCCTGCACTCACGTGGGAGACCTGGAGGAGGCTCCTGACTTTGGATTGGTATACCTCTAGCCACTGTGGCCATTTGTCTCTCCCTCTCTAAGTCTGCCTTTCAAATAAATAAATAAATCTTTAAACACACACACACACACACACATAACTACCTACTCAATTATATATTCTCTTACTTGTTTTGAAGTTTCATTATAAATATATACATTTAATTTCAAACCTATCAGGAATTTATTATGTTGTACTTAATGCATCATATATAATGAAGACCTGATTTTAATTTTTTCCAAAACAATTAACTGCCCCAGGAAGAATCATGAACTATTTCATTATTTCTCCATTGTTTTGAATTGCCACCTTGATTATAAGATAAATATAATACAGATATTTTAATCTATATCTGGGTTTTCTATTCTGTACAATAAATTTATCAAATATTAAACAGGCTACTACTGTAACTACTATGACTTTTTAATATATTTCCATATCTGGCAGCCCATACATAAAAGGCAGTCTGGGTATTAAACATAAGGGTAGTACTTTTTATTTTTTAAGATTTATGTATTTATTTACTTATTTGAAAGCCAGAGTTACACAGAGAAAAGAGAGGCAGAGACAGAGAGAAGTCTTCCATATGCTGGTTCACTCCCTAATTGGCCGCAATGTCCGGAGCTGTGCCGATCCAAAGCCAGGAGCCAGAAGCTAGGAGCCAGGAGCTTCTTCTGGGTCTCCCACACAGGCGCAGTTGCCCAAGGACTTGGGCCATCTTCTACTGCTTTCCCAGGCCATAGCAGAGAGCTGGATGGGAAGTGGAGCAGCCGGGTCTCGAACTAGCGCTCATATGGGATGCCAGCACTTCAAGCCAGGGCATCAACCTGCTGTGCCACAGTGCTGGCCCCAGGGCAGTACTTGTTTTCTTTTAAAGATTTTTATTTTTTATTTATTTGAGAGGTAGAGTTACACACAGTGAGAGGGAGAGACAGAGAGAAAGGTCTTCCTTCCGTTGGTTCATCCCCCCAAATGGCTGCCACGGCCTGTGCGCTGCGCCGATCTGAAGCCAGGAGCCAGCTGCCTCCTCCCGGTCTCCCATGTGGGTGCAGGGCCCAAGGACTTGGGCCATCCTCCACCACCTTTCTGGGCCACAGCAGAGAGCTGGACTGGAAGAGGGGCAACCGGGACTAGAACCCGGCGCCCATATGGGATTCTGGCACCACAGGCGGAGGATTAGCCAAGTGAGCCCTGGCGCCGACCCCAGTACTTCTTATATTATGTTTTTTCAAACATTACTTGGTCTTACCCAGAACTATTTTGTCCTTCTCCCCACAACAATCCCTGTGAAATTCCGAAATGTAACTCTACTGTATTTCCAAATTAATTCTGTATCCCAACTTAAAAGGCAGGAAGCTAAAGCTGAGTGGAGTTGAGTAATAAACGATTTATCCAATAAAAATCACAGGGCTCGGAGCTAGCGCTAGTGGGCAGAGCCGCCACCTGCAGTGCTGGCAACCCATATGGATGCTGGTTCAAGACCCAACTACTCTACTTCCAATCCAGCTCTCTGCTATGGCCTGGGAAAGCAATAGAAGATGGCCCAAGTCCTTGGGCCCCTACACTCACATGGGAGACCCGGAAGAAGCTCCTGGCTTTGGACTGGCACAGCTCCAGCTGTTGCAGCCATTTGGAACGTGAACCAGCAGATGGAGACCTCTCTCTCTGCTTCTAACTCTGCTTTTCAAAAAAGATAAATAAATCTTTTTTTTTTAAAGATTTGAAAGAGTTACACAGAGAGAGGGGAGACAGAGAGGGAGAGGGAGAGGGGGAGGGGGAGGGGGTGGGAGGGAGGGAGAGAGAGAGAGAGAGAGAGAGAGAGGTCTTCCATCCTCTGGTTCACTCCCCAATTGGCCACAACAGCTGGAGCTGTGCCAATCCAAAGCAAGGAGCAGGAGCTTCCTCTGGGTCTCCCACGTGGGTGCAGGGGCCCAAGGACTTGGGCCATCTTCTACTGCTTTCCCAGGCCATAGCAGAGAGCTGGATCGGAAGTGGAGCAGCTGGGTTTCAAACCGGTGTCCATATGGGATGCAGGCGCTTCAGGCCAGGGCATTAACCCACTGCACCACAGCGCCAGCCCCATAAATAAATCTTTAAAAAAAAAAAAAGAAGAAGAAGAAGAAGAAGAAGAAGAAGAAGAAGAAGAAGAAGAAGAAGAAGAAGAAGAAGAAGAAGAAATTGCCAGGGCTAGCACTGGGGCACAACAGGTTGAGCCACTACCTACAATGTTGACATTCTATATGAACACTGGTTTGAGTCCTAGTTGCTCCACGTCCAATACAGCTCCCTGCAAATGTGCATGGGAAGGCAGCGAAGAATGACTCAAGTGCCTGCAGCTCTGCATCCACATGGGAGACCCAGAAGGAGTTCTTGGCTCCTGAATTCAGTCTGGCCCAGTTGTGGCCATTTAGAGAGTGAACTAGCAAATGGAAGTTCTCTCCTAATCTTTCTCTGTAACTACCTTTCAACTAAAACAAATAAATTTTTTAAAAAGGGGGTGGGGGAAGAAGAAAGAAAACCTTTTGGGGTTGGGCTGCTCTGCCCATCATCAGGACTGGTCACTGTGTTTCCAAAGGATATCAGAGACGTTGCTTTGTTCCTGAAGTCTACCACTGTGTAATTGGTCACAAGAGGATCCACAAAGCTGATCATGTGATGCTGGCAGATCCTCTGTTCTTGGGCAGAAACCTTGTTGGTGATGATGTCTAAACCTTCATAGACCTAGGTGAAAAGAAAAGCATGAGAAAGTCATCTGCTTCCACAAAATGCATGGCTGATGGGTAGAAATGGAGATCTAGTCTTCCTTCAGCCAAACACCTGACCTATCAAAACACCAGGTCTGCTCTGTGTTGTGAGAGCACAGCCAGATCCACAAAATCCATACAAAGTAAAAAGAAAATAGAGCATTGGCTTTCTTATCAAACAGCTCAGACTTTAAGATAAGAAGGGTAAATAAATCCATGCCAAAGTAAGAATTAATTCTGCAGTAAAAATTAATTCTGCTAGATTAAAAGGAGGTTCTTTAGGCCTTACAGCTCTCTGCTGTGGCCAGGGAGTGCAGTGGAGGATGGCCCAAGTGCTTGGGCCCTGCACCCCATGGGAGACCAGGAGAAGCACCTGGCTCCTGCCTTCGGATCAGTGCGGTGCACCGGCCACAGCACACCAGCCGCAGCGGCCATTGGAGGGTGAACCAACGGCAAAGGAAGACCTTTCTCTCTCTTTCTCTCACTGTCCACTCTGCCTGTCAAAAAAAAAAAAAAAAAAAAAAAAAGGAGGTTCTTTAGGCCTTAAGCATAAGCATTTTTTAAATGGGCAGGATGTCTTACTTATTCTACATAACCACAAGTCTCCAAAAAGGTAACATTCTGCATTGCTCATAATTCTAAATGCTTAGATAT
This sequence comes from Oryctolagus cuniculus, assembly GCF_964237555.1. Taxonomy (NCBI): domain Eukaryota; kingdom Metazoa; phylum Chordata; class Mammalia; order Lagomorpha; family Leporidae; genus Oryctolagus; species Oryctolagus cuniculus. Next base: position 133,021,749 of record NC_091438.1, on the reverse strand, counting down.
TTCTTGGATTTAAATGGCTTTAAAAGGTTTTTAGAATTTGTATAAGATTGGTTCCATTTGTGGAGAAGTGGCCTATCTACAAAGGTACACATAAAACACACACATACATACTTTGAAGTTAGAACCCCTAATACTGCAGCTGTACTCTGGTGGAAACATTGTGATCTATCCAAATTACTGCTTCAGGGGGTCAGCAGATATAGTCTAAATACTCAAAGGCAATATCCTGTCTGTAAGCTCTTGATCTGCCAATTCAACTAAAAAGTTCAAGTATATTTTCTCTAAATGTAAGGTCTTAGATGGAGGACAGATCTGAAAATACTAGTTTGAAAACAGGGATGAATGCTTTGGGATTAAATGTTCTCTCTGTAATCACTGATTCTACAGGGAGCCCTGAATGAACAAATAATAAGTTCCGCGGAGCCCACAAAGATGTTAAAAGCATTTTTTATCTCACGTTTCCCTTTACTTATATGGGTGTCAAGTAAGTACAGTACAGTGTAATGGTTAGAAGGAAGAAGCCTGGCGCCAGGCTGCCTCAGATCAATTCCTAGCTCTGCCACTTGTTCTTGGAATACTCTGTTACGAACCTCTGTATCTCAATCCCTCATAACCAAAATGGGGATAACAGTATCTCTCTCATAGGGTTGTCGTCAATGAGGTAATTCAGGGAAAAAAAAAAAAAAAAAAAGCACTACTTTTGCCTGGCATACTGAAAGCGCCATATAAGAATCATTATGTTACTACCTACATGAGTATTACTATCACCAACCACCACTGTGATCACAACACAGAGAAAGTTCAATTTCACGGCTTAACCTGAAGCCTCTGTGCTCTCAGCTACTGAGATTTAGTTACCCTGCAAGGATATAAGAAATAAATAAAATAAATAAAATTGTTAAACAATAAAACAGTACACAGGAAAAAAAATAACAAATCAACCACTGGAAAGTACCACCTCTGACTTTTTAACTCTACCTATGCCTAACAATAGAACTGTTCTTTTTTTTTTTTGACAGAGTTAGACAGTGAGAGATACACAGAGAGAAAGACAAGAAAGTCTTCCTTCCATTGTAGAACTGTGTTCTTAACACTTGAATATTGACAGAATCTAAGTCATAGTGTCTCCTTTTCCTATTCTGCTGATAAAAGTCATAGGGCGCATTATACACAGATGTCTTCCACTGTACGACTTAAGAAAACTAACAGGAGAAAAGGAGTTAATAATTATGTGTTTCGCTTTCTCTCTCTCTCTCTCTCTCTCTTTTTTCCCACAAACCTTAGCTGCCTCTGCAGTAATTGAGAATTCCAAATGACCCAGTGTTAAAAACTTCACATAATGGGGCTAGTGCTGTAGCGCCGCAGGCTAAAGCCCTGTGGCCTGCAGTGCCGGCATCCCATATGGGCGCCGGTTCTAGTCTTGACTGCTCCTCTTCCAATCCAGCTCTCTGCTATGGCCTGGGATAGCGTAGAGGATAGCCCAGGTCCTTGGGACCCTGCAACCACGTGGGAGAACCGGAAGAAGCTTCTGGCTCCTGCTTCGGATCAGAGCCGCTCCGGCAGTTGAGGCCATCTGGGGAGTGAACCAACAGATGGAAGACCTCTCTCTCTCTCTCTGCCTCTCTCTGTAACTCTTACAAATAAATAAAATAAATCTTTATTTTCACATAGCAACATCTAGATTTTGCCAATAGAGAATTTCTGAAAGCTTGTGAGTCCCTTACAGTAAAAAGGATTCATATTTTTCACTCTAAGATGAATATTAAGGAAATGCATAGCAGCAAATGTATAACTTCCCACCCCTCAAATTGTAACCAAGTGGAGATATCTAGATATCTTTACCAGCACATTCTCAGTGATGCAAAAGGCTATTTGTTAAACTCATCTTGAAGTCTGCCCCTAAGATGACAAGTTCAGACAAAAAAAACAAAAAACAAACAAACAAAAAAAAACAGGTAAATTTAATGCAAATAGAAAGGAAAGCTCACCTATTACTGAAGCCCTTGGGCCCCTGCACCCACCTGAGAGACCTGGAGGAGGCTCCTGGCTCCTAGTTTCAGATTGGTCCAGCTGTACCCATTGCAGCCATTTGGGGAGTGAACCAGCAAAAGGAAGATTCTCTCTCTCTCTCTCTCCTCTCTCTCTCCCTCCCCCACCCCTCCCTTTCTCACTCTCACTCTCTGCTTTTCAAATAAATAAATCTTTTTAAAAAATTATTAAGATGGCCACTAAATGGCTGGTACCGTGGCTCACGTGGTTAATCCTCTGCCTGCAGTGCCGGCATCCCAATATGGGCGCCAGGTTCTAGTCCCGGTTACTCCTTTTCCAGTCCAGCTCTCTGCTGTGACCCCGGAGGGCAGAGGGCAGTGGAGGATGGCCCAAGTGCTTGGGCACCTGCACCTGCGTTGAGAGACCAGGAGGAAGCACCTGGATCCTGGCTTCAGATTGGCGTGGCGCCGGCCATAGTGGCCATTTGCCATTTGGGGGGTGAACCAATGGAAGGAAGACCTTTCTCTCTCTCTCTCTCTCTCTCTCTAACTCTGTCAAATTTTAAAAAAAAAAAAAAAAAAAAAAAAAAGATGGCCACTGAAATGACTAAACTGGCAAATTTTATGTTATATATTTTTACCCCAATAAAAAAGATCTGGATGATAGATTTTAAGCACAAGGAAAAACTAGTGAATATTAGCAATGAAGAAAATTTTCAAAATTCTGTTGAGAATTAATAATGTTCTATTTTTATTTATTTATTTGAAAGGCAAAGTGACAGATACGAAGAGAAAGAGACAGAGAGAGACACAGAGAGAGAGAGTGCTTCCATTTGCTGGTTTACTAGCTAACTGCCTACAATAGCCAAGGATGACCAGGCCAAAGGAGCCTGGAACTCCATGCAGGTCTCCCACATGGATGAAAGGGGCCCAAGCACTTCAAGCCATTATCGGCTGCCTTCCCAGGTCCAATAGCAGGGGGATGGAATTGGAAGCAGAGAGCAGCTGGGCACTCTCATCCGGGATGCCAGTGACATGGTAGTTTAGCCTGAAGCTACCACACTGGCCCAAATGTTTGTTTGTTTGTTTGTTTGTTTCTTTTTTTTTTTTTTTTTTTTTTGACAGGCAGAGTGGATAGTGAGAGAGAGAGACAGAGAGAATCTTTTTTTTTTTTTTTAAGATTTATTTATTTATTTGAAAGTCAGAGTTACACAGAGAGAGGAGAGGCAGAGAGAGAGAGAGATCTTCCATCTGATGGCTCACTCCCCAACTGGCTGCAATGGCCGGAGCTGCGCTGATCCAAAGCCAGGAGCCAGGAGCTTCTTCCGGATCTCCCGCGCAGGTGCAGGGGCCCAAGGACTTGGGCCATCCTCTACTGCTTTCCCAGGCCATAGCAGAGAGCTGGATCAGAAGAGGAGCAGCCGGGACTAGAACCGGTGCCCATATGGGATGCCGGCGCTGTGGCATCCCCAATGTTTATTTCTTGAACCGAGTTGTGGTTACACATGTATTTTCACTTTATTTGAAAGACAGAGACAGAGACATACAGACAAATCTTTGACCCACAGTTCATTCCCCAAATACCTACAATAGCTGGGGCTGGGCCAGCCAAAATCAGGAGCCCAGAACCTAATTCAGGTCTCTCATATGGCTGGCAGGGACTCAACAACTTAAAACGTCATCTGCAGCATCCCAGGATGCATATTAGCAGAAGGCTAAAATTAGAGGCAGAACCAGAACTTGAACCAGGCACTCCAATGTGGAATGCAGGCACCCCAAGTTGCATCTTAACCAGTGATTATTTATTGAGCTGTATAGCTTTAAATTATACATTTTTATGGGAATATTTTTATCAATTACAATCATATTTCAGGCCCAGGCATTGTGGCACAGTGGGTTAAGCAACAAGAGAATAGCTTCCTATTTTTAATTTTTTGTATAACTATCACCATTTCATTATGGATAATGTCAAGTACTTGTCATTTGCCTGGACCTATTTTAAACATTTTAAAAATGTTTATTTATTTTCACCTACTTGAAAGGCAGAGCTATAGAGAGAGAGGGAGAGGGATTGGGGAAAAATCAGGAGAGGGAGAGAGAGAGAGGTATCAAGATCTTCTATCTAGTGGTTCACTTTTCAAATGCCTACAACAACCAGGGCTAGACCATGCTGAAGTTGGGAGCCCAGAACTCCATCTGGGTTTCTCACTTAAGTGAGAGGACCAAGTCCTTAAGCCAGCCCCTTTTGCCTTCCTAGATGAATTAGCAGGAGCTAGATCTGATGTGGAGCAGCTGGGACTTGAACCCACATTCTAATAGGAACCAGCACTGCGACACAGCAGGTTAAGCCACCATCTGAAGCGCTGGTATCCCAAATGGGTGCAGGTTCAAGTCCAGGCTGTTCCCCTTCCCATCCAGCTCCCTGCTAACGTGCCTGGGAAAGCAATGAATGGAAGATGCCCCAAGTGCTTGAGCCCCTGCAGCCACATGGGAAATGTGGAAGAAGCTCCTGGCTTCACCTGGCTGTTGTGGCCACTTGGGGAGTAAACCAGTAGATGGGGGATATCTCTCTCCCTCTCTCTCTTCCTCTGCTTCTCTCTCTGTAACTCTTTCAAATAAATAAATCTTTAAAAAAAAATCTGATAGACTCTTCACTAAAGATACATAAATATCAAATAAGCATATGAAAAGATGTTTAAAATCATTAGTCTTCAGCCAGGATTCTGTCCCAGTCACTCCTCTTCCAGTCTAGCTCTCTGCTGTGGCCCGGGAGTTCAGTGGAGGATGGCCCAAGTGCTTGGGCCCTGCACCCCATGGGAGACCAGGAGAAGCACCTGGCTCCTGGCTTCGGATCAGCGTGATGCGCCGGCCACAGCACGCCGGCCGCAGTGGCCATTGGGGGGTGAACCAACGGAAAAAGAAGACCTTTCTCTCTGTCTCTCTCTCTCTCACTGTCCACTCTACCTGTCAAAAAAAAAATAATAATAATAAATAAAAATCATTAGTCTTCAGGGCAATGTAAATTAACCACAATAAAATACCTGGTTTAGGGGACCACACTGTGGCATAGTGGGTAAAGCCGCCACATGCAATGCCGGTTATCCCATATGGGTACCACTTGGAGTCCCAACTGCTCCACTTCTGATTCAGCTCTCTGCTGTGGCCTGGGAAAACAGCAGAGGATGGCCCAAGTCCTTGGGCCCCTGCACCCAAGAAGCCAGGAAGAAGCTTCTGGCTCCTGGCTTCAAACTGGCTCAGCTCTGGCTGTTGCAGTCATTTGGGGAGTGAGCCAGTGGACAGAAGATCTTTTTTTTTTTTTTTTTTTTTTTTTTTTTTTTTTTTTTTTGACAGGCAGAGTGGACAGTGAGAGAGAGAGACAGAGAGAAAGGTCTTCCTTTGCCGTTGGTTCACCCTCCAATGGCTGCCGCGGCCTGGCGCGCTGCGGCCGGCGCACCGTGCTGATCCGATGGCAGGAGCCAGGAGCCAGGTGCTTTTCCTGGTCTCCCATGGGGTGCAGGGCCCAAGCACCTGGGCCATCCTCCACTGCACTCCCTGGCCACAGCAGAGAGCTGGCCTGGAAGAGGGGCAACCGGGACAGAATCCGGTGCCCCGACCGGGACTAGAACCCGGTGTGCCGGCGCCGCTAGGCGGAGGATTAGCCTAGTGAGCCGCGGCGCCGGCCCAGAAGATCTTTCTTTCTCTCTGCCTCTGCCTCTCTGTAACTATGCCTTTCAAATAAATAAATAAATCTTTATAAACAAAAATCTGGTTTAAAAACAAAAAATCTGACATTACCAAATGCTGGAAGGAATACAGAGCCAGAAACTCTAGTTCAGTGTTGGTGAGAATGAGAAAGAGTAGTCACTTGGGCTGGCGCTGTGGCGTGGCGGGTAAAGCCTCTGCCTGCAGTACCCGCATCCCATATGGGCGCTGGTTCGAGTCTGGGCTGCTCCACTTCCAATCCAGCTCTCTGCTATGGCCTGGGAAAACAGCAGAAGATGGCCCAAGTCCTTGAGCTCCTGCACCCGTGTGGGAGACCCAGAAGAAGCTCCTGGATCTTGGCTTCAGATTGGCGCAGCTCCAGCCGTTGTGGCCAACTGGGGAGTGAACCAGTGGATGAAGACCTCTCTCTCTCTCTTTCTCTCTCTGTCTCTCCTTCTCTCTCTGTGTAACTCTTTTAAGTAAATAAATAAATAGTAAAAAAAAAAAAAAAAAAGTACAGTCCCTTTTGAAAACAGTTTGGCAATTTCCTGTAAAGCATAAAATTACCATATAATCTAGTAATCCCACTCCTAGGTATTCACTCATGTGAAATGAAAATGTAAGTTCACTCAAAAACCTGTACATGCGGGCACACAGTTGTGGCACAGCGGGTTAAGCCACCTACAACACTGACATCCCATATGAGTGCCAGTTTGAGTCCTGACTGCTCCACTTTAGATCCAGCTTCCTGCTAATGAGCCTGGGAAGGCAGCAGCAGACAGCCCAGCCTGAGCCCTGCTACCCATGTGGGAGACCAGGATGGAATTCCAGGTTTCCAGCTTGAGCGTGGCCCAGCCCTGTCCACTGCAGCCATTTGGGGAATAAAACAGTGGATGATAGATCTCTGCCTCTCCATCTCCTTCTGTTGTTTTGCCTTTCAAATAGATCTTTAACAAAACAAAAAAACTATATATGAGAGTTTATAAGTTATTTTTTTAAGATTTATTTATTTATTTGAAAGCCAGAGTTACCAAGAGGTAGAGACAGAGAGAGATCTTCCATTCACCGGTTATTGCAAGCAAATTAAAATAATTTAAATGTCTGGGGAGGGGCTGGCGCTGTAGCACAGCAGGTTAAAACCCTGGCCTGAAGCGCCAGCATCCCAAATGGGCACCGGTTCAAGTCCTGGCTGCTCTTCTTCCGATCCAGCTCTCTGCTATGGCCTGGGATGGCAGTAGAAGATGGCCCAAGTCACATGGGAGACCCGGAAGAAGCTCCTGGCTCCTGGCTTCATATTGGCTCAGCTCTGACCGTTGCGGCCATCTGGGGAGTGAACCAGCGGATGGAAGACCCCCCCCCTCTCTGTAACTCTTTCAAATAAATAAAATAAATCTTTTTAAAAAATAAATAAAAAATAAAATAAAATGTCTGGGGAACCCAGAATAAACTGCAGATTACAAAAAAGTAAATCTAACTATTACAAATGTCTGAAAAACTCACTGAAGGGGGTACCCAGTGCTGTGGCACAGTGGGTTAAGCCACCACCTGCAGCACAGGTGTCCCATCTGGGTGCAGGTTTATATATATATATATATATATACACACACATATATATATATATATATATAAGGTTCTTTTTTTAAAGATTTATTCATTTATTTGAAAGTCAGAGTTATACAGAGAGAGGAGAGGCAGAGAGAGGGAGAGAGTGTCCATCTGCTGGTTCACTCCCCAACTGGCCATAACGACCAGAGCTGCACCCATCCGAAGCCAGGAGCCAGGAGCTTCTTCTGGGTCTCCTACGCAGGTGCAAGGACCAAGGATGTGGGCCATCCTCACTGCTTTCCCAGGTGCATTAGCAGGTAGCTGGATTGAAAGTAGAGCAGCTGGGACTTGAATCAGTGCCTATATGGGATGCCAGCACTGCAGAAGACAGCTTTACCCACTATGCCACAGTCACGGCCCCAAATAAATATTTTTTTTAAAATATGCAGCATGCAGGTAAAGTCACTGCTCATGACACCAGCATCCTATATGGGTGCCAGTTCAAGTTCTAACTGCTCCACTTCTGATCCAGCTCCCTGCTAATGGCCTAGGAAAAGCAGCAGAAATGGTCCAACTGTATGGGCCCCTGCAAGACCTAAATGAAGTTCTTGGCTTCTGGCTTCAGCCTGGCCATTTCAGCCAAATGGGGAGTGAATCTACAGATGGAAGATATCTCTCAGTCTATCCCTCTCCCTGTTAACTATAATTTTCTAATTAAAGACTTTAAAACAATATAGTATTGTACCTATGTCAACTTCTAAGTTTTGATAAATGTACCATAATGATGTCACAAGATATTATTAGGACAACCTAGATGAAGAGTTTACAGGAATGGTCTGTAATATCTTCGAATCTCTTGTTTACATATACAATTATTTCAAAATTAAAAAATAATAACAACATAGAACACAGTTTCTCCATCTCAGTGTTATACTGCTATTCTGAGCCAGACACTTCTCTGCTGTGGAGACTATCTTATGCTTAGTAGGGGTGTTCAGCCTCCACCCACAATATGTCAGGAATCCAATTCTCCAGCCATTAGATATATCCCCTGGGGGAGCGAAACTGCCCCCAAATTGAAATCTCTAATGCAGCATTATATATGTTAACATATAAAGATGCCCATTCTATATTGCCAAGAGACAAAAAAGCAGAACATAGAACAGCATGAATGTGTAATATAAAAACAAGAATGCATATGCATAAATACATACACAAATGTCTGGAAGGATGTGTACCAAGATGATTTAAAAAGGTTACTCCTGGATGTTAGGACTAGTTTGTTGTTGTTTTCTTGTACTTTTCAGTGCTAGCGGAATTTTTTCAATAAGAAAGTGTCATTTATCCCAAATACAAAAAGGCTTTGTTCTTTTCCACTAATGCTCCCAATTCACTAACCATTGATTGTGTTTTGAAAGTTTCCTAAGTTACCTCTTCTTCCCAGCAAAGGCCAACTCTAGCCCCTCATACCCAGGTTAACATAAGAGAATCTTAATTTTTGCCTCTCTAACCCACTCTCCACCGGCCATCAGAGTAATTTCATTAATAGATCTACTATCACTTCCTTGTTTAAAATTCCATACCTCATGTATGGCTTTCAAGGGCCTCAAAAACTTGTTTCCAGGGTCTATATTTTTGGTTTCACCTCCTACAACTATCCCTCAGGACTCCGTATGCCAGAGTTGTAAAAGAATATGCATTTTTACTCTTCTTTGACTTTACTCATGCTGTTCTGTCACAAATAGTCCTTCCTCTTCTCTGCCTGATAAAATATACAGTGCTACTGAGGCAAAGAATGGGAAGGAGGATGAATGGATAAACATAAAGTAGAAGGGAAAATACAAAATAACACACAGATGAGGGGTTGCAAAAAAGTAGCTTCTGGGGGTCAGTGTAAACCAGCCACCTGTGGTGCCAGTATCCCATATGGGTGCTGGTTCAAGTCCTGCTGCTCCACTTCTGATCCAGCTCTCTGCTGTGGCCTAAAATGTAACAGAAGATGGCCCAGGTGCTTGGGCCCCTGCAGCCATGTGGGAGACTCAGAAGAAGCTCCTGGCTCCTGGCTTCAGATAGGCCCAGCTCTGTCCATTATGGCCATCTGCCTCTGCCTCTCCGAAACTCTGCCATTCAAATAAAAAAAAAAAATAAGTATTTTTTTAAAAAAAGGTAACTTCTAGGGCTGGCATGGCACAGTGGGTTAAACTGCCCACTTGGGATGCCCATATCCCATGCTAGAGACCAGTTCACATGTAACCTGCTCCACTCCAGATCCAGCTTCCTGCTGATGTATAGGGAAGGCAGCGGAGGATGGCCCAAACGCTTGGGTCCCTGGCACCCATGTGGGAAACCCAGACACAGTTCAAGGCTCCCAGCTTCAGCCTGGCCCAGCCAAAGCTGTTGGGAGCACTTGAGAAGTACAACAAATAGAAGATCTCTCTCTTCTGTACATGCATATTTGTGTGTGTGTGTGTGTGTGTCTCCCTCTCTCTCTGTCATTCTGCCTTTCAAATACATAATAGACACATATTAAGAAAATAAAAAAGAATGTATTTTTCCATAGAGGTGAGATTATAATAGTGCCCATCCTAAAAGGTTGTGACAAAGACATTAAATGAGATAATATGTCATTTTTAGAACAGTGCCTACATATATATTATTCCTGCTATATTCTGTATAATTATCATCATCATAGCCCACTAGTGAGTCTTGGAAACCCAGCTGCCATAATAAGGATGGAACAGTGAGGCTCCTGGTCAGAATCAGGCACCAAAGTAAGCAAAGAAAAAAAAAAAAAAAAAAAAAAAAAAAATCCTGCTCTGAGTCAAATATATCTAAAGAATCCAACAAACATAGAAACCAAACCAATTCCATTAAATCACACTAGAGCACATGTGTGAATCCCCATACACCCAAGTCACATTTGTTCTTTTAACATATACCAGCATTTCTTTTTTGAAGTGGTGCTGATTCATCACCCTGCCCCAGGCCCTGAAGTATAAGGGCAGCACCTCCCTCTCACAGAACTGAATCTGCAAGCCTCCTGCCTGCTTGCCTACACTTTCCCAGTGGGCCAGTAGTCACTTCTCCTTCTTTAAATAACATAGGTTTAACTCCAAGTTCTCCCTTTAGAGCAAAAAAATGGACATATCTGTGCAATCTACCTAACTTAATACTGTAGCCAAAGGAAAATGAAATCCATTTACAATGGAGGAGGCCCAAGGGACCTGAAAGTCACATACATATGTTTCAAAAACTGAGATTTCCTCTTTAGCCTCTTGTCAGTCTCATTCCATTTAAATACCTCCACTGCCAACTATGTCAAAGGGCCCCCAGATAGGCCTGGTCTCTCCCAACTTATCAGCCTTCATGCCTTTAATTTCATGTTCTGGTAAACCACCGTGATCTACCATCCCACCTCTCCTATCCCTCCCCTATGCATCCCAGGTCTCCCTGGAGCACTATCAGACAGACTGTCCTTTGGTACAAAACACTGTTCCTAAATTATGTCCCAAAGCAGACAAAAAGAACACAGAGTTCCACTTCTATTAGATGACACATACCCTGATTACCAGTCAGTCTGCCAAAAATCATTTGCTTCTCCCCTTGTAGGTTTAGGCAAACACAAAGGGAATTGCGCTTCTGGGTCTGATTGCTGTGTCTCCACAGCACTTGAAGACTTAAGGCATTAGAGACACTTCCTCTCTGTAAACCCAAACAGAGCTCTTTGTTTATTTTTTCTCAGCATATATAGTTGGTGGTCTGTACTTCCAGGCAGTCATTGGCCATGTGTGGCCAGTGCCTTCAAGTCTCTCAGAACAATGTCCCATCTGGTCACTGAAGGCTATGCATTGTACCTTGAATTTACGTGCCAAGATAGGACTTGGGCTGAAAGGAAGACCGTGAGTATCATCTTCCTGAAATGTATCAGACTCTACACAGGAGCTAGAAGACCCAGATCCAATTCCCAGCTGTGAGTGTCTCACAGTGTGATCTCTGGTCTGCTCTGTAATCTTTCTGTGCCTCAGTTTTTCCATCTTGGAAAACAAAGATTGCATTACCTGTCTATCCTGGAATTCAGACTCTCCATTACTGAATGAGAATATTTATGTTTGCGTCTACAATCTGCAAAGGTGCTGGGGTTCGGAAAGCTCAGAAAATTAAGCACAAATGTAGTTTCTCATTCCTGGCAAAAGAAATCTGTAGTAGTACCCAGCAAGTGTTTGAGCAACTAAATAATCCCTCAGCTGGCAGTTCTGACCTCCACTCTACAAATCACAGACAAAAGAATGGGAAGCAAGAGGCCAGGCAGGACCTTGAGATGCTTGGTGGCTACAGATCCAAGTCACTGCATATCAGGTTCCACGGAGAAATTACCATGCTGGACATACTACACTTAACCACCACATTGTAGTTTTACCTCATGGAAGCTACCTCAATACTTAAAACACCTACTTATTCAAGTTTACAAAAAACAAGCACTTTCCCTGGAAACGAAATGCCAGTAGGGTTTGCCTTAGGATCACCATACAGTTAAGGTAAGACAAGGGTTGACATAAGTAGGAGGTGCAAGGCAATTTACGATTTAAGGCAATGTTTTACAAATTTTTAAGATTTATTTATTTGAAAGGCAGAGCAGAAAAGAGACAGCGACAAAGATCTTCCATCTGCTTGTTCACTTCCCAAATGGCCACAAGGGCTTGGCCAGGCTGAAACCAGGAACCAGGAACTCCATCCTTATCTCCCACAAGGGTGGTAGGGACTCAAGTACTTGGGTCATCATCTGCTGCCTCCCTGGGTGCATTAGCCGGGAACTGGATTTGCAGCAGAGTAGCCAGAAGTTAAACCAAGCACTCCAATATGGAATGCAGGCCCCAGGTGGCAGCTCAGTCCACTGTGCCACAATGCCTACCCCTACAATTGTTTCTGAGTTACTGTTACACTTCTGAATACAAAATTCTGAGCAGCATACCAAAAGGGATTATTAAAATGCAAATATCGGTTTCTAAAAACTCAGTTTGGAAACTTGAAAAAGCCCTCTAATTATCACTTTCCATTTGATCACCCTTTGGTCTGTTACAGTTCTGTTAAGACTCTCCACGAGGTCGTTTCCCCCTTGTTCCAGTAAACACTCTGTGTCTTTAGTATCAACTTCACATTAAATTATAACTCTTAGCTGCAGCAAGTTTTAACCCCCAAAGCAACGCATCAAGAAGCCATCAGTTGGGGCCAGCACTATGGCATGGTAGGCTAAGCCTCAATCTGCAGCACCAACATCCCATGTGGGCGCTGGTTTGAGACCCAGCTGCTCCTATTCTAATCCAGCTCTCTGCAATGGCCTGAAAAAGCAGTAGAAGACAGCCCAAGCTACACCCACATGGAAGTTCTGGAAGAAGCTCCTGGCTCCTGGCTTCAGATGAGCTCAGCTCTGGTGCTGTGGCCATTTGGGGAGTGAACCAGCAGATGGAAGACCTTTCTCTCTGACTCCCTCCGTCTGTAACTCTACCTCTCAAAGAAATAAATAAAATCTTAAAAAAACAACAAAAAAAAGGCAGCCATCAGTTGGGTACTGCGGTATAGTGGATAAAGCTGCTGTTTGCAACATGACATCCCATATGGGCACCAGTTTGTGTCCTGGCTTCTCTACTTCCAATTCAGCTCCCTGCTAACGTGCCTGAGAAAGCAGTGGAAGATGGTCCAAGTGTGTTTGCCCCTGCCACTGACATGGGAGACCCAGAAGTCCTGAACTCCTGGCTTCAGCCTAGCCAGCCATGGCAGTTGTGGCCACCTGGGGATTGAATCAGCAGATGGAAGACCTCCTCCCCTATTCCCCTACCCCATAACTGACTGAAATTAAAAAAAAAAAAAAAAAAAGAAGAAGAAGAAGAGGAGGAAGAGGAGGAGGAAGAGGAGGAGGAGGAGGCAGTGGAAGAGGAAAAGAAGAAGAAGCAGAAGCAGCAGCAGCAGCCGCCGCCGCCATCAATCAGGTCAAAACTCCCAACTGACAGCACTATAATCCTCCAATATATTATATATCCTGATCAAAATGCAGCACACTCTTGTGGAGGCTAAGTGGCATACAAGCAAAGAACCACCCCATAATGACTGAATCCCAGTTTCTGCCTCACGTGGAGGATGACTTTGTGCAAAGGAAAAGGCACTGAACATTCGAAGTAGAGACCAATGTTCAATTTTAGGTCTGCTACTTGCTCTGAGACCTTGGGCCAGATCTTTAATCATGAAATGATTAATATCTATTTTATGATATTATAAACACTGATATACAAATCTGAGTTGTTAATTATTTTGCCTGTGGACTTACATGAAACTGAAAACATTCTTTCAAGGAGTTGGTGATACAACACTAAGAATGGGGGCCGGTGCTGTGGTATAATAGGTTAAGCCCCTGCCTATGGCTACAGCATCCCATATGGGCAATGGTTTGAGTACCAGCTGCTTTACTTCTGATCTAGCTCTCTGTTATAGCCTGGGAAAGCAGCAGAGGATGGCCCAAGTGTTTGGGCCATTACACCCACATGGGAGACCGGGAAGAAGCTCCTGGCTCCTGGCTTTGGATCGCCCCAGCTCTGGCTGTTGCAGCCATTTGGGGAGTGAACCAGCGGACAGAAGACCTCTCTCCTTGTAACTCTGCCTCTCAAACAAATAAATAAAACTTAAAAAAAAAAAAAAAAGAATTTCATTCTGTTCACATGTTTTCTGAATACTTTCTGAGTCAACCTCAAGTCACCTAGAAAACAGTGTCTCCTACGGTCTTAAAAGCAAGCTGAAGGGCCAGCACTGTGGTATGGCAGGCTAAGCCTCCAACTGCAGTGCCAGCATCCCATATGGGCACAGGTTTGTGTTCCCGCTGCTCCTCTTCAGATCCAGTTCTCTGCTATAGCCTGGGAAAGCACCCATGTGGAAGACCTAGAAGAAGCTCCTGGCTCCTGGCTTTGGATCAGCCCAGCTCTGGCCATGGCAGCCATATGGGGGAGTGAACCAGCGGATGGGACACCTTTTTCTCTCTCTCTCCCTTTCTCTCTCTGTAAATCTACTTCTAAAAAAAAAAAAAAAAAGGCAGAGTGCGGCTAGCTTAGTGGTGTAGCAGGTTAAGCTGCCATTTGCAAGCTGGCATCCCATATTGCAGTGCTGGTTCCCAAGTCTCAGCTGCTCTGCTACCCTCCAGCTTCGTCCTAATGCATTGGGGGAAAACATGGGTCGCTGACATCCACATGGAAGACCCAGATGGAGTTTCTGGTTCCTGGTTTCAGCCTGGCCTAGTCCTAGACACTGCAGACACCCGAGGAGTAAACCAACAGATGGAAGGTATCTCTCTCAGTCACTCTGCCTTATGAATAAATAAATAATTCTTTTGAAAAAACAAACAAACAAACAAACAGAGTAGCACTGCTACTCTAGGGGCAGGATGGTGAGCAAAGGCATAAGTTAAGAACTGTGTATACCAGGTTTCAAATAAAATAAATAAATCTAAAAAAAAAAAAAAAATGAGGCCAGTGCTGTGGCACAGCAGGTAAATCTGCTACCTGTGGCCCAGCATCCCATATGGGCACAGGTTCAAGTCTAATTGCTCCACTTCCAATCCAGCTCCCTGCTAATGTGCCTAGAAAAGCAGCAGAGGATGACCCAAGTGCTTGGACCCCTGGACTCATGTGAAAGACCCAGAAGAAGGTCCTGGTTCCTGGCTTCGGATAGGCTCCGGCTATTGCAGACATTTGGAGAGTAAAAGAGTGGAAAGATTTCTCTGTCTCTGCCTCTCTGTATGCCTTTCAAATAAAATAAACAAATTTAAAAATAAAAAAGAATTGTATATATTATGGCCAGTGTTGTGGTGTAGTGGGTTAAGCCACCTCCTGTGATGCCAGCATCCCATATGAGTGCCATTCCAGTCCCAGCTGTGCCAGTTCCAACCCAGCTCCCTGCTAATGCACCTGGAAAGGCACTGGAAGATGGCCCAAGTGCTTGGGCCCCTGCCATCCAAATGAAAGACACAGATGGGGTTCCTGGCTCCTGGCTTTGGCCTTGCCCAGTTCCGGCTGTTGCAGCCATGTGGGGAAGTGAACCAGCAGATGGAAAAATCAATCTCTTTCTCTCTCTCTCCCTCCCTCCTCTATCTCTGTAATTGCTTCAAATAAATAAATAAATAAATCTTATATTTAAAAAAGAAAAGAATTATATATACCATAGCAAGTGAGACACAGATACTTTATTTCATTATCTCAACTTAAAAGTAAAATCAAGGGGCCAGCATTGTGGCGCAACTGGTAAAGCTGCTGCCTATGAAACTGGCAAACCATATGGGCACTGTTCCACTTCCAATCCAGCTCCCTGCTAATGTACCTAGAAAAGCAGTGGACTATGGCCATATTTATTAGCTGGGCCCCTGCCACTCATGTGGGAAACATGGATGGAATTCTAAGTTTCTGGTTTCAGACTGGCCCCCAGCCCTGGCTACTTCAGCTATTTGAGGAGTAAGCCAGCAGTTAGAAGATTTTCTCTCTCTCTCTCTCTCTCTCTCTCTGTCACTGTACCTTTCAAATAAATAAAATAAATCTTAACAAGGTGGGGAGGCAGTGGTGCTATGGCACAGTGTGTTAAGCCACGGCACCAGCAACCTAAGTGAGCCAACAGTTCCAGTCCCAGCTGCTCCACTTCTGATCCAGTTCCCTGCTAGTACACCTAGGAGGACGGCAGAGGATGGTCCATTTCCTTGGGCTCCTGCACCGACATAGGAGTCGCAGAGGAAGCTTCTGGCTCCTGACTTCAGCCTGGCCCAGCCCTGGCCTTTGCAGCCATTTAGAGGGTAAACCAGCAAATGGAAAATTCTCTGTCCATCTCTCCTTCTCTCTCTTTATAACTCTGCCTTTCAAATAAATAAATACTCCTTAAAAAAAAAAAAATGTGTTTACTGGGGCCAGTGTTGTGGCACAGTAAAGTAAGCCTCTGCCTGGGGCGCTGGTATCCCATATGGGCACCAGTTTGAGTCCTGGCTGCTCCTCTTCTGATTCAGCTCTCTGCTTGCGGTCTGGGAAAGCAGTGGAATATAGCCCAAGTGCTGGGCCCCTGCATCTGCATGGGAGACCCAGAAGATGCTCCTGGCTCCTGACTTCAAATCAGCTCAGCTCCAGCTTTTGCAACCATTTGGGAAGTGAACCAGTAGATGGAAAACCTTTCTCTCTGTAACTCTACCTCTCAAATAAATAAAAATCTTTAAAAATAAGTCTATTTTTAAATTTACTTATTTGGTTGAAAATCAAAGTTTCAGAGAGGAGAGACAGAGAAGGAGAGACCTTCCATCTGCTGGTTCATTCCCCAAATGGCCGCAATGGTGGGGGCTGAGCCCAGCCGAAGCCAGGAGTCAGGAGTTTCTTCTGGATCTCCCATGCTGAGTATAGGGGCCCAAGCTTTTGGGCCATCCTCTGCTGCTCTCCCAGGCTCATTAATAGGGAGCTGGACAGAAAGTGGAACAGCTGAGTCTCAAACAAGCACCCATATGGGATGCTGGCAAAGCTGGCAGCAGCTTTAACCACTAGGCCACAATGCCAGTCCCACAAATAAATAAATCTTAAAAAAAAAAAAAAGTAAAAATCAAACATCAAAGTTTCCCAGTAGGGAATCAAGAAGAGTTGTCATGAATATCCAAGATATAGTCAAAATTAAAAGCAATCTGTAGTCAATTCAGAAAACTCAATAATCTTTAGTGTTTTCATATATTAATCCTCACAGCATTGAAGAATGAAAGAAACCATTTTAATAAGATATTTCATCAAATATTAGAGATCTATCATCTCATTAACACTATATAAGTCATAGATTCCCATTGATCTATTTTACAGCAAGCAAAAACTAGCAAATTCCATCCTTACCACACACAGCTATGAGTAAAGAAACACTTTTTTTTAAAAAAGGATTTATTTTATTTATTTGGAAGGTAGAGTTACAGAGAGAGAGAGACAGAGAAAGAGGGATCTTCCATCTGCTGTTTCATTCCTCAAAAGGCCACAACAGCCGAGGCTAGACCAGGCAGAAGCCTGGAACCCAATCTGGGTCTCCCACATGGGTGGCAGGGACCCAAGCACTTGGACCACCATCTGCTGCCTTCCTAGCTGCATTAGCAGGGAGCTGCATCAGAAGTGGAGCAGCCAGGACCCAAACTAGCACTCAAATGGGATGCTAACATCATAGGTAGATGCTTAACCCACAGCAACACAATGCCAGCCCCAAGAAACACTTCTGAGAATGGAATAGCTATTACAGAGCTACAAACCCAACCCTCATTGCAGAACCCATTTACTTAAAAATATATATAAAATTCAGATGAATTATTGAAAAC
Source organism: Oryctolagus cuniculus (assembly GCF_964237555.1). Classification (NCBI taxonomy): domain Eukaryota; kingdom Metazoa; phylum Chordata; class Mammalia; order Lagomorpha; family Leporidae; genus Oryctolagus; species Oryctolagus cuniculus. The sequence continues at coordinate 133,004,166 of NC_091438.1, read as the reverse complement.
ACTTTCTTGACAGGGACTATGTGTGATGTGTGTGAGTGAGGTCAGAGACAGGCCTCGATAAGTTGACATTAATTAGAGGCCGGCGCTGTGGCATAGAGGGTAAAGCCGCCGCCTGCAGTGCCGGCATCCCATTTGGGCGCTGGTTCAAGTCCTGGCTGCTCCACTTCCAATCCAGCTCTCTGCTATGGCCTGGGATAGTAGTAGAAGATGGCCCAAGTCCTTGGGCCCCTGCACCCACGTGGGAAACCCAGAGGAAGCTCCTGGCTCTCAGCTCTGGATTGGCCCAGCTCTGGCTGTTGTTGCAGCCATTTGGGGAGTGAATCAGCAGATGGAAGACCTCTGTCTGCCTCTGTAACTCTTTCAAACAAATAAATCTTAAAAAAAAAAAAAAAAAAAAAAAAAAGAGAGAGAGAAGAAGCTCTTGTCTTCTGGCTTCAGATTGGATGAAAGACTCCCTCTCTCTCTCTCTCTCTCTCTGTAACTCTGCTTTTCTTCCTTTTTTTTTCTTTCTTTTTTTTTTTTTTTTTTTTTTTTTCCACAGAGAAAGGAAGGAGAGGCAGAGAGGTCTGCCATCCACTGATTCACTCACTCCCCAATTGGCTGCAATGGCCAGAGCTGTGCTGATCTGAAGCCAGGCACCAGGGGCTTCTTCTAGGTCTCCCACACAGGTGTAGATGCAGGTACCCAAGGACTGGGCCATCTTCTACCGCTTTCCCAGGCCACAGCAGAGAACTGGATCAGAAGTGGAGCAGCCAGGACTTGAACTGGTGCCCATATGGGATGCCGGCACTGCAAGTGGTGGCTTTACCCACTCGCTATGCCACAGCACCAGCCCCACTCTGCCTTTCAAATAAATAAATAAATCTTAAAAAAAAAAATTATGCTATGCTCGCATACCACAAGGAAGTACCTATGTTTCATAACACCTACAATCCTGAATCCAGCTTTCTGTTAATGCAGACCCTGGGAGGCAGCAGTAATGGATAAAGTAATCAGGTTCCTGCCACCCATGTGGGAAACATGGATTGAGATCCATCCTCCTACCTTCACCGTCAACCTGGCCGAGGCTGAGTCCAGCCCCAGCCTGGTCCCAGCCATTACAAGCATTTGCGGAGTGAAATAGTGGATAGGAGTTCTCTCTCACTTACTCACTTAGATAATTTTTCTTAAAAAGGAAAGATCCAACTAAAGAAAGAGAGTAAGCCACTAGGTTATATAGGAGCAGAGGTTCCAGAAGCAGATTCACGTTGCAGTGTTCTCCAAACATCCACTAGTTGGACTTCCCTTTGCTTGGATGCCTGGTTGCTACTCCCATTGTGCCCTGCAAGATCTTCCTGACTTCCAGGTTCACCATACTCTCCAGACACCCAAACTTGAATCCTGCTCATACTGTGTGCTAAACTCTCATTCCCCCAAACAGTGACCAAGCCATAATGTAACAGGATGCTACTTTCACAATAATACATCTTTCTCTTCCTTTCCATCCCCACTAACACCACACCAACCAGAAAATACAGAAATTACAGAACATAAAGACTGAATGGATTTTAGAGATCATCAAAGTAACTCATCATTACTGAAGGCCATTACTCAAGTCCTTTAAGTATCAGGCCAAAACTCTATTACACCACACTTGGATTTTTTTTTAATACTCCTCCCACTCATTTCCAATCCAACTCACCATGCCTACTGGTCTCAAATAAATGCCCTTTATAAAATGCCCTCATCACATTATTCATCTCCCATTCCCCACCTACAACACCTCCCCCACTGAACAGTCTCATTTCACTGTCCTATTGTCACACTATGCCCACTTCAACTTCTAAACCTTCATTCATGTTCTTTCCATTGATATATCTTTTCTTCTACCTCACCTATCCAAACCTATTTTTCAAGCCATTTTACACAGAACTTTCTCCAAATATGTCCAACTTCATTCATTTCTCCTGTCTCTGAATTTACATAGAACTTAATAGTTTATCATAATATCTAGCACTTGCAGTCTCTCCTCTCCCAACCCCACCCACCTTGAAAGCATCATTAACATCTCTGTTCACTTATTATCTCTGCCCTGTTACAAGGTCAGCAGGACTAAACATTGAGGATAGGGATTATGGTTTTGTCTCTCCAACACAGCCTTGAAGAAAATAGCAGCTACCATATTTTTAGCTCTTACTGTGTGCCATACACATATCAAGTGCATCACATACTTTATCTCATTTAGTCACCACAAGAATGTTGTGTTATTGATATTCTTCCTACTTTACAGAAGAAACAAAGGCAAGAAGAGGGTAGGCTGAAGTCATTTACCTTAGAAAAGAGAGTCAGGATTTAAGTTAACTTCTGTCTCCTTAAGTTCCACAGAGTAGGCTTGCAAATACTTGTTGAATTACCCTATGTCTTCACATATGTTGATGCCCTTACCACCCCAAATAAACTAAGGAGGGTAGAAACCATGCCTGGAGGCTTAGAATGGGGACAAGGACTGCCCTTCCCTGCTGAGTACAGAACAGATGCTAGCTTTAGGGCTAGGCATTTTATGCCCAATATCTCATTCATCTTGTGAAGACTGGGAGTAGTAATTCTCTTCCACAAACAGCTCTTGTACTCCCTCCACTAGAGATTTACCCAGAATGTCATTCACCCTCCACGGGGCACAAATGCTCCCAAATGCCCTGAATTCTACACTTCCTCTGAGCCTCCCAGCTCAAAGAAGAGGACAAAGCCCCCTCAACTCAGATCAGCCAGGAAAGTTAAAAACCTCAGCTTCAACAAGCATTTATGTCGTGCCTTGGTCTTCTTTGCAACAGGCCACTGTTTTTCATTCTAACACTCGAGATCTCATTTACTAAACACCACAGTCCTCTGAGATATTTTCTCCATTTACACATAAATAAAGCAACGTCCTAATAGATTTTATTCATCTAAACCACGTGGCCAAGTGGAGATTCCGGACTGGAATCCAGGTCTCCTGCCTGTCCACGGTATTACAGTCCCCCAGAAGACGCTCACAGGTGGTATCCGACTCAACCTGGTCTCGCTGGGTTAAGGGTGGGATTCTAGCAAAACCTCTAGAGTAATTTTCATTCAACAAATACGTGATGGACGCCTATATGTCAACCTTGTGGGTTCGAATATCATCTCTTCCACTTCTTCGCTGTGTGACACGGGGAAAATCGTTTCAGCTCCCTAGGCTCCAATTCCCTAAGGAGCCTATACTGGAGCTAACAACAGTAGCCAACCCATGGTAACGACGGGAGAAGTTAACGCGACGATGAAAGGGAACGCTCGGCACTGTGTCTGGCGTATGGTGGGCGCCTAGTTGGGTACAGGCTCGCTCCACCTACCCTTTCTGCCCCCCGCAAGCTCGGGGTTCACCCACCACCACCACGCGATAGGGAGACCACTTCGGCCAGAGGCCTGCACGCGGCCGCCGGGATTCCCAGACCTGGGGTCAGCCGCGCGGTCATACCTGCATGGAGTCTGCGCTGACGATCTCGCCCCCGAGCCGCTGGCCTAGCTGCAATGCCAGGGTGGATTTTCCAGTGCCGGTGGCCCCGAGAATCACTACCAGAGGTAAAGTCCGTCGCAGACCCCGGAATCCCGAGCCCACAGGCACCGCTCGAGCAGCCGCCACCGCCGCCATCTTGAAGGCCTCTGCGCTTGCGCCGAAGCAGCTGTCACCATGGCAACCGTCAGCGCGCCTGCGCAGATCTCAGTCCCCGGTGGGGCGGGTGCTAAGCGCAGAGGGAGCCTGTGGGCCTGAGGTCCCAAGCTTAAGAGACCCAGGGTTGCACTGCTAGCAACTACCTCGTGTCAGAACCTCGACTTTTTGCTCCCTTGAATGGTGACTGACAGCCTTATCTAGAATAAATCTGTCCTTAATCTTCCTTTCACGGCATCTAGCACTAATTACAATATAAAATTATGTATTAGGCTGGCGCCGCCTGCAGTGCCGGCACACCGGGTTCTAGTCCCGGTTGGGGCGCCGGATTCTGTCCCAGTTGCCCCTCTTCCAGGCCAGTGCTCTGCTATGGCCCGGGAGTGCAGTGGAGGATGGCTGGTCCTTGGGCCCTGCACCCGCATGGGAGACCAGGAGAAGCACCTGGCTCCTGGCTCCGGATCGGCGCAGCGCTGGCAGCAGCGCGCCGGCCGGAGCGGCCATTGGGGGGTGAACCAACAGAAAAAGAAGACCTTTCTCTCTGTCTCTCTGTCTCTCACTGTCCACTCTGCCTGTCAAAAAAAAATAATAAAAATAAATAAATAGAATTATATATTAGCCTCTTGTTTACTCCAGCTGTTAGTTCTATAAAGGCAAGGGTCTAAATCATTGCTGTATCGCCAATGTCTGGCACAGTAACTAGTAAATAAACACCCAATTAATTGTTAAATAAAGAAAATGACTTCCCTATCACTACTGAAGCCCGGGAGTTTGGGGTGTGACATTCTCCAGAATCATATCTGCCCAGTTCTCAGGCAAGGGCAGCTACCATACTGTTTTCATTCTATGGTGCAGCCTCAGACACAATCAGAAGGCAGGACAAACGTTCCATCCCTTTGGCCAAAGGATGCAAGAGGTAGGGTGAGCACAGAGCAAAACAAGTAATTAAACAACAACCTACAATATAGGAAGATGAAATGGCTAGAAGGCAAAAGGAAAAACTTAATAGCAACCCTCAGATTAGAACAGGACCAAAATTCAGGAGACTTCACACCCTTTTAAGAAAAAGCTTTGGGGGCCCGCGCTGTGGTGTAGCTGGTAAAGCTGTCACCTGCAGTACGGACATCCCAAATGGGTACCCGTTCAAGTCCTTCTGCTCCACTTCCAATCCAGCTCTCTGTTATGGCCTGGGAAAGCAGTAGAAGATGGCCCCAAGTGCTTGGGCCCTTGCACCCACGTGGGAGACCCGGAAGAAACCCCCAACTCCTGGCTTCGGATTGGCCCAGCTCCAGCCGTTGTGGTCAATTGGGGAGTGAACCAGTGGATGGAAGATCTCTCTCTCTCTCTCTCTCTCTCTCTCTCTCTCTTTCTCTCTCTCTCTGCCTCTTCTCTCTCTGTGTAACTCTGACTTTCAAATAAATAAATAAATACATCTCTTAAAAAAAAAAAAAAAGAAAGAAAGAGCTTTGTAGGGCCAGCACTTGGCATAGTGGGTTAAGCTACCATCTGCAGTAGCAGCCAGTTTGAGTCCTAGCTGTTCCTCTTCTGATCCAACTCCCTCCTAATGCTCCTGGTAAAGCAGCAGAAGATGGCCCAAGTCCTTGGACCCCTGAGGAGAGAGAGAGAGAGAAAGAGAGCGAGAGAGAGAGAGGCCATTCAAGTACCTGTTGCTCCACTTCTGATCAAGTTCTCTACTAATGCACCTGGGAACCCAGCAGAAGATGACCCAAATGCTTGGGTCCCTACCACCCACCTGGGAGATCTGGATCCTCTCTTTCTCCCTCTCTTTCTGTAACTCTACCTCTCAAGTAAATAAGTAAATTTTTTTAAAAGATTTATTTATTTATTTATTTGAGAGGCAGACATACAGAGAGAAGGGGGAGAAAGAGAGAAAGGTCTTCCATCCACTGGTTCACTCTTCAAATGGCCATATGCCTAGAGCTGTGCTGATCCAAAGCCAGGAACCGGGAGCTTCTTCCGGGTCTCCCATGTGGGTGCAGGGGCCCAAGCACCTGGACCATCTTCTACTGTTTTTCCAGGCCATCATCAGGGAGCTGGATCAAAAGTGAAGCAGCCAGGATTCAAACTGACACCCATGTGGGATGCTGGCACCACAGGCAGATACTTAACCTGCCATACCCCAGCGCCACCCCCAATAAATAAATCTTAAGAAAGAGAGAGAGGGCCGGCGCTGCGGCTCACTAGGCTAATCCTCCGCCTAGCGGCGTCGGCACACCGGGTTCTAGTCCCGGTCGGGGCGCCGGATTCTGTCCCGGTTGCCCCTCTTCCAGGCCAGCCCTCTGCTGTGGCCAGGGAGTGCAGTGGAGGATGGCCCAGGTGCTTGGGCCCTGCACCCCATGGGAGACCAGGAAAAGCACCTGGCTCCTGGCTCCTGCCATCGGATCAGCGCAGTGCGCCGGCTGCAGCGGCGGCCATTGGAGGGTGAACCAACGGCAAAGGAAGACCTTTCTCTCTGTCTCTCTCTCTCACTGTCCACTCTGCCTGTCAAAAAAAAAAAAAAAAGAAAGAAAGAAAGAGAGAGCGAGAAGAGAGGAGACAAAATGGATTCACAGTCAGATGGACCTGAGTTCAAATGCCAGCTCTGTGATTTACCAGCTGTGTGACCTCTTAACCTCAGATTTCCTTATTTTTAATGTTTATGTTTTATTTATTTGAATCTACTTGAAAGGCAGAGTGACAGAGACAGACAAAGCGAGCTCTTCCTTCCATTGGTTCACTCCCCAAATGCCCGCAGAAGCCTGAATCCCAGAACTCCATCTGGGTCTCCAAGCACTTGAACCATCATTCGCTGGCTCCTGGGACACATTAGCAGAACACTGAATCAAAACCAGAGTCACCAGGACTCACACTGGCACTCCAACGTGAAATGCAGGTGTCTCAAGCACCAGCTTAACCAGCTGTGCCATAGCCCCCCCACCCCGACCTCAGGGAACTTACCTTAAAACGTGTCTGCAGATTGCCATAAGGATTATGAAGTGCTGTCTGAAAAGCGCCAGCTACAGTGCCCTGACACTTAACAACTACCATTTGTTGAATACTTCGTTTTATTATGATGGTGACATCCCATCTGCCTTGGTAAAGAGGTGAGAACAATAGCCTAAAGACAGAGAAATTTTCAGTGATGTGTAAAAGTGCTTAAGTACCTATTGTGCTAACCCCTTGTTAGTCAATTTAAGAGTTCTAATTGCTTTCTTCCTGCTCTCTGGTCAGACCAGCGTCCCTTGATTAGGCTGCCGGGAATAACTGTCAACAGGAGTACATCTCTCAGTCACTTGAATTATCCTTGGAATAATGGTCACTCTTACAGACCCAATCTAAACCTCATAAACACATACATTGTCTGATAAACACCAGGTCCCAGTTCTGAGTCTCCATCCAGCCTACTTCGATCAAAAGCCCTGTTTTCTCCCATTTGTGGTACCCGCCTGGGACCAGGTTTAAAATGGAGATGTGTGGCCACATATTGGCAGACACTCTCACATGATGGTTGTTAACTGTAGAGCCTTTGCCTGGAGACTTTCAGAGGGTACAGTTGCCATGACAACCACTAGAAAGATGGCAGACCAGAGAAATCATGCAAATAAAGCAAAGGGGCGGCTGATTTCATGATGACAATCTGACTATGACAGAGTATGCTCACTCACAGATGGGCTAGCACTGTCCAAGTCAGGAGCAGGTGACTGTTACTAGAAAGAAAAACAGAAGGGGGGTGGTTGGGTGGGGGTGGAATTTACCACTGGGAGACCAGAAGAGGAAGAGACTGGTTACCAAGGCAACTGGGAAGAAAGGAATGAAAAAATGGGGCTTCACCACAGCAGCAGAAAATTGCTTCTAGCCAAGCAACACAGGACTGTTGCTATAGAAACAAGGAGAACAGGGATCCTGTAGACCATGGGGAGAGTTATCACTGAAATGCTGAGCAGGAACGACTCCTAAATCAGGATGGAGCCTGTGGTCCAAAACAGATGAGAAGTGAGAAAAACAGAGCGCCATCTCCATCTTTGTAATCCTGCCAGTCTCTTCAAAAGCGAATGGAGACAAATTTTGTAATGCTTTTTATTCATTTTTTGTCGTCTTTTTTTTTTTTTTTCAAAAGGTAAAGAGATATGGAGAGAGAAGGAGGCAGAGACAGAGAAACATCTCCCACCTACTGGTTCACTCCCCAAATGCCCTCAATAGCCAGGGCTGGGCCAGGCTGAAGCCAGGAACCAGGAACTCAATCTTGCTCTCCTCTCATGGCAGGGCAACGACCCAACTACTTGACCCATCACCTGCTGCCTGCCGAAGGTGAGTGTTATTAGCAAGATGCTGGAATAAGAAATGGAGCCTAGACACAAACCCAGGCACTCAGATGTGGAAGGCAGGCATCCCAAGTAGAGTCTCAACCACTATGCCAAATCCCCACCTCATACATACCTTAGGCTACTTTATTTGTAACTCTGTTTCCCTAATAATATGTTGAACTCTAAATTATACTAAAAATAGTTCCTGAAAGATATTCTGTAACTTGAAATTCTAATTAGAGACATTAAGTCCCAGGGACAATTGGGAAATTACAGTGTATGACCAGGAGTTAATAAGTATTTCTAGAAAACAACGTACAACCCTCTAATGGGAAGCTTTGCAGAGTAATAAGGAGACAAAAGAAGGCAAAAGGGAGTCAGAGAAGCCGTTTGTACACATGCCCAGATAGTGTCCCCAACCACCTCCTTCCCCATCTTCTATGGGGTTGGATGAGGTATGGCTCACTCAATTCTGAAAAAAAGCTTAAGAGGAGAGCTTCTCACTGTAAGTGTGTGTGTGTGTGTGTGTGTGTGTGTGTAGAGGTAAGGATGCACGTTATTGTTAGCAAAGGAATTCTAGCTTTAAAAGCATAGTGCTCACTGTGGCGCAGTGGGTTAAAGCCCCAGCCTACAGCACTGGCATCACTTATGGGCACCAGATCCAGTCCCCAGTCCCGGCTGCTCCATTTCCTCCTCCTTTTTTTTTTTTTTTTTTTTTTTTTAAGATTTATTTATGGCCAGCGCCACGCTCAATAGGCTAATCCTCTGCCTTGCGGCGCCGGCATCCCGGGTTCTAGTCCCGGTCGGGGCACCGGATTCTGTCCCAGTTGCCCCTCTTCCAGGCCAGCTCTCTGCTATGGCCCGGGAGTGCAGTGGAGAATGGCCAAAGTCCTTGGGCCCTGCACCTGCATGGGAGACCAGGAGAAGCACCTGGCTCCTGGCTTCGGATCAGCGCGATGCACCGGCCACGGCGGCCATTGGAGGGTGAACCAACGGCAAAAGGAAGACCTTTCTCTCTGTCTCTCTCTTTCTCTGTCCACTCTGCCTGTCAAAAAAAAAAAAAAAAAAAAAGATTTATTTGAAAGTCAGAGTTACACAGAGAGAGAAGGAAGGGCAGAGAGAGACAGGGAGAGAGGTCTTCCATCCTCTGGTTTACTCCCCAAATGGCTGCAACAGCCAGAGCTGCGCCCACCCAAAGCCAGGAGCCAGGAGTTCCTTCTGGGTCTCCCACATGGATGCAGGGGCCCAAGCACTTGAGCCATCTTATGCTGCTTTCCTAGGCACATTAACAAGGAGCTGGATTGGAAGTGGAGCAGCCAGGACTCGAACCGGCGCCCATATGGGATGCCAGCACCGCCACAGGAAGCAACTTTACTTGCTATGCCACAGCGCCAGCCCCCTCATGACTCTTTCAAGCTCTCTGCTTTATATCTCCAGCCCCTTTATATCTCTAACTTATCATTCTGGGCTTCAATCATCTTTCTGCCTTGATGAGTCTCAGACCTGTATCTGCCAAAGACAGTCCTTGTAGTACAGTTGGTTAAGCTGCTGTTTGAGGTATCTGCATCCCATATTGCAGTGCTGATTTGGGTCCCAGCTGTTCTGATCCAGCTTCCTGCTAATGTTCCTAGGAGGCAGTGGATGGTAGCCCAAGTGCTTGTGTCCCTGCTACCCAGTGGGAGAGCCAGATGGAGTTTCAGGTTTCAGCTTGGTCCTGTCCTGGTTATTGCATTCTTGGGGAGTGAACCAGCAAGTGGAAAATCTCTCTCTGTGTCTCTCCCTCTTTCTCTGTCACTCTGCCTTTCTTTCTTTTTTTTTTTTTTTGTTGTTGTTGTTGTTGTTAAGATTTATTTATTTATTTGAAAGTTATAATTACTCAGAGAGAGAAGGAAAGGCAGAGAAAGAGAAATAAGTCTTCCATCTGCTGGTTCACTCCCCAGATGGCCGCAATGGCTGGAGCTGTGCTGATCCAAAGACAGGAGCCAGGAGCTTCCTCTGGGTCTCCCACATGGGTGCAGGGGCCCAAGCACTTGGGCCATCCTCTACTGCTTTCCCAGACCACAGCAGAGAGCTGGATAGGAAATGGAGCAGTCGGGTTTCAAACCAGCGTCCATATGGGATGCTGGTGCTGCAGGCAGTGGCTTTATCCACTATGCCACAGCGCCAGTCCCTCTGCCTTACAAATAAATAGATCTTGGTGCCAGCACTGTGGCATAGTGAGTAAATGCCACTGCCTTCAGCTCTGGCATCCCATTTGGGTGCTGGTTCAAGTCCTGGCTGCTCCACTTCCAATCCAGCTCTCTGCTAATGGCCTGGGAAAACCAATGGAAGCTGGCCCAAGCTTCTGAGTTCTGGCTTTGGCCTGCCTCACCCTGGCCATTTGGGGAATGAATCAGTGGGTGGAAGATCTCTCTGTTTCTGTCTCTCTCTCTCTCTCTCTCTCTCTCTGTCTCTCTGTAGCTCTGCCTTTCAAATAAATAAATAGATGTTTTTTTAAAAAAATCAAATAGGGCCGGCGCCATGGCTCACTTGGCTAATCCTCCGCCTGCAGTGCCGGAATCCCATATGGGCCCCGGGTTCTAGCCCCAGTTGCTCCTTTTCCAGTCCAGCTCTCTGCTGTGGCCCAGGAAGGCAGTGGAGGATGGCCCAAGTGCTTGGGTGCCTCCACCCGCGGAGGAGACCAGGAGGAGGCACCTGGCTCGTGGCTTCGGATTGGCGTAGCTCCGGCTGTAGCGGCCATTTGGGGGGTGAACCAACGAAAGGAAGACCTTTCTCTCTGTTTCTCCCTCTCACTGTCTGTAACTCTACCTGTCAAATAAATAAATAAAAAATCTTTAAAAAAATCAAATAAGTAAAGCTTTTTTAAAATGCCCTGTGTCCTCCATTCAAAGCTGTTTCTAAAGTTTCAATGTTGCATTTCCCACTTTCTGTTGAGTGCTTCTTTGGGTGACCCTGTCACCTCAGTCTTGTGTCCCAAACCACAGTCAATTTTTTCCCTTGACTTCTCTATTTCAAAGACTCACAAGAGGATGTTTGCTTTTGAAATGGAGCATAACCCTCCTTGTTTTGTAAAAGTGAGACTACCCAGCCAGCTACTCAAACCAGATTCCTCCCTACTCCCCAGATTTGACACAACCTTCTAACCACTCTTCCCCAAAGCTATTCCCTCCACCTAGAGTATCTTCCTCCTCTTCGCTCAGCCAAACACTGTCTGTATCTCCAGTCCCAGTTAAACTCAGGATCTCCAACAAGAACTTTTTTTTTTTTTAAGATTTATTTATTTGTTTGAAAGATGGAGTTACAGAGAGAGAGAGAGGCAGTAGGGCAAGGCCAGGTCAAAACCAGAAACCAGAAATTCCATCTGGGTCTTCTACAGGGGTGGCATGGGCCCTAGTTCTTAGTCTATTGTCTGCTGTTTTCCCAGGCACATCAGCAGGGAGCTGGATCAGAAGCAATGTGGGATGCCAGAGTCACAGGCAGCAATGTAACCCGCTAACCACAACATCAGCCCCAACAGAGCTAGCTTGCTTGTTTGCTTTTTTTTTTTTTTTTTTTTTTTTTTTTTTTTTTTTAGGATTGATTGATTTGTTTGTTTGAAAGGCAGAGGCAGAGAGAGAGAGAGAGAGGTCTTCTACCCTCTGGTTCACTCTCCAGATGGCCATGAAGGCAAGAGCTGTGCCGATCCCAAGACAGGGGCCAGGAGCTTTCTCTTGGTCTCCCACATGGGTGCAGGGGCCCAAGGACTTGGGCCATCTTCTACTGCTCGCCCAGGCCATAGCAGAGAGCTGGATCAGAAGGGGAGCAGCTGGGACTCAAACTGGTGCCCATATGGGATGCTGGCACTGCAGGCAGTGGTTTTACCCAATATGCCACAGTGCTGGCCCCGCTTTCATTCTTTCTTAAAAAAGAATTTTTATTTATTTATTTATTTATTTATTTGAAAGGTAGTTACAGAAAGGGAGAGGCAGAGAGAGAGGGAAAGAGAGAGAGAGCAAGAGAACATCTGGTGCTGTAGGTAGCAGCTTAACTCACTGCACCACAATGCTGGCTCCAACAAGGATCTTCTTGATGACTCCAAAGTCCTCTCTTCCTCTTCTGAGGCATTAGCCCTTATCTGAGACACATATTGTCTTATAGTTTTATAAAGATTTATTTATTTGAAAGGCAGAGTGAGTGAGTGAGTGAGAGAGAGAGAGATCTTCCATCTACTGGTTCACTCCTTAAATGCCTGCAACAGCCAGGGCTGGGCCAGGCCAAAATCAGGAGCCAGGAACACCATTCAGATTTCTCACATAGTCAGCAGGGACCCAACCACCCAGGCCATCATCTGCTGCCCCTGCCAGGTGCACCAACAGGAAGCTGGATTGGATGCAGAGTAGCTGAGCCTGGGACCAGCACTCAAACATGGGGACGCAGGCATCACAAAGGGCTGCTCAACCCCTCCCCCCTTATTTTGTGAGCATGTTTGCGCGCCCACAAGCTGCCAGAGGGAACTGATAAACAGACTGCTCTTGCTATGTGGCAAGCACTGTTCGAAGCGCTTTACGTGTGACCACTCATTTAATCTTCACAATAGTCCCTGCGGCCATAATGATTGTTCCCATTTTACAAAGCCAGAGACTCCCAAGGGCGCAGAAAGGGGAGTGATTTGCCCAACATCATTCGGGTAGTAACTCCCAAGTTCATATTCTTAACCATTTTTCTATCCCATCCATACCAAGTGCTGCAAATACTTTTGTGTTTTTATAAGATCTGGGCTTCAAGCCTCATACCAATATTTCCCTAAGGCCTCAGGATTCTACCTCCCTGCTTACTTGTTAATAATGCAGAATCCTGGCCCTGACCAACTGAATCAGTCTTAGGGGTGGGTAGATTTGTTTTGTTTTGTTTTGGTTTGGTTTGGTTTTGAAAGATTTATTTATTGGGGCCAGAGTTGTGGCATAGTGAGTTAAGCCACCTCCTACACTGCTGGTTCATTCCCCAGGTGAGTCTAATGGCCGGGGCCAGGCCATGCCAAAACCAGGAGCCAGGAATTTCATCTGGGTCTCCACCTGGGTTGCAGGGGCCACCATCTTCTGCTGCTTTTCCCAGGTACTTAGCAGGGAGCTGGATCTGAAGTGGACCAGCCAGTACATGATCTCGAGTCCATATGGGATGCTGGCATCTTAGGCAATGGCTTTACCTGCTACATTACAACACTGGCCCCAGGGTTGGATAGATTCTTTTTTTTTCTAAGATTTTATTTATTTATTTATTTATTTGAGAGGTAGATCTACAGACAGAGAGAGGGAGAGGCAGAGAAAGGTCTTCCTTCCGTTGGTTCACTCCCCAAATTGGCCACAACGGCCAGAGCTGTGCTGATCCAAAGCCAGGAGCCAGGTGCTTCTTCCCGGTCTCCCATGTGAGCGCAGCGGCCCAAAGACTTGGGCCACATCTAACTGCTTTCCCAGGCCGTAGCAGTGAGCTGGACTGGAAGTGGAGCAGCCGGGATACTGCTTTATTTATTTGAAAGTCAAAGTGACAGAGGGAAAGAGAGAGAGAAATAGAGAGAGAGATTTTCCATTTGTTGGTTCACTCTCTAAATGCCCACCACCACCGGAGCTAAGCCAGACCCAAACCAGGATCTCTGTCCAAGTCTCTCATATGGGTGACAGGAATCCAAGTACTTTGACCATCATCCCCTTCTTCCCAATCACATTAGCAGACAGCTTGATTGGAAGCATGGAGCAGCCGGGACTGAACAGGCTTTGTGATGTGGGATGCACGCGTCCCATGTGGTGACTTATTGCTGTGGCACAACACTGTCTTAAGAAGACAGGCATGGGGCCGCCACTGTGGCTCGGCGGATTATTAACACCCTGGCCTGAAGCGCCGGCATTCCATATGGGTACCGGTTCGAGACCCAGTTGCTCCACTTCCAGTACAGCTCTCTGCTATGGCCTGGGAAAGCAGAAGATGGCCCAAGTCCTTGGGCCCCTGCACCCACCTGGGAGACCCGGAAGAGGCTCCTGGCTTCAGATCGGCGCAGCTCCGGCTGTTGCAGCCATCTGGGGAGTGAACCATCGGATGGAAAGACCTCTCTCTGTGTGTGTGTAACTCTGACTTTCTGACTTTCGAATAAATAAATAAATAAATCTTAAAAAAAAAAAAAAAAAAGACAGGCAGGCATTAGAGGACTTCAGGACTGAATGGAGTTGTTGACCCCAGTTCCCAGTGAGGACAAATGGAGGGCCTGTGTGTGCAGCTGCCTTTCCTACAGACCCACAGCCTCGCTGCCCCATGGCCACGGAGGCTGGGGACCACAGACTCAGCTCTTTGTCCTCCCTTCCTCCTCTGCCTATCTCAGTCTCCCCAAACCCTGGCTGCTCCTTCTGGCCCTTGAGGTATGAATGCGTGCACTGCAGATTAACTATGCCTTCACTCGGCCACCTTTCAAATATGACTAACCTGCATTCTAGGTGTGGCTTGTTAACATGCTTAACAAATAATACTAATGGTTAGTAAATAATACGTACTAATCATTTACTGAGCACTTACTGCTCACAGCAGCCCAGGGAAGCAGGTGCTATTATTTGTACCTGTTTTACAGATGTGGAAACTGGGTGGGAGAGGTTAAGAACTTGCCAGCGATTTGCCACTTCACCATGCTGCTTCCAATAGGTTTAAAGGCAATTCAGTGTTTACTGGACCCCAGACACTGAGCCTAATTGGTTACTAATGCACCTGATTAGAGACTTCGTAAGAACGTATTTACATTCCCTTGCCGAGAAGGGTAACGTGGATACAGGTGATCCCTTTGTAGGGAGCAGTTCTGAATAGACAGACACTAACAAAAGCCGCCCACAGGCCCAGGGAACATTACTGGATGATTAGACTCCTCCTCTTGCCCCCTTCTCAGTCATGCAGTCATCATTGGTCGTCTCCAGACTTGTCATCTCCCCCTTAGGAAGAATCTCTCTCCCTCTTGTCACCTTCCAGATCAACAAAGGCCTCCCTGTCCCTCTTTCCCCTCCTAAAGTGGACATTCTGGAATATGCTGGCCATAGGCGCACTTTAGACAATTTCAGCATCTCGAAGATGGTTCAACCGGTCTCAGGTCCCCAAAACAACTGCCAAGAGGGGCAGGAGGTAAGCCCAGGCTCTCACCGTTTGTTATCCGATGGAGGGTGGCCTCTCTCTCTCTCTGCACCACGTGGGGCTTCTCTGCAGCTCTTATTGTCTACGCCTGGGCAGGGCGTGGAGTCTCTTAGGTGTACTATTCAGAGGCAAACCTCATTTGTAAAACTTGTTCTCTGAAATCCAGAAATAAACTCCCACCTATTTTCAGACAAAGATAGAGGTAGGAGTCTGTAGCAATGAGCTGGGAAGGAGCTTAAAATACTTCACATTCCAGAAACACCCTCCCTTCCCCCCAGGAGGTGGCTTTATTCTCAGACTCCTTTCTGGGAAGAATTGGCTCAAAAGGAGCTGAAGCTTGGAGTCAGGCCGCTGGTTCTAGTCGTGTGGGCTTGGGCAAATGGCTTCATTGATTTTCTTATCTGTGAAATGGAGCTGACGCCACCCAGCTCTCTAGGTTATTGTGAGCATTAACAAAAACCAGCACGAGTGCCTGTACCCACAGCTCCCTACTGTTTTAAGTGCTCCGGAAGTCTTTCAAATTGCTGTGAAAGGGGAGAGGTCCTACAAGTGAGTATCTTGACAAATGGCCCTGGAAAAGGAAGATGGACGTATTGGGAGTTTGAAAGAGTTCCAGTAATCCAAGGCTGTTTTATCAAACAGCTACTTAGGTTCTAGGGTTGCTGACCCAGGGAAAGTGGTGGTAGTGGTAATGGGTGTCAAATGGAAAATATACCAGGGGCCGGCGCTGTGGCACAGTAGTTTAATCCTCCGCCTGCAGTGCCAGCATCCCATATGGGCACCAGTTCTAGTCCCAGCTGCTTCTCTTCCAATCCAGCTCTCTGCTTTGGCCTGGGAAACCAGTAAAGGATGGCCCACCTCCTTAGGCCCCTGCACCTGCGTGGGAGACCGAGAGGAAGCACCTGACTCCTGGCTTCGGATCAGCACAGCTCCGGCCATGGCGGCCATTTGGGGAGTGAACCAATGGACGGAAGACCTTTCTGTCTCTCCCCCTCACTGTCTGTAATTCTACCTCTCAAGTAAATAAATAAAATATTTGTTAAAAAAAAAAAAAAAGGAAAATAAACCAGACAGGAGACTGGGTGTGGTTTTTGCTAAGTGACTTCGAGCAAGAAGACTCCCTGGTCTCCAAGACCACAAGCCAGACACTGCTTACTTACTTACCAGGTGTGCTGAGGGTCCCTTCGTAGGCATGAGGAAGTGAGGGTCATTTCTGGAGCCTACGCAGCCTCCACAGGAGTGCCAGCAGGCAGTACCAACCCAGGCCCCAGCTGGGTTCATGGAGGCAGAGGCCTCCTTGCACCACAATGCCCATGGCTGCTTCTGACAGCAGCTGTGTTCTTTCCACGGTCCCAGCAGGGGCCTTGTTGGGACAAGACAACCCCACCCAGATCACAGACACTGCGGAGTGCCTGTTCATGGACCGTTTGCTACACTTCATCCCAGTAAGTGGTGGAGTGATGGCCCAGGAGACCATCCCAACAGGCAGTCAGGTGATGGGATTCCGTGTCTGCCTCCCCCATACACCCCAAAAGCAAGCTGCTCATTATATCACGGTTAGGATCTCTGGCTCCGAGGTGGGCATTTGGCACAGTGGTTGAGACACCATTTAGGGGACCGGTATTGTGGCATAGCAGGTAAAGCCACCACCTGCAATGCCAGCATTCCATATGGGTGCCAGTTTGTATCCTGGCTGCTTCACTTTGGATCCAGCTCACTTTCAATGGCCTGGGAAAAGCAGCAGGAGATGACCCAAGTGTTTGGGTCCCTGACACCCACATGGGAGACAGGATGAAGGTCTTGACTTCTGGCTTCAGCCTGGCACAGCCCTGGCTGTTGTGACCATCTGGGAAGTGAACCAACAGATGGAAAATATCTGTCTCTCCCTCTCTGTAATTCTGACTTTCAAATAAAATAAATCTTTTAAAAAAATCACTAGGACATGCATATCACATATCAGAGGACCTGGGTATGAGTACTACCTCTGCTTTCCACCCCAGCTTCCTGCTATGTGTACCCTGGGAGGCAGCAAGTGCTGGCCCAAGTACTTGGGTCCCTGTCACCCATGTCGGGGACCTGGATTGAGTTCCTGGTGCCTCAGCATGGCCCAGCCCTGCTATTGCAGACATCTGGGGTCTGAACCAGCAGACAGATCTGCCTTTCTGCCTTCCAACTAACTAAATAAAATGTTTTAAAAGAGTCTCTGGCTCTGAAGATAGACAGAGCTGGGTTCAAATCCCTCACTCACTCACTGTATGACCTTGGTTAGTGGTTTTTTTTTTTTTTTTTTTTTTTTTTTTTTTTTTTTTTGACAGGCAGAGTTAGTGAGAGAGACAGAGAGAAAGGTCTTTCTTTTTTCGTTGGTTCACCCCCAAAGTGGCTGCTACAGCCAGCGCATTGCAGCTGGCGCGCTGTGCCGATCCGAAGCCAGGAGCCAGGTGCTTCCTCCTGGTCTCCCATGTGGGTGCAGGGCCCAAGCACTTGGGCCATCCTCCACTGCCTTTCCGGGCCACAGCAGAGAGCTGGACTGGAAGAGGAGTAACCGGAACAGAATCTGGCACCCCGATCAGGACTAGAACCCGGGGTGCCGGCGCTGCAGGCAGAGGATTAGCCTAGTGAGCCGTGGCACCGGCCTGGTTAGTGTTCTTTACTCTTAGAACCTCTGTTTTTGAGGCTGGCATTGATGTGTAGCCAGTTAGGCCACTGCCTGCAATGCCAGCATCTCATATGGGTGCTAGTTTGTCTTGGCTGCTCCACTTCCTATCCAACTCCCTATTAAAGTGCCTGGGGTGGAGGGGCCCAGTGCTGTGGCATAGTGGGTAAAGCCCCTGCCAGCTATGCTGGTTTGAGTCCCACATGCTCCACTTCCAATCCAGCTTCCTGCCAACGTGCCTAGGAAAGCAGAGGAAGATGGTCCAAGTCCTTGGGCCCCTGCACCCATGTGAGAGACCCAGAAGCTCCTGGCTCCTGATTGGCCAGCTTTGGTAGTTGTGGTCATCTGGAAAGCAAACCATCAGATGGAAGATTTCTCTGTCTTTCTGCCTGTGCTTCCCCATAACTCTGACTTTCAAATAAATAAATCAATCCTAAAAAAAATAAATAAATAAAGTACCTGGGAAAGCAGCAGAGGATGACCCAAGTGCTTGAGCCCCTGTGACCTACATAGAGAACTGGATGAGGTTCAGGATCCTGGCTTCCCTTGTGGTCATTTGGGGAGGGAACTAGCAGATGGAAGATCTCTCTCTCTGATTCTCCCTCTATCTCTGTAATTCTGCCTTTCTAAAAAAGAACACATACACACATACACACACAAACCCTCAGTTTCCTCATCTGTGGGCCTGGCGTGTGATTGGCATGGCATATCATAAAGAGCTAGCAGAGTGCTTGGGTGTAGGCAGTGCCCCATCAGCAAGAGTTCTTAGTACATTCTCCCTTCTTGCACCTGCAGCAAGTTGATGAGAACTATGGGAGAGAAAGAGCCGTACTTTTCTTTCATCGATCAAGGGAGAAAGAAAGAAACTACCTTTCAGTAAGAAAAATCACAGTATTTCACAAATTCCCAGATAATTTTAAAAGACACCCTGCAAAAAGTCATCATATCACTAAAACGTAGAATAATACCATTCTAAGAACATGGGCTTTATAGTTTTGAAAAGTCCACTTCTTCATTGAATACTTGCCAAAAAACCCTGTAAGGCAGCACTTACCTCCCATTTCACAGATAAGGAAATTAAGAATCAGAGGGGTAAAGCCACAGCCACCAAAGAAGTGAAGGGGCCAGTGCTGTGGCATAGTGGGTTAAGCTGAGGCCTGCAGTGCCAGCATCCTTATGAGTGCCAGCTGGATTCCCAGCTGCTCCACTTCTGATCCAGCTCCCTGCTAGTGTACCTGGGAAAGCAGTGCAAAATGGCCCAAGTGCTTGGGTCCCTGAACTCACATGTGAGACCAGGAAGAAGCTCCTGGCTCCAATCTGGCCCAACTCTGGTCATTGAGGCCATTGAGGAGTAAACCAGTGGATGGAAGATCTCTGTCTCTCTCTGTAACTCTGCCTTTCAAATAAATAAATAAATCTTAAAAAAAAAAAAAAAAAAGTGGTGGGGCTGGGATATCAAGTCTTCTACAAATTGGGCACTTGTGCAATTCACAAGAGAATTTCACATTCACCCAGTCCTAAGCCTACGTTGTTTAGACATGTCTGAAATGGCATTTCAGGAACCCAGAGTGGATTGACCAGGTTAGCAGTGTGGTTAGAGAAATGCAGCCCTCTGGATTGCCTGCAGCTCCCTGAAGTAGTTCTCCTTGGCCCAGGAGGGCCCAGATGGCATGAGCTGCCCCCACTCCGACACGTTTGAGAAATCTTTTATTAGAAGACGTCCCAGAAGGCAACATTTTAAAATCAGGCAATCAATAACCACAGCTAAATACAAAATTTCAGTTAAACTTGCCTTTCAATATAAATCAGACCCTTGCAACAGGAGAATTGCCCAGGAGGTTTTTTTTCTTGTACAAAAACAGTTAACACCACTTTGCAAAAGGCATACAAAAATACAGTATAAAAAAAATACTCCCCCCAGCATAACACCCAACAGCAGCTTATAAAACACAAGCTATTCAGTTGAGACATCAGTCACCTACACCCGACCTGTCCTCCAAAGAGAGTTCCAGAAGTCAGTTGGCTCCTGAAAGTCATGCTCCAGAAGGTAGAAGGGCTGTTTCCAAAACTCCCACTGGGCTTCTCCAAGGCCAGCACACAGCCTCAGAAAGAGACCATGCTGACCAGTAGGTTTGGAAGTAGCAGCTGGTTTTGTAGAGCCAGAGCAGCGCCTACCACCTCCCCTCCCCCACTTCCAAACCCAGAGCCAGTAGGCACCTGCTGTCCAGGGCAGAGGTCTGGAGGGGCTGCTCCTTCTTCCATGTCAGGCTTAGGAGTTCCTGAGGTTGTCCACATGTCACCTGCTGAGGTGGTGGCTTTCCCAAATTGGAGGCTGCACTTGGATTTGACTTGGAGCTACAGAGTCCAGCTGGGGCAAAACCCATCATGGTTGGCTAAGCAGAGTGTCTAGAAGCTCCTTTAAAACACACAGGGAAGCAAGTCCACCTTCTGGGGCCCTGGAGGAGACCCAGCGACTCCCCCCCCAGAACTTCAGTTAGGCCCAGCTCTGGGGAAGGGATCTGACTCATGCACGCTGGCAGGGACCCAAGCTGGTGGCTGCAGAGCCAGCAAGCTCCTTAGAGTTGCATGTGGACCGGTTTGCACAGTTCCACTAGAACTTCGAACTTATCCGTCAAGGATTAAGATGAGAGGCAGGTGGGAAAGAGGAAGTGGTGGAGTTCTCCCTTCAGAGGTGCCTTACACCTGCATGGAGAAAAGATTCCCAGGTAGGCTTCAAGTGCCCCTTGGAAAACACCTGGACAAGGAACAGGCTCCCAAGCCAGGACTCCAAGCTCTCCCCAGGCCCCACCCTAGGCTAGGTCTCATTTCCCTGTGTCTTGGTGAAATATTTCTGACCTGTGGGAAAGCGTGCCGGAGAGGCCATTGCATAACGAAGACAGAAAGAAACCAAAAAAAGTCCCTTGGAGGACAGAAAGGTCCCTCCTGGGAGGAGACAGCCCAGCCCTCCCCGCTCCCCCCAGACAAAGACTCTGGAAGCAGAACTCTGCCAGTGCTGTCGGGGTCTGGGTCGCAGCCCTGAGGGTGGGAGGAGGGGTGTCGTGTGACATGGTGATACATAAATTAAAGGTTTCCACTCCTCAGCTACCGTAAAGTGTCTGACAGTGAGGTAATGGTCCATGTTGATCCAGTTTGCGAGCTTGTCTTCACCCAAGACAGCTCGAGTGTCTCCTGGAAAAAAAGAGCCTCAGGGAGAGCGTCCAGGCCCAGCTGTCCTTGCATCACCCCCAGAGACACCAGCGGGAGCATCCTTTCCCAGCTAAAGCTCAGGCGGAGTGTGAGATTTCATGCCGGCCCGAGCCCCCGACAACGTCGGCCACCTGTTGCATAGCATCTGTCAGCCTTTTTCTTCTGAGCTAGTGAGCTAGGCAGACCCCAAGGCTCCTCGGTCAGCCGCATGCGGAGAAACCGGAGGCGCCAGAGAAGACACAGCACTCCCTCAGAGTCGGCGGAGAGCTGGACTTGGAGGTTTCCAAGAATGCAAGCCCCTATTGTGTGTGCGCTCGCGCGCGCCGGCTGCAATGCATTCTGGGAGCCACTGTTCTGCCGGTCCCACCAGAACCCAAATGTGCAAATTACTAAAGGAGAGAGAAGGAGGTTAAAAATAAGCTCGTGTCTTTGTAGGACAAGACCAGTCGCGCTGGTTTTGGTCCGTTAGTAGCCGCTGAGGTACGCGATTCTCCTCTGCAGTTGCTGCTGCCGGCATCGGAGCTGCCTCTTCTCCGTAGCCATCCTCTTTTCGGCCCCCACCAGGGCTTGCAAGTATTCCAAGGCCTTGCTGAGGATCACTACCTTGGGCGCCTTGGAGCAGCTGGCCAGGGTGGGCACCTGGTCCCGCAAAGCCAAGAACCGCGATCGGAGGTCATTCCTTCGTTTGCGCTCCAGGAAGTTGTGGTTCTTCCTCTTGGTCACGTCCTCCGAATCGGAACTGATGGGTTTGGGGTGGCAGGACTGGGAAACCTGGCTTTCTGCAGGCGGGGAGCTCACCATCTCGTCGTCCTCTTCCTCCTCGTCTTCCTTTTCCTCCGGAGCATCCCTGTCCAGAGCCTCTTCTGGGGGTGCCCCCTCCGGGGCCCCTTCCTGGGAGCAGCTTTCGGGAGGGAAGCGGGCGGCATAGTTGTGCTGCTGCTGATGGATGGAGATGTGGAAGTGTTTCATGCAGGGGTCCAGGAGGTCCGCTCGCACGGTGATGGTGACCGGCTTCCGGATACCCAGAGACTGTCTCTTCTCCACTGTCACCACGTCGATTTCTTCTCCCTCTGTCCAAGGAGAAACAGCAAGAGAAGCAACACCTCTCGTGAGAAACAGGTACCCAGACAGCGGGGGTCAGGGGAGGTAGGTGACATCTCCCCAGTTTAGTTATAAGCAAACTGAAGGGAGGAGACAGCTGATTCGTGTGTAAAGAAGGAAGAAAGGAGGGCAAATCAGCAAGAAGGAAAATATTCTCCAATTTCTTTTTGCACAGTGAGGCTTAGATAAGAACAAAAGGCAGACCCAAGCCAAAAGCCCCCAGTCTGCACAGGCTCTCCCCTCCCCCACCGAGAGGACAGAGAGAAAGAGCTACCGGTCTGGGACAAAGTTTAGCTATAAAGATCTTCCCCGGTCCGACTCTTTCATGCCCCATCAGAATTGTAAATGAGGACTCTGTGGGCAGAGCTGCCCTTTGTTCCTGCCCAGCACAGCCTGCACTTGGGGAATTGTTACTTTTCACAAGTTATAAATCCTATTATTCCCCCACCTCTCTATTCTGCCATCCCTTTCAGCTGAAGACTCAGAGGAGGGAGGGCTACAACCCATCCCTCCTGGCCCACAGAGGGGAGGGAAGAGGCTTCCCTCAGGCTGCTGGGTTCAATGGGTTTCTAAAGTCATCCATCACCGGTGGGGCACCCGCCCCACCCCCTTCCCTGGACCAGAAGAGGTTGGATTTGTAATCACAGGTCTGAGAGAGCTGCAAAGGTACCAGCAACCATCGCCAAGCCACCTGCACCACAGGCAGAGACTAAGCAGCAGGGAGCTGGAGGCACCTGGACAGGTCCCCATCATTTTCTGACTCCAAGTCTTTTAGGTTAACCCAATGAGGAGAGAGGAAATTGGGGGAAAACCCTCCTGCAGCACACATTTTACAGACCACCCCAAGCCCCCCCCCCCCCCCCAGCCACCTTCCTGCATCTCCCCTGACAAATGAAGAGCTCCGTTCTCAGCCTCTTTTGCATATTAGGAAGCTTGAGCCCCTTTGTCAGGAAGGCTTCCATTGTGTGGACAATCGCATTATTTCTCCATTAATAAAACCTGACCATTCAGCCCTCCTGGCCCCAAAGCCTGGGATTGGCCAGCTAAGCTGTGTTTGGAATGCTGTCTTACCCAGCCCCTAGCCCCTATTGGCTGAGCCCTACCGTCAGTCACTCTCCCCACCCCCCCTTCATTGTTTGCAATCTGTTGCATTTTGTTCTAGGCCATGTGGCCTGTGAGTGAACCAGGAGCCCGCAAACAGGTTCAGGTTAAAGGGCAGGTCAGGAAATGATTCCGGAGGCTTCCTTACATCCTGAACCTTGAATTTCCAGTGTGAAACCTCCTGGCTGGGGAAGGCTTGCTGAGAGGGACAGTTTGCTGTGAGACAGTTTGAAATGTTCTTTTCCTTTAACAGACAGTAGAGCCTGACTGTACTCAGATGAGGAAACTTCCCCCTGGCACAGTCAGCTCCAACCCCCTCCTGCGCAAAGGGAGACACTGAGACCCAGGTGGGCCAGGTCCACACCTTTGTAACATTCTGGATCGCAAACTAAGGTCGCCAGACTTGCAAAACAATGCTCTCTCCACTCTAGCACTGGACCTGCCTTTGTAGGGATACATCTTGACCAGTTTCTTGATTTCAAGATTCCTATTCCAGGCACAAGCTCTTGGTGTAGAGAGAAAGCAGGTTAAAAACGACCTTACACAGTAGATCGAAAAAAACATTGGCTTTTAATTTTTCTTGTTCTCTTCATTTCCCTCGAGTGTATGACAACTGCCGTAGCCCTCTCAAAAGCTCACGGCAGAGTTATTTGTAAAAATGACAGTGAGTCTTCTCTGTCCTGATTTACAGGCACCCTGCAGAAAAGCATTTTCTCCAGTGCTGCTCGCGGGTCAAGGCTGCTCAGGTCTGCCCTCAGTGAGGTGTGCACTTGCGCCAAGGAGGGGGCAAAGCAGCCTGGAGCTCCATGGTCCTGAACTCTGCACCTGGCCCAGAGGCTGGCACAAAGTAGACAGGGCTAGTGCAGGTTTACTGCGTGAAAAGGAGCAGGGGAGACCAGCAGGTGCATTGAGCGGGAGCTGGCTTTCCACCTCAGGCTTCTCATATCAGCTACCACGAAGATCCGCTCAGTATCAAGGTTGGGATGGGCGGAGGATTGGGGGAAAGCTGACTAGGTGGCAGGAAGCAGGGGCTCACTTCCCGTGGTTTCTTCCCTCTAAGCCTCAGTTTTTCCATCTGCTCACGGGGAGCATTCATTCCTCCTGGCCCTGTCTCCCGGGTGATGATGAGGATACACAGGTGGTAAGGGGTGGGAGGTAGCGTGGGGGGGTATTGTCGGCATTTACAGTAAAGCAGGTTGGAGACCCAGGTTTTCAAGAAGCTGAAGGCTTTGGCTCTGCACAAAAGGCTCCTCCCCTTCAGCCTCTTCTCTCCCTAGGGGAGTGTGAGTTTCCCAGGGAAAAAAGCAGCAACAAAAAAAGCTCCAAGCTCGGTGACTCCTAAGGACCCCTTCCAGTCTTGCAAGGACAGAAATCCCCTGCTGTCCAACCCGAGTATTGTCCTCTCTAATCGCCAACCCTCCCCCATGTCTCCCTTGTCCCCTGGGGCTCCAATCACCATCAAAGGGACGCTGGCTCCCTCCCCACTTCTCCAAACTGTTTACCAACACACCCACGTGTCAGACAGGCACTGCCGGGGGCTACACCAGCAGCTCCGGCCCGAAACGGGGGGAGGCGGCTAAATCCAGGGCTCCAGAAGCGCCGGCGACTGACTTCCTACGGCGGCAAAGCCTGGGCTACCCAAGGGATGCCCCCCTCTCGGACGGCCCGGGGCGGTCCTTACCCGAGTCACTGGGGCTCTCAGACCCCGAGCAGGCCTGGGTCTTGGGCTCGCCCAGCTGACAAGGGGCGGCGGGCTGCGGGTTGCCGGCTTCGAGACTGGGCGTGCAGTCCGGGGCGGCGGGCGCCTTGGGCGGGTTCCCCCGGGGCGCGCCGGGGGCGAGCCGGTCGCTCACCACTCTCTCCAGACGCTCCCGGGCCGAGAAGCCGCTCCACATGCAGTCGCGGCGGATGATGGAGGCATAGTTCCTGCCCCAAGCTTTCGAGTGGCCCCGGGATTCCGCCTCGTCCCCGGCTCCCCCTCCGGGCCACGTCTCTGGGGGACCAATCCCAGAGGCTGGGTCCCCGGCGCCCGGACCGGAGCCCCAGGGCGGCGACGTGGGGGGCGACGGCACCAGCTCGAATTTCTTCCAGATGTCCTCGCTGGGCGCAGTGGAGCGGTGGAAATCCTCCCCGCAGTCGTAGTCGTAGAAATAGTGCTGGTACGAGTCGAAGTCCATGTCCGCTCCCTGCGGGAGGGGAGGGGACGTGCCGACTGGGGTGCGGGCAGGGGGAGGGGAGCGTCCCCGGGTGCCTGGGCACGGCGGCCACCGGGCTCCGGTCCCTCCCCGACCCCACCAGCTGGCAGCCGTAAGCTGGCCCCGAATCCCGGGAAGCCTGGCTCAGGCTTAGAGCGCCTGGGGAAGCCGCTCACCGTGAGCGGACCCGGCTGCGGGGAGCGAGTTCAAAGCAAACTTTGCCAGCGCCGCCCGGAGCGCAGCTCCCAGGGCCCGGTCGGGCCGGGCGGGGGCGCGCTGTGCCCTGAAGGCAGCCCGCAGCCCGCCCGCCCCCCAGGACCCGCGCCCGTGCCTGGGCCACCCGCAGCCTCACCTCGCTCCCGCCGCCCGCCACCTGGAGCGGACCGGCTCCCCGCCGGCTCGGGGCAGCCCGGCAGCCCGCACACACGCACATGCGCGCCACCGAGCGCGCGGCCCGCACTCACGAGCACGCGCCCCGCGCGCGCGTCCCCAGCCCCGCTCGCGCACGGCGGCCCGGACGCTCCCGGGATCGGCGCGGGAGCGCGAGCTGCAGGCGCATTGTTTCCCGGCTGGCTTATATCTCGTCGCGCGCCCCGGGCCCGGGGACCGGGGGGCGGGTCCTATGGGACAAGCCCCGCCCCGCCCCGCCCACGGCAGTCGACAGGTGGGGCCGACCCCACCTCCTTGCTGAGCTCGCCTGCCGTATTCTGTCCCCTGGAGCCCCCCAAATAAATTGCACCCTGGTGAGCGCAGAGCGGGAGGAGAGCTGGGGAGTCCGGCGGTCGCTTGGTGGAGGCGCGACTCTAGCTAGGCGCAGGCGGACCCGGCCGGTGAACTTAGGCAGCGTTCCTTGCCCGCTCCGGGCTGGGCAGCAGAGCGATTCCCCGCCCAGTCCTGCGAAACCTACTTCCCTAGTCGGGCCCCGCGCGGTTCAGGTGCGTCCGACCCGCGGCTGGGGGTAACCGCACCTCCACCGCGCCACCTGGCGGTTCTCGGTCGTGGGCAGGGGTTCGTCACGGTCTCCGCTTCCTCTTCGTTTGGTTCATTCCGGCTCTGTGGCCCAAACCCGGACCTTAGCTCAGCGAGGAGGTGATGATTGCGAGCTTTGGAACCAGAACCGTAACCTTTCTGAAACTCGGTGCATCTATAAGGCGAAGGGATGCTAAAACTGGCCTCAAAGGGTCGGTGTACGGATTTTGGTTCAGGAAGGGGCCTGGACCCGAGGAAAATTTTCCCCAGGGCACGCAGGGGGCTGAGACCCTTCCCTCCCACACCAAACACTCCGTAAGAGCTGTGCTGCCAAAGGAAAGGAGATGCTTGATGGGAATTTGGAAGCTTCCTTCAAGTGCTCACTTTGCCACTTGCTGGCTGTGAGGCCAAGTCGTTTGAAGCTGTGCCCGGCATCCCAAGACAAGAAGATAGACATCTAACCCCTTGTGTCTTCCGTGCATAGACTACCTTTGGTGAAAGAGGGAGAACTAAACCATACAGCCAGTCTGAGATTTAGACTTGAAGAAAGTAACTTGGGATAGTAGCCAATACATATAGAATCCTCCACCTTGCATGAAGACCTGGTGTCTGTCTACCCTGGCCTGGTTGCCTGCTGTCTCTGTTGCCCTCCCACCCTTGTAGTCTAAGAACAACAGACTACTCATGGTCACCCCAAGCAAGCAATCCAAGCCAGTTAGTGTAGGTGGCGCGAGGGACACAGGTGTGAGTTGATACACGGGTTGGGAGAGAAGGCAGGGAAGATGGCACCCCTGGTGTTGGACATGCTGGGTCTCAGATGCATGTGGAACACCCTTGATGGCAGGATCTAGCGCCTCATAATCTCAGTACCTAGAATAGCTTTGGGTAGATATTGCTGAACTGGCTTCAAGTTATATTGAGAGCCTGTGTGCGCTGCTCTGAGCTGAGCAGAAGGCACAGATCAGAAGGGCTCCAGGTTGGAATCTATAAACAGAGGGATCCAGCATCCTTTGGTGACTTGTTCTGTGGTCCAGAGATGTCAGAGATGATTGGTGTACTTGTCAGGGTTCTTGGAAACAGATGACAAAAAACAACCTTGAATCAATTTAAGCAGAAAGCAACTTTATTGTGAGAATTTGGGGTATAGAATTCATGGGCAGCTGGGGAATCCATGCGTGGAGAATTGGGTCTTTTTCTCTCTTTGGGATAGAGACCTGATTCAGCAGCCTCTTCCCACGGTTTCAAGGTTATAGGAGATATCTGGGGACAGCAAGAGGTGTCCTCCCCCCCCCCCCCAGCAAATAGAAAAAAGGAAGCCAAGTTGTTTTCTGAGAGTCAGGTTGCTCCTTCACTGTGCTGACTTGTAATTATTTGTTTAAGGTCTGCCTTCCTCAGCAGACTGTAAGCTCGATGAGGCAGGCTCAAATATCAGTCTTACTCCTCACTGTAGCCCCAGAGCTTGTAGCAGAGCCTGGCACATCATGGGTGCTTAGTAAATGGGCTGCCTGTTTGAACACAAACCCCTAATACTTAAGCAGAGGGGTACCAGGGCTGTCATTTGTGGCACAGCAGGTTAGGCCACTGCTGCTGTGGCTTGCAACATCAGTATCCTGTATTCAAGTGCCAATCCAAGTCCAGACTACTCTTTAGTCCAGCACAGTAGTGGAAAATGACCCAAATGCTGGCCTGGCCCAGACCTGGCTGTTGCAGCCTCTTGAAAAGTGAACCAGCAGATGGGAGCTGTCTCCCTCCCATCTCTCTCTGTCTCTGTCTCTGTCTCTCTCTCTCCCTTTCTGTCACTCTGCCTTCCAAATAAATAAATCTTTAAGAGAAAAGTAGAGACTGCCAGCCTACCTGATGGAGTCAGATTAACTCTCAGGCCCAGTCTACACTGTAACCTGGTTGAGGTTGTTAATGCAGCTAAAGAAGATACCACTTGGGAGGGTCAGGGTAGCCAAGGAAACCAGAGATCAAGGTGAGTTGCCAAGGTAATCAGCCATATCCATCCTGGCACCATTTGGGACAAAGATGCCGGCCCACATACGGGAAGCTGGAAGCATCACTCTGCAGCCATTCAGTTCAGCCCCCATTTCAGTCATGCTTGGATCAGCAAGCAACCCTCCGAAAACCATTCTGTTCCCCATGTAGATCCGCCCACAGGGAGAAAATACACTCATCAGCGAACAGGAAGATCCAGTCTGCTTCAAAGCCCTGCTTCCCCTTAGAAACTAATGAATTGGCATCTGATTTGAAATATCAGTCTCAGGAGCCTGGTTAATGTGTGTCTGGTCTATAGAGATGCTGTTGCTTTTAGGGCTAACAACTCTGGTTTCTAAGCTAATGTCTGAATCCAGAATGGTGGTAAATGCACCAAGATAACAAATGCTGCACTAGAGATGTTCCATTTTACTGCAATTTATTTTTCCTTTGTTATTATTTTAAAGATTTATTTATTCCTTTGAAAGACTTACAGGGGAAGGAGGGAGACAGAGACAGAGATCACTCCCCAGCTGGCTGCAACAGCCAGGACTGGGCCAGTTAAAGCCAGGAGCCAGGAGCTTCATCTGAGTCATCCACGTGGGTGGCAGGGGCCCAAACACTTGGGCCATCTTCTGCTGCTTTTCCCAGGCCATTAACAGGGAACTGGATTGGAAGGGGAGCAGTTGGAACTCAATTTGGCACCTATATGGGATGCTGGCATTGCAGGCAGTGGCTTTGCCTGCCATGCCACAACACCAGCCCCTTCTTTATTATTCTGAAAACATTTGGGGGCAGGTATGTGGTATAGTGGTTAAGACACCTACATCCCAATATCAGAATGTCAAGGTTTCAGAATTGGTCTACCAATTCCAGCTACTTGCTAATTCACACGCTGGGAGGCAGTGGGTGATGGCTGAGGTACTTCAGTCCCTGTCACCCACATAGGAGACCTGGATTGAGTTTCCAGCTCATGGCTTCAGCCTGATCCAATCCAGGCTAATGCAGGCATTTGGGGAGTGAACCAACTGATGGGAGCTCTGTTTCTGCCTCTCAAACAAATAGCATATCTTAAACAGAATAATATATGCACATAGTTTTTATTCTTTTAAATATTCATTTTATTTATTTATTTTTGAAACACAGAGTGACATCAAGAGAGGGAAGAGACAGAGGAAGAGATATACCATCTGCTGGTTCACTCCTCAAACAGCCCAACAGCCAGAGCTGGGCCAGGCTGAAGCCAGGAGCCAGGAACTCCATCCAGGTCTCTCATACAGATGCCAAAGTACTTTGCTTGAATTCCTCTGCCTTCCCAAGCACATTAGCAGGGAACTGGATTGGAAGTAGAGGAGCTGAGATTTGGAATGGCACTCCCATACAGGATGCAGCCATCACAAGCAGTTGTTGAACCCAGGGCACCACAATGCCAGCCCCAATGTATGTACTTTTTAAAAAATCGACTGGGCTGGGGCATAGGGTGTGGGGCCACCACTTGCGATGCCAGCATCTCACATAGGTGACGCTTAGTGTCCCAGCTGCTCCACTGCCAATCCAGCTCCCTGCTGATGGCCTGGGAAAGCAATGGAGGATGGCCCAAGTACTTGGGCCCTTGCCACCCATATGGGGAACCCAAATAAAGCTCCTGGCTCCTGGCTTCAGCCTGGCACAGCCATGGCTGTTGTGACCATCTAAGGAATGAACCACTGGATAGAAGATTCATGTCTCTCAGTCTCCTTCCCTCCCTCTCTCTCTCAACTCTGGCTTTTTTTTTTTTTTTTTTTTTTTTTTACAGGCAGAGTGGACAGTGAGAGAGAGAGAGAGAAAGGTCTTCCTTTTGCCGTTGGTTCACCCTCCCATGGCTGCCGCGGCCGGCGCGCGCGCTGTGGCCGGCACACTACGCTGATCCGATGCCAGGAGCCAGGTGCTTCTCCTGGTCTCCCATGGGGTGCAGGGCCCAAGCACTTGGGCCATCCTCCACTGCCCTCCCTGGCCACAGAAGAGAGCTGGACTGGAAGAGGGGCGACCGGGACAGAATCCGGTGCCCTGACGGGGACTAGAACCCGGTGTGCCGGCGCCTCAAGGCGGAGGATTAGCCTATTGAGCTGCGGCACCAGCAACATAAATCTTTTTTAAAAATCAACTAGGCAGGGGCCGGTGCTGTGACGCAGCAGGTTAAAGCTCTAGCCTGAAGTGCTGGCATCCATATGGCACTGGTTCGAGTCCTGGCTGCTCCACTTCTGATCCAGCTCTCTGTTATGGCCTGGGAAAGCAGTGGAAGATGGCTCATATCGTTGGGCCCCTGCACCCATGTGGGAGACCCAGAAGCTCCTGGTTCCTCTCTTCACATTGACTCAGCTCTGACTGTTGCGGCCATCTGGGGAGTGAACCAGTGAATGGAAGACCTCTCTCTCTGTCTCTACCTCTCTCTGTAACTCTGTCTTTCAAATAAATAAAATAAATCTTTAAAAAAATCAGCTAGGCAAATGACAAATTTGTTTGTTTGTTTGTTTGTTTTAAAAAAAGTCTTCTTCCATAACCTCACCACCCCTGATTCTCATTCCACAAGGCAGCTAATTATTCAGATAGCTGATTTTAGCCCTAATATTTCTGTCCTTATTTTGAATAATGTAGATAGTCTATTTTTCCTGATTTTTAAATTTTTAATGATATCCTGCAATAGAAGAAGAAATATTTCCCTTCTCATTTTCCCATGCTTGGTCTTCCTTATTCTCTCAGTAGAAGTATAGTTCAACTTTTTTTAAAAGATTTATTTTATTTATTTGAAAGACAGAATTACAGAGAGGTAGACACACACACACAGAGAGAGAGAGGTCTTCCATCTGCTGGTTCACTCCCCAAGTGGCTGCAATGGCAGGAGCTGCGCCGATCCAATCTGAAGCCAGGAGCCAGGAGCTTCTTCCAGATCTCCCATGTGGGTGCAGGGGCCCAAGGACTTGGGCCATCTTCTACTGCTTTCCCAGGCCACAGCTGAGTACTGGATTGGAAGTGGAATAGCCGGGACCTGAACTGGCGCCCGTATGGGATGCTGGCGCTGCAGGCTGGAGCTTTAACCCGCTGTGCCATAGTGCCAGCCTCATATAGTTCAACTTTTAAATAAATAAACCCAAAATATCACAGTATGATATGCTATGACCACATTTTCTTTCTTATGTAATTGTTTTCAGAGTTAAATTATTTCATTTTTCCCTTTTGTTTAGATTTCTATGTATCTATTGCGACTCTAACCCTACACATTGCCACCAGAACTCCAAAGATCAAACACATCAGGTAATCAATCTATCAGTTACATTTTTAAAAAATATTTATTTATGTAAAAGATAGGGTGACAAAGACAGAGGGAAAGATACACACACACACACACACACACACACACACATCTTCCATCTACAGATTCACTCCTTAAATGCTCAAAACAGCCAGAGTACAGCCTGTCTGAAGCTAGGAGACTGGGACTCCAACCAGGTCTCCCATGTGGGTGGCAGGGACCCAAGTATTTGAGCCATCATCTACTGCCAACTGGGCGCATTAGCAGGAAGCTGGATCAGAAGCACAGAGTGGCCAGAACTGAATCAGGCACTCTGATATGGGCCCTGGGCCTCCAAAGAGGCAGCTTAACTCTGTACCATAAAGCCTGCTCCACATTTATTTTTTTGCTTGGAATCATCACTCTTGAAGCTATTTGTTTCCCTGTTGCAATTTAAACTTATGATCTCTCTTTATACTTGTCATCCTGTAAAACCACCATTCTGGAAATTCCCTCTGCTTCTCTGTGCTGGATCCCCTGTTTTCTGGAGCTCAGCTCACTTCTTCCTCTTTCTTGACTTACTTCCTAACTTTGGTGGAGCACATCCTCCAGCAGCCTCCTGAGAAAGGATATTTGTGAAGTACATTTTTTTTTTCAGGCTCCATCCACTTTATTTAAAAACCTATGTTGTGGGCCGGCGCCGCGGCTCACTAGGCTAATCCTCCGCCTTGCGGCGCCGGCACACCGGGTTCTAGTCCCGGTTGGGGTGCCGGATTCTGTCCCGGTTGCCCCTCTTCCAGGCCAGCTCTCTGCTGTGGCCCGGGAGTGCAGTGGAGGCTGGCCCAAGTGCTTGGGCCCTGCACCCCATGGGAGACCAGGAGAAGCACCTAGCTCCTGCCATCGGATCGGCGCGGTGTGCTGGCTGCAGTGCGCCGGCCGCGGCGGCCATTGGAGGGTGAACCAACGGCAAAGGAAGACCTTTCTCTCTCTCTCTCTCTCTCACTGTCCACTCTGCCTTTCAAAAAAAAAATTTAAAAAAACAAAAAAACAAAACCTATAAACCTATGTTGTGGCCACAGCTGGAGCCTGGGTCCTCTGCACGGACACCCTGGTGTGTGTCTTCACAAGGTGGTCGGTGAACTCCTGGTAGGGAGACTTGGTAAGCCGCTGAGGCCTCCCATTCCAGGGCCCCCGGGGCCTCTGGGCCCTCCTGCTGCACCGGCGTCATCCGCCATTTGGTGTTCTCTCGGAGAAGAAGAAGGTGAAGTACATTTTTTAAAAAAGATTTATTTATTTATTTGAAAGGGAGAGTTACACAGAGGCAGAGGCAGAGAGATCTTCCATCTGCTGGTTCACTCCCCAAATGGCCTTGATGGCAGGAGCTGGGCTGATCTAATGCCAGGAGCCAGGAGCTTCTTCTGGGTCTCCCACATGGGTGCAGGGGCCCAAGGACTTGGGCCATCTTCTACTGCTTTCCCAGACCATAGCAGAGAGCTGAATTGGAAGTGGAGCAGCTGAGACTAGAACAGGTGCCCGTATGCCAGCACAGCAGGCAGAGGCTTTACCTGCTATGCTACGTGCTGACTCCACGAAGTACATTTTTTAAAAAGGAGTATTTGTTTCTTTGAAAGGCTCAGTGGGGGAGGGGGGAGAGAGAGAGAGGTCTTCCATCTGTTGG
Source organism: Oryctolagus cuniculus (assembly GCF_964237555.1). Lineage (NCBI taxonomy): Eukaryota > Metazoa > Chordata > Mammalia > Lagomorpha > Leporidae > Oryctolagus > Oryctolagus cuniculus. The sequence goes on along the minus strand of NC_091438.1, from coordinate 132,970,915 downwards.
TGCACTTTCCAAATTTCTGCAACAACTTGGACAGGGCCAGATTGAAGCCAGGAGCGAGGAATTCCAACTGGGTCTCCCCTGTGGGTGTCAGGGACTCAGGTATTTTGGTTATCATCTTCTGTCTCCTGGGCACATTAGCAGGAAGCTGGGTCAGAAGTGCAGAATAGCCAGGACTTGAACCAGGCACTCCTAAATGAGATGGGGTTGTCCTAAGCATCAGCTTAACTCTTTGCACCACAACACTTGCCCCCAAGTAAAATTTTTGAAACCTTGCATTTCTGAAATTATTTTTACTGCAACCTTGCCTTTGTTTGAGAGTTTGGCTGAGTATGGAATACTAGAGTGGAAGTAATTGCCCTGAGAATTTTATTTTTAATGTTTATTTATTTTCATCTACTTGAAAAGCAGGGAGAAAGAGAGATGGGACCCCATCCAGATCTCCCACAGGGGTGGTAGGGTGACAAGCACTTGAGCTGTCATCCACTGCCTCCCTGAATGCATTAGCAGGAAGATGGATTAGAAGCAGAGGCTGGGATTCCAATCTGCACTCGATATGGGATGTGGGCATCCCGTGCAGTAGCTTGATCTGCTTATACACATAGTTTAAAATGCTTACACACCTGATAACTTTAAAGGTATCATTCTTCTGTTTCCCAGGGACCATTGTTGAGAAGACTAATACCATTCGATGTTCATACATTTTTATGCAAGATTTCTCTAGAAACTTTTGAGACATACAGTCATCCTTCAGGATCCTCAGGAATTGGCTCCAGGACTACTACAGTTTTCAAGATCTGTGGGTGCTCAACTGTAAAACAGTATGGTATTTGTATATAATCTATACATATGCTCCCATATATTTAAATCATCTCTAGATTACATGTAACACCTAACACAATGTAAGTATTGTGTAAATAGTTGTAATACTGTATTGCTTAGGAATAACAATGAGAAGAAAAAGTCTGCACGCTCAATACAGATGCAATGCTTTTTCAACTATTTTTGATCTAAAGTTGGTTGGATCTGCAGATATGGAAGCTGACTATACTATTTTCCTAAAAGATTTATCTTTTTATTTATTTGAAAGATAGAATGACAGAGAGAAAGAAGAAACAGAGAGAGAGGGAGAGATTTTTCCAGTCACTGTTTCACTCTCCAAATGGTCCAACAAATGGACCCAAGTACTTGGGCCATCTTCTGCTGCTTTCCCAGGCACGTTAGCAGAGAGCTGAATGGAACCCATGCTCCACTATGGGATACCAGTGTCCCAGGCAGCAACTTAACTGGCTGTACCGCAATACTGACCCCTGACAGTACTTTTTGTCCCTATCATTCTGAATTTTTTCATGATGTGCCTTGGTGCAGGTCTGTTGTAATACAAAATTTGACTGACTTTTGTCTTCAGTTCTTGGTAGGTAACCTCTACATCCTTGGAATTTCCCAAGTAATATGAGTGTCTTTGTTATTGATGGGGAGTCCTGAAGTTTATACTAATAAGGTGACTCATGGTGGACCTCTGGAGAGTTTAAGATGACTCATGATAGGGCCTGGACCTTCTGGAAAGACCAACCAGATGTTTAGAGGACTGGAGTTTTGAGCCATATGATAGCGGTGTGTCCTTTGGGGAAGAGCAGGGGCAGGAGATGGAGTCTGTTTGTGCGGACAATCATACACATAAAATGAGCCCCCAACAGAAACTCTGGACACTGAATCTCAGATGCGCTTTCCTGGTAACACTCTGTGTGTGCTATTACACACTGGTGTGCTGGGAGGATGATGTATCCCAAGCTTGTGGGAAAAGAACACCATAAGCGTGCCTTTGCTACAAGAAAAGTGTTCCCTTAGTATAGCACTTATCTGAGTTCTTTGCAGTGTTCTGGTGAATTATCAAATCTGAGGAGGGTAGTGGTAATCCCCAAATTTGTAGCCAGTTGGTCAGTGTGGGTGCCCTGGGAAGCACTGTCTGAGTAGGGCCATGCTGGGAGGACTGTTTCTTTAATCTGTGTGGTTGGCCAAGCCCCAGAGAGCTACAGAATTGTATTGCAGCATCTTTGAGTTCTTTGCTCTAAGGCTTTTTTAAAAAAAAAAAAAAGATTTATTTATTTATTTGAAAGTCAGAATTACACAGAGAGAGGAGAGGAAGAGAGAGAGAAGGCTTCCATCCGATAGGGGGCAATGACCGGAGCTGCACCGATCCGAAGCCAGGAGCCAGGAGCTTCCTCCAGGTCTCCCACACGGGTGCAGGGGCCCAAGGAATTGGGCCATCTTCTACTGCTTTCCCAGGCGCATAGCAGAGAGCTGGATTGGAAGAGGAGTAGCGGGACTAGAACCGACGGCCATATGGGATGCCGGCGCTTCAAGCCAGGGCATTAACCCACTGAGCCACAGTGCCGGCCCTGCTCTAAGACTCTTGATTTGGAAATCCATTCACTCTATAGTTATTTATTTGAAACACTCCCCTCCCCCCAGTTTCTATTTTCCCTCTTCTGTCTTTCTGAAACTCCTGCTAGTTTTGTTTTTTCTCTTGTGTCTACCTCCATGTATTGATTTTTATGATTTTAAAAATTTCAAATAAATTTGAAAAGCAGAATTACAAAAAGAGGGAGAGACAAAGAGATCTTCCGTTTTCTGGTTCATTCCCCAAATGGATGCAACAGCTGGGGCTGGACCAGGCTTAAACCAGGAGCCTGGAACTCCATCCAGGTCTTTCATATGTGTAGCAGGGGCCTTATTACGTGGGCCATCCTCCACTGCTTTCCTAGGCGCATTAGCAGGGAGCTGTATAGGAAGCGGAGCAGCTGGGACTCGAACCTGTGCCCATATGGGATGCCTGTGCTACAGGTAGTGACTTACCTGCTGCACCACAATGCCACTCCCACCTCTGTTTTGTTTGACTTTCCAGTAAAGTTTCTGGACTTCCAATCCTTCTATTGTCTTGACATTTTTAAACTTATTTTTATTTTTAAAATTTCCTGCTTCCTGTTTTCTCTATTCCTCTGGTTTCTTCCCCACTTGCTTTGCCCTTTGTTTTTCTGAGGCTTTCATCAAACATCTGGTGATCCCAGGCTGCCAGTTCTTATTTCTGCTAAAGGGTGAGGCGGCAGGCATTTGGAGCAGTGACCGGGATGTTGCTTAGGGTGCCCAGTTCCCATCCCAGAGTGCTTGGATTCAAGTTCTGTCTCCACTCCTGATTCCAACTTCCTGCTATTGTGCACCCTGGAAGCAGCAGACGATGGCTCAAGTACTTAGGTCCCTGCCACCTGTGATGGGAAACTAGATGGAATTCTAGGATTCTGGCTTTAGTCCGGCCCAGCCCTGTCTGTCGCTGGCATTTGAGGAGTGAACCAGCAGGTGGAAGATCTCTCCTTATCTCTGTCTCTGTTTCTCTTTCAAATAAATGAAAATGAATCAATCCATTTTAAAGTTAGTGATAATCTTCCATTTAAAAATAAATGGAGTGAGGCATGAATTGTTGATTGACAGCTCCATGTACGTGTGTGAGTTGAGGGATATGTTGATTATTGGACCTCATGAAAGGGTTCAGAGGCAGGGACCTGGCAGTATCAGCAAGGGTTCCTTGGAACCAAGGCATTTTTCAGTTATCACAGACAGGGCAAGATTATAAGCCTGGCTGCCAATCTTCTGGGAAACAAGAGGAAAAGGGGTTGAAGGAGTCTTACAGTCCAGCAAATCCTGCCCCCCGGCCTTCAAAACAGTTTGTCATGGTTAGCTGCGCCTGGTGTCCCCAAATCCGGAGCTTCCCAGTTCACCCTGTCTCCTGCCAGCTGGGAGGAGAGCAGTTGCTTACCTACAGAAGTGAAGGAGAACATTTAGGAGTCCAATTGCGTGGACTTTTACGCAGTCCTTCTCTTTTCAGCCCCATCCTATAACCCTGCCAACGGAGGTATCTGGTGCCTCCAGTTTTTGAGCTATTCTTGGGTTCCCACACACTGACAAACTTGCTTCTTGTTCATACTTCTCTCTCTTTCACTCCACTCCCATCTAGGAGCTACAACGCCTGCTTTCCCTGGCCTTTGCCAAGTCAGCTCGTCCTTATTGCACAGTGGTTACGATAGTGCTTGGGATGCCTATATCCTGTTTTGGAGAGCCTGGGTTCAAATCCCAGCTCTGCTCGCCATTCCAGCTTCCTGCTAATGTGTACTCTGGGAGGCAGCGGGTAATGGATCATGTGGTTGGGTCCTTGCCACCACAAGGGAGACCCAGATTGAGTTCCAGGTTCCAGGCTTCTGCCTGGCCCAGTCCTGGCTGTTGCAGGTGTTTGGAGGAGTGAACCAGCAGATGAGAGACCTCTGTTTGTGTGTCTGCCTTTCAAATAAATAAAATGGATTTTTTTTTAATTTAAAAAAGAAAGAAACTCTGTACTCACTAAGCAGACACTCCCAGCCTCTCTCACCTTTAAAAGATTTTATTTATTTATTGAGAGGTAGAGTTACAGACAGTGAGAGGGAGAGACAGAGAGAAATATATTTTATCCGCTGGCTCACTCCCCAAATGACTGCCAAAACCAGCAGCCAGGAGATTCTTCCAGGTCTCCCACATGGGTGCAGGGGCCCACCTTTCTCCCATGGCCTGGAAAAACAGCAGAAGATGGCCCAAGTGCTTGGGACCCTGCACCCACGTGGGAGACCTGGAAGAAGCTCCTTGCTCCTGGCTCCTGGCTCCTGGCTCCTGACTTCAGATCTGCCCAGCTCTGGCCGTTGTGGCCAACTCGGGGGTAAACCAGCAGATGGAAGACCTTTCTCTCTGTCTCTCCTTCTGCCTGTAACTCTACCTCTCAATAAATAAATAAAACCTTAAAAAACAAACAAACAAAAAAAGTGGAACTGGAACGTGAACCCCGGCATTACTGGTATGAGATGCAGGTGTTCCAAATGCTATCTTTTTTTTTTTTTTAAGATGTATTTATTTATTTTGAAAATCAGAGTTATAGAGAGAGGGAGAGTGCTTCTCCTGGTCTCCCATGTGGGTGCAGGGCCCAAGCATTTGGGCCATCCTCCATTGCACTCCCGGGCCACAGCAGAGAGCTGGACTGGAAGAGAAGCAACCGGGACAGAATCCAGTGCCCCGACCGGGACTAGAACCTGGTATGTCGGCACCACAGGTGGAGGATTAGCCTAGTGAGCCGCGGCGCCAGCCATATTTATTTTTTATTTTTGACAGGTAGAGTTAATAGACAGTGAGAGAGAGAGAGACAGAGAAAGGTCTTCCTTCCTTCCCCAAATGGCCGCTATGGCAATCGCTGTGCCGATCCGAAGCCAGGAGCCAGGTGCTTCCTCCTGGTCTCCCATGTGGGTGCAGGGCTCAAGCACTTGGGCCATCCTCCACTGCCCTCCCAGGCCATAGCAGAGAGCTGGACTGGAAGAGGAGCAACCGGGAGAGAATCTGGCGCCACAACCGGGATTAGAACCTGGTGTGCCAGCGCCACAGATGGAGGATTAGCCTAGTGAGCCATGGCATGGGCCCCTTTGCTCATTTTTTAATTGGGTCATTTGTTTCTTTGTTGTTGAGTCACAAAAGTTCATTATAGGTGTGGTGGCATAGTGGGTAAAGCCACAACCTGCAGCTCCACCATCCCATATGGGCACTGGTTTGAGTTCTGGCTGCTCTATTTCCAATCCAGCTCCCTGCTAATGCACCTAGGAAAGCAGCAGAAGGTAGCCCAATTGACTGGGCCCCTGCCACCCAGTGGGAGACCCAGATGAAGCTCCTGTTTCTTGGCTTCCGCTTGGCCCAGCCCTGACCATTTGGGGAGTGAACCAACAGATGGAAGATTTCTCTCTCCCTCTGTCTCTCCCTCTCTCTCTGTAACTATGTCTTTCAAATAAATAAAATAAAATAATCTTTTTTTTTTTTTTGACAGGCAGAGCAAGACAGTGAGAGAGAGAGACAGAGAGAAAGGTCTTCCTCCCGTTGGTTCACCCCCCAGATGGCCACTATGGCTGGCACACTGCGCCGATCCGAAGCCAGGAGCCAGGTGCTTCCTCCTGGTCTCCCATGTGGGTGCAGGGCCCAAGGACCTGGGCCATCCTCCATTGCACTCCGGGGCCACAGCAGAGAGCTGGACTGGAAGAGGAGCAACTGGGACAGAATCCAGCGCCCCAACCAGGACTAGAACCCAGGGTGCCGGCGCCGCAGGCGGAGGTTTAGCCTAGTGAGCTGGGGCGCCGGCCCAATTAATCTTTTTAATAGAGAGCTTCCATTTGCTGGTTCATTCCCCCAGTGGCCACAGCAGCCAGAGGTAGGACAGACTGAAGCAGGAATCCCACCTGGGACTTCCACGTGGGCGGCAGGGGCCCAAGCATTTCGGTTGTCATCTGCTGTCTCCCAGGGTGAATTAGCAGGAAGCTGGATAGGAAGCAGAGTAGCTGGAACTCCAACTGGCAGCCAAACACCACTTTTGCCTGTTCACTCATCCCTCTTTATTGTCTTTTTTAAAAAATATTTGTTTATTTATTTGAAAGTCAGAGTTACATAGAGAGAGGAGGAGAGGCAGAAAGAGAGAGATCTTCCATCCGATAGTTCACTCTCCAACTGGCTGCAATGGCCGGAGCTCAGCCGATCAGGAGCCAGTAGCTTCCTCCGGCTCTTCCACTTAGGTGCAGGGTCTCAAGGACATGGGCTGTCTTCCACTGATTCCCCAGGCCATAGCAGAGGGCTGGAGTGGAAGTAAAGTAGCCAGGACTCAAATCAGTGCTCACATGGAATGCTGGCATTGCAAGCAGCAGCTTTACCCTCTATGCCACAGCGCTAGCCTCTTTACTGTGTTTTTAACAAAGATTTATTTATTTATTTGAAAAGTACAGTTACAGAGAAGCAGAGAGAGAGAGAGAGAGAGAGAGAGAGAGAGACAGAGAGAGAGAGACAGAGAGAGAGAGAGAGAGGAGAGAGAGAGAGAGATATCCTCCATCTGCTGGTTCACTCCCCAAATGGCCACAATGGCCCGAGCTGGGCCTATCCAAAGCCAGGAGCCAAAAGCTTCTTCTGGGTTTCCCATGTGGATGCAGGGGCCCAAAGACCTGGACCATCATCTGCCAGTCTCTCAGGCATACTAGTACGAAGCTTGATGGGAAGTGGAGCAGCTGGGACTCAACCCCTGGAACCTGAACCCATATGTGATGCTGGCACTGCAGGCTGTGGCTTTTACCCATTGTGCCATAGCACCAGCCCCTTCACTTTCTTTTTCTTTTTCTTTTTTTAAAGATTTATTTATTTGAAAGTCAGAGTTATACAGAGAGAGGATAGGCAGAGAGAGAGGTCTTCCATATGCTTGTTTACTTCCCAATTAGCTGCAATGGCCAGAGCTGCGCCGATCCAATCTGAAGCCAGGAGCCAGGAGCTTCCTCCGAGTCTCCCATGTGGGTGCAGGGGCCCAAGGACTTGGCCACCTTCTACTGCTTTCCCAGGCCATAGCAGAGAGCTGGATCGGAAATGGAGCAGCCAGGTCTCAAATCAGTGCTCATAAGGGATGCCCGCTACACCACAGTGCTGGCCCCCCTTCACTTTCTTGATTGTGTCCTTTGATGCAAAAGTTTTTAATGTTGGTGAAATCCAATTTATCTATTTTTTCTTTTGTGGGTTTTGGTGTCATATCTAAGAATCCATTGTCAAATCCAATGTCCTGTGGCTTTTCCCTTATGTTTTCTTCTAAGAGTTTAATAGTTTCAGTTCTTACATTCATGTCTTTCATCCATTTGAGTTAATTTTTAAAAAAGATTTACTTATTTATTTAAGAGTCAGAGTTATAGACAGAGAGGCAGAGACAAAGATCTTGCATCCACTGGTTTACTCCCCCAAATGGCTGCAATGGCTGGAGCTGGGCAGATCCGAAGCCAGAGCCAGGAGCTTCTTGTAGGTCTCCCACGTGGATGCAGAGGCCCAAGCACTTGGGCCATCTTTCACAGTTTTCCCAGGCTATGAGCAGGGAGCTGGATCGGAAGTATAGCAGCCGGATGCACGAACTGGTGCCCATATGGGATGCCAGTACTGCAGCTGGAGGCTGAGCCTACTACACCGCAGTGCTGGCCCTTTGTTAATTTTTTATTATGGTATGAAGAAAAGGTCCAATCATTCTTTTTATTTTCTTCCATTTTGTGTCCCTGTGAGTTTGAATTTTTCTTTTCTAATCCATTTGCTGTTACCCTAGTGGAATTTCAGGAGTGAGTGCAGATAAACACATGTGATCAATCCTTGTATTTAGCCAGAAATCTGCCCTTTCTTTCAAACTGCAACAATTCTTACTTTCATTCCCCAGATCCCAGAGCCAGGTGGTCTGAGAGGGCTTGCTGGAGGAGGGAAATTTGATCTGAGCCTTAAAGATGTCTAGGATTCCAGTGCAAGGAAAGAGTTGGGGGGGGGGGGGAGTGGGAAAGGGGAGTTGGGCTGGGGGGTGGGTAGGAAGAACAGAGGCAGAGGGAGGGCTCTGGGGCCAGCACCAGAAGAATGTAACCCATTTACAGCTGGTTTCTTATCCCGTATCTGTGGCTCTGTTAATTCCGCTTGGGTTTCACTGCAAAGCAGTCCTGCCTTAGAACCCTAAGGAATGTGGCCTTGCCCTAAGTGCTGTGAGAAAGGGGTTCTGAAGACTTTGCACCTCATTTTGCGGCCGACCTGGGGGAAGGCACGGGGCCTGGAGAGTCCAGGACAGTTTTGGAGCAGAGAGGAGAGAGGAGAGAGGTTTCTGTTCGCAACTGTGCCCCATCTGTAGAGTGATTCCCCCTCATCGGCCACCTCGCTGGAGAATGAAATCAAACCGCTGGCAAAGTGTTCAGCGCGGGGCCTGTGCAGAGGAGGGTTGCCCAAATGCCAGTTTGCTTCCCTTTCTTTGGTGATTTAAAGCAAACCATCTGGGCCGGGTCCAGATGCCTGGCGAAGGAGCTTGGACTGCACTGGCGAATCACGGCAGGTTTGCGCGTAGAGGCGTGCACACTTCTGTCTGTGCTCTGTGAAGATCCCTTCCAGAAGACGAGAGTCGGGGGAGAGGGAGGCGGTAATGCAGGAGGGGCATCCTGCACCCCAGCCTGTGCTTGGTGACTCCAGCGTCTCCTATGTGTCCAACGCGTGCGTGGTTTCCAGCAGTGGCCCCCAGTGGCTCATGAGTTGACTGAGCGCTTAAACTAGGGCTTCCAGTTTGCCTTTTTAGCGGTAGACATGACTGTGGGTGGGGGAGGGTGTTCCCCAAACCTGAAGGGCTGATGTAGCCAGCCTGAGCTGCCCCATGCGGGATGAAATGGCGTTTCTGGGAACTTCGGAGGGTGTGATAATGACGGAAGCCCATGGGGCCCCCTGGCACTGCCCCTCATGGGGCCACAATACCAACTGCCCAGGGCCTGAGGATACTTGTGAGGCCCTTGCCCAGCGCCATGGCAGTTTATCCACTCCCTCCTCTGGGTGCTGAGCTCTGGAGACCTAGGTGGAGCGAGGCAATCACCTGGAAATGACTCTTCTGTCCACTAGAGGGAAACCCAGGCCAGAGAGATGGGGCAAGTTGTGCGTGGGCGCCCTGAGGCTGGAGGATCAGGAAGAGGCGGGCAGCCCCAGGAGCTAAACTACCTGGGCCTGGTGCTGTGCTGCTTGCGGGGGGCATCAGCTTGGTGAGAGCCGACCGTGGCACTGTCAGGGGTCATGGGAGCTGCTTGAAGGACAGTGAGTAGAAATTAAGTTCCACATACTTAACACTCAACTATGTTAAAACAAAGACTCCAAACTCATTACTCTCTCATTATTTTACTGGATTTGATTTTTTTTTAAAAGATTTACTTATTTATTTGAAAGGCAGAGCCACAGAGAGGCAGAGAGAGAGAGAGAGAGAAAGAGAGAGGTCTTCCATCCTCTGGTTCACTCTCCAGTTGGCTGCAACAGCCAGAGCTAGGGAAGCCAGGAGCCAGGAACTTCTTCCAGGTCTCCCACGCAGGTGCAGGGGCCCAAGGACCTGGGCCATCTTCCACTGCCTCCCCAGGCCACAGCAGAGAGCTGGGTCAGAAAGTGGAGCAGCAAGGTCTCCAACCAGTGCCTGTTTGGGATGCTGGCACTGCAGGTGGTGTGGCTTTACCCGCTATGCCACAGTGCCAGCCCCTGTATTTGACTATTACCTATCGTAGCTGCTCTGGTAGAAGTACCATGTGTGTGTTACTGTCCAATTTGAACTTCAGAGGCTTGAAATTGGCCATGTGGATATTTACTCTATGGAAACTCAAACATGCCCCAACTCGGGGCTGCCTGCCTCTCCTGAGTCCCCTCCCCAGGCTGTGAAATATTTATCAGGACATCACCGCCCAGGCCTTTCCTCCATCAGGTGTTGCGGGGCAGAGAAAGGCCTTTCCAGAGGTCCCCGCCAACACAGACACGCTGGAGGCTGCCCCTGTGTCGGAGCACCGAGGCGGGGAACATGGCTGTGTTGCAGCAGGAGCCTGGCCTGGGAGGTGCTGGCCTGGTCTGGGGCTTTGCGTGGGCTGCTCCCCTCAGCTTGAAATCTGCATGCCTATCTTTCCGCCTACCTGTGAGTAATTAGAAAGTGTCCCTGCCCCAACCCTCATCTCCAGAAAGGCAGCTTCCGGAGGGCCAGGGAAGCTGTCACCTGGGTCTACACCCCCAGGCCCGTGGGCTGCAATAGGCAAGATGCTGGAGTTAGATCCCTGCTGTGCCGCCCCGAGGAAGGCACTTACCCCCTCTGGTCTTGAGTCTCCTAAGTGTAAATAGGGAACCCGGGACTCATCCTGCCTGGCTGTGGAGAAGATTAAACGAATCAGTCCCCCCAAGCTCTCAGCTGGACGTTTCCACCCACCTAGAAAGTGTCCCGCAACGGTGAAGGCTTCCTGGTTATCGTAGCTGTGGGGGTGGGGAGGATATGGAACTTCAATGGGCTCTGAGCGCCTGATTGACTACCTGGCACCCTGCGTGTCAAGAGGCGCGGGGCGCGGAGCACGAGGAGGTAAATCTGTGATGGCACAGTTGGCAGATGTGCCTAGAACGCCCAAGGCCGGGCAAGGAGCGCCTCTTTCACACCCACCCCCATCTCCGTTCAGGGCTTGAGGGGCCGCAGGGCCGGCAGCCGGACGTCGCAGAACCCGGGCTGCGCGCAGGAAGCAGTGGCCTGGGCTGTCCTGTAGCCTCAAAGCGGCGGAAGGGAGGGAGCAGCCGGCACCTGCATTGTGCGAGCCCCGCTCCCCACCGAGCCGCCGCGGACCCCCGGCGCGTCTTCCCCAGTCCTCTGATGGGGCGGGACGCTGGCTTTGCAGGCAGGTGTTCGCGGGAGACATGTGCGCTTGAGTTTTTCTTCTTGAGTTCCCTCATTCACGCACCCGCCAGTTATCGAGCTGTGGAAGGAATTAGCGCACAAAACATCGTCTGTGATCCCGAGGATCTTCACAGTTAATCCTGGCCCTTCCAGGGATGAGCTGTTTCTCAGCAAAGGACCTCATTTCTCTGGGCCTCAGCGGGAAAAGTGCTGAATTCAATGAGTGGAGGTTTCTCGGCTACCTGGTGGAGTGTTGGATTACAAGAATTTATTTATTTATTTATTTTTAAAGATGTAGTTATTTATTTGAAAGGCAGAGTTACAGAGAGAGAGAGAGAGGAGAGAGTTCTTTCATCCATTGGTCCATTCCCCAAATGGCCACAATGACCAGGACTGGGCCAGGGTAAAACCAGGAGCCAAGAGCCTCTTCCAGGTCTCCCACATGGGTGGCAGGGACCTAAGCACTTGGACCATCTTCTGCTGCTTTCTCGGGTGCATTAGCAGGGAGCTGGATTGGAAGTGGAGGAGCCAGCACTGCAGGCAGGGGCTTACCTGCTTTGCCATAGTGCCAGCCCCAGATTACAAGAATTCTATGTGAGGTCCTTGAAACCACGATTGCAACTAGCAAGCATTAGTTAAAGTAGGATTTTGTTTTAAAAAGTATTTTTGTTTCTGCTGTTAGAGAGAGGGGAAGATAGATGAGAAGTGCCCAACCTTGTGAACTGGGGGCCTGAATAATGTTTTTAAGGATTTTTAACATTGATTGCCAACATTGAAAAGTTATGAAATTTCATCTAAAACTCAGATTTTGGCTCCTTTTGAAACAACTGAGAATCTGGGAGGCTTGTGTTTTATAAGCGGCTGGCGGCGCTAGGCTAGAGGCAGTCTCTTTTTTAATACTGTATTTTTGTATGCCTTTTGCAAAGTGGTGTTAATTGTTGTTGTACAAAGAAGGGGGGGAAAACCCTCTTGGGCAATTCCCCTGTTGCAAGGATTCCAAAGGCAAGCTTCTCCGGAAAGGCAGATCTTTTATTTGGTTGTGATTCTCGATTGCCTGATTTTTAAAACGTTGCCCCCTGGGGCATCTTCTGCTCATAAAAGATTTCTCAAACATGTCAGAGTAGAGCAGCTCATGCCACTGGGATGCCTGAGCCTCAGGAAAGATCAGTAGGCCTGTGAGTGTGCCCAGCTAAGCTGGAGGCCACAAGAACAAGTGCCTGGGCCAAAGAAGTGCCTGAAGGGGAATGGAGATGGCAGGGACAGATAGGTGACAGGTGTCCAGAAAGTAAGCTTGAAGAGCGCAGTGCTGTGCCATAGCAGGTAAGTCTGCCACCTGCAGTGCCGGCATCCCATATGGACGCCGGTTTAATTTCTGGCTCCTTCACTTCCTATCCAGCTCTCTGCTATGGCCTAGGAAAGCAGTGGAAGATGTCCCCAGTGCTTGGGCCCCTGCACCTGCGTGGGAGATGCAGAAGTACCTGGCTCCTGGCTTTGGATCGGTTCCAGCTCTGGCCATTGCAGCCATTTGGGGGAGTGAACCAGCGGATGGAAGACTTCTTTCTCTCTGCTTCTGCCTCTCCGTAATGCTGCCTTTCAAATAAATAAATAAAATCTTTAAAAAAAAAAAAAAAGAAAGTAAGTTTGACAGGCTATGAGGTCTGCGAGTGAGAGAGGAGACAGAACTGACTTTGGGGTTTCTGGCCTGGGAGAAGGGGCAGGAGGTGGACCCATTCACTGACCTAAGGGGATCTGAGAGTCTGGATCAGCCCTGGGGAGATGGGTGGAATACTGGGGCTCTGGGGCTCAGAAGAGGGGTCGGGCTTAAGATTCCTCGCTGGTAAGACAGGGCTCTGGGGAGCAGTAAGATAACCCTCATAGTGTAGGCACAGCCAGAGGCTTGGAGCAGACTGTGAGGATCCATTTATACCTAAGGGGTTAAGAGATTGTCTTTAGGGGAGCTGGCAAGATATTAAAGGAGGAGACAAGACTGAAAGACATCTGCCTCCCCAGGTGGCCTTAGCCTCCATACTGCAGACTGGGCCCTTCCCCGATACCTGAGTGCAGAGGTAGACTGAGGAGCAGGTGGGGAGGAGCCGCTGTGATCAGAGCCCGCTGTGCTCAGACAACAGGTGAGCTAGGGGCAAGCCCAGGGCTCTGAAGTGCCCTCCGGCAGCTCCTTCCTGCCCACCAGGGTGGTGGGCCTCTGGGACACTACTGGGAAGGGGAGCCCCAGTGGATGGAGAGTGAGGAAACAGGACCCCGGGGACACTCTTCTCAGCTGTGGGAAAGTTGGGAGACCAGTGGCACCCAGAGCTGCCTGACTGGCTCCTGGAACCATCCCTGGTGGGATACTTAGCCGGTGGCATTGAGGTCACTACTGAGAAAGGCCTGCATCTTGCTTGGCAGATGGAGATCTGATGTATTGACTCCTGCCATGTTCCAGACACCCACACATATATAGTGCTCGATTGTCATAGAAATCCTAAGGGGAGACACAATCTCCCTACTCCACAGACGAGAAACTGGCATTCAGACAACATTAGTCACATGCGGTGTACACCCAGCTGATGAGAGGCAGAGTTGGGAGGACAAGCCTGGAGCTCAGGCTCTGTCCCTCTGGTTTCTCCTGGGGTGGCCCTGCTCTTGCAACCCAATCACCTTTCAGTCTAACCCTTGGGCTCTACCCTGGTGTCCTCCTCACCTTCACCCTGTCCCTCCCATTCCATCTCCAAATGATTAGCAAATCTGTCAGTTCTGCCCGTCTGCAAATCTTGCATCTGTCCCCTTCCCTCCCTTCTGGCGCACTCTCCCAGTTTGGGCTTCCTGATCTCCTTCCGGGGCCAACACACCAGCCTCCTCCTTGCTTTCCCTGCCTTATGGTCCCCTACCCCCTCCCTCAGTCCCTCTTCCACATCAGCAGCCATAGGGCTCCTCTACAATGCAAGGCTGACCACGTCACTGTCTTTAATTCCTGTCAATGATAGCCTGTTGTCCTCTGGATGAAGTTCAAGTTCCCAAACGGTCAGCAGATCATGTGGGCCCTTGTCACCGACCTCAGCAGCCTTGTACCCACTGCTCTGTTGGCTGGCTGCACACTCAAGCCAGACAGAATGCTGGCCCATCCTCCTCTGAACAGGCCTGGGACTGGGCTTTCCTGCCTCTGAGACTTTGCTCCTGCCACACACGGTCTTTCTCATCCCTGGCTGCCTTCCAAAGCTTAGCTTCATGCAGGGTCCTTTTGCCAGAGGCTGGCATGCCATGGATTAAAGTTTTCTGTGTGGCTCGTTCTCTCCCGTGTTGAACAGCATGGGTCCCGTGGATCCCTCCTCTGCAACCAGCCTACTGCCTGGCGTGCTGGGCAGGTTCGCTATCGCTTATCCCCTCCACAAAGGCCCTGGCTCCAGGTCCAACCCCTTGCCCTGGCTTGGATCTGTTCCAGTGGCAGCAGCAACTCCAGGTTTGGCTCCTGGCTCAGCTCCACCTCTGATTTCTAGTCCTGAATTACCTCAAACTATAGCTCCAGCTCTTGGCCTAGAGCCAGTTTTGGTTCAATATCCAGGAACAATATGGGTTTAGCTTGTGGCCTTGGTACAAGCTCACAAGTCAGCCAATTGTTTCCCTCTTTCCTAATCCCCAGGTCCACTTGCTCAGACTGAAGCTTCCTGCCTCAGTGCTGCCAATCAGTGGGAAAGTATGAAGGAGGAAGAAGCCCAGGACCGAGCACCATGTGGCTCAGGACCATTGCCTGAGTCATGGTGGCCTGGAGCCACCTTGCTGCAGCCTCACAGCCCATCCTCAGGGTGCGGGCCAGTGCAGGGCAACAAACGGTTCCCGGTTGCAAGCCAGCCCCTGCCATTCTCTGAATGTGCAGCTCTGGCCATCTCTGTGGGCCCCGGTTCTCTTGTTCATAAAATGGGGATAACAGATACGTGAGAATGACAGGTGACAATATTGTGGCGTTCTGGGTATGGTACCTGGCACAGAGTAGGTGTCAGTACCTGTGAGGACCTTTGCTCTTCACACTCTGCTGGGGTCAGCTCCTGCAGGTGCCCTGCACATTCCACAGTATCTGTTGCATAAGGGCTCTCTTACCACCATAACACTGGGAGGTCTGGCATGGCCAGCCTGCCAGCCGGGGCTATTGTCCCTAGGGCATCTTGGGCCTTGGGGGCAGAGCTGGGGCATCATGCTGGATCTCCTGCCCAGAACTCCATGTCCCTGACGTCAGGGACAAATATAGGTTCACAGGTTAGTAGGGGAAAAGTGAGTCTCTTTTCCTTGCTGGGGGCTGAGCCTTCGGCACGGGGGATGCAAAGGTGCTTCCTTCTCTACTCCAACTGCCTCTCTGGGTCTCTGTCCTATCCAAGCTCAGAAGGCAAAGGCTCATATGGATAAGAGAACTTGGGGAGCCTGTCCCCAAATGTAGGGGACATCCATAGGGTCTGAGAGTGATGTGTAGGTGAGTGAATAGGTTTGGATGTATGTGTGAGGTATGTGTGTATGGAATGGTACCTATGGAGGGTAGGCATGTTGGAATAGCATGTGTGTAGTATGTCTGTATACCACGGGTGAGTCAAGGTGCGTGGGTCTGTACATACTGTGGGTGATGGGAAGATTTTGCCTATATGTAGTATATGTATGATGCATGTGTAGGATAAGTGAGGGCTGGGTATGTGGTATAAGCAGCGTTTATTGGGAGTCTGTGTGTGATATATGTGTTTCTTGGGAGGGGGGACAGGGTGGGGACATGTGAGCTCACAGTAGGGAGCAGCGAGGTGTTGGAGCATTTGGGATTCCCTGTTGAAGTCTCTGAGTGGCCTGGGCAGAGATCGTCGTCTATTTGCTACAGGATCAGAGGGCAGTGGGGGCAGAGCCAACGGGGTTGAGTCCCTTCCTCCAGAGAGCCAGACGCCCCACGCCCAGCTGGCTGCCCTGCCCCGGAGTCTGCGAACACACAAGGGAAATAAACACAACCTTTGGAAGGCCTGCTAACGTGTCTCGGGGGAGGCCCCAGCTGGTAATTTCTGTGGGCTCAGCTGCCCCTGCTTCCCTGCCATTGACCAACAAATGCAGCTGGTGGGGCCGATGGCCTTGCTGCCACTGACTGGCCCCAGATTTTTGCCTCAAGGCCTTAGCCCAGCTCCGGAGCCCCCAGCGCCTCCTTGCCCAGGGGACTTGGCCTAAATGCTATGTACGTCCCTGGTGGCTCCAGGCCTGAGCCAGGGAGGAGGGTGGGGGAGGAGACTGGGGACTTCTAGGGATAAGCCACACCTAGGCTCTCAATCAGGAGGAAACTAATTTTAACCCAGCTTGGCTCCTCCTCTAGGTGTGCCTCTTTCTTGGGGGGGGGGGGGTAGGAGGGTGTGGCCCCACCCTGGAGTGACGCCTTATGTAACCATCCTTTCTGTGCCTCCTATCACATTCCCATTTACACTCCATGCTGCACATGTCCCGAACCACTTGTATTTCCAGGAATGTGCTCTGCAGCCCACTGCCCAAAGCACCCCACCCACCCTGCTTGGCCAAGTGGAGTCTCCTCTCACATTTCAGGTTAGGTTTAGGCATCAGCACATCTGGATGCTTTCCGAGGTTGAAACTACTAGTTGTCCTCTAGCATCCGTTTTCTTGTTTGTCCTTAGTCATAGAGGCCGGGTTTTTGGCTGCACCCATGGTTGGACTGGAATAAAATTCATTTTTCCCAGAATTCCTTGCAGCTAGGTGTGGTTATATGACTCAGTTCGGCCCGTAGCCTGTAGATCGAAGTGTTTTGTGCAACTTCCAGGGATTATTATTTAAAGGGAGAAGGTGCCATTTTTCGCTCTTTCCTCAGCTGAGGTGGTTGGAAATGTAGGTGTGATGATGAGAGCTTGAGCAACTACCTTGGACAATGAGCTAGAAGCATGGTGTTGAGGATGGTAGAGAATGGTCCAGCAACAAAATGGAAAGTACCAGGGCTCTAATCAGGCATACATCATACTAGCTCTGGGCTGATTATCTCCAGACTCCTAACTGGTTGTACTGACTGTGATTTGGGATTTTTCTGCTACCCACAGACAAACTGAGCCTAACTGACACCCTTTTCTTGGATCAGCCCTCTCTTCTCTGGTCGCCTCAGCGTCCTCTGCCAACACACTCCTCTCTAATTGCTTGGTTATACCTGTTCATTTGACTGTGGGCCCACGAGGGCAAGGTCCATGCCACCTTCTAAGCACAGTACCTACAGACTAAAAAATGTTAGTTACATGAACAAGTGGGTGGGATACAGTGTTCAGGCATGCAAATCTGGGTGGAGACATACATTTGGAGTTATTAGTATAATTGTAGTCATTGAAGTGGAGGGAGAAAAGGGGGTGAAGAAAAAATGGGCTCAAGGAAGAGGTCCCTCTGAACTCTACCATTTAAGATCATGTTGAGGAAGAAAAATCCTAGAATAAGCCTCAGGAAAATCCATTAGCAAAAAAAAAAAAAAAGAAAAGAAGAAGAAGAAGAAGAAAAAGAAGAAGAAAGGCAGCAAGAAGCAGGCAATGCGCTGCAGGGCAAGTGTGCTCAGAGACCCACCCCTGGGAGGAGCTGGTTGCCTCCAGCAGCCCACAGCAGCCTGGGACAGGTACAGATAAAGGAATCATCTGGGCCTGAGCCAGGATGAGAGCAGGGGATGGGGTTGGCCAGAGACATGCCAGCCCTATGGGAGGACAGATGAAGTGAAGCTAGGGAGGGCGGCTAGGCTGGCAGACATGGAGGGCCTGGGAGTCCTGAGGGGCTTGGAAAGCAGGTGATGTGGGAGAGAATGCAGACAAGGGCGAGCAGTTTTCAGGGAGTAACCTAGCCACGACACGCCCGGGAAACACAAGCCAGCAGAAAGTGCTTTCCTGGCCCGGCGGTATTTCAGTCTCCCTCGGATTCCTTCTGGGGAGCTTGGGAAACCCAGGGGCTCCTCGTTTGAAAACTGGCTCATGGGGCTTTCTCTCCATGTGCCCTTCCATTCAACATCTCACTAGAGTCAACCCATGTCAATGCCAAGACCCACCAAAGGCACTGCTGCTGCTGACCAAGCTCAAGCAGGTGTGACGTCACGGCTGGTGTCTCTCCGGTCTGCACTGACGCCACCGCTGCCCAAGGTCAAGGACACCCGTTGGAGGAAAGCAGGAAGTAGAGGTCAAGGGCCCAGGGTTCTAGGTTCCAGAGACATGGGTTTCCACCCCAGTGCTGTTATTCACTAGCTTTGTGACCCTGAGCAAGCCGATTCATTCCGCTGAGCCTCAGTTTCCTTGTGTGCACGGAGGGGGTATAAGAAAGCATCTACCTCATGGGTTTGTAATGAAGCTAAAATAAGAAAATGTATGCAAGCCACTTAGCACAGTGCCTGGCCTAGAGTGGGTAGTTAACAAATGTTGGTGATTATGACTTTTGTTATTATAGTCCTTGCATTCATTAACTTTTATTTAACAAACAACCTCTAGGCATTCCCCCCACATGGGCCCAGTATGTCAGCCAAAATGTATTTCCTGATATTTCCCAACATTTCCCATGTTCCCTTGCCCTCAGTGGCTTTGCACATGGGGTTTGCTCAGCCTCACTTGCCCTCTGCCTGGCAACCTTGCCCTTGGAGCCCCCACTCAGGCCTGGTCTCCTTAAGGCACTTGTCTGGGTCAGATGCTTCCTCTTCTGGGTTTGCCCCTGGCCAGGGCCTTCTCACTGCACAATTGCAGAGGGGACCAATCATATGGACCCCTAGAGTTATGCAATGTGGCAACGCGGCCTGTATCTCTGCTGTTTCCCTCTGTCGTCATTTTTATCAGACTTGTACCGTAATCACTGATTTCCTTGTTGGTTTCTCCCTCAGACTCTGAACTCCTCAGGGACCTCACCTGACCCAGAGTCAGGCCATGACGTGAAGGGATCCTGGCCTAGTTCCTGCATCCCCGGCCCGGCTGGGGAGACAGGACAAACCAACATCAAACATGTCAAGAATGAAGCACGACCACAAGTTCACGTGACCCGGCGTTTTTCTAGAAGACAAACAGAGCTGTAAGGGAGGATGCCGTGGTCAGCATGAGGCCTGGAACAGAGACAGAAATGACGAGAGTGAATTTGGAAGACCCAAGGCCCCACACTTTGGAGCACTCAGCTTAGGGGAGTGCTCAGTCCCAGCCCCCTTCTCAATTTTCACTTGGTCTACAGTGAGGGACTCATAGCTTCACAGCTCTTACAGGGACATCCTGTAGCTATGGGGCCAGCATGGGCAGATGCTCCAGGCTTCTTTGTCATGCATGGTAGCCAGGGGCACAGGCTGAAGCCCAAGGACCCACCTAGAGGATGAATGGACATTGTTCTGAAAAATCACTGGGAGGCGGGCATTTGGCCCAGCGGTGAAGACAGCCATGTCATATACCAGAGTGCCTGAGTTCAATGCCTGGCTCTGCTCTTAGCTCCAGCTTCCTGCTGATGCGGATCCTGGGAGGCAGTGGGGACAGCGCCAATGACTGGGCTCCTACCACCCACATGGGAGACCCGAACTGAATTCCTGGCTCCTGACTTTGGCTCTAGTCAGGGGCCAGTGGATGGGGGTTCTCTCTGACTCTCAAAGAAATAACAATTTGAGTGTTAGCCCTTCTGTAGGCAGGAACCAAATGATAGGGCTTTTAGGAACGAGTTTCTCTTTCTCAATATGGATTTAGACTGTACAGTTGGTGAGAATAAACACTTGTATTTTGCAGGGGCATTTGCATCCGTGTGAGTGTGTGTGTGTGTGTGTGTATGCATATGTGTGTGTGTAGTTGATCTGCATTTAACCACCACTGTCATCCCTACTTGCTCCAAAAGGCCAATTCTGGACAATGAGGAGGAGGCATAGTTTATCCTTTCTCACTGGGAGGAAGACTTTAAAGGGACAGGACCTCAAGGATCAAAACAGCCAAGCCCATCCTAGCTATTCCGCTAAAGCCTATGTCCTGAGCCCCTCCCTCCATCCTCCTGCTGGGTGCTATTCTAGACCAGTAGCTAGAATAGTCTGGGAAGTGTTCTACTGTTCCTTATCCTGTTGATCCTATCCCATGTGGCTTAGGGGGTGAGGTTTCCTGCACGGAGCCTCATGGAGGTTTCGCCCAGGGGAGGGCTGACAAGGTGGTCTCGTTCCGTGGGTGGAGGGAAGGGCGAGTTGAGACAGGAGAATAAAGGTAGGAACTGAATGTACTCTCGAAGGGACATCCTGTGAAAATGCAGAACAGGTTCTGATTGTTTTCCCCTCGGGTGGTTATGTGCTATGCACAATTTTAAATGATGGCTTCCAGTTAGATTTCCCTACAGGAATTCCTGTCCCTTCGGTGCAGTCTGCTGCACATACATCTTGGGCCTGGGGTTCCCAGGGCTGGAGGTGGCCATGGAGGGGACACAGCAAGCGAAGAGGGTGTAGCCTGGCCAGGAAGCTTCCATGAGGTCACTGTGGAGGAAGCACCATGGTGGAGTGAGGGGTCAGGCTGCAGAGGGCTCCTGCTGGGTCCAGAGCAGGCAGGGGAAGCAAGGGGGCCTTGAAGGGGAGCAAACGTGGGGTGGGTCCGTTGGAGGGGAGAGGCAGTCAAGGTGAGCAGCCAGGCTCCCGCAGAGGCTCAGGTGAGCCCCCGCCATCTCCTCTTCTGGGGCCCCAAGGCTTCCAGCCTGCCTTCTGGCTGGAAGGGCGGGTGGGGCAAAGTTAGGGGGATGAGGTAAGAGAAGTGGGGGGTCCAGGCCCTGGTCGCCACCCACCTCCCACGCCTTTCCTCAGGAAGCGAAGCTGTGGGCTGTGCCTGGGCTTCCTCGCTGCTCTCCGCTGGGCAGAAAAGTCTTGATACAAGTGGGATGGAGTTGGGCCACCTGAGGATGCCCCTACATGCCACCTGCTTTGCCCTTCCCCTCCCACGTCTTCCTGGTGGCCAAGAAAGTCCTCAGGCAGCTCAAGAAGCCTTCACGTTGGCTTCTCATCTGGGAGGAAGGAGCAAAGCTCCCAGGAAGAGGAGTTGGGGAAAGAGAGAGCCTCAGCAAGTCACTCCTCTCTCTTCTGTGACACCCCACCCACCCACTCCCGCCCACAGAAGCCCAGAGTTCTGAGACCATCTAGAACTGAGGTCTAGAACAGAGCCCAGCCCAGTGTCCAGCCCCCAAGGCTACATCTGGAGCCCAGAGCTCAAGACCCATCCAAGGTCTCACAATACAACCCAGAACCCAAAGCCTGAGCCAGGCCAACGCTCATCAAAGTTCAATTCAGAATCAACAGAACCAAAGACTCCAGACTGTACAACTTGGAGCCTAACTCGGTTGAGGCTCAAATTCTACCCAGAGACAAAGAGCAGAGCTCAGGACTTAGAGCAAAGCCCAGCTTATAGACCCAGAACCCAGAGAACCCCAGATGCGCTGAGCCTGGAATTCACACCAAAGCTAAGCCTGAAGTCTAGAGTGCAAGCCACCCAGCATCCAGCTCAGAGCCCAGCTCAAAGTCTAGAATCTAGCACAGATCTTATCTTAGCTCCCAACTGTGGTCCAGCCCAGTAGGTGGCCTACACCCTACAGCCAGCCCAGGGCCTAGCAGTCCCAAGGAGGAGGCCAGACTGCAAGCTGAGGAGAGGGGATTCCAGCTCCCAACCAATCCCTGGCAGGAGGAGACAGGACCTGGTGTTTGGGGGAAAGGGGCTCCCTGTGGGCCTTCTAGCCCCAGTCTGCAGGGCCCATCCTGGGCCTCAGAGACCAGGCAAAACACAGCCTGTGTTTCTCTGCAAGGGCAACCTCTCAGAACTCCAGTGGGGTTGGAGGCCAAGTTCTACAGCTGTTGACTTTCTCTGTGACCTTGGGCAAGTCCCTTTCCCTCTCTGGTCTCACTTCTCTTAGAAAGGAACTCAGGTGGTGCTTTGGAGCCCCAGACCCAGAAACTTAGCGGAAAGGATTATTACTGATGGCCCCTTTGCTCACCTATCCTTTTATTCACCAAATATGCATGGAGGCCTGCAATGGCGGAGAGAACAAGGGCAGTCAATGGAGGCAGGCTGGAGCCGCCACCATCTCCGCAGCCTGTAGGAACCAGCATGAGCTTGCCTGCCAGAGAAACTGAAAAAGCAGAGCGGCTCGGTTAGGACGACGGGCTTGCTGCTGCCGCCTGCAAGCAGAGGGACTTGGAGATCACGCTGCAGAGGCCGAAAAAGGCCAAGGAGAAGAGGAACCTGAGCAGCTGTGTGGCTTCAGGCCCCAGACTCTTGCCCCTCCCTTGGACACACACACACACACACACACACACACACACACCATGTCTGCGTTTCTTCCCAGGTCCCAGCGCTGGTGGAGTCCCTGTAGCCCTGAGCCTGCAGCAGGTCCCTTTCGTCCTTTCATGCTTTTTTGCCCTTAGGTGGCCTCCCCACCACCACCCGGGCTGTTCCTGGGGGTGGGGGTGGGACCTACCTCTTCCCATTGTTTTTTATTCCTGTGGGGCACACCCCAAACTAATAAAAGTAGCTTTGGAATTTCTTGAAAATGAAGAATTTATCAAATGCAAGTAACAGGTAGCTTTTAAACAGGGGGATAAAATGGTCTTATTTGAGTTTTTAAAAATCTGGCCGATCGTTGTTGGAGATGGGATCAGAGGGGAGCCGGGAGGCGTCACTGCCACAGGCCACTGGGGATGGGATGGAGGTCTGGGATGACAAGTAGCAGTGTCTTTTTAAAACAATGTTCAGATTTATTTGAAAGGCAGAGAGAGAGAGAGAGAGAGACAGAGAAATATCTTCAATCCATTAGTTCATTCCCCAAATGTCTGCAACAGCTAAGGCATGCCAGGACAAAGCCAGGAGCCTGCAACTCCATTCGGGTCTGCCACGTGGGTGGCAGGGACCCAAGTACTTGAGCCATCACCTGCTGCCTCCCAGGACACACATGAACAGGATGCTGGATTTGAGGTGGAGATGGGACTTGATCCCAGGCATTCTGATACGGGATGTGGGCATTCCAAGTAGCAGCTTAACCCCCACTCTGTCACAACACCCATCTCTCTCAGTATTCTTCTTATTTTTTTTTTTTTTAAGATTTATTTATTTGAAAGGCAGAGAGGGAGAGACAGAGAAAGCCAGATCTCCCATCTGCTAGTTCACTTCCCAGATGGCTGCAACAGCCAGGTCTGCACCAGGCCAAAGCCAGGAGCTCCCACATGGGTAGCAGAGGCCCAAATACTTGAGCCTTCCCGCATTAGCTGGATCAAAGTGAACCAGCTGGGACCCGAACTAGCACTCTCATAAGGGATGCTGGCATTGTAAGTGGCAGCTTAACCCACTGTGCCAAATGCCTGTCCCTCACGGCGTCTTTGTTATACAGCAGGGATGTAGTCAATTTCCTAGTGTGCTGGGAATCCTTTCAGTGGCTGCCCACTATCGTCCCAATGTGAATGTGAGATCTCCTCGCTTCTCAGCCCCGGCGCCTACCAATTTCCATTTACACCCAGCCAGCGCAAGCAGCTCCCTGGTTCTGCACCCACCATTCTCCTCTCCACCGTCTGTGCTGTGCCCCTCCCTACTCACTCCTCCAAACTTGGCTCCATCCTCCCCTGCTCTGTGAGGCCTTCCCCGACCTCCACCCCTCTAACGGAATCTGTTCTCCGCTGTGCACGTAGACAGATCTCTAGGAGGCATCAGCCACATCATTTTGTGACATTCTGCCTGTATTTGTCTCCAAGACTAGACGTCACCCCACTCTCTCCCCTCTACCAAAGGACAAGAGGACCTCTGCCCGGTTCATCTCTGAGCTGCTGGGGAGGCCCAGAGTAAGCCCAGGTAATGCAATGACAAGGCTTCCTTTATAAGCATGCTTTTGTATTTAAGGATAAGGCTCCTGTGTTTTAAGTTTTTAATCTCAGAACGAGGTAAGAAGCTTGTTTTCCCATTGTCATATAGCCTGCCAGTCCGAAGGAAGGGATAAAGGAAGTAAATTAATATTCGTCAAGAGCCAACTGTAAAGGTTGTTTCGCACACACACATTGTCTCCCTGTGTCTTCAGGATAGCGTGAGGAGGCATGATTACAGATTAGATGAGGATCACAGGAGGGAAGTGACATGCCCAAGGTCGCACAGTTAGCTATAGACAGAACTGTATTTAAACTTGGGAGCCTGACTCCAGGCCCAGACTGTTTAACCATCCTGGCTATTCTGTTATCTGTGACTCTTAATCAGTCTGTGATCACGGCACTACCATGCAGATCTGGAGCCAGCCAGAGAGCTTGGCCTAGCCAGAGTGCAGGCAGAGGCAGCCATCACGTTAACAGCGAGTCGCCCAGAATGCTTTTCATGCAGATGAGTAGAAGGAGGCGCCAAGTGAGGGCAGGACTCCAAGGGGACCTGAGCAGGTTCTGCTTCTGCCACCTCGGCCCAAGGCCAGCAACTCTCTTACTCTGAAAGACCCTTCCAACTCTGAGAGGCTCAAGGCCAGTAGACCAAGGCAGGGCTTTCTTGAAGGGACATGGGGTGAGCATGAGGAGGGCAGAGTTCTGGCCAGCCAGGAAGGGAGAGGTATTGCTCAGGCATCAGTCCCCACCCTCTCTGCTGAGGCCAGACACTGGGCTCTTGCCCAAGGAACACCTTACCTGACCTACTGGGCCCTGGGGCCACCTGGGAGCTTTGTCCAACCCCTGGGGTGCCCTTTGTGTATGATTCCATGGCCGGGACAGCGTGGCTCTTTGAGCCAAGGCTGACATCACCCAGTTTCTTCCACCCTGTAATTCTTACCTCTTCTCAGGGGTCAGAGCCTTCCTGAGGAAGTAGGGCTGTCTCTTCCAAGCAGGACCTTGAACTTGGAGGAGTGTAGGGTGAGAAGATGCTGGCACACTGGCTGTCACTGGTGGCAAGGTACCAGCTGTCTCAAGGGCTCTCTGGGCACTCCCCGTGCTCCTCAACCCCCTGAGAACGAAGGCTCAGAAGTCAGACCCACCACCCAGCTCCGTCCCGAAGCTCAGCACAGGGAGTCTCCCTTGGGAATGCTCCACAGCTTGTGAGATCAGATGGGTCAGCCTCGAGGCCTCTCTTGCCTCGCAATTGCCCAACCAACATCCAGGCAGGAACGAGCAGCCTCTAGTGGCTTTAAGGGCCCTCAGATACTTCCTCCCAACAAGACTCTTTCGGGACCCTCAAGAGTCCCTCCAATCCTAATTTTTGCCCTGCTTACTCCCCATAGGGCAAACAAAGGTGTAAGATGGGAAGAGGTGAGGCATTCTCATCATAGCGGCTATTCCAGGAAGCCCTGGCTCCGGGCTCCGCCTAGACCTTACCTCTTCAGTTGCCCATTCCCTTGGAGCCTCCTAACCCCAGATTTGGTTATGGCATTTGCTATTTGCTACTGAGCCATGTGGGTGCCGCCAGGGCATGGGCTTGCCTCCTACTTTTTCCCGAAAGTCTAGATCTCACCACTGGATGAGCTCGCCTCACCCCACCTAGCAACACTGGCATCTGGCAACACATTCAGTCATCAACAATCTCCTAGCACCAACACTCCAGCAGCTCCACCTAGTCATCCTGCCTCAGCAGCACCCTGCTATTCTAGAAATAGCATTTTGCGTCACCAGACATAAAGTTAGCCCCTAACCCTTGGTGTGAGTTTTCTCCCCCTGACCAAAATGGCCTTGGGTTCTAATAACAATAATAGTCATGAAGATCTGTGTGCCAAGCACTGCTCTGAGCGCCCCACTTCGTCCTCAAGCCAACTCTACTAGAAAGGTTTGGTTTTCACCCCCAATTCACAGTTGGGACCAGAGGTTCAGAGAGATTCATGGCTTGCCAAGAGGGAACTGTCATGGTGGTGACAGGCGATGGAGCCGCGTAACCTGCCTCTGGGATCCTTGCCCTTAACTCTGCTGCTAGGCCACCCAGGAAGCTCGGAGGGTCCAGGGGGCCCCCTTGGCAGCCATGCAGCGGGTATGTGATGGCAAAGGAAAAAGCCGCCAGGCTGGGCTTGGTGCCCTGGGGGACACAGACTGTGGACAGCGACAAGAAGAGCTCTTAAGGTTTGTCTTCTACCATGAGGCTGGGCCGGACCCAGCAAGGGTCAGAGACGGCTGAGGGGCGGTCCTGCCACAGAAGGGGGTGCTGACTGCCCCTCAGGGGCAAGCCCTTGTTCTTACTGCTGCTCTAATGAATAGAATATTGTATGGAAGAATGGGCCCAGGCTTCCTTCCAGGCTCCTGAGGCCAGTAAGTACCTGTGGGGTTACCCTTTGACCATCACAGACTGGGGAGCCTCAGCAAGGCCCCCACTGGCTTTGGGTAAGGAGGTGGCAAGGAGGATGGGGATAGGGATGGGACAGTGGGGTCTTCTGTGGTTGGGCTGCAGGCACTGAAGGATTACATTGCTAAATGACAAGCCTATGGCCGGCCATTCTCTTCATCAGAAAAAGGGGTCTGACTCTGGGTTTATGAAGTTTAACCTCTGCTTTGCTTCTCTTGGTCTCAGGCTTTCCATCTATAAGGTGGGGGTATTAAAAACAACCTTTTCCAGGCCGGCGTCATGGCTCACTAGGCTAATCCTCCGCCTGCGGTGCCGGCACCCCAGGTTCTAGTCCCAGTCGGGGCACCGGATTCTGTCCCGGTTGCCCCTCTTCCAGGCCAGCTCTCTGCTGTGGCCCGGGAGTGCAATGGAGGATGGCCCAAGTCCTTGGGCCCTGCACCCTCATGGGAGACCAGGAAAAGCACCTGGCTCCTGGCTTTGAGTCAGCGCAGCGCCACTGACCGTAGCTGCCACTTGGGGGGTGAACCAACGTCAAAGGAAGACCTTTCTCTCTGTCTCTCTCTGTCTCACTGTCTAACTCTGCCTGTCAAAAAAAATAAGATTAAATTAAATTAAAAACCCTTTTCCAGTGGTGTTTTAAGGAGTGAATGTTATGATATATGCACAGCACTTAGCGCAAACCGTGCCCAGCTCACAGTGGGTGCTCAATCATTGCAAATTGCTGTATTAGCAGTGCCCCGATAGTGTTCACAGAGACCAAAGGTAACACATAACGGTGTGTTATGGGGTTCTGTGCTGACCGACTGCGCAGGTGGAGCTGCAAGGGGCAGGCTGGAACTACATTGAGAGAGAAAACAGTGGGCAACAGAACCAGCATTCAAAACAATTTCAGCAGGCTGGAACGAGCAAGATGACATTGGACATTGTTGGGCCTTGGCTTCAAGACATTACACAAAGCAAGGGAAGGGGGAGAGGCCTGACTTGACCCCAGCTCCGGTGAAAAGAATCTGAATGATTTAGTTGACCATAACCTGATGGGAACTAATCATGGGAGAGAAAGCTCTGAAGCCCAGCAGTCTTAGGCTGCATTAACAATGTGTCGTGTCCAGACTGGGGGAAATAATAGGCCTATTGTGCTGGCTTGGTCAGGCCATATCTGGAATCTTGCGTTGCTACACTGACAGACTGGAATCAGGCCAGGAGGGGGACCAGCCTGGCCTCAGCTCCCAGGCACTTGTGCTAAATGCTTCCTGTGCATTTTCTTGTTTTTTCCCCCAAACAACCCCATTAGGGTGACACTGTTGATATGCTCATTTTACACACAGGGAGGTTGACTGGGCTGCCTACCATCAACCACACAGCTAGCACATAGAGCTAGCACATAGAGCCCCAAAGGGCTCCTCTGGTGCCTGTACCTGAGGGAGTCCAAACATTCACTCACTGAACACAGATTCATTACTCCTGCTCCAGTCCCAGGTCCCAGGTCCCAGGTGAGGATTCAGAAGTGAAAAAGACATGGTTCCTATCTTCCAGGAGCTGTTGCAGGTCCGGCAGGGGGATCTGGATCCCTTGGGAAGCACTGTGACTCCATGGGAGTGAGGATTTTAGGGCTCACTGCCACACAGGTTACAGTAGAGCCGCGGGGGCTGGGCCTTGCCCTTTGCCTGGTATTCAACTGCCTGGCTTTGGCTCACCTCCACTCAGCAGTGCTCAAGAGCTGTGTGCCCAGATGGGACTTTCTAGGGCACACAAGGGTGTTCGGTGTGGCTGGTTTTGGGGCAACCAAGGTTCATCTTTCCTCCCCGCCACCAGAGATTTGAAGAAAGGAAAAAGAAGCCTGGCATCGGGACTCACAGGGACAGAGGTGAGTGGCTTCTGAGAGGTCCCGGGCCTCTTCACAAAGCAGACCCAACTGGCCACTAACAGAGCTCTGAGTGCCTGGGACCCAAGGAAAGACAGATCTTCTTTGGCATCAGTGGCTGGTCTCCATTCCAATGTGCCACCCCTTTCGAGGTCCAGATGATGCAGTAGTGTTTCTCAATCCTTTCCTTGACCTGTGTTAGCCCCAACATATCCCAGGGGGCTTCATGCTGGAGAGTAGGGGGCGGGGAGAATCCACACACACGGTAAAGCCTCCTCTAGTTTCTGCGGAGAAACAGCAGGGCTGCCAAGTGCAAAGGCTCTGGACTTGGATACTTCCAGTCCTGGCTTTGCCACAGACCAGCTGTTTGGGCTCTCCATCTCCTGGGCCGTTAATGGGGGATAATAATAGTACCGCCCTCGTATGGTGGTTGTGGGCACCCTGTGAGGTCATGTGTAGCACGGGGGAAGCTCTCCTTAAAAGGCCGCCGTTACAGTCCTCTCCACCACTTGGGAACTCTCTGGCGGCGGCGGTGGAGGCGGCGGCTGCAGTGTCAGCGACCAAGTGGATTCATTTCACCACCACCCCTCCACCCCGATCTAGGAGGGCCCCATAGATGCTCATGACAAGAAGAGGGAATGGCCGGTTTGGGGGAGGAGGTCGAGAGAGGGGCAGCAGTAGGGAAAGTGTCAGCTCGCCTCCTTCAAGCCTGGGGTAAAGGGAGCGGAGAACCGTCCCCAGATTCTAACGGGGACGGGACGGCAGACTCCCTGGTCCCCACCTGTCTTGGGTCTGGAGGGGTTGGGGAGTCCGAAGTCGTGGACTGCAGGCTCAGCTCACTCTGGAGGACGCTGGGCAGGCAGGTCTCTTTCAGCCTCGGGCCTCAGTTCCCTCGCGCGCGTCAGGTGGGTCTCGCAGCCGTCCCCTCGGTTTCAGGCGCTCGCAGCCGGATGCCGGTTCCGGGCCTTGGGGAACGTGGCTAAGCAGCAGGCGCCGCCGGACGGGTGGGGCTGGAGAGAGGGCTGGCGGGCGAGGGTGATTGGCTGGAGGCGGGGTAGCCGGCCTCGAGGATTGGCCGAGAGGGGCGGGGCCGAACCTTTAAGAGGCACGCAGGGGGTGTGCAGGGAGTGTGTGTGTGCCTGCCCTGCCTGCCGGTTCCTCTTAGTGCGCGTCGACCGTGGCCGCGGCTGCTACGACCGGAGCCCAGAGGCCACGGAGGCCGTTAGCGCAGACGAGCATCCCGGGATCCCCGTCCCAGGCGGCGTGGCCCGCGGGACATGGCCAAAGGAGAAGGTGCCGAGAGCGGCTCCGCGGCGGGGCTGTTGCCCACCGGCATCATCCAAGCCAGTGAGCGCCCCGCGCAGGTGAAGGTGAGAGGGAGGGCCGGGGGTGTGGGCAGGCTGGGATCGGGGCGTAAGGGCGGGCGCAGGCCTGGTCCTGGGGCAGTGGGGTTAGCCGGGGGCTATGCAGTGACGGAGGTGGTCTGGGCGCGGGCTCCCGCTTTTGCTCTCCGGGGCTCCGCATGTTGCGCGGAGCGGCTCCGTCGGCAGCTCCACGCGATGCCCGGCTCTGCCGAGCGGGCTCTGCTTCCTGCGCGCTGGGCGGCTCCGGTTTGCCGCCTGGGAAGCGGGAGAGACCCTGAGAGCTCGGATAGTCCCCCTCGGTTCCCCCATCTCTCCTCCTGCCCCCACCCCACCAGCCTACTCTCGCGCCTCAACTCCGCCGTGAGGGCCGCTCAAGTTCATTCATAAGAACAAGGGCTCAGCTCTTAAAGGAGCCGCGTTTCGCCGGCGGCGTCAGCGTGTGAGTGTATGCAGGCGCGCGTTCTGCCCCGCCAGCCCGGTTGCCTGCCCCCTGGACCTATTCATTGACCGAATGAAAACAGGCGGCCCCAGGGAGGGCTCAGAGGCAATATCTGCCTGCTTGGGAGGTGATCACTTTTTTTCCCTTTTAATTTTATTAACTGATCTTGGAAGGAGCTGGGGTGAGCAATTACACTGTTACTATGCATGAGTAATCTCTACTTTCTCTGAGCAACCCCAGCCTCACCCGGAGAGGGGCCAGTCCTGTACCTGGAGGCGCCTTTCCTCACCTCTCCAAGGTCCCCTGGGAAGTGGGGTGGGGGGCAGGGGGAGAAGGGGTGCAGGCAGGGAGCCAGGGGCAGGACAGTTCCTGGGTTTGCCTGGAACTCTGACTGCCTACGGGGCCCAGGGACACGCTGGGACAGATGGAAGGAACAGCTGGGCCTGCAGCCAGCTGGGAAGAGCCCCTGCAGCTCTCCCGAGCTCTCACCCAGTAGGCAGGTGGGTCCCAGCCTCAGCTAGGGCGGGAGCCTGGGCTGGGCTCAGGCAGCTCTTGGCAGCAAGAGGATTTTCAGGTTGTGGCAGCTGGTGCCGGGTGGGGACAGGTCCGCTGCTGGAGCTTGTTCCCCTCTGGAACTTGGGAAGGAACAGGGCTGAGGCCCGGGAGTTCTCTAACGATGGTGGCCTGACCCATTTCCTGAGTCCGAGGGAGACGGCGGTTTAGCTGGCAGTTTCGTCGGGGGGTCAGAACTCCCATTCCTGGTTCCTAAGAACAGAGAGTACCTCTTTCTTTTCTTGTGGGAGGCGAGAACTCCCTGCGTGGCAACAGAGCAAGGCAGAACTGGCTGGAGGGATCCTTCCAAGATAGGGAGCTGCGTTTTGAGCCCCTTTTCACTTTTTCCTCTTCTTTCCAGAAGGAACCAAAGAAGAAACAGCAGTTGTCCGTTTGCAACAAGCTCTGCTATGCAGTTGGAGGCGCCCCTTACCAGGTGACAGGCTGTGCCCTGGGCTTCTTCCTACAGATATACCTGCTGGATGTGGCTCAGGTGAGTAGCTTGAGCTTTCCAGAGCTCCTCCGGCATGCGGAGATGGGAGAGATGAGGCAGCCCTGGGTGGGTTCACTCAGTTTTCCCCATCTGTGAAATGGAACCAGGAATCCCTACTCTGCTGTGCATCACAGTGGCTGAGCAGTAAGAGGGCTGTAGGAAGTACCCAGGAGAGGAGCCCAGGTGCCCCACGTGTCTGAGCGGGAAAGGTCTGACGACTCCCTGCAAGACAGTCGATTGTGGAGGGGAGAGTGGGACCTGCCGGTGATGCTGTTCTTACACCAGGCTGGCACACCATGTCCCTGGCTGCGAGACAGGAAGCTGGCCCTGCTCAAGTGTGGGGAGAAGGTGGGTCCCACCCCTCACCTGCGGAGCAGAGGCCTGTTGGTGGGTGGTGGGGCTTTCAAGCGCTGGGCTAAGTCACAGTGCCCTGGTCCAGGGGGTCTTTGACAGGGAGGGCTCCTTGGGCTGAAGCAGGGCTCTTCTGTACTTTGGGAGGTCTTGGCCAGCAGCCTGGCATCCCGGGAATTTGCCCTGTCTGGATGGGGGAGTGGGAGGCTGTGTAGCCATGGCTACCAAGGCTCCCGCTTGGGCCATCTTTTCTTTGTAGCAAGTGATTTGGCAAGCAGACGGCTTGGTTGTATCCACTTACAGGTGGGGAACACTGAGCCCAGAAGGGACAAATAGCTTCATTCAGCAGCTGGTTTTCAAGTAACTCCCCTGGGCTGGTCCCCGAGAGGAGTGAAATATGAGGAGCTGCAGGCTGTTTTATTGGCTTTGGTGGAGGGGCTCTGCTGGGGACACTGCAGGGTGGGAGGGGCTGCCAGTTTCCCATAGAATAGCAGGGTCTTGGTGGAGGAGGAGGGGTCCAGAGAATCTGTCTTTGGGGGACAGGGGCATGGTGAGCTTGAATGGTCAGCCACAGGCTGCTGTTTAAAAAGCATCTAGAGACTTGTTTTTCTGCATCTGAGATGGACTCGGATTGTAAGATAAAGATCATAACTTCCATTATACAGATGAGGAAACTGAGACCCACGTGGCCACCCAGGGGGTACCCTCTCTGAGATCAGATGATCAGTGTCTCTGGACTGTGAGAGGGAGGGAAGCAAGTGATTCTGGATTCATTCCAGTGGATAGGGAGGGGAAGAGATCTGCAAACGCCCCTAAGGAGGCCCTAGGGCTGCTGTGATGGGAGACCTGTTAACGATTGATTGTGCTTAGCCAGCCCGGGGAAGGTGGTGGAGGCCCAAGAGCAAGCCCTGTGCCTCTGCCTCCCAGCGAGAGTTGAGTGACTGGAAGGCTGAGGGAGGATTCTTTTGCCTCTTCCCTTCCCAGGTGGACCCTTTCTCTGCCTCCATCATCTTGTTCGTGGGCCGAGCCTGGGATGCCTTCACGGACCCTCTGGTGGGCTTCTGCATTAGCAAATCCTCCTGGACCCGCCTGGGCCGCCTCATGCCCTGGTGAGTGGAAGGGACTGCTTCGAGGTGGCCGGAGACGGGACTTCCGGCATATCCACCCTTTGGTCCTTGCATCTGGCTTATCCCAGGGTTGAGGGAGAGCTTCTGATGCAGTGATGTCAAAGCATGGGGTGGGGGTGGGGGGAAGGTGGGGTGTCGGAACCCCAGCTGAAGCCTCACCTGCCAGTCCAGCCCGCTGCTCCCTGAGGTCCACGCCCTGCCCTTGCTGGAGCGGAATTCCAACCTAGCAGCTGAGAGGTTGCCCTCTGGAACCAACCTGCCTGGCTTTGAATCCCAGCTTCACTGCTCCCAGCTATGCAACCTTGAGTGAGCCACTTAACATCCCTGGGCCTCAAGTTTCTTCAGCTGTAATGTGCAGATAATAATTATGGGGTTGTGGTGAGGATGAATTTTTTTTTATGTATAAAGTACTGAGAACAGTGCCTGGCACCCATTAAGTAGTATATAATTTGGCATCCCTTCAGGTTGTTTCCTGGGGGACAGGGGCTGGGATAATCCTGGGAATGGGGTAACCTCTGGCACCTTGGGTGATGTGAACTCTGTTTGCCCTTTGAACAAAGCCAGCACCACTCAGCCCCAGGCTCTGGGGCCAGTGGGGGGTGCCCTAGATGAGACAGCCAGGGAGACCCATGGCACAGGCTGTTAGGCGGGGCTCTGCTTCTCCCCAGGACATCCTGCTTCGGGTGGAGGGGGCCGTGCCCCTTTCATCTCCAGCCCATCCAGGCCCAAGTGGGCGCCTTCCTGCCCCAGGGGCGCCCCTACCTGGTCTCCGGCCTTCAAAGCTTTTCCCGCAGCCCCTGCTCCTCCACAGCTTCCTTTCCCACGAGGTTCCCCCCTCCTCCACCTACCCCGGTCCTGCCAGCCCCTGGCCTAAGCCCAGGTTGTAGCCTTTGATCCTGGTTTCAGAGCCAGAGGCAGGACAGCCTGCCTTACCTGGATCGGCTGCTCCGGGCTCCCCGAGCGCCAGCCCTGAGACTTGGCCCCTTGCCCACCTCCTTGGCAGCCCGTGGAAGGCGGGGCCCTGCTGCCACATCTCCTCATGAGGCCCAGCCAATGGGAGGCAGCTTCTGGGCCAGCTCAGTCCAGCAGCAGCTCCCTGTCCCATTGGGCTCCTCACGGTGGCAGCACTGCTCAGCTAAGGATGGAGTATCAGATCAAGGCTGCCGGGGACCCTTGCTCTCTGGGGAGACACGTGGACTGGGGAGGCAGGGACGCAGCAGGGAGGAGAGCCTAGCAGTCCGTCCCTGTGGGACTTGGGGAGGATCCCTGGGACTCCTGCCAGGCAGGTGTGGCACCCAGCTTGGGGAAGTGGCTGGGGGCTTCCGCACTGGTGTTGGATTCAGCAGGTGTCTGTGTGCATGGCCTTGCCCTTGTCTGAGTACATGCTGACGGCGCTTGAGAGCTCAGGGGCTGTGTGTGGGACCTCCTCATCCACCCCGTGATTAGGACCTGGGCCCCTCCCAGGCCAAGAGCACCCAGCACTCCATTTCTTTCCACGATAGGAAGAGGCGGGCTGGGCCTGACAGGGTCCGTGAGCTGGGTGACCCCTCTCCTCTCAGTCCTCAGGGCAGCCCCTCTTCTAAGTCTGCATTGAAATCCTCTGCTTCAAACTGGAGAGACTGCAGCAATGACTCCTGGAGCTCCCGCACCGCCTGAGCGGGCCAGGGTGTGGCAGCAGGGGCAGCAGGCCAGGCTCCAGCAGGCTGGGCTTCAGGCCTGATTTCTGATTGCTGCGCTTGCAGTTGCCCTGGCCAGGGCCTGTCCTAGTTACCCGGAGGGCAGCTGTCCTGATGAACTCTCCTGACGTGAGCATCACAGCCGGCACTCGGTGTCCTGAGTACTTCTCTTTTCGTAAGATTTTATCTGTTTATTTGAGAGGTAGAGCTACAGACAGAAAGATGGAGTGACAGAGAGAAAGATCTTCCATCCATTGGTTCACTCCCCAAATGGCCTCAAGAGCTGGGCTGATCCGAAGCCAGGAACCTGGAACTTCTTCCTGGTCTCCCTCATGGGTGCAGGGGCCCAAGGAGTTGGGCCATCTTCTGCTTTCCCAGGCCATAGGAGAGAGCTGGATCAGAAGTGGAACAGCTGAGACTTGAACTGGTGCCCAAATAGGATGCTGGAACCACAGGCAGAGGCTTAGCCCACTATGCCACAGTGCCGGGCCCATACTTTTTGACATCTGAGTGTTTGCTGACTTCTCAAAATGACTTCTCCTCTATGAAGCAGGACCAAAGTGCTTACCATGGCCTCTGCGGTGTCCTGTTTCTTCTCTGACCTCATCTCCTAATTCCATCTCTCTTGCTCACTGTGTTCTGGGCCCTGGCCTTTCTTGGACCTGCTGGACATACATCTGCCTCAGGACTTTTGCACTGACCATTCCCCTTGCCTGACATACTCTTATCTCAGATGTTTGCAAGCCTTACGTCTTCCTTGCATTCGAGATTGGTGGTTGTCACCTTCTCACTGAGGCCTACCTTGCTCTCCCGGATGGGAATTGTATCCCAGTCTCATTTCTAATCTCCTGTAGCCCATATTATTTATTTTCTCTATAGCATTTATCACCTTCCAGCATGTTATGTAACCTTCTAAAAAAACTGTAAGGGGCATTCGTTGGTCTAGTGGTTAAGATGCTCACATCTCATAGAGGCGTGCCTGGCTTCAAGTCCTGGCTCCGAACCTGCTCCCAGCTTCCTGCTAATGTGCACCATGGGAGACAGCAGTGATGGCTCAAGTAGTTGGGGTCCTGCCACCCATGTGGGAGACTTGGATTAAATTCTAGACTCCCGACTCTGGCCTGGCGGCAAGCTCCAGCCACAGTGAGCATTTGGAGAGCAAACCAGCTGATGGGCACTATCTGTCTCATCCTAAAAAATTTTTTTATTTTTATTTTTTTGACAGGCAGAGTGGACAGTGAGAGAGAGAGACAGAGAGAAAGGTCTTCCTTTGCCATTGGTTCACCCTCCAATGGCCGCCGTGGCCAGTGCGCTGTGGCCAGCTCACTGCGCTGATCTGATGGCAGGAGCCAGGTACTTCTCCTGGTCTCCCATGGGGTGCAGGGCCCAAGCACTTGGGCCATCCTCCACTGCCCTCCCTGGCCACAGCAGAGAGCTGGCCTGGAAGAGGGGCAACCGGGACAGAATCCGGCACCCCGACCGGGACTAGAACCTGGTGTGCCGGCGCTGCAAGGCGGAGGATTAGCCTAGTGAGCCGCGGCGCCAGCCTCATCCTAAAATTTTTTAAAAAGCTCCGTCTGATATGTATTGGGGTGGGTGTTTTGTCTAATGGTCAGGACACTGGTTGGGATACTTGCACCACATATCAGAGCCTGGATCTGATGCTTGGCTCTGGCTCCTGACTCCAGCTTCCTGCTGGTACAGCCCCTGGGAAGTAGTGTTGGTGACTTGAGTGATTGGATTCTTGCCACCCATGTGGGAGACCTGAGTTGAGTTCCCAGCTCTTAGCTTTGGCACCGTCCCACCCGACTTGAGGGTGTTGCAAACATTTGGGGAATGGGCTTGCAGATAAAAATGCTCTCTCTGTCTCTCGACCTCGCAAATAAATTTAAAAATCTATTTAATATTTTAAAAAGATTTATTTATTTATTTATTTGAAAGGTAGAGTTACAGAGAGAGGGAGAGACACACAGAGAGAAAGATCTTCCATCTGCTAGTTCACTCCTCAAATGGCTGCAATAGCTGGGGTTGGGCCAGACTGAAGCCAGGAGCCAGGAGCTTCTTCTGGATCTCCCACATGGGTACAGGGGCCAAAGCACTTGGGCCATCTTCTACTGCTTTCCAGGTGCATTAGCAGGGGAGCTAGATCAGAAGTGGAGCAACCAGGATGCGAACTGGTGTCCATGTGGGATGTTAGCATCGCAGGTGTTGGCTTAAACCGTTATGCCCCTAAACATAACTTTTTAACTATGGCATATATAAGATAAAACTTACCACCTTAAACATTTGAGTATGTGGTTAGTTCAGTATCATTAAGTCCATCCACATTTTAAAAAAGGTTTTTATTTTACTTAACTTGAAAGGCAGAGCTAGAGAGAAGGAAAACAGGGAGGGAAAGAGAGATCTTTCACCTACTAGTTCATTATCCAAGTTGCCAGGTCTGGACCAGGCCTGAGCCAGGAGCTTCATTCAGGTCTCCCATGTGAGTTGCAGGATCCCAAACTCTTGGGCCATCCTCTGCTGCCTTCCCAGGTGCATAGCAGGAAGTTGGGTCAGAAGCAGAGCAGCCTGGACTTCAACCAGCACTTCGATAGGGGATGCCAGCATCATAGGCAGTAGCTTAACTCTCTGCATCACAACACAGGCCCCAAGTCTGCTGTTTTGCAACAGTCACCACCTTCCATCTCTGATACTCTTCCATCTTTTCAGACTGGACCTCTGTGCCCACTAAAGGCTAACGCTCCATTCCTCCCCAGCCCCCAGCCCCCGGCAACCACCGGTCCACTCTCTGTCTCTATGAACTTGACTGCTCTTGGTCCCTTATGCAGGTGAAATCCTACAGTAGTGGTCATTGTGTCTGGCTAAGTTCATGCAGCACAGCACCCTCCAGGTTTATCCACCTTGTGGCAGGTGTCAGTTTTGTTCCTTCGTATGGCTGAATGATGTCTCTGTCTTTAATCTTTGATTATTATTTTCTGTTCGCCAACCTGAATGTGTGGTTCACCAGGGCAGTGGATTTTTTTTCCTGCTTTGTTCATGGCTATGTCCTAAGTGGCTAGAATCAGGCCCAGCACCTAAGACGTTTTTCCTGAGTAAACATTGAATGTAAGATATGTGCTATCGCTATCCGTGTTTTATGGATGAGCAAACGAGCCTCAAAGAAGTGGTTTGTAGTTGGCAGAGCCAGAATTGGATCTCTGAGTTGTGGCTCAAAAGGCCTTGCTTTTACCACGTGTTCTCTGCTGCCTTTATGTACTGAAGCCACGAAGTGAGTCCGTCCAGAGGTCTGACCATTAGTGACGGTGTGGGCCACGCACGCGGGAGGCAGACATTTGCTGGCTTTACAGTTCCAGCACTGGGCCCTGTCCTCTCACCTGGCTCCTCCATCATCCTTCACCTGGAGTTCTGCTCACCCCCAGCTTCCCTGGGTGTATATTCATGTGTGTGCATGCGTGTGTGTGCAGGTGGAGCATGTGCACGTGTGAGAAGGTATTGGGGGCTGCTCCTGCTCCCAGCCCCCTGCCCTACCACCTGAGGCCTGGGCCCCCACCTCCAGCCCGTAGGAGGCCCCTCCCTGTGGCGCCCTCAGGAGACTCGGGGTCTGGCTTCTCACCTTCCACGCTCAGGATTTCAGGGCAGGAGCCAGGGCCAGTCTGCCCTTCTAGGTGTGGCCATCAGCTTCTTCCCAGAGGCCCTAGCAGGTGGATTCGAGGGGGAGCAGCTTTCCTGCTGGCAGGCACCCCGGGGTGCAGGCAGTCCAGCTGGGCCTGGCTTCCAGGACCCTGGCCCCCAGCCGCACTCAGACCCAGCCCTTCCCCAGGATCATCTTCTCCACGCCCTTGGCCATCATTGCCTACTTCCTCATCTGGTTCGTGCCCGACTTCCCACAGGGCCAGACCCTTTGGTACCTGCTTTTCTATTGCCTCTTTGAGACACTGGTCACGGTGAGTGCGGGCCCCTTCCCAGCGCAGCTCTGGGGGCAGGGGCGAGGGCAGTCCCCAGGGCCTCACGGGTGGTGCCCCCGGCTGCCTCCACCTGACCGGCCAACGGCTTCTCTCCCATGCCAGTGTTTCCACGTCCCCTACTCGGCTCTCACCATGTTCATCAGCGTAGAGCAGAGCGAGCGGGATTCAGCCACCGCCTACCGTAAGTCTCCCCCAGCCCACCTGATCCCACCCCCCAGAGACCCTGGGCCCCTCCGCTCCCCGACCCTCCGGCCACGATTCTTTCCCTGTGGGCCCAGCTCTTTGCTCTGCTCTTAGGTGTGGGTGCGAAGCGATCTGAAAAATAACTTGATCCTTTTGTTGCTCAGGTGAGAACCAGAGAGGTGCAGGGACTAACCAGAGGTCACACAGAACAAGGCCATGAGTTCAGGCCACCGTGGCGTCTGCCCCAACCACCCATCCCCACCCTACCTGGAGCTAGAGCTGGGCTCTCATGCATCCAGCCTCCCTCCTTAGGCCCGCAGGCCAGGAGGCCCCTCCAAAAGACCTCCTTTTCATTGCCCAGGGATGACAGTGGAGGTGCTGGGCACAGTGCTGGGCACAGCAATCCAGGGGCAAATTGTGGGCAAAGTGAATTCGCCTTGTCTCCAGGAGCCCAATGGCTCTGCAGTGGCCTTGGAAAGTGCCAACTGGACGCACAGCACCACCTCGCTCAGAGAAACGGTGAGGCCCCTGGCAGGGCAGGGACTGGGGGAGATGAGGAGCGAGGCGGTCCCGCCCTAAAGATAGTAACGCTAGCTTGCTAGCTCGTGTCTGTGCTTGGTGGGCGTTTGTCATAGGCCCCGTACGTCCACTTTGCACGTAAGGAAAGCGAAGCTTAGACAGGCCGAATCATTCACCCAGGGTCACGGAGCTAACGAATTGCAGAGATTTGGGAAGATTCCAACCGCAGCCCCTTCTCGCTCCACGGCCTGGCTTAGCGTTTTCTCCATTCGAGACAACGGCAAGCCCCGGATGAGTCTCCCATTTCACACAGGGAGACAGCGAGACCCTCAGGGGAATAGAGCCCAGCCTAAGATCATAGCGTGAGGCTGCTGGGAGAGGGGCTGCTGGGACGTGAGCAGCCTGACTCTCTCTGTGTCACCTGCACCTCCTTTATAGCAAAATGCGTACCTGCTGGCAGCAGGGGTCATCGCCTCCATCTATGTCATCTGTGCTGTCATCCTGATCCTGGGCGTGCGGGAGCAGCGAGGTAGGAGGGCCCTGGGGCAGGGGTACCAGGCCCAGCGTGGGGTGGCTGTGTCTTTCAGCCTGGCCCTTGGGCTCTGGGGGAGGCAGATCTCCACTCTCTCCTCACTGTCACCTCTTGTCCCCAGAACCCTGTGAGGCCCAGCAGACTGAGCCCATGTCCTTCTTCCGGGGCCTCCGGCTGGTCATGAGCCATGGCCCGTATGTCAAGCTTATCGCTGGCTTCCTCTTCACCTCCCTGGCTTTCATGGTGAGGGGGGAAAGGGAGCTGTGCTGCCCCGCCTTAGGGGGCGGGGCATGTGATGGGAATGGGAGTGGCTCAGGCTGTGACTGAGCTGAGGGATGGATGGGGGGGGGCAGTGTTGGGAGGCTCAGCCCTGACCTCACTTTGTGTGTTTCCTTCTCCTTGTGCACCCCCAGCTGGTGGAGGGGAACTTT
Source organism: Oryctolagus cuniculus (assembly GCF_964237555.1). Lineage (NCBI taxonomy): Eukaryota > Metazoa > Chordata > Mammalia > Lagomorpha > Leporidae > Oryctolagus > Oryctolagus cuniculus. The sequence goes on along the minus strand of NC_091438.1, from coordinate 132,930,947 downwards.
GCTCTGTTTTGCACATACTCCTTAGGCTTCCGCAATGAATTCCAGAACCTACTCCTGGCCATCATGGTGCGTGCGGGCCCCAGGGGGCAGGCAGCCCTGGGTGGAAGTGGCACGGGCCCCGATGGGATGGTTCTCTGGGCAGTGGGAAATGATTCTCAGACTGATCCAAGTCCTAGGGGAGTGGGGTTGGACCTGAGCTCCAGCTGCATAGGTAGAACCTGGGAAGGAGGAGTCTGGGGTTGGATGTTCTAGTTGAGAGCACAGAAGAGCAAAGGTCTTGGTGCCAAGAACCCAACGGAGCTGTGTGCCCAGAGGCGTGGGAAAGGCAGGGCGGGACCGCACCCCGGGGAGTCAGCAGGCACGCCCGGAGGGTGTTACCTGGTGGCTCCTGGGCAGCACTGGAGGGGGTCTGCGGCTCAGACCAGCCTCCCTTAGCCTCTGTCCATCCGCAGCTCTCGGCCACCTTCACCATTCCCATCTGGCAGTGGTTCCTGACCCGGTTTGGCAAGAAGACGGCCGTATATGTGGGGATCTCAGTGAGTGAGGCAGAGGGGGGCGGGGCCTGGGTTGAGTTGGGGGTTCCCAGGGGGAGTCTCCCAGCTGACCCGCCTTCCCGCACTCCCTCCCCTAGTCAGCAGTGCCATTTCTCATCTTGGTGGCCGTCAGGGAGAGTAACCTAATCGTCACATATGTGGTGGCCGTGGCAGCTGGCGTCAGTGTGGCAGCTGCCTTCTTACTACCTTGGTAGGTAAACACAGACCCACCTGGGCTTCTTCCCCAGTGCCCCACTCCCCAATTCTGAAGCTCCGTGGGGGCTTCTATCACAGGCCATTCTGTGGATCCAGGTTGGGGATGGGCAGGGTGTGCCCCGTACGGTTGTAGGGGTTGTGAACTGTGCACCAGGGTGGGCAGAGGGAGCTATAATCTGACCTGTGCTGCACTGCCTTAGCAGAGCACTTACAGCGGCCATGTGTTGGGGGTGGGTGAGGGCGGGGCCTGAGGGTGCAGGGGGAGGGGTCCTCATGGCTGCCAATGGCCCTCTCAGGTCCATGCTGCCTGACGTTATTGATGACTTCCACCTGAAGCAGCCCCGCTCCCAGGGCACCGAGCCCATCTTCTTCTCCTTCTACGTCTTCTTCACTAAGTTCGCCTCCGGCGTGTCGCTGGGTATCTCCACCCTAAGCCTCGAGTGAGTGGGGGTGCCACCTGGGCTGGGGCTCTGGCCGGAGCCTCCCCACCCTGCGCCAGGCCCGTAGCCTCACTGCTCCCCTCCCCCACCGGATCCCACAGCTTTGCTGGGTACCAGACACGCGGCTGCTCCCAGCCGAGGCGCGTCAAGTTTACGCTGAACATGCTGGTGACCATGACGCCCATAGCCCTCATCCTGGTGGGCCTGCTGCTCTTCAAGCTCTACCCCATCGACGAGGACAGGCGGCGGCAGAACAAGAAGGCGCTGCAGGCTCTGAGGTGACAGCTCCCCAGCCAAGCCCCCAGGCCTCTCCCCGGCAGCCCCGATGCTTAGCCACGAGCCAGGCTCTGTGCCAAGAGGGTTCACAGCTCGCGCTCGGGAACCACACAAATGAAATGCCCTGCCTGCAAGGAGCTCAGGTTTTATAGAATATTCTAGTCCATTTTGAGAGGCTGTGACACAAATACCCGAGTCGGGCTACTTGGTAAAGAAGAGAGGTTTGTTTATTTAGCCCATGATTCTGGAGGTTGCAAAGTGCAAACCACACAGGCGCCAGCATTATGGCCAGGGGCCCCGGCTGCAGGGCTGAGGGCCCTCTAGTGGGAGCGGCTCGGAGGAGTGAGAAGGAGGCGAGAGATCTGGGAAGGGTGAGGCTCGCTCCTTTCTGGCAGTCTGCTCCCTCAGGAGCTAACCCAGGCCTCGCCCATCATCCGTCCCCCTGCAGGGTGGCTCCCTGTGGCTGAATGACCTCGGGACCGCCTTCCCTGTGAGGCTGGGTGGGGACAGACCAGGGCTGGGGAGTGTGTCAGTGTCTCCTGGAGTCGCACTCTGCAGATGAGGAAACTGAGGTTTGGCTAGGAGGGGTGAGGGCCTGGCTGGCAAGGGGTGGAGCTGGGCTTTGTGCCCACTGATCTGGCTGCAGAGCCTGCACCGTTTACTACCCCCCTGCATGCAGGACCACGGGGGTGGCCTGAGCCCTGCCTTCTGGGGGAACAGAGGGCAGGGTGGAGTGACTCCTCGTGCCAGCCCCATCAGCCAGCCCTTTTAGTGGCCAGCGGTGTCTGGGCTATGAGGGGGCAGGAACCAACCTCAGGTGTCCTGTGGGTTCCCTGATCCAGCAGCTGGCTCCACCTATAGGGCCGCTAGTTTGCCAGGAAGGAGCAGGTGCAGAGTGCGGGCGGGGTGCAGGGCCCTTCCTCCAAGCTGTCCCCTTGGACTCTTGCAGGGACGAAGCCAGCAGCTCCGGCTGCTCTGACACAGACTCCACAGAGCTGGCCAGCATCCTCTAGGGCCTCTTGGGCTGCCCAAAGCCACCACGCAGAGGGCCTGGGTCCCCAGGCCACACAAGGGACCAGTACCTGTTTGTACACTCGCTGAGCAGCTGGCCTGCAGGTGCCCGAAGGGAACAGAAGACTCCAGAGCGAGCGACCCAGGACACCGCCGGTGCTCCCTGAAGGGCCATCGCTGGCTCCCCTCCGCCTGCCCTCGGGACCAAGCCCTGGGGCTGCTACTGTGAATATGCCAAGGACTGCTGGGACCTAGCCCAGAACACTAATGCAGACACGTTTTATACAGAGACTAATTAATAACTTAATGACTGTGTACATAGCGATGTGTGTGTATGTATATGTCTGAGCTATTAATGTTATTAATTTTCATAAAGGCTGGAAACGGAACGGCCTGTTTCTGTTGTCCTCAGCCTCTCAGCGGGCCCTTTGCTGTCAAAACCGACAGGGAGAGGTGGGCGAAGCCCAGGTGCTGGGGGAGGAGGTCGTGACAAGGGCCTCAGCTCACCTCTGAGGCACCGCTTCTCAGGGCCAGGCCCCAGCTGCGGGATCCACATCACTTTGCTGATGGTCTCATTTAATCCTTGAAACCATGGCGCCAAGGCAGGGCTGTCCCTCTTGTAAAAATGAGAAAACTGAGCTGGAGGGGTGGGTGTTCAGCCCAGTGGTGAAGGTGCCGCTTGGGTCGCCCGCATCCCACGTCAGAGAGCCCGCGTTGAGTCGCAGCGCTGCTTGCGATCCAGCTCCGGGCCAGTGCACACTCGGGAAAGCAGCAGGTGATGCCAAGTATTTGAGTCCCTGCCACCCACGTGGGAGACCCACACTGAGCTCTGGGCTCCTGGTTAGGGCTGGCCCAGCCTCAGCTATTGTGGGCATTCGGGGAGTGAACCAGCAGATGGGAGAGCTCTGTCTCTCTTTGTGTCTGTCTTTCAAATACATAAAAGCTTTTTTAAACATTACTTATTTGAATGAGGGAGAGGGAGGGAGAGAGAGCTCTTCCATCTGCTGGTTCACTTCCCCAAGTGACTGCAACAGCCAGGGCTGTGCCAGGAGCCAGGAGTTTCATCCAGGTCTCCCACGTGGGTGGCAGAAGCCCAAGGACTTGGGCCATCTTCTGCTGCTTTCCCAGGCCATGGTCATGGAGCGGGATTGGAAGTGGAGCAGCTGGGATTTGAACCAGTGCCCATATGGGATGCCAGCATTGTAGCTGGTGGCTTTACCCACTATACCCAATAAAAACTTTTTTTTAAAAAAATGTATTTATCTATTTGAAAGTCAGAATTAGAGAGAAAGAGAGAGAGCTTCCATCTGCTGGTTTACTCCCCAAATGGCCATAATGGCTAGAAATGGGTTGGTCTGAAGCCAGAAGCCAGGAGCTTTCTCTGGGTCTCCCACATGGGTGCAGGGGCCCAAGCACTTATGCCCTCCTCTGCTGCTTTTCCAGGCGCATTAGCAGAGAGCTGCTTAACCCACTGTGGCTTAACCCACTGTGCCACAGTGTGGCCTAACAGGAATTCCATTCCCAGATCTGCTAGGCTCCAGCATCGAGAGCCTGGCAGACAGACAGGGGCTCTGCCCATGCATGCATGCTATGCTGCCCACCCTGTGTGTGCCCGAGCAGGCGGGGCTGCCTAGGCTGGAGCCGACTTTGTGACTGGGGCCTGTGACTCTTTGTCCAATCAGTTGATGCTGCCTTCGGAGGGGTGGTCCCATCATAGCAAGCACAGTGTAAGGACCAACAGCACTGGTGTGATGGAGTGGGGTGGGCAAGGCCCACCTTGCAGCACCTGCCAGGTTTCCATGGGATAAATGCTCCGCCATGGTCGAGTTCAGATCACCAATGGCTGCACTACGTTGCTCAAGGCAGCTCTACCAGGCTGGTAGGATTGCCCCAGCCCATTGCTGGGTCTCACACACATAGACTGAGCCCCAGGGTTCACAGGAAAGTAAAGGTGGCCAGATCTGGAGTGACTTGGCCAACCTCGTTATCTGATAGACCAGTGGGTGGGACCCAGGGAGCAGGGGGCCTGAGACTCGGCAGGGCGGGGTGTGTGTGGGGGGCGTGGCTTTTCCTGCCAAGGCTCTGCCACGTCACCTACACCTGTTCCATAAAGCGTTAGTAACAGGCTCCGTGCACGTTAACTCAATCCATCTTCCTAACCCCCCTATGGGGAAGGCACCATGACGACCACCACTTAGAGATGAGAACTGAAGAACGGAGAATCAGCTTGTGCAAGGTCCCCAGACAGGCAGTGGCGGAGTCCGTGCTGGAACCCGGGCTGCCTGGCTGCCGGCCCTGATCCTCACCATCGCTGCAGGCTGCTGTGTCAGCCACAGCTTTGCCACCAGCAAGCCAAGCTCCACTGCTTGCAGCTGCCACCGCCTGTCAGAGGCTGCGGGGGCGAGGCAGGAGTCTGGGGTCTGCTCTGGCTCAGGGGCTCTGAGGTCGCGTTTCAGGAGGCCCACTTGTACCTCCCCTCCATTTTATTCAACAACCACCAAGTTCTGTCTTTAAAAAAAAGTTATTGGGACTGGGCTGCTGCTCCTATGCTGGCATCCCAGATCAGAGTGTTAGTTTGAGCCCGGCTGCTCCACTTCCGATAGCGCTCCCCGCTAAAGCACCTGGGAAAGCAGAGGATGATGGCCCAAGGGCTTGGGCCTCTGCCACCCACATGGGAGACCCAGATGGAGTTCTGGGCTCCTGGTTCCAGCTGGGCCCAGCCCCAGCTATTTCTGCCATTTGGGGAGTGAACCAGGAGATCGATCTCTCTCTCTCTCTCTCTCTCTCTCTCTCTCTCTCTCTCTCTCCTCTTCCCTCTGTTACTCTGACTTCCAAGTAAATAAAAAAAAACCAGCCTTTTAAAACAGAACATTTAAAATGTTCTGACTTACTCAGCTTTGCTTCTTTTCCCTTCTCAGCCTTCGTGCTCCCCCGGGGAAGGGTTACACCGAGCCTCCGGCCTGGCCTCCACGCGAGCACTCTGGTCTCCCCACAGTCCTCGACAAAGCACCCATGACAACCAGTGGCTCTGCTGTTTAGAAGCCCTTCTGCAAGTCTCCACAGCCTTCAGTCGGAAGCCTGAGACTACGGCTGGCTTCCCCTACCCTCCAGGCAGGCCACCTGCTGGCCCCTCATCCCAGGTGTCTGGGCTCCTGCAGGTCTCTCTGGAGCTACCCCTGCCCTTCCTCCCCTCGGGGCACTCTGAGCAGGCATGCCCCCTTCATAGGGGGTCTCCCCACTGAGTCCAAGGCCAGGCATAGTGGGGCGGGGCGGGGCAGGTGCGGCTGAGTGACTATAAGCTCTGTTAGGAGGGGCCCAGTTCTCACCGGGCCGCTAGGATGCTTCTCTCTGGGTCTCAGTTTCCCCCAAATGTTCTATGAAGAGCCCTTGCCTCTCCCCTGTTTGCTGCTCTCGTCCAAGGACTCCTGCTGCGTTCATGGGATTGATTTAGGAGCAGCAATGCGGGGCCCCAGAGTGTGGGTTATTTGCTAATAATCCAGGCCCTTCTGGACAGAGCAGCACTATCCTGACCTTCTTCCACACTTGGATCCAGCATGACCACCACAAAACCCATCTCTTCTGCTCAGTCCCCAGCTACCTGTGGTCATGCCCACCCCCAACTCCGACACCTCCGCTAGGGACCAGGTGTGGTTTTGGCGCCATCTTCTGGAAAGAAGGGGCAACATCTCAACATTCCAAAGAAAGAATTCCAGATCTGCACAGATATTCCCAGTGAGTCCACTGTGTGCCGTGCACCAGCTCGGCTCTGAGGATGGGGTGATGAAGAACACAGAGCCGAGATTTTCAGTGGGGAATGATGATAAATGAACGGGTAGTTTCAGAGTGTCAAACACACTATGAAAGAAAGAAGCAGGGCAATGTGGTAGAGGGAACTGGCACGGAGGCCTGAGACAGTGACATCTGACTTAAATCACGAAGGGGGAGGATTAACCAGGTGTTGGAAGAAGTTGGAGGAAGTGCTGCAGGGAGAGAAGACAGCTTGTGCAGCCCCCGAGGTGGGAAAGAACTTTACAACATAGTGTTTGTAATGTTCGGAGGGCAGAGAGGGGACCAGTGTGGCCTGAGAGTGGTGAATGGGCTGGCGCTGGGGGGGCGGGACGCAAGGAGCCAGATCCTCCAGCCTTGCAGCCCAAGGCGAGAATTTGATCTTTATTTTCAGAGCAATCAAAAGCCGTTGAAGGGCCGTGGCTCACTTGGTTAATCCTCCGCCTGCAGCGCCGGCATCCCATGTGGGTGCCGGGTTCTAGTCCCAGTTGCTCCTCTTCCAGTCCAGCTCTCTGCTGTGGCCCAGGAGGGCAGTGGAGGATGGCCCAGGTGACTGGGTGCCTGCACCCGCATGGGAGACCAGGAAGAAGCACCTCGCTCCTGGCTTCGGATTGGCGCAGCTCTGGCAGTGGCGGCCATTTGGGGGGTGAACCAACAGAAGGAAGCCCTTTCTCTCTGTCTCTCTCTCTCTCACACTAACTCTGCCTGTCAAAAAAAAAAAAAAAAAAAGGCCACTGAAGACATTTAAGCAGAAAAGAGATTTGCATTTTTTTTTTGACAGGCAGAGTGGACAGTGAGAGAGAGAGACAGAGAGAAAGGTCTTCCTTTGCCATTGGTTCACCCTCCAATGGCCGCCGCAGCTGGCGCGCTAGGGCCGGCGCACTGCGCTGATCCGATGGCAGGAGCCAGGTACTTATCCTGGTCTCCCATGGGATGCAGGGCCCAAGCACCTGGGCCATCCTCCACTGTACTCCCTGGCCACAGCAGAGAGCTGGCCTGGAAGAGGGGCAACCGGGACAGAATCTGGCACCCCGACCGGGACTAGAACCCGGTGTGCCAGCATGCTAGGTGGAGAATTAGCCTAGTGAGCTGCGGCGCGGGCCGAGATTTGCATTGTGAACCAAGTAGGAGGGTGCAAGTGGGCTAGAACATTCAGAGGCTCTTGTGGAGCTGGTGCTGTGGTATAGTAGGCTAAGCCTCCACCTGTGGCACCAGTATCTCATATGGGCGCTGGCTCGAGTCTCGGCTGCTCCACTTCCAATCCAGCTCCTTGCTAATGTGCCTGGGAAAGCAGCGGAAGATGGCCCAAGTGCTTGGGCCTCTGCACTCACATGGGAGATCCAGAAGCTCCTGGCTCCTGGCTTCGAATTGGCCCAGCTCTGGCCATTACAGCTATTTGGGGAGTGAAACGGTGATGGAAGGCCTCTCTTGCTGCCTCTCTCTGTAACTCTGCCTCTCAAATAAATTAATCTTAAAAGGGGTGAGATGAGAAGTGAGTGTTTAGCCTTAGCAGCTCAGAGGCCTGTATTCCCTGTAAGGGTCATGGCTCTGACTTCCTGCTAATGTGAACCCTGGGAGGCAGCAGATGATGGCTCCAGGACAAGGGACACCTGGAATGAGTCACGGCTCCCAGCTTCTCCTTTGCTGAGTGCTGCCAGGAGCTAGTGCTTGCTCGCTCTCTCTCTTTCCCTGCCTCTTAAATAAATAGATGTTTTAAGGATTTATTATTTATTTGAAAGGCAGAGTTACAGAGAGGCAGAGGCAGAGAGAGAGAGAGAGAGAGAGAGAGAGAGAGAGAGAGAGAGATCTTCCATCTGCTGGTTTACTCCCCAGATGGCCACAACGGCCAGAGATGCACCAATCTGAAGCCAGGATCCAGACGCCTCCTCTGGGTCTCCTACGTGGGTGCGGGGGCCCAAGCACCTGGGCCATCTTCTACTGCTTTCCCAGGCTACAGCAGAGAGCTGGATTGGAAGTGGAGCAGCCGGAACTTGAACCGGTACTGCAGACAAGGGCTTTAACCCCCCTGCACTACAGTACTGGCCCCATAAATTTACGTGTTTTTTTTTTTTTTTTGTTTTGTTTTTTTTAAATAGGTGAGATTGTTGGTGGCTCTGGAAGGGGTGGCAGACACACCACATTGCTGTCTGAGAGCTTCCGGTCTACAAAGCGTGGCCGAATAAGCCTGCTTCCTTCTAAAGAGATGAGGCTCGTGCGGAAGCCAGGTCTGCGTTAGGATTCCAGGGGAAGGGAGGTCGGCTTAGTAACACACAGTGAGTTCCAAGTGTAGTAGGCACAGCACTCTGCCTTTATGGGCATTTCCCCTGCTTGGAAAAACTGATGAGAACTGACTGGAAGTGCTGTCGTGAATGTCACCGGGAAGGGCAGGAACTCTGAGTGCCTAAGGGGATCTGCAAAGGCTGAGAGCTCTGGCCTGAGGCTCAAACAAAGAATAGGAGTTAGGAAAGAGAGGCAGGAGCAAGGTATTCTCTCAGGGAGAAGGAGCAGCCTGTGCTAAAGCCCTGTGGCCAGGGAGAGGCCGGAAAAAGAAAACAGGCCAGGGGGCATAAGGACAGAGGGGAGGAGGCGCCAAAGAGGCTGGGCTGCAGGTAGAGGCAGGTGGTGCACACCTGGCCTTGTGTCCTGGTCCTCGTCCTGAGGACAGCAGAGGGAAGCCGGGATGAGCCCCGTGTGTGGAGACACTGCGTCAGCTGCACTGTGCCGAAGGGCTCGACGGGGGTGAGAGCAGGGGGACTAAGGAAGGGGCTTTGCCTGCAAGAGTCCGAGAACAAAGTTCTGGACTGGGGTGGTAGCAGGGGTGGCAGTGCAGACAAAGGACAAAGGAGAGGGCAGGTTCGGCAGCTCGGGGCACTGGATACACTTGAGAGAAAAAAGCAAGGGGAGATGATGCCTAGATCCCCCCCCCCCCTTTTAGTTTAATACATTCATTATTTGTTTAATTTATTTGAAAGGCAGAGAGACAGAGACAGATCTGTGAATTCACTCCCCAAATGCCTAACAGCCAGGACTGGTGCAAGCCAAAGCTAGGAACATGGAACTCAATCCAGGTCTCCCACCTAGGTGACAGGGACCCAAATACTTGGGACATCACCTGCTGCCTCCAAGGGTGCACAGTAGCAGGAAGCTGGATCAGAAGCAGAACTGAGACGAACCCAGCGCTCCTATATGGGATGCAGGTGGCCCGAGTGCATCTTAACCACCACACCAACACCTGCCCCAGTACCTGGATTTCTGTTGGGAAAGAGTGAGTAGCATCTTTATGAAGGCAGCGCTGGGGATGGAATAATTCATTTGCCCCTTGTTGGCATGAATTTCATGTAAATTAAGAGGGAGAAATCAACACTTAGGAATTCTACTGTCAAGAACCAGCCAAAATATCGTCTCTTGGGGGACTGTACCTGACTGTTGCAGTCTGGCCCAGAGACTCCTGCAGTCTCCCCCACGCAGCCCACGTGGGTCCTTGGAATTCATGGAGTTCACATCCATGAAAATTCCTTTCTTGGCTGGATTGAGTTATGACCCCCAAATCAATACTCACAGAGGAGCACAGGCAGCAAAAAGTTCGAGCTACACCACGTGCGGATCCCAAGCAAAGCGAACAAGGTGATGTTTTCCCTGTTGTCGTTTTTAAATCTGTTGTTCACAGGTGCCCTTTGCATGATCTACCTTGCGTTACGACTTTTGTGTTTTTTTTTCTGGGTACTTTCACTATTTTTAAAAATTTATTAATTTATTTTGAAAGTTAGAGTTAGAGAGAGGGAGGAAGAGATTGAGAGAGGGATTTTCCATCCATTGGTTCACTTCCAAAATGGTCACAACGGCCAGGACTGGTCCAGGTAGGAGCCAGGAGCTTCCTCGGGGTGGCAGGGGGTACAAACACTTGATCCATCTTTCCCTGCTTTTCCCAGGGCATTAGCAGGGAGCTGGACTGGAAGTGGAGCAGTCAGGGCACAAACAAGCGCCCATATGGGATGCCGGCACTGCAGATGGCATCTTGACCTGCTACGCCACAGCGCCGGCTCCAGTGAATTCACTGTTTAAAGGCCTCCAAGCACAGTGTGAGGTGCTGGCTAGGGCTCCTAAGCACAAGAAGGCTGTGCTGTGCCTTAAAGAGAGAGCAGGTGTGTCAGACAAGCTGCAGTTAGCACCAGCCGCAATACTCTTGACTGTGCGTGCAATGCTAGTGAATCAATAATACACAATTAAATCAGGTGTCATTAAATGGAACACACAGAAAACGAGGCTGTGTAGCAAGCAGTGGACTGAAATGTTGTGCTCAGAGGCTCAAAACAACTGAATCTTGAATTTGCCTGGGACAGGTGGCCCCGTATTTGCTAATTCAGTGTTGGCAATGACTCTGTAGAACGTAAGGACTGCCAAGAATGAGAATCAACAGCACCTGCACACCTCGGTCTCTCCCACTGCACTGTGAGCTCCTCAGGGCACAGCACACCTAGGATCACAAGGCTTTGTGCCTCTAGGGCCTACCACGGTGCCTGGTATATAATGGAGTCATAACATGTGTTGAGGGAGCAAAGGGAGCCCAGTGGGGCGGCATTATGCTGCAGCCGGTTAAGCTGCTGCTCACGACTCTGGCATGTTAGAGTACTGCTTCTAGTCCTGGCTGCTCCACTTCTTCTTTTTTTTTTTTTTAAACAGTCTTTTGTTCTTTAAAAAAACATTTATTTATTTATTTGAAAGGCAGAGTTACAGAGGAAAGAGGAGAGAGAGAGAGAGAGAGAGAGATCTTCCATCCACTGGTTTATTCCCTAAATGGTCACAACAGCTAGAGCTGGGCTGATCCAAAGCCAGGAGCCAGGAGCTTCTTCCAGGTCTCCCACACAGGTGTGGGGGCCCAAGCACTTGGGCTATCTTCCACTGCTTTTCCAGGCGCATTAGCAGGGAGCTGGATTGGAAATGGAGCAGCCAGGACTCGAACCAGCACACATATGGGATGCTGGCACTGTAGACAGTGGTTTAATCTGCTACATAGCAGTGCTGGCCTTTCTTTTTTATGTAAAGATTTATTTATTCATTTATTTGAAAGCCAGAGATACACAGAGAGAGGAAGAGACAAGAGAGAGAAGTTCACTCTCCAGATGGCTGCAATGGCCAGGCTGGGCCAGACCTAAGCCAGGAGCCAGGAGCCTCTTCCATGTCTCCCACATAGGTGCAGGGGCCCAGGCATTTGGACCATCCTCTGCTGTTTTCCTAGGTGCACTGGCAGGGAGCTGGATCAGAAGTGGAACAGCTGGGACTCAAACCAGTGCCCATATAGGGTGCTGGTGTCTCTGGCGATGGCTTTTACCCATCATGCTATGGCCCCAGTCCCTTCTCTGCTTCTGATCCAGCTCCCTGCTGTTGCACCTGGGAAAGCAGTGGAAGATGGTGCCCCTCACATGTGAGACCTGGACAGAGTTTTTGGCTCCTGGCTTTGACCTGGTTGTGGCCATTTAGGGAGTAAACCTGTAAATGGAAGATCCCTCTCTCTCTGTCTTTCAAGTAAATAAACATCTCTTTTTTTTTTTTTTTTTTTTTTTTTTTTTTTTTTTAAGATTTATTTGAAAGGGAGAGTTACAGAGAGGCAGAGGCAGAGAAAAAGAGAGAGAGGCAGAGAGAGAGAGAGAGAGAGAGAGAGGGCTTCCATCTGCTGGTTCACTCCCCAGATGGCACGATGGCCTGAGATGCGCCGATCCGAAGCCAGGAGTTTCCTCCAGGTCTCCCACGTGGGTGCAGGGGCCCATCTTCTACTACTTTCCCAGGCCATAGCAGAGAGCTGGATCAGAAATGGAGCAACCAGGACTCGAACTGACGTCCAAATAGGGTGCTGGCACTGCAGGCGGCAGCTTTACCGCTAACGCCACAGTGCTGGCCCCAAACAGTTCTTTTTTAAAAGGGAGGCAAGGACGGGAGTGTAGAAGAAAGCAGCAGCGATGGCAGAGGAAGAAGCAAACTGGGTTGGGACATGGTGGTTTGGATTAGATCCAAATCCTCCTCCTTTCTCCTGCAGGGCAGCTGGGCAGAGCTGGGTGAGGCTCCCATCCCCAGAGCAATCAAGGAAGTCCCTGATTGCTGTGGCCCAAGGCCCTTTCCGGGGCGAGGCCCAGCCCAGGGTGAGCCCTCCTTGCTCACCGTGCAGGAGCGGCCTTCTGTCTGGCAGAGGTCGTGTTGCAACTGGCCCGGGGTGGGTGGACTCCGTCCCCATCCCAAGGTGAGCAAGGCGGCCTGGGTGGGGAACTGGGGCTCTCGGAAGAGAACCTAGTGACAGAGAAGCAGGGAGGTCCATAAAAAGGGGCGGGGAAGAGTCCTGGAACCCCTCTGACTCCCCTCTGCCACTGGAGTCAAGACAGTCACTCTTCCCGGACCCCTGCCCTTTAGTGATTCTCGTGTAGCCTCAAAAGGATGCCAGTGCTGGGCAAGGCACAGAAACAAGTGGAATTCAGCCCCAGGTTCAGAAAGGGCAAGGGAGTTGTACAAGGTCACATAGCCAGCCAGAGGCACCAGCAGGACAGACGCCAGAGCTCACCCCCAGCTCAGTTATCAGCTTAAGAAGAGCCTGTGACCTCCGTCCTCCCCTCCCCACTTCATTCCCCCTGGGGCCCAGCCTTGTCTCCCCCGCAGGCAGATGTTAACACAGAGGGCAACACAGTGCGGAAGAGGAGCTGTTCTGCTCTCTGCTAGTCCTTTTTTTGTTTGTTTAGATTTTATTTATTTATTTGAGAGGCGGAGTTGGAATCTTTCCTATGTTGATTCACTCTCCAAATGGCCACAGGGACCAGAACTGGGCTCACCAAAAACCAGGAGCCAGGGAGCTTCTTCTGTGTCTCCCACATGGGTGCAGGGGTCCAAGCACTTCAGCCATCCTCCACTGCTTTCCCAGGTGCATTAGCAGGGAGCTGGATTGCAAGTGGAGCAGCTGGGACTTGATCCCATATGTGTGTGTGGGGGGGGGGATGCCAGTGCCACAGGAGGAGGCTTAACTACTATGCCACAGCGTTGGCCCCCCACTATTCCTTAAAGGGACCCATTGGCATAGGGGAGAGGCCTGGGAAGCCTGGTCCCATCCTCACCTGATGCTTGGATGCCCAACTTCTCTGCCTCTGTCCCACTGGCTGCCTTGTGCCTCACATGCCAGGGCCAGACAGCCTTGGGGCTCTGGGCAGCCGATCTCACGTGTAGAGAGGAGTGGAAAGATCTCGGTCTTCCTTGTGGTGGACGGCGACCACTTCCTTGGTCCTTGAGCCCCCACCCCGCAACTTATCCTACATCTGCCCTTTGGGTCTGCACAAACACCCCTCCCTCTGTCCCATCAAAGACCTGCAGGGATTTGCAGACAGATCATGTTTCTAGAGACTGGACCCAGGTTTGTCATTCTTCTGGTTATACTTGTTTTCATGTAAAGAGCACACATTTGTTTTGCGTTTCTAATGAAAAAAGAAACTCATCTAAAATTTTTTTTAAAGATTATTTATTTGAAAGTCAGAGTTACACAGAGAGAGAAGAGGCAGAGAGAGAGAGAGAGAGAGAGAGAGAGAGTCTTCCATCTGCTGGTTCACTCCCCAATTGGCCGCAACAGTCGGAGCTGTGCCAATCTGAAGCCAGGAACCAGGAGCCTCTTCTGAGTCTTCCACACAGGTGCAGGGGCCCAAGGACTTGAGCTATCTTGTAATGCTTTCCCAGGCCATAGCAGAGAGCTGGATCGGAAGTGGGGCAGCTACGCCACAGCACCAGCCCCTAATATTTTTTTTTTTAATTGAGATATAGTTAGCATTCAGGAAAGCACACAAATTTCACCATACGGCTCAGTTTTTTAGTATATATACACCATGGAGCCTCCTCGCAGTTCAAGGTAGAGAACAGTCCCATCCCTTCGGAAGGGGCCCTATGTCCTGTTTTGTCAATACTCAATCCGCTAGAGGTAACCACTCTTCTGATTTCCACTCCCATGGACTGGTTTTGCTTGTTCTTGAACTTCCTGTGAAGGGGGCCATATAGAATGTGTTCTTTTATGTCTGGCTTCTTTCTCCCAGCATGAAATTTTTGAGGTTCATTGGTGCTGTTCTGCGTATTCATTGTTCACTCATCTTTATTATTGCTGGAAATATTTCTCTGTATGACTATATCACGAATGGTTTTATTCTCCTGTTAGTGAATATTCAGCTTTTGCCCAAATTTTGGCTCTTATGAATAAAGCCATAATTTGAACATTCTTATTCAAATAAATTTTAAAAATTGCATTCATTTATTTCCTTACTTGAAAGAGAGAGAGGGAGAGAGATAGAAACCTCCCATCTGCTGGTTCATTCCACAAATGTCCACAATGGTCAGAGCCAGGCCGCGCTGCAGCCAGGAGCCAGGAACACCCTGCAAGTCTCCCACGTGGGCCATCACCTGCTGCCTCCCAGAGTCTACATTAGCAGAGTTGGGACTTGAACTCAGGTATTCAGATATGGGATTTAGGGGGGCTGGCATTTAGGCCTAACGAGTTAAGCCACCGCCTGTGACACCAGCATCCCCTCTGGGTGCCAGTTCAAGTCTTGGTTGCTCCACTTCTGATCCAGATATGGGATACAGGTGTCCTAATTGGAATCATTAAAAAAAAAAAAGATTTATCTATTATTAAAAGTTAGAGAGAAAGAGAGCGAGAACATTTCCATTCACACATTCACTCCCCAAATGTTTGCAACAACAGCCTGATCACCCATGTGGGTGGCAGAAACCCAATCGATTGAGCCATCAGCCCTGCCTCCCAAGGTCTTTATTAGCAGTTAGCTAGAGTCAGGAGCAGAAATCAGTATTGAATCCTGGCTCTGCAATATAGGCCAAATACCCGGCTCCCTCCTAACAAGAGTGCGACAGTGTCTCCAACTTCTACCGCTTCAACAGCAGGCAGCACGAACAGCAGTGAGACGAGAACTAAAGCCACTGTGTTGAAACTGAGGTCGTGATGCTGGGATCTTGAAGGCCAAAGGAGTCAAAGAAATGCCATGTGTGTGTATTAATATAGCAAATATATTAATATAGAATGTAAATATATAAAATAGATTAATATATAAACATATTATATATGTAATTTTATCTGACTCAGGATACCCCTTCTTGGAGCTCCGATTGCTGGGGCTAAGAGGTTCCACGTGATAGTGCCTTCCAGGAAGCAGCCTTTACAGGCATCGGCTGGGTTTCACTTTAAATGGGCCAGTAATACCACTCATTTTCCTGGTCCATTGGCTCTCGCAGTCCTTAGCCAACTATTTCTTATTGGGTCTCCTACAGTAGGAAAGACCTCCCAAGTCTCCTCCCCATCTTCATCCTCACCTGTCGAGCTTGCCGACTTCCTGGAAACAGCGGTCAGAAGAGAACCTCCACCATCCTCTCACCACCACGTCTCCCTACCCCCTAGCTTCTGTGCCCACACACTCCGCCTTCGGGCTGCTAACCATGAGGGAACTGACCTTGCTCCTGTCCAAGGCCATGGCCGCCACCTGTGCACCAGAGGCCACCTCCCCTCCCCTGTCCTATAATTTCTGTCTCATATACCATTTTTCTCTCTTTGCTGATGCATATTTGCAACTTGCATATGGTGATAAGTCCTCTCTTAAAAACCAAACCACCTCCCTCCCTTGAAGCCCACTATTTCTTGCTAGCACCCCATTTGTCTGCTCTAATGAAACATCTCAAAAGGTTGGCTCTAGCCTCTTAGTTTCTCTATTCCCATTCCCTCTGAACCATCTCCAATCCATGTACCGTAAGCACGCAGAGTGCTATAAAAGGGAGAAGAGAAGCGGAGCGTATAGAACGGGAGGTCTGGACTTGAAGTCAGTGAGATTGTGGCCCTGCTCCCCAACACCAGAAGTGCACTTGTCAAGGTTACCAATGACCTCCGTGTTGCTAAAACCAGTGGTCAGTTGCCAGCCAGTCACACCCCAACTTGCCTCATCTACGTCCAGATGACCATGTCATTCCTGAAACCCTCCCTTGGCCCGTGGGGACACCGCTCTCTTCTCTCCCTGATCCTCGCAAACTAGGACCCAGTCTTAGCTCTCTTCTCTTGTCCACACTCCCTGCCCTCCTTGATGAGACCCAGCCCTGTTGGACTCAATACCCCCTTTTAATTTGTTTCATTTTATAAACATTTTATCATAAAGTATTTAAAACAAACAAGCAAAGGTAGAGAGAGCAGTACAGGGTATTCCCATGCACCTGTGACCTGTATTCCATATTTAACGGGATTCTCCTCACCCCAGTTTGCTTGTTCTCTCTCTCTTTTTTTTTTTTTTTTTTTTGACAGGCAGAGTTAGACAGAGAGAGAGAGAGAGAGACAGAGAGAAAGGTCTTCCTTTTCTGTTGGTTCACCCTCCAATGGCTGCTGTGGCCGGTGCTGATCCAAAGCCAGGAGCCAGGTGCTTCCTCCTGGTCTCCCATGCGGGTGCAGGACCCAAGCACTTGGGCCATCCTTCACTGCACTCCCAGGCCACAGCAGAGAGCTGGACTGGAAAAGGAGCAACCGAGATAGAACTGGCGCCCCAACCGGGACTAGAACCTGGAGTGCCGGCGCCGCAGGAGGAGGATTAGCCTAGTGAGCTGCGACGCCGGCCTCTTTTTTATTTAACTGAAGAATTTGCAAATCCCAGGCATGATGTCATTTTACTCCTGAATATTTCAGTGCACATTTATTAAAGACATAGGCTATGTATTAGATTTTATTTATTTGAGAGACAGAGAGTTAAAGGGAGACGGAGATGGAGAGAGAGAGAGGAAGAGGGAGAGGATTCTCATCCTTGATCCTCCAGATGCTGCAGTAGCCCACACTGGGCTGGGATCAAAGCTGGGAGTTGGAAACTCAATCCAGATTTCCCACGGGGGTGACAGGAACCCAACTACTTGAGCCATTACCCCTGTCTCCCAGAGCCTGCATTAGCAGGAAACTGGAGTCAGGAGCTGGAGTTGGGAATAAAGCATAGGAACTCTGATGTGGGACACAGGTATGTTAATGGCCAGGAGAAACACCTGCTCCCAACATGGGGCTTTGTCTTTTTTTTTTAATCGACCATGCCATGATCACACTTAACATAATATAAAATCGGTATTTGGTGTTCTTTATTACCTAGTGTGACTGAACTTTTCTTTATGTGTCAGATAGGCCTTATGACAGGGGGTTTGTTCAAATTTGCATCCATGAGAAATCTCCCCATGACATTTCGTTGTGCCCTTTCTACCTTTTCAATCTGCAGCAATTCTCCTCCCCACTTCAGTTTTCATACCACTGATTTAGTCCAGAACCAGCTCCATGGTCCTAGAAAACGCTCTACATTCCGGAGTGACTCCCTTTTTGTAACGGATCTTTTGTGACTTGGTCCTTTACTCTTCTGAAATGAAATTCAGAAATAATGTAACTACTGTGTTCCCCTGGGCCTGGCAGGAAACAGATGGCACACTCAGATGGGAGTCCAGCTGAGACCAGCTTAATGAAGGGACCCCTGCCAAAAATGTGGGCAAAGCCAAGGGACCCAGCAAGGAACGATGGGGCCTTGGAGGTAGCGTCTGCCACCTCGAGGCCTGACGGGCCAAGATGCAGCCAAGACGCAGGATTGGTACCTCCCTTCTGCTGAACCCAGCCGGAAGCCGCTGGGCAAGCGAGCTGGTGGGTGCTACCCTTTAAAGGGCGGTCTCCTGCGGCAGGAAGCAAGATTCAGAAGGGCAGAGTGAAGGCAGGGGCAGATGGAGGGCGTCTGCCACCCATCCCCACGTGGCATTCCACACGAAGGGATTTAACTCCCTCTCAGGAATAAAAGGAGAAAGCGGAAATGAATGCATAAGATCTTACGTATTTGAACGTGTAGGTGCAATACTTGTCAGAGGCCTGCAGTCACTCCTGGAATCACTGTGCCTGCCAAAGCCGCGGCGCCTGCAGAGCCACGCAGGGGAACAGCAAGCAGCCCTGCCGTTGATTTTCCCAGCAAGACAAAGCACTGGCAACTAATTACACAGAAGCAGTGTTTCTGGGGGGACTCAGTGCATACTAAAACCAAGCACAAGTACTTTGTGTTCACGTGTGAAACGGAGTTAGGTTGAGACAAATAGTAAACATTATTTTCCAACACACGAGCGTCTGACAGGAAATTTGAAAACCATATGGAATGTGGGAGTTTCTTTTGTGCAGGGTGCCCAGTAGCCCCGGCCCTACCCAAGGAGCCGCTGTGTGCTTCCACCCTAATCATCATAAAAACCTCTACCTTTCTCCCGAATGTATGAGCTGGTAGTTTTCCAGAATTTTCTATAGTGGGTGGCTCATATCAATGGAGAATCATCGGCCTAGGTGATTTCTTTGATTCCACAGATTTAAATTGATGTCTTCTAAATTATGTATTGGCCTCATCCTTTCTCCCGAATACACACGGATAGATCCAATTTTTTCTTGGTGTCTCTCTTTACATCACTAACTGGCATCTCAAAATTTACATGCGAAAAACAAAACCTTGAATCAATTCCTCAACCCATACGTCACCGTCACCCCCCCCCCATTCTCCTCGCCCAGATTTATTCTAGCTTAGTAAACGACAATTTGATTCTTCTAGTTGTTCAGGCCAAAAGCATTAGAGTCTTTTCTGAGACTTCTCTTTTTCTCACATTCCACATCTGCTCTGCGGGCGGATTCAGACATGAAGGCTCTGTCTTCCAAAAGCACTCCAGTCTGAGCCCTGTTTACCACCGCAGCAACCATCACCATCACCTTGGTCCAAGCTGCACTCATCTTTCCCTGAATCGTTACAGCAGCTTCTAGAATGATCTCTGCTTCCACGCTGGTCTCTATGCTTGCGATATGGCAGCCACGTGGGGTGATTTTTTTAAAAGAGTTATTTTATTAATTTGAAAGACAGAGTTACAGAGAGAGAGGTAGAGCCAGAGAGAGAAGTCTTCCATCTGCCGGTTCACTCCCCAAATGGCTGCAACAGTCGGAGCTGTGCCAATCCGAAGCCAGGAGCCAGGAGCTTCTTCTGGGGCTCCCATGCAGGTGCAGGGGCCCAAGGACCTGGGCCATCTTCTTCTTTTTTTTTTTTTTTTTTGACAGGCAGAGTGGACAGTGAGAGAGAGAGACAGAGAGAAAGGTCTTCCTTTGCCGTTGGTTCACCCTCCAATGGCCGCCGCGGCCGGCGCACTGCGGCCGGCGCACCGCGCTGATCCGATGGCAGGAGCCAGGAGCCAGGTGCTTCTCCTGGTCTCCCATGGGGTGCAGGGCCCAAGCACCTGGGCCATCCTCCACTGCCCTCCCTGGCCACAGCAGAGAGCTGGCCTGGAAGAGGGGCAACCGGGACAGAATCCGGCGCCCCAACCGGGACTAGAACCCGGTGTGCCGGCGCCGCTAGGCGGAGGATTAGCCTAGTGAGCCGCGGCGATGGGCCATCTTCTACTACTATCCCAGGCCATCGCAGAGAGCTGGATCAGAAGAGGAGCAGCTGGGACTCAAAGCAGAGCCCACATGGGATGCCAGCACGTAGTCTAAGGGTTAGCCCGCTACCCCACAGCCCTGGCCCTGACCATTATCTCTTTTGACCTAGTTCAGTACAGCAGCCTCCTTGCCCTTCCTCTTGCCTGCTGAAACCTGCGTTCCATGTGGTAGCCATAAATGTTCTTCCTAAACACAGACCCAATCATGAAGTCCTCTCCTACTTAGAATGATTAATTCCCCACTTTCCAGAGGATGAAGTCCAAACACTTTATCATGGCCTCCATACCCATCTACTTTGCCTTCCTCCTGTTACACTGCATGAAACAGTGTGCTTCTGTCATCGGCCAGTCACTCAACATGTGCACCGGAATCTATTTCCTCTCCCCTCACCAATGTCATTGCTTCTGAAGTCATGCTTGTTTTTTTTTCTGTAGAAGCATCTGTTTTCTGTAGTAACATCTGTTTTCCCCATAGTACAGGACTCTTCTCATCAGCACAGAAACATACTGACCATCACCCACATTAAAACATGAAAGTCTCTCTCTAGGTATGGCTCCATTTCTCTGCTTTGATTTAGAGTACTTTCAATTGCTACAGTTGTAAGTCAGGATCCTATGGGATGCCACTCACTGAAAGTTAGGGAACATGGAATGGGGAATGGAACAAGCAAGTCATAATTCTGACTGTGGCCACATGATCCAGTACAGAAATGGAGACCATTACAAACTGCATCTTTTCTTCTTTACCTTGTTATGTGTGTGTTCATACTTGTGTGTGTTATAAATAAGTTATAATTATTACTATGCTTTCCCTCTCACTTTCTTCACTAACTTAAGGTAGTGGTTGACTTTGTGATTAATCTTTCACTTGCACAATTGAAGTAGGGTTTTTGACTCAACTAGAGGGATTAAGATCAGCTGATATGGATGGATACAGTGATGAGGGGACTTTGTTTCTTCCTTGGAGATGGAGATGAGAGTGAGCACACCTGATATTGTTTGCTAGGGCTGTGTCTGAGCCTGTTTTGTGTTATAAGGTAATACCTGCAGAAGCAGAGGCAATAAAGACAAAAATGGAAAATGGGATTACATCAAGTTGAGAAGCTTCTGCACTACAAAGGAAACACTCAACAAGTGAACAGGCAACTGACAGATGGGAGAAAATATTTGCAAACTATGCAACTGATAAAGGATTAATATTCAAAACTTATAGACAGTTCAAGAAACTCAACAACAGTAAAACAAACAATCTAATTAAGAAATGGGCAAAGGACATGAACAGGTAATTTTCAAAGGATGAAATACAAATGGCCAACAGACACGTGAAAAAATGCTCAGGATCACTAGCCATCAGGGAAATGTAAATAAAAACCATAATGAGGTTTCACCTTACCCCATTTAGAATGGTTATCAACTAAAAATTAAAAAAAAATGCTGGTGAGGATGTGGGGGAAAAGGTATTCACTGTTGGTGGGAATGTAAACTAGTACAACCAATATGGAAGACAGCATGGAGATTCCCCAGAGATCTGAAAATAGACCTATCATATGACCCATCCATCCCACTCCTGGGAATTTACCCAAGCAAAATATAGTCAGCATTTGGAAGAGTTATTTGTACTCCACGTTTATTGCAGCTCAATTCACAGTAGCTAAGATATCTAGATGTCCATCAACTGATGGATGGATAAAGAAAATGTGGTATATACACTATGTAATACCACTCAACCATAAAAAAGAATGAAATCTTGTCTTTTGCAAAAAAAAATGGATGCAATTAAAAACGATTATATTTAGTGAAATAAGCCAGTCTCAAAAAGACAAATATCATATTTTTCTGATATGTGGTGGTTAATATAGATACAAAAAAAGTTTAGGAATGAAATAGTCATTTTTGTGATATGATTGTCATTTTTAGCCCTTGGTTAGACTCCTGTGCAACTGTGGTCTTCCTACTTTCTACTTGTTGAATATGATGATTAGTGAAAAATTAAGCCTATGAATATAGAGTGGATTAAAATTATGGCTTTGCAAAAACTGATAAAGATAGGGGAGAGAGGAAAGGAGGGGGATTTGGCGAAAGCAGGAGAGTGAGGGAAGTGTGGTTGTTTTCTTGGAACTATACCTATGGAGTGCTTAAAATCGGCTCTCTTTATATTAGTAAAAAAATTTTAAAGACTACTTGACTGGGTAATTTATGAAGAAGAGAGTTTTGTTTTGGCTCATGATCTGGCAATGGGAAGTCCAAGAGGGAGTGTCCACATCTATTCGATTTCTGTGAGGATCCCGTGGTGGAGAAGTGGAAGAGACTTTGGCACCTTCAGAAGAGACAAAATACTAGGGGTACTAGTATTTTGCTTAATACAGCCTGCTCTTGTAGTAACTGATCCACTCCCACAAGAGAGAGACCTCACTTCTGGAAATGGTCTCCCTTTGTTCTTGAGGGCATTGCTCCCATGACCCAAACACTGGGCCCCTCTCCCAACACTGCCCTACCAAGGAATTAAGCCCCATCGTGAGTTCTGACGACAGTGACCACATTCAAACCACAGCAAGCTGCTGTAACAAGACCCCACAGGAAGCTGGGCTTGTACCACGGATATCTATTTTCTCCAGTTCTGGAGCATGAAGTCTGCGATGAAGGTGCCCACAGGTTTGGTTCTTCCTGAGGCCATCTTCTGGGTTTGCAAATGGCCACCTTCTTGCTGTGTCCCCCAGAGTCTTTCCTCTAGGCATAGACACACCTGTGTTTCTGTCCAAATTTCCTCTTTTTAAAAATAATATTTTCAGGGCTGGCACTGTGGCATAGCGGGTGAGGTCGCTGCCTGCAGGGCCGGCATCTCATGTGGGAGCCAGTTCAAATCCCGGCTGCTCCACTTCTGATCCAGCTCTCTGCTATGGCATGGGAAAGCAGTAGAAGATGGCCCAACTCTTTGGGCCCCTGCATCTGTGTGGGAGACCCAGAAGAATCTCCTGGCTCCTGGCTGTTGCAGCCATCTAGGGAGTGAGCCAGCAGATGAAAGACCTCTCTCTCTTTCTCTCTCTCCCTCTTTCTCTCTCTCTCTCTTTCTCTCCCTTTAATCTCCCTCTCTCTGCCTCTGCCTCTCTGTAGCTCTGCCTTTCAAATAAATAAATAAATACATCTTTGAAAAAAACTTTAAATTAACATACATACAATTATACATATTTGTGGTATACAGTGTGCCATTTCAGTGCATGTATACAATGTGTAATGATCAAATCAGGGTAATTAGAATTTTTATCTCTTCATCATTTTTTTATGTTTGGAGCCTTTGAGCTCCTCTCTTCTAGTTCTTCTCAACTCTATAATAGGATATTGTAAACCACTGTAATTCTATCATACTGTTGAACACCTATTGCTCCTACCTAACTAGGTTTGCTACTCATTCTCCAACCTGCCTCTATCCCCTTTCCCCACCTAGCTTCTACCATTCCCTTCCTAGCCTCTACCCTTCCTGGCCTTTAGTAATCACTATTCTACTCTTTCCTACTTTGAAATCAACTTTTTAAGCTTCCATACATGAGAAAGAACATGCAACATTTGTCTTTCTGTGCTTTTAGTTAGCACAAAGTCTTCTAGTTCCAATCATTTTGCCACAAGTGACAGGGTGTCATTATATTTTATGACATAAACACCATGATTAAACTTCTTTAATCATGGGCCATCATGTATACACAGTGCATTATTCTTTATCCATTCATCCATCAGTGAACACCTCAGTTGATTCCATATCTTGGCTATTGTGAACAGTTCTGCCATAAACATGGGAGCGCACATATCTTGAGCAAAAAGATGAAGGCATCACAATAACTGATCTCAAGACATACTTCAGGGCCAAAGTACAGCATGGTACTACAGCATGGTACTACAGCATGGTACCGGCTTCAAAACCAACACACAGTCCAGTGGAACTGGATGGAAACCCTAGGCATCAAATAATACATCTACAGCCAACTGATACTCAACAAAGACACCAAAAAAGATAAAGAACAGCCTCTTCATTAACAGTGCTGAGCAAACAGGTCATCCATAGAAGGAAGAATGAAACTTGATCTGCATCTCTCACCATATACAAAATTAACCTAAAAAAGAGCAGTGATTTAAATGGAAGACATAAAACCACTAGAAGAAAATATGGAGGACATTATTCAAGACATTAAGATAGGCAATGATGTTTTGGATAAGACTCCAAAAGCACAGGCGAAAGATAGATAAATGGGATTATATCAAACAAAGAAACTTCTATATGGTGAAGGAAACAATCAACAGAGCTAAAAACAATCTACAGAATGGGAAAATATTTTCAAACTAGTCATCTGGCAAGGGTTAATATTCAGAATATATAAAGAACTCAAAAAACTCAACAACAAAGAAACCAAATAATCCCATTCAAAAATGGACAAATGATCTGAATAGACATTTTTTTAAGAAGAAATAGAAATAACCAACAAAAATTTTCAACATCACTAGCCACCAGGGAAATGCAAATCAAAGCCACAACAAGGCATCATTTCACCTCAGTCAGAATGGCTGTTACTAAAAAGCCAAAAATAACAAATGCTGACAAAGATGCAGAGAAAAGGGAACTGTGGTGAGAATGTAAATTAGTACAGCCGTTAGGGAGGTTCCTCAACAACTAAAAGTAGATATACCATCTGTTCCAGCTATCCCATTCCTTTCTTTTGTTTTCTTTTCTTTTTTTTTTTTTTTAAGATTTATTTGTTTGAGAGGCAGAGTTAAAGAGAGAGAGTCACTGGTTCACTCCCCAAATGGCCACCATGGCAGAGCTGGGTCGATCTGAAGCCAGGAATCAGGAGGAGCTTTTGGGTCTCCCATGTGGGTGCAGGGGTCCAAACACTTGGGCCATCTTCCATTAGACTGGAAATGGAGCACCTGGGATTCGAACAGGTGCCCATATGGGATATCAGTGCTGTAGGCGGAGGCTTAACCTACTATGCCACAGCACTGGCCCCAGCTACCCCACTTCTCTGTATATATCCAAAGGGAATAAAAACTAGCGTTATCACGTTTCCTCTTCTGAAGACCTACCCCAATAGCCTTATTTTAAATTAATTACTTCTCAAAACACAGCCACAGTCTGAGATGCTGGGAGTCAGGGTTTCAACAAATGAATTTGGAGGAACATAGTAGTGAACTCTTCATTCATAGGAGGGCTGGTTGGAGAGAAGCATGCTAGTGTATTTTTTAATGATGTTTAAAAAGATTTATTTATTTGAGAGGCACAGTTACAGAGACAGACAGTGAGAGAGAGAGAGAGAGGTTTTCCATCTGCTGTTTCACTCCTCAGATGACTGCAATGGCGGAGCTGGGCTGATTCGAAGCCAGTAGCCAGAGCTGCTTCTGGGTTTCCCCCATGGGTGCAGGGTCCATCTTCCATGCATTCCTGGGCACATTAGCAGAGAGCTGAATTGGAAGTGAAGTAGCTGGGACTCGAACCAGCGCCCATATGGGATGCCGACGCCACAGGCGCCACAGCGTTGGCCCTTAGTGTCTTAATGTTGTTGTTTGAAAGGTAAACACGGATAGAAGAGCCTGTGTCCATTTCCTTGAGTAGCCAAAGACGTAAATCTCACTGGATTGTTGGAGTTTCAAGACAATTCTCACTTCTTTCTATGCCTTCTCCAGTGTTGGGAGGCCTAGAAGCCTCAGAACTAGTTTCCTAGACTCACCTAACAGCAGGAGTCTGGACTGCTGCCGATGAGAGGTGCTCAGTGAGACTTGGAAGGCGGAAGGAAAAAAGGGGTCATTCTGATTCGATCAGAGATGAGCAGGCCTAAGCTTGAGTGGATAGCAGGGGGGCTGGGTGCAGCCTTCGGGCATCTTCCTGTGAGTCACCCACTTTAGTGCCTCCTGCCAGATGAGATCAAGAGTAGTTAGTGGTTCCTTGTCATTCCTGCACTTCCTGGTTTCCAAAACATTAGTAGATTAGGGGGTGGGGGGGACGGGACAGCACAATTCTTTGCAACAAACTTCTCAAAAATCTTGCAATATTATCACTAAGCCTTCTGCCTCTTCTTCAATTACACAGGCATGGAAGCTGAGCTTCCTTCTACAGGCCAGGATGGAGGATTTTTGCTCTCACATCGGAAGCAGAGGCACGGATATGGTTGCCTCCTCATCAGTTCTCATAACCCTCTTTAGGTTTGAATGCCTCCCCCAGAGTCCATGTGTTGGAAACATAGTCCAGCGCTGTGGCTCAATAGGCTAATCCTCCGCCTTGCAGTGCCGGCACACCGGGTTCTAGTCCCGGTCAGGGCGCCGGATTCTGTCCTGGTTGCCCCTCTTCCAGGCCAGCTCTCTGCTGTGGCCAGGGAGTGCAGTGGAGGATGGCCCAAGTGGTTGGGCCCTGCACCCCATGGGAGACCAGGAGAAGCACCTGGCTCCTGCCTTCAGATCAGCGCGGTGTGCTGGCTGCAGTGCGCTGGTCACGGCGGCCATTGGAGGGTGAACCAACGGCAAAGGAAGACCTTTCTCTCTGTTTCTCTCTCTCACTGTCCACTCTGCCTGTAAAAAAAAAAAAAAAAAAAAAAAAAGAAAGAAAGAAAGAAAAGAAAAAAAAAGAAACATAACACTCAAAGCAATTTGTGGTCAGATCATGCAGGCTCTGTTCTCAGATCCCAAGAGCTGGTTTGTTATAAAAGCAAACTGGTCCCTCTCTCTCACCACGTGATGACCTCTGCCACGGTATGATGCAGCAGGAAGGCCCTGGGTAGACACAGCCCCTTGATCTTGTACTTCCCAGTCTCCAGAACTGTGAGCCAAGTAAATGTCTATGTATCATAAATTACTCAGGCTTAGGTATTCTGTTATCGTCACACAAAACAGAGGAAGACGCACCCTCAGGGTTTGGGTTCTAACACTCTTCCCCAGGAAGCTTTGCAGCAGGTGGGTGTTTGCAGGACATACAGGGCGATCCGCCAAGCACTGAACTATGGATCAGGAGACCTTGGTCCCAGGCCCAGCCCTACTATGTAGTTGTTGTCAGGGGCAAAACCCTTGACTTCTTAGGCCTTCATTTCACTAGTATAAGAGAGGAGCAAGGAGGGATGAGTGTTTAGCCTGGAGGTTTAGACACCAGCATCCCACACCGGAGTGCCTGGGTCACTTCCCGGCTCCAGCTCCTGACTCCAGCTTCCTGCTGATGCAGACCCCAGGAGGCAGCAGCGATGGCTCAGTAGCTGGATTCCTACCACCCACTTGGGAGACCTGGCCAGAGTGCCTGGCTCCCAGTTTTGGCCCAACCCTGGGTCGTTGCAGGCATCTGGGGAGTGAATCAGCAGATGGGGGCTGTCTCTTTTTCTTTCGCTCTCCTTCCCTCCCTTTCCAAAAAACCAAAAAAACAAAAAAAGGAAGAAGTAGAAACTACATACGAATAATACTGAACATTTACATATTATTTTTTATGTTCCAGTCATTATTGTGAGGACCTTCCTAAACCCACTCATTTAAAACTGTATGAGAGGGGCCAGGGCTACAGTGTTAAGAGGTTAAGCCTTGGCCTGAGGTGCTGGCATCCCATATGGGCACTAGTTCTTGTCTCGGTTGCTCTTCTTCTGATCCAGCTCTCTGCTATGGCCTGGGAAAGCAGCAGAGGATGGCCCAAGTGCTTTGGGCCCCTGTACCCATGTGGGAGATCCGAGGAAGCTCCTGGCTCCTGGCTTCAGATCAGCACAGCTCCAGCCGTTGCGGCCATTTGGGGAGTGAACCAGTGGATGGAAGACCTTTCTCTCTATCTCTTCCTCTTTCTGTCTATAATTCTACCTCTCAAATAAATAAAATCTTTAAAAAAAAAAACTGTATGAGAAAGATACTGTTACATCCTTATCTTAGAGTTAGGAAAGTAGATATGAAGAAACTCATCCAGCTCGCCTAGGCAGTTTGTGTCCTCATTAGGGCTTTTAACCATTAAGCTATATGACCTCCTATTAAAAAAATGTGTGATAAACAGGCATTTGAAAATATTTATTTATTTATTTGAAAGGCAGAGTGACAGAGAGAGAGGGAGAGAGATCTTTCACCTGTTGGTTCTCTTCCCAAATGGCCCCAACAGCAGGCCTGGGCCAGGCTGACACCAGGATCCAGGAACACTCCATCTCGGCCTCTCACATGGGTCCAGGGACTTGGGCCATCTTCTGCTGCATATGCTGGAGCATTAGCAGGACAGTAGAATAGAAGTGAAGTAGTGGGGACTCAAACCAGCACTCCAAAATGGGCTGCTGACGGCAGCTTCACCTGCTGTGCAACGATGCCAGTGATAAGTAGGTATTGATTTCTAGTTTGGAGATGACCGGTTTGGGGGTTAGTAGCCTTTGTCCCAAGTCCTTTGGACTCTTCAAGTGAAGTCAGGATCCATTGGAACCATGAGCCGAAGGACATCAGGAATTCTAGTTCTTCCTCTCATGTGTCATTCTTCCTCTCCTTGCACACCATCACTTAACATCTTGCTCCACGTGGCAGGTAGAAGGTGGTCAACCTGATGTTGGCAGGCTGCTAGTTAGCAAAAAGAAGGTGAGGGTTGCCAGCCCCTGTGTTGCAGCCCTATGTGCACCACCCAAAACTCCCATTATGCGCCTGACACCACAACATTTCCAAGGTTCCCAAAACAGGGCACAGAATTGGGTGGTACTTGAGCCTTGCCCCAATCCAGCCTGTTTGAATATTCAGTTAAGCCATACCGCAGGTATCACCCCCATGCCAAACCCTATTCATTGTAGTTCACTCTCTTGAGGTTGCCTACACTTATTCCTAGATGATGTAATGAAAAAAAATTTTCTTTTACTTTACTTGGAAGGCGGTTACAGAAAAAGAGAGAGAGAGAGAAAAAGAGAGAGAGAGATTTCTCTTTTGCTGATTCACCCCCAAATGGCTACATGGCTGGGGCTGGGCCAGGCGAAAGCCAGGAACCAGGAGCTCCATTGTGATCTCTCAGATGGGTGGCAGGGGCCCAGATACTTTGGCCATCTTCCTCTGCTTTCCTAGGCACGGGAGCAAGGAGCTGATCAGAAGTGGAGCAGCTGAGACACAAGCTGGTGTTCATCCGGGATGCCCACATCACTGGCGGCGGCGGAACCCACTGCACCGCGATGCTGACCCCAACTATGGAGCCATTTAGGTCCGGCACTGCTTGTTTCACTTGCAGAGCTGGAACGTGGTCTCTTCTTACAGGAAAACCTGTCCCTACTTCAGGCCTGGCCGCCAGCTTGAGCCTAACAGAGAGTAGAGCTATGGCGGCAGAGACCTGTGCCAGCATAGACCTGGGATCTGTGTCTGGTCCCCAACTTGGGAGCCGTGTGCCCTCAGGCAAGAACCTCCCCAAGCCTCTGTGTACTCATTTCAGAACAAACCAGAAAATGCAAACAATTGAACTAGAACAAGAAAACCACATTCTTTGTCTCCCTCTTTCTCCCCTTCCCCAGGCTCCTTTGATGGAGCAGGCACAAGCCCTGCCAGCCAGAGGAGTCCATGGGTTTGATTTCAAAGCTCCAGCAGGGCCTTTGTGCCTTTGAGCAGAAGAGGGAGCCGTGAAAGCTACCTGACTCTTCAATACACTTGCTCATTATTCTCAGCAGGCCTAAGAGTGCGATTTGAAAAGCCTAACGATCAAAGAAACAAAACTGGTCTTCCTTGCAAAGACAGGGCTTAACTCCATTGTGGGAGGCAGCTTTGCAAATTCCGAGGGTAGGGAATGAGGTCACCAGGGCAGGGACCCTAGAGAGGAGAATTGTGTGAATCTCCGGTGGGTGGGTGAGGAGCTGTTTCACAGTCAGCAGCAAGCAGCAGGGCTACTTCTATACTCAGGACCCCTGGGCGCAAGTGATAAAAACGGGCTAGGTGTGCAGTTAGCTGAGCGGCCAAGATACCTGCATTGCTTGTTAGAGTGCCTGGCTCCCAACTGCAACTCCCTGCTAATGCAGACTGTGGGAAGCCACAGGTGACAGCCAGTGTTGCAGCCCAGGGGGTCAATACCAGCCTCTCATTTGAACACTGGTTCGAGTCCCAGTTGCTCCACTTCTGATCCAGCTCCCTACTAATGCACCTGGGAAAGCAAAGGATGGAAGCTCCCTCTCTCACTGTAACTCTGCCTTTCAAATAAATCAATTAAAAAAAAAAGGAAGGAAGGAAGGAAGGAAGGAAGGAAGGAAGGAAGGAAGGAAGGAAGGAAAGAATTGGATTCCTGCCACTCAAATGGGACACCTGAATTGAGTTCCTAGCTCCCAGCTTCAGCCCAGCCCAGTCCTGGCTGCTTTGGGCATATGAGAAATAAACCAGCAGATAAGAGCTGTCTCTATCTTTGTCTTTCAAGTAAATAACTAAATAATTAATTTTTTAAAGATTTATTTATTTATTTGAAAGGCAGAGTTACAAAGAGGCAGAGAGAGAGAGAGATCTTCCATCCATTGGTTAACCTCCCCAGATGGCCGCAATGGCCGGAGCTGCACTGATCCAAAGCCAGGAGCCAGAAGCTTCCTCCAGGTCTCCCACGCAGACTCCCATGTGGGTGAAGGGGCCCAAGGACTTGGGCCATCCTCCACTTCTTTCCCAGGCCATAGTAGAGAGATAGATCGGAAGTGGAGCAGCCAGGACTTGAACCTGCGCCCATATGGGATGCCGGCACTGCAGGCGAAGGCTTTTACCAGCTACACCACAGTGCCGGCCCCCTAAATAATTAATTTTTAAATAAATAAAAATAAAAATTCACCCCCCTCTGAGTGGCCCTCTCACAGTTTGGTAGGACGAATGTAGGGCAGGCACCTTGTGCGCTGCGTGATTTCCAAGGCCTTGCTCAGTGCCCTTGCCTGGCAGCCCTTATTGCAGACTACAAGGAACAAGGGCAGATGCCAGAGGCGACAAAACAATGGCCCTGGGGCCAGCACTGTGGCGTCGCAGGTAAACCCACCACGTGCAGTGCCAGCATCCTCTATGGGTGCCGGTTCTAGTCCCAGCTGCTCCACTTCTGACCCAGCTCCCTGCTATGGCCTGGGAAAGCAGTAAAAGATGGCCAAGTCCTTGGGCAACTGCGCCTGTGTGGGAGACTGGGAAGAAGCTCCTGGCTCCTGGCTTTGGATCGGTGCAGTCCCGGCCATTGTGGCCACTTGAGGAGTGAACCAGTGGATGGAAGACCTCTGTGTGTGTGTGCGTGTGTGTGTAACTCTGCCTTTCAAATTAATAAATAAATCTTTAAAAAAAAAAAAAGAACAATGGCCATGCCCCCCACCCCCAGACACCTTGTGGAATGAGGGGAAGAGGGACCCAGTGCACAGGTTTTACGCTTGGTCTGGATCTTTATCCTTGGAGACTGCCTAAAGTTGTCTCTACCCCCCAAACCCAAGCCCTGGCGAGAGAATCCACAGCCTCCTTAGGAATGCCTTGCACTCCCAGGGGTTACATTCTCTTCTGATCTCTCTGGATTTCAGATTCCTTCCACGTGGATGACCTCACTTCTTTCTCCAAGTGTTACAAGCGCTGTTCACATTTATCTGCATGGTAGATGTTCTCAAGGAACTGTGGGTGGGAGACAGGAGAAGGTGAAGGAAGTGTTTCATCAGGGAGGCAACTCCACTCTTTAATGTTCTTTTCCGCATCCTGGGAGTTTCTCACGTGCGTTCCACACTACGTACCTGCAACTTCCCTGAGTGTTGCTGACTCTTCTTTTCCCTTCCCGTCTCTTTATTCCCCTAGGAAAATGTTGCCTTATTCAACCACACAAGTTGTTGGGGAACCTGATGGTTTATTAATAAGAGGGGAGGACAGAATATTAAAGTTCGAAACAGAGGGAAGTTTAGCCAGACTTGAGTTGTTGCATTAACTTCCATGCTTCTGAGAAATATGCAACGTTCTGCTTATCTAGTTTAATCAGAAATATTACTCATCTTTTAGTAAGTTGATCTTTAAGTAGATCTCAATTTGCCACTCCCTGAAGTATGAAAAAATTGGTTGTTGAGTTCTATGGGGTCTGAGGATTATATAATTTTGGGAATGCTTTTTTTTTTTTTTTTTTTTTTTTTTTTGACAGGCAGAGTGGAGAGAGAGAGAGATAGACAGAGAGAAAGGTCTTCCTTTTGTTGTTGGTTCACCCTCCAATGGCCGCCGCAGCCAGTGCGCTGCGGCCAGCACACCGCGCTGATCTGAAGCCAGGAGTCAGGTGCTTCTCCTGGTCTCCCATGGGGTGCAGGGCCCAAGCACTTGGGCCATCCTCCACTGCACTCCCGGGCCACAGAAGAGAGCTGGCCTGGAAGAGGGGCAACCGGGACAGAATCCGGCGCCCTGACTGGAACTAGAACCTGGTGTGCCGCCGCCGCAGGTGGAGGATTAGCCTACTGAGCCACGGCGCCAGCCTTGGAATGCTTTTTAATGTTGTTTCTTTTTAAATTTTTTTTGAAATGCAGAGCCGGAGAGAGAGAAAGAGAGACAGAGAGAAAGAGAGAGATCTTGCATCTGCTGGATGCATCTGCATCTCCCTCTGATGCCTGCAATAGCAAGGGCTGAGCCAGGTCCAAGCCAGCAGCCAGGAACTCTATCTGGATCTTCCTCACGGGTTGGAGGGATCCAAGTAATTGAGCCATCATCTGCTGCCTCCTTTGGTGTGCATTAACAGGGAGCTGGAATTGGAAGTGGAGGTGGGATTCCATCCCAGGAACTCTGATGTGGAACATTGAGTATCCCAAACAGTGGCTTAAACCAATGCATCGTCAATGCCGGTCCCTATGTTGAGTCTTAAACATTTTTTAAAAAATAATTTTTAAAGAGGTTCCTGAGTAATTCTTTAATATCCTGCTTTGTAGACAAGAAAGGGGACAGTGCTGTTAGTACCTGGGAGGTGCTAATGTTAGCTGTTATCTTGTGCAATTTTGCCTAAAAGTGGAGCTATCAAAGTAACTACAAATCCTAACTGTTCTGATTGTCTGTGTCTTGGGGCACAGATCAAAGCAAAGGCTGTCATTTCCAGTTAAGTTCAACCACCAGAGCCTGCTGTGTTCCAAGAACTTTCCATGCATAATACCCAGACTTCAGTGAATCACAGCTCACGTCTTACGTGGCAGAGAGGCGAGGCCCAGAGAGACTCCCAGTTGCGCAATGGCTTCCTCGCTGTTCTGTGGGGAAGACGTGATCGAGCCTATAGGCAGTTTTATAATCAAGATGTTTAGGAACCTCTTTCCCAGCAGGGCCTAAGCAATGTCTATGTGGCTGGCAGTTTGTCAGGATTCTTAGGAAGGACAAAAAGCAGTGTTGGCTGAGTTACTGGTGTAGATGCTGAGTGACTGGAGGGGCTACTACGGAATAATAGCCCCGGGTCAGTCTGATGGAACCACTGGAACCCTGTGTTTCCTGTTCTCTTCCCTCGATTCTTCATCTCATCAACCCTCTCACTCTCCTATTCCTGGTAGCTGTCACAAAACTTGAGACAAGGGAGTGGAAACTTGGTTGCAGGGGCCAGCATTGTGGCACAGCAGATCAAGCTGCTGCCAGTGATGCCAGCATCGCATGAGTGCTTGTTAAGTCCTGACTGGTCCGCTTCCTATCCAGCTCCCTGCAAATGGACCTGAGAAAGCAGTGGAAAATGGCCCAAGTGCCTGAGCCCCTGTCACACAGGTGGGAGACCCAGATGGAGTTCCCGTTTCCTGACTTTTGCCTGGTCCAGCCCTGTATTCAGCTACCATATTCACTCCTGCTGAATGGACTGCGTGACACCAGAGCAGCTGGCCTTGCACTAGTGCATCCAAGGTTAGCCTTGAAATGAGAGAAGCAAGCAGAAATGACAAGAACTTATCTGAGGGCTAGCACTGTAGCTGTGTGAGTTAAGCAATGCTGGCATCCCATTTGGGCACCGGTTTGAATCCCAGCTGTTCCACCTCAGATCTAGCTCCTTGCTAATGTGCCTGGGAAAGCAGTGGAAGATGGTCCAAGTGCTTGGGCACCTGCCACATGCATGGGAGACCTGGACGGAGTTCCAAGCTCCTGGCCTGCCCCAGCCATTGTGGCCATTTGAGGAATGAATCAACAGAAGGAAGATATCTCTTTGCCTACCCCCCCACTCTGTAACTCTAACTTTCAAATAAATAGATTAATAAATCTTTTTTAAAAAGAACCTGTCTGGAAAATATCCAATTTATGATGACGCTTTTCCTAGCATTCGCATGCTGATTTCTCAGAGATTGTGCGTGCTGGACAATGAGCAAGTGAAGAGCCAAGATGACTAGCCCGAACTCTGTTATATATAACTTCGCATGGCAGCAACAGCCCCTTCTCTATTTAAAAAATTTATTTGCTAGGGCTGGAACATCACACCATTTTTTTTTTTTATGAGCTGGCTCTTGGCTTTCTACAGTGTGATGGGGGATGATGTGGAGGCTGTGTTTTAGATTCATGCATGAGTCTACATCCGATCTGTGTTTTGTAACGTTCCCTCTGGCTGCTGTGTGGCAAACTTATAGTGCAGATGTCTCTGTCCATTTTCTGTGGCTTTTTTTTAAAAAAAAGAATTATTTTATTTATTTGAAAGAGATATAGAGAGAGGCAGAGCGAGAGAGAGAGAGAGAAGTCTTCCATTGCGCTGGTTCAGTCTCCAAATGGTCGCAACGGCCAGAGCTGAGCTGATCCGATGCCAGGAGCCAGGAGCCAGGAGCCAGGAGCCAGGAGCCAGGAGCCTCCTCCGGCCATCCCACATGGGTGCAGGGGCCCAAGGACTTGGGCCATCTTCTACTGCTTTCCCAGGCCATAGCAGAGAGCTGGATCGGAAGAGGAGCAGCCAGGACACGAACCAGCATCCATATGGGATGCTGGCACTGCAGGCGGCAGCCTTACCAGCTATGCTACAGCACCGGCCCCAAGTCAATCTATCTTAAAAACACTTCAGAGACGGAGTAATTCACTAAAGATAGATATTTATTTGGCTCTTGTTTCTAGAGGCTGGGAAGTCGAAGAGTGTGTCTCTGGCCTCACCACACACTGAGCTTAAGAAAAGTAAACATGTGAAGAAGAGAAACTCAAATGACTACTAAACTCATAGGTCAAACAATACGTAAAAGCAAGGCTCAAGGTTTATCAACAGTAGATAATTCTGGGTTTTTGTCCTTTCAAAATTTTATTATTCACTTATGGGAGAGAGAGGGAGAGAGAATCTCCTATCTGTTGGTTCACTCCCCAAATGCCCACAGTGGCTGGGACTGGGCCAGGCCAAAGAGAGGAGAAGGAAACTCAGTCAAGGTCTCCCATGTGGATGACAGGAACCCAATTACTTGAGCTGTCACTGCTGCCTCCCAGGGTCTGTGTTAATAGGAAGCTGGAGCCAGGAGTGGAATGGGGAATTGAATGAGACTAGTCTGATATGGGACACAGGTGTCTGAGCTGGTCTCTTAACCACCAAGCTAAACATCAGCCTGGACATAGTAATCCTGAAAAGCGAATCTTGTTAAGTGGGCAGAGGTCTTCCATGTGCCCGCTCATTAATTAATTAATCTCACATGTAAGCACAAATGAGCTCAAGGCCAGGGCCAGTGCCCGTAGCTCACTTGGTTAATCCTCCGCCTGCGGCACTGGCATCCCATATGGGTTCCAGGTTCTAGTCCCGGTTGCTCCTCTTCTGGTCCAACTCTCTGCTGTGGCCCGGGAGGGCAGTGGAGGATGGCCCAGGTGCTTGGGCCCCTGCACCCACATGGGAGACCAGGAAGAAGCACCTGGCTCCTTTGGATCAGTGCAGCGCTGGCCGTAGCAGCCATTTGGGGAGTGAACCAATGGAGGGAAGACCTTTCTCTCTGTCTCTCTCTCTCACTGTCTATAACTCTACTGGTCAAATTAAAAAAAAAATGAGCTCAAGGCCTTCTAGAAGGAGACCAACATATCCATTCCTTCCCTGGTTACATTAATTCACTTATTCAACAGACATATTGTGACAACCTACCATGCAGCAGGCGCAGGGCTGGGTTACAGGAACATGACGATGAACAGGGTGGCTTCCCTGTCCCCGTGGGCCTGCAGTCAGGTTGGAGAGTCACAAAAGTAAACACGCAGACTTCTGCCTTCAGCAGTCTAGAGGACAACACGACCTGAAAAACGTGCGATAAACACTTGGAAATGCTGGCCAACGTGTGAGGAAATGTAGAATTGAGCATGTACTGAGGAAAAGTCATCTCCAGGGTCCAAAGTGAAGACGGGGCTGAAAACCAGAGTGGTATGCATGGAGCTTAAGCTGGAGAGGCTATGCTGGGAGAGGGCTTTCCTTCCAACAACAGATAATCCACCAAGATGGATTTAATGCGAGACCGGGCTACTCCAGGGCACGAACACCAGGGTGAGAATCACTGGTGCAGCCTTGAAGGCTGAGTATCACGATCCACCCGGACACACTAAGCCAACTGCTGAGGGTGGGAAGAGAGAAGTCACAAATATGCCCATCAGTTCCATAAATGAGGACCGTGGCTTCTACCCACATCACTGCCTCACTGGGTCATGGATCTTTTTTCTCCTTTACTGAGGCATAATTTATAACAGTAACATGCAGAGACTCACACATATGTAAACATTAATTAGCCTTTTCTTCCCTTTTCGTGTGCGGTGTGGATTGGTGATGGTGAAATTTGTCATTTCGTCCACAAGCTGTAAACTATGGAGGAGGATCGTGATGGAAAAGGGGAAGAAATGGATGCCATAACTGGACATGGGTTGACTCTGGAGGGAGCTTAGAGTATCCTTTGTTTGCATGTGAGGTAATTATGTTAGGCAGAGGCGTTTTTAAAAATTGTATATGGTATTTGAAAAAGTGGGAGGATGTTGCTTGGCAACCCAGGGCTGGAATGCAGAGGACATCTGTTGTTTTTCCCCCATCAGCATTCTACTCTCTTTTGGAGAGCGTCCCCTCCTCCACCAATGCTGCTTGGTGGGGCTGTCAGTCACGGTGGTGCAGTGCCATTCGCTAGTCAGGGAATGACACCCCACCCCAGCTAGGCCAATGAAAAGTGCTTTTTTTCCAGAAGAAAGTGTTAGTGGAAGCCAGGAAGGCAAAACACTCTTGCAGCAGGTTCATTCTAGGGCAGCAAGTGAAGCGATTTTTCTATTCACTTCTGCCAGAGCCATCCTGACTTCTGTGTATGTCGATACCAGACCGTTCAGATGAACGGTTTTTCGGATTGTCTTTTCATTCTTTGGATTTTCACATTTTCCTTCAATAAATTCCTGTGCTCTTCCTTAGGTTGCTCGGAGTTGGCTTCTGTTGCTTATACCAAAGAACGTGATGACCAGTTGATCTCGTGGCACTGGTTCCGTCAAGACGGCTCCAAACAGAAAAGAGTCCGCAGGAAGACGACGTTTAGTGATTCCACTTTTTCAACACATACAGGCAGCGGTTTTTCTCACCAGGCGCATGTGTACTTCCATTGTGTCTGAACTGGAAAAGGTTTCAGGAAGAGTCCCGGAGGTTTCTGATACACTGTACACAGAACCACTGCCTAAGGTGTGGTGTTACAGGTTTTGCATTCTAGTTGACTCCAGGAGCTGCCACTCCCACGCATTGTGATCTGAATGGTGCCCTTGGCACTGTGTGGTGCAGCGACCCGTACTCCCCTCGCCTAGTCGGTCCGTGCTGCTGCATTTGGCTTTCTGTGCCAATCTTATGCAGCCTCATCTTTGTCCCGCAGTTCCTCTCAAGCACACAGTTGCGCTTCTCGGCAAGCAGTCAGGGCCATACCCGTCCATCGGGTCAGCTTGTATATGGATCACACAGTGGAGGGAGAACCAGACTTTGCTTCCCAGGAGGTTCCTTGGAAATCAGAAGATGCCTGTTTGCATGCTCTCCAAATTCATATGGTGCATTTCTCACCCCCAGGGGAAACCGTAGTCGGAACTGAAACCTGTAAGAGAGTAATTAAGGTTAAATTAAGGTCATCGTAAGTGCGGGGCTCTGACCTGATAGCATTCGTGTCTGTGTAAGAAACACCAGAGAACTCCTCATGCCCCCAGATAGGCAGGAGCTGAGGCAAGGCCACCAGAGAACACAGCAAGGAGATGGCTGTTACAAGTCAGGAAGTGAGTCTTCCCCAGGAACCAGACTGGCTGACACCTTGACCTTAAACTTCCTAGCCTCCAGAACTCTGAGAAAATACTTTTCTGTAGTTGAGGTCACATAATCTGTTATATTTTGTTATGGCAGCCCAAGCAGATGAAGACAGATTTAAACAGCTATGTGGAGGTGGAGAGAGGGTATTACTGAATTTCGCTCATCAGTAGCACTGATTCCCAAACTGCATCCAATCTAACCACTTTGCTACACAAAGAAGTGAAAAATAATGGGTTGAGTGTTTATCTTGCATCTGCTCATTCAATCCCCAAAGGATGCCTGCTCTGGCCAGGACTCTGCCAGGCTGAAGCAGGGAGCTGGAAAATCAACCCAGGTCTCCCACATGGGTGGCAGGAACCCAACCAACCTGAGCCATCATTGCTGACCCCCAGGGTCTACATTACCAGGAAGCAGAGCTGGGAATTGAATCCAGATCGGCTGCTGATGGACACAGGCACACTAACTGGTGTTTTAACCTTTAAGCCAAACACCGGCCCCTGGATATTTGTTGTGGGGAGGACAGATGAATGAAAGATAGGGGAGAGAATAGAAACAAATTTTTCTGGGGCCGGCGCTGTGGCATAACAGGCTAAACTTCCGCCTGCAATGCTGGCATCCCATATGGATGCTGGTTCATGTCCTGGCTGCTCCTCTTCTGATCCAGCTCTGTGCTTATGGCCTGGAAAATCAGTAGAAGATGGCCCAAGTGCTTGGGCCCCTACACCCACGTGGGAGGCCCAGAAGAAGTTCCTGGTTCCTGGCTTCTGATCGGCCCAGCTCCAGCTGCTGCAGCCATTTGGAGAATGAACCAACAGATAGAAGACCTTTCTCTCCATCTCTGCCTCTCTCTCCAACTCTCATCTCTCAAGTAAATAAATAGTTTTTTAAAAGCACAAGTTTTTTAAAAGCACACACATTCCAGAAAGTTAACATTTAAACAAAAAAGGAATGAATTTTGCTATTTTCTTCATTATATGATCCATAAATATCTTGTCACTATAGCAACGTAATTTCCACACCACCCCCACACTCACAACCACATACATTAAAATGGGAATCATATTAATCATTAGGGAAGTGCAAGTCAAAACCACAATGAAACAACACTTTAAATTCAGCAGGATGGCTATAATGAAACAGGCAATAGCGGGGCCACTGTGTGTGGCACTGGTTCAAGTCTTGGCTGTTTTACTTATGATCCAGCTCCTTGCTGATGTGCCTGAGAAAACAGCAGAAGATGGCCCAAGTGCTTGGGCTCCTGCATCCACATGGGAGACCCGGAAGAAACTCCTGGCTCCTGGCTTCAGATTGGCCTACCTCCAGCCATTGTGGCCATGTGGGGAGTGAACCAGCAGATGGAAGATCTCCTTATCTCTGTCTTTCCTTCTCTCTCTCTCTCTCTCTCTCTCTGTAACTCTGCTTTTCAAATGAATAAATATTTAAAATATTTATTATTAAAAGAATAATAAGGCCGGCGCCGCGGCTCACTAGGTTAATCCTCCGCCTTGCGGAGCCGGAACACCGGGTTCTAGTCCCGGTCGGGGCTCCGGGTTCTGTCCCGGTTGCCCCTCTTCCAGGCCAGCTCTCTGCTGTGGCCAGGGAGTGCAGTGGAGGATGGCCCGAGTACTTGGGCCCTGCACCCCATGGGAGACCAGGAGAAGTACCTGGCTCCTGCCATCGGATCAGCACGGTGCACCTGTCGCAGCACGCCGGCCACGGCAGCCATTGGAGGGTGAACCAACTGCAAAGGAAGACCTTTCTCTCTGTCTCTCTCTCTCTCACTGTCCACTCTGCCTATCAAAAATAATAATAATAATAAAAATAATAAAAGGCAATAGCAAGTGTTGGAAAGAATGTGGAATAATTGGAATCCTGATAAATCGTTGGTGAGAATGTAAAATGATGCAGCCACTGTAGAAGTTCCACAAAAACTAAACATAGAGTTATCACATGATTTAGCAATTCTACTCCTAGGTATATACTCAAGAAAATTGAAAACGTATGTTCATATAAAAATTTGTACACAAGTGTTCATTGTAGTTATATTTATGGTAGCTAAAAATGGAAACAACCCAAACGTCCATCCGCTGATGAATGGACAAACGAAGTGGTATGTCCATAAATGAAAGA
Source organism: Oryctolagus cuniculus (assembly GCF_964237555.1). Lineage (NCBI taxonomy): Eukaryota > Metazoa > Chordata > Mammalia > Lagomorpha > Leporidae > Oryctolagus > Oryctolagus cuniculus. The sequence goes on along the minus strand of NC_091438.1, from coordinate 132,890,997 downwards.
TGAGTCAGCCAGAAGGGCACGAAGAACTAATATACGTGCCACCTGGATGAACTTTGAAACTGTTATATTTAGTGAAAAAAGCCAGACACAAAAACCTGCATGTGATATGATTCCATTTGTATAAACTGTGGAAAATAGACACATTCAGAATGACAAAAAGGAGATTAGTGCTCGCCAGGTGCTGAGGAGGGGGATAGGAAGTGACTGCTGGTGGATAGAGGGCTCCATCGTGGGGAGATAAGAACTTCCTGGAACTTGGCAGTGATAGAGGTTGTCTAACCTTTTAAATATAACAAAAAAGACTGAATGGCACATTTGGAAGGGTGAATTTTTATAGGATATGTGTTATGTATCAATGAAGAAAGCCAGGAATGATAGCTAGCTGCTTCCCATACTTTTAGAACGTGGACAGCTACTCTTTCAATAACACCATCCAACTGTTCATTTTCCACCAAAATCTTAAGCAAGAAGGAATTATTCAAACAACAAGAAGAAAGAGTTCAATACTAATTATGAGCTTTAATTTTAAACAATCTAGATTGTATACAGTACAGATTATAAACCCAATATAAATTTCTGCAACATGCAAACTACGTAGATGCATAATGTAGAAAGTCAATGTTTCCTATAATCCTGCTGTAGAAGTTTTTTTTTTTTTTAAAGATTCATTTATTTATTTGAAAGGCAGAATTACAAAGAGGCAGAAGCAGAGAGAGAGAGAGAGAAAGAGATCCTTCATCTGCCAGTTCACTACCCAAATGGACATAATGGCTGGAGATGGGCCTATCAAAGCCAGGAGCCAGGAGCTTCCTCCGGGTCTACCATGTGGGTACAGGACCCCAAGGACTTGGGTCATCCTCTGCTGCTCTCCCAGGCACGCTAGCAGGGAGCTGGATGGGAAGTGGAGCAGCCAGGGCATATGGAATGCCAGCACTGCAGGCAGCGGCCTTTCCCACTACACTGCTGTAGCAGTTTAACAGATCAATTCTAATGTTTCAAATGCCTCATAAAATAAAAATTTATTTTTTACCCTGACACCCAAAACAGAATCCCACTGCTGATCATCAGATTGTTCTCCATGATGCACAGTCGCAGGCTCCCTCTAGCCTGTCTCCATCTTAAGCACAGTTTTCAAAGTTGCCACAGAGGCAGAAAGAGCAGGTGTTTGGTAAAGTGACTAAGAGGCTCCTTGGGGTGTCCCCACCCCATGTTGACATGCTTGGGTGTGAGTCCCAGCTCTGCTCCCAGCTGCAAACCCTGGGATTTGGTGGTGATGGCTCAAATGGTTGGATTCCTGCCACCTACAGGGTTGACTGGCTTCTGGCTCAGCTAGGCATTTGGAGAGAAAACCAGCAGATGGGAGTTCTGTTTTTCTGTGTCTCTGTGTGCCTTTCAAATAAATTTTAAAAGAATTATCTGCAAATCCTTTGGCCAGCTCTTGGGCACATGGCCATAGCTATCTAAGAGAGACTGAGCAGGTGAGCAAATGAGTGCCCAGGAGGCAGGAGAAAGAGATTCCTTAAATTGTTGGCTGATCTCTGCCACACCCACCCTATTGACAACCATGTTGATAATCTAGAGCAAAGTCCTCCAGTGATTTTGGTTGGCATATATTAATATCTAATAGCCTCTAAAACACTGAAATGGAAACTTACTGTGCATATTGGATCTTATGCAAAGACTAGGCTGAGATTTATCTCCCTGTGGAATGACCTTCTTAACTCCTTCAACAGAAAATTCATATTGGCTTGTTTTTTGGATTATCTCTTGTTTTCATTCTCCAAAGTTCATGGTACATTATCACCATTGATTCTTGTAATTCTCCCTCCCTTTCTTCTCTCCATCTCCCCCTCCCTCTCCCTCCCCCCCGTCTCTCTCTCTCTCTCATATTTCCTTTCATTCCATAGCCTGCTTCCTTTCGCTCTCCTTAGAAAATGACTGTAGTGTGTTCCATGTGTATCTGTGTTTTCACAAAATGAGTGTTTTGTAGAATGTTTTGTGCTCATATGTTTTAAATTTGCACAAGTTGTTTGTGTTCCTAACTTATTCCGTGTCTTGCTTTAAAAACTAGCACTGCTTAAAAGTTTGAGCCCTAGCCCTGCTAAGCGGACATCTGAGCATTGTTCCCAGCTGCTGCAGAGGGCTCTGGTGTGCCCTGAGCATATTTTATGCACTTACTCTCCAAATGATGGAACCCAGACTGTTTCCCCTCCACAGCACCACAAATAATGTGGCAATGAACATTCTAGTTCATGACCCCTCATGAAATTGTGTGGGAATTTCATGGAGATCTAGCTTCAGGAACAGATTTGCTGGGTCATTAGTTGTACAATCATGCATCACTTAACAATGGGATATGTTCTGAGAAATGTGTCGTTGGCGATTTTCATTGTGTGGACATCATCAAGTGCACCTACACAAAGCCAGATGATGTGGGTCAGTCACTTGCTGTGGCCTCTTGATGTAGGAAGAGACACAGTAAACAAGAGATGAATAAGATTGCTGCCGGTGTTAACCCGGCAAAATGATTTCCAGTCAATTTTTATTATAAGGAGAAAAAAGGACACCCTAGAGTAATGGTAACAAAGTATAACATAAAAATGCATAGATTAGGGGGCCAGCATGGTGGCATAGTGGATAAAGCTGCTGCCTGTAGTGCCAGCATCCCATATGGGCACTGGTTGGAGTTCTGGCTGCTCCGCTTCTGATCCAGCTCTCTGCTATGGCCTGGGAAAGCAGTAGAAGATGGCCCAAGTCCTTGGACCCCTGCACCTGCATGGAGAACCAAAAGAAGCTCTTGGTGCCTGGCTTCAGATAGGTGCAGCTCCGGCCATTACAACCAATTGGGGAGTGAGCCAGCTGATGGAAGACCTCTCTTTCTCTCTCTCTGCCTCTTCTTCTCTCTATGTAACTCTGATTTTCAAATAAATAAGTAAATCTTAAAAAAAATACACAGATCAGTGACATAGTCACTTATCATTTCAAATAAATAAATCTTTTTTAAAAATCAAGACTTTTGGTTCATTCAAAGATTGTGTAGACAAAGTTAAAAGACAGATGACAAAATGGGAAAAGGCATTTTGTGTGTCTAATACCAACAGGGATTATCATGTATAGCAGAGTTTGCAAGCTTTTTTATGGGTTAACAGTAAATATTTTAGCTAGTTTTCTGGTTCTGATGGTCTCTGACACAACTATTCAACTGTAATGTTGTAGCAAGAAAGTAGCCATCAACAGTGAGTGTGGCCATGTTGTAATAAAACTTTATTTAGAAAAACTTGAGATGGCTCAGATTTGGGCCATGGTTTGCTAATCCCTTTCATAGATAATGTCAATGAGAAAATATAGGAACTGACAGTGGCATGGTGGGTTAAGCACTACCTGCAAGGCTGACATCCCATATGAGTGCTAGTTTGAGTCCCTGCACTTCTGATCCAGATCGCTGCTAATGTGCCTGGGAATGCAGTGGAAGTTTGACCAAGTGCTTGGTCACCTGCCACCTACATGGGAGACCTGGATGGAATTCCAGGATCCTGGCTCCAGCCTGGATCAGCCCAGTCATTGTAGCCATTTGAGGAATCAATCAACAGATAGAAGATTCTCCTTTTCTCTTTCTCTCCACTCTCCTGCCCCATAACTCTACCTTTCAAATAAAATAAGTAAAATTTTTAAAAGATGAGAAAATACAGGAGCCCCAATTTTTTTTTTTTTTTTTTTTTTTTTTTTTTGACAGGCAGAGTGGACAGTGAGAGAGAGAGACAGAGAGAGAAAGGTCTTCCTTTGCCGTTGGTTCACCCTCCAATGGCCGCCGCTGCAGCCGGCGCACCGCGCTGATCCTGGCAGGAGCCAGGAGCCAGGTGCTTTTCCTGGTCTCCCATGGGGTGCAGGGCCCAAGCACCTGGGCCATCCTCCACTGCACTCCCTGGCCATAGCAGAGAGCTGGCCTGGAAGAGGGGCAACCGGGACAGAATCCGGCGCCCCAACCGGGACTAGAACCCGGTGTTCCGGCTCCGCAAGGTGGAGGATTAGCCTATTGAGCCACGGCGCCGGCAAGAGCCCCAATTTTTAAAAAAGATTTATTTATTTTAAAGACAGAGTTACAGAGAGAGGCAGAGACAGAGAGAGAGGTCTTCCATCCAACGCAACGGTAGGAGCTGCGCCGATCTGAAGCCAGGAGCCAGGAGCTTCTTCCAGTTCTCCCACGTGGGTGCAGGGGCCCAGTGAGTTGGGTCATCTTCTACTGCTTTCCCAGGCCATAGCAGAGAGCTGGATTGGAAGAGGAGCAGCCAGGTCTCAAACTGGCACCCATATGGGATGCTAGTGCTTTAGGCCAGGGCATTAACCTGCTGTGCCACAGCGCCAGCCCCTATAGTCTTTCTTTCTTTCTTCCTTTCTTCCTCTTTCTTTCTTTCTCGTTCTCTTTCTTTCTTTCTCGTTCTCTTTCTTTCTTTCTTTCTTTCTTTCTTTCTCTTTCTTTCTCTCCCTCCCTCCCTCCCCCCTCCCTCTCTCTCTTTCTTTCTTTCTTTCTTTCTTTCTTTCTTTCTTTCTTTCTTTCTTTCTTTCTTTCTTTCCTTCCTTCCTTCCTTCCTTCCTTCCTTCCTTCCTTCCTTCCTTCCTTCCTTCCTTCCTTCCTTCCTTCTTTGGCAGGTAGAGTCATAGACAGAGAGAGAGACAGAGAGAAAGGTCTTCCTTCCATTGGTTCACCCCCCAGATGGCCCTATGGCCAGCACTGCACTGATCCGAAGCCAGGAGCCAGGTGCTTCTTACTGGTCTCCCATGTGGGTGCAGGGTCCAAGCACTTGGGCCATCCTCCACTGCCCTCCTGGGCCACAGCAGAGAGCTGGACTAGAAGAGGAGCAACCAGGACTAGAACCTGGCACCCATACGGGATGCCAGTGTCGCAGGCTGAGGATTAACCAAGTGAGCCACGGCACGGACCCCTATGGTATTTCTTAAATGAGTCAGTTCCAGAGCCGGCGCTTTACATTTTTCAGACATGCGAGGTATTTTAAATTGTTGCTACTGAGTTTTTGTTCTCCAGTTGTGATGTGACACATAATGTGAACAGTATGCTGATTCTTTGGTATTTGAAACTTATTGGTAGCTTAGTGTATGGTCAATACTTAAAAAAACTCCATGGAAACGCTTGCTGAAAATTTATATTCTCAAACATTGGGTAAGATTTTCAAAATGTAATCTGTTAAATCAAACTTCTTTTTAAACTGCTTGCTCATTTGGGATTTCCCCTCTCAAAATTGTTTGCTATATATGACATCTTTGGCAAGAATTGTCCAGGTTCTCCTTTTTTGCTAATGTGCCATGAAATATTCAGAAATTTTGTGGTGTAAATAATATAGTCAATACTAAATTGTGAATTTGTGAAGTTTTACACCAAGCAGTTTGTCAGTGTTTTGAGATAGTGATATTTGATATCCTCTTTATATGAACTGATTGACTCCAACTTTTAAACTGGAAAGTCTTTGTAAAATTATTTTGAAAATAATTGCAACCATCTGATGAAATCTCTGTAAGTCACATGGTTTAGATTGTTCATTGTGTTTGTGTTCTGATCGTGAAACATGAAACAAAAATAATTAAATATCGGTCATAACAAGTGCATATTAGCATAGAAATGGATTTCAGATGCATATCCCAGTATCCATGGGAATTTTATTTTATGTTTTTGCTTGTTTGGTTTTTTTTTTAAGACTTATTTTATTCACTTGAAAAGCAGAGTTATGGAGAGAGAAGGAGAGACAGAGCGATCTTCCATCTGCTGGTTCACTCCTCAAATGGCCACAATGGCCAGGCCTGGGTCAGATTGAAGCCAGGAGCCAGGAGCTTCTTCCAGGTCTCCCACATGAGTGCAGAGGTCCAAGCACTTGGGCCATCCTCTGCTGTTTTCTCAGGCACATTAGCAGGGAGCTGGATCAAAAGTGAAACAAGTGGGACTCAAACTGGCACCCAAATGGGATGCCAGCATTGGATGCAGTGGCTTTACCTCCTATGCCGCAACACCAGTCCCAATTTGCTTATTTCTTGAAAGGAAGGGGGATTTTCTTAGAATGGCTAAGTGCCAACTCAATTTTTAGATTCTTTTATTTACTTACTTATTTTTATTTATTTGCAAAACAGAGTGACAGAGACACAGAGATCTTCTGTCTTCTGGATCACTCTCCAAATGCCAACAACAGCCTGGACCAGGATAGCCCAAAGCCAGGAGCCCAGAACTCCATCTGGGTCTTCCACATGAGTGGTAGGGATTCAAAGACTGTTGCCTTCCCAGGATTTACATTAGCAGGAAGCTGGACCAGAAGCAGGAGAGCCAGGATTCAATCCCAGGCACTCTGATATGGGATGTGGGTGTCTCAAGTGGTGGCTTAACTCCCTGTGCCACAGTGACCACTCCTCACAGAAATTTCAGAAATTACAAAATAGTATTTTAGTTTAATGAGAAAAGTACGGTTTACTTAACAGATGGCACTGGCACAATTAACCATCTACCTGGAAGAAAAGATTAGATTCCCAAATTATAATATTCAGAAATAAGTTCTGAATGCATCAGTTTAAATGTTAAAAAAATTGTTTGAATAGAATCTTGAAATCTAATTGTAAAATTTAGAAAACCCTTTCAAACAATTGAAAAACTCAGAGGGGGAGAGAAAAGTTAGATCTACAAGATCTGACCTCATAAAAATCCATTTTTCTGATAAGGGAAAAAAAATAACAAAGCCAAAAAGATGACTAAATGATAGATTGGAAAATCGTTTGGAAGGCATGGAATTGAAAAGGGGTTAATAGTTGTACTGTACAACGAGAGCCTATAAATTGGCAGCACAAGCCTGGACAGCAAGGGGGATATAGTTCACCCCACTAACTCACCACCCTCTTCTATGTTTCCCCTCAGGATGAGAGTCTGTGAGGACCACGGAGACGCAGCTTTCCAAAGACGATGGCAGAGGGGCTACGTCAGCGAGGGGTGGGCTGCACATGCAGTGTCTTAGATCGCCCCTCAGAGAGACCAGCTGCTGTGAGGAGGGCAGGTCGCTCAGAGCTTCCAACTGCCACCCCGTTAGGACTTGCCGAGGCACATTCTCCAGGGATGAGTCCCAGCCTGGGACTGCCCCAGTGGGCCGTTTGCACCTGAGGGGGGACCCCTGTGGGCAATCAGCCTGACCAAGTCTTTCTCAGAGCTGCAATGTACTCCGAACCTTTTCCCACTGTCAATCTAAACTAAACAACCGCAGAGAGATTCTCCAAAGAACAATGATATTTATCCAGGAGCTCTGCAGTGGGACTGTGCAAGCCACAGCAAACTGGATGCAGTCAGAGAGGTTGAAGCAAAGGGAAGTTTGTAAAGGCAAACATAAAGACAATTACACCACATATTTTGAAACAATAATCTCTGGCCACAGTGATTAATAACCAGGGTGAAATCAGTCTGAGGTTAAATGGACAGGGGTTGGGCACATGTCCTTACGGACGTACTATTTCTAGAAGGTTGTGGTAGCCTCTGTGCGAGCTCTGACAGTGTTTTGTGATTGGTACTATGAGTAAGAACCTGTTCTTTATAACCAGGTGACTTGATTTCTTTTTTTGTTAGGGCAGACGTAGGCAATTCTATTTTTTAAAAAGATTTATTTATTTATTTATTTGAAAGTCAGAGTTACACAGAGAGAGGAGAGGCAGAGAGAGAGGTCTTCCATCTGCTGGTTCACTCCCCAATTGGCTGCAACAGTCGGAGTTGCGCCGATCTGAAGCCAGGAACCAGGATCTTCTTCCAGTCTCCCACGTGGGTGCAGGGGCCCAAGGGCTTGGGGTCATCTTCCACTGCTTTTCCAGGCCATAGCAGAGAGCTGGATGGGAAGTGGAGCAGCCAGACTCGAACCAGCACCCATATGAGATGCAAGCACTACGGTCGGTGGCTTTCCACAGAACACCACAGCGCCGGCCCCAGAATTCCATTTTGATTCTGACAGCATTCGCATTGTTTTACCACCACCCCTTCTTCCTTCCCTCCACTCCTTTCATGTGTCGGTTCTGCATCATGGTGTCAGGAGTCTCCCTGTCTAATCCTGCTTCCTCTCAACTACAGGTTCCATCCTTAGCATCGCTCACCTCTCACAGCTTCCACCCTAAGCATCGCTCAATCGTAGACCTGAATTTGCAGACAGTTTGGTCTGGGTGCCGCCATACAAAAGCCTAAAATGTGTGGCATTGGCTTTGTAACGACTCAGTAGACAGAGGCAGGAAGGATGCTGAGAAGGGCCAAGGAGAGAGCTTCAACAAGGGGCTCAAGGAGGCTGTGGATGGGAGCACAAAAGCAAGTGAGGAAAGTTACTGGACCCTGGAGGAAAGAAGTCCTTCCCTGGACGGCATGGCAGTACTGTCAACTGGGGTGGTACAGAAAAGAGCAGTGGTCCCTAATGAGCCAGGTGATCCAGGCAAGAATTCCAGGTACATTCCCAAGGGGCTACCTGGTTTCTACATGCTGCATGTGATAAAACGTGAGAGGGCTGAGATAAACTAAAACACCAACTATGACATAAGAAGGACACCACAGAGAGCATGATCCTATTTAAATGAAATGCTCAGAACAGGCGAATCTTTCGAGGCAGGAGGTAGATTTGGTGATGGCCTATGGCTGGGCAGGGTTGGGGTGAAGGTACTTTGGCCTGAATTTTGTGTCCCTCAAAATTGTTATGCTGGGGCCGGCGCTGTGGCATTGCAAGTAAAGCCACTGCCTGCAGTGCCGGCATCCCACATGGGCGCCGGTTCGAGTCCTGGCTGCTCCATTTCCAGTCCAGCTCTCTGCTATGGCCTGGGAAAGCAGTAGAAGATGGCCCAAGTGCTTGGGCTCCTGTACCTGTGCGGGAGACCCAGAGGAAGCTCCTGGCTCCTGGCTTCAGATAAGTACAGCTCAGGCCATTGCAGCCATTCTGGGGAATGAACCAGAGGATGGAAGAACCCCCCCCCCCCCGCCACTTCTGCCTCTCTGTAACTCTGCTTTTCAAATAAATAAAATAAATCTTTAAAAAAAGAAATTCCTATGCTCACATTTCACCTCCCATGTCTCAGTGCTCAGAGTTAGGGCCTTCAGGATTGATGACGTCATGCGGGTGGAGCCCTCGTGGGTGAGAAGATTCCCTGTAGAAGGGCTTGAGGATGTGGCTTCCAGGTCTTCTTCTATACGAGAACACAGCATCCATCCCTTTTGCTTGTCCACTCTCCCTTCAGCCCTGCGAGGATGCAGCAAGCAGGCCCTTGCCGGATACGGAATATTGGCACCTCCAGCTTGGGCTTCTCGTCTCCAGAACGGCAAGAACTAAGTTTCTGTTTCTTATAAATTAGCCAGGGCCAGGGACTTTGTTAACAGCCTGAACTGACTAAGCTGGAGGAGAGGAGGCAGGGAGGGGGATGGAAACTCACTGCTGACCAACACCGATTTCCTCTCAGGGGTGCTGGAAACGTTCTAAGATTGGTTGTGGTGATGGTTGTACAGCTCTGTGAGGTGGTGACAGTCCCTGGACCGTGCACAGTATGTGAATTAGATCTCAGAGAAGCTCAGCTATATGTACGTTAGGGACAGGACTTAATGGACGTGAACATAAAACTGCTTTTCATTGCCAGCCTCTCCAGATAGGCAAATGTTTCTAAAATTTAACATTGGCTCTTGGAAGACATAAAACCCAAGACACCTTCAGGAAAACATTATCTAAAGAGGAAGCTGGGGCCAGTGTTTGGCGCAGTGGTTAAGATACTATTTGGGGCTGGCACCGCGACTCACTAGGCTAATCCTCCGCCTGCAGCACTAGCACCCTGGGTTCTAGTCCTGGTTGGGACACTGGATTCTATCCTGGTTGTTCCTCTTCCAGTCCAGCTCTCTGCTGTGGCCCAGGAAGGCAGTGGAGGATGGCCCAAGTGCTTGGGCCCTGTACCCGCTTGGGGGACCAGGAGGAAGCACCGGGCTCCTGGCTTCCGATCGACGCAGCACGCCGACCGTGGCAGCCATTTTGGGGGTGAACCAATGGAAGGAAGACTTTTCTCTCTGTCTCTGTCTCTGTCTCTCTCTCTCTCACTGTCTAATTCTGCCTGTAAAAAAAAAAAAAAAAAAAAAAAAAAAAAAAAAAAAAAAGATACTATTTGGGATGCCCATATCCCATGTTGGAACGTCTGGGGTTGTGTCCCAGCTCCACTCTTGATTCCAGCTTCCTGCTAATGCACACCTGGAAGGCAGCAGGTGATGGCTCAAACAGTTGGGCTCCTGCCATCCACATGGGAGACTTAGATTGGGTTCTGGACACATAGCTTCTGCATATCTTTGTTTCTCTGTTTTTCAAATAAAAATAAATAAATAAATTGTGGGGAGCAACTCGGACTATACTGTTACTGGAATTAAGACTTATTCTATGCATCTGCTCTCCCACAATGTGGCGCTGGGAGAGGAGCGTACAGCTTCTACCCAGCTGCCCCTTACCAACTTGATAAGCTGCAAGAGCCACTCCTGATTGGAGGAGAGCGGCGCGCTCGGCGTGTGGGTAGCAGAGCACGGATTGGTGGAGAGGACTATATAGGAGGGGAGAGACGGCATGGTGGTGTGGGTTGGTTAGAGAGTGCGTTGGAGAGTTCGCGGGGAAGTTCGTTACTTCGTTCTTTCTCACTTCTCTCTACTCATTCTTGCTTTGGGAGTTTGCTGTTTACTTATTCTTACTTTACTATAGAAAGGACTTGTAAAAAAAGGGAACAACAAGCGTCCGGTCCGGTGCGGCTCCTCCGCGTGCGGAGGAGCAGCAATAAATAAATAAATAAAAATTTTTAAAGTAAAAAAAAAGTTGAGGGTTAAGACCTTAAAATATCTAAGGAGTTGCTCCATAGATCCTATCAGATAGAAAAAGGCTCTTCTGGGGCCAGTGTTGTGGCACAGCAGGTTAAACTGCTGCCTGTGGTACATCCCATAAGGGCGCCAGCTCGAGTCCCAGCCACTCCACTTCTGATCCAGCTCCCTGCTATGTGCCTAGGGAGGCATAAGGGGATGACACAAGCCCTTGGGCTCTGCCACCCATGAGGGAGACCAGTACAGAGTTTCAGGCTCCTGGCTTTGGGCTGGCCCAACCCTAGCTGTTGCAGCCATTTGGGAAGTGAACCAGCAGACAGAAGATCTCTCTGTAACTCTCCCTCTCTTTCTCTCTGTAACTATGACTTTCAAATGAATAAAGTAAATCTTAAAACAAAACAGGGCTCTGCTAAGTTCTTAAGAATGTTATCTCACAGTAGTCTCCAGGTAGAGAGAGCCTATCTCAAAGAGATTGGGGAAAGTGGCTTTTGTTGAATGGAGTATAAATTGATACACAAAAAACCCACAAAGCTTTTAAGAGAATTGCTTTGGCAAAAGCACCCTCTCTAGGACTAATAGGGACATAGACAGTACATGATGAAAAGAGGCCTCTGCACCCCTACCACCCTACCAGCTTGCAGGCAGGAAGCAGGCTGAAAAGGCTACTCAGACGCAAACTCAGTTTTCTGGTGGATGATTCAGAGGGTGGAACCAAGAGGCCAGATACTGAAGCCAAAACCACAATGAATGACTCAGGCAGTTGGGCTATGTTATCTAATCTAACCCCATGCCTGCTGGGTTTCAGACTTGTTCCTGCTGTGTGCCTCCCGTTTTCCCTCTTTTTGAAGGGGAATAACTATAGAGGTTATCCTACGCCTTCCCCACCATTGTGTGTAGAATGAGTAGAGCCACAGATCCTTGTCTCTTCAGTTCCTGCTTTGCAGGAAGGGGTATCCAATTAGGAGATAAATCAAAAGGCTCTCAAAATAGTCCAGGCAATAGGTGATGTTGGCTGGAAGTGGGTAACAGTGGAGAAAATGATGAGAAAGTGATGAGATTTAGAATGTATTTTGAGGGGCCAGTGGTGTGGCATAGTAGGCTAAGCTTCCGCCGGCTGTGCCAGCACCCTGTAAGGGTGCTGGTTCCTGTCAATGCTGCTCTTCTTCCCATCCAGCTCTCTGCTTATGGCCTGGAAAAGCAGAGGAAGATGGCCAAAGTGTCTGGGCCCTGGCACCCACGTGGGGAACACAGAAGAAGATCCAAGTTCCTGGCTTCGGATCCGCCCAACTCCAACAGTTGAAAGCATTTGGGGAGTAAACCAACAGATGCAGGATCTTTTTCTTTGTCTCCCTTTCTCTGTAACTCTGCCTCTCAAACAAATAAAACATTTTTTTAAAAAAGAATGTATTTTGAAGTTGAGACAACAATGTATAGAAATGTATTAGACGTATAAATGGAATGGGGGGACCAGCGTTGTGGCATAGCCAGTAAAGCAGTCATCTGCAGTGCTGGCACCCCATAGCCAAACCTCTCAAATAAATAAATCTTTAAAAAAAAGAAAAAAGAGAAATGGAGTATGAGAGGGAAAAGAAAAGTTGAATATGACTCAGCAGCTGTCAGCTTGAAGAACTGGGTGAATGAAGATCTCCCTCCAACCCCTTTGTCTGTTTCCTCTCAGAGCAAAATTTTTAAGAGTGGCCTGCCTTGCTGTCTGCATTTTCTCATCTCCCACTTTTCATCCTGTTCCTATCTGATCTCTGCCTACTACTGATGTGGGATAAGCAGGCAGGTAGTTAGTTGACGTCTGCTGAGCTAGAAGTTGCAAGTCCCCATGTATAACACTATCCTCCTACTTGTCAATCAAAATGCCCCTGTTCCTGGATGCATCTGCTTCATCAGGGACGGAAGGACAGGGATGTCATGAAAATTTGCACATTAAGCTCCACATGGAACTTGTGGAAGTGCCACAAGTTCCCAGGTGGCTTCACACCTGCAGAGGCACCGCCCCCTACCTCATAAAAGAGCCCAACAACTGGGAGATGCTCTCTGCTCTCTCGTCCACTGCAGACCATGGCTGGAGGTGTTGCCAGATGTCTCTCCTTCCCCACACCTCCTCCCTTCAGGCAATCTTCTGGCCCACTGCCCACTCATGAAGGATGTGTCTCCTTGTGGTGCAACCCTTGCTCATGTGTGTATGTGTGTTCACTTTCACTTTTTGAACACAATTTGTTATCACTTTTGCACCTAACACATCTATACACTTAGTATGCTTGTCTTTGTGCAAGATAAGAGCCTAGAGTAAAAATTAATATACCCCAGCCCACATCACTATCACTCTACAAAAAAGTGCAGTTGATAAAATCACCAGTGGCCACTAGGTTTCTCAATCTAGTGGACATTATTCCCTCTTTTTATGTGACCACTCTTTGTATTTAGTGAAGGCATCCACCACCTTTTTTTTTTTTTAAGAAAAGATTTATTTGTTTATTTGAAAGGCAGAGTCACAGAGAAGCAGAGGCAGAGAGAGACACACAGAGACAGAGAGACAGAGAGAAAGGTCTTCCATCCATTGGTTCACTCCCTAAATGGCACAATGGCTGGAGCTGTGCCGATCCGAAGCCAGGAGCCAGGAGCTTCTTCTGGGTCTCTCACGTGGGTACAGGGGCCCAAGGACTTGGGCCATCTTCCGCTGCTTTCCCAGGCCACAGCAGAGAGCTGGATTGAAAGTGGAGCAGCCAGGACTTGAACCAGTGTGCATATGGGATGCTGGCACTGCAGGCGATGGTTTCACCTACTACGCCACAGTGCCAGCCCCTCCACTGCCTTTTGAGACACATCTTCCCTTAGTATTTTTGAACCATACACTTTTCTGACTCTGTTATCTCCCTGATTCCTCCCTCTACATCTCCTTTTCTGGCTTGTCTTCTAATTCACTCTTTTTTTTTTTTTTTTTTTTTTTTGACAGGCAGAGTGGACAGTGAGAGAGAGAGACAGAGAGAAAGGTCTTCCTTTTGCCGTTGGTTCACCCTCCAATGGCCGCCGCGGCCGGTGCACCGTGCTGATACGATGGCAGGAGCCAGGTGCTTCTCCTGGTCTCCCATGGGGTGCAGGGCCCAAGCACCTGGGCCATCCTCCACTGCACTCCCTGGCCACAGCAGAGAGCTGGCCTGGAAGAGGGGCAACTGGGACAGAACTGGCGCCCCAACCGGGACTAGAACCCAGTGTGCCGGCGCCGCTAGGCGGAGGATTAGCCTAGTGAGCCACGGCGCCGGCCCTAATTCACTCTTAATGGAGCTCGTTTCAGTAGTTCTGGCTTATCCTTTTCTGATTCACTATATATTCTCTCAGTATTAGAACTCCTAAATCTACAGATTTAGGATTTGGCCAGATTTGTCTTTTGAGCTCTGGTTCTCTATGTCCACCTGCATATTCAGAAAGTCCCACAGAGAGTGCAAACTGAACATGTCCAGGACAGAACTCATTACCCTTTCTCTCCACACTTACTCTTGCCCCAGTATTCCAAGTCTCTGTAGGGAAACACCGCCCACCTGCTGCTCAAGCCAGGGAACCGAGTCTCTTAGACTGCACACCCCTCTTTCGCATTCCTGTAAGCAGCCAGGAGCTCCTATCATTTCCATCTCTCAGATCACTCCCAGACGAGTCCATTTCTTTGCACCCCTATTGCTGCCACTGTAGTCCAAGCTATCACCATCTTCTGCGCTTGATTTCTCTATCAGCTCCCTTTTCTGGCCTCCTTGCAACCACTTTGTCCCTTCTCTCTGCTTTGGCTAGGAAGTTCTTGTTCAAACACAAATAGCACCATGCACTTTTTTTTTTTTTTTAAGGTTTATTTATTTATTTGAAAGTCAGAGTTAGAGACAGAGAAGAGACAGAGAGAGGTCTTCCATCTGCTGGTTCACCCCCCAAATGGCCGCAACGGCCGGAGCTGCGTCAATCCAAAGCTGGGAGTCAGGAGCTTCCTCTGGGTCTCTCACGTGGGTGCAGGGGCCCAAGGACTTGGGCCATCTTCTACTGCCATCCCAGGCCACAGCAGAGAGATGGATCGGAAGTGGAGCAGCCAGGACTAGAACTGGCGCCCATATGGGATGCCAGCGCTTCAGGCCAGGGCGTTAACTTGCTGCGCCACAGCGCCAGCCCCATCCATGCACTTTCTTAAAGTCCTTCAGTGATGTCCTTAGGTGAAGGTTCCCAAATCCTCAATACAGCACATAAAACTTGGCAGGATCTAGACTTTGAAGGCCCTCTCACCCCAGTCCTCTATCACTTCCCTTTATTCTCTGTGCCCAGCCACATTGATCTCTGCTCAATTCCTTGAAGCTGCTGTGCTCTCACCTCCAAGTCTTAGTATTTTACCCATCTGGCTAACTCATCCCCAGCCTTAAGGTCTTGTATTAAATAGTATTTCCTCAGGGTAGCCTGCCCTAGTCCTCCCAGATGAAGTCAGCTCGCTCTGGGTGTGTTCCTCAACCTTCTGAACTTCTGCCTGACAGCACTTTCCTGATGATTCTTGTAATTGTACAGTAGAATATCTGTTTCATGTCCTTATTTGTCACTAGATTGTTAGCTCCATCCGTAATGACAGACTGTGCCTGTTTTATCCACCATCGTGTCCACAGTGCCCAGGAGCACCTGCAGTGTAGTTAGATGCACACTAAGCGTTTCTGATCTGGCTGACAGTCAGGGAAAACCTAAGAAGCACTGGCCTTTGAGAACATCCTAGAACTATCTGAGACTATACCCTCCTTCTCCTGCCCTGAGAGAGGTTGTCAGGGCCAGGGGAAAATGGAAGTACTCTATGACCACTACAATGTTCGGAAAGAACATTGATCACAGTTTCACTTATTAGAGTGAACACTTAGAAACTAAAACCCTAACTGCCCAACAATGGGGGAATGGCTTAGTCCATTATACCAGTGATTTAAAAGTATTGTCTAATACAGGAAATCCTCGTTTTTCAAATAACACACTGCAAGGGGCACTGATTTGTAAAATGCATAGAAATTGGGCCATTCCAGATGAATGAGGATGGGATGGCGCTTTGACTTTCCCAGCTTTTTCTTTAATTTTCCCTCCCCCATTTTTCTGTCCCTCTGCCCCCAAGCCTTGGAGGATTTCCAGTTCCTGCCTCTATTCTTTCTTTGAAAGCCAGGACATCATTTCTGTCCTAGATTTCCATGAGGCACTCTCAAATGCTTTGTTGTGTTGTTGCTGTTAAACTGGCTCAAGTTGATTTGCTGTCGCTTGTAAATAAAAAACAAAACAAAACTTAAATAATATGTGATAGAGAGTCTTAGTCCTGGAGTCAGAAAACACTGGTCTCAAATCTAGATTCTGAGTGAGCAAGTTAACCATTTTCAACTTTAGTTTTTTCATCTGTAAGGGGAATAAGACTTAACTTTTGGAAATTTTTTAAACAATCAACATGAATGTATTAAAAGACTCAATATTGAGCAAGCTGTCAAGAAATGTTATATAAATAAAATTAAAGCTTTATTCGGAAACCTCTTCCACCCCATCCAACTTGAAGGAGAGGATAGCTGGATTTAGGCAGCCTACATCAGCAAGGCTGCCATCTTGTGGCAATTTACCAGCACGCTGTCCAGCGTCACTGAGCACATGTGAAGCAAGGTGTATCCAGAAACTACAGCTACATGACAGCATGGCAGGAGAGAGACAATGGAGTAAATATAATGACTTAACACATGAGACGGGGCAATCCATCATTGGACAGAGCAAGCAATAAAGGACCTGGGACTGCACATCTAGGAACTGTCCTGTGCAGCAGGGTCAGAGGAAGGGGCAGACAGTACTGACTGATGGAGGAGCAGACAGGTATATTGCAGAGTACCACTCAAGCCAGGGTTGACCTGCGTTTGAATTGATAGCTAACCTGATCCTACCATTTCTTTTCTCAAGGCTTCAAAACCATTAGCAGGCCGGTGCCGCAGCTCAATAGGCTAATCCTCCACCTAGCGGCGCCGGCACACCGGGTTCTAGTCCCGGTCGGGGCGCGGATTCTTTCCTGGTTGCCCCTCTTCCAGGCCAGCTCTCTGCTGTGGCCCGTGAGTGCAGGGGAGGATGGCCCAGGTGCTTGGGCCCTGCACCCCATGGGAGACCAGGAGAAGCACCTGGCTCCTGCCATCGGATCAGGGCGGTACGCCGGCTGCAGCGCTCCAGACGTGGCGGCCATTGGAGGGTGAACCCATGGCAAAAAGGAAGACCTTTTCTCTGTCTCTCTATATATATATCCACTCTGCCTGTCAAAAAAAAAAAAAAAAAAAGCCATTAGCAGAAGTCAGTCAACACCGTACTCCTCATAACACCATTACTCCCAGATCACAGCTCCGGTGTCCCTTCCAGAGGTGCTGGAGGAAGTCTGCCTTGCCTTTTCCAGCTTCTAGAGGCTGCCCACACCACCAAGACCTCTGCTTCTATTGTCAGTTCTGCCGGAGCTCCTGCTTCCCTTTTCCCTTCAAGGGATTCATGGGATTATGTAATCCAGGACAATCAACCCACCTCGACTCTTGACTTAATCAGATCTGCAAGGGATTTTTTTTTTCTGCTTAAAGTATCATATTCACAGGTTCTGGAAATTAAGATGTGGACATCTTGGGTAGGCCATTATTCTGCATAGCATGGCACATTTTTCTCAACTATACGTTCAGATACATGGTGGGAGTATTTACACCACAATTATTGGCAAATGCTACAACCCACGGCCTTTCTTCCTAGAAAGACTATTGATAAACTTCACCTGAATACCTCTGTTTGACTGAGGCAGAATCTGTTACCAAGATCAAAAGGATTGTCAGCACTCAACAAAGGAAGGTAGGGTGATGAATATAATCTAGAAGGTACAAGGGATACTCCCTAGTTCTACATCCAATGTAAAAAATTAATGGAAAACTATGGGAATACTATACAGGTTAGAGAACCAAGAATTCCAACTCCTCAACAAAGACAGTTTGATCACCTACAGAAAACTCAGTGATAGCCTCAACTGGATCAGATCCTTATGAATTAGATCATGGCATTGCTCATTCAATCCCTCTTTTTCCATCTCTATGACTCTGACAAACTGAGGTGCTGGCTGAAGATAAAGAGAATTTGGAATAAGTAGTGGATATGTGAAATCCAAGCTACCAACTAAGGCCTTGTCACCAGTTAAGAAGTTTCTTGCCATGTCAGTTAAATGTTTATGTATTATATCTGATTTTCCTCTCCTCTCCTTTCCCTTCCCCTCTCCAAGTTTAGTCCATCAGTTACAGAACATTGAGGCAGGATCATTACGGACTTGGAGGGAGGATTATTACTCAGAGGTCCTGGATGCAAAGGAAGTAACTGACGAGACTTCAGCTTGATTCCTTTTTTCTTCTTCTTTTGTTTCTTTTATTTATTTGAAAGACAGAGTTACAGAGAGAGAGAAGGAGAGGTAGAGAAACAAAGAGAGGTCTTCCATTTGCTGGTTCACTCCTCAGGTAGCTGCTGTGGCCGGAGCTGAGCTGATCTGAAGTCAGGAGCCAAGAGCTTCTGGGTTTCCCACGTGAGTACAGGGGCCCAAGATTTGGGCCATCTTCTACTGCTTTCCCAGGCCATAGCAGAGAGCTGAATTGGCAGTGGAGCAGCTGGGACTAGACCCAGTGCCCATATGGGAGGCCGGCTCTTCAGGCCAGGGCTTTAACCTGCTGAGCCACAGTGCTGGCCCCTTGATTCCTTTTGTAAGGTAGGAAATGAATGTAGTGAATATAACCCCAGGGAGAATTGGTTTAATTTGGATTGTATTTTGTTTTTGTTTATTGTGGGTTTTTTTTTTTTTTTTTGAAATGTAAGTGTAGAAAGAAGGGTATTTGTTGATGTTGAACAATCACAGGGGTTTTTAAAATTATTTTTTAAAGATATATATATATTAAAGATTTACTTATTTATTTGAAAGGCAGAGCAACAGAGAGAGGGAGAAACAAGAGATCTCCCATTGGTTGATTCATTCCCAAATGGCCACAATGGTCAGATCTGGATCAGGCCAAAGCCAGGAGCTAGGAACTTCATCTGTGTCTCCCATGTGGGTGGCAGGAACCCAAGGACTTGGGTCATCTTTTGCTGCTTTCCCAGGGCATTAGCAGGGAGCTGGATCAGAAGTGGAGCAGCCAGGACTCGAGATGCCAGCTTTGTAGATGGCAGCTTAACCTGCTTGCTGTTCCACAGGGCCGGCCACAGGAGTTTGTTATAGTGGACATCTGTCATTCTTATTGGACACTTGAGCATTTTCTTCCTCTTTGTAAATTTGGGCAATATCCCAAACACAAGAGAGAGAATGCACCCAATACTGTCAAAGTTCACAATGCTGTCACTTCTAGTGTAGCAGACCCTGCCAATTCCATTCTTGTTAGGTTGGGTTCCTTGAGACAAGTAAGTTGGAAAAGGGAGAAGAGTCAATATAGGGTTCTCAATGAATGGCTTCTGTTCTGGGCAACTGGTCTCTGGCCCTTTGGGACCCTGAGAAACATGAAATGCCCATCAGAAATGTCCCTCTACAGGACATAGAAGCGGCACTATTTGGTCATTGTTATATCTGGCTATGACTCAGGTCACAGGGTATATTTTGTACAGCTTCTCAGAAAATGCTAGCTTCCCAATTTCAAATCCTGCACCTTCCTGCCTTTCCTCTCCTTAAACTCAATGTGGTGGATTGGCCAACAACAGCCACCTTGCCACTGTAGGGGTGAGACGAAGCGAATCACGCGTATCAATCCTGGTTACTGAGGCAGTAGAACTGCCTGCCTCCAATTTTCTTGTATGTGATAAAAATATCCATAAAAAGTTTCACTGTAGTCGAGTTGTCTGTTATCTGCAGGCAAAAGCTGATTTATCTGGTCTCACGTGCAACAAAGGGCACAGGCCAAGACTTTGAATCGAAAGCTAGCAAAGAAGCAGGGTCAGTGGGCAAACTCAGTGACGAGCAGCATAGTGGCAGTGTTCTGGTGGCACCATCCCTGGTGCTGACACTGCTGACCTTATTTTACTTTCTGGTGGCCTTCACCAGGGACACAGACAATAGATTCTCTGTACTGAATAATAATTGTTGCCGCTCGCTGAGTACTTGCTGTGAGCCAAGTGTTTTATAAATTTTCTCTCCTAATCCACATCAAACATTCAAGATGGGTATTAATATCCTTCTCTGAGGTTAAATGAGGAGAACGCCAAGATCACAGTTAGGAAGTGGCAGAGTTGGGATTCAATTTCAGGTCAGAGTGACCTCAAAGCCAGATCTCAGCTTCTGCGTTATATTGCCAATATTTCTTTAGCCATCTCCTAAATTCTGGACCTGAGACCCTGGCTCGGGCTGGAGCCTGGGGCCCTTCCCCAGGAGGGGAAGACGAGACTCTTGAAGACTGTTGTCTGTCATCAGCCCCTTCTGGCAGGGGGCTGTAGAATCTGCCCAAATGTTGCCAGGCTCAGAGCCAGGCTGCACAGATGCACGCAGGCCTCCCAGCCAGGCCGGGAAACGCTCCAGAGGAGCCGCCAGACTTCTGTGTCTGAAACCCTGAGAGATAAGCAGGAAGCTTGGGCAGCACCCTCAGAGACAAAACCATTCTGCCGAGATCCAGACAAAATAAGATGGTGGCGACTGTGTGAACCAATGACTCCCTGTGGCAAGTCTCCCTGGTAAACTCATTAACTGCATTCCTTCCATCCCCTTTCTTCTCAGGCTGGATTTGGAGGCTCAAAGCCCCCAAACTCAAATTCAGTCTGCCTCCCACCTTCCATTCACCCACACCCCAAGTCTCTGAGCCACCTTGGCTCCCTTTCGCCCTGTTTTATTTGCTAAATTTTGTCTATAAATATTTACCTAGTATCAATTTTGTGCTAGATAGACAGGGACTTACAGAGAGGAAGGAACTTATAAGGGAGGAAGACATTCATACATAATTGCACAAATGTAAAAGCCACTGCCTGCAGTGCTGGCATCCCATATGGGCACTGATTTGAGTCCCGGCTGCTCCACTTCCGATCCAGCTCTCTGCTGTGGCCTGGGAAAGCAGTAGAAGATGGCCCAGTTCCTTGGGTCCCTGCACTCGCATGGGAGACCTGGAACCAGAAGAAATTCCTGGCTCCTGGCTTTGGATCAGACCAGCTCCCGCCATTGCGGCCATTTGGGGAGTGAGTGGATGGAAGACCTCTCTCTCTCTCTCTCTCTCTCTCTCTCGTTCTCTCTCTACCTCTGCCTGTCTGTAACTCTGCCTTTCAAATAAATAAATCTTAAAAAAAAAAAAAAGATTGTAACAACTGGGGTGGGTTTGTGGCGTAGTGGATTAAACTGCACTTGGGACACCCCACCCACATACCACATTGGGGTACCTGGTTTGAGCCCTGACAACTCTAGGCTTCCGATCCAGCTCTTTACTAATGCACCTGAGAAGCAGCAGATGATGGCCCAAATACTTGAGTTCCTGCCACTCACGTGGGAAAATCAGATGAAGCTCCTGGCTTTGGCCTGGCCTACCCTTGACTGTTGTGGGCATTTGGGGAGTGACCAGCAGATAGATGATCTCTCTCTCTCTCTCTCTCTCTCTCTCCATTCTGTCACTCTTTCAAATAAATAAATATTAAAAAAAAAACAAGATTATAACACCTACCAGGAAGGAGAAATAATATTAACTGACTGTATACCTGGTGTCTCAGTCTCTTCCTATTGCTATAATACCTGAGACTGGATAATTTGTAAACAATATAAATGTATTTCTTAAGAGTTCTGGAGGCTAGAAGTCTAAGATTAAGGTGCTGGCAGGTGCAGTGTCTGGTGAGAACCCTTCTCTGCTTCCAAGTGGACACCTTATTACTGCATCCTTACATGGTGGAAGGCAGAAGGGAACAAGGGCCCAGCTAGGTCCTTCAGCCTCTTTATAAGGTACTAATCCCATCTGTCTTCCTGGGGCTCTGCTCTCACATGGTCTAATTACTTCCTACAGGCCCAACCTTCTCATACTATTGTATAAGGAATACATTTCAAAGCGATTTTTTTTATGATTTACTTTATTTGTTTTTAAAAACAGAGTGACAAGGCCGGCGCCGCGGCTCACTAGGCTAATCCTCCGCCTAGCGGCGCCGGCACACCGGGTTCTAGTCCCGGTCGGGGCGCCGGATTCTGTCCCGGTTGCCCCTCTTCCAGGCCAGCCCTCTGCTGTGGCCAGGGAGTGCAGTGGAGGATGGCCCAAGTGCTTGGGCCCTGCACCCCATGGGAGACCAGGAAAAGCACCTGGCTCCTGGCTCCTGCCATCGGATCAGCGCAGTGCGCCGGCCGCAGCGCGCCGGCCGCGGCGGCCATTGGAGGGTGAACCAACGGCAAAGGAAGATCTTTCTCTCTGTCTCTCTCTCTCACTATCCACTCTGCCTGTCAAAAACAAAAACAAAAACAAACAAACAAAAAAAAAAAACAGAGTGACAGAGAAAGAGAGAGAGAGAGAAAGAGATCTTTCATCTGTTGATTCACTCCCCAAAGGGCCATGAAAGTCCCGGCTGGGCCAGGCAGAAGCAAGGGGCCTTTAGAAACTTGGACTATCTGCTGCTGTCTCAGGCACGTTAGCAGGGAGCTAGATCGGAAGCAGAGCAGCTGGGTCTTGAACCCAAGCTCTGATATGGGATGCTGGTATGCAGGCAACAACTTCACCTGCTGCACCACAGCACCAGCTCCTCAGAATGAATTTTAGAGGGGACAAAAAATTCAACTTATAGCATCTGGGGACTAGATCCAGTCTGAAGGTTCACTCTTATAACACATCTTTTTTTTTTTTTTAAGATTAAAAAAATTTTTTTAATCTATTTGAAAGTCAGAGTTAAAGAAGAAAGGGGGAAATCTGCCATCCATCGGTTCACTCCCCAGATGGCTGTAATAGCCAGGGCTGAGCCAGGCCGGAGCCAGGATTTCATTTGGGTCTTCCACGTGGGTGGCAGGAGCCCAAGTACTTAGGCCATCTTCTGCTTTCCCAGGCTATTAGCAGGGGGCTGGATCAGAAGTGGAGCAGCTAGACATAAATAGGCCTGTATGAGATGCCAGCATTGCAGGCAGCGGCTTTACTCCCTATGCCACAATGCTGGTCCCACATCTTTTTTTCTTTAAATTAAAAAGGGAGGGACTGGCACTGTGGCACAGTATGTTCAGCCCCCACCTGTAGCCCTGGCATCCCATGGGGTGCTGGTTTGTGTCCCAACTGCTCTACTTCCAATCCACTTCCTGCTGATGGCCTGGGAAAGCAGCAGAGAATGGCCCAAGTGTGTGGGCCTCTGCACCTAGGTGGGAAACCCAAAGGAATTTTCTGGTTCCTGGCTTCAGATAGGCCCGGGCCCAGCCATTGCAGCCATTTGGGGAGTGAAACAGCAGGTGGAAGATCTCTCTCTCTCTCTCTCTCTCTGTGTGACTCTCCCTCTCTCTGTTTGTAACTCTGTTCTCAAATAAATAAATAAATCTTAAAAAAAAAAGAAAGTAAAAAAATTTTTGACACATAAAAATTGTACACATTTATGGGCTATCATGTGATGTTTTATTTGATACATGAATATGTTGTGTAATGTCCAATCAAGGTAAATATTGCCTTGAACATGTAACATTTTTATGACCTTGTCTTTTAAAATTTTATTTATTTATTTAGATTATTTGAAAAGCAGAGAGACACACAGACTGAGAGAGGCAGACACAAAAGATCTTCCATCTACTGGTTCACTCCCCAAATGCCTGCAACAGTCAGGGTTGGGCCAGGCCAAAGCCAGGAGCCAGGAACTCAATCTGGGTCCCCCATTCGGGTGGTAGGAATCTGACTGCTTGCACCATCACCTGCTGCCTCTGAGGGTGTGTATTGTCAGGAAGATGGAATCAGAGCTGGGACTCAAACATCCACACAATATGGCATGTGCTGCACCAAACACTCAGCCCTTAACATTTCTTTATGATGAAAACATTCGCAATTCTATCTTTTAGTTTTTATTTAATAGAAAAATATGCAGTATATTATCTATAGTCACTCTACTGTACAACAGAATCCCAGAACTTCTTACTCATAACTACAACTTAGCATCAAATCACCTTCTTTTCATTTATCATCTTCTTATCATCATTCTTTATTCCTTTCATAAAAATGGTGTTAGGGCCAGCATCTGGTGTGGTAGTTAAGATGCAGCTTGACCACTGCATCTGAAATTGAAGTGCTTAGGTCTGAATCCTGGCCCTGCTTCCCATTCCGGCTTCTGCTAATGCAGCAGGTGACGGCTCACGTACTTGGGTCCCTGCCACCCAACTGAGAGACTCAGATTGAGTTCCAGGCTTCTGGTTTTGGCCTGGCTCAGCCCTGGCTGTTGCAGGCATTTGGGGAGTGAGCCAGCAGATGGAGCTCTTTTTGTCTGTCTCCCTGACTTTCAAAAAACAATACAAAAACAAAAGAACGATGTCTCGTGTTGTCCCCACTGCTGCATTCCCACACCATGGCTTTGATTCAGATCCTCACCATATGTTTGTCTCTATCTCCTAACAGGCCTCCCTGCCTCCCACATAAGGCCTCTTGCTCCCACATAAGCCCATGTTCTACACTGTAGCTATAACTGTATTTCTAAAATACAAGCTCTTCTTTGCTTTCACATTTAGTTTTCACCTCTCTTGCCTGGCACAGTTTGCCCAATTTCTTTTTTTCAGCCTTATCTAATATGCCTTTTTTATAGGAACCTCTCCGTCAGCCTGGCCTAGATTCTCATCTCCTGCATTTTTGCTCTGCAATATTCTACCCATCCATCTGAGGCCAGGAAATGACCATTCTGAACTCAAGGCACTCTCTGCTTTGAGCACATGTTAGAGGACAGCCATCATGGATGAGGCACTGGTACTAAACATTAGGCAAGATTAACAAGGAGGAAAGATCTGGAAGCCAGGAGTCAGCACATCTTCTGAGGTGTGCTTGGAGAGTAATATCTGTTTCTGAAACAGACTGTCTACTCCCTGGGGGCAGTGACCAAGTCTGACATCCACTTCTGTACCTCAAGTTGTGCCCACTTGAAAACAGCACAGTGCAAGGCACATAGGAAGAGCTCAATACATTCCAGTGTGCAGATTTAAAAAACAAATGAATAAAAGTGACAGATTGTTCCTCAACTATGTCCCATTAGCTATGGGTGCAAGTGTCTAGACTCCTTAAAAGACTAGACGTTCTATGAATGACTTATTTGCATGTGCACTTTTTATTGCTTTTTAAATATTTATTCATTTGAAAGGTGGAGTTAGAGAGGAGAGCCTGAATTCCAGTCTCTCCCATGCGTGGCAGAAGCCCAATACTAGGGCCATCTTCTGCTGCTTTTCCAGGTGCATTAGCAGGATTGGCTGCTCGGGACTGGAACCAGTGCTCAGATGAGATGAGAAAAAGATTAAGAGGGCCAGCAGAACCATATCATATGTCCTGGGCTTCCCACACATGAAGCGCTTACATTTAACCCTTTGATGTTGTGTCCAAACAAAGTTTTGTGTGTGTGTGTGTGTGTGTGTGTGTGTGAGAGAGAGAGAGAGAGAGAGAAAGGGAGAGAGCGAGTTTTTTGTTAAATGTAAATATTTAAAATATAACTTCTGTACTACTTTTGGTCATGTCATTTTTCTTTTAGACATACAGGGAGACACAGAATTGGAAAGAGGCCCAGAGATGCATCCGAAGGAACCTGTCCAAACGCTGCCTGCCTGTGAAAGGCCTAGGCCAGGGCGGGGAACCCAGCGTGTCCACAGGCCCAGATGCCTTTGCGGCCTCAGATGACTGCAGTATGGTCTATGACATGGGGTTAATTTAGCTCCCGGGGTTTAGAATCAGATGTGTTTTCAAAGTCCCAACAGTTACTTTGTGACCTTGGCAAATGATTCAGCTTCCTCATTTGAAAACCACAGAGGACATAATGGTAGCTGCCACAGAGAGCTGCTCTTAGGATTCAGTGAACACGCGCTTGCAGCCCTCGACACAGGCCTGGCGTGCAGTCAGTGCACAGTAAATGGGAGCTGTTATTCTAAGAACCGTATTTGTTGAACGATTCCCTCTGGCATAAAACGCTCGCATTCAACTTGAAACACGAGCTTTCAGTCTTTCGGCTCAAGGGGTGGGAACCGTAGCACTCGCCTATTTTCTTCTAGAAATAAATCATCGTGGGAGGATAATGACCCGTTGGAAAGTGTGAGTCTCGAGGGAACAAAGATCTGAATCCCAGGTCCGAGGAACACGGAAGCGGTGTCCCCTGCGAGCTGCAGCCGCGGTGCGGAGCCCACCCCCACGAACCCAGCAGCCGCGGGACGGGCACGACCCGGCCTCGGGAGCGGGGCGTTGGCGCAGCGGGGCAGCAACTCCTCCGTTCCGCTCGCCTCACTCCTGGGGACCACACCCTGCGCGATTAGAGGAAGGACTCCCCAGGCACGGGGCGGAGGCTTCGGCGCGGCCCCAGACCTGACCATCTATGGTCACAGAGCGCGCCCAGCGAACAGGAAGTAGGCGAGAGTGGAAGGTTTTTTCTCCACCTTCGCAGCCTGGGCAGGGCCGGCGGGGGCGGGGGCGGGCGCGCCCAGTCACCCAGGGCTGGGTCCCCAGCACCCCTCACCGACCGCCTTCCTCACGCCTAACCTCCGTCAAGTCCTTCCCGATCTACTGCCTTCTCAACGTTACAAACCGGGAAACCATGCTATGCAACGCCCAGGGGGAGGTGGAGCCTGGCCTTGATCCCCAAGGGAGCTGACGGCCGCCTGAGATCCCTGGCCCCCCACCCCCCAGTCCTTTCAAGACCCTTTAGGGACAGCAGTGAAAAGGGACTGGCCTTTTTCCATTGAGATCAAACCGACAGGAGAATTAGCCACTCTTTGGCCTCCTTTCCAGTGCTCTCGGCCTCCCCATTGGCTCGGACCGCAGGGGGCAATTCCGGCACTGTAAGGTAGGCCAAGGGGAGTGGCCCAGGCTTGGACACGCCCCTTTGGGGGTCGCTCCCGCCCAGGGGGCGGGGCTCTTCGCCTTGTGCCCTCGGCGCTGGCCGGTATTCTCTCTCCGAGGCGTGGGGTAGAGAGGGCGGAGTCGCGAGCCGGCAGGACAGACCACCCCACCGAATCCCGGTCCAGCCTACCGTTGCAGCCGGCGGTTCATTTCCGGTGGGGGCGCCGCGCCCAGTGAGGGCCCGGAAGTGGGTCGCGCGAAGATTGCTGGGCGGTTCTTGCCGGAAGTGGAGAGCGGCTGATCGCAGTACCGAGGTGAGGCACAGCTCTGAGGTGGGGGGTACGTTGCTGGGTGGGGACTGGGGCTCCCCTCCTGAGCCCATCGGCCCCTGGTGTTGATATTGCTTTTCTGGCCTAAGTGCGTGTAGCGACCCTTGCTGAGGGGGTCGGGGCTGAGGCCCTCAGGCCGATCGGGACTGCTGGGCGCGGTCTCTTGAGGTGGGGCGGGGGTGACCAGCTGAGACCGGCTGTCCCGGGAGGTCCTTCCAATCGATCTTGTCGCGCTGCCGGTCAGCCTCGGCGGAGGTCTGACTCCTGTGTCCTGACTGAAAGGAAACCCCCGAGTCTTTACCCCTCTCGCTCCCATTGCAGAGATGGGCAAATAAACCCCTGGAGGGAAGAGGCTAGGGAAAACCATACAGCGAGTGAGGAAAAGAATGAGAATCATTCGGTTCCAACCCCAGATCCTCCCCACGTTCCTTTCCTTGGACTCTCCGACTTGGGGGTCATCTTCCGGTCTCGGCAGTTGCAGGTTAAAGGCCGCCCGCTGTGTGGAACTTTTTTTTTTTTTTTCTTCCAAATTCAGTTGTTGGCATGCTTGGGGAGTTTTTCCAAGTGAGGTGGGCAAGTTCTACATTTGCAATCAGATAACTTCCCCTGCCTTCTAATCTGCTGCTCTTGCTCTGAAAAGCCACGCCAACTTTATTGGCGGTGTTCTCTACGTCTGGACCTGAGATCAGAATGGCTGGGGTTCGGCTCGGCCCCGCTGCTGGGGATCTGCGGCCGGGGATGCCTTATTTAACATCGCTGAGCTTCACTGTGCTCATCTTTTAAGTGGAGGTCTCTGCACCTCACAGGAATAAATTCAGTGGCAGCATTTCCGCCAGCTCCAGGGGGTGCCGACTGTGAAACCAGAAGCCGGACCCTGCGGGCATGGAGCTAGCAGGGTTGGCAGGAGCGTCTGAGAAGTCATTACAAGCCAGTGTTAGGCAAGAACAGGGTCCTGTGAAAGGATGCGACCGAGGGTTCAGAAAAAGCCTTTCAAAGTAGAGTTGAAGATGCGTTTCAGAGGACGCACGGGAGTAGGTGCTGGGACCGGGGGATGAGAACATCTTCGAAGTTACTGTCAAAACCGCGGCGCTGGAGGCTGCTTGCAGGGCTCCCTATCCAAGTGAAAATCCCCGAGTGGAGCAGCACATTGATCATTTACCAAATATTGAGACCCTTAGTAGGTGTGAAGCTGGGGACAAAGAGTGCAGTGTTCTCTTGGAGTTTATGAGGGAGGAGGGCGCAGGCGAGTGTATAATGGATGGCTTACATTGTCAATAGTGCTCTGTGGGCGCCCGGCATCACGAGAGCACCCGGAAGTACCTGAGCTAGGTTTCCAGTCCTCCGGGAGGAGTTGGGTGGCTGAATCGTACACTTAGCCATGGGATGAAATTGGAAAAGGAATTTCCAGGCAAAGAAGACTGCAGGTGCAAGGACCTGGACATGTGGAGGACCATAACTAGTTCAGTTTAACTGGAATTTCAGTAATGCTTAGGGAAGTGGAGTAAGTGAGAAGCGACGAGGTCAAATATGGAGGAACTCACAAGGCATGCTAAGGAGTTTGGGTTTTACCCTGAGAGCTGTGGGGATGCTTTGAAAGGATTTTATGTAGGAAAACAGTATGACCAGGTTTCTGTTTTAGAATGTTCACTGTCAAGTGGGAGAGAATCAGACGCTGTAGGGGAGTAGGCCAGTGTTTTGCTGTACTGTATCAATGACTTGAATTCAGGGAGTGAGTGGAAATGGGATTGTAGATGAGGCACCGATTGGAGCAGTATTAAAATGGAATCCGTGGAGTTGGAGGCCAGTTAATTTATGGGAATGAAGAAGTTAAGAGTAGTTAGATGATTGCCTGCTTTTCTGACTTAGGGTACTGGGTGATACCATTCAGCTCGGGAATGGAAGGAGTAAATTAGGGAGGTGACACAGAAAGAAAATGGATTTTGGACATGTTTAGTTTGAAGTGTTTGTAGCGCGTCTAGGCAAAGGTTTTTAAGAGAGTGCCCCAGCCAGAGCAAGCAGTAAAGATGTGGAGGCAGGAGAATGCCTTTATTCAGTGAAGGACCTGGAGCCTGGACTTGGACAGAAGAAGGAAAAAGGTCCATATCTGTTGAGTTCCGAAGGGCTTTTATTGCCTTGTTTGAATGCATTTGGATTTTATTTGTGGTTGGCAGTTTGCTGACTGAGTTGCCACCATCCAGCATATAGAAATTTCTGTAGGAGTTTCCTGCCTTCCCTGGAAACACTTCCATCAGGTGGGCATAATTGATGTCTTGGAGGGTTTAAATAAAATAGTAGTAGTGAAAATACTTTGTAAAGCATAACCTGCCAAAAGTGGTGGTATTCTTCAGATTCAGTGCCTGTATGTTTGCTGGGAGGGGGTCAGCTGTTGAGCTAGTTGTAAGATGTTTCCTTGACCTTTTTTTCTCACCACGCCCCCCCCTTTCTTGGATATGTATACATTTGTTTAGTTATAGTTATTATTATTATTTTTTTATCCAGGACTGGCCTTTTAATTAAGTGACTTCCTCTTTTTGTTTTTTCCTGAGGCATTTTGAGTCCAATTCATTTTGCTTAAACAAGCAAATGCAAAGTATCTTTGGAAATTGAACCCTCTGGTTTGCAATTTAACACTGAGATTTGAAATCTGAGGATTCTTAAGCCATACCTTATCCATTCCTAGTGATTATTCCTTTGAAATGTCATCATTAGTTTCTTTTCTACTGACCTGGCTTTCATACTTGTTCCTTCAGCTTCTCTACCACAGCTAGACTAATTTTTTAAATGCTCTTTAAAAAAACCATTGACATTTCATTACCTTTCATTGGCTTCATCTTTCCAAAGAATCAAGGCTAACCTCCTTTTTCCAACTTACAGAATTCCCCTTATTTTATTTAACTTTCAGTGGATGATATAGCTTGCCTTTCTAATTTAGTTTATTATGCTAGCATTTTATTTGAACCTCTTGTACTTAGCTTATTGCCTTTCTAATTTATTATACTAACATTTTGCTGGAATCTGTCGCATTTCCAAGTGTTATTTTTTTTAAGATTTATTTATTTATTTGAAAGTCCGAGTTAAAAAGAGAGAGAAGGAGAGGCAGAGAGATCTTCCATCCACTGGTTCACTCCCCAATTGCTGCAATGGCTGGAGCTGCACCGATCCAAAGTCAGAAGCCAGGAGCTTCTTTCAGGTCTCCCACATGGGTACAGGGACCCAAAGAGATGGGCCATCTTCTACTGCTTTCCCAGGCCACAGCAGGGAGCTGGATTGGAAGAGGAGCAGCCAGGACTCGAACCAGCGCCCATATGGGATTCCGACACTGCAGGCGGTGGCTTTACCCACTACGGCAGTGTGCCGGCCCCCCAAGTGTTCTTTATTACTTTAGAGTGAGGGTTTTCAACCTCCTCATGATTTATTTTTAAGATTTATTTTTATTTACTTGAAAGAGTTACAGAGAGAGAGAGGAAAAAAAAAAGAGTTATGGAGATAGAGACAGAGAGGTCCTCCATTCTCTGGTTCACTCCCCAGATGGCCACAACAGCCAAAGCTGAGCCAATCCTAAGTCAGGAGCCAGGAGCTGCTTCAAGGTCTCCCTCATGGGTATAGGGTCCCAAGGACGTGGGCCATCTTCCACTGCTTTCCCAGGCCATAGCAGAGAGCTAGTTGGGAAAGGAGCAGCCAGGACTAGAACCAGCACCCATAGGATAATTGATGTGTTGGAGCTGCAGACTGGGGCTTTAACCCGCTGCTTCACAGTGCTGGCCCCATGATTGATATTTTGAGCCACATAACTCTTCCTTGTGGAGCTCTCTTGTGCATTGCAGATTTAGTTATTTATTTATTTGAAAGAAAGTTACAGACAGAGACAGGGAGCTCTTCTACCCACTGGTTTATTCCCCAGATGGCTGTAACTGCCAGGGCTGGGCTGGAGCAGCCAGGACTCGAACCAGCACCCACAGGGGATGCGGGTGTCACAGGCAGCAGCAGCTTTACTTGCTTTGCCAACCACAGTGCAGAGTGTTTAGCAGCCTTCCTGACCTCTACCCATTACCCATTAGATCCTGGTAGCACTTCCTCAATTGTAACAACCAAAAATATTTTCAGACATTGCTAAATGTCTACTGGAAGGAAGAATTGTCCCTGATTGAGAATTACTGCATTGGAAAGTTTCATTTCAAATAAATAAATAACTTCTTTTTTTTAAAAAAGGAGCTGGTGCTGTGGTAGAGTGGGTAAAGCCACCATCTGCATCCCATATGGGCGCTGGCTGCTCCACTTACGGTCCAGCTCCCTGCTGATGGCCTGGGAAAGCAGTAGAAGATGACCCAAGTCCTTGGGCCCCTATACCCACATGAGAGACCCGGATGAGGCTTAAGGCTCCTGGCTTTGGATCGACCCAGCTCTGGCCATTGTGGCCATTTGGGGAGTTAACTAGTGGATGGAAGCCCTCTCTCTCTCACTTTCTGTCTCTCTCCTCTGCCTCTGCCTCTCTATAAAGGCTGCCTTTCAAATAAATAAATATTTTTTAAAAAACATTTCATAACTGTGATTGTTCAACAGTTTTTTTTCTCCCTGGCTAAATTTTCTGAGGGCAGGCCCCAAGGCCATACTTAGCACAGTGTATGGTACATGATAAACACTCAGTATGCTGAAATGAATGAATTATTTGTTTCATTGAGGCATCAAGAAATTATTGTTTTCTTTAAGGAATTCCTGGTTGGTCCTTATAAGGACTTGCCTCCCTGCCTCCTCCATTCCTTCACCCCCAGGGAATGTGATCTGCATAGAGAAGTGCTACACTGAGATGGGCGCTAGAAGCCACTTTGTGTTAGTTGACAGTGCAAGTCAGCAGATTTCCCTTTCTACTGTAACGGGGATAAATAAATTCCTGTCTTGTTCACATTCATGTGGCGTGCATTTAGACTGTTTGGTTTTAGCGGACAGGGACTATCATTTTTACATTGTTGATAGTTTATAGAGTTGGTATTCACGTTTATTTTAATTGATAAAATTGAAAATTGTTCTAACTTCATCATCTTTATATTATAGCTACCAAATTCACCATGAAACTATTACTTTTTGTAAAACCACTGTGTTAACCTAATAAAAACAATCAAAGCTCTAAAAATACTCCTTAGCTACAGTGCAGCTCTGTTTGCCTGGTATTACCAGACATGCTGTGCCAAACTTTCCCATTTGGCTGGAAAATAGTGAGATGTTTAGTGGGAGGAACAGGCTGGCTATTGGTTTTTTTTTTTCTTTCCCCTCCAAAGGTCATTCAAATTCCTATACTTAAGTTAATTATAGACGTAGAATCACAGATCTTTTCATATCTCTACTTGTAGCTGAGTCATGGCTAAGGACAAATGTCATCCTTGAATGTATATGTATAAGAATGGGAAATGCTGTGCAGTTTAAGCAACTCTTCAGGCTGCAATCGGCCTGTGCAGTTTCTCCATACACATCATAAAGCATGTAGAAGGGGACCACCAAATGCTCTGTGCAGTTAATTAGTCTCCATAATATTCTTCGAATGTAGGACAGAGGGGAACCCACGGCCGTACAGTTAGGTTTGCCTCAGATCATTGAAACAGCAAGTTCCCAAGTCTGACTTCAGTTTGTACTATTCCTTATTTCACTTGTTCTCGGATTTTTAGACAGAGACCATGTATAAGGTGGAAACAGGAGACAAGCACTGATAATGGGTTGGATTCCTTCCTGCCTAGAAGATAGGCCTTTCTTTCTCTTTTAATCTAAACCTCAGGTGGCAGTGACTCAGGCACTGAATGTCATTGGTTTAATCAGCGAAATCAAATGCTGGGAAGAAGAGTGGCTCCTGATTTGGGTTAGATTTAGATGGCATCTTTTTTAGAGCAAAGTGGTGTCTGTTTTTGGTTTCTGGATTAAACCGGCCAACTTGTATTTCCTAGTAACATGTCTAGTTCTTGCTTTGTGACGTGTTAGAGCCTACTGGTAAGAGTTTCTCTGTTTTTAGGAGTAGAACTACTCATGTATAGCTTAGTGTAGTTGCTGAGATGTATCCAAGTGGAGATATGTAACTATGTGAAAGTAAGTTTAGAAAATAGGGAAAATTGTCCAAAAGCCCATCACCCTAACGTTACAAACACTGTAAATTTTGTGTTCTCTTGAAGTCTTTTTCCACAGAGTATTTAGCTATTCCCCTATACTTAGAAGGCTAAGATATATATAGATACAGGTAGGTAGATAGATCGAACATTAAGGTGAATCCTCTTGTCTATCATTTTACTTGCATTTGCATTTACTTCCTTAGGATAGAGGAACAGGGTTACAACGTCAAAGCCAGGAGAAGGACTTTTCATGAAGCAGATCTGTTGAGCTGCCATAGTATATAGGCTGAATTTTGTGCTTGCTTTCTTCTTTTTTTTTTTTTTTTTTTAAGATTTATTTTATTTATTTGAAAGACAGAGTTACAGACAGAGTTACAGAGAGAGGTAGAGACAGAGAGAGAAGTCTTCCATCCGCTGGTTCACTTCCCAAATGGCCGCAATGGCCGGAGCTGTGCGGATCAGGAGCCAGGAGCTTCTTCCGGGTCTCCCACGTGAATGTAGGGGCTCAAGTACTTGGACCATTTTCTACTGCTTTCCCAGGCCATAGCAGAGAGCTGGATTGGAAGAGGAGCATCCGGGACACAAAGCCCACTGCTCTACAGTGCTGCACTCTCCCATCCCCATTTACTACTTTTTTTTTTTTAATATTTATTTTATTTATTTGAAAGAGTTACAGAGAGAGGTAGAGCCAGAGAGAGAGAGTGGTCTTCCATTCTGCTGGTTCACTCCCCAAATGACCACAACGGCCAGAGCTGAGCTGATCCAAAGTCAGGAGCCAGGAGCTTCTTCTGGGTCTCCCACATGGGTGCAAGGGCCCAAGGATTTGGGCCATCTCCTACTGCTTTCCCAGGCCACAGCAGAGAGCTGGATCGGAAGAGAAGCAGCCGAGACTCAAACTGGCACCCATGTGGGATGCCGGCCCTGCAGGCTGGGGCTTTAACCCACTATGCCACAGCACCGACCCCCATCCCCGTTTACTTCTGAATGACTTCCTTGAATAGGCAGAAGAAACTGGGTTGAGTTGTTAGAATGATAAGAGTGTAAAGCTGCTTCAGCAGGAATCACTAGTCATTTCTGTTTTTTCTTGGTTTTAAACCACAAAAGAAATTGCTGGAGAATCAAGCCCATAGTTTGTTTTTGCTCTGCATGATATCCCTCCAAGAGCCTATCCATTCTCATGACTTCATGGCATTTCTTTGCCAGTGACTTGTAAACATTGTCTCCAGTCTTGATCCTTTCCCAGGCTTTATTTTGAAGTATGAACTGGACATTTCCACTTGGAAGCTTCATCTCTCCCATCTCAGCATATTCAAAACTGACCTCATCTTCTTGCCTAACTAGAGCATGCCAGAACCTGTGCTGCCTGTGCTGTCATCGTTCTCTTGAGGCCCTCGCACTTGCACCTCCGGAGTCATCCTCGCCTCCCCTCTGTACCCATGCAGTGCCCCGCACAGGCAGTGACACCCAGTTAGTGCTTGTTTTCAGTTTGGTGTGAGCCTGAGGGCAGAACACAGATCGGTAGGTGGAAGTTGCAGGGAGGCAGATTTGCCTCCATATAAGGAAGAACTTTTTAATGCTTTCTGCTGTCTAAATGGAATGGGCTTCCCCTGAAGGCTCAGGTGTTTGAGCAGAGGCTGCCTGACTAATGACTGAGAATGCTGAAAAGACTGTTCTGAACATCAGAATTGATTTTTAGAATCCCTCCTAATCCAGGAACAAGTGATCCAGTAGGAGGTAGTTTTTGTCTCTCCTGCTAAACTTCTACCTTTAGGTCAGGGAAGCTATTTAAAAAAATTTGAAAGGCAGAGACAGAGATTTCTCCCTCCTTTGGTGCACTCCCCAAATGCCCGCAAGAGCTAAAGCCAGGAACTCAAGTTTGGGTCTCCCACATGGGTGGCAGGGACCCAACTACTAGGGCGATCACCTGCTGCCCCCTAGGGTGCACATTACCAGGAAGCTGGAATTGGGAGGGGAGCTGGGACTCAAACCCAGGCACTCCAATATGGGATGCAGACATCTGGCATCATAAATGCTGTGCCCACCCCTTTTATTTTTAATTAATTAATTAATTTGAAAGCGAGATAGCAGGGAAGCTATTTCGCTCCCCCCTGTTTAATATTCCCTACAGGGGCCAGCACTGTGGTGTAGTGGGTGAAGCCACTGCCTGCAGTCATCACCCCTGCCTCCAAGAGTCTGCACCAGCAAGAAGCTGGAGCCAGGAATCAAACGCAGGCACTCTGATGTGGGATGCGGGTATCTTACCTGCTTGGCTAACCTGTGCTCTGTCCACAAACTTTTTAAAGTGTACCCAGGGGCTGGTGCGGTGGCGCACTAGGTTAATCCTCCGCCTGTGGCACTGGCATCCCATGTGGGCACCAGGTTCTAGTCCTGGTTGCTCCTGTTCCAGTCCAGCTCTCTCCTGTGGCCTGGGAAGGCAGTGGAGGATGGCCCAAGTGCTTGGCTCCTGCACCCATGTGGGAGACTGGGAAGAAGCTCCTGGCTCCTGGCTCCTGGCTTCGGATTGGTGTAGCTCCGGCCGTGGTGGCCATTTGGGGAGTGAATCAACGGAAGGAAGACCTTTCTCTCTGTCTCTCTCTCACTGTCTATAACTCTACCTGTCAAATAAATAAATAAAAATCTTAAAAAAAAAAAGTATATCCATACTCTACACACTTTTGCATTCATCATAATCCTTCACTCAAAAATCTCAAATGGCTTCCCAGTTATCACACATCAAAACCAAATATTGCCTGGCTTTCACTGCCCTCTATAATCTGACCCTGCTTGCTTGGTTAGTTTTATTTCCCATGATACTCCATGCTCTGTGTGGGACAACCTGCTCACACTTTCTGTGCATGGCCTGCTTAGTCTGTTTTTACTTTTGATTTGGAATGTCTTCCCTTTTTCCCCTTGCCTTTCCATCAGGACATTCCACTTTCCTCCTGAAATCTACCTCTAGTCCACGTTGATTTCTTCTGAACTCTCAGCACTTATTGTCATTTACATTATATAATTCAGAACCATAGCAGCAATATTCTGCAAAGAA
This sequence comes from Oryctolagus cuniculus, assembly GCF_964237555.1. Lineage (NCBI taxonomy): Eukaryota > Metazoa > Chordata > Mammalia > Lagomorpha > Leporidae > Oryctolagus > Oryctolagus cuniculus. The sequence continues at coordinate 132,854,752 of NC_091438.1, read as the reverse complement.
AAATTTACATTATTCAGGCTGATTCTATAACTTTGCCTAATCAAGCTAAAATGATTTTCTAACAGAACTTTAAAAAATATGGTCATAGTATTCCATTCTCATTTCATTTTGTTCCCTTCTCAATAAGAACAAAAAGCTTTTGGCGGGAGGGACTGTGTATCATCAGTTTATTGAGTAGCCCCCACAACGTTTAGCATTTCATTTTATGAGTACCTTCTGTGTGCCTGGTTGTTCTAGGTGCTGGGAAATGAGGTGAGTACAGGAAGGAGAATGGATAAATTCCTTTCCTCCTGCAGTGTGTATTTTAGTAGATAGTAGGTAGTGGTGATATTTCACATTTGAATTGCTTCTTAAGGATTCCAAAGTTATTACTCTCATTTGTGAAATCAACTCTGAGTGCTAAGTGAAGACTATAATCCATTAAGTGACTATCCCAAAATTACACAGCTAATATGTGACAGATTGTGACTCTGACCTTGGTCTTTTGGATTCTAGTTTTATTTAGATTTGTATAATTAGGGCCACTCCTCTTCCTAAAGCTTTTATGGTGGGAATAGTAGTTTGGAATCTATCTACTTATTTATGGAGATTTACGGATAGTTGCCAGCTGTTGTCAGTTAGAAGTGGCGAGGAATAAGATTAGGCAGAAAAGCTACACTTTTTTGCTCTGGTAATTCAGTGTTATTTGGGAGGAGCCTTTTTTTAAACATTTGCTTTCCAAATATGTGTCATCCATCCTGAACGTGACTGTAAAAAAGTTGGCCTCCGTGGATAAAACTGAAAGCAGAGAAATTGAAAGCTGTTAATAATGTAACTAAAGACACTATAAAGAGGTCTTGGACCCACAGTGCTATGCTTAGTATACAGTGGTTGCTGGATGCCCTGATGAACCAAATAGTCAATTATTTTTTTAAAAGATTTTATTTATTTATTTATTTGAGAGGTAGAGTTACAGACAGAGAGAAGGAGAGACAGAGAAAGGTCTTCCATTCACTGGTTCACTCCCCAGTCAGCTGCAATGGCCAGAGCTGGACTAGTCTGAAGCCAGGAGCCAGGAGCGTCTTCCAGGTCTCCTACGCGGGTGCAGGGACCCAAGCACTTGGCCCATCTTCTGCTGCTTTCCTAGGCCATAGCAGAGAACTGGATCAGAAGAGGAGCAGCCCGGACTAGAACTGGTGCCCATATGGGATGCTGGCTCCATAGGCAGAAGCTTAATGTACTGCTCCACAGCGCTGCCCCCAGTCAGTTGTTTAAAAGTCATTGTGGATTGCCAACAAAATTGGGATCATCTGAATGGTGTCCAGCTGGCTAATTCTAAATATATGTTTTTTCACCATAAAAAAAAAAAAGTCATTGTGGAATGGTAGGAAGAGCCTCAGACTAGGATTCAGAATATTTTTGCTCAAGATCTAGGTACTTTATCTATTGGCTAACCTCTGCCAAGCTTTTTTAACTTCTGTGATTGTCAGTTTCTTTGTTCTGTGGGAATCAATACCTATATAATATATCTTGTAGAATGACTTTTTAAGTCTCAAAAGAAGCAGTAGGGCTGAATGTTGTGGCCCAGTGGATTAAGGTACTTCTTGAGCCATTGCTGCTGCCTCCAAGTGTCTGCATTAGCAGGAAGCTGGAATCAGGAGTGGGGCCAGATATTGAATACAGGCATCTTAACTGCTAGGCCAAATGGTTTTAAACCAATGTATTATGTGCTGTGGTAGGGAAAAATACAGTGTATGAGAGCATACACTGGAAATTTGAAAGGCAGAGTTACAGAGAGGCAGAGGCAGAGAGAGAGAAGTCTTCTGTCCCTTGGTTCACTCCCCAAATAGCCACAGTGGCTGGAGCTGGGCCAATCTGAAGCCAGGAGCCAGGAGCTTCTTCTGGGTCTCCCACACAGGTGCAGAGGCCCAAGGAGTTGGGCCATCTTCAACTGTTTTCCCAGGCCATAGCAAAGAGCTGGATCGCAAGTGGAGCAGCTAGGACTTGAACTGGTTCCATATGGGATTCCGGCACTGTAGGTGGTAGCTTTACCTGCTACACCACAGCACTGGCCCTGGAAATACTTCCTGGGGAAGTGGTACCTTGGCTGAGACTTGAAGGGGATAGGAATTCCAGAGAAGGGCCGGATAAGAAAGAGCATCCAAGTAGGTAGCAATATAAAGGCTCAGCAATATAAAGACTGGAGAAAAATTGTAAGTAGCCCTATATTGCTATAGTGTACTTAGGAAAGATGTAGCAAGAGATAAAACTGGGGCATGTGGTGGGAGATACAGCAGGACTCTGTGGAGACCCTGGTTTGGACTTTACCCTGAATACCCTGGGGAGTGTTGTATGGTATTAAATAAAAGGCTATTATAATTACATTTGCATTAGAGACTGATCACTCTGGCTGCATATGGAGAATGGATGATGAAGGTGTATTAACTGGAATGAAGAAGACGAGCTAGGAAGTAACTATAATAATTAGACAAAGACTTTGTAACCCGGCTTTTATCAGTGAAGATGGAGGCAAGGGGCAGTCTTTATGAGATATACAAGATACAGCCTGTGGCTTTTGATGACTGGTTAGTTAATGTTTATGGAATCCTTACTAACTTCCTGGGTTGTGCTAAGAACTTCTACATGGGTTTCCTCATTCTCACTGATGCCTTTAGCTTTTATTTGTTGTTGTCCTCAGTATGTGGATAAGGAAGCAGGCTCAGAAAGTTTGGTAATTGCTTATTATAGTAACAGAGCCTGTGAGTGCTGTTATTCAACTCTCCCATCTCTGTCGTCTCTGAAGACCACTCTTATCCACTATACTGCATGGCTTACTTAGTTTCCTGGTTACTAGCTTGAAGAATTAGGTGATGGCAGGTAGCGCTGGGTCACAGGGCAGTGGCACTGGGCTGTAGGGAAGTCAGGTTAGGGGAGATGAGTTCTGTTTTGGAGATTACATTTTGAGGTACTTTGGGAACATATAGTAGAGATGTCTGGAAGCTGGATCTAAAATTCTGTATCCTGGAAGAATGGCCTAAGCTAGGTATGCTGCCTTGGGAATCTGCAATCCCAAGGCAATATGCTGCCTTTAGTCTGTAGGTGGTTGTGGTGGTACACTGAGCAAGCGGGCTGGGTATTGGTGTGGCAGCTGAGAGCTTGGGAGTAGACATGACCACCTGCAGAATGTATGTGTGTGTGTAGAGAATGAGAACATGTGTCTTTTAGTCCCTTTGGGTGTATGTTCTTCCCATCACATGTCAAATCTTACCCTCCTGTCTATGTGCTGTTAGTGGTAGAATGAGATAGCTATAACTCTAGCTTAAGTTAGACAGCAGAACTGTACTTGTTTAGCACTGAAAGCTAGCAAGTGCAAGTGGAATATGGAATAGAAGTAACCAAAATTCCCTGAAGCTAAATTATTAAACTTATAAAATTTGTAGGTGTTCTCCAACCCTGGCAGTCTTTAGAGACACTTGTACTTTGTCACCATGTTTAACACCAGTTTCAACCTATAGCATCTATTGTGTGTAAAGGAGCATGTTTTATTTTTTTTAAAAAAATATTTATTTATTTTGAAAGAGTTACAGAGAGAGAGGGAGAGACAGAGTACTCTTCCATCTGCTGGTTCACTCCCTAGTTGGCTGAAATGGCCAGGGCTGGGCCAGGTGGATGGCAGGAGCCCCAGTACTTGGGCCATCTTCCACTGCTTTTCCAGTCCATTAGCAGGGAGCTGGATTGGAAATGGAGCAGCCAGGACTTGAACAGGGACCCGTATGGGATGTTGGCATCACAGGTTGTGGCTTCATCCTCTGTGCCACAATGCTGGCCCCAAGAAACACGTTTTATAACAAAACTGGGTGGTATCTATTCAGTCTTGGGAACTTATCACACTCTTGGCCTTTATCCTTGATTTCAAAAAGTGTGAGTTATTTATGAGACTGCTCCTGGCCACTCCCCAGAATGGAGCAGGTCAGCGATTCAGATCTCGGTGGGTAGGATCATCACACAAGGCAGAGTATATTGGCTGCTTCGAGATGGCTCCATAATCTGCTGCATTTGTGAGTGGAGCATAGGCCTAAAAGAGGCTTCTGCTGCTTCTCCAGGCCATGGTAAGAAAGGTTTATTTGGTTCTCATTCTCATTTTTTTCCTTCGATTCACTTTAAAAGGGCATTCTCTGGGAATAACTGCCCAGAGAGACCAGAGCCTGTACACAGAAAAGAATGAACAAATTATATTGTCTTCTTGTAAGCTGTGTGTCTCTTCCACAGGGAGGACATGTATTGAGATATTCTGGCATGTTGTCACCTTTGGAGAAATGGTCATTTTTGGCAGCTTCAAGGGAGTTAATTAATTCAGCTGTAGTTATGTGAATTGAATAATGCTTTGATGGAAGGAATCTCTTCAAGTCAAGGCTTTGATTAAAATTTAACTGATTTTAAGAGATCAGTTAAGGTCTCAAGTACTTTATGTAGCTGTGACTGATAACATTTTAAACTTATGTGTATGGCCGGCGCCGCGGCTCACTTGGCTAATCCTCCACCTGCGGCGCCAGCACCCTGGGTTCTAGTCCTGGTTGGGGCGCTGGAGTCTGTCCCGGTTGCTCCTCTTCCAGTCCAGCTCTCTGCTGTGGCCTGGGAAGGCAGTGGAGGATGGCCCAGGTCCATGGGCCCTGTACCCGCATGGGAGACCAGGAGGAAGCACCTGGCTCCTGGCTTTGGATCGGTGCAGTGCACCAGCCGCAGCGGCCATTTGGAGGGTGAACCAACAGAAAAGGAAGACCTTTCTCTCTGTCTCTCTCTCACTGTCCACTCTGCCTGTCAAAAAAAAAAAAAAGACAGAAAAAAACTTATGTGTATGGGCTCCTTTCAGAACGCTTGTTCCTCTGAAGTTTTGGAATACTCAGGTACATAAATATTTATTGAGTACCTACTATCTGCCAGTTAATGGCCTACATGGTAGAGTGTAATGTGGAACAGGTTAAATAAGGTCCTTTCTCTCTTAGACCTTAACTTTCTTTAGGATATTAGATGTTGAATGAGGCTAGTTCGACTAAGTTAGTACTTGTGAAAGAACTATAACAAGCTCTTTTGGAGGGGTCTAATCACCCTCCCTGCTATATGTTCACATCCTCCCCATCCTCATTCGAACCCTGGCTCGAATGGCAGCTTCTCCATATCTGACCTGATCCTTCCATGTGATACACTCTTCACCCCTCTGGAGTCCCATGCCACTCTGTTTGTTTTATAGTTGTTAGTGTGTATGTTAAGTCTTCTCTATTAGATTATACCTTATTGAGGGCAGGGCAAATATCCTGTTCATTTTGGTCTGAGACATTCCACATTCTAAAGATATAAAAGAAAACAGCAAGTCACACTCAGACTTGTTTTCTCCCATACACTCTCAACACGGGTCACTTCTGATGTCAGATATCTGGAGGATTTCTGCCACATGCCCAGCAAGCAGTCGGTTCTGCAGCAGGGACCAGCCGAGTGCCCTTCAACTCAGTTCTGATACTGTCCACCCGGAGATAGTGTCCAGTCCCACAGGTTGAGGGCTCTGTCCCTGAGATTGTTGCCTCCAATCCCCACTTCAAATACCAACCGCAGTCCCCCCGCGTAGTGTTACCTGAGCTTTTGACCAACTGGCTATAATGAAGGTTCCCACAGCACCCTCCTTAGGTTCAGTTTGGCTGGGCTGCTCACAGATGTCAGGGAAACATTTACGTTTGCAGGTTTATTATGAAGGATATTATAAAGCTTACAGATAAAGGGATACATACGTACTGGGAGAAGGGGCAGGGAGCGTCCATGCTCCCTGTGGTCCTGCCACTCTTCAGGGACTCCATGTGTTCAGCTTTCCAGAAGCTCTCTGATCCCTGTCCTTTTGGATTTTCATAGAGACTTCATTACACAGGTGTGGTTACTAATAGACTGAGTGGGGAAACCCAGCAAGACCTGTCCAGATTCTCCCTAAGCTCTCCGCGCGGCATTCCTTCCTTGTGGGCAGGAAGTGAGTGCGGAGAATTTAGGACCTAATCTTGGCTTTATTGCCAGCTAAGGTATAGGAAGATGAGTTTCTTTGACCAGCCTCAGGGAAGGAGTCAAAAGCCAGGAACTATGGACAAAACTCAAAATATATAAACCACCCATATGCAAGCAGCTAGATGTTGTGGGGAAAACACACACACACACACAATGTAGAGCCAGAAAACTGAGTACTGGCTTACTAGCTATGTAAAAATTTCACTGAAATTAAGTTTTCTACTCTAAGAGTGTAATAACCTTTCCATTCCTAAATAGTTGTTGGGAGGCTCAAACTGAGATAATGTCCATATATTGCCTATACATTGTAAATCCTAAATTCTTACACAGATATTTTTAGTATCCCAGTAAGTATTTGCTATAGTGTACATCTATTGGCATTCTCTTCACTCTCAGGAGTATTCTGTTTTTTCTTGGTAGGTGCTATGTAACAGTAAAATAACAAATGGCATTTCATCTGTTTGCAACAGGTGGTCCATTATGGCTGACATGCAAAATCTGGTAGAAAGGTTGGAGAGAGCAGTGGGCCGTCTGGAGGCGGTATCCCATACCTCCGACATGCACCGAGGATATGGAGACAGCCCTTCAAAAGGTAAGCGTCACCAGCCCAACAGGATGCTTTGTTTGAGTGACTTGGCCTGAAATTTTTCTATCACAGTAAATTCTGTGGAGCTTGTTTCTCAATGCATTTAACCAAGAAAGTTCATATCCCAATAATTTGTATTGCTGTCAACAGACAAGGGAGGAAGTGACTTGTGCAGAGAGGCCTGTGGTTAAGTTATTTTAACACGGCAACTTCCTGCTTGTGTGATATTTCCTGTTCTTTCTTTAGCAAATGACTCCAGTGCAAGTCAGATGACAAGTGACACTAAAGTTTCCTGTCTCCAAATGATTGGCAAATCAGCCGTTTTGCACATGTACCAGTTGAAACATAGAGTGTTAGAGCTAAATGGAACCTTGGAGAATCATTTTATCTTTATTTTATAAAGAAAATTAAGTGCAGAGCAGAAAATTAGAGTTACATAGCCATTACTGGTGCCATGGGAACTAGAACCCAGGTTTCCTGACCTCTGTTCCCATACACTGTTGACTGTATTGCCTTGCTTCCCACTTTTATCTGTAAATGCACTTGATTCTTCATGATGTGTCTGTCTTCAGCAGGGGCAGCTCTCTATGTGCAGGCATTTGACTCACTGCTTGCCGGTCCTGTGGCAGAGTACTTGAAGAACAGTAAAGAGATTGGGGGAGATGTGCAGAAACACGTAAGAATATTTTGCCTTTCTTCTCTTCTCCACGAACTGCTGGTTTCCTCTTCAGAGCCCACTTGGTTGAAGAGTCCCTTGAGAGGGGGCCAGTGCTGTGGCGTAGCAGGTTAAGCTGCCACCTGCAGCACCAGCATCCATGTGGGTGCTGGTTTGAGTCCCAGCTGCTCCATTTCTGATCCAGCTCCCTGCTAATGGCCTAGGAAAGCAGTGAAGGATGACCCAAGTCCTTGGGCTCCTAAACTCACATAGAAGACCCAGAAGAAGCTCCTGGCTTCAGCCTGGCCCAGCCCTGGCTATTGTGGTCATTTGGGGAGTTAACCAGTGGTTGGAAGGCCTCTCTCTCTGTAACTCTTCCTTTCAAATAAATAAAATAAATCTTAAGGGAAAAAAAAGTCTGTGGAGAGGCTCCAGGCTCCTCCTCTACCTTCTCTGAGGAGATAATTCCAGGCAGAGAAGGATTCCTCATTTTTCTGGGATCCCTGTTTTTATCATATATTCTGTATGGATTTCTTTTTATACAAAAAGCTTGCTTGGAGCCGGCGCCGTGGCTCAATAGGCTAATCCTCCACCTTGCGGCGCCGGCACACCGGGTTCTAGTCCCGGTTGGGGCGCCGGATTCTGTCCCGGTTGCCCCTCTTCCAGGCCAGCTCTCTGCTATGGCCAGGGAGTGCAGTGGAGGATGGCCCAAGTGCTTGGGCCCTGCACCCCATGGGAGACCAGGAGGAAGCACCTGGCTCCTGGCTTTGGATCGGTGCAGTGCACCAGCCGCAGCGGCCATTTGGAGGGTGAACCAACAGAAAAGGAAGACCTTTCTCTCTGTCTCTCTCTCACTGTCCACTCTGCCTGTCAAAAAAAAAAAAAAAAAAAAAAAAAAAGCTTGCTTGGCACATAAAACATGGATCTGTTCATCTCTGTAGTGAGGAACCAATCTGTTTCCCACACGTTACATAATCAGACCTAGGGTAGGTTATTGAAAGGAGTCATTATCATGACTTAGCATTTATAAAACTATACTTGATAGTTATTAGTTATGCTAATATGAGTTATTCTCACGCTTTAGCCTGCAGCAAGAATATGAAGGTGGCATTGACAGGGACCTCTCTACCCACCTCCCTTCATGCACTGCCTCCTACATTGTCATCATCACCCACCACCACTCCCCACGCACAGATGCCTCACCTCGTTCTTTGGGACCCAAAACCTTCCTGCTACTCTGCTGAAGATCTTGTTTAAGATCTTCCTTACCTAACCCCTTCAGCAAGATTGACTGCTTGGTCTTTGGAAAATCTATTTTGAGTCTCGTATACCATCTGTGGGCAGAGGTGTTAGCACTAAGGAGTAGAACTGGGACTTTGACAAAAGTGGGGACTGGCATTTTTACTTTACACAGTTCTGTAACATTTAAAAATTTTTCTCATGTATCACTTTTACTTCTTTAATATTTTTAAAAAGATTTATTTATTTATTTATTTGAAAGGCAGGGTTACAGAGAGAGAGAAAGAGACAGAGATCTTCCATCTGCTGGTTCACTCCCTGAATGGTCACAATGGTTAGGGCTGGGCCAGGAGCCAGGAGCCAGGAGCTTCTTCTGGTCTGAGCACTTTGGCTATCTTTTTTTTGCTTTCCCAGATGCATTAACAGGGAGCTGGATCAGGACTGAGACACAAACTGGCACCCATTTGGGACCTTAACTTGCTATACCACAAAGCTGGCCCCCACTTTTATATTTTAAAAGTAGAAACCTAGAAAAAAGATTATCTTCTTTGAATTTTTATATTTTAATAGTTTTACATCCTGATGTTTCTTAAATTTTTTTGACCTTGATCTTCAGTAAGAAATAACATATTTATAACTGACCTATAAATTAGACAAAACAATATTTATACTAATGACACTATTTGGAAATAATTTGAAGTTGGTGTACTGCACTCATACTTTTATTTTGTTCTCTTTCACTTTTTGTGCTGCTTATGGCTCATTAAATTGATTTAACTAATTATCTACTAATGCTAAAGAGCCATTATGCAGCACTACTGGGTATTATTAGGTTAAATGCTGGATATGGAGCATTATTGGATATTTTTAGGTTAAATAGCTTTAACCTAAACAAGTAAATACTTTGAGAATTTTAAATCATGAATAGAGGCCTTTGCCTTTACTCCTGCCTCCAGTTTTTGAGGTTTTTTGGTGATATGAGATAGGGATTTTTTGTTGCACGTCAGAACACAGTGTATGGATAGTTGCTAATTTGACTTCACCCAAGGCTAGTCCAGGTTGTTTTCATTTCCAGCTCCGGGTGTGTATTTCTGATGAGTTCCAACTGGAACATGGAATATGTGATTCTGTTATCAGTCCCTGGAATCTGGAGTACAGGAGGGAAGCAGCATGAGGAGCCTGGGTTGCTACCAGAGGACATGGAAGTGGAGGTTTCAGGTTGTCCTTATCAGGACCTCTCCGTTTGTAATGTGTCATCGATAGCTGATTCTTCTCCTTTTCTGCAGGCAGAGATGGTGCATACAGGCCTGAAGCTGGAGCGAGCGCTCTTGGTTACAGCCTCTCAGTGCCAGCAGCCAGCAGGTGTAAGTTCACCACTAGTTGGTTTAGTTTTGGTTTGATGCTCAGGACAAGTAGAGAGATTTCTGCTAAGCTATTATAACATGCTAAAATAAGCTTTTCAGGCTCGTGATGATGTACGTTCATGCCAAGTCCCAGAAGTCCAGTGACACTCAGAGTGCCATTATGGGAGTGTGCCCTTGGGTATTAGTCTCTACTGGCTCTCATTCTGTCATTCTACTTAGGACTGTAGTTACCCTGGGACTTTGCTGCTGCTTTCAATAAACAGCCCCTTTCAGCATCTTGGCTGAGCCCAAATTCATCATAGTGCCCCTGTGGAGATCCTGAAACTCCTGAGTACTGCTTCTCCCCTTGACCTTCACTGGTTGACAGATTTCCTTTTCACTTTACTCGTAGCTCAAAATTTAAGCTACAAGGGTGAAAAGTTGAATTAGATGAAATTTAGATTTTTCTCAAAGATTTGAATTATGTTTCTTCTTCATTTGGCTTTCCTAAGCACAGAGAGAAAATAAAAGCAAGTTTTCCTACTAATGCTCTATTAAAACTCTTGATCCTTGGCTTGCCTAAGTTATGTAAAAATAGTGCAGTATGGTTTTAAATATATTAGATTTTAATCCTTAATCTGCCTGAATGGTTAAGTGTTTTATCTAAACCTTTCCTCCAAACCCATTGTTTCTACAACAGATCAAACAGCGGAGACTGTGTTACATTTACCTTTTTTTAGACCAGGGATTGACAGACCATGGCCTACAGGCCAAATATGGCTCACCACCTAGTTTTGTAAATGAAGAGTTTTGGGAACAGATATTTACTGTCTGGTCCTTTAGAAACAAAATTTGCCAATTCCTGTTTTAGACAGTTTGCATGCTAGACCTGAGAATTGAAGTGTTCAAGAAACTCCGCTTTGGAGGAAGATAAAAACACAGAAACAAAATTCAACCATTTTGCCGAGCTGCCTGCTTGAATGCCAGCTCCCCTAATTACATTTGATTCATCAGCTCTGTGCTCAGCAGTTGCTGTCCAGCTAGCAATGCTACAATGATGATAAAAGAGAGCTGAGACAAAGCCCTTGTCCTTGAGGAATTCATGAGAGAGAAGCGTGGGTCTATTAATAGTTGATGCTGGTGTGTCTGATAAAGGGCCAGTTTGGTCATCATAGCAGTAAATGCAGGAGGTGGCGTGGCTGGGGCTGCTCCTCGTGAGGCATTGGATAGATGGATAAAGAAGAGGACGCCGTGAGGAAAGGCACAGAAACGCGCTTGTGTCTCCTGTCAGCGGGACAGAGGAGAGAAGAATGACTGCGATGGTGGGATTTGTGGCATGACTAAGGGTATAGGTCCTGAGTAGCAAGAACCACAAAATCTCACCTGAGGAGTTGGAGGTCTGTGGAACTGGGATGGTGAGCAGAGTTCTAGCTGTATGAATCAAGGCAGGGTGAATACAGAGTTTATCAGGGTGCTTATTTTAGTCCATAATGGAGTTTTGCCTTCAGGGTAAGAGTTGACCAACACACACAGCTTCTGTAGAAAGAGTCTAACCTGAATCTTTTCTTGCATTCTTTCTTAGAATAAGCTCTCTGATTTGCTGGCACCCATCTCCGAGCAGATCCAAGAAGTGATAACATTTCGGGAGAAAAACCGAGGCAGCAAGTTGTTCAATCACCTGTCAGCTGTCAGTGAAAGCATCCAGGCCCTGGGCTGGGTGGCCATGGTGAGCAGCGCGGCTTCCGGGCAGGGAAGGGGTAGATGAAAAGGAGAGGCTGGATATGGACGTGGAGGCTCTGAGTCACTGATAGCTTCTCTCTTTCTAGGCTCCCAAGCCTGGCCCCTATGTGAAAGAAATGAATGATGCTGCCATGTTTTACACAAACCGAGTCCTCAAGGAATATAAAGATGTGTAAGTGTGGCCTTTCCTCGAGGGGAAAAGACAAACTAGGCTGGTTACTTGCTGGAGTAACCCTTTGGGGCTCAGTAAGGCTCTGTGCTGGTCCTCCTGGCCCAGGGCTGCTTTTTGGAAAACTTGGTAGATATTGACTCATCCAAGTGGCATTTGCAAGCAGGAAGTGTTTCTGCTTCCACTTCTCTTTTTCTGCACGATTGCCAGAGGCCCTTTTTTCAGTCCTTACCCTTCCAGGTTTAAGAAGTTGGGCTGGAGGTAATATGTGCCAGTACTCTTTAATTTGTCCGCTTACGTGAAATTTCATTGCTCTGTAGAGAATTTCTCACTTCCCCTGTCAAAGGTTCAGTAGGACTTACTAAATTTTCGAAATATCCCTGGCCATTCATACAGTCAGCTAAAGTGACAGTAAAGTTGTTACTTGATACCACTACTGGTAGAGGTACGGACTCGTTCATTCTCGGTCTCGCCACATCCATCTGCGTCCTGACTTCTCTGTTGCTACTCTTTTGAGCTGCAGTAACTGCAGGCAGCAATTACATAGTTGTGTAGCTACCTAAACCTTTCCTTCCCGTCAGCAAACCTACGTTTGTTGAGTAACTGCTCTGTGCAAGGATAAGTCTCCATGTGGAGTGAAGTGTGTCCCCGAACACCAGGCACTTCTTCCTCCCTCCAGCAACTGAAAATTAAGCATCACAGTGTTCGGAATATTCCCCACCATCACTACCATCATTTTACAGCTGAGGAGACTCACTCTTAGGCTGATAACCTTAAAGTCTTCCGGCTAATACAGAAGAAAGGGGACTTGGATCATAATGTAGTGCTATTTCTATAGTTTAATGCTGATTATTTCCTCTGAAGGGGAAGCTTTAAAGTTTTATTTCAAGGGCAGGGAAGGCATATTTGACATAAGGCAATGTCTAAGGCACTGGAGTTTCTTGGAGCCCTGGAGGTTCACAGTGAAGCCTCTACAACAGCTTTGTGCTCAGAATGTCTGCTTTCATCCATTTTAAATGTACATTCTGCTTAAGGTCTAATTTGAAAAAAGAAAAATGGTCTTGTTCCTTAAAAATAGTTTGAGAAACACTGCTGTAAAAGAAGCAGCCCAGTGTCACTGTCCTAATGGAGTTTGGTCTAATTAGTATTAGTGTGGACTTTAAATAATAGGGAGGACTTTAAAAACAATGCCCAGTGATAGAAAAGCTGTTGTTGAGCAAAGCCTAAGAAAGGCCACCGCGGGGCGTACGGGGCGGGGGTGGGGGGGTGGGAGGTGGGTGGGTTCTGGAATCACTGTACAAAGTGCGCCATCTGCCTGTGACAAGTTCCTTATTCTCCCAGGGATAAGAAGCATGTGGACTGGGTGAAAGCTTACTTGAGTATATGGACAGAGCTGCAGGCTTACATTAAGGAGTTCCATACCACCGGACTGGCCTGGAGCAAAACGGTGAGACTTGCACCCTTCTTCCCTCTCTGTCCACAGTGGTGTCCACAGGCTTCTGAGATTTTACTACCACCACGGTCTGAGAATGATTGCTGGTTTGTTCAGTGAAGGGGAGAAAGAAGAAGAAAAACAGTAAAGACATCAAGTGTCAAGGAATATTCAGTTTTAATAAACATGAGTCCAGGACAGTTAGCAGTGTAGAAGGGAAGACGCACAAGAGTGTGTTACAAGTGCTATGCCAATCTTCACAGGGCTTAAAAATACAGATACAGGACCAGCGCTGTAGTGCAGCAGGCTAAAGCCCCAGCCTGCAGCTCTGGCATACCATATGGGTGCTGGTTCGAGTCCTGGCTGCTCCCCTTCCAATCCAGCTCCCTGCTGATGCACCTGGGAAAGCAGCAGAGGATGGCCCAAGTCCTAGGACCCCTGCACCCACCAGAAGCTCCTGGCTGCGGATAGGCCCAGTTCCAGCTGTTGAGGCCATCTGGGGAGTGAACCAGCAGCTCTGTCTCTACCTTTCTCCGTAATTGACTTTCAGATAAATAAAATAAATCTTTAAAAAAAGCAAAAATACAGATACTAACCCCTTAACACAAATGGCCAGACTAAGTGCTCTAATGAAGACACAATATACAGAGCCTGAGGAAGAGGAGAGTGATCCACGCCGAGCTGTGCTCTGTTGTTGTTAAGTTACACGTGATTCTTTCTTCCCTTTTTTTTCTTTTTATTTTTTGACAGGCAGAGTGGACAGTGAGAGAGAGAGACAGAGAGAAAGGTCTTCCTTTGCCGTTGGTTCACCCTCCAATGGCCGCTGCGGCCGGCGCGCTGCAGCCGGCGCACCACGCTGATCCAAAGGCAGGAGCCAGGTGCTTCTCCTGGTCTCCCATGGGGTGCAGGGCCCAAGCACTTGGGCCATCCTCCACTGCACTCCCTGGCCACAGCAGAGAGCTGGCCTGGAAGAGGAACAACCGGGACAGAATCCGGTGCCCCGACAGGGACTAGAACCCGGTGTGCCGGTGCTGCAGGCGGAGGATTAGCCTATTGAGCTGCGGCGCCGGCCTCTTTCTTCCCTTTTCAAAAATTTTAGTTTCTAATAGATTAAGTATAGTTCATAGACAAATTTTTATTTTTATTTTTTTAAGATTTATTTTATTTACTTGAAAGAGTTACATAGGGAGAGAAGGAGAGGCAGAGAGAGAGCGAGCGAGAGGTCTTCTATCTACTGATTGACTCCCCAACTGGCCGCAGCAGCTGGAGCTGTGCCGATCCGAAGCCAAGAGCCAGGAGCTTCTTGCCGGTCTCCCACATGGGTGTGAGGGCCCAAGCACGTGGGCCATCTTCTACTGCTTTCCCAAGCCACAGCAGAGAGCCGGGTCGGAAGTGGAGCAGCCAGGACTGTAGGTGGTGGCTTTACCCGCTACACCATAGTGCCGGCCCCCATAGATACAATTCTAAGAAGATAGTATTTTCTTCTGGCCTTCCCCTCCCTGTTGAGCTTGTGCTTTGAAGGAATGTGCTTTAACTGAGACTTGAAAGATGTGGAGGAGAGTGAAGTGGGAGAAAGGGAGAGAGTAGCAGAAGGTGCCATTGCAGAGGTCACAGAGATTGGTCACGTGTGTCTTCAAGAAGGGGAGATGGTTAGAGATACTTAGGAGAATAGTCTGAAATGGAAAGTAAGCTGAGAATAGGTGTTTGAACAAGGGAGTGATACTGATCAAAATTGTCCTTAGAGAATGTCAGTATATAGGTTGGGGATAAGGATTCATACTTAAACTATGGAAGTGGTTGTGGTGCTAGGCACTGGTAGAAGAGAATTTGTAGGAGGTATCACCAAAATAATAGAAAGATCTAGTGAAGTTGGAGGAGTTGAAAGGCTCAAAGATAAAATAGTTCAAGTGTGAATGCTAATGCCTTTCACTGAAATAGAAACAGGGGAGCAGGCAGGAGGTGGTGACATCTGTTTTGAACTTGTTGAATCTGAGGTACTGGTAACAGACTAAGGAAGATGTCTCATGGATTTTGTGAAATACGGGTTTACAGCTGCAATCAGGTGAGGCCAAAGGGGAAATAATGGAGGTTGAGAAATGGAGTGGAGAATTGGATCCCTGGGAAGGGATGAGAAGGAGTAAAGGCAGGTTGAGGGTGAGTAGGAAACATTAAGCACTGTCTTAAGGGCTGTGGAGGGGAACCCCAGGTCCGCTGGACACAGGTCGAGCCCTACTGCGGATGGTACAGAGTGGGAGAGAAAGGATGACTATGCTGCCTGCGTTTACTGTTCCAGGGGCCTGTGGCAAAAGAACTGAGTGGATTGCCGTCTGGACCCTCGGCTGGATCAGGTCCTCCTCCCCCGCCGCCTGGCCCTCCTCCCCCGCCAGTCCCTACCAGTTCAGTCTCCGATGACTCTGCCTCCCGCTCAGCACTGTTTGCGCAGATTAATCAGGGAGAGAGCATCACACATGGTAAGTGAGTACTTTGGCACGAACAGTTGGGACTGCTGTTTGGGACAGACTTCACCACCGACCAGACAGAACAGCTAGTGTAAACCAGAACCCTGGCTTGTCTCGGACAGAATTCATCTGGGTGTCGGGTTCTTTCCAGTTGCCCAGAGAGACAGCAAAGTTGGCTTAAGTGGAAATTGAAAATGGGTGAGTACAGTTCGGGGAATCCATCTGTCCCATGAGAAAGTGACTTACTATTACGTGGCATATTCAGAGTACCAAGCACAGAGCTGACAGCTGTCCTGATGGTCTCTGGCAAGTCATTGTGTCAGGGGTTCACTGACAGTCATGTGGAAAATTTGCCTAGGAATGACCTAAAGTTGTTACAGAGAAACTAAACACCACATGCACAGCCCCGTGCTGGGGTTCTGCCCATAAACATAGCGAAAGGAGTTTTAGACATTGTTGTTTATGGTAGCTACACACGGTGTGACAAACTAAATACCCAACAGTGAGGGAGACTGGTAGTTTGCCATGGTATGTCCTCTTAATGGCAGCTGTCTTTACTTTTTTCTACAATGACCCATGGAACTTTTAAGATAAAAAAAAAAAATCCAGTGTTTCAGCTACAGGCCCATGGAGCGGTACCGCTAAAGAGGCCATATGTGGTTATGTCATCAACGTGGATCTGGCCACGTTCGAAAGCAGGGTGTGTGTGAGGCTGCTGAAGGAGATGATGGGATCTTTTCCCTTGAATACAAGAAAGATGTTTTTAGAAGCTACAGGTTAACGTGAGAAAGTTTTTTATCAAGTGTAAATTGGTTGAATCAAATTTCTTAACATTGTATATGGCTAGAACTGAATAAAAAAAAATTGGAGATTTTCAAGTGCCAACACTGACTGGGACGAGGTTAGCTGTGCATGAGGTTTTCTGTTATTTTTCTTTCATTATTTTCTTTCCTATCACATCTTTTCCTCCGTTGCTTTAAAAACTTTATATATTTTGTTGAGTATATATCTGGTGGGCGACTTTCCAGATCTTTTTTTGTGCATTTAAATACCCATCCTACCCCTGCTCCTAATACATATTCCATGTTTTGTTTTTCAAATGGAACCATATAATTTAACCTTGCGGGAGGAAATTATTAAAGAACTGGTTCTGATAGAACATCTCAAAAGCACTGGTTTGGAGTACAGTTGGGAATCTGTTTTACATGAGAAAGTGACTTAATATTTGCTGTTATGGGTTGATTTAACTTACACGTCAGCAAGTTAGCTATTGCCTCAGCCCAGCCTGGGTATGAAGAACAGACACAAGGTAGCTGTTGCTCTTCCAGCCCTGAAACACGTGTCTGATGATATGAAGACTCACAAGAACCCTGCCCTGAAGGCTCAGAGTGGTCCAGTACGCAGTGGCCCCAAACCATTCTCTGCTCCTAAACCCCAAACCAGCCCATCCCCCAAACCAGCCACAAAGAAGGAGCCAGCTGTACTTGAACTGGAGGGCAAGAAATGGAGAGTGGTGAGTTAAAAATACCCAGGTCGGGGAAATAAGCGTAGAGACGAGGGGTTTAAATGCAGCTCAAAGGAGTGCAGAGTTTGGGATAGCCTGTTAACTTTATCTGGGGTGTGTTTGGTGATGAGAATCCTGGGGTATATGTTTAAACAGGAAAATCAAGAGAATGTTTCCAACCTGGTAATTGAGGACACAGAGCTGAAGCAGGTGGCTTACATATACAAGTGTGTCAACACAACATTGCAAATCAAGGGCAAGATTAACTCCATCACAGTAGGTGAGTCTTCGCTGCTGCTTTGGGCAGACTGTCCCGGAGCCGGAGAGGGCTAAAAGTGTTTACCACCCCTCTTCCTAAAGATTCTGAAACATATTTCCTTTATACTGTTGACCTGCTCTTTCTCCTAGATAACTGTAAGAAACTCGGGCTGGTATTCGATGACGTGGTGGGCATTGTGGAGATAATCAATAGTAGGGATGTCAAAGTTCAGGTAACTTGATATCTTGGCTCGCTCTTTCAGTCCCTGGGGAATTAACTGAGTGACACCGCAGACCCACAGATGTTGCTTTGGTGGGAATCTGATTCTACAAGTGTGTGTAAGCTGAGCGGCTTTGGATGTGGCAAAGGAGAGCTGGCTGTTCAAGTGAGCTCTCTGTAGCGCCCATCCCGGCCCAACCCTAGGATCCAGTATCTGTCGTGCACCTGACGCTTTTCATGTAGTCGTTGAGTCGTGGGAAGCAGTGAGTGCGTTCCCTGCAACTTCCCGCTGTCCTCCCCAGCTGCCGGGCCTCAGATCTCTTGGTTTTCTCTGCAGGTAATGGGTAAAGTGCCAACCATTTCCATTAACAAAACAGATGGCTGCCACACTTACCTGAGCAAGAATTCCCTGGACTGTGAGATAGTCAGTGCCAAGTCGTCTGAGATGAACATCCTCATTCCCACAGAAGGCGGGGACTTCGTAAGTGTCTTGGTCTTTAGAGAAGTATGGTATTAAAAACAGAAGGGATCGAAGGCTGCACTGAGTAGGAAGAGTCCAACAATGCCCAACAGAAGCACCCAGAAACAAAGTCATGTCCTGTAGTGGAGCCCCAGAGCGGGTGGGTTTTGCCTTCTTAATTTGTGCTCAGGATAGCTATGAAGAGTGGGACTGAGTCACAGTGCCCTGTTGAGTTGGGGCTGTAAAACCTGCGTATTTTCACTTACAGTCTGTACAAGATCACTGATCACAGAGCGGTGACCAGTGGAACACACCCTGGCTCCTCTCTCTCTCTCACTACCTCCCACCTGGCTCAGGTTTAAGTGGAGGCAAGCATTGGAGGAAAAGTGTGAGATTAGCCCCAGCTCATTCTCTAGCCCTGCCTTAACTCCAACGTCTCTTCTTTATTTGCAGAACGAGTTCCCAGTCCCGGAACAGTTCAAGACTGTATGGAACGGGCATAAGTTGGTCACCACAGTGACAGAGATCGCCGGTTAAGTGAAGTGCCACTGGGTTCTGCGCCCTCTCCCTCCACACACGGGATGACTCTGTTATCGAGACGGTTCTTTTCTAGGTTTCCTCTACCTTTCTGCTCTTAACGGCTTCTCTGCTCTGAGAGGCACAGCTACCTGCCTTCACTGAAATATACCTCAGGCTGAGATTTGGGGCGGGGTAGCAGGGCAGTTGATCTTCTGCAGGAAGGTGCAGCTTCCTTATATCAGTGCAGCCACACCGCCAATGCATTCTTCAGGAACGGCAGGCCAGGACTGGTGCATTTTAGCTCTCAGCTTTGGGGTTACTTGACCAATTACAGTCCTTTGAGAAGAATAAAACAGTCCCAGGATGAACAGATCAGAACGTTCACACTAGGCGATCTTTTCCTAACAGTGAGCAGATAGGTAGCAGAAGCTGTGTGATTCCAGGTGGTTGTTCTAACCAAACGATCTTTCACTGTTGACAAGTGAGGCAAGGGTTGCACTGGATCAAAGGCTGAGACTTAGCCATCTAGCATTCCAAGCAAAACAGTTTCCCCATAAGCATTCCTTTCCTTCTGCATTCCATCGTAAGTCTGCCTCAGCCATGGGACAGCAGGTTCTCTGGGATCAGCTGCTGCAGCAGTGCCCGTCACTGAGGGCAGTGGGCCCTTTCTTAGGGATCCCTGCCCAGCACCTTCCTACAGACATGACTTTTTTAAAAAATACCCTCACACCATCCCAAGGAATCTGGCATTCTTCCTCCCTGCTAGGTGCCTGTCGTCTTCATTGCCTCCTTTGCCCACCATCAGTGGCACTTGGCTCCCGTCCAGGCACTGCAGAGGACTAAAACCTCCCCTGCAGGCTGGTTTTGGGTCTGGATGGATGGAAGGATCTCGCACAGCATTGCTAATGTAAATTTCAGTTTTTCCCTCTAGAACAAACACTTACCAAAATATGCAACTTTTTTTGGTGGGAAGAGAGATTGTCCTGTGACTTCTACCCATTTCCTGAGGCCTGTGGAAATAAACCTTTATGTACTTAAAGTTATACAGAAAATAGAATAAAGTTAATACCAAACTTGCTTACCTGTGGTATCTGTTGTAGAGAGATGTAACAATATTGGGGAGAAAATGACACCAAGGATAAGAAACTACTCTTTATTTTAGACAACCTCATAAAATTATTTCCATACCCTCCCACTTCTTGCTGGTAATCTTCATCTCTCCGTTAAAGAATACGGTTGGGAGGTGGGGGGCGGGGGGGGGGGGGACAGGGATCCTACGGGATAATCTGCGGCACTACCGCTACCGCATCAGAGCGTAGCTAGTCAGGTCTGCGCACCGCAGCGGCTCGCGGGGAGTGAGAGGGGACGCGTGGGGGTGGTGCTGTCCAACAGGCCTTCTCGGAGGTGGAGGACGGGACTGCAGCGTTCCGCAAGCCTTCTGAGCACAGAGCCCTTTCTCACAGAAGCCATCAGAAACGGCCCGGTACGCTGGGCAGCATGACTTGGGGGGGGGGGGGGGGGAGGGGCGTCTGAGCTCCCTGTCGCTCGGCCCAGTCTCAGCGGACCTCCGGGCACGCGGACCACTAGTCCGCACGGACGCCAGAACTAGCTGCCTCGCTTTTCCCGTCCTTTTCTTTGTCCCCAACCCCCTCCCACCTAAAGTGATGCAAGACTACATTTCCTCTCTCAAGCCACAAATGGGTGTTGCTTCCTTGCTTTTGTGACACAGCCTGGGGAGACAGTGAGTGCTGCAGGGGCGAGAGGTGGGCGGGGCGTCCGTCAGGTCCCTGTGAGGCACCGCAGAGTGGTGCAGCAGCGTGAGCCAAGCACGAGTCTAGTCTACCAGCGAAACAGAACGCATGCGCGGTGCCTGAGTGCTCGGGCGGGGCGAACGTGCCTGGACGTTCCTGATGAAGGTGTCTGCCCTCGCACCTATCCCCTGCACCGGCCTGGCGCTGATCTGCAGCACACTGCCTTTCTAAGGCTGCGCCCGAGCACACCAAGCAGGCTGCAAAACAGGCCTCGGGCTTACTAATTCAGCTTGCATTCAACACGTGCGGCGATAGGAGGCGGCAAAGGAGAAGATTGGCATCTCAGCAGGGCATGCTAGATGACAGGAGAGAGGGCTAGTTGCAAGCTGGCTCTGAGCGCAGGCTTGGGCAGGGAGGGACCTCCCCCAGGCGGCCGGCAAGAGCTGGGGGCTCCCGAGCGCTGCTGCAAACTGCACGGGTTTCACTCAAGGAAGGGTAAGATGTGGGCGTAAAACCATTCTTGAGACAGTTGAAGATGGTCCCCTTCTGTGGCCAGAAACACCAGCTTTCCTGCTTTGTCCATTTCCTTCAGCCCCAGGCGGTCCTGCCGGGAGAGAACAGTCAGGTTTAATGAAAACTCTGAAGTCCAACAGTAAAGAAACAATGTTCGCCTGTCCCAGAGCAACCTGTGGCGGGAGACGAGCAGTTGCAACAAAGCTAGAGTGGCGTCTGCTGTTGCTGCCAGGGGCTGGGGGTTCACCATCAGGAAGTTCCTGGTGGTGGTTTCCTCACTCTTATCAGACCCTGACTTCCCTTTCTTTTGTCTCACCCAACCTGAGACAGCGAATCTAAGAGAAAAATGAAGAGACAAATGGTCTCTGAAAGTACTTGGACAAATTCTAGTACAGGTTGGGTATCCCTTATCCAAATGTCTGGGACCAGGGGCGTTCTGGGTTTCAGATGTAGCACTTGCTACCTCAGGAATGGAACCAAGCCTAAACACAGAATTCCGACACATGGCCTAAAGGTAATTTACACTTGACTGCAGCCAAAAGCCAAGAAGCAACAGAAATTGTATACACATGCTTTTTATTGTGCCTGTGTTTTGCCTACAGCTCACCACACAAAGTCAGGAGTGGAACAGCAGTGGAATACTCCACTGGGAACATCATCTTGGCACCAAAGAGTGTGGGATTTTGGAGCAATTTGGATTTCATACTATGAAAGGTCAGCTCGTGGAAGCTCACTGGCTCAGTTGTGACCTTGTGCACTTCCGGGAGAGTCCATCTCCTGTCTAAGTTCCTTGCGTGTAGAAGGCCCCAGAGCTGGAGGTGGCGGGACAGGCAACTTCCGCTCAGCAACAGGACTTGGGCTAAAGGAAACTGACAGCTCCAGTCCCACCCAGCCTCCTGCAGGAGCTCCGCTTTCCACACCTAATTTAAACTCGGGGCTAACAGGCTCTGAAGGTTTCACAGTGAGGCCCCGCTTTGTAGGTTTTCCTTAGGCACCGGGGCCTCTTGGATGTGCAGCAGACTGTTCCGAGAAGGAAGCTGTTCCAGACCTTTTCGTCAGAGGGGAGGACCTAGAGATGACGCGTCTCTTGTTTCTGCTCGAAAACCCCGAGGTACGGGTCCTCCTGGCTGTCGCAGGGCCCTGACAAGCCTCACCCACCTCAGACACCATCAGCTGCTTCCAGAGCACCTGGCGCTCCAGGGCCTGCAGGGCAGGGCTCCAGCACCTGAGCGCCCGCGTGCAGCTTCGGGAAGTGGGGGCTGAAAAAGCGCCAGCCTCCCAGCACCGAGCCCCGCGGTTACCTGTGTGTACAGGGCGGTTTCCTGCAAGGGAACGGTTTCCTTGGCTTGCCCGCTTCTGTAAAAGCCAAACCACTGCAGGAGAGGAAGGACACATCAGACACGTGGCACACACTGCCAAGCTAACCTGCTAATGGCGGGTAGCTGAGACTACCAACAAACTGTATCGTAAAGCCACAGCAGGAAGGAACAAATGGAAGCGGGGAGGCCTCGAGTCACTCCTTTTTAAAGGTTAGTCCTGAGGGCTGACCTAATCTTTGCAAACAGCTCTACCCCCTCCCCAGGATTTGTGCTGCCTACATGTACTAAGTACCTACCCTGGGAAGATTCCTGCGCTAAAATCTAAACATTCAAGGATGAATATAGGACCCTTTTTTTCCCAGGAGCTCCCAGTCCAGTGAGGCAGAGAAACAACTCAGGGTGTAGTGTGGGGCTCGGAACACTTTCTGCAAACATCAGATAGGAAATATTATTTTAGGCTTTGACGGCCAGATGATTGCAGCTACTTACTGCTGTCCTTGTAGCAAAAGCAGCCAGACAATATATAAAAAACAGGCCTGTTTCCAGGGCAAGTTTGTCTATGGACACTGAAATTTGAATTTCAAATCATTTTCACATGTGAAAAAATCTTTTTGACTTTTTCCAACCATTTAAAATTGGTTGAGCTTCACCCCCAACCATTTAGAAATGAAAAAACTCTTAGCTTGGGGTCAGCAGTGGCATAGCAGGTAAAGCCGCTGCCTGCAGCGCCAGCATCCCATATGGGCGCCAGCTCAAGTCCCAGCTGCCCCACTTCCCATCCAGCTCCCTGCTGTGGCCTGGGAAAGCAGTAGAAGATGGCCCAGGTGCTTGGGCCCCTGCACCCACATGGGAGACAAGGAAGAGGCTCCTGGCTCCTGGCTTTGGATCAGCACAGCTCTGGCCATTGCAGTCATTTGGGGAGTGAACTAGCAGATGGAAGACCTTTCTCTCTCTGGCTCTACCTCTCTCTGTAACTTTGTCTTTCAAATAAATAAAATAAATCTTAAAAAAAAAAAAAGGAATCCTGGGGGTGAGGACAGGCACTGTGGTGCAGCAGGTTAAGCTGCCACTTGGGACGCCTGCATCCCATCCTGTATCGAGTGCCTGGTTCAAGTCCTGGCTCCTCTGCATTTCTGACCCAGCTTCCTGCTAATACACCTGAAAGGCAGCAGATGATGGCCCAACTGCCACCCATGTGGGAAAAACGAGTGGAGTTCTTGGTTCCTGGCTTCAACCTAACCTAGCCCTGGCTGTTACAGGCTTTTGGGGAGTGAACTAGCAGATGGAAGATCTCTATCACAACTTTTTTTTTTTTTTTTTTTTTTTTTTAAGACAGGAGAAGTCTTCTATCCACTGATTCACTCCCCAAATGGCCACAACGGCAGAGCTGGGCTGATCTGAAGCCAGGATCCAGGTGCTTCTTCAGGGTCTCCCAAGAGGGTGCAGGGGCCCCAGGACTTGGGCCATCTTCACTGCTTTCCCAGGCCATAGCAGAGAGCTGGATTAGAAGTGGAGCAGCCGGGATTATTACTGGCGCCCACAGGGATGACGGTGCCACAGGCAGAGTATTAACCTGCTGCGCCACCGCGCGGCCCCTACCGCAGCCTTTCAATGAAGATAAAATGAAGGCAAAGAAATTACAAACAACTGTAAATGCCGCAGGCCGGATGTGGCCCAGGTGGGCTGGCACGATGTGAGTACTGTGATGGTGGCTGCTGAGTCCACACGCGGGAGCAAGAGGGGTGGCACCCTGGAGGAAGTGACATTTGAGTTTGGCCTTGACAAGCAGGAGCTTATCAGGTGGAGAAGCCAGGGAGGGACGTTCTAGAGGCGAGAAAACATGAGCAAAGGCACACAGGACAAAAGCTCCTGCCAAGTCGGCGTGGCCATACTGCAGTGCGGCTTGACGGAAGGGTGTGCAAGGTGGGGAGGGAAGGGAGAGGAGGCTGGAGAGGGGGGCTGAGGCAGTCTTGGCCTGCCGCACCTTGGAATTTTCCGACTTTGGCTAGCGATTCTGGATCTTTTGGGGCCAGGGATCTCTAAAAATCCGATTAAAGGGAGCGGGAGTTGTGGCGTAGCAGGTTAAGCTGCTGCCTGAGAGGCCGGCATCCCATCTAAGCACAGGTTCCAGTTTTAACTACTCCACTTCTGATCCAGCTCCCTGCTGATGCACCTGGGAAAGTAGCAGAGGATGGCCCAAGTGCTTGGGCCCATGCACCCACATGGGAGACCTGGAAAAGCTCCTGGCTCCTGGCTTCAGCCTGGCCCAGCACAGCCCCAGCTATTTGGGGAGTGAACCAGCGGATGGAAGATTTCTGTTTCTCTCTGTAACTGCCTTTCAAATAACTAAAAAATAAATCTTAAAAAAAAAAAGAAAGAAAAGAATCTGATTAAAATTATAGACCCTCAGCCAGCTCCGCAGCTCACTTGGCTAATCCTCCACCTGCAGCACTGGCACCCCGGGTTCTGGTCCCAGTTGGGGCGCCGGATTCTGTCCCGGTTGCTCCTCTTCCAGTCCAGCTCTCTGCTGTGGCCCGGGAAGGCAGTGAAGGATGGCCCAGGTGCTTGGGCCCTGCACCCCATGGGAGACCAGGAGGAAGCACCTGGCTCCTGGCTTCGGATCAGTGCAGTGCGCCGGCCGCAGCGCACTGGCCATAGCGGCCATTTGGAGGGTGAACCAACAGAAAAGGAAGACCTTTCTCTAGGTCTCTCTCTCTAACTCTGCCTGTCAAAAAAAAAAAAAAAAAATATATATATATATATATATTATAGACCCTCGCCCAGAGAATGCAATTACCTAATTATACATGCACCTTTAGGGAGCAGACAGCTCTGGGATGACAGCCCCTGCTGTCTGCAGAGGGACTCAAGAGACTTGTGCTGGCAGGCAGCTGTTATTTTAGTTCCTTTCCACCGCGGTCTCACAGCCCCCGGGCCCGTGTCTCACCTCAGAATCCACGGGGTCCACGACGGAGTCGTTGAGGAACTTCACCATCACAAACTTCTTCAGGGCCATCAGGTTTTTCTTGTAGGACTCGTTGACGCCCTGGAAGAAAGGCCGCAGCGGTCACGGCCGCCGCCAGCTCCCAGCAGGGGTGAGCGCCCTCGGGTGCTCTGGTGGTCCCGACCCTGGCCCACCGTGTTTCTTGCCCTGGCAATGGGCGGCTTTTCCCGCTTTCCGCTGCAGCCTCCCCCTGCCGTCCTCACTGGCTGACGCTGTCCCACAGTCCACAGGCACCAGCACACAGCCAGAGGAAGGCACGCAAAGCAAGCAGCTACACACCCTGGGCGGTTCTGCTCTCCTAGTCTGCGTCTGCTGTTTCCTGCCTTCCCCTTCACATTTTTGTCTGAAGAAACCACAAAAGCTTCCAGATGAGGCTAAAGTGAAGCCATGGCCTCCCCTCGCCCACCCACCCCCCATGCTCATGGCTGGGTCACACTCCCTCCCTCCACAGTCTCTCTTCTCCATCTCTCCTCTGAGAAAATCGGCTCCAGAAAGGGATCCCTGGGAAGGCTTCCCTCACGCAGGACAGCAGCTGTGAGTTCCTTGGCCCACCCACACCTGCTGACCCGGGCCGCTGCTGCACCACCAGCAAAGGGAGCGGACTTCAGGGAAGAAGGCCAGAGGACTTCCAGCCTCCCTATAAGGGACCTGATCTCAGAAGCACCACCTCCCAGCCACAGATGTTCCATTTCCCGGCGCCGCCCCGCAGCGCGGGTCCCACTGCCAACTCGTTTCTGCTGCTGTGCGGGCGCGGGTGCTCACCCGCTCCTGATTGATATCCGCCAAGAAGATGCTGTGGTTGCGGTACATGTCCTCCTTGATGGGGTCATGCCAATATTCTGCTTGCACCAGGCTGCAGAGAGAGAGAGAGAAAGGTGACCAGGCTGTGTGTCAGCAGGCCCAGGGCATGCCCCAGCGAGCAGGCCACCTCCCAAGAGGCTTTGCTCTCTCCTAGGGAAGAAGAGACTTGCACCTGTGGAGTAGCTCACCAGCACAGTATCTTGTGAAGACTTGGACCAGCTGATCAGCATGGCGCAGAAAGTCCAAGAGAGTTAGGAAAAGCCTGCTCAGTATTTGGTTCCCTGAGGCATGGAGCCTTCTCCCACCGTCATGGAGGCTTCTCCCACCACCGTGCACCTCCTGCGCCCTCCCACAAGCCCGCCTCCCTCCCTCTGCTTTGCTCCCTACTCATCCTGCAGCACTCAGCTACCCACCCCCCCCCCCGCCTCTGCCCCTCCATCCGGTCACTGTCCCTCCAGCCATCTTGCCATGCTCAGGCTGCGATGGAGGCCGAGCTGCTCAGAGCTGCTCACGCAGTGCCAAGTGGGGACACCAGATTTCAGAACCCTGGGACGTGATGCTGTTTGGAAGAACAAAGAGCAGCCCCGTGGCTGTCACAGCTCTCACTAGAACAGACCAGGGAAGGCATCTGTGTTCACATGAACTTGCTCTCCTGTCTCCTTCCTCTTCCCTTCCCCTTCAGGTCCATCCACAGCCATCGTTGAAACTGACGGGTCTACCCCAAGGCCTCCCGCAGAAAGCGGGGCGGAGCGCAGGGAGGGGCCCTGAAGCTCAGGTTGGCAGGGAAGAAACAAATCCCTGCACAGGAGCTTTCCCTGGCCAGCGTGCAGAAGCTGCCCAGAGGCAGTGGCCAGAGGAGCCCAACTCAGCGGAGCAGAACGACGCTAGGACCCAGTGGCACTGAGGCCCGGGCCGCAGTCGTCTGGTGACATCCTATAATCTGTTACTAGGAGTATCTATAGTCCTTTAAATGTGGAGTTTCACTGAGGTTTTAAAATGTGGTGCACTCTGGGGCTGGCGCTGTGGCTCATTTGGCTAATCCTCCACCTGCGGCACCGGCATCCCATATGGGTGCCGGGTTCTAGTCCCAGTTGCTCCTCTTCCAGGCCAGCTCTCTGCTGTGGCCCGGGAGTGCAGTGGAGGATGGCCCAAGTGCTTGGGCCCTGCACCCGCATGGGAGACCAGGAGGAAGCACCTGGCTCCTGGCTTCGGATTGGTGCAGCACTGGCCGTAGCCGCCATTTGGGGAGTGAACCAACGGAAGGAAGACCTCTCTCTCTGTCTCACACTGTCTATAAATCTACCTAATTAAAAAAAAAATTAAAATGTGGTGCACTTTGGAATTTGTTAAATGCTGCTCTCAGTCCTGGTCTGGCCCTGCCGTTTCAGCCTTGCCATCACGCACACGGCCGCGGCCTGGAAGCTGTCTGGCACCCAGCACATGCTGGGTCAGGGCCAGAGCTGGAGGTCAGCCCAGGCCTGAAGGAAGCTGGTGCTGGAGGAGGGCGGGGAACAGGCAGGGCAAAGCCTCCAATGAGCGCGGGAGGGTGGCAGGCGCGGAGATGCCGGGCACGGCTCGCACTCCCTCCTCCGGCCCAGCGGGACAGGCTCAGGATGGCTGGGGCGGAGGCGTGGAGGCAGCAGTCACAGGTTACCTTCCCACAGGAATAGGAAACGCGGTGAGAGGCCCACAGGCAGAAATGAGGGAGATTCTGTAAGCCCGGTGCCTGGGGGCCAGGGGCGGAGGGGGAGCAGGGGGTCGGGAGGCCGCCCGAGGAGAACCGCGGGTGTGCACGCCGAGCACCTCGGAGCCGAGCGCTGGGAGCCCAGGCTGGCGGGCGCCAAGGCCAGCTCCCGAGGCCACACCTGCCTGCTTGGCCCCTGCGGAACACTCACACAGCACCTCCTGTCTGCCGTGCCTCTGTCTACACACCTTACACCCTACACCCGGTGACCTGCTTCGCGAACGCCCGCCGCACCGCAAGGGAGAGGCTGTCGTCTGGGGCGGCCAGGACGCCTGGGGTGGGCGGGCAGCTGGCCCACCCTCCGCCAGCCACACTCCTCCCCACACCCCACGCTGTCTTCGCTATACTTTGGCGCCGACGTGGATGGTATCAGCTTTGGGTCAGACAAACCTGGGATCACAGCCACTTTAGTCCCCTGAGCCTGTCTTGTCAAAGTTTAACAAGATGGGCGTGCTGGGCCCACACAGGATACAAGCTCAATGGAAGACTGCAATATTGCATCTGTCATAATCTGTTGTGTTCCCCCTCTGCCTCTGTCTCTCCGTCTTTCTGTGTTACTCTGCCTTTCAAATAAAAAAATAAATCTGCAAAAAAAAAAAAAAAATGTAGGGGCCGATGTTATGAAATAGTAGGTAAAGCCATTATCTCTGATGCCCGCATCCCATATAGATGTCAGTTCGTATCCCGGCTGTTCCACTTCTGATCCAGTTCCCTACTAAAGGCGTGGGAAAAGCAGAAGATGATGGCCCAAGTATTTGGACCCCTGACACCCATGTGGGAGACCCAGATGAAGCTCCTAGTTCCTGGCTTCTGCCTGGCCCAGCCCTGGCCAATATAACCACCTGGAGTATGAACCAGTGCTTGAAAGATCTCTCTCTTTCCCTCTGTCTCTCCCTCTCCCTGTCACTCTTTCAAAAAATAATACATTTTTTAAAAATTAGGGTAGCCTCTGTGTGTGAGGTAGGTGGGTGGTGCAGTGGTTAAATCACCGCACGGGATGCGTGCATCCCCTACCACAATGCCCGGTTAAAGTCCTGGCTTCTCCACTTCCAGCTCCGTGCTAACATATAACCTGGGAAGCAACAGACAATGGCCCCAGCACTTGGGAACCTGCCATGCATGTGGGAGATCCAGACTGAGTTCTGGGCTCCTAGCTTCACCTGGCCCAGTGCTGGCTGTTGTTGGCATTTGGGGAATGAACCAGCAGATGGAAGATCTCTTTGTCTCTCTGCCTTTCAAGTAAAGTGAAAATAAACAAATTTTAAAAGTATACGTGTATGCGTGTAACACAAACCAGTGAGGAAAAGACAAAGCACCCCACAGGAAAATGGGCAGAGGCTATGAACAGAAATAGAAAATTCCAGAAAGGGAAACCCGAGTGGCCAATAAACAAGGCCATGCAGGTCAGGAAGAGGAACCACCGCACACGTATCTGACTGGCAAAGGTTTAAAAGGCACAGGATCAAAGGTTAATAACAATGGCAAAACAGGAACTCTCACACCCTGTTGGTGGGAATATAAACTGGTATAACCACTTTGGCAATACTGAGTAAAGTTTAAAATGCACATAAAAGGAGCCTGCAGAAGTTCATGGGAAATGGGTAATATGAAAACACGATGCATAGACTTCAAATTGTGTGCACCAAAGTAAACATCTTTTAATTCCATTTACACGTGAACTTCAGAGGTGCCCTGGTACTGATGACTGCTATATAGACACAGCCAGCACGCACGGAGCGTTTCTCAAGCACTGTTCTCAGTCCTCCGCAGCTGTAGCTCATTTCATCTCTACAACTCACAGGGTCTAATTACTGTCCTATTTTGCAGGTGAAAATGAGGCAGAGAGGTTAAGTAAATGACCTCATGAATAACTGATGGAGCCTACAATGTAAATTCTACTTGGACATAAATTCTTATCCACAGACCCTGTTCAAGGCAAACTGTTACACTGAGGAACCCGGCAGCACAATGTGGGACTCAATATACTGTGGTGTACTCACATCCCAGAAAGCCAGACAGCAGCTAAGATGGAGAACTGCATGTAGACATAACAGTATGTGTAGATCTCAAAAACATGATCTTGAGTGAAAAAAATGTCCTACAGAATGACGTGCACCACTAGACATCCACTATGTGAAAACTTAAATACACAACATAACACCATATGTATATTACTGACTTGTAACACATGACTCTAGTATTTTCTAAGGGACAGAAAGCACACTATCATCTCTTGATAACAGTTGCAGAGGGAGGGAGGGTAGGGAATGGGATCAAGAAGAGATACTCAGAAGAATTCAATGTGATCTGAAACATTCTGGTGCTTTACAAAACCCAGAGGCAAACAGGATAAAATGTTAGTCCCAGGCTCTGAGTTCACAGTGATTCATTACATTACTCTCTGGCTTTTCTGCATGGCTGAAGTCCATGCAGAGGGCTTGAGCAGGTGCCTCAATGGGTCCAGAGAAGGAAACGGCAAGTTCATCAGCTGAAAGCAAAGGCAGAGGGAAAGTGGGACGGCTGAGCAAGAGCACTCTGACATCTGCTGGGGGCAGAGAGGGGCGCAGGCCCTGCCAAGCCCCAGGACACGTGGGCTGCCCAGGGGACCTGGGGAGGGCAAGTCACTGGGAAAAATAAACGAGCTCTTTAACCCTCCCACTCCCCCTGAGCTGGCCCAAGAAGACAAGTGGCCAAGGCCAGGGCAATTTTATTCACTGTGGTACGGGGTGCAGGCGCAGCAGGGAGAGACCTGGAGGAAGAAGGTCAGGAAGGGCTGACAGTACCTGCAAAGGTGGACTGGTACACATGGTCCCAGCACTCTGGGCATGGCTAACGACAGATGTGGGGATGCAACCTGAGCTGGGCCATGTCTCCTCCCCAGGAATCTGAACTAGGACCAGGAGATGACTGACATCATCCAAAGGGAAGATCGGCACTTGCGCGCCGCCTGTGCGAGGCCACCTCTCACCACGTGGGTAGCTGGAGAGGAAAAAGGCACAGCACAGAGAAGCTGTGATGACAGCTGCAAGGGACACTCCGGCTCCTGCTGGCTCCGTGTCCTGATTCCGTGCCCCCTGAGGCCTGGCCACCAGAAGATATAATATGACTTTCTTTTCCAGTTTATTTTGGCTTGATTTGGTTTCCTTTTTATAACCAGAATCCTCCCTAATACAAAGGGCAACCAGGGCCAGCACAGCAAAGAGAAGTCTCTCTCTGTCGCTTTAAGCGTTCACCACCCCCTTCCCACCGCTCAACGTGAACGACTTTCCTCTTGAAGCTGCATGTCAGCCATCTGTTAAAATGAGATTTTCACCCAAAGTAATTTTAAAGAGAGAAAAGCAAACACTTCTACGAAATTAGAAAGGGATCCTAAAAGTTAATCTGCAAATGAGCTGTTAGGGAAACGGGAAGGATTTCTCACGGAAACTGTTATAAACGGTGAGCTCCACCCCGGCTCACAAACCTAGTTCACCTGCAACACCACAAAACACTGCGAATCATTCCTCTTCTCTGCCTCCTTGGCGATCCCCTCGGTGTCCCAGCCACAGCCGCCTCTCACCCAGACCACCACGACGGCCCCTAGTGGTCTCCCACTCTTCCTCTACTCCCTTACAATCCACTCTCCACAAAGCATTGGGGATCTTCCAGACACATAAATCAGACCATGTGATTCTCCTGCTTCAAACCTCCCGATAAGGGGGGCATCTGGCTTAGCAGTTCAGATGCCAGGGAGAATGCCTGCATCTCACAGTGGAGGGTCTGGCTTCAAGGCCCAGTGGGGCTCCTGATTCCCGCTTCCTGTTAATGCAGATCCTGAGAGGCCCAGGGTGGTGGCTCAAGTGCCTGGATTGAGTTCTCGACTCTCAGCTTTGGCCCCTGCCCAGCCCCAGCTCTTAGGTGCATCTGGGGAGTGAACCAGCAAACAGGGGAGTGCTCTCTCTCCCACACGGTGTCTCTCTCAAATAACAATAATAGTAATAGTAAAATAAAAAAAGCCTCCCAATAGTTTCCCAGGATGTGTAGAATAAAATCACAACTCCTCCTGTGCCACGAGTCCCAGCATGATGTAGCTGCTGCTTTTCTGCTCAACTTTCTCTACCTCCCTCTAAACTCCAGTCACCCCGTCCCAGCCTCAGGGCCTCTGTGCTCCTCCTCCCCTGCTTGGTCCCTCTCTCCATAGCTCCTCTCCACGCTCCTTCCTCTCCTCCCAGCTTCAGTGTCTCTTTTTCAAAAACCATTCTGTCCAATATAGGAACGCCCTCAACTGCTCTCCCTTACTGCGTCCTGTTTACTTCTGCCCTGGCCTTCTCCTTCCTGGAGAGTCCCTAGCACACCTGTTCTCTCGGAGACCCCTCACCCCTCAGGGTGCCACTTATGAGAGCAGCAACCCTAATGGCCTTGTTCTCTGCAGTATCTGTGAAATCTATATACGGCCTGGCAAAAAGCAGTTCAATATTTGATGAAACTATGATTGAAATACTTCACAAGTCAGAGAAAATGAAATCACTGCAATACTTATAAAGGAACTGGTAAATTAATATTGAATACATATTTTAAACACAGCACAGTTTCCAGTGGTAACTGCCAAAACCTGTGACTTAATATGCAGTAAAAGCTTTATGTCCAATTTGTTTAATTGTCATAACAGCCCCGTGGGGCCAGCGCTGTGGTGTAGATTAAGCCACCACCTGCAGCACCAGCATCCCATACGGGCACTGGTTCAAGTCCCAGCTACTCACTTCTCGTCCAACAACCTGCTAATGTGCCTGGGAAAGCAGTGGAAGATGGCCCAAGGGCTGGAGCCCCTGCACCATGTAGGAGACCCAGAGGAGGCTCTTGGATTTTGGCTTTGGCCTGCGCAGCCCTGGCCATTGCAGCCGTTTGAGGAGTGAACCAGCAGATGGAAGACCTCTCTCTCTCTCTCTCTTTCTCTGTAACTCTGACTTTCAAATAAACAAATCTAAAAGAGAGAGAGAGAGAAAGATAACAGCCCTCTTGGAAACTACATAGGTACTTCAAAAAGCTAGTAGAAGGGTGGGCATTTGGTCTAGAGATTAAGTTGCCCATTGAGACACCTGTATCTCCTATCAGAGTGCCTGAGTTTGAGTCTTAGCTCCACTCCCACTTCTAGCTTCCTGCTAACGCTCACTATGGGAGACAACAGTGATGGCTCAAGTACCTGGGTCCCTGCCACTCACTTGAGAGACCTGGATTGAGTTCCTGTTCCCATCTTGGACCTGGCCCAACCCAGGCCGTTGTAGGCATTTAGGGAATGAAATCAGTGGATAGGAGTGGACTCTCTCTCTGCCTGCCAAATAAAGAGATTTTAAAAAATAAAAATGGGGGGCCAGCGCTGTGGTGTAGTGGGCTGCTGCTTGTTGTGCCAGCATCCCACATGGGTGCTGGTTCAAGTCCCGACTACTCCACTTCCAATCCAGCTCTCTGCTATGGTCTGGGAAAGCAGTAGAAGATGGCCCAAGTCCTTGGGCCCTTGCACACACGTGGGAGACCTGGAAGAAACTCCTGGCTCCTGGCTTCAGATAGGCCCAGCTCTGGCCAATGGGGCCATCTAGGGAGTTAACCAGTGGATTGAATACCTCTCTTTCTCTCTCTTTATTTTTCTCTCTCTCTGCCTCTCAAATAAATAAATAAATCTTTTTATTTTTTTTTGACAGGCAGAGTGGACAGTGAGAGAGAGAGACAGAGAGAGAAAGGTCTTCCTTTGCCGTTGGTTCACCCTCCAATGGCTGCCGCGGCCGGCGCACCGCGCTGATCCGATGGCAGGAGCCAGGAGCCAGGTGCTTTTCCTGGTCTCCCATGGAGTGCAGGGCCCAAGCACCTGGGCCATCCTCCACTGCACTCCCTGGCCATAGCAGAGAGCTGGCCTGGAAGAGGGGCAACCGGGACAGAATCCGGCGCCCCAACCGGGACTAGAACCCGGTGTGCCAGCGCCGCAAGGTGGAGGATTAGCCTATTGAGCCACGGCGCCGGCCCTTTTTTTTTTTTTTTTTTTTTTTTTGACACAGAAGGCCATTTTTTCCTTTTTGCATGTCTGAAGGTGCCAAGGTCCTTTAAAAATTCCATGGAAAACAGAATCTAGAGTTTATTTTGATGCAAAATGTTTTTGAAATCCATGCATGAGAGGTCTTCAAAAAGTTAATGGAAAATGTGGATTATAGGCCGGCGCCATGGCTCACTAGGCTAATCCTCCACCTGCCGCGCCGGCACTCCGGGTTCTAGTCCCGGTCGGGGCACCGGTTCTGTCCCGGTTGCTCCTCTTCCAGTCCAGTTCTCTGCTGTGGCCCAGGAAGGCAGCTGAGGATGGCCCAGGTCCTTGGGCCCCGCACCCGCATGGGAGACCAGGAGGAAGCACCTGGCTCCTGGCTTCGGATCGGCGTAGCACGCCGGCTGTACAGGCCATTTGGGGGGGTGAACCAAAGGAAGGAAGGCCTTTCTCTCTGTCTCTCTCTCTCACTGTCTAACTCTGCCTGTCAAAAAAAAAAAAAAATTGTATTTTAATGAAATCATGCATGGATTTCAAATTTTTTACATCAAAATAAATGTATCTCTTGATTCCACTTTCCATGAAGTTTTCAAAAACTGATTCTTTATCTACTTGAAAGGCAGACACCAGCAAGCTGCTGTTGAAGGAGGAAGAGTCGAAGGAGGAAATGACAATCAACCCATCGAGCTACCACTTTTCATCAATGTTGAGTTGTCACTTCTCATTCCCCACCGACTACTCATTTGCCATCACTGCCAAGCACTGTGTTTGGTTCACAAAACAAAGAAATACACCTACAAAAAAAAAACAACAAACAAACAAACAGTTATTTTCTAAGGGATCCAGGCAAGAGTTAGAAAAAACAACAACAATGGAAGAGTGAAGCTTAAAGAAGCCACGCACCTCCACGAGAACTGAGACTATGTAGGACATGGATTAAAGCTAGGCCTGCGGGCTGGCATCGTGGCACAGTCAGTTAAGCCACTGCTTACACTGCCCGCATCCCACACCGGAGTTCCGGTTCAAGTCCTGGCTGCTCCACTTCTGATGCAGCTCCCTTCTGATGCGCCTGAGAAAGCAGAGTTAGATGGCCCAAGTGCTTGGGTCCCTACCACCCACGTGGGAGTCCAGGATGCAGTTTCTACCTCCTGGGTTTGGCCTGGTCCAGTCCCAGCCGTTGTGGCCACTTAGGGCCCAGAAAATGGAAGATCTCTCTACATCTCCCTCTCTGTCACTCTACTCTGCCTTCCAAGTAAATAAAATAAATCTTAATTTTATAAAAAACAGCGAAAACAGGCAAAGTTGGAGATGATCTGAGTTACCTGAGGAGAAAAAGGTGGAGGTCAAGTATCTGTTTCCTGCACTGGCCATCAGGTGGCGCTGGTGGCCAGAAACAGCTTTGTGTTTAACACATAGCTGATAGGATAGGAAAACCCAGGAGGACGATGCTTCTTATGTGAGTTACTCACAAGGCCATCCTTTGGCAAATGGTTTCTGGGACATGTTATATTGAAGAGTCGTTATTTGACGGGAGTGATAAATTTGTGGGGCTGGCGTTGTGGTGTAGTGGGTAAAGGTGCCACCTGTGACACGGATACCCCATATGGGCACTGGTTCACAACCTAGCTGCTCCACTTCTGATCCAGCTCCCTGCTAATGGCCTAGGAAAAGCAC
This sequence comes from Oryctolagus cuniculus, assembly GCF_964237555.1. Classification (NCBI taxonomy): domain Eukaryota; kingdom Metazoa; phylum Chordata; class Mammalia; order Lagomorpha; family Leporidae; genus Oryctolagus; species Oryctolagus cuniculus. The sequence continues at coordinate 132,819,337 of NC_091438.1, read as the reverse complement.
TGGAAGATGGTCCAAGTGCTTGCGCTCCTGCACCCACGTGGGCGATCCAGGTGAAGCTCCTGGCTCCTGGCTTCAGCTTGTTTGCAGAACAGCTCCTGGCCGTTGCAGTCATCTGGGGAGTGAGCCAGAACGTGGAAGATCGATCAATCAATCTCTATCTATCTATCTCTATCTCTCCTCACTCTGTATCTGCCTTTCAAATAAGTTAATAAATCTTTTTTTATAAAGCGATAAAAGTGATAAATTTGGAAAACCCACAGGACAGATACCATAACCACATTAGTTGATCTCAACCATAGCTATCACCTAGACTACTGCACATCTTCTAAATCAGAATTCCTAGGGCGAGCACTGGAGTCCATTTTTAGTGAATTTCCCAGCAGTTAAGATGTATAATTAAGTTTGGAAATAACTGAACAAGAACATGCTCCAAAAGTAACTCTATGTATTTCTAAAAACCTGAACACATTTCAGCAGTTGGGGACACTGATGTGGGTGGGACAGACTCAGCACTGCTGACAACATAAAGAATCTATCCTCCAAATACTAAGAGCCATTCCCTGGGCTTAGAACTTTCCAAAGCCTTTGTTTGTTTGCTTGTTTAATTAACTATTTGAGAAGGAGAAATAGAGAGACAGAGAGAGAGCGCGCACACACAAGAGAGGAAGACTACTGTGTGTGAGAAAGCTCCCATCTGCTGGTTCGCTCCTCAAAGACTCGCAATGGGCAATGGCGGGGCAGAGTCAGGAGCTTAAGCTAGGAGGCTGGAACTCAGTCCAGGTCTCTCCCATGCACGGCAGGAATCCAACTCCTTGAGCTCTCATCCATGCTGCCTCCCAGGAAGCTGGGGTCAGGAGTGGGACAGGTATCCAACCCAGCCACCCTGTGTGGGACACAGACATCTTAACCACGAGGCCAAATGCCTGCTCCCGTTCGTTTTTTAAGGATAGAAATGTATTCTGTTATAATTACAGTCTTCCGACACTGAAAAATACCGTGTTTTTTTTTTTTTCTTAATTAGTAGACTATGTTTAGAACAGTTTTAGTTTTGCAGTAAGACTGAGCAGATAGTTCAGAGATAGTTTTAAGTCTCTCATTTGAATGCCATTAACAACTGCTCCTGGAATCCGGGCCAGCTTACAAATGTGAGCCTGGTGTCCTCTCTGAGCAACAGGGCTGCGTGCTTCCCAGCCCCGGCACGTACCGTTCTTGCACAGCTTTGGAGTAGGCCCCAGCATTCAGGGTTTTCCTGATCCAGTCACAGAGGTGAGAGCTCTCTCCCGGGCACCGAGGGAGTCCAAAAACACCTATGGTAGAGAGAAGTCCATTCCTTTAAAAATCATACACGGAGGACCTACTTCGTGCGAGGTACTTTGAGAAACAAAACAAGCAGGAGCCCACCCTGGCTTCCTTCGACTCTTCCTCAAGGAAAGTAAGCATCAAGAAGGAATTTTTTTTTTAATATTTTTAATGACAGGTAGAGTTACAGACAGTGAGAGGAAGGGACAGAGAGAAAGGTCTTCCTTCCGTTTGTTCACTCCCCAAACGGCCACTACAGCTGGCACTGCGCTGATCCAAAGCCAGGAGCCAGGTGGTTCTTCCTGGTCTCCCATGCGGGTGCAGGGCCCAAGCACTTGGGCCATCCTCCATTGCCCTTCCAGGCCACGGCAGAGAGCTGGACTGGAAGAGGAACAACCGGGACTAGAACCCAGCGCCCATATGGGATGCTGGTGCCGCAAGTGGAGGATTAACCAAGTGAGCCACAGCGCCAGCCCCAAGAAGGAATTCTAACACCAGCTTCCCCCTGGTGCTGCCATGCTCCCTGCTGCATTCCTGGGGGAGGCGCTGCCTCTGCGGGAACTCTCCTGGCTGGACTTCTCAGCTGCCACGCTTAGCTGAGAGGAGTCCTATCTGACCACCCCACATCAAGCGGTGCCCATCCCCGTCCCTTCGCCTCCTCCACTTCCTGTCATCCTCAGCATCGACTTATTAAGCAGAGTTCTAAGCAAACCCTTGGCATCCACAGGGGATGGGGCCCAAGACCCCCTGAGGATGCACAATTTGTGGATGCTCAAGTGCCTCATTTAAAATGAGCTTGCATTTGCATAAAGCTACACACAGCTTCTTGTATACTTTAAGTCACCTCTAGATTACCTGTAATACCTAATACCAGGTACTTGCTAAATAGCCATTACACTGCATTTGTTTTCTGGGAATACTGACAAGAAAAAAAAAATCTGTGTATGTTCAGAACAGGCAAAATGTGCTCTTTGAATATTTTCAATCCATGGTTGGTTAAATCCACAATGTGGGACCAATGGTATGGAAGGTTGATTGTATTGGCAATGATTATTTCATCTTTACAATGTCCCTGTGGAGTGGATGTCATTATTTCCCCCTTATCTCAGAGAACTTTAAAACACAGAGGCTACATACCTCATCCGAGGCTAGGCTGTAAGGGTGCGAGCCGGGATTCGAGCACACGCAGTTTGGCTCCTGAGCCTGCTTCTTCAATAACTAAAGCCACTGTCTTCACTTCCTAAGTATCTGTTGCGTGACTATCAGGGTGGGCCATGGAAGGTCTACAAAATCATTTGGTCTAGGCCGGCGCCGCAGCTCACTAGGCTAATCCTCCACCTTGCGGCGCCGGCACACCGGGTTCTAGTCCCGGTCGGGGCGCCGGATTCTGTCCCGGTTGCCCCTCTTCCAGGCCAGCCCTCTGCTGTGGCCAGGGAGTGCAGTGGAGGATGGCCCAGGTGCTTGGGCCCTGCACCCCATGGGAGACCAGGAAAAGCACCTGGCTCCTGGCTCCTGCCATCGGATCAGCGCAGTGCGCCAGCCACAGCGCGCCGGCCGCGGCGGCCATTGGAGGGTGAACCAATGGCAAAGGAAGACCTTTCTCTCTGTCTCTCTCTCTCACTGTCCACTCTGCCTGTCAAAATAAATAAATAAATAAATTGGTCTGGCTTTCCGCCATGGGAACCGCAGGTGGGACTTGAAATTCAATAATAATACCCAATAAGACCGGTCCACAACAGGCTAAACTTTGTAGTAGATAATTTTGTACAGCAGCGAATGATGTTATAAATATGCAAACAGGCCCCTTGCAGAAGAAAGGTTCCCCACCCCTGGACTGAAAGCTTCAACTGTGGTCACTAATCTGAATTTGTATGGTGCTTGTACTGTTTAAGAGTCTGACTACCTATTCACCCTAGTTTCCACTTCATCCTCAGAAAAACCCCCAGACGATGAGCCAGGCCATATCTTAGTTCCCCCATCTGTGAAAGGGACTTCCTCATGAGTAACAGTCAATTAGGTGACGCCAGGTTTCCCGATTAATAAGAGAATCCTACGCTCCCACACTCCTCCAGCTAACAGCTCCCCATCCGTCCTAACAGAGGTAAGATTCTGCACCAAACACACAGCCTCCCCGCAAAGTGTTTGATTTCCTCTAAATAGAAACCCTCTGTTTTTCAAAGGGTTTCCCTTCTCCTGTTACATTCAGAGACAACAAAAGCTTACACACTATTCTTTGCCTTGGCCTAAATTCCACAGGACATCTCCAGTGCTGGAGAACAGGAAAAGCCGTTGCTTTCCTAACTCCTCCAGCGCCCCCTGCCATGCGGCAGCAGTCATGCAATCCTGGCAAGCACATGAAAGAGAAGTGGGTGGCCTGAGTTCCAGGCCTCTGGCATCCTCAGCCTCTTCCTATTTCCTCATCAAGCCCACCCAGGGTGCTCAAGGAAACAGGATTTTGCAAGCATGGCTGACTTCCTGTGCAAAATGGAGCTGCTGAGATTCGTTTTCTTTTTAAATTCAAGTGGTCTGGTGGGTTACAAAGAAGGAAGTACAAAGGTCAAAGTTACCTTGATGCTGTCCTCCAATGGAGATCAGATTGTTCATGGGAGGCGACGGGCACCTCTGAGCCACGGCTCTCCTGCGGGAGGAAAGGGGGTTATGAGCTCCAGCTGTCAGGTGGAAACGGAACATTAACCATCAGCTCCCGCGGGTCAAGTGACTTAATCCTGCGGTTCCCCAAAGCCATGGAGTTTCAGGATTTTCCTCTCATACAGCCAAACACAAATCTTAATTTTTTTTTTTTTTTAAAGCAGAGTACAGAGAGGCAGAGGCAGAGAGAAAGAGAGGGCCTCCATCGGCTGCTGGTTCACTCCCCAAATGACCATGGCTGGAGCTGGGCTGATCCGAAGCCAACAGCCAGGAATGCAGGAGCCCGAGCAATTGGGCCATCCTCCACTGCTTTCCCAGGCCATAGCAGAGAGCTGGATCACAAGAAGGGCAGCTGGGACTCGAACCCATGGCCATATGGGATGCTGGCACTGCAGGCGAAAGCCTTACCCACTATGCCACAGTGCCAGCCCCACAAATCTTAATTCTTTCATAGGAAATAAATTAGCAGAGTCTATAAAGTTTTTCTGTGGGGATATTTTAGAAGGATTTCTCCCTCCAAGACAGGTGAGGAGCTCAAAAGAACGAAAGGAGTGGATTTACTGGAGCAAAAGAGAAGAAATGAACCCGCTGTAAGATGGAACCAAAGGGGACTTACAGAAACTGGCCTCCCTGGGAGAATCCCATGGCATTGTATCCCTTCTGCAATTTAGGATCCTTAGCAAGAATCTGACACACTGTTGCAACTTGGGAGTTGACATTCAAGAAGAAGCTGTTCTCCATGTCCTAAAAAGGAGCCACAGGGAAGTAAAAGGACGGGACAGAAAGCCACCAGCAGCGTTTTCTCTAAAAGCTGAACTCATTCAGGTTGGTAATGCACCAGCCATCAGAAGCGAAGGCATCACTGTGCGATTTGCTGCTAGAAATACACTGTGAAGCATTCCTTGTCTATTTTTAAAAATGTTTATTTATTTATTTCCGACTACTTGAAAGGTACAGGGGCAGACACACACACACACACACACAGATTTTCTAACTGCTGGTTCATTCCCCAAATGCCCACAATAGCCAGGGGCTGGGCCAGGCTGAAGCCAGGATCCAGGAATTCCATCTGGGTCTCTAAAGTGGGCGGCAGGAGCCCAAGCATTTGAGCACCTGCTGCCTCCTAGGCACATCAGCAGGAAGCTGCATCTTCAAACCAGGCACTCAGATCTGAGATGCAACAACTCAAGCACTGGCTTGACCCACTCTGCCACAGCACGTGCCCCAGGCATTCTAATAGTACAAAACAGTCAGCAAACCTTCCAAGCAGCCGGGGCTGTGAGGGCCTTACCTCCAGCAGGGTCTTCCCAATCTCTAAAGACAAGACATAAATTCCAGGTATTTTCTTCTCAACCATTTTCTTAACAGCACCCATGCTTACGGGATTACAACAGCTGTCTCCTAGCCAACAGAAACAATGATGCAAACTCATGAATCCAAACAGTATGATTTCTTTTTTAAAATTTTTGTGCCTCCTCTGGCATTAACGAGAGAAAATATCTGCAACACATATATCTAATAAGGGTTTAATAGCTACTATACATAAAGAACGCTTACAACTCAGGCCGAAGCCACAGCTCAATAGGCTAATCCTCTGCCTGCAGCGCCGGCACCCCGGGTTCTAGTCCTAGTCCCGTTCGGGGCGCTGGATTCTGTCCCGGTTGCCCCTCTTCCAGGCCAGCTCTCTGCTATGGCCCGGGAGTGCAGTGGAGGATGGCCCAAGTCCTTGGGCCCTGCACCTGCATGGGAGACCAGGAGAAGCATCTGGCTCCTGGCTTCAGATCAGCACAGTGTGCTGGCCGCAGCGGCCATTGAAGGGTGAACCAACGGTAAAAGGAAGACCTTTCTCTCTGTCTCTCTCTCACTGTCCACTCTGCCTGTCCAAAAAAAATAAATAAATAAAAAATAAAAAACGCTTACAACTCAACAAGATAACCTAATTAAGGAACAAGAAAAGAGTTTGAACAGACATTCCTCCAAAGAATATATCAAAATAGTCAACAATAATTATCATTGGTTGTTAAGGAAGTACAAATCAAAACAATGAGATACTACTTCACAGCTACTTGGATGGCTCTAATAATGATAATTTTTTTTTTTAAATGGAAAAGAAGTATTGGCAAGGACTACAGAAACCCTGTACATTGCTGGTAGAGATGGAATATGATGCAGTCACTATGAAAAACAGCTTGGCAGTTTCTCCAAACAGTAAACACACACTTGCCATAGGACCCCCTAACTCTACTCTGAGGCACATACCCACGAGAAATGAAAACACATGCATCCAGAAACCTGCACATGGATGTCCACTGCTGGGTTACCAGTAACAGCCAATAGGGGGCAGTAACACAAGTGACCAGTACTGGACGAAGGGATAAACAAATTGTGGCGTATACATACTATATCATATTTTCCAACTGTCGCTCCCCCTCTTCGTGGAGGAGCAACACAGGACCCTGCGCTGTTCTTTCGTCTGCTCGGCCCTCCCCGGGTTTGCTGCTGGTTCTTCCCGGGTTGGCTACTATCCCTTCCACCTCCGTGGAAGGGCAGTTCCCCCTGGCCACATTCCCCACTTCCGCAGGGGAGCGGCACACCGCCGGCCGGCTCTTCTCGGGGGCTGCACAGGTGTTCCTTCAGCTAGATGTTCCCCATAGATGTTCCCGGTGCATGCCGTCTCTCTCCTCCTTTATAGTCCTCCTCCGCCAATCCTAACTCGGCTGCCCACACGCCGAGTACGCTGCTCTCCAATCAGGAGCAGGTCCTACAGTTTATTGGTTGAACTGGAGGCAGCTGTGCAGAAGCTGTTTACTTCTCTCCCAGCGCCATATTGTGGGAGAGCAGATGCATAGAATAAGTCTTAATTCCAGTAACTTAGTCTAGTCCGAGCTGCTCCCCACAGAGGAGAGCAGATGCATAGAATAAGTCTTAATTCCAGTAACTTAGTCTAGTCCGAGCTGCTCCCCACAGATCCCCCTTTCTTTTTATTTTTTTGGCGTTGATACGCGCCTGTCTTCGGTGTCCCGCAGCACACACTCTGCTCTACTTGCTAGAGTTGCCACAGGCTCTTACAAGTCCTATCAATCAGGAAAACCGAATCCGGGTCCTCTCTTCGCCATGTTGTGAGGAGGTTTTTAGGCGCTGATGCGTGCCTGTGTTCGGTGCCCTGCAGCGCATGCTCTGCTCTTCCTGCAGGGGACTTACAAGACCTATCAGGCAAACCGAATCCAAGCCTTCTCATTGCCTTATTGTGGGGGAGACTTATTAGTGTTGGTTCGTGCCTATCTTCGGTGACCTGCAGCTCATACTCTGGTCGAGCTGCTTGCTGGCGCTTACCGCCTTAAATCAGGCAGACCGAATCCAAGCTTAATATTGTTGTATTGTGGGGAAGCCTTACTGATGTTAATTCGTGCCTGTCTTCGGTGACCTGCGGCGCATAAGCTGCTAGCTGCCCGCAGGTGCTCATCGCCTCACTTGATTAGGCAGACCGAATCCAAGCTCTCACATTGCAGTGTTGTAGGGAGGCCTTTTTATTTCTCTATTTCTCTATCTCCGGGCATTCCTATTTCTCCCATTTTACTTCTATCTTCCAGCATTCCTATTTTTCTCACTTTACTTCTAAACTTCTGTTTCTCTTATCCCTGCGGCTTCCCGCTCTCATTCTTATCCCCGCGGCTTCCCGGCTGCGCCCGCCCCGAGGCTGCTTCTCGGCAGCTTTCCGGCTGAGCCGCTTCAGCCCGCGCCTCTCTCATCTGCGCAGCTTCCCGGCTCCTCGCCCCGCCGGCGCCCGCCCCGCGGCGGCTTCACAGCTCTGCGCGGCTTCCTGGCGCCTCGCCCCGCCGGCGGGTTCCCGGCTCTGCGCGCACGCTCCGTGGTCTCCACGCACTTCGCGCCCGCACCACGGCCTCGCGCCAACGCCCCGTGCTCTCTCTGCACGCGGCGGCTTCCGCGAATGTTTCCGCCACCACCGGCATTCAGTCCAAGTTCCCCGGACTAACCTGGCGAATTCTGGCGGCCCACGTCTCTGCCTCTGGTTCCAGATCTTCGCCTCTTGCTCCCCAGGGTGACTTGAAGAATTCCAAGATGGCTTGGCCTGCACTCGCGGCTTCATCCTCCCTAACATTTTTCTCTACCCGGTGTGTTTCCCTAAGTTTTCTTCCAACAATATTCCTCCCTCATTTCTCCTGGCCTCTCCCCACAGTCCGTATCCAAGTCTAAGTTTCTTATAGGTTTCACTTTCACTTTCAACCTTAGAGATTTCTCCCAGCTTCCCCCCGTAGTCCGTATCCGAGTCTATGCCTAGGCTTTCAATAGCTTCTTCCGGCACCCTTTTCGTCCGGCTTTTCCCTAGGCTGTTTGCTAGTCTCTCTCTCCGGTATTTTCCCAGTTCTTCCCGTTTCTTCCCTCCTAAGTTTCATATCCGTCCTAAGTTTCCTATCCGAGTCACGTTTCTTCCCTCCTAAGTTTTCTATCCGTCCTAGGTTTCCTATCCGAGTCATTTCTTCCCTCCTAGGTTTCCTATCCGAGTCACGGCACCATTATGTCGCTCCCCCTCTTCATGGAGGAGCAACACTAAGCCCTGCCTAGGCTTCATATCCGAGTCACGGCACCATTATGTCGCTCCCCCTCTTCGTGGAGGAACGACACTAAACCCTGCCTAGGCTTCATATCCGAGTCACGGCACCATTATGTCGCTCCCCCTCTTCGTGGAGGAACGACACAGGACCCTGCGCTGTTCTTTCGTCTGCTCGGCCCTCCCCGGGTTTGCTGCTGGTTCTTCCCGGGTTGGCTACTATCCCTTCCACCTCCGTGGAAGGGCAGTTCCCCCTGGCCACATTCCCCACTTCCGCAGGGGAGCGGCACACCGCCGGCCGGCTCTTCTCGGGGGCTGCACAGGTGTTCCTTCAGCTAGATGTTCCCCATAGATGTTCCCGGTGCATGCCGTCTCTCTCCTCCTTTATAGTCCTCCTCCGCCAATCCTAACTCGGCTGCCCACACGCCGAGTACGCTGCTCTCCAATCAGGAGCAGGTCCTACAGTTTATTGGTTGAACTGGAGGCAGCTGTGCGGAAGCTGTTTACTTCTCTCCCAGCGCCATATTGTGGGAGAGCAGATGCATAGAATAAGTCTTAATTCCAGTAACTTAGTCTAGTCCGAGCTGCTCCCCACAGAGGAGAGCAGATGCATAGAATAAGTCTTAATTCCAGTAACTTAGTCTAGTCCGAGCTGCTCCCCACACCAACCATAAAAAGGAACAGAGTACAGACATGTGTCATTACTTGGATGAACCCAGAAAAGACAATGTTAGGCGAAATAAATCAAATACAAAAAGTGATATATTATATGCTTCCTTTGGGAGGAGGTATCCATAAGAGGCAAATCCATAGTGAGAGAGTAAGTTAGAGGTTACCAGGGAGTGGTGGGAGGAGGGTGGCGAATACTTAATGGATATTGTTATTGGCTAACTTTATGTCATAAAGTTTTTTTTTTTTTTTTTTTTTTTTTTTTTTTTTTTTTTTTTTTTTTTTTTGACAGGCAGAGTGGACAGTGAGAGGGAGAGAGAGACAGAGAAAAAAGTCTTCCTTTTCCATTGGTTCACCCTCCAATGGCCACTGCGGCCGGTGCTTGGCGGCCGGCGCACCTCGCTGATCCGAAGCCAGGAGCCAGGTACTTCTCCTGGTCTCCCATGCGGGTGCAGGGCCCAAGCACTTGGGCCATCCTCCACTGAACTCTGGGGCCACAGCAGAGAGCTGGCCTGGAAGAGGAGCAACCGGGACAGAATACAGCACCCTGACCAGGACTAGAACCCGGTGTGCCGGCGCCACAGGCGGAGGATTAGCCTATTGAGCCGTGGCGCCGGCCTATGTGATAGAGTTTTAGCTGCAAAAAAAAAAGACACTTTTGCTTGGCTCCTGTTTATCAAATAATACTAAGCTTCAATAGTGCATGCATAACACTTGGGGTACCAAAATGACAACAGAAAAGTCAACAGAAGTGCACAATCTGCTCCCTGATGACACAGGATATTTGGGCCGAACAGGTTCCAAACTTCAGAGCCAGGTACAGGGTGAGGCAAGCAAAGCGCCTAGGGCACAACATTTAAGGAGGGGCTCACTGTCAGGTTTGTGCATGTACTGACTCTGAACTTGTACAAACTTGAGAGCTACTGCCTCCTTAAATCTGCACTTGGCAACTCCTTGCCTAATGCTAGTCCCAGAAACCAGAACCAAGGACCAAAAGAAACCCGACTGGCCACTGAGTGGGAGAGGCAGACTGAGACAACTTCCCATTTCGAACTTAATCATTCCATTTTCAACTTAGGACTAAGCTTGGGAACGAGTTTAAAACAGGAAAGCTGTGGTCTAGAAAAATCTTCTGTTGTTCTTGCGACAACATTCATCAGGCTGAACTGTAATTGCCGGTTACTTAGCTGCCTCCCCCTGAGGGCTGACTGTGAGCTCTGGGCGAGCTGAGTGTCCATGTGTGTCCTCTATCAACCCACTGTAGCAGCCCCACAGCATGCACAGCGCCCTGGAAAACTCTGTATCTGCTGACTTTAACTCTTCTCAAACATTTTTCTTTTAAGCCATTCCAATAAAGCTCCCACTCTCACCACTCCCCCAAAACTGCCTGCGTTAAGATCATTCACCATCTTCACGTTGCTAAACCCAGTAATTAATTCTTAGCCCCACCCTACTTATCAACAACACGTGATACATTGATCACTCCCATCCTCTTCACCCCATTCTCTCTTCTGGGTTTCCAGGACATGGGACTCTCCTGACCTCCACCCCACTGGTTGTCTTGCCACTGTCTGCTTTGCTGGTTCCTCCTCCGCCTCTGAACACTGGAGAGCCTCAGGGCTCTCTGTGTGTGCCCACACCCTGTGTGATCTTGCCAGTCTCAAGGCTGTACATACTACCCATCTGCTAAAGGCTCCCAACTTAAATTTGTAACCTGGATCTCCATCTTAGCCCCCACTTAAACACTTCTACAGCATCTCTGTATTATCTAACAGGATCTTAAATGAATAGGTCCAAAAGCAGACTCTGATCTTCCTCGGCACCCCAAGCTTGCTCAGTCTACAGCGTTCCCTTTGAAAAATGACAACTTCATCCTTGTAATTGTTAAGGCAAAGACCTGTGGAGTCCTTTCTTTCAACCCTCAATCGATCTGTTAGCATATCCCATAGGGTTCTAGCTTCAAAATATATCCAAACGTGGACCACTTCCTAACACCCCTACTGTTATTATACAGTAGTACAGCCACCATCCAAGCCACCATCATCACTGTTCTAATTAAAATGTATGCATTGAAATGCATGTATGTATTGAAACATTACATTGTACCCCATAAATATGTATAATTATTGTTTGTCAATAAATACAAATAATCTAATTAAAAGTTTAAGTTACATCATTCAATTGCTCAAAGTTTCCAATCTCACTCTGGCCAAAGTCTCTACATTAGTCTTGGTACATCCAACAGTGTTTGCACTCACTTCCCTCTCTGGCCTAAATCTCTAGCCTCTTCTTGTTCACTCAGTTCTGGACAAACAGATCCAGATTCTATTCCTTGCATACACTAGACATACAACGGGTATTCAAAAAGTTCATGGAAATGAGGATCATGAAAAAATGCCTGGATTTCCATTTTTCTGCACCAAAATAAACTTATCTTTTAATTCCACTTTCCAGAACTTTCTGAGGAACCCACACACTTCTGCCTCATAGCCTTGGCATTTGCTGTGCCCTCAATTAACCAAGTGGCATCTTCCCCTCACCCAGATATCACTTTCCAAGTCCTCACCTCCAGTCTCTAGCCTTGTTCTTGCTTTATTGTTCTCCATTGCACTATCACCATTTGACAAATTATACAATTTGCTTATTTATTTCTGCATAGTCTGTCTCTCCCATTGGAAAGTAAGTCCCCAAAGGCACAAAGAATGTAATCGTTTAGTTCACTGTGTGTCCTCAGCAGCTACTAGGCGCTCAATAACTATGTGTAAAATGGATACATGAACTGTAGGTACCCAACAAATCTCTGTTCGGTGTGCCAAGAAACAGAAGGATGGATGCGCCGGGCAGACAGCCTCGACCTAGCAAGCTGGGCTAAGTGGCAAACGCTGCGCCCCGACGCCACTGCGGCCAGGATTAACAAGGACAACGGAAAGCCGCCAAGGCAGCGCACAGCTCTAGGAGAGCTCACCCAAACACAGCGCCTTCCCCTCTACCTTTCCAATGCACAGTATTCCGTCAAATGCTAAAACGTCGCGCCGGCCGGGTGCTGCGGACCGGGGTCCTGGCCCTCCACACCCGCAGTCCGCAGGCTGCAGGCGCGCGCGAGCCCCCGGGCTGGTACGGTCACCTCACCCTCCCGACCCTCCTCTCACTCACTCACCCATCCCGTGCCAGATCACCAGCGGCAGCGGTCCCGGGCCGGCGACATGGCCCAGCGCCCAGGCGGCGCAGGACCAGGGTAGCAGAGCCACAGAGAAGATCCACAAGCAGCTGGGCGACGCCATCTTGGCTGGGTCACATGACCGCGGCGCCGGACTCCTGGCACCAAGCCCCAGGCGTCTGGACACGGCCTCCGCGCATCGTGCGCGGCTCCTCGGCGGGTGGGTGCCAGCTTCGGAGCGCTCCGAGTGCCCGTGACCCCGCTAGGTGCCCGGGGCCTCTGAGGTCAAGTGGACCGCCGGTCGGGGAGGATCCAAATGTTTGCTAACATTTGTTCAGCACTTGGGTACCGCTTGTTAGGCCCGGTTCCAAGTTCTGTACAGCCCTCGAAGACTTCATCCTCATAGCAACGCTGTGCACACTTCTCCCTGCCTTACAGGTGCAGACACTGAGGCCTGGAGAAGGAGGGTGGGGGGCCAGTGTCACCCAGGTGGCAGATGGAGGGGTGTGGCCTTGCCGCTCTGCAGCACTGCGGCGGCCGGCTTTGGGGAGAAACGGAGAGGACTGTGCTGCAAGGTGGATAGATCATTTCCAGCCGGGGCTGCTCTTGGCGGCATGTGGCGCGTTTGTCCTGGGTCTCGAGGGAAAGAGGGGATTTCAACGGGCAGAGATGAAATCCGGGAGAACTGACTTGAGCTGAGGTAGCGAGTGTGGCGAGTTTTCCAGAAATGTCGAGGCTTCCAGACTGCCAGGAGCATCTATCCGCCGTGGACGAGTGATGGGGGATCCCGGGCACTGCCAGCTAGGGATCATCCCCAGAGCCTTCGGGACACGTCCCCTCTTCCATGCCCCTTTCTTTAACCCCTTTTATGTTCCAGTGCCGGATTCTTTCCCTCCATCCACAGCCATCATCTTGCTTTCCTGATTGGATTTTTTTTTTTCCAGGAAACATCAAAGTAGTTTGAATAGGGAGTTTGTTAAAGTATAGAGGCTACTTTTAAAAAAGCATGGGGGAAGATTTCCATTTACTGGCGTGAAAAAAAGTCTTCAACATACACATCCGTGGGCAGCCTTCTGTGCAGCTGTTTGTAGTGGTCAGTTGTTGATCGAAAAGGCCAGTTAAGGGGCCAGCACTGTGGCCTAGCGGGTAAAGCCCCAGCCTGCAGCGCTGGCATCCCATGTGGTTGCGGATTCCAGTCCCAGCTGCTCCACTTCCGATCCAGCTCCCTGCTAATGCACCTTGGAAAGACGCAAAAGATGATCCAAGTACTTCAGTCCCTGCACCCATGGCGGGAGACCTGGAAGAAGCTCTTGGCTTGGGCCTGGCCCAGCCCTGGCTGTTGTGACCATTTGGGGAGTCTGTCCCTCTTTCTCTAACTCCGCATTTCAAATGAAATAAACATAAAATAAATCTTTTATAAAAAGGTCAACTAAAATGCAGAATTATATCATGAAGCATTATACACTATACAGTTTTAAGAGCAAGAAGTCTAATGTAAATTACACGCATTTTTTTTTTTTAAGACTTACAAGTGTGAATTCTTTCACTGGTCTTGGGGCAGCATCAGGCTTTTTCTTTCATTATGGAGACTCTGATGGAAGTTTTCTTGAAGTGATTGGTGTATCTTGCCTTTACTGAATCATCTATGATTTCTCTAAAGTGGAGCAGTGACTGAAAGGCACTTGTAAAAAAGCAATTTTAATGCAAACTCTTGGAGATGGTACCATGTTTCCTCTCACTGATTTCTCTCTCAGACCTAATGCAACCATTTTTTAGCCACTTGCTTTTAGCCAGCTTTTCCAATGCATTCACCTTAGATTTCAGAGAAGCATCTCCTGTTATCTTTATACTCAGTGTCATGTATTTGCAAATATTTGATCAAATTACAATAGCAAATATCATGGGTAAAAATAAGTGGAATGAAAACCCAATGGGCAGGTGTTTGGTGAGCAGATAGCTGAACTAGTAAGTGTAGAACCTCCCGGAGTTCTCAAAAGCGGTCTTTTAGCCATGCTTAGCATGATGTGGGCATCTTAAGCACCTCTGAGAATTGGGGAGATAGGATAAACTGGAATGAAGAAAGTAACTATCTCTGTCTGTACATAGAGAGATGATTGAGTGACTCTAAATTTACTTAAAAATCATTGGATTATACACATAAAAGTGAATTTTGTGGCATGCAAATGGGATCCAATGAAGCTGTTAATAAAAGAAAACTTCTATGCATTCATGTTCTCTAGTGATTACACTGAAAAACCAAAGCATTGACAAAAAAAAATAAGAAAATAAATATTTAAAAACACCTAGGGGCTGGCGCCATGGCTCACTTGGTTAATCCTCCACCTGCGGCACCGGCACCCCAGGTTCTAGTCCCAGTTGCTCCTCCTCCAGTCCAGCTCTCTGCTGTGGCCCGAGAGGGCAGTGGAGGATGGCCCAAGTGCTTGGGCCCTTGCACCCACATGGGAGACCAGGAGGAAGTACCCGGCTCCTGGTTTCCGACAGGCGTAGTTCCAGCTGTGGCGGCCATTTGGGGGGTGAACCAACGGAAGGAAGACCTTTCTCTCTGTCTCTCTCTCTCTCTCACTGTCTAACTCTGTCAAAATAAATAAATAAATAAATAAAAATAAAGTAAAAAAAATAAATAAAAACACCTAGGGACTGTTAAAAACCATATTCTTGGGAGATATATAATCAGGAACTTTCCTTTTTTACTTCATACACTTCTGCATGGTTTGAATTTTTACAGTGAGGATACATAAATTGATAATCATAAAACAATGGAGATTATACATATATCTAAAAGCTGGATTTTGAGGTTAAGAAAATTGATTGAAGTTGTCTCAGTCTGTTTCCATTAGTAGCTAAAAAAAAAAATCCAAATTATTTGTTTATTATATTTACTTGAAAAGCAGAGAAGTGACGAAAGATCTCCCATCTGCTGGTTCATGCCCCAAATGCTTGCAGCAGCCGGGGCTGGGCTAGGCCAAAGCCAGAGGCCAGGAACTCCATTCAAGACTCTCTCACATGGGTGATAGGAACTACTCCTGCAGGCATCTCAAGTGGCACGTTAGCCACCTTGCCAAATGCTTGCTCCCAAAGAATGTCTAACAAGTTAAAATGTCACCACAGCAAACAAAGAGCAACAGCTCTAAATATCAACTGAGTGGCAGTCAAGGAAAGGGAATAGAAGATTCTGGACTGGTGTATTGTCAAGGTTTCCAACCCTGTCTCCATTCCATCAAGACTTATACATCAAGAGCCACAGAATCCTGAGAATTAACACACACTTATGCACCTAGAGCACAAGAGAGAAGAAAATTAGTGGTTTCCTTGTCTTTCCTCCCTTCTCTTCGGATAAAAGGAAAACAGGGGCTGGTGCCGTGGCTCACTTGGTTAATCCTCGTCCTGCAGCGCTGGCATCCCATATGGGCGCTGGGTTCTAGTCCCGGTTGCTCCTCTTCCAGTCCAGCTCTCTGCTGTGGCCCGGGAGGGCAGTGGAGGATGGCCCAGGTGCTTGGGTCCCTGCACTTGCATGGGAGACCAGGAAGACGCACCTGGCTCCTGGCTTTGGATTGGTGCAGCACCGGCCATAGCGGCCATTTGGGGAGTGAACCAGCGGAAGGAAGACCTTTCTCTCTGTCTCTCTCGCTCACTGTCTATAATTCTACCTGTCAAATAAATTAAAAAAAAAAAAAAAAAAAAAAAAAAAAAAAGGAAAACAGCTACTGGGGAGAAAAGGCCAAACAGGAAGCGTGGAATAACTCTTTAAAGTGGGGATGAAGACTCCAGGAAAGTGTACTTGGCGGGGAGAGGGATGTTCTGAGGATTCAAGCTATCGTTCCCTTGGGAATGGAAAATAACAAAAGCTAGTAGAGTGATCTCTGCAATAGACACTTCACAAAACCCCAGAAGCGGTTGTACAAAGGCTTCACACCTGGGCTTCACTTTCCTGAGCTCTGCTCTTCTCCTCTTTCAGACAAGCAGCTAAGTCACTGAAAAACTCCATACAGCCTAAGTCTTCAAAGTGCAGTTCAATAGGAAAAACAATCCAGTTGCTGGTAAAGTTGGAAGCAGTTCTGGAGGTACATAGAAAAGAGAAAAACCCACAAGCGTTTTGAGCTCTAAAGCAACCCAATAAGAAAGTGGGCTCAGGATAATAAGAACTAATAAAATGAAATACTAAAACAACTTAAAGGGATGAATAGGAAAGTTACACATCTGAGAAAGAAAAGACCCAAACAATATCATTATAGAACTAAAAAATACACCAAAACAACAAGAAATGGAAAAGTGATGACTGGAAATGGGACTATTGATGTTGGAAACAATAAGATGCCAAACAATCAGAGAGAAACTAACAGAAGAGAGAGGCTGTTGGTGCCCTCTACTTCCTTTTAAATGGAATGGAATGGAATAAAAAAGTAGTAAGTATATATATATATGGGTGTGTGTGTGTGTGTATTTACACACATACAAGTTTTCTCTAAAACGAACAATCCATCTGCATCTTTTTTTTTTTTGAGATTTATTTATTTATTTGTTTAAAAGGCAGTTACAGAGAGACAGAGAGAAAGATCTTTCATCCACTGGCTCACTCCCCAAATGGCTGCAACAACCGGATCTGGGCAGATCTGAAGCCAGGAGCCAGGAACTTCTTCTGGGTCTCCCACGTTGGTGCAGTGCCCAAGCACCTGGACCACCCTCTGCTGCTTTCTCAGGCACATTAGCAGAGAGCTGGACTGGAAGTGGAGCAGCCAGGACTCAGACTGGCACCCACATGGGATACTGGCACTGAGGGGGCAGCTTTACCCACTACGCCACAGTGCCGGCTCCCATCTGTATCTTTAAAGTTCAAAAATAGAAGATAATGTCTAAATAAGATCAAAGTCAGCAAACTCAAGAGGCTTCCATAGCCTTGGAAACTCATGACTAGAGCCTAGGGAGATTTCTGACACCATAAACAAGATTGTCAAATTGTTAAGTCAACAACAGGAGTCACTGTGTACTTACTCCTCATGTGGGATCTCTGTCCTTAATGTGTTGTCCAGTGTGAATTAATGCTATAACAGTACTCAAACAGTATTTTACACTTTATGTTTTGTGAGGGTGCAAACTGATGAAATATTTACTTAATATATACTAAATTGATCTTCTGTATATAAATTAGGTAATTGAAAACGAATCTTGATGTGAATGGAATGGGAGAGGGAGAGGGAGATGGGAAGGGTGCGGGTGGGAGGGAAGTTATGGGGGGGGGGAAGCCATTGTAATCCATGAACTGTACTTTGGAAAATTATATTTACTAAATAAAAGTTTAAAAAAAGTAGAAGATAGAGCCGGCGCCGCAGCTTACTAATCCTCCGCCTTGCGGCGCTGGCACACAGGGTTCTAGTCCCGGTCGGGGCGCCGGATTCTGTCCCGGTTGCCCCTCTTCCAGGCCAGCTCTCTGCTGTGGCCCGGGAAGGCAGTGGAGGATGGCCCAAATGCTTGGGCCCTGCACCCGCATGGGAGACCAGGAGAAGCACCTGGCTCCTGCCATCAGATCAGTGCGGTGCGCCGGCCGCAGCGCACCGGCCGCGGCGGCCATTGGAGGGTAAACCAATGGCAAAGGAAGACCTTTCTCTCTGTCTCTCTCACTGTCCACTCTGCCTGTCAAAAAAAAAAAAAAAAAAAAAAAAAAAAAAAAAAAAAGAAGAAGAAGAAGCAGAAGAAGAAGATAATTTGATATTGATAGAGTATTCAGTCCTGAGACACGTTTTCATTGATTTATTAAACTTCAAGTGCCCAGGCAGAAAAAGCAGGAAGCCTGCAAGGAGAAGTCAGGCTGTCCTCAAATTTCTCAATGGCAGCGCTCAGAGCCAGAAGGCAATGCAGGATTGGCCAGAGAATTCTGAAAGAACAAACGTTGAGCCAAGGATATACCCATGTAATATGTCATTTGGAAATAAAGGTAGTAGGCAGAGTCCCACAAATATAAAGGAACTCATAAAAAAAAGAGCTCTGTCATATTCTTAAGAAAGCACTTGAAAATGAAATTTAGTTTTAAAAAAGGATAAAATTAAGATTTCAGGAATTGAGACATCTTAGTAAAATGATAGTGATGATCATTGAATCTATTTAAATATACAGTTAATACTGAACACGTAGGAATTGTGGCTTTACAGCATGTACAAGTAATAGGAATTAACAAGGTAAAACAATATGACTAAGAAATGTTGAGGCCAGTAGGAAGGAGTGACGGAAGAGAGTAAGCATGTGCTGATGTCCTTGATCTTTCAGAGAAGCATCAATTGATTCTAACTGAAAACATATTTTGTAGGGTAGGTGTTTGGCACAGCAGTTAAGATGCTGATTAAAACACCTATTTAGGCACACCTGGGTTCAATATCCAGCTTCCAGTCCTGACACCAGCTTCCTGATAATGCACACCTGGGAGGCCCTGGTGATGGCTCAAGTGATTGGGTCCCTGCCACCCCCAAGGGAGATGTGGATTGAGGACCCAGCTCCTGGCTTTGGCCTGGCCCACCTCCAATTGTTGCAAGCTTCTGAGAAATAAACCAGCACATGAGAGTGTCCTTTCATTCTGTGCATCTCTCTGCCTCTCAAATAAAGATTTTTAAAAATCAAAATAAAACATTTTTTAAACGTGTGTTTTATTTGAAGGGCAGAGTGAGAGAGAGAGAGAGAGAGATCTTCCATCAGCTGGTTCATTCTCCAATATGGCTTTAGCAGCAGAGGCTCAGACAGGCTGAAGCCAGGAACCCAGAGTTCCATCCGGGTCGCCCGTGTCGGTGTAGGAACCCAGGTACTTAGGCCATCTTCTGCTGCTTTCCCAGGTGCATTAGTAGAGAGCTGAATCAGAAGTGGAGCAGCCAGGACTCAAACTGGCACCCATGTGGGATGCTGCCAGTGTCACCAGTGGTGGCTTAACCTGCTGCACCACAACACTGATCCCAAAACAAACATTTTTTTTTTTAACACAAAACAGCATAATGTCAAATCACTTTTCCTAACCTAATTCATGTTTTCAGAAATAATAACTTGTGTAAAGAATACATCCTTATTTGAAGTCCAACTTTTTATTCTGCTAAATCAAACTTGAATTTTATACTTTTTAAATTTTTAAAGAACATATATTATGATACCATTTTTAAAATTACATCTATCTATCTATATTTATTTATAGGAAGATATTCAGAATGATGTTAATCAAATATAAATATTGACTATTTTTAGATGTTGGATTGTAGGGTTTTTTGGATTTTTTAAAACTTTATCCACCTTTTTTGAGGATAATTGTCAAATGATAAATCTAGTGAAGGATCTTTTGCATTTTTTTGCATTTTAAATTACTTACAATGAAAATGTGTTCTTTTCATAAGAACAATAAGCAGTTCCTTCTTAAAATATGAAACAAACCTTCAACACTTCTCTCTAGGCTTCGAGAGATGATTCAAGCCTTGGTATTTAAAACAAGAATCCAGACTATCTCCCCAAACCCATCTCACTTCATTCCCGCATTTACAGCACTGAAATTCCCTGCTTCGGCTCCTTTGCTCAAATCAATTTTGCCATCTGAAACATACTTGATATCCTCGGGCTGCTAAGCAAATATAACACATTCCAAAAAGCTCAACCCCTGGTCTACCTCTTCCGTTGACCTCCCCAGAATTCCCAACATTTTTTCATCAAAGAGTTTAAATTATCCATGTAGAGAAATACCAGCAGGTTCTCCCTTCCTCTGGATTTGATTGTAAGAGGAACCATCTAGTGGGAAACAAAGTTCTTTCAAGTTCAGTCGATCTCAAATGTTTAGATGTTTTAATAAGTAGCCTGTGCAGCTTGTGAAAATCGTAAGAGGAAGTGAGAACTTGCAAGGCCTGAATTTCAATGTCGCTTCAAAGAGTACTGAAAGTTAATAAGGTGATATCAGTTCCCTGAGTAGTCTCTATAATCCCGGGAACAAAGAGAAGTCTCTGAACACTATCGGGCTTCGGTTTTCTTTTTGCACATGAGAAATGAGATCACTTCTTACAGATGAAAAAAATTTAATAAGTTGTTTGCTATGAAAAACACACTTTTTAATTATTAAGATCTAGAGACTTACTAAGTTTTCAAAGCAGATGAAAAGACATTTTACCAACACAGTAAACACTCTTGGACTGAGAACCAACCTCCTTCTATCATCCAGACTATACGGTTACCTGGTGGCAGCAATGGTTAGAAGCAATACCAAGATTTCTTAGTCTGCTCACTATTTAGGAGTGCAACAGCATTATTAAAAATGAAAAGATGGGGCCAGTGCTGTAGCGCAGCAGGTAAAGCTGCTGCCTGCAGTGCCAGCATCCCATGTGGGCACCAGTTCAAGACCCTGCATCTCCACTTCCGATCCAGCTCTCTGCCATGGCCTGGGAAAACAGTAGAAGGTCCAAGTGCTTGGGCCCCTGCACCAACGTGGGAGACTGGGAAGACGCTTCTGGCTCCTGGCTTCAGATCAGTGCTGCTCTGCCCGTTATGGCCAACTGGGGAGTGAACCAGCTGATGGAAGACCTCTCTCTTTCTCTCTCTCTCTCTGTGCCTCTCTGTAACTCTGCCTTTCAAATGAATAAATAAATCTTTAAATAAAAATGAAAAGACATATTGGTCATTCCATCTATATCACTATTAAACCATTTTGGTGAAAGACTTCTATTTTTTTTTGCCAAACAAAAAAGAATATTATTCTCTTTTTTTGTAGCATTGAAACAACTTCTAAAGTTTTTGAGTGTTTACCATATAAATGCACTCACACACATATACACAATGTTTAGATTTTAAGATCACAAAAGAAAATACAAAATCTCCTCCACCTGCGGTGCCGGCAACACCGGGTTCTAGTCCTGGTCGGGGTGCCAGATTCTGTCCCGGTTGCTCCTCTTCCTGTCCAGCTCTCTGCTGTGGCCCTGGAGTTCAGTGGAGGATGGCCCAAGTGCTTGGGCCCTGCACCCGCATGGGAGACCAAGAGAAGCACCTGGCTCCTGGCTTCGGATCAGTGCGGTGCACCAGCCGCAACGCGCCGGCCGCAGCGGCCACTAGGGAGTAAACCAACAGAAAAAAAAGGAAGGCCTTTCTCTCTGTCTCTCTGTCTCTCTCTCACTGTCCACTCTACCTGTCAAAAAAAAAAAAGAAAGAAAGAAAAGAAAATATAAAATCTCTTTTCTCCACATTTCTGAGTCACACATCCTAGAAGCAATTCTGTTAACAATTTCTGTTGCGTTTTTCTAATGTTTATCATAATTTCTTCCATTAATATAATTATTAATTAATTGCCAACTTTAACTGTGGCTCCCCACAGTGAAAGATGAATAAATTAACACATTTCCCCTTCTTAGTGCCTGCTTAATTGTGTAGCAGGTTAAGCCACTGCCTGCCATGCCACAACCCCGTATGGGCGTTAGTTCGAGTCCCAGATACTCCACTTCTGATCTGGCTCCCTGATAATGTGCAGGGAAAGCAGGAGGATGGTCTAAGTGCTTGGGCCCCTGACCCCATGTGGGAAACTCAGAAGAAGCTCCTGGCTCCTGGCTTTTAGCCTGGCCTATCCCTGGCCATTGTGGCTGTTTGGGAAGTGAACCAGCAGATGGAAAAATCTCTGCCTCTCTCTCCCTCTCTCTGTAACTTCCCTTTCAAGTAAATAAATAAATGTTTTTAAAAATTTCCCCCCTTTTCCACCACTTTTCTTCTTTTTACCACAGTTTTTGTTAACTGTGGTTAAATGTATAATATTTTTTTTTTTTTTTTTTTTTTTTTATTTTTGACAGGCAGAGTGGACAGTGAGAGAGAGAGACAGAGAGAGAAAGGTCTTCCCTTGCCGTTGGTTCACCCTCCAATGGCCGCCGCTGCAGCCGGCGCACCGCGCTGATCCGATGGCAGGAGCCAGGATCCAGGTGCTTCTCCTGGTCTCCCATGGGGTGCAGGGCCCAAGCACCTGGGCCATCCTCCACTGCACTCCCTGGCCATAGCAGAGAGCTGGCCTGGAAGAGGGGCAACCGGGACAGAATCCGGCACCCCGACCGGGACTAGAACCCGGTGTGCCGGCGCCGCAAAAATGTATAATATTTATATCATTTTCTGTTATTGAATTAAAGCTTAATTTTATACATAGATTGACAGAAAATTAAAAATCCAAACTGTACTACACATTCTATATGTTTTTGTCTGCTTTTAATTAAATTAAATTATTTAAAAGGCAGAGAGAGAGAAAGCTATTCCATCCACTAGTTACTCCCCAAATGCCACATAGCCAATAGCCAGGGCTGGGCCTGGCCAGAGCCAGGAACCTAGAACTCTTATCGAGGTCCTCCATGTGGGTGGCAGGGACCCAGCTATTTCAGTTATCACCTGCTGCCTCCCAGGGTGGCTTTAGCAGGAAGCAGGATCAGAAGCAGAGCCTGGACTCAAACCTAGGGACGCCAACAGGGGACGTGGGTTTCCCGAGCAGTGCCCCAGAGGCTGCACTAAAGGCCTGCCCCTGTGTATGCTTACTGTGGAAGCAAGTAGTGTGATTCGACCTCAGTGATGGAAATATGTTCCTATGTCATTAAAACTTGGGAACTCAGGAAGGAACCTTCCATGCATCAAGAACTGAGTGGATCATTTTTTTTCCCCAAGCTTTTCCCACTTTGGTCATGGACCTCTATTATACCCAGTATGATCCTAGTTGTTAGATTCCAGTTTCATTTTCCTGAAGTATACCTCTGAGTGATTTTCCATGTAGAGCATGTGGTATCAAACATTTTGAGTTAGGACATTTCTCTGGCATTGTCCTCTTACTTGATTTGTTTGGGTAGGTATAGAATCCTGACCAAGACACCCTCCTAGCAAACTTCTGGGAGGTTCCTCCAGGAGGAGGAGCCCTGTCCTTACCCTGCTTTGCCTTGTTTTAGAGCAAGAATTCTGCCAAGTCAATTTACTGAGAATTCTCCCACCCTTGATATCTAGTTATGGTTGTTATCTGCTCAGGATCATCACTCCCTACCCTTGATGCCCAGGTCTTTCACTTACCTTTAGCAAGAACCCAGTTAGGCCAACTTACTAAGAGTCTCCCTGGTCCTGATATCTCCTCTTAGCAATTTCTCATCCACTCTCCATTCACCCTGTTTGTTGGCTATAAATCCCCAGTTGTCTTTGCTGTATTGAGTCTGGCTCAGTTTTCCTGAGCCGATCTCTGCTTCTGCAGTAACACTAAATAAGATCCCTTGGGCACCAGCACTGTGGCCAGCATGTTCTGGCTGCTCCACTTCTGATCCAGCTCCCTGTTAAGGGCCTGGGAAAAGCAGCAGAAGATGGCCCAAATCCTTGGGCCCTTGTCACAGACCTGGAAGACCCCCGGATGAAGCTCCTGGCTTCCGGATTCACCTGACCCAGTCCTGGCTGTTACAGCCATTTAGGAAGTGAACCATCGATGGAAGATCTGTTTCTCTCTCTGTCTCTCCTTCTCTCTATGTAACTCAAATAAATACACAAATAAATAAATAAAAATAAATCTTTAAGGAAAAAAAAACTTTCTTTACTGCTCTTAGCTAGTATCTAATTTACTTTTCTTTAACAATTCTAGAGTCATACACTTAATCCCTCACAGCTTTTTCAACAACTATTGTTAATGATGACAAATCTCATTCCTTTACAGGGGAACCTGGTTTGTCTTTGTTTTTTTTTTCTTCCCTGGGCGCTTGGTTGCCCCCACGCACATTCTTACAGAGAGGGCCCTGCGTGTGTATTTTTCTAAAAGGCTTGTCCCTTAACAACGGGCTCTGGGTGAGCAGGAAGAGCACACCACACAGGTTTCTTCCAGGCTGTGTGGGTGGTGGGTCCCAGGACACCTTGTGTTCTGCCAGATTAAGTATTCTCTCCAGCAATCCTCCCCAGGCCAATCCCCACTGCCTTTAGAGGGCCATTCTCATATTTAAGATATCAGACAAAAGATACCAGCACCAGATACCCTTATAAGGATGGAGGAACGAAGGCACAATTGTCCCTGTTGCATTTGTTATGTTTTAATGCAAGGCTTGACTGGATGACCTGGTAACTAGACTAAACCTCCTTTTGCTGATTTAAAAGACTGCTCTGAGAAGAGCTTCCTATGTCTGCTAAGACTCGGCTCAAGCCTCACCTCTTTCCTGTGACCGCCCTCAGCCTCCCGTGCTCAGCGTATGCACTGTCTATCATCTGCTGCAGACCAGCAGGTTCTTGAGAGCAGAGGCTGGGTCTAATTCAGGGTGCAGAGGAGCTGGGACAAACATGATGCTCAACGAATCCTTACTTGCTAATTGGATGAGTATCAGAGGCAGCCATGGCAGATGCGCAAATCTTTCAAAGGCCACCAGTCCAGACTCTCATCCGGGGACAGTGTGGGAGGTCCGAAGGAGGCCAG
This sequence comes from Oryctolagus cuniculus, assembly GCF_964237555.1. Classification (NCBI taxonomy): domain Eukaryota; kingdom Metazoa; phylum Chordata; class Mammalia; order Lagomorpha; family Leporidae; genus Oryctolagus; species Oryctolagus cuniculus. The sequence continues at coordinate 132,794,581 of NC_091438.1, read as the reverse complement.
GCAGCAGCTCTGCAGCCTCTAGCACAGTAGGAAAACAGTAGGAACGTTAAGCCTCTGAAAGGTTAAAAACACAAACAGGTCACAGTATTCCTGTATCCAAAAATCTTCCATTATCTCCAGTGTATTTCTTCTTTTTTCTTTAAATTTAAAATTAAAAAAAAAATATTTGAAAGGCAGAATTACAGAGAGGAGGAGAGACAGAAAAAGAGAGAAAGAGAGAGATCTTGCATTCACTGGTTCACATCCCAAACAGCTACATTGGCTAGAGCTGGGCCAGGCAGAAGCTAGGAGCCAGGAGCTTCTTCTGAGTCTCCCACATGGGTACAGGGGCCTAAGCACTTGAGCCATCTTCGAGTGCTTTTCTAGGCTCATTAACAGGGAGTTGGCTCGAAAGTGGAGCAGCCTGGATGAGAACCTGTATGAGATAGCTCTGCAGTCATCAGAGCCTTAGCCAGCTACAGCACAACTCCAGCCCCTCTCCAAGGTATTTCAAAGTAAGACTAATGTATGGGGCTGATACTGCGGCATAGCGGGTTGAGCTGCCGCCTGCAGTGCTGGCATCCCATATGGGTACCAGTTTGGGTCCCAGCTACTCCATTTCCAATCAGATCTCTGCTATGGCCTGGGAAAGCAGTACAAGATGGCCAGGTTCTTGGGCTCTTGCACTCACGTGGGAGACCTGAAAGAAGCTCTTGGCTCCTGGCTTCAGATCGGCTCAGCTCCAGCCATTGTGGCCAGTTGGGGAGTGAACCAGATGGAAGACCTCTCTCTCTGCATCTGCTTCTCTCTATGTGTAACTCTGTCTTTCAAATAAATCTTTTTTTTCTTTTTCCTTTTTTTTTTTTTTTTGATAGGCAGATTTAGACAGTGAGAGAGAGAGACAGAGAGAAAGGTCTTCCTTTTCTGTTGATTCACCCTCCAATGACTGCTGCGGCCGGCACGTTGCGGTTGGCGCTGCGCTGATTCAAAGCCAGGAGTCAGGTGCTTCCCCCTGGTCTCTGATGCAGGTGCAGGGCCCAAGGACTTGGGCCATCCTCCACTGCCTTCCTGGGCCACAGCAGAGAGCTGGATTGGAAGAGGAGCAACTGGGACAGAACCCGGCGCCCTGACCAGGACTAGAACCTGGGGTGCCGGCACCGCAGGAGGAGGATTATGGCGCCGGCTTTTTTTTTTTTTTTTTTTTGACAGGCAGAGTTAGTGAGAGAGAGAGACAGAGAGAAAGGTCTTCCTTCCGTTGGTTCACTCCCCAAACGGCTGTTACAGCCAGTGTGCTGTGCCGATTCGAAGCCAGGAGCCAAGTGTTTCCTCCTGCTCTCCCATGCGAGTGCAGGGCCCAAGCACTTGGACCATCCTCCACTGCCCTCCCGGGCCACAGCAGAGAACTGGACTGGAAAAGGAGCAACCGGGACAGAATCCGGTGCCCCAACCGGGACTAGAACCCGGGGTGCCAGCTCCGCAGGCGGAGGATTAGCCTAGTGAGCTGCGGTGCCGGCCATCATATAAATCTTAAAAAAAAAAAAGAAAAAAAGAAAAATGTATGTAACCTGGTCTGCTAGACTCCATATAACATGACCTGGAATATCTCTGCAGTACAGTCTGGAAGTCCCTCCTTCTAATTTTCTTTTTTTTTTTTTTTTTTAAAAATATATATACTTATTTTATTTATTTGAATAAGTTACAGAGTGAGGTAGAGCCAGAGAAAGAGGTCTTCCATCCACTGGTTCAATGCCCAAATGACTGCAACGGCCAGAGCTGAGCTGATCTGAAGTCAGGGGCCAGGAGCTTCTTCCAGGTATCCCATGCCGGTGGGTACAGGGGCCCAAGGACTTGGACCATCTTCTATTGATTTCTCAGGCCACAGTAGAGAGCTGGATAGGAAGTGGAGCAGCCAGGACTCAAACAGGAGCCCAATGGCATGCAGGCCGGGGCTTTAACCCACTGCGCCACAAGGCCGGCACTGTAATTTTGTCTTTTAACAATGTGATGTGACCATCATCACAACCACACCTCCAATTTCTGGTATTTTTTCTAATCGGAAAGCAGTACTTCTTAGCTGGGAAAAATCCATAGCAATACAGGTAATCACACAAACAAAAACATCACTCTTTAAGCAAACATCCAATTCTCCCCTAATCACCTTAAATTATGGCCCTTTTAGTGTAAAACTATAAGGAGAGGAAGCATCCTGTGTTAGGCTGGGGGAGGGATTATGAAAGCAGCTGGCTCCTTCTAATTTTCATTCAGACTCCTTCTATCTGTTCCTCCAATGAGATGCTCACCTGACTTTGAAATCAAATCTGGCCAACAGATGTTAAAGAGCAGAGTGGCTGGGGAGGTGCTGTGGTGGCTCAGATGTGACTGGAGGACTCAGCAGTCAGATGTGGGGAAAGGCAGTTGTGACATCCCAGAGCTGCAGTTTGTGAATGTTCTCAGGGGACATGGGTCCGCCTCTGTGTCTCTTGGTGACGTCTGCAGTTCTTAGGGGAGAAGCTATGAGTGTTTGGACTGGGCCACTCTCTTAACCGGGAACTAATGCTCTCTGGTGCTTTAGCGTAGACTTCCCAAGAGCATGTCTTGAGATAGATTCCCATGTCAGTGGCTGTTAGAAGGCATCCTGAGGAGTAAAGCAGTACAACTGGAAATGGAAGGAAGCCACATCAGACCAAGTCCCACAGAACATGACACTGGCTCAAGCCCGCAGGGTACTCCTGTAGACTGTTGCAGGAACCTCTCACACTTGTCCAAACTGGAGGGAAAACGCTGGAGTATTTAAATGTCCCCGCACCCACCACCATCGGTTCAGGGTTGCTGCCAGGAATTCCTACACCTCCAGGCCCTCCTAGCTCCTCATCCACATGGCCAAGAGGGCTCTGTGGCTTAACACAGTCCTCTCAAACATAGAGGTGCACACCCAGGAGATAAAGAACATAAGAGAGCCATAAAACAGTCAGGAGTTGGAGTGCGTATGGGAAGATGACTAGGGGCAGTTGCCACGCCCAGCCTGAAGATCACAGATATGAGGTCACCAGGTGAATCACCGCGAGCCAGACAATTTCCCCACGCTGTCTCCTTCGCTTTGACACGCTTCCCCTGGCTGCATCCAAACTGTGATTAGCATATAAGCCTGTCGAAGAAAAATACTGGGTTCTTCAGTTGGTGGGTGACTATTTCAGATCAGCTGATGGCAATTCACCCAATTATATACTAGGGAATATTTTTAGAGGCCACAAATTAAGTCCCATTAAACTTTGAAAGATAGGTATTATACAAAGTATCTTCTCTGACCACAACAAGCTCAAGTTAGAAATCAGTAACATGGGGCCGGTGCTGTGGCATAGCCGGTAAAGCTGCCGCCTGCAGCACTCACATCCCTTATGGGCGCCAGTTCAAGTCCCAGCTGCTCCACTTCTGATCCAGCTCCCTGCTAACATGCCTGGGAAAGCACATTATGAAACCACAAAATACAAAAGGAGAAATGTATGTCTACAAATGTTTCTGTGAAAAACACAAGAGGGGATGGAATCTCATCTAACAGTTAAGACCCTGGCTAAGATGCCCACCCCCATACAGCAGTGTCTGGATTTGGTACCTGACTCCAGCTCCTGGCTTCAGCTTCCTGCCAATGCAGGCCCCAGGAAACAGCAATGACCAAGTCGCTGCGTTCTTGCCACCAATGTGGGAGACCTGGATTCAGCCTGGCCCTGTTCTGAGCACTGCGGGCAATAAGGGAGTGAACAAGCAGATGTTCTCTGTCTCTCAAAAACAATTTCTTTCTACACAAAAATTAAGAGAAAGCCTTTTCCTTTGTTGTATCCTAGAAAGCAAGATAGGTCACCTGCAGTTCTCTTGGGGCCACTCAGAAAATTCAGCCAGGGTTCTTGCTCTTGCCATATCTGCTCCGATTGGCACAGACTGATTCAGAAACTTGGCTTCAATAGGTGCTTCAGTGTTTCCATCAGCAGGGGCCCACATACTTGGACCACCTTCCACTACTTTCCCAGGCTCATTAACAGCGAGCTGGGTCAAAAGCAGAACAGCTGGAACTTGAACTGGTGCTCTTATATGGGATGCTGCCATTGCAGGTAGTGGCTTAACCTGTGCCACAATGCCAGCTCCCAACTCCTTTTCTGATCCAGCTTCCTGCTAATCCCCACCTTGGGAGACAGCAGGTGAACAGTCAAGTAGTCGTGTCCCTGCCACCCATGTAGGAGACAGAGATTGTATTCTGGGCTCTGGCTTTGGCCTGGCCCAGCCTTGGCTATTGTGGACATTTGGAAAGTGAACCAGCAGTTGGGATAAGTATCTCTGCCTTTGTTTATTTCTATCTTTCAAATAAAAATTTATTAATTAATTTAAAAAGAATAAAACAGCCGGCACCGTGGCTCACTAGGCTAATCCTCCGCCTTGCGGCGCTGGCACACCGGGTTCTAGTCCCGGTCGGGGCGCCGGATTCTGTCCCGGTTGCCCCTCTTCCAGGCCAGCTCTCTACTGTGGCCAGGGAAGTGCAGTGGAGGATGACCCAAGTACTTGGGCCCTGCACCCCATGGGAGACCAGGATAAGTACCTGGCTCCTGCCATCAGATCAGCGCGGTGCACTGGCTGCAGCGTGCCGGCCGTGGCGGCCATTGGAGGGTGAACCAATGGCAAAGGAAGACCTTTCTCTCTGTCTCTCTCTCTCACTGTCCACTCTGCCTGTCAAAAAAAATAAAATAAATAAAAAAAAATTTAAAAAAAGAATAAAACAGGAATTGAGAGGAATTATCTGAAGAGATAAGAGACTTGTACAATGAAAACTATGAAACATTTCTAAAAGAAATTAAAGCAGGCATAAATAAACAGAAAGATAACCCACATTCATGGATCGGAAAGCTTAATGTTAAGATGTCAACAGTTTCCAAAGAGAACCACAGATCCCCATCACAATCCCAAGAACTTTTTTGTGTAATTAGAAAAGGTATATCCTAAAATTAATATGGAATCTCAAGGAATTCTGAGTAGCCAAAACAGTCCTGAAAAAGAACGAGGCTGGGGGACTTGTAGTTCCTAATTTCAAAACTGATGGCGAAGCTATAGAAGTTAAAGCAATGTGGTGCTGGCATTAAGATAGATGCATAGACCAATGGGATAGTATAGTGTGTCTAGAAATGAACCTTTGCATATATGATCAAATGACTGTCAGCAACGAGTCAATGGAAAAAGTTTAATCTTTTCAACAAATAGTTCTGAGGACACTGAATAGTCACATGCAAAACAATGAGGTCAAACCCTTACTTAACACCATATTCAAAAATTAACTCAAAGTCTGACAAGAAAACCAAGGGCAAAACTTGACAACATTGGATTAGGCAGTGATGTCTTGGATACAATACCAAGGACATAGGCAACAAAAGAAAAAATAAGCAAACCTGATTTCAAGAAGATTAAAACATTTTGTGTATCAGGGACACTGTCAACAGGGTAAAAATGCAACCCCCAGAATGTGAGAAATTTTTTTGGAAATTATATGTCTGATAAAGGATTAATAGCCACAAAATAAAGAGAACTCTTAAAGCTTAACAACAGTAACAACAAAGCAACCCAATTCAGAAGTGGGCAAAGTATATAACTTATGAATTTACATTTAGAAAATTAAGAAGTGCTAATGGGTAAAGAGCTTAAACAGACACTTCTCTAAAGAAGATAACCAAATGGTGAATCAGCCCATGAAAAGATACTCAACATCACTAATCATTAGGGAAATACAGATCAAAACCACAACGTGGTATTACCTCAAACCCACTAGAGCGGTGTTTGAGAAAAACCGAAATGCTCTTCATTTCTCATGCTTAACACAGTGTGAAGAACACTTCAGAAACCAGACTTGTGGGGTTTTTTTCCCACACATCAATTCTCCAGCAGACACCAAAGATTGTTCTATAATTCAACTCAATTCTGACTTTCTATTCCTGGAGTAAGTCAGATCCCACAGCTCAGTTCAAGTCCTGGCAGCTCCACTTCTGATCCAGTTCCCTGCTAATGGCCTGGGTAAAGCAGCAGAACACGGCCCAAGTGCCTGGGCCTCTGCCACCCATGTGAGAGACCTGGATGAAGCTCCTGCTTCTGGCTTGAGCCTGGCCCCGGGGTATTGTGGCTATCTTGGGGGTGAACCACCAGATGGAAGATCTCTCTCTCTGTGTCTCTTCCTCTCTCAGTGTAACTCTGACTTAAAAAAATGTTATAGTTTTTCAAAAGAGAAAATCCAAATGGCTAACAGGCACATGAAAAAATGTTCAAGGTCATTAGCAATCAGGGAAATGCAAATCAAAACCACAATGAGGTTCCACCTCACCCCGGTTAGAATGGCTCACATTCAGAAATCTACCAACAACAGATGCTGGCGAGGATGTGGGGAAAAAGGGACACTAACCCACTGTTGGTGGGAATGCAAACTGGTCAAGCCACTATGGAAGTCAGTCTGGAGATCCCTCAGAAACCTGAAGATAACCCTACCGTTCGACCCAGCCATCCCACTCCTTGGAATTTACCCAAAGGAATTTAAATTGGCAAACAAAAAAGCGGTCTGCAGCCTAATGTTTATTGCAGCTCAATTCACAATAGCTAAGACCTGGAACCGACCTAAATGCCCATCAACGGTAGACTGGATAAAGAAATTATGGGATATGTACTCTTTAGAATACTATACCGCAGTAAGAAACAACGAAATCCAGTCATTTGCAACAAAATGGAGGAATCTGGAACACATCATGCTGAGTGAAATAAGCCAGTCCCAAAGGGACAAATACCATATGTTCTCCCTGATCGGTGACGACTGACTGAACACCAAGAGGGAAACCTGTTGGAGTGAGGTGGACACTATGGGAAACGGTGATTTGATCAGCATAGCCCTGACTGTTAATGAACAACTTAATACATTATCCCTCTTAGTAGTTGTTTTGTCTGTTCTACTTAATATGACTGGTTTAATTCTGTAATTAATACACAGTTATTCTTAAGTGTTGAAATTTAACTGAAATGTGATGCCTGTTAAACATAAGAGTAGGAATAAGAGAGGGAAGAGATATATAATTTGGGACATGCTCAAGCTGACTTGCCCCAAATGGTAGAATTAGAAACATACCAGGGGACTCCAATTTAATCCCATCAAGGTGGCATGTACCAATGCCATCTCACTATTCCAAGTGATCAATTTCAGTTCACAATTGATCATAATGAAAGGACTAAGAGTCAAAGGGAGCACATAAACAAGTCTAGTACCTGCTAACACTAACCGATAGAATAAATAAAGGGGAGAGTGATCCAACATGGGAAGTGAGATACCCAGCAGACTCATAGAATGGCAGATGTCCTAAATAGCACTCTGGCCTCAGAATCAGCCCTAAAGGCATTCGGATCTGGCTGAAAAGCCCATGAGAGTATTTCAGGCATGGAAAGCCAAGACACTCTGGCAAAAGATCTCTGTGAGTGAGATCTCAGTGGAAAGAACAGGTCTTCAAAGAAGGAGGTACCTTTCTCTGAAGGGAGGAGAGAACCTCCACTTTGACTATGACCTTGTCTAAACAAGATAAGAATCAGAGAACTCAGAGGGCTTCCATAGCCTTGGGAACTCATGACTGGAGCATAGGGAGATTACTGATGCCATAGACAGGAGTGTCAATTGGTAAAGTCAACAACAGGAGTCACTGTGCACTTACTCCTCATGTAAGATCTCTGTCCTTAATGTGCTGTGCATTGAGATTTAATGCTATAACGAGTACTCAAACAATATATTTCACTTTGTGTTTCTATGGGGGTGCAAACTGTTGAAATCTTTACTTAATGCATACTAAACTGATCCTCTGTAAAAAAAAAAAAAAAAAAAAAGAAATTATCAACTCCCAACTTGACTCTCACTGGGATTAAACATGACAATAGGTCTGATCTGATTTCATCATCATTTTAAAAAAATCATCTATTATTCCTCACTTTATGTTTCTGTGTGGGAGCAAACTGTTGAAATCCTTACTTAATGTATACTAAGCTGATCTTCTGTATATTAAGATAATCGAAAATGAATCTTGATGTGAATGGAAGGGGAGAGGGAGTGGGAAAGGGGAGGGCTGTGGGTGGGACGGTATGGGGTGAAGCCATTGTAACCCATAAATCGTACTTTGGAAATTTATATTCATTAAATAAAAGTTAAAAAAAATGTTATAGTACTATGGTTTTAATGATCTGTGATGATTTTAAAGTTTACTGTATATGGGTGAAATGGTCGTCTTTCCCGTTGATGATTGTTTATAGCCCTTGTCTATATTCCCACTGGACTAGGGTCTTTTTACATTTTACTTGTTGAACTCTTTATTTAGAGGAGCATTAAGCCCTTGACTGTAATGTAAATTTAAAATGTCACCTCAAAACTAAAAAGAAAGAAGGAAGGAAGGAAGGAAAGAAAGAAGAGAGAGAGGGTGGGAAGGAGGGAGGGAGGGAATATTATTAAATTCTAGAACTGTATCTATGAACTACATTGAAACTATTCTTTTTATATTAATATTATTTAACATGAAAACATCAAGGGGCCGGCGCCATGGTACAGTAGGTTAATCTTCCGCCTGTGGCGCCAGCACCCCATATGGGTGTTGGTTCTATTCCCAGTTGCTCCTCTTCTGATCCTGCTCTCTACTATGGCCTGGGATAGCAAGGGAAGATGGCCCAAGTGCTTGGGCCCCTGCACCCATGTGGGAGAGCAGGAAAAAGCATCTGGCTCCTGGCTTTGGATCGGCGCAGCTCCGGCCAGTGCGGCTATTTGGGGAGTGAACCAACGGAAGGAAGACCTTTCTCTCTGTTTCTCCCTCTCACTGTCTGTAACTCTACCTCTCAAATAAATAAATAAAATCTTAAAAAAAGAAGAAAGAAAACATTAGATATCAGAAGAATAATTTAAAAGCCCTTTGTATTGCTCGTTTAACACTCATCTCAAAGTTAACATGTCTACAGATGGACTCTGGCTCATGACCCTCCACACCACAGAGCACTGCCCAAGGCCTCCCAACTTTTCTTTCTCTCCCAGGGCTTCCAGCATCTAGAAATGACATCACCATTCACCAGTTGTTCAGAACAAACACTCTGGAGTCTTTCTTGGCTTCTCTCTGTCTCTCATTCTATGCATCCAATCCCATTAGTAAAATGCATTTGGAATCTAACCACTTCTCATGATCTCACAGCTGCCATCTTTGTCATTTCTACCTGAGTTACTCCAAAAGCCCTCTGACCAGTGTTCTTTCTTCCACTACAGGACCCTACAATTTGTTCTCCATAAGCAACCAGAATGGTTTTCAGAAAATGTGAATCAAATCATTGTATTTCTTCTCAAAGTTCCAGAAAGCTCCCATCTCACACTCAGAATAAAGTCCAATGTCTTTGAAGCCGGCACAGTAGGTTAATCCTCCACCTGCAGCACCAGCATTCCATAAGGAAGCCAATTCAAATCCTGGCTGCTCCTCTTCCGATCCAGCTCTCTGCTATGGCAGCAGAAGATGGTTCAAGCACTTGGGCCCCTGCACCCGCCTGGGAGACCCGGAAGAAGCTCCTGGTTCTTGGTCAGCCATTGCAGCCATTTGGGGAGTGACCCAGTGGATGGAAGACCTTTCTCTCTCTCCCTCTCACTGTCTGTAACCCGACCTCTCCGATAAATAAATAAAATCTTTTTTTAAAAAAATCCAATGTCTTTATGACGGTCTGAAAGGCTCTACCTTATCTGCTCCTACCCTTCAGCCGCTTGTCTCTGGCCGCATCACTCACCTACTTCTCCCTCACCCGCTGAGCTCCAACACACTGGTCTCTGCTATTCCATGAACCTACCATGCAGGTGCTCACCTCAAGATATCTGCTGTTCTTGGAGCAGACATTCAGTGCAATGGTGAAGACACTGACTGGGACACCCGCATCCTGTGTTGCAGTGCCTGGATCCAAGTCCCAGAACCACTTCCCTGGAGGATCAATCCTTTGCAACTGTTTAAATTTTTTGTGTACTACCTTGTAGACATCTTTTCAATATTTTGCAGACAGATGATGCTATCAAAGCTTTGTCCTTAAGGCAGATTCCCAAGGGCAAAGTCTCAGCTTAGATGGATCCCAACTTTTGTGGAGTTATTTGCCTTGGATCACTCAGTGAAGAGATTTCATTGCCCACAATCACTTGGGGGAAACTCTATGCATGGGAAGAGTGGGCTTGGTGCTGGGTATAGGAGTGGCAGCTGATCCTCATTTAGGAAGGCCAGCTATTGGAAAAGGCAGGGCTTATTCATTCATCCAACAACTAATATCCACTGCGACAGAAGCTCATAAGTATTGCCCTTGTTTCTACAGGCACTACCCTTTCCCTTTTTATGGATGGGGTGGACACACTGCAATTTATTAAACCTATTTTGTATTGGATTGTTGAGAATTTAAGTTATACCCAAGCTGGAGCCAGGAGCCAGGAACTCCACCCTAGTCTTCCACATGGATGGTGGGTTCCAAGTACTTGTGTCATCCTCTGTTGCTCTCCCAGGCACATTAGTAGGGAGCTGGATCAGAAGTGAAGCATCTAGAACTCCAATGGTGTCCACACGGGATGCAGGCGTTCCAAGTGGCAGCTTAAACTGCTGCACCACAACCCTGGCCCCCCGTTACTGGATTTTACAGATATCTGCAACTAATTCTTCCTCTATGAAGCTTTTTGCTGTTAGTGTATTATTTCTTTATAGGGTGATTGTGAATGTGGGTTCTCGAAGGCAAATGTCCAGTTTTTAACACTACTTATAACTTCTTGTATGTGTCAGTTTAGACAAATTACTTAATTTCTCTAGGCTTCAGTATTTCAAAATAGGGTCACTATTGCCATCTTCCTAATAGGATGATTGTGAGAACAGAGATAAATAAATAACATACAAAGTACCAGGGGCTGGCTCTGTGGTACAGTAGGTTAGTCCTCCACCTGCGGCGCCCGCATCCCATATGGGTGCTGGTACTAGTCCCGGCTGCTCCTCTTCCAGTCCAGCTCTCTGCTGTGGCCTGGGAAAGCAGTGGAGGATGGCCCAGGTCCTTGGGCCCCTGCACCCATGTGGGAGACTGGGAAGAAGCACCTGGCTCCTGGCTTCAGATCAGCATAGCTCTGTCTGCTGCGGCCATTTGGGGAGTGAACCAACAGAAGGAAGACCTTTCTCTCTGTTTCTTCCTCTCATTGTCTGTAACTCTACCTCTCAAATAAATAAATAGAATCTTAAAACAACAACAACAACAACAACAACAAAGTACCTGGACCTGAGTTAGTACTCAATAAGGGATAATTATTATCACTATTATTAACTGTTGACCCAGGAGTAATTTCAGGGATAGACAGTAGTGCGAGCTTCTCTGAACCATGGTCTTGCCTGCATTCCAAGATAGAGTAAGAAAAGCTTGAATACATGCTCCTTTCTTGTGCTTTTCATTTCTTGACTGGGTAGAGGACTCTGCCAAGCTAAACACTGTCCTCCTCCTTCTCCTCCTCCTCCTCCCCCTGCCCCTCCCTCTCCTTTTCCTCCTTCTCCTTTTTCTTTTCTTTTTTTTTTTTTTTAATAGGTATTTATTTGAAAGGCAGAGTTACAGAGAGGCAGAGAGAGAGAGAGAGAAAGAAAGAGAGAGGGGGAAAGTCTTCCACCTGCTGGTTCACTCCCCAAATGGCCACAATGGCTGGAACTGGGCTGATCTGAAGCCAGGAGCCTGGAGCTTCTTCTGGGTCTCCCACATGGGTGCAGTGGAGTAGGGGCTGGTGGTATGGTGCTGTAGGTTAAAGCCCCAGCCTGTAGTGCCAGCATCCCATATGGGTGCCAGTTTGAGTCCCAGCTGCTCCTCTTCTGATCCAGCTCTCTGCTATGGCCTGGGAAAGCAGTAGAAGATGGCCCAACTCCTTGGGCCCCTGCATCCTCATGGGAGACTCAGTAGAAACTCCTGACTTTTGGCTTCAGGTCAGCTCAGCTCTGGTCATTGTGGTCATTTGGAAAGTGAACCAGCGTATGGAAGACCTCTCTCTCTCTCTCTCTGTAACTCTGTCTTTAAAATAAATAAAAATAAATCATTTTTTAAAAAAATAAGTGGAGCAAACTGGACTCAAACCGGTGCCCATATGGGATGCCAGCACTGCAGGCAGTGGTTTTACACATTATGCCACAGCCACAGCCCCAGAGACGTCTTCTTTTTTAAAAACTTATTTATTTATTTGTTAGGCAGAGTTACAGAGAGAGACAGGGAGAGATCTTCTATCCACTGGTTCACTCCCTAAATGCCCACTTTTTAAATATTTATTTATTTGAAAGTCAGAGTTAAGCAGAGAAAGAGAGAGAGAGAGAGAGAGAGAGAGAGAGAGAGGGAATTCACTGGTTCACTCCCCAGTTGGCTGCAATGGCCAGAGCTGCGCCAATCCAAAGCCAGGAGCCAGGAGTCAGGAGCTTCTTCAGGTCTCCCGTATGGGTACAGGGGCTCAAGCACTTGGGCCATCTTCTACTATTTTCCCAGGCCATAGCAGAGAGCTGATCAGAAGTGGAGCAGCTGGGACTCGAAACGGCACCCATTTGGGCACTGCATGCAGTGGCTTTACTGGCTACAAAATTGCCACATTAACAGGAGCCTGGAACTCCATCCTCGTCTTTCATATGGTTGCAGGGGCCCCAAGCACTTTGGCTATCTCCCATTGCTTTCCTAGGTGCATTAGCAGGGAGCTGGATGAGAAGTGGAATAGCCAGGACTTGAACTGACCCTGATATGGGATGCTGGCATCACAGGCAGCAGCTTAACCCACTACACCACAACGCTGGCCCCGCTGTGAGACCATCACTGAGAAGCTGGTTGGTTCCCTCTGAAATATTCCACAGCACGCTCACAGGGAACCCTGAATTGGGAAGACGACCAATTCAGAGACAACTAAAGCTCCAACAGGAAGAAACCATCAACACCTTTCCCCAACACAGGGATACTGATTGAAAGACACAGAACATTGTAACTCTTGCTGTTCCATTTGAACTGGGGACAACACACAAGCAACCCAAACAGGGGCCCCCTAGCCCAGGATCTGAGAGCTCTGTCAGGGACAATCAGGCTCAGAAAGTGGAGTCATTATAGTCAAATTCACAGAAGCCTAAGCCTTCTTGAAGGATTTTTGAATGTCCTGCTGATGGTGGTCATGCCCTGGGAGAGGAAGAAAGGAGCCGGGTGTCTGTTTCTGTTGGGAAAGGCCTGGAATCCCTCTTAAGAGGAGCAACAGCTCTGAGGGTGCGCCTCCTGCTGGGTGCACTGAAACCACAGGTGACTCCTTGGCTTTTTCCTTCTGAACATGTAACTGGAGGCGCTGGTCCAGTAACAGCCTGTGACTCAGGAGGGGCACCTGCAGCATCTGTAGTCGCCTCCATCCTGCAGGACTACTGGTACCCGACAAATAAGCACCCTCCCCCCTCTTCTTTTTTCTTATTTTTATTGATCAATTTTAATTTTTAATTGCAAGGCAGGCGTGCATGCACGCGCACACACTGCACGCGCGTACACACACACACACACATGAGATCTATCTGCTAGTTCACTCCTCATGCTCACAACAGTCAGGGCTGGGCCAGGTCAAAGCCCGAAGCTCAGAAATCAATCCAGATGTCCCATGTGAATGGCAGGGACCCAAGTGGCTGAGCTCTCGTCTGCTGCTTCCCAGGGTGCCCACTAGTAGGAAGCTGGATCACAAGCAGAGTAGCCAGAACTCAAACCAGGCATCTGGATATGGGACAAGGGCATTCCAGGGTAAGATCTAGCTGCTGCGTCAGTCTCCACCCTTCCCTCTCTTGGCTTCCAGAGGCGGGCTCCACTCAGAAGCTGGAATTCCTCCTACACTCAATTCTCCTGTCTCACTCTGGAGCCATTCTGAACAAAGCATGTCAATTTATTCATAAATATTTCCTTTGATGAGGAGGCTTTCATCTGCTGAGAAGCAAAATAAAATGCTAGCAGTTCAGCCCTGAATTGCAATGGGATCCTGGAAGCTCAGCTTTATTGGATGTTAGCCAAAAACACTAAGCCATCAGAGTAAATAGAATTTATTCAAGTGGACACGATCAGTTATTTAGTTAGAACAAAGAAAAATCCTCTTTCTAGGTAAAATTTAAAAATGCTCACATAAGAGCATTTATTAAAACCCTGAGGCTTCTTGAGGTAATTGGATTATGCAGAGCTCAGCCTTCCCTGATTGATGGTCGATGCCCCCAGAGTTATTTTCATGCCAGCTCCCAGAGTTTCAGAACTCAACTGTTAGCAAATAGTTGAATGTCACTTCATAATAAACAGATGAACTGAATTACAATGATCAGTGGCAGTTATTAAAATAATATGATTATAGCCATTGGGGAAAAATGTCTACAGGTAAGAAGGAACTGGACAAGTGAATTAAATTTTTAATCAGGTTATGCAAAAAGACTGTAACAGGAAACTTTTGGAGAATATAACTTGTCTCAAATATGCCTTCTGCTTGGAAGCCATTAGTTTTAGGGTCACCTCTGCCAGCAAAGGTCAGTGTACTAGAACTACAGTAGAAAACAACTTCAACTCTGTTGTCAACACCCACTGAAAGTCTAGGGTAGGAGAAGACATTTGGCCTACCAGTTAATTGCTGGCTTAGGACACCGGGGTCCTGCATTGCAGTGTCTACCTAGTCTGAGTCATGGCTCCAGCTCCTGACTCCAACACCCTGCTAGTGCACACCCTGGGACTTAGAGGTGAGGACTCAATTGGGTTCCTGCCACCCACACATGTGGGAGACCTGGATCCACTTCTTGGGTCCTGGCTTCAATCCCTGGACACTGTGGCGTTTGGAGAGTGAACCAGCAGATAGAAGCCGGCATTCTTTCATTCTCTTTCTCTCTCAAATAAAAAGAATGAGAAATGGGTGGTGGTGGCTACCGTGGACAGAGCTCCTTGAAGGCTTAGGGCACACGGGGAGAATACCAGGTGGTGGGGTGCTGCCTGCCCACCCCTAAGGGCCGCACACTGCCTTTCTACAGCGTGGGGATCTTCCCACCTACTCACGTGGTGGCCAAGACCCGCTTCTGGTCTTGACGGAAACTGCCTACTGCGGGCAGGTTTTAGAGAAGTCTGCCTTGCAGGTGAAGCACTTCAGCACCCAGCTGCGCTAAGACTCCCATAGAACGACTGCGAAGTGGCCCCACGATACCACTCCCAGCCAGATCGCAATGGTGGAGGACATGGCAGCCGGCCCCTGTCTCCAGCCGGGGTTTGGCTTTCCACCACCCCAGGATCCAGTTAACGCCCCACCGCCAGGTCCTGAATCACCAGTGCCAGTACTGCTTCACCACCAAGGGGCCCAGCTTCTTCTTATGGGTATGAAGACTCCGCCGGATCTGCTCCAGTAAAATCTGGCGCCGCAGCTCACTAGGCTAATCCTCCTCCTGCAGCGCCAGCACACCGGGTTTTAGTCGCGGTCAGGGCGCCGGATTCTGTCCCGGTTGCCCCTCTTCCAGGCCAGCTCTCTGCTGTGGCCAGGGAGTGCAGTAGAGGATGGCCCAAGTCCTTGGGCCCTGCACCCGCATGAGAGACCAGGAGAAGCACCTGGCTCCTGCCATCGGATCAGCGCCATGTGCCTGCCGCCAAGCACCGGCCGCGGTGGTCATTGGAGGGTGAACCAACGGTAAAGGAAGACCTTTCTCTCTGTCTCTCTCTCTCACTGTCCACTCTGCCTGTCAAAAAAAAAGGGGGGGGCAGAGGGGATGCTTTTGCATGTTTTAAAAAATATCAGCTGTGGGCCGGTTCTGTGGCTGCAGTGGGTTAACGCCCTGGCCTGAAGCACCGGCATCCCATATGGGTGCTGGTTCAAGACCCGGCTGCTCCACTTCTGATGCAGCTCTCTGCTGTGGCCTGGGTAATCAGTAGAAGATGGCCCAAGTCCTTGGGGCCCTGCACCTGTGTGGGAAGACCTGGAAGAAGCTCCTGGCTCCTGGCTTCGGATTGGCATAGCTCAGGAGTGGTGGCCAATTGGGGGAGTGAGCCAGCAGATAGAAGACCTCTCTCTCCTCTCTCCTCTCTCTCTCTCTCTCTCTCTCTCTCTCTCTCTCTCCCTCTGCCTTGCCTTTCTGTTAACTCTGCCTTTCAAATAAATACATCTTAAAAAATAACTTTAGGCTGGTGCCACAGCTCACTAGGCTAATCCTCCGCCTTGTGGCGCCAGCACACCGGGTTCTAGTTCCGGTCGGGGCACCAGATTCTGTCCTGGTTGCCCCTCTTCCAGGCCAGCTCTCTGCTGTGGCCAGGGAGTGCAGTGGAGGATGGCCGAAGTGCTTGGGCCCTGCACCCCATGGGAGACCAGGAGAAGCACCTGGCTCCTGCCATCGGATCAGCGCTGTGCACAGGCTGCAGTGCACCAGCCGCAGCGGCCATTGGAGGGTGAACCAACGTCAAAGGAAGACCTTTCTCTCTGTCTCTCTCTCTCTCACTGTCCACTCTGCCTGTCAAAAAATAAAAAAAAATAACTTTAACAAATCAAAGTGTAGCAGAAGAATTTTTATCTATGGAGGATTGCATGAGGAGCGTTCATCCGTTCAAACATGTTTACTGAATCCTGCTGAAGCTGGTGCCCAGTGCGGGTACTGAGATGCAGAGGTGAACCAGACAGACACAAGCCTTTCCTTCCTATAACCTGCTAAACTGTGGGGCGGCAGATGCAAGAATAACTAAGTAAAAATCATAAAATTAACCTCTGCTCAGTTCTATACAAACAGTGCAGAAAAGGCGTTTAACCTAGGCTGGCAAATCATGCCTGCGAGGTAAGTTTGCTTTGCACAGCTTGGGTTGGAGATGAACAGGGGGCCATTCCCTGCGGAGGAAGGAGGCCCTGTGCAAGGAGTGAGGGTAGAATCTGCTCCTTATGGTGACATCATTTTTGGTTACATCATTTTTGGGTGAGAACAAAGCTACTAGAAGGCTATACATGTGTAGTAGCTATAGCCTCCAGGGAGAAGACAAAGACCAATAATTACCAATAACATGTATCGAACACTTACTGTCAGCTCTGAACTTTGTCCGAGTGCTAAGGAAATGGTCTGATAAAGGCCAACAACAACCCCATGATGTGAATGCAATCACCTGCAATTTCCTTCCTTTCTTTCCCTCTTTATTCTTTCTGCTCACTTTTCAATGAAGAAATCAAGACATGAAATTAAGGCCAAGGTGAGACTGTCAGCAACAATGAGAATCTGAGTAAGATCATGTAGTATTCGTGTCTGCACCTGACTTATTTCACTTAACATAAGGTCCTCCATGCCATCTGCATTGTTGTAATGACAGAATTTAAATTTCTGATGCCTGGGGCCAGCGCTGTGGCTCACTTGGTTAATCCTCCGCTTGTGGCACCGGCATCCCATATGGGCACCAGGTTCTAGTCCCGGTTGCTCCTCTTCCAGTCCAGCTCTCTACTGTGGCCCGGGAGGGCAGTGGAGGATGGCCCAAGTGCTTGGGCCCTGTACCCCATGGGAGAACAGGAAGAAGCACCTGGCTCCTGGCTTTGGATCGGCATAGCTCCGGTTGTGGCAGCCATTTGGGGAGTGAACCAACGGAAGGAAGACCTTTCTCTCTGTCTCTCTCTCACTGTCTAACTCTATCTAAAAAAAAAAAAAAAAAAAAAGAAAAGAAAAGAAAAAAAATTTCTGATGCCTGAATATGTGTACATAGTCCACATTTTCTTTATCTATTCATCCCTTGATAGAATCTTTGGTTTCTTTTTTTAAAAAAAATTATTTATTTATTTGAAAGTCAGAGTTACACACACATATACACAGAGAGAGAGAGAGAGATTGAGAGAGAGAGAGAGAGGTCTTCCATTCGCTGGTTCACTCCCCAGTTGGCCACAATGGCCAGAGCTGTGCAAATCCAAAGCCAGGATCCAGGAGCTTCTTCCAAGTCTCCCACACTGGTTCAGGGGCCCAAGGACTTGGACCATCTTCTACTGCTTTCCCAGGCCATAGCAGAGAGCTGGATTGGCAGTGGAGCAGCCGGGACTCGAACTAGTGCCTATATGGGATGCCAGTACTGTAGGCAGTGGCTTTACCTGCTACGCCACAGCGCCGGCCCCATGATTGGTTTCATATCTTGTCTATTGCACATTATACCCCATAAATTTGTATAAATAAAGGCACATCATGAATAAAAGAAAGCAAGCAACAGAATCTAAAACTCAGAATTCAGTCCCTAGAGCCAAGCCTAACCTCACCGCTATGGACAGCTTGCCAGCTCCTAGGAGTCCTTATGAACTCATGTGGCTCAGTGACATAGTATAGTCAAGCATGATTCTGCAAAACCAGTTTGTAAAGGGTCTTGTAGGGTCTTGGCCTGAACATGTCAACCGCTTGCATCCCAATTCAGCCCCTCTCCTCCATCACAGTCAGGATCATGTGAATGGATTTTTGACCATGAGAGAGAAAAAGTAAGTCATTTTGTCAAATTAAGCCAAGCAACATGTAGCATCTTCCCATAAGCTTGGTAAAACGGTCAGACACTCCACCCTACCCCAAGAATGCCTGGTATGTTTGCAGCAAGCCTTAACCTTCCCTAGTACAGTACACCAAGAGAAAATAAGTTTCCAACCAGTCTCCACACTCCAAAGGAGACTGTAAACTATGCTTTAGAAGAGAAGCAAAGAAACACAGAAACAAAAAAGAAGGGAAATCCAAGAACTGCAGGCCTCTGCATCCAAATCTGGGTACTTGGTTTTCTCAATGAATACAATGCTCCTTTTCAATTTCCAGTTCAATTTCTAGCTTATCACATGTGTTCTTTTTTAAATTTGCTTCAGATATCTTTATTTTTATGAGTTAGGACACAAATTTATTTTAAAAGTTATACACTGTAGGCATAGAAATTTCATTGCTTATTAGAAATGGACGTAGGGTCTAGTGTTGTGACACAGCAGGTTAAGCCATCACTTGAGATGCCAGCATCCCATATCAGAGCACTGGTTTTGAGTCCTGGCTGCTCTGCTTCCAATTCAGCTCCCTGCTAATGTGCATGGGAGAGCAGTGGAGGATGCCCAAGTACTTGGGCCCTTGCCACACTTGTGGGAGACCTGGATGAAGTTCTAGGCTCCTGGCTTCAACCTGACCCAGCCTTGGTCATTACATTCATTTCAAGATGAAAGATTTCTCTGTCTTCCCCTGCCTCCCCCCCACCCTGCCCTCCACCCTGTAACTCTGCCTTTCAGGTAAATGATCTTTTTCAAAAACAAAAAAGAGGGCTGGCACTGTGGTACAGTGGGTTAAAGCCCCAGCATGGAGCACCAGCATCCCATATGGGCACCAGTTCGAGTCCCAACTGCTTCTCTTCTGATCCAGCTCTCTGCTATGGCCTGGGTAATCAGTAGAAGATGGCCCAACTACTTGGGCCCCTGCACCTGAGTGGGAGACCTGGAAGAAGCTCTTGGCTCTTGGCTTTGGATCAGCTCAGCTCTGACCATTGTGGTCATTTGGGGAGTGAACCATTGGAATGAAAGACCTCTTTCTCTCTGGCTCTACCTCTCTCTCTAACTCTTTCAAATAAATAAAATAATTCTTAAAAAAAAAAAAAAAGAAGAGTAGAGTCAGACCATTCTATAACATCCCTTACTGGCTATTTTTATTTATGAAACTGGAGGATGGGAAGTAAAGGATTAAATTAGTTTAAAACGGGATGGCGCTGCAGTGTAGTGGGTAAAGCCACTGCATACGATGCTGGCATCCCACATAGGTGTCAGTTCAAGTCCCAGCTGCTCCATTTCCAATCCAGCTCTCTGCTAATGGCCTGGGAAAAGCAACGGAAGATGACCCAAGTACTTGGGCCCCTGCCATCCATGTGGCAGACCCGGATGAAGCTCCTGGTTAATGCCTGGCCTAGTATTGGCCATTATGGCCATCTGAGGAGTGAACCAGTAAATGGAAGATCTCTTTCTCTCTCTGTTTCTCCCCCAGCTCTCTAACTATGACTTTCAAAATAAATAAATTTCAGCTCAAAACAAATGTATCATGCTAGATAAATTAACTAGGAGCCCTGTACTGAGAATCACAATTAAAATAATCTTAAATTATCTTAGAATACTTATGCCAGAGATCAGCATTTAACATACTATCTTGATTATTTTGAATTCCTTTCAATACATCACATATTCCTTTGAGCCACCTGAGTAATTAATTCATCAACTTTACATATATAATAGCAAAGCAATTTGAGTAAAATACATTTCATTTTAGATTAGCATATTTTGAAATGACTTACAAAATGTGATTTAAAGTATTCTTTGATTATCTTTATAATATTGAAAGATAAATGTAGACTTTTTCCAGTTGATTCACACTGTATCACTCCAACTTAATTATTTAAGAAAATCCATGTTTTATTAATGTACAAATTTTAAAATGATGTTTGTGGACCAAATATATTATAAAATGAAAGGTAAATAAAGCTGCTTTGCTGACCAATTTTAAAGTTATTATGGTTTAAGGACTAAGTATTATTTGATCTTATGTGCTGAGATCATTCACCACTCCTACTGGCCAACTCATCCAACAATTTGGACTTTCCCAATTTTTTTATGAGAAAGCTGAACTATTGCTTTTCTGTAATCTGTGTATATGTTTATGTGTGTAGAGGAGAGTGTTTTTTGTGTCTTCACTGATTTGGAAAATTTGGGGTAAGCCTCAAAATGAACAGAGATTGATTTCAGTAATTTTGTTGATGTAATGGGTTTCTCAAAATGCAATAGGAAGCAGGCTGGCCCAGTGCTTACCAGAGATGCAACTTTACCTTCACATCCTCAGTATAAAAGCAATGAGCCGGCGCCGTGGCTCAATAGGCTAATCCTCCACCTTGCGGCGCCGGCACACCGGGTTCTAGTCCCGGTTGGGGCGCCGGATTCTGTCCCGGTTGCCCCTCTTCCAGGCCAGCTCTCTGCTATGGCCAGGGAGTGCAGTGGAGGATGGCCCAGGTGCTTGGGCCCTGCACCCCATGGGAGACCAGGAAAAAGCACCTGGCTCCTGGCTCCTGCCAGGATCAGCGCGGTGCGCCGGCTGCAGCGGCGGCCATTGGAGGGTGAACCAACGGCAAAGGAAGACCTTTCTCTCTCTGTCTCTCTCTCTCACTGTCCACTCTGCCTGTCAAAAAAAAAAAAAAAAAAAAAAAAAAAAAAAAAAAAAAAAGCAATGAGACCCTGGGAACTCAGCTATAGTTTAGCTGGCTGTGCACACTGTCCTGGAGACTGACTCAGCAGGATAAGAGAATAATCTACGTCAAGAAGTCTTTCCTAGGGGGTGAGAGGGTATTGTTGGGTGTAATTTATGGTATGTAATTTGGATTTCTAATAAAACCTTTGATTTTAGGGAATTTTGGTTTGGATAGTGACTGCCTGTGCTTTTATTAAAAAAAGAATTTGGAGGCCGGCGTCGCGGCTCACTAGGCTAATCCTCCACTTTGCGGCACCGGCACCCCAGGTTCTAGTCCCGGTCAGGGCGCCGGATTCTGTCCCGGTTGCCCCTCTTCCATGCCAGCTCTCTGCTGTGGCCAGGGAGTGCAGTGGAGGATGGCCCAAGTCCTTGGGCCCTGCACCCCATGGGAGACCAGGAGAAGCACCTGGCTCCTGCCATCGGATCAGCGCGGTGCACCGGCTGCGGCGGCCATTGGAGGGTGAACCAATGGCAAAGGAAGACCTTTCTCTCTGTCTCTCTCTCTCACTGTCCACTCTGCCTGTCAAAAAAAAAAAAAAAAGAATTTGGAAATTATCAAATGTATTTATTCAATCCATTCATGCAGGTGCCTCACCCCAAACCCAATGAATGAGGATCTAGAAGAGTGAGACTATGGCTTCATTCTTTTAAAAAACAATTTATTCATTTGGGGAAGCCACAGGAGAGAAATCCCATTCTCCTATCCACTGGTTCACTCCCTGAATGCCTGCAACTACTGGGAGTCCCAGCTGGCAGGTAGAAACTCAATCTAGAACTCCCACCTGAGTGACAGAAAACCATCACTATGTAAGCTATCACTGCTGCCTCCCAGAATCTGTATTAGCAGGAATTTAGAATTAGGAATGGACCTGGGAATCAAAACCATGCACACCAATCTGGGAAAAAGGCATCTTAACCTGTGTCTTTTTTTTTTTTTTTTAATTCAGAGTTACACAAAGAGACAAGGAGAGGCAGAGACAGAGAGAGGTCTTCCATCCTTTGGTTCACTCCCCAGATGGCTGCAATGGCCAGAGCTGCGCTGAACCAAAGCCAGGAGCCAGGAGCTTCTTCTGGGCTTCCTACACGGGTGCAGGGGCCCAAGGATTTGGGCCATCTTCTACTGCTTTCCCAGGCCATAGCAGAGAGCTGGCTCGGAAATGGAGCAGCCAAGACTTGAACCGTCGACGGCCCATATGGGATGCTGGCACTGCAGGCAGCAGGTTTACCTGTTACACCGCAGCGCCGGCCCCTTAACCAGTGTCTTAAACTGTTGGACTAAACCTGTCCTAGCAATGCATTCAATTACTATTTATTGGTAGCTACCATATGCCAGGCATTGCTCCAGGTGCTTGGGTTGGTTCACTGAACAAATTGGATAAAGATCTCTGTGGCACCCAGGGGAGACAGATGACAGCAACAAACATAATAAATGAATAAGCAAAGTAAATAATAGGTTAGAATTCAGTAAATAAAATGGGATTTAAAGAATAGAATGGGGCATGGGGGAAATGGTACCATGGTATAGTAGATTAAGCCTCTGCCTGTGGTGCTGGCATCCCATAGGGACACTGGTTTGTGTCCTGGCTGCTCCACTTTCAATCCAGCTCCCTACTAACGTGCCTGGATAGGCATTGGAAGATGGCCCAACTACTCCGGCCCCTGCACCTACATGGGAGACCCAGAAGAAGCTCCTGACTCTTGGCTTCAGATTGGCCCAGATCTGCTGTTTTTGCCATCTGGAGAATGAACCAGCAGATGAAAGATCTCTCTGTGTCTCTCCCTCTCTCTGTCTGTAATTGTCTTCAAATAAATAAATAAAATCTTAAAAAAAATAGAATAGGGTAAGAAGGATTGCTAGTATTTGCAGGGATTGTAATTTCAAATAGGATAGAAAAGGTAGACCCCATTGAGAAGGGATATTTGTCAAAGACTTGAAAAAGGAGAGAGAATTAGCCACCTGTTGTTGGGGGAAGAGGCCTTGAGGCAATGGGAATAGCATGTTTCGGAGACTCCAAGGCAGAAGTGACCCTGATGTGTTTCGAGAAACAATGAGTAGGCCAGTGTGACTGAGAACGAGCAACAGGGAGAGCGGAGCGGGTGACAAACAAGGCAGCCAGTGCCAGTTCAGGTAGAGCTTTATGGACCATCGTAAGAATCTCTACTCTAGATCACTATGTTGCGACCTTGGCACTGGTGACATTTTGGTTTGGATAATTCTGTCCTGTGAATTCTAAAATGTTAAGTAGCCTCCTGGGCCTCTTCCCATTTGAAGCCAGTAGCACCCTGCCAATGCAACAACCACAAACTTCTCCAGACATTACCAAATGTCCCGTGATGTAAAACCGTCCTTCCTTCCAACTCTGGTCAAGAACGCTACCCTAGAAGGAATCGAAAACCACCGGAGGGTTGTAAGCAGAGGAAGTTTAAAAAAAAAAAAAAAAAACTTTGCTTACATATGATTATGCACTATAAAATTCATCCACAGTATAAAAAGTCGGCCGGCGCCATGGCTCACTAGGCTAATCCTCCACCTAGCGGCGCCACCACACCGGGTTCTAGTCCCGGTCGGGGTGCCGGATTCTTTCCTGGTTGCCCCTCTTCCAGGCCAGCACTCTGCTGTGGCCCGGGAGTGCAGTGGAAGATGGCCCAAGTGCTTGGGCCCTGCACCCGATGGGATACCAGGAGAAGCACCTGGCTCCTGCCATCGGATCAGCGCGGTGCACCGGCCGCAGCGTGCCAGCCGTGGCAGCCATTGGAGGGTGAACCAACGGCAAAGGAAGACCTTTCTCTCTGTCTCTCTCTCTCACTATCCACTCTGCCTGTCAAAAAAAAAAGTCATTGATTTTTAGTGTATATACACACACACACACACATATGTATATATAGTTATTCACTTATCACCATAATCTACATTAGAACGTTGGCAGCAGAGGCATTTAGTGTAGCAGTCAAGATGCTGATTAAGACACGCGTGTGCCACATTGAGTGCCAGGGCTTGATACCTGGCTATAGCTGCCTGCTAATGCCGACCTTGGGAAGCAGCAGTGATGGCTCAAATAATCGGGTTCCTGTTGAACATGTAGGAGAAATGGATTGAGTTCCCACCTCCCAGCTTTGTCCTGGCCCATCCCCACCCACTGTGGGGATTTGGGAAGTGAACCAGTGAATGAGAGTGCTCTCCCTCTCTCTCTCTCTCCCTTTCTCCCTCTCAAATAAATAAATGAAAATTTTAGGCCAGTGCCACAGCTCACTTGGCTAGCCCTCAGCCTGCGGTGCCGGCACCCCAGGTTCTTGTCCCGGTTGGGGCGCCGGAGTCTGTCCCGGTTAGGGTGCCGGAGTCTGTCCTGGTTGCTCCTCTTCTAGTCCAGCTCTCTGCTGTGGCCCGGGAAGGCAGTGGAGGATGGCCCAAATGCTTGGGCCCTGCACCCGCATGGGAGACCAGGAGGAAGCACCTGGCTCCTGGCTTTGGATTGGCACAGCGCGCCAGCCGTAGTGCCCGCCATAGCGCCGGCTATAGCAGTCATTTGGGGGGTGAACCAATGGAAAAAAGGAAGACCTTTCTCTCTGTCTCTCTCTCACTGTCTAACTCTGCCTTTCAAAAAAAAAATTTAAGAATATATTTTTGTAGCTCTTTTTTAAAAAAGAACAGTCATCACTCCAAAAAGGAGTACCCGTTACTAGTCATTTTCAAACTCCATTTTTTTGTATCTGTTGTCGCAGCACTTTTTGATGACATTATTTTCTAGTTTCTGAGTAAACTGTTTTGTCACTCTTGTCAAAAATCAATCGGTCATATCATGAGGGTTTATTTTTGAGCTCTTTATTCTATTCCGTTGACCTATATCTCTGTTCTCATGCTATTTCCACACTGTTTTGATTACTGTAGCTTTGTAGTGAGTGTTGAAATCAGGTAGTATGAGTCTTCCAACTATTCTAGTTCCCTTGCATTTCCATATGAGTTGTGGGGTCAGCCCATCAGTTTGAAATGCATCCAGGTAAAGAATTACATTGAATCTGTAGATTGATGTGAGGAGTATGGTCATCTTTTTTTTTTTTTTTTGAGATTTATTTCTTTATTCAAAAGGCAAAATGAGAGAGAGAGAGAGAGAGAGAGAGAGAGAAATCTTTCATTTACTGGTTTACTCCCTAAATGCCCACTAAGGGCTGAGCCAAGCCAAACCCAGGAGTCAGTAACTTCATCTGGCCTCCTACATGGTGCCTGGAACACAGATATCTGGGCCATCAACTGTTGCCTCTTAAGCATATTAGCGAGAAGCTGGATTGGAAACATGGAGTAGACAGGTCTTAAATAGGGAACTCCAGTATGGGATGTGGGCATCCCAAGTGGAATCTTAGCCACAGCACCAAACATGTGTGCCTCAATCCTCTCTTCTTAATTCAACAACTCTAACCAATATTATTACATAATTGTCTTATGGCTCCCAAACAACAGAAACATCTCCAGGCTGCTCATTTTGTGAAATGCAGGTATCAGTGATTTGCTCTGCCCATCGGCATTCTTCCCCACCTTTACCCCCCAGCTTCTGCATCTGTGGTTTTGCTTTTACATGATCAAGACGGAAAACATTTGCATTCAGTCTCCTGTGCTATGCTATACATTGATTCGAATATTGAAACAAACAAGGCCCATTTCTATTAATTTGACTAGGTAATTATTATCCAAAGCAAAGCCAAATCATAAATTATAATTTATATAAGTTAATTATATTTCCTGTCTTGCTCAGGTTTTTTTTTTATTGTATTTTCAAAATTAAATTACTGGTGAAGCTGTTCATGACAAAAAGTATGAGCAAAGGAACCTGTATCTCTCCTATTGACAGGAAATAGCCAAAGTAGGTTTTATTTTTTTTAACAAAATCACTTAATTATTATCTATGAATGTAAAAACTTAAAAGAGGATATGAAAATAAATGAAAAATTATCCACATGGGAAAAATTGTATCAATTTAAAATACATGACAAATCACAGACATGTCAATCTAGTGAGCTAGTCTAGTCTACAGACAACATTGAGATGATACAGATTTTGTGAAATGTTTCTTACTCCATGTAGTGCTGTTTTTGAATTGGATGTATGTTGTTTGTGAAATTCTCTTATATGCCCATTCAAATGTCTAAAAACCTATTCCATTGGGTCCTTAGGTACTTGCCCCAAATACAGTCATATGCCATAAATGACATTTCCAGTCTATAAATTATAGCATATACAATTACATACAATGTACAATATGTGATAATAATAACAATCATTGACTGTTACTGTTATGTGTTTATTATACTACACTTTTCCTCATTATTTCAGAGCACATGCCTTTTTATAAAGAGGCAAGGTAATTAAATAACCTCAGCCCAATTTTTTTAATGAGGTATTCCAAAAGAAGACATTGCTATCAGAGGAAATAAGAGCACCATGCATGTTATTGCTGCTGAAGACCTTCCAGTGGGACAAGGTGTGGAGGTGGAAGACAGTGATAGTGATGATCTCGACTCTGTGTAGGCCAACAATAGCCAACTGTGTCAAGCTGAAGCTAGGAGCCTGGAATTCCATCTGGGTCTCCGTGTGGGTGGCAGGGGCCCAATCACTTGAACCATCATCTGCTACTTTCCCAGGCATATTAGCAGGAAGCTGAATCAGAAGTGGAGAAGGCTAGGCTCAAACTGGCACTCCAATATGGTGGGATGTGGGCATCCCAAGCAGCAGCTTAACTCACTGTGCCACAACACCTGCTCCATGTCTTTTTTTTTTTTTTTTTAAGATTTCTTATTTTTATTTATTTGAAAGGCAGAGTTAGAGAGAGAGACAGACCTTACATTTGCTGGTTTACTCCCCAAATGGCCACAATGGCCAGAGCTACACTGATCAAAAGCCAAGAACCAGGAGCTTTATCCAGATCTCTCACACGGGTTGCAGGGGCCCAAACATTTGGACAATCTTCTGCTACTTTTCCAGGCACATTAGCAGGGAGCTGAATCAGAAGTGCTCCCACATGCGTTGCTGGAGTCACAGTCAGCACCTTTACCCACCACAACCCAGGCCCCCAACTCCCCATGTCTTATTTTTAATGCAAAATTTGTTTAAATTTTAAAATATATCCTTTGGGGCTGATACTGTGGCGCAACAGGTTAAAGCTCCAGTCTGCAGCACTGGCGTCCCATGTGGGTGCCAGTTCTAGTCCTGGCTGGTCCACTTCCAATCCAGCTCTCTGCTGTGGCCTGTATAAGATGGCTCAAGTCCTTGGGCCCCTACACCCATGTGGGAGACCCGGAAGAGGCTCCTGCTCCTGGCTTCTGATCAGCTCATCTCTGGCCGTTGCGGCCAACTGGGGAGTGAACCAGTGGATGGAAAACCTCTCTCTCTAGCTCTGCCTCTCTCTGTAGCTGTTTTTCAAATAAATAAAATAAATCTTTAAATATATATATATCCTTAGGCATCAACATTTTGTTTATTTTCATTTTATTTGAAAGTTAGAGAGACAGAGATCTTCCATCTATAGGTTCACTCTCCAAAAGCCTGCACCAACAAAGGTTGGGCTAGGTCAAAGCTAGGAGCCCAGAACTAAAACCAGGTCTTATATGTGAGTGGCAGGAACCCAAGTACTTGAGTTAGCATGTGCTGCTTCCCAAGGTGTGCCTTATTGGCAAGCTGGATTGGAAGCAGAGCAGCAGAGACTTACACTAGACATTCCAATATGAGATGGGGTATAACCAAGCGGCAATTTAATCGCTGCACCAAACGTCCTCCTCCCCCTGGATAGTGAGAGAGAGAGACAGAGAGAAAGGTCTTCTTTTTGCCTTTGGTTCAACCACCAATGGCCGCCACGGCTGGCACGCTGCGGCCGGTGCACCGCGCTGATCTGAAGGCAGGAGCCAGGTGCTTCTCCTGGTCTCCCATGGGATGCAGGGCCCAAGCACTTGGGCCATCCTCCTCTGCACTCCCAGGCCACAGCAGAGAGCTGGCCTGGAAGAAGGGCAACCAGGAAAGAATCCTGCACCCTGACCGGGACTAGAACCCCGGGGTGCCAGCGCCACTGGGTGGAGGATTAGCCTATTGAGCCGCGGCGCCGGCCACCCCCACAGTTTTAATAGAAAGTTTCTAGAATAAAGATATAAAGAAGGAAAATATTTTTGTACAGGTGTGCCATCTGTTCTTTAAGCTAAATGTTATCACAAGAGTCAAAAAATTAAACAAAATTAAAAACTTTATAAAGTAAAAAAAGTTATAGCAAGCTAAAGTTTATGTTTATTATAATTATTATTTTGAGATAACTTATTTTTAATTTACATTGTAGTCAAAGGTGTAATGTCTTTGCTCCTCTGCCACCCATGTGAGAGATGGAGCGCCTGGCTTCAGTCTGGCCCAGCTGAGGCCAATGCAGCCATCTGGGGATGAACTAGCAGATGGAAGATCTTCCTCCCACCCTGTCTTTCTCTCTCTCTCTCTCTCTCTCTCTCTCTCTCTCTCTCTCTCTCCCCCTCTGTAACACTGACTTCAAAATAATTTAAAAAAAAAAAGGCTTGAGACTCCCATAAACAAAGAATTCAACGAATAAAAAGTAAAAAGACAAGCATTCAGCAGGAAAATAGGCAAGGGCTATATACAATGATCAAATGAAAAGATATTCAACTTCACTCATAAATTTTGAAATAGTCATGAAACAATTAAAAATAAGTAGCATATAATTTCTATCAATTTGCTTAACAAAGATTTTTTTTATTTGACAGGTAGAGTTATATATAGACAGTGAGAGAGAGACAAAGATAAAAGTCTTCCTTCCATTGGTTCACTCCCTAAATGGCCGCTACGGCCGGTGCTGTGCCGATCCAAAGCCAGGAGCCAGGTGCTTCCTCCTGGTCTCCCATGCGGGTGCAGGGGCCCAAGCACTTGGGCCATCCTCCACTGCCTTCCCGGGCCACAGCAGAGAGCTGGACTGAAAGAGGAGCAACCGGGACTAGAACTGGCGCCCGTATGGGATGCCAGCACCACAGGCGGAGGAGTAACCAAGTGAGCCATGATGCCAGCCCCTTAACAAAGATTTAAAATAAGGCCGGTGCTGTGGCAAACCGGGTAAAGCAGGCATCCTGTATGGGTGTCAGTTCGAGTCTTGGTTGCTCCACTTCCAATCCAGCTCTCTGCTTTGGCCTGGGAAATCAGTAGAAGATGGCCCAAGTCCTTGGACCCCTGCACCTGCATGGGAGACCCGGAGGAAGCTCCTGGCTCCTGGCTTTGGATCAACTCAGCTCTGACCATTGCAGTCATTGGGGGAGTGAACCATTGGATGGAAGACCTCTCTCTCTCTCTTTCTGGCTCTACCTCTCTCTGTAACTCTGTCTTTCAAATAAATAAAATAAATCTTAAAAAAAGAATGCTGCTGTAAACATGGTGGTACAGGAATTTCTTTGATACAATGCAGTCTTCTCTTTGGGTATATACCCAGTAGGGGATTGCTGGATCTGATGGCAAATTTATTTGAAAGTCAGAGTTACACAGAGAGGGGAGGCAGAGAGAGAAAGAGAAGTCTTCCATCCAATGGTTCACTCCCCAATTGGCCACAACAGCTAGAGCTGTGCCGATCCAAAGTCAGGAGCTTTCTTCAGGTCTCCCATATGGGTGCAGGGGCCTAAGAACTTGGGCCATCTTCTACTGCTTTCCCAGGCCGTAGCAAAGAACTGGACCGGAAGTGGAGCAGCCAGGTTTGAACTGGCGCCCGTATGGGATGCTGGCACTTCAGGCCAAGACGTTAACCCACTGCGCCACAGCACCAGCCCTGATGGCAAATCTACTAGTTTTTTAAGAAATCTCAATACTGTTTTCCATAGTGTCTGCACTAATTTACATTTCCACCAGCAGTGTGTCAGAGTTCCCGTTTCCACATCCTTGCCAGCATTTGTTGCTCTCTGTCTTTTGGATAACAGCCATTCTGGCAGGGGTGAGGTGATATCTCATTGTGGTTTTTATTTGCATTGTGGTTTTGAAGAAAGAAATTTTAAAAATAAATTTAGTGTAATGTAAGTGTGCAGTGTTCGTAAAGGCTACAGAAATGTTCTCGTCTTCACACTCACCACCTGACTCATTGACTCACACAGAGGAACTTCCAGTTGTCCAAATTCCATTAATGGTAACTGCCCTCGACACAAGAGCCATTAAAAAAAAAAAAAACTTTTATAC
The DNA here is from genome assembly GCF_964237555.1 of Oryctolagus cuniculus. NCBI lineage: Eukaryota > Metazoa > Chordata > Mammalia > Lagomorpha > Leporidae > Oryctolagus > Oryctolagus cuniculus. Next base: position 132,764,167 of record NC_091438.1, on the reverse strand, counting down.
TGTTCTTTTCCAGCACCCTTTCATTTGTGTTACAAATGCCTACAGATTTTGGCCATTGTGTACATCATTCAGTGCAATAAAAGGCTGCACAGGTAACTCTGGCCTCGAAGCAACATGGGCTGGGTATGCTCTGAGCTATTCCATCAGGTTTGTGAAAGTATACTCTGTGATGCTCACACACAACAAAATTGCCTATTGACACATTTCTCAGAACATATCCCTGTTATCAAGTGATGCAAGACTATATTTATTTATAATGTCCTTGGATAACTTAGATAATTTTGGTGAATTGGATATTGCTACTAGTATCTTGCATCTATTAGCTGTGCATATACATTGACTAAACTAAGAAAGTTAAAGTCAGAAGTCTTGGAAAGGGTAGGACTTCATATTTATTTATTTATTGTTTATTTATTAAAAAGGCAGAGAGACACAGAGACAGAGACAGAGAATTGTGTCTGCTGGTTCACTCCCTAAATGGCTGTAACAAAATCAGGGCCCAGAAGCTTCATCTGGGTCTCCCATGTAGGTGTAGGGTCCCAAATACTTGGGCCATATTCTGCTACTTTCCCAAGTGCATTAGTAGGGAGCTGGATTGGAAGTAGAGCAACTGGAACTCAAACCAGTTCCCAGGTAGAATGCTGGCATTGCAGGTGGCAGCTTAATATGCTGTGCCATAACAATGTCCCCACAGATAAGCCTTCTGTCCAAAGGAAAGTAATAGATATGGGATAAATTTAATGAGAACAAGCTGGTATACATTAAAATTTGAAAATAAATGTTTATAAAGTTCAGGGCCACATCACAATTGAAATTATGATTTGGTCACTTTGGTATATATCAGTGTCTTTCTGTCAAAGACCACCAAGAACACAAATCAAAGTTGAGTTTATTGGTTCATTGCAATGAGGGAGATGATAAGCCATTAGGTTCATGGGACATCTCAGAAAGAGGGTGTCACAGAGGCCAGCGCTGTGGTGCGGCGGGTTAGAGCCCTGGCCTGAAGTGCCGGCATCCCATATGGGCACCAGTTCTAGTCCTGGCTGCTCCTCATCCAATCCGGCTCTCTGCTATGGCCTGGGAAAGTAGTAAGAAGAAGGTCCAAGTTCTTGGGCCCCTGCACCCATATAGGAGACCTGGAAGAAGCTCCTGGCTCCTGGCTCCTGGCTCCTGGCTTCAGATCGGCACAGCTCCGGCTGTTGTGGCGGCCATCTGGGGAGTGAACCAGCAGATGGGAGACCTCTCTCTCTCTCTCTCTCTCTCTCTTTTTTTTTTTTGACAGGCAGAGTGGACAGTGAGAGAGAGAGACACAGAGCAAGGTCTTCCTTTGCCGTTGGTTCACCCTCCAATGGCCGCCGCGGCCGGTGCACCACGCTGATCCGATGGCAGGAGCCAGGTACTTATCCTGGTCTCCCATGGAATGCAGGGACCAAGGACTTGGGCCACCCTCCACTGCACTCCCTGGCCACAGCAGAGAGCTGGCCTGGAAGAGGGGCAACCGGGACAGAATCCGGCGCCCCAACCGGGACTAGAACCCGGTGTGCTGGCGCCGCAAGGCGGAGGATTAGCCTAGTGAGCCGCAGCACCGGCTGGGAGACCTCTCTCTCTGTCTCAGCTTCTCTCTGTAACTCTGTCTTTCAACTAAATAAATAAATCTTTAAAAAAAAATGGTGTCACAAAAGACATTTTAAAAATTTATTTATTTCTTTGAAAGACAGAGTTCCAGAGAGAGAGAGAGAGCGAGAGAGTGAGAACGAGAGCGAGAGCGAGAGAGAGAGAGAGAGAGAGAGAAATTTACCATTTGCTGGTTCACTTCCCAAATGGCTGCAACAGCCAGAGCTGGATCTGTCCAAAGCCAGGAGCCAAGAGCTTCTTCATAGTCTCCTTTGTGGGTGCAGGGGCCCAAAGATTTGGGCCATATGCCAATGTTTTCCCAAGAGCATTACCAGGGATCCAGGTTGGAAGTGAAGCAGTCAGGACTAAAACTGGTGCCCATATGGGATGCCGGCACCACAGGCAGCAGCTTTATCTGCTACACTACAGTGCCAGCCTCACAGAGGACATATTATAGAGTTTGGGTTGGGTTTAATGACAGGGAAGGATTTAAGGAAGTAGGATTCTCCTCTGGATTGGATGTTTTCTGGAAACAGGAGGCCAAGTATCTTAATAATTCCTACCTAGAAGACATGAGGAACAAAGTAGGTTAATGCTATATTTCATAAAGAAATATTAGTCACTCACATAATCCAGGAAGGGGTATGATGAGCAATTTTTGTGGTTTAGACTATGTTCTTGTTTTACTCTACTCACACATCATTACAGAATGCTCTGGCTTTGTCTGCTTCCATGATCATCAGAGTGGCCTTATCTTCTGTTTTCCGTAAATTTTTTTTTATGTTCAACAGAAGAATGCCAATGACAGAGTTGTGGGTACCAAGCCAGCTCCCCACTATGCTAAGGCCCAAGTGTGAGTGCCAAGACAGCTCTATGGGCAGGTGATTGGCATAGCAGTTAAGTCACTGCTGGCTTACATCCCATATTGTAGTTCCTGGCTCAAGTCCCAGCTTCTCTGCTTTTGATTCCAGCTCTCTGCTAATGTATGCCTGAGAAGGTAGCAGGTGACAGCTCAAATACTTGGGCCCCTGCCACTCATGTGGGAGACCTGGAGGGAGTTCCAGGATCCTGGCTTCAGCCTGGCCCAGTCTTGGCTGTTGCAAGCATTTGAAGAATGAACCAGCAGATGGAAGATATCTCTGTCTTTCAAATAAAGAAAATAAATTTTGGAAAGAGATAGCTCCAGATGTCAGAGGCTTCTTATCTCTTTCTCATCAGATATTAAGAAAGCATATGGTATGAACATATCATATATTAAAGATTTAAAAGTCTGAAAATTCAAATAAAATAAATGAAAACTCAGAGACGGTATGCTTAACAACATAAGTACCACATTAAAAAGATTGGCATCGTAAGAGGAATCAGGAAAGTTGAATCGCAGATCACAATGTTAAATTATTAGGGGTTTCATTTAGAATGACTACTTGTATAAGATTAAGATACAAAATAATGTGATTAGGACTAAATTGAACTCAAGATTCTGAAAAGCTTCTACTCAGCCAGTGAAAGTGTTAATGTTTGCTTTGCTGTTAGCCAGGCTGACATTCAGCAGTCACTGAGAATGATACAAATACAGCCTTGATGCTTAAATCTTCACATTATCCTTCACTGAAATGAACTAGGTTTTTTTGGAAGGCAGCCAGTACTGAATGTCCAGGCAGAAAAACTTCTGCTGCATTTTGTCACCAAAGAGGGTTTCAGTGTTGGAGAAGCACCCAAGACACAGACAACCCAGGACACAGTGAATACTGAAATCAGTGACATCATCAACTAGGAGAAGTTGAATCTATAAAGATGTCTAGAAACCAAAATAAAATTTTGTTTTACAACAGTTATTTTTTAAACATTTACTTATTTATTTGAGAGGCAGAATTACAACAGAGAGAGGGAGAGAGAGAGAGAGAGAGAGATCTTCCATCTGCTGATTCACTCCTGAAATGGCCGCAACAGCTGGAGGTGGGCTGATGCAAAGCCAAGAACCAGGAACTTCTTCTGGATCTCCCACATGGGTACAAAAGCCCAAGCACTTGGGCCATCTTCCACTGCTTTCCCAGGTGCATTAGCAGGGAGGTGGATTGGAAGTGGAGTAGCTGGGACTCAAACCAGCATCCATGTTGGAATCTGGCAATGCAGGCAGAAGCTTAACTTACTATTCCACAGTGCCAGTCCCATCAGAATAAAATTTTAAGAAGAGATGGTATCATAAAGTATGGCTAAAATATAGTTGCAGGCCGGCGCCGCAGCTCACTAGGCTAATCCTCCGCCTGCGGTGCCAGCACCCCGGGTTCTAGTCCCGGTCGGGGTGCCAGTTCTGTCCTGGTTGCCCCTCTTCCAGGCCAGCTCTCTGCTGTGGCCCAGGAAGGCAGTGGAGGATGGCCCAAGTGCTTGGGCCCTGCACCTGCATGGGAGACCAGGAGGAAGCACCTGGCTCCTGGCTTCGGATTGGCGAAGCGCGCCGGCCATAGAGGCCATTGTGGGGGGGGTGAACCAATGGAAGGAATACCTTTCTCTCTGTCTCTCTCTCTCACGGTCTAACTCTGCCTGTCAAAAAAATAATATATATATATATATAGTTGCAAAGTAGACATATGTTATCAACATATGCTTATAAATATTTAAAAACATCATTTATTAATTCAGCTGAATTATGGGAAGTCTGCATTAAAACCATGGGCAATACTTGAGTAAATAATCACCAATTGTTACCAAATAAGGCAGCAGTGTCCAACAGAAATGAAATGTGAGCCACATATATGAAAGAAACAGGTAAAAATTAATTTTAATTATATATTTAATACAATACATTCAAAATATTAAAATTTCAAAGGATGAATATAATAATTATTAATGAAAATTTTCATTCTTTTTTTCATAAGGAGTTTGAAATCTGTTGTGTATTTTATATTTATATAGATCGTCTGAATTTGTACTAGCTGTAGTTCAAGGGCTCAATAGCCAAATGTGGCCACAGGTAACCATACTGGACAAAACAGCTAGAAGGATTCCAAAATGAGTTATTTAGAAGATGGTCCAAATACTTGGGCCCCTCCACCCATGTGGAAGACCTGGATGTAGTGCCAGGTTTCTGGCTTTGGCCTGCCCAAGGTCGTTGTGGCCATCTGGGAAGTGAACCAGCAGATGGAAGATCCCTCTGTAACTCTGCCTTTCAAATAAATAAATATTTTTTGAAAAATGAGTTGTTTGGTGGAAGAATAACTGTGAAAAAAATCACAATTTTTTTTTTTGACAGGCAGAGTTAGACAGTGAGAGAGAGAGACAGAGAGAAAGGTTTTCCTTTTTTCTGTTGGTTCACCCTCAAATGGCAGCTATGGCCAGCGCGCTGCGCCGATCCGAAGCCAGGAGCCAGGTGCTTTCTCCTGGTCTCCCATGGGGTGCAGGGCCCAAGCACTTGGGCCATCCTCCACTGCCTTCCTGGGCCACAGCAGAGAGCTGGACTGGAAGAGGAGCAACCGGGACAGAATCCAGAGCCCCAACCGGGACTAGAATCCGGGGTGCTGGCACCGCAGGCGGAGGATTAGCCTAGTGAGCCGCAGCGCTGGCCAAAAATCACAATTTCATTTTAACAACAAGTGCCCCACAAACCCACGCTGTGGGTATATAATAACAAGTTCCCCATATACCCGTGTTGTGAAGAAAGGTAGGATGAACCAAGAAAAGCGTGGACCTCACGGGAAATCTCAGAAATATCTGTTTAGAATGAAAGCCAGCATTTATTTAGTTAACACTTTCTATGTGTGAGACCCTGTGCCAAGTGTTTTTTCAGGGACATCTCATTTACTTTAATCTTCACAACACCTGGTAAGAGAATAACAATGGCTTACATTCACACAGCACTGTTCTCAACATCTTGCATATTTAATGCATTTGATCCTCAGGCAACTCTTTGAAGTAGTTTTTGTTGTTTTTGAATCTTGAAGATCTATGAGCAAGAATCTGTGCATATATATTTCTAAAATATACAGTATTCAATAGTTGTCTTAAAATGAGAAGAGTTATATTGAATGATTTGATTTCAATTGTGTTACTTGAGCATATGAATAGATCATCTTATGTCATTTCATACTGCTGAGGGATACTCGACCATAAAAGATGTTGGGATTGTGTAGTGTTTGTTAAATTTTGTCCTCCGTGAATAAGATAAAGGAATTCTACTAAAAACCATTAAATTTCCTCACTCTGAAAAGACCTGAGGAACAGGAAATCCAATGCAGATAAGGTCTCTCATCTGATGTAATAACCTGAAGGGAGACAAACCAGAGGTTTGCTGAACCTGCTCTAATGGGCAGAAGCAAGGAAAGTAGAGCTTATAAAATGTTGAGTAAAAGCAAAGAACTGTCTACAAAAAAGAGTCATATCCTTGTTCTAATCCAGTCTTTTCTGACTCTTATTAGAGAATAAATTTATCACTTGACATAAAAAGGCAAAATGAAGAGGTTGCCTTATTTTCAAACATGATAATAGCTGGGCCAGCACTGTGGCATAGCCAGTAAAGTCGCCACCTGTGTTGCTGGCATCCCATATGGGTGCCAGTTCATGCCTTGGGTTGCTCCACTTCTGATCCAGCTCCCTGCTAAAATGCCTGGGAACGCAGTGGAAGATGGCCCCAGTGCTTGGGCCCCTGCACCCACGTGGGAGACCCAGAAGAAGCTCCTGGCTCCTGGCTTTACTTCAGCCTGGCTCTAGCTATTGTGGCCATTTGGGGAGTGAACCAGTGCATGGAAGATCTGTCTCTCCCTCTCTCTCATAACTCTGTTTTTCTAATAAATAAATCTTTTTTTTAAAAAATGATAATATCAGTTTCCATTTATTGAGAAGGTTTAATTAAGTAGCAGGCAAAAGAGTAGCACTTCCCATAAATCTGTTTCCTCATTTGACCCTTACGACAACCCTGTAAGTCAAATACTTATTATCTCCATGTCTCATATTACTCAGACTTACAGTGCAGCTCACCTATGGTTAATGCAAATGTATCACACATTTAGCAATATTCTAAATTTCCAAGCTCTATCTTTAAGTAGCAGCAAAGGCAAATTTTCCATCAGGTCCCCTCCCCTATTTTCAGAAATAATGGGAACTCCCACTGTGACTCTGCTACTAAGGGAATGCTAACCTTGTTTATGTCTTTGCTGCCCTGTCTTGGACCAATGAACTTTCTCCATTGAACTTCTCCTCTGCGACCCATTGCTATACTGGGGCCAACTCCCACCTGGTTGATCTGGAGGCCTCTTCCTTCACCAACAGGCTTGAGTAGTTTACAGGTCTGGGCTTCAGTGTGTTATCCCAGTAAAAGACAACCTCTAGGGGGCAGTGTGGATCAACACCTTGGGCCAACCCTACAATGTACTTTTGTCAGCGTTAAGTAGTCTATTACACATAAGGATGAAAACTGAAGCTCAGAGGAGTTAAAAAATTTGGTCAAGATCACCAACCAGTTAACAGCATGGCTAGGATTTAATCTTTGACTGTAGAACAATGACTTTTTTTTCATTCTGTGGGGCTATCTTCACCTCTTACTAGACTAAAAAAGAAAAGGACAGTAAATCATCATTAAATAAATATATGCAGGTATCTATCGTGTGCCAGGCATTAATCTCTGAAATAAAAAGAGAAACCACTTGGGAGAAGCAATGTTCTTTGGGGGATAACTAGGACTAAGTAAAAGCAGAGAAGTGATTAAGAACAGAGGGGAGAGGGCCAGTGCTGTGGCATAGCAGGTAAAGCTGCTGCCTGCAGCACTGGCATCCCATGTGGGTGCCAGTTCCAGTTCCAGCTGCTCCACTTCTGATCCAGCTCTCTGCCATAGCCTGAGAAAGCAGTAGAAGATGGCCCAAGTCCTTGGGCCCCTATACCTGTGTAGGAGGCCCAGAAGAAGCTCCTGGCTGCCGGCTTCGGATCGGTGCAGCTCTGGCCATTGTGGCCATCTGGGAAGTGAACCAGCAGATAGAAGACCTCTCTTTCTCTCTGCCTCTGCTTCTCTGTAATCCTGCCTTTCAAATAAATGGGTGGATCTTAAAAGAAAGAAGAAAATAGAGGACTTTATGGTCAATAGATCATGAGTTCTATGTGTTATAGCCCATGCTATCACTCTTGCATTTAGCAAATATTCATGCTTAATATGTCCTGGCACTGCACTAGGAACTGAAGTAGACAGGAGAACAAATAGACACGAACACTTTCTGCAGGTTTACAGCTTCTGATCCAGCTCCATGATGATGGTCTGGGAAAAGCAGCAGAAGATGGCCCAAGTGCTTGGGCCTCTGCCACCCAAGTGGGAGAAACTCAGATGATACTTGTGGCTCCTGACTTCGGCCTGGCCAGCCATGGCCATTGTGGCCATTTGGGGAGTGAACCAGCACAAGGAAGTGCTCTCTCTCTCTTCCTCTCTCTTGGTAACCCTGAATTTCACGTAGATCAATAAATCTTTTAAAAAAACAATGTAATTATATTTAAAGAACATGATGTTAGAAGAGAGAAAATTGAGAAAGGACCCTAAGTGTTGGGAAGAAACTGGATAAGTGAAGAATGTTCCAGGCAGGGAAGAGCAAGTATGGAGACTATGAAGTGAGAAAAAAATGTCAGGGTTTGAGGGGCTAAAGAAAGGCCACTGTACCCAGGACCACTCTGCCTGACCAGACGATACTATTCCTTAACTACATTTAGTACAAATAGGAGGGAGTTCAAGCAAGAGATAATAAATCGAGCAGACACTAAGGTAGGAAAAGTGTGGATGCTGCAGAGTGGGGTAGCAACATGTTTGGGGAGCTAGAAGGAACCCTGGTGCTCTTTGGGATAGCAAGTGATAAGGCTGGGTGGTTGTATTTAAAGACAGTCTGGGAGCCGGCACTGTGGTATAGTAGGCCTACATAGGAGGCCTCTGCCTACAGCAACAGCCTCCCATATAGGTGCCAGTTTGTGTCCTGACTGCTCTTCTTCCAATCCAGCTCTCTGTTATGGCTGGGGAAAACAGTAGAAGACAGCCCAAGTGCTTGGGCCCCTGCACCCATGTGGGAGACCCAGAAGAAGCTCCTGGCTCCTGGCTTCAGATTGGCATAGCTAGGTGCCAAACTCCCGGTGAGTTTCTGGAGCACATCACCTCCCTCCCCTGGAAGCTGCTCCCACCTCTCGGTTCTACTCATACCTTTAGGGGCCACCATGCTGTGTGATTCGTGAGTTCTTGAGACATGGGCAAGTAGAAACGGGTAAGAATGGATAGGGAAGAAAATTTGCTGGGGAAACATTGATAGAACTTAGAATTCAACCTGATTATATTTTGAAGATGAAAAAAGAATAGAAAATAACTATGAGAGAAGGCTGAGTTGCAGCCATCTGGGGAGTGAACCAGCGGATGGAGGATCTCTCTCTCTCTCTCCTTCTCCCTCTCCCTCTCCCTCTCTCTCTCTCTCTGTCAGTAACTCTACCTCTCAAATAAATAGATAAAATCTTAAAAGAAAAAAAAGCTACATTTAAAAAAGGCAGTCTGAAGATTTTGATTCTATTTGAAGCAAGACGGGGTTGAATAACCTTAAACAATGGAGTTAAATTTAGAAAGATAAATCTCAGGGAGTGAGGGCATCAACTAGAAGCAGGGATACCTGTCAGGAAGCTGTTGGGATAATCCAAGCAAGAATAAAGCAGGCTTCATCTAAGGCTGTTGAATCCCAGACTCCTCTCTTCACACCAGCAAATACAAAATCTCCCAGGGGGCACCTCTGGCAGGAGGGGAAAGGCTGAGAGTGTCCTGTGGGATTTTTGAGTTTCCACCTTCTTTGGGTACTCTTTTTTTTTGTAAGTACTCTTCTGAGTACTTACAACTGCCTTTGGGTCCCCCTCTACTTGATCCAAACCCAGTGACAAAGTCTCCCAAAGAGGAACACTAAGCTCCTGAGGAAGAAACAGAATACTCTGGGGACCCTGGCGAGGTGATGTCAACAAGTCTGAGGACGAAGTCCCAGGGGGATGAGAACTGCAGGTGAGTTTGTGGAGCACATCACCTCCCTCCCCTGGCAGCTGCTCCCACCCCTTGGTTCTACTCGTACCTTTAGGAGCCACCACGCTGTGTGATTTGTGAGTTCTCCAGACATGGGCAAGTAGAAACGGGGAAGAGTGGGTAGGGAAGAAAATTTGCTGAGGACACATTGATAGAACTTGGAATTCAATGTTATTATATTTTGAAGAAGAGAAAGAGAAAGAATAGAAAATAACTGTAAGAGAAAACTGAGTGTTGAAACGATGGTGATTGATCTTCTAACTCCCTTTACGCCAATTCTACCCTCCCTCAGCAAACTTCTGGTGCTAATTTTGTTTCACAAGCTCTCTGTTACGTGGGGATGCTATTATATTTCTTAGGGTAAATTAGTAAATTGGGCTCTTGTGACTTAATCACCACCTAGGTGAAATGAGAGAATCGAGTTCTTAAACTTGCAAATCAGAAATTGGAGCCTAATCAGCTCCTTTAGTGATCCACAATATGGGTCTGTCCTCTGATCATTCTGTCATCCATAGGACAATGTTGTCAAAGTACTGGTTTCCAGTCAGGATGTGCCGAACGTCTACAGTGAGGGACATTAATCCTCTGAAATGGAACCTTATAGAAGTAATGCCAGTTTTTGAGTACTTACAACTTAATTATCCTGTCTGGCTCTGTTCTGGGCACTTTGGGTACATTCTGCTAGACCTCATAACATTCCTATAAGATAAATGCTATTACAAGGTCCATCTTAAGAGGAGGAACGCACAACTTGAAGAAATCAAATGAGCTAAAGACACACAACTAATAAGCAGTTGGAGCTGGGATCCTTAACCTGAAAGGACCCTTGAGATTTTAACCCATACTGGAAAAAATATTACCATGGTCATAGTATGTGTCTGCAATATTTTTTTGGATCTGAATAGATGACTCTCCAAACATTAACTACCATGAGTCACCACTTGTAAATGTCTTACTTATGGTGCATTCAGAAATACCAAGGTTCAATCAGAGGGGACTGGGAGGAGCCATAGCACTGGACTATGACTCAAGAAAGTTGCAATCAGCATCCAGCGCTGGAATACAGCAGGTTAAGCTACTGCCTGCAGCACCAGCATCCCATATGGGCACCAGTTTGAGTCCCAGCTGCTCCATTTCTGATCTAGCTCCCTGCTAATATGCCTGGGAAAGCAGCGAAAGATGACCCAAAGAGCTGGGCCCCTGTCACCCCTGTGGGAGACCTGGAAGAAGTTCCTGGGTCCTGATTTCAGCCTAGCCCAGCCCTGGCTGTTGTGGCCTTTTGGGGAGTGAACAAACAGATGGAAGAGTACTCTCTTCCTGTGTAACTCTGCCTTTAAAGTAAATAAATAAAATCTTCAAAAAAAAAAAAAAAAAAAAGAAAGTTGCAATTAAATGAATTGTATTGTAACTCCTAGGGAAAGAAAAGAAGACAAAACCCAGGGCTTGTTTTTTTCATAATGTATTTTCTGGCCCTTGGACAGTACCTGAGACATGATAGACGATCAATGAATAGTTGTTGAACAAATGAACAAGTGACACTCCCTCTGGCCCTGTGATCTTTCTGCTCACTCTGACACAAGTCTTAAAAAACTTTTCTGTCCCCTCAAAAGTCAACCATTGCCTCACTCCTCTCCATCTCAGCTGATGACTTTATCTCATGCTTCACCAAGAAAAAATAAGCTTTCAAGCAGTGATTCTCCAACCCCCACCCCCTAACTAAATCTACACACCTGGCTGCACTCTGTCCTCACACTCTCTAGCTTCCCTCCTGTTGAAATGAAAACACACCTCTGGTTTCTTTTTCTTTTTTTTCTTTTTTTTTTTTTTAAGATTTATTTTATCTATTTGAAAGACAGAGTCACAGAGAGAGGTACAGAGAGAGGTCTTCCATCTGCTGGTTCACTCCCCAGATGGCCGCAATGGCCGGAGCTGTGCCAAACTGAAGCCAGGAGCTTCTTCTGGGTCTCCCACATGGGTGCAGGGGCCCAAGGACTTGGGCCATCTTCTACTGCTTTCCCAGGCCATAGCAGAAAGCTGGATCAGAAGAGGAGCAGCTGGGACTAGAACAGGTGCCCATATGGTATGCTGGTGCTTCAGGCCAGGGCTAACTCTCTGCGCCATAGCGCTGGCCCCGTCCTCTGGTTTCTATTCCAGACGAAACCTCTTCTTACAGTCTGGGTGTCCTCACCTCCTGCCTTCTCAAGGACTTTTCTCCTGCAGTACTTCGACCCCTCCCACATTCTACTCTTTCCCCATTTCCCCATTGTCCTGTACCAGTTTTACGCATCTATAAACATGCTCTCTCAATTCACTTCTCACCACTCTGTCTTACCAGACACATTGGCCTGGTCATTCTTAAACACGGTGAACAAGTCTTGTGACTTTTGCATTTACTCTTCCCCCTGCCTGGGGAAATCCTTTTTTTTTTTTTTTTTTTTTTGTTTGTTTAATTTAATTCAGGTTCAAGTATCAACTCAGAGAGGTGTTCAATGATGACCTTTTATGAAAGAGACTTCTCTATTCTCTTGCTCCTCTTTCAATTAAAAAATATAATTTGGGAGATGTGTGATGTAGTCCAGTCAGTTAAGCTACCAATTGGACCTCCTGCATTTATTATTTATTTATTTTTATTTTATTTTTTTTACTTTTTGACAGGCAGAGTGGACAGTGAGAGAGAGAGAGAGACAGAGAGAAAGGTCTTCCTTTTGCTGTTGGTTCACCCTCCAATGGCCGCCGCGGTGGGCGCATCGCCCTGATCCAAAGCCAGGAGCTAGGTGCTTCTCCTGGTCTCCCATGCGGGTGCAGGGCCCAAGGACTTGGGCCATCCTCCACTGCACTCCCGGGCCACAGCAGAGAGCTGGCCTGGAAGAGGGGCTACCGGGACAGAATCCGGCGCCCCAACCGGGACTAGAACCCGGTGTGCCGGCGCCGCAAGGCGGAGGATTAGCCTATTGAGCCACGGCGCCGGCACTTATTATTTATTTATTATTAGAATGCCTGGTTTGAGTAATGGATTTTCTATGTTCCAAGTCATCTTCTTGCTAATGCATCTGTTGGTAATGGATGATGGCCCAAGTCCTTGGGTTCTTGCCACCCCTGTTGGAGACCCAGATGGAGTTCCTGGTTCCTGGCTTCATCCTGGCCTAGGCCTGGCTATTGTGGGCATTTGGGGAGTGAACTGCAGGTGGAAGATCTCTCTATCACTTTGCCTTTCAAATAAATAAATACTTTATATATATAGATATGCATAATTTTGTTTTACATTTTCATCATTTTGTGTATCTCTCCACACCAGAATGTAAGTTCTTTGAAGGTAGGGTGATTTGCTTTATTCACTGCTATATCCCTAAAGTCTGGTACAGTAGTTCCTAAAATCTCATGGGCACTCAGTATTTGTTAAACAAAAGAAGAGGGGCTGGCACTGTGGCATAGTAGATTAAGCCTCCGCCTGTGGCACCAACATTATGGGTTCCTCTTTTAATCCCACTTTCTGCTAATGGCCTGGGAAAGCACTGTGCTTGGGCCCCTGCATCCATGTGGGAGACCCAGATGAAGCTCCTGGTTCCTGGCTTTGGATCAGCTCAGCTCCAGCTGTTGCGGCCACCTGGGGAATAAATCAGCGGATTGAAGACCTCTCTCTGTCTCTTTCTCTCTCTCTCTCTGCCTCTGCTTCTCTGTAACTTGGCCTTTCAAATAAATAAATAAATCTTTGAAAAAACCATTAAGTCACAATATTTCAATGACATGTATTGCAAAATTACCATACATGGTATATTTACTGCTCATTTAAGTATAGGTGATGTGTCCTATAATATAGGATAACAGAACCTAAAGGGTTAATATCAATTATTCACACATTGTATAACACTGCTATGCATCCTTTCATTCACTTTTTTTGGATGTTTATTTTCATCTACCTGAAAGGCAGAGTGACACAGAGAGCTATGTCCCATAAGCTGGTTCATTTCCCAAATAGTACAACGTCCAGGGCTGTACCAGTTCAAAGCCAGGGGCCCAGAACTCCATCCAGGTCTTCCACATGGGTGGCAGAGACCCAAGCATTTGAGCCATCCTTGCTGCCTTTAGCAGAAAGCTGGATTGGAAGTGGAGCAGCCAGGACTCCAGCGAGGCACTCTAAATACTGACATGCCAAGTGGTGGCTTAATCCAAACACAATGCTCACCCCATGCTTTATGTCTTTATGTTTATTACATTGATATATAGTTTTTAAAAAATTAATAATTTATTTATTTATTTGAAAGGCGGAGTTACAAAGAGGGGGGAAAGAGAGAGGGAGAGAGAGAGAGAGAGAGAGAGAGAGGTCTTCCATCTGCTGATTCACTCCCCAGATAGCTGCGATGGCTGTAGCTGAGCTGATCTGAAGCCAGGAGCCAGAAGCTTCTTCCAGGTCTCCCATGTGGGTACAGGGGCTCAAGGACTTGGGCCATCTTCCACTGCTTTCCCAGGCCATAGCAGAGAGCTGGATCAGAAGCGGTACAGCCAGGACTCGAACCAGTGCCCATATGGGATACTGGCTTTGCAGGCAGCGGATTAACCTATGCACCACAGTGCTGGCCCCTATACAGTTTTAATTCATTCATTTACTGGCTATAGATTTCATACTTTGTTAATTCATCTCCTACTGTTGTATATTTAGGTCATTTCCAACATTTTATGACTGCATATAGGATTGCAATGCATTTTAGCAACATAATAATTAGAAGCTCAGATTCTGGAGTCAGACTGCATGGGATTGGATCCCAGGCACCACTGCTTACTAATTATCACTTTGGGCAAGTTAACTTAACTTCTCTGTGCCTCAGTTCCCTAAATCGTAAAATGATGGTAACTAAATGAGTAAAAAAAAAAAAAAAAAAAAATATATATATATATATATATATATATATATATATATATATAAAGAGCTTTGGAAAGTGCCCAGTACATATTAAATCTCAATGGACATCAATTAGGAATTACCATGTCACAGAATATAAACAACTTTAATTTTATTAAAAACAATAAATTATTCTCCTAAATGATATAGCAAGGGTTCCATCAGCAGTATTGAGTTCTGTTTTCCTAAATTGTAATTTATGGTACTAACAAAAAATTTCTGCCAATTTGGCAGGTACAAAATTACTTCTCATTGTTTTACTTGTATTTTCATAGTTACAGTGAAATTAAACATTTTTTTTCCTGTTTATTGGGCCTCAGTGTTCTTTTTTGGTAAACTGCCTATTTATATGTTTTATATCTTTTTCTTTTATATTTGAAAACTGTTTTAGATATTAATCCAAATGATGGTTATATGTGTGGTGCCTATCAGCTAGTCTTTGGCTTGTCTTTGTATACCATCTTTTAAATGTTATTACAGGGGCCAGCGCTGTGGTGTAGCAGTAAAGCCGCCGCCTGCAATGCCAGCATCCTATATGGGTGCCGGTTTGAGTCCCGGCTGCTCTACTTCCAATCCAGCTCTGTGCTGTGGTCTAGGAAAGCAGTAGAAGATGGCCCAGGCCCTTGGGCCCCTGCACCCATGTGGGAGACCCAGAAGAAACTCCTGGCTCTTGGCTTCAGATCAGCGCAGCTCCAGCCATTGCGGCCCACTGGGGAGTGAATCAGCAGTTGGAAGACCTCTTTCTCTCTCTCTCTCTCTGCCTCTGCCTCTCCTCTGTGTAACTCTGACTTTCAAATAAATAAACAAATCTTTTAAAAAAATTTCTTACTACAGAAGTAACACAGCTTTAAAAATTTATTTATTTGAAATCAGAAACACAGAGAGAGATCTTCTATTTACTGGTTCACTCCCCCAAATGCCCACAACAAGCCAGGACCCGGCCTATCTGAAGCCAGGAGCCTGGAACCACATTTGGGTCTCCCAAGCGGGTGGCAGGGACCAAAGTACTTGAGCCATTACCCGCTGCCTCCCAGGATGTATTAGCAGGAAGCTGGAACTCCGACCCAGCAGCCCCATATGGGATGTGGCTGTCGGCTGTGGCAAACACTAGCCCTGGAACACATTTTTTTTTTTTTTTTTTAAGAATTATTTTATTTGAAAGAGTTACAGAGAGAGGTGTAGCCAGAGAGAGAGGTCCTCCATCCGCTGGTTCACTCCCCAAGTGGCCGCAAGTGCTAAAGCTGAGTTGATCTGAAGGAGCCTGGAGCTTCTTCCAGGTCTCCCACGCGGGTGCAGGGGCTCAAGCACTTAGGCCATCTTCTACTGCTTTCCCAGGTCATAGCAGAGAGCTGGATCGGAGGAGGAGCAGCCGGGACTCGAACCAGCACCCATATGGGATGCCAGCACTGCAAGCTGGGACTTTAACCTGCTGCGCCGCACCGCCGGCCCCTGGAACATATCTTAATACCGTTGTAACTAACAATTTTTTCCTAGTGGTTTGTGCTTTCGTGTCTTATTTAAGAAATTCTTCATTATATTTCATAAAGCTACTTTCTGTTTTCTAAAAACTGTTTTGAGTCTTATCTATCTAGATTTTATATTTGGATGTGGTTTGAGGTAAAAATCGGAATTTTTTTTCCTTTTGGAAAAAAAAGTATCGGTGCCATTTACTGAAGAGTTCACCCTCTCCCCACTACTTGTAATGCCATTTCTGTCATAAACCAAATTTCCTTGGAGCTGGCCTTCATTTCCAGCTCACAACCTGCGCTTCCTATACCCCTTCTACCATGGATGCTCTGCTCTAGGCTCCTCTCAGGGCTACCTTCCTCTCGCTCTGCAGATCGGAGCTCCGATGTCATTCCCCTCGCAGCTGGATTGTTTGCAGGAGTTTCTGGCTGCGTAGCTGCGACACTCCAAAGTAGCTACCAGGTCGGAGGTGGGCAAGAGCCTCCGGCCGGCCGTTGCTAGGTTGTTGCTAGGGCGAGGACTGCGGAGGCCCCGGAGTGGGAGGAGCACTCGGCGCCCGCGTGACGGAATCAAGCGGGCGCCAGCGTCGCCGGAGAGTGCGTCACCGTGCGCGGGCGATTGGGGGCGGGGCCAGGGCTGAGTCACGTGGCTTGGTTGCCTACGCGCTGCTGGGCCGTGGGAAGATGGCGGACGGAAAGGGAGACGCCGCCGCCGCTGCCGGGGCCGGGGCTGAGGCTCCGGCGGTGGCGGGAGCCGGAGCCGGAGCCGAGACTGAGTCAATGGCTCGGGGTCATCGCCCCACATCTCCGGCGCCAGGAGCCCCCGGTCTGCGACCTTGTCTCTGGCAGCTGGAAACAGAGCTGAGGGAGCAGGAGGTTTCGGAAGGCTCATCTTTGAACTACTGCCGGAGCTTCTGCCAGGTGAGGGGTTGACTGGCTGGCTGAGGACGGCGGGGCGGGGAGGCCAGGGGAAGAGGCCCGGCTCCGTTGCAGCAGAAGGGCCGGGACTAAGAGGCACCACCTCCATGTCTTGCCGCGCCCCCGAGCTGGGAAGGCCCAGTTCGGAAGCTCGACTGCTGGCACCCCTCCGTCACTGCCTGACTTCGGCCACCGCCGGGGCGGGTTGCGCTGGGCTGTACCTAGAGCCTCGAGGACGCGGCGGCTCCCAGGAAAGGGCCGTGCCCTGTTACCGTTGCCTGTGTCCCGGCCGGGCGGTTGGAGCGCCACTGCCCCCTGAGGGATGGTTGTTCGTTCTTGCCCGGAGATCCTTTTTTGTGGAGAGTGCAGATCTCTCTTCTGGATAATCCGGAGCGGTGTGTTGGAGCCAGAGCCTTAATCTTTGGAGTCAGCATCTCCTGGGCCCTTAAAAATGGTTGACAGTTGGCGCTGAAAGGCATCTAGGGCTTTCTGATTAGGGATTGCGGAGCTGGCCGGTCGTTTGGTTTTACAACCCCCCTCCCCCTTTTAAATTTTTTGACGTTTAAGCCGTTCGTTCGCCTCTTCGGTATTCCTTCGAGGATTGTGCTACCAGGAATGAGGCTGGTGAGCCTTGCAGTGGCGGTTAGGATCATTGAGGAGAGAGAGAGCGAGAGAGAGAGGTAGAGTGTGGCCTCTTTTGGCAGTTGTATGATTATTTCTGTGCCATGGTGGGCCCCAGCCTCTGATTACATATTTATGGGTGTGCTTGAGATTTTTCTCAATGTTTTAAAGTCTTACGAATGTAAGTATTTGCCATTATTATTTTGACTTCTGATGTTTGCTCTGTCAGGTCTCTGCCGCTCACCTCCTTTGCTTCAGAGAGGGTAGAATAATGGTAGTGTGTTTTTACTTGGATTCTTAATGAGTAGTGAGTGTGCTGCGTAAATTGTGGCATCCCAAAGTTGTCATTTGGGGCGGGCAGTTTGCCCGATTGACCCAGAGCAGAATCAGAAGTTGACTTTGCTTGATTGCTTTTCTTCCCCTCCCCCCCTTGCTGAGCCAGAAGCACCTCATTTCTGAATGGAATTTTGTTCTTGTTAATCTTTTCCATACATTGTATTACTCGAGTTTTTGTGTGCACAACTTGCAGCATTTGTCTGCACTGTTAAGATGCGATTTTCTCTACTTATTAATTAATAATGATCATTCCTTCTTAGTACAGTCCTTTATTCTACAGACTTTTACTGACTGGTTGATGCCAGACACTTATGTGTATGTTGAGGAAGCATAAAGACACGCACTTTCCTTTGTGAGCATATGGTTGAAGGGAGCTGGAAGAAGTAATAATTTCCAGTGCAGTTTTGGTAATGATGGAAAAGAAGATACTGTAGAGACAGTGGTGAGAAGGGATCCCTCATGGGACTTCTTAGCGGAAGAGATGGTGAACTCAGAAAATTAAATTTTAAAATGGTTAATTATAAGATATATTATAATATACATATAAGTATTATCATTTGGAAGAAGTAACTGGGAGAGGCCACGCTAAATAGGGTAGATCCTATGGCTAAAAGGGTGAAAATGAGCCCTGTGAAGATCCGAGGGGAATGGCATTCTAGGGACAGAGTGCTGTGAGAGATGGGGGAGCTAAGTGGAGGAGGGAAGGAGCCCAGGCAATAGAGCAGCTGGGGGTTTTGGGTGTTCTGAGTTGTCTTCCTGGAAAGATAACAAGTGAATGTAGCCAGTCAGACTGAAGCTTGTGAAATGATGCCATAAATGTGTATTCTGCTTTATGTCTAATGCTTGTAGTTCCAATTTTATTTTAATGGAATATTTTAATGTCATGAGTCTTGGTAATACCTACAGATGTGAGGGCCCAGAAGAGTTTTAAAAATAAAGTGCTTTTGTAATTTGTCTTGTATAGGCAGTTTTTTACCCTGAGAATTTTCCAAAAACTTTTTTTGACTAATAAATGAAGAAAGAACAGAGATTCCTGTAACATGCTATGGTAGAGTTCTAGCACATTCAGTTGGGAGTTAGTTGGGTCCTAATTTTGACACTACTACTTCTTAGCTTATAACCTTGGACAAACTGACTTGGAAACTTTTATCTTGCTTCCTGACTTTATCTTCTTATAATGCTTTTTATAAACAGTATAATAGAAAGTTTTATGTACAAGTCTTCACAAAATTTTTCATAATATTTCTATCACATTTTCCCAGCAACTCAGATAACATAAATTTTGTCCTTGATCATCAGATACAGGTAAAAAAAACAAATTTTTATGAGAAACTAGGAAAATTTTCACTATCAGTTAATTGAGTTTAATAGCTTTTGGTTTCACTTTTGAAAGACTTAAATAAGATATATTCATCCACTTAAGAAAACTCTATGACTAAATATTGAAGATAGGAACTTCGTTAGACACAGGATTCCTGTGCTCTAAGAGAGGAATACTGTGTAAAGACGGGTAACAAGCATTACATTACTGTAAAAGCCTGTGCTGAGGGGATGCTTTAACTACCATGAATGTTCTTTTCATCAGGTGTTTAGTTCAAAAATTTGTCTTAGCGACATCAGTTGTACTCACTTAAATCCCTTCTAAATGGTGCTGAGACCATCTTCTCTCCATTTCTTACCTAAATGTCTCCATCTTGGGAATTGCACTAAATCAAGAATTAAATGGACACATGAATGAAGAGAGACATTTTTCTTATTTTAGGCATATATATTCAGTTTTCTTAAATGTGTAAAGATGAGAAAATGAAACTCCAAAAGTAATTGTTGCTAAGAAAATGCTGTTTAAATCTTGTTGTATTCGGTGACTATTTATATTTAGTGTCTATGGGATATGTTTTATTTTTTTTTTTCCTTTCCCTCAGTTCCTTTTCTGAAAACATTGCCTGCCAGACAGTGTGGATAAGATTAACTTCAGAAAAACAGACTTTCTTTGTTTTGCTGAAAAATTGATGATGTCTTCTCAAGTTTTTGCTATATTTTGGGAACCAAGATTCCAAAAGTTTTACAACTGGTAGCCCTGTTTGGAACACAAATTTTGAAGACTTTTAAAGAAAACTTTAATAAACTTTAAATTATTGGATGAATGGTTATACCTTGAGAATACCAGGCAAAGTAATTTTATGAATAAAGCGTGTGTATGTGGGGCATCTTTAGGTTGTAGAGTGACAACAATTTTGTAGATTGTTTTTTATTTATTTATTTTTTTACTTGAAAGGCAGAGTTAGAGAGTGAGAGAGATCTTCCATCTGCTGGTTCACTCTCCAAATGGCTGCAATGGCCAAGGCTGGGACAGTCCAAAGCCAGGAGCCTGGAATTTCATCTGTGTCTCCTGTGTGGGTGACAGGGACCCAAGTTCTTGGGCCGTCTTCTGCTGCTTTCCCAAGTGTAGTAGCAGGGAGCGGGATCAGAAGCAGAGCAGCCAGGACTCAAACTTATTTGGGATTTCAGCATTGCAGGTAGCAGCTTAACCTGCTGTGCCACAATGCTGGCTCCAGTTTTGTAGATCTAAAAAAATGGAGAGGCAGTGAGAGAGAGGAACAGAGAAAGAGAGCACTCCCTTCCCCTGTCTCCTGGCCTCTGCCCCCCCCCCCCCCATGGCCAGTGCCAGGTGGGCTGAAACCAGGAACTGGGAACTCAGTCCAGGTCCTCGGTCCTCTGTGGTTGACTGGAACCCAGTTGCTTCTGCATCCCAGTAACCGCATGAGCAGGAAACTAGTCAGGAGCCAGAGTTGGGACACCAACCCAGGTACTCTGGTGTGGGGTGTGGGTGTCTTACCTGGTGTGTGTTGTTTTTTTTTTTTTTTAAGGTTTGTTTATTCATTTGAAAGTCAGAGTTACACAGAGAGAGAAAGAGAAGTCTTCCATCCGATGGTTCACTCCCCAATTGGCCTCAGCGGCTGGAGCTGTGCACATCTGAAGCCAGGAACCAGGAGCTTCCTTCTGGTCTCCCATGCAGGTGCAGGGGCCCAAGGACTTGGACCATCTTCTACTGTTTTCCCAGGCCATAGCAGAGAGCTGGATCGGAAGTGGAGCAGCCAAGACTCGAAACAGCGCCCGTAATGGATGCTGGTGCTGCAGATGGTAGCTTTACCTGCTACACCACAGTGCCTGACCCTTACCTGGTGTTTTAATAGCTAGAATAAACACCTGCCCCAAGTTTTGTAGATTTTTAATGATTAAAATAAGTAGAGCATATATTTAAGCTTTTTCTAGATTTTGATTGAGGGCAAAGAGCTCTGAGTCAGATAGGCTATGTAGTAGTTACCTTTTATCTGCAGGGGATATATTCCAAGATACCCTGTAGGTGCCTGAGACCTGCTATAGTACTAAACCCTATATATGCATATGTTGTTTTTTTCATATGTACACATACTTAATGATACAATGATGACAAGTAGGCAATTAACAATGACCAATAACAAAACAGTTTAACCATATACTATATACTATAAAATTATGTGACGGGGGGGGGGGGGGCCGGCGCTGTGGCATAGCAGGTAAAGTTGCCACCTGCAGTGCCAGCATCCCATATGGGCTCCAGTTTGAGTCCTGGCTGCTCCACTTCTGATCCAGCTCTGTACTATGGCCTGGGAAAGCAGTAGAGGATGGCCCAAGAACTTGGGCCCTTGCACCCGTGTGGGAGACCTGGAAGAAGCTCCTGTCTCCTGGCTTTGGATTGGCAGAGCTCTGGCTTTGTGGTCAATTGGGGAATGAACCAGCAGATGGAAGACCTCTCTCTCTCTCCCTCTCCCTCTCCCTCTCCTTCTCTCTCTCTCTCTTTCTCTCTGCCTCTCCTCCCTCTGTGTAACTCTAATTTTCAAATAAATAAAATCTTTTTAAAAATTATGTAACTGTATATTCCTTCAGAATGATACAGGTCTTGTGATTTAACTTTAGGTTACTTAGGGTTTCTTCAACAAAAGCAACTGTGATACTTCTAGTTAATCTGATAACCAAGATCCCTACCAAGTGACTACCAAGAGGATAGCCTACACAATGTGGGTAAGATGGACAAAGAGATGGTTCATGTCCTGAGTGGGACATGATGGGCAGGACAGATAGGGATTTCATCATGCTACTTTGAAGGACATGCAATTTAAAGCTTGTGAACTGCTTATTTCTGGAATTTTCCATCCAATTTTTTTGGACCATGTTTGACTGTGGGTGACTGAAACTACAGATATGCAGGAGCTACTGTACTAGCTTCACCACTCAAACCAGTGGACCTTAGATGTTATTTTCTATAATCCTAAATTTTCTCATTTATAAATTGAATAATAATACTTCTTTAAAAGATTTTATTTATTTATTTGACAGGCAGAGTTACAGACAGTTTGAGAGAGAAACAGAGAGAAAGGTCTTCCTTCCATTGGTTCACTCTCCAAATGGTCGCAACAGCTGGAGCTGAGCCGATCTGAAGCCAGGAGCCAGGTGCTTCTTCCTGGTCTCCCATGGGGGTGCAAGGGCCCAAGCACTTGGGCCATCTTCTGCTAGCCCAGGCCACAGCAGAAAGCTGGACTGGAAGAGGAGCAACCAGGACTAGAACTGGCTCCCATATGGGATGCTGGTGCCGCAGGTGGAGGATTAACCAAGTGAGCCACGGCACCAGCCCCAAATAATAATACTTATGTACTATGTATGGAATCATAGTTCTATGTAAATATATTGTTGTAAGGAATGAATATGACAGTATCTATTAAAAGCAGTGTGTCTGGAATTAACTGAATTATCCAGATTTCTTACCTTTGGAATGAAAAGACTCCACAATTGTGACTCCAGCTTGTTTTTCATCTCTTCCCTACCGGTCACAATGTCCCAATCCTACTCTTAACTTGGACTCAAGGCTTCTTTCTTTTGAGTCAAGACCAAAATGTAGTGTTATTTCCATGATTAAAATTTTATCTGTGAGTTTTCAAGTACATTATTTTGGAAAAGATTAATTTTCATTTGATTCTTCCAGATCCAAGGTACATATTAGGTTTTCAGTTAATATTTACTGATAGATTTCCAGAAGAATAGAATTACTATTTTAGCGAGGTCTCATGTTTTCAAGTATTCCTTTCATTGTACTGTTCTGTCGTTTTCTCTCATTTCCTGTATGGCAGATTTTCTTTCTTTAGGGCCCGGTGCAAATGTCATCTCTGAAGCTTTCTGTGATTTCACCAAATAGGTTTGCTCTTATTTGATTTTGACACTTTGTAAATATCTGTAATTTTCATGATTACTTTTCTTGCTGTCACTGTCTTAGTTCAGGCTTTCTCTTATACCACCTTCTTCACTAATCTCCTTTACCTTCTGGCTGGACTTATCTACAATTCATTTTTGTAGTCTTAAGTTGTAATATAATCTTGTTAGTCACTTTGTTCCATAAAATACTTAGATGGTTTCTTTTCTCAAGGCAAGATAAAGTTCAGATTCATTAGCCTAGCACACAAAGCTTGTAGAATCTGCCTCCAGCTCCCACCTTATATTGTTTTGTTTTGCTTTTCAGTCCACCTTCACCACAGTGTCCATTTCTTACTCTGCCTGCTAACCCTGGAGTTCTCCCTAGCTTATCTGCCTATTCATCCTTCAAGACCTGACTCAACTAGTAGAGTCTTTCAGGACTTTTTTCCAACTTAAGCAGAAAAGTTAGGTGATTCTTTGACCCAGAATATTTTATCAGCATTGGGCACATAAAACATTACCTAAATATTTGTTTCCATGTTTATCTTTTGTATTGGCTGATAACCCAATAAAAACAAAGATTTTGTTGATTCTTTGTTGTGTACTTTGTACCTAGGAGTTAATACAATGCCTGGTACTCAAAATTATTTATTGAATGAATTATGTTGTAGGGACTTCATGATATACTCAGGAGACATATACTTTGAAAGGAACATCTAATAAAACATCTAGTATATATAAAACAATTTTAACCATAAAAATTACTGTAAAGAAATAAGGTAAAGGTTTTTTATTATTTCTTAGAGACATTACTTATCAACTTTTTTTTTTTAATTTTATTTATTTTTTATTTTTTTGACAGGCAGAGTGGACAGTGAGAGAGAGAGACAGAGAGAAAGGTCTTCCTTTTTGCCATTGGTTCACCCTCCAATGGCTGCCGCGGCCGGTGCACCGCGCTGATCTGATGGCAGGAGCCAAGTACTTACCCTGGTCTCCCATGGGGTGCAGGGCCCAAGCACTTGGGCCATCCTCCACTGCACTCCCTGGCCAGAGCAGAGAGCTGGCCTGGAAGAGGGGCAACCAGGACAGAATCTGGCGCCCTGACCGGGACTAGAACCCGGGGTGCCGGCGCCGCAAGGCGGAGGATTAGCCGAGTGAGCTGCGGCGCCAGCTATACTTATCAACTTAAACTTACATTCATATAACAGTAATAATGTGTTGTTATTATTAATAACATGTACAATGAGGAGTAGCATTGATGGAGAGAGAATATGGGAAGCATTATGGTTCTGGAGAAGAGGTAGCCACATAATATGACAACAGTTTGAAGATGTTGAGATGTGGAGGATCAGTTTCCCTAACTCCTCGAGGTTGGTGGCCAAGACAACCTCTTTCGTGTCTCTCAAAAGAATTTCTGATGCGTTAGTTTCTTGTGCTACTTTCTCTTGCGAGAGGTCTAAACTGCTTGACAAGTAGTTACCATAGTAAAAGCTAGCTTTGCGTAGTGATTAGGGCCAAAGCAGTATAAATGTGACCTGTGAAGCAATATACTGTGGCTCCTAGTGGATTTTGTTTCTTCCTATGGATCGTGCTATTCTGAATAGTATTGATAAAAAATTTAAATAGAAAACACCAGTTATTGCAACACTGCAAAGACATTGGTAAACTAACGTGTTTAGATTTTACTCACTTCCTAGACACCTGTCACCTTTCTCAGAGACCTTACTTATCTAAAACAGCACTTCCCCATTTCCTTCTACCACCTTTTTTTAAGATTTATTTTATTTATTTGAAAGAGTTACAGAGAGAGGGAGAGACACAGAGAGAGGTCTTCTCTGCTGGTTCACTCCCCAGATGGCCGCAACGGCCGGAGCTGCACTGATCCGAAGCCAGGAGCCAGGAGCCTCCTCCAGGTCTCCCACATGGGTGCAGGGGCCCAAGGACTTGGGCCATCTTTTACTGCTTTCCCAGGCCGCAGCAGAGAGCAAGATCGGAAGAGGAGCAGCCAGGACTAGAACTAGTGCCCATATGGGATGCCGGCGCTTCAGGCCAAGGCTTTAACCCAGTGTGCCACAGCGCTGGCCCTCTACCTCCTTAACAATGCTGTAATGTTTCATCATATCACTGAATACTATCTGATATGTCTGTCTACCTCCCCAGCTGGAATGTAAATGCCATGAAAGTGTGGACAGTTTGGTTTACCCATTGCAGAATAGTTCCTGGCACTTAAAATATTCCAGTAAATATTTGCTGATTTTTGTCATTTCCCTCCCCTAAAAATCCCCTAGATCTTTTTTTTTTTTTTTAAGATTTATTTATTTGAAAGGCAGAGTTACAGAGTAAGAGAGACAGTTCTTCCATCCACTGGTTCACTCCCCAGATGGCTGCAACAGCCAGGGCTGGGCTAAGCTGAACCCAGGAGTGTGGAGCTTCTTCTGGGTCTCACATGGGGGTGCAGGGGCTATCATCTTCTGGGTCTCCCATGTGGCCCCTGGGCCATCTTCCACTGCTTTCTCAGGCTCATTAGCAGGGAGCTGGATCAGAAGTGGAGTAGCTGGGACTCGAACCAGCTTAACTTGCTGTGCCACAACACTGCCCCCACCCCCAAATTTTTGAGGTAACAGGCAAGTCTTTTTCAAGAAATTGGGATACTTTTTTTTTTCCCAACCAGTTTATGCTGCTGACCCGCAATGACCACATGTTCTTTTTACCTTGAGCACCTAAGAATAGAACCTCGTTTTTATTTATTTTATTTTACTTATTTATCATTTTATTTGAAAGGCAGAGAGACAGAAGGAGAAGGATCTTCCATCCGCTTGTTCACTCCCTAAATGCCTGCAAGTCAGGCCTGGGCTAGGCCAAGACCAGGAGCCCAGAATTCAATCCTGGTTTCCCACTTGAGTGTCAGGGACCCAAGGACATAAGCCATTACTTGCTGCCTCCCAGGATGATATGCATCGGCATGAAGCTGGACTGGAAGTGGAGCAGCCAAGACTTGAACCAGGCATTGTGGTATGGAATGCCAGTATCCAAGCAATAACTTAACTGCCGCACTAAATGCCTGCCCCTGATTTTTATGTTTTATACAAACAAAAATTAATGTAACTTCATATAAATAATGTTCTTTCATAAAAAACTTAACATAAATTATAAATATGCATAATAAAACTCAACTGCTGGCACAATGCCAATATACAAACCATTATATGAGAAAATAGAAAGGCTCTGTAACTTAGCATCTTTTGTGTGCTGAGCACTCAGGTGAGTGATGTTGATTTCATTAATTAACTTTCCCAGGGTCACACGGTTAGGAAGCAGTTGCAAGGTCTTTAGATCTGAGAGCTCAAGCTTTTTTCCCCTGTATCAAAGTTTACTAAATTGGGTTTTCTTGACATATGTGCATACATTAATAAGTGCTTCTTGAAATAAGAGTTTTATGTTCTGATAATTTGGGATGAACGTTTTCTAAGTGTGTCTTTTATATATTAAGATGCATTGTGGGCCGGCGCCGCGGCTCACTAGGCTAATCCTCCGCCTAGCGGCGCCAGCACACCGGGTTCTAGTCCCGGTTGGGGTGCTGGATTCTGTCCCGGTTGCCCCTCTTCCTGTCCAGCTCTCTGCTGTAGGCCAGGGAGTGCAGTGGAGGATGGCCCAGGTGCTTGGGCCCTGCACCCCATGGGAGACCAGGAAAAGCACCTGGCTCCTGGCTCCTGCCATCGGATCAGCGCGGTGCGCCGGCCGCCGCGGCCATTGGAGGGTGAACCAACAGCAAAGGAAGACCTTTCTCTCTGTCTCTCTCTCTCTCCCTGTCCACTCTGCCTGTCAAAAAAAAAAAAAAAAAAATGCATTGTGAATCTCCTGGAGTGACATTAGGTATTGTGCAGCATTTGCCAAACTTGTCCAGATTTCAAAACATTTTGCCATGTTCTAAAGCCTGTATCGGCTCAAAAGTGATATACTTTTTCCCCCCACTATGGTAAAGCAAAGCACAATGGTGGGAGTTAACTACTTTGTTGTTCTGCACATCCACTGCCTTTTTTTTTTTTTTTTAAAGATTTATTTGCTTGAGAGGTTGAGTGACATCCACATCTTCCATCTGCTGGTTCATTGCCCAAATGCCTGCAACAGCCAATATTAAACCAGGCTGAAATCAGGAGCCAGAACCTCCATCCAGATCTCCCACATGGGTGGCAGGGGTCCAAGTACCTGGGCCATCATCTGCTACCTTCCCAGGAGTATTAGAGGAAGCTGGACTGGAAGTGTGGAGTAGCTGGGATGGGAACCAGGCACTCCGATAAGGGGTGTGGGCTTCCCATGTGATGACTTAACCAGCTGCTCCATAGTGCCCTCCCACTGCTGGGTTTTGATTATTTAGTTTCAGCCAAAAACATGGTAGAGCTTTTTATGACAAAATTTCCCATCCACATTTTTTTTTGCAGATTATAAATTATTATGACTGTTATGTATAAAAGCACAATTTTTGAAAAATTTAGAATGAATTATATTTCAGAAATATCTGTTCAAAATTGGTACCTCTAGGTTTATATATGTTTCTCTCCACTTTTGTACTAAGGCTAGTTTCACTAATGTCTTTATTTTTTGATTTCCTTTCTTAATTTTGGGGGGAGGTGCCTAGTAGCTTATGGTGCTAGCATATGACTTCATAGTGTTGTTATTCTCAAAGAAATAACCCTAGATACTCACATTAGCCAACATAATGTCTTATTTAAAAAAATATTTATTTATTTATTTGAAAAATCAGAGTTACACAGAGAGAAAAGGAGAGGCAGAGAGAAACAGAGAGGTCTTCCATCCACTGGTTTACTCCCCAGTTGGCCACAATGGCCGGAGCTGTGCCAATCCAAAGCCAGGAGCCAAGAGCTTCTTCCAGGTCTCCCACATGGATGCAGGGGTCCAAGGACTTGGACCATCTTCTACTGCTTTTCCAGGCCATAGCAGAGAGCTAGATTAGAAGTGGAGCAGCTGGGACTCAAACTGGCACCCATATGGGATGCTGGCACTGCAGGAGGCAGCTTTACGCGCTACACCACAGTGCTGGCCCCATGTCTTATTAATGTGACTTATTACCAGATTAATAAAACGGATGGGAATTGCATGTTTATTATATGTTCTTATATAAAATAGGCATATCTTTAAATTTATTTATTTTATTTAATTTGGAAAGCAGAGATCTCTCATCTGCTGATTCACTTCCCAGATGCCTGCAACATTTGGGGCTGGACCAGGTGGATCTTGGAAACTCAATCCTGGTGTCTCAGGTTGGGGGCAGGGACCAACTACTTGAGCCATATTGTGCATTAGAAGAAAGCTGGAATTGGAAGCAGAACCCCAACTTGAAGCCAAGCATTCTGATAAGGAATGTGGGTTCCCAAATAGTGTCTTAACCATTAGGTAAAATAGGCATTTTTTAAATTTGTGGTTTTATTTTATTTATTTTTTAAAAGAGTTATCTATTTATTTGAACAACAGAGATACACAGAGACAAAGATCTTCCATCTGCTGGTTTACTCTCCAAATGGCTGCAATAGCCAGGACTGGGCCAGGCTGAAGCCAAGAGCTTTTTCTGGGTCTCCCCCATGGGTGGCAGGAGCCCAAGTACTTTGGCCATCTTCCTGTTTTCCCAGGCGTGTTAGTTAGCAGGGAGCTGGATCAGAAGTGGAGTAGCTGGGACTCAAACTGGTGCCCATGTGGGAAGCTGACACTGCAGGTGAAGGCTTAATCTATGCCACAGCGCTGGTCTCTTGTGGTTACATTTATTTTACTTTTCTTATCTATGTGTACAATACATAAATTGACTTCAAGTAATAAAACTATGATTTTTTAAGAGATTTATTTATTTGAAAGAGTTACACAGAGAGAAGAGAAGGAGAGGCAGAGAGAGAGAGAAGTCTTGCGTCTGCTGGTTCACTCCCCACTTGGCCGTAGTGGCTAGAGCTGCACCAACCCGGAGCCAGGAGCTTCTTCCAGGTCTCCCACGCAGATGTGGGCCCACAAGGACTTGGGCCATTTTCTCCTGCTTTCCCAGGCCATAGCAGAGAGCTGAATCAGAAGTGGAGCAGCTGGGACTCGAAATGGCACCCACATGGGATGCCTGACAGTGCAGGTGGCGGCTTTACCTGCTACGCCACAGCGCTAGCCCCCTGTTTTATTCTAAATTTTGAAGGATACCAGTCTGTATCATGTTGTTCATGTACTTTCAGCAGTTGTGTTTGGGAGTTCTTGTTTGCTTATGTTCTAGCTAACACTGATGTCATTAAACTTTTTTAATGTGTTAATATGAGAAGTGAAAAAAATTGCTATCACAGTGTTAATTTCCATTTTAATAACATTTGAGGGACTGGCACTTGTTCTAGTCCTGGCTGCTTCACATCTGATCCAGCTCTCTGCTGATGGCCTGGGAAAGCAGTGGAAGATGACCCAAGTCCTTGGGCTCCTGTACCTGCATGGGAGACCAGGAGGAAGCTCCTGGTTCCTGGCTTTGGATTGGCCCAGCTCCAGCCATTGTGGCCAATTAGGGAGTGAACCAGTGATGGAAGAATCTCTGCCTTTCTCTCTCTGCCTCTGCCTCTGTCTAACTGTGCCTTTCAATTAAATAAATAAAAATCTTTTAAAAAATATCATTTGCGCCGGCGCTGCAGCTCAATAGGCTAACCCTCCGCCTGCGACGCTGACACACCAGGTTCTAGCCCCGGTCGGGGTGCCGGATTCTGTCCTGGTTGCTCCTCTTCCAGTCCAGCTCTCTGCTGTGGCCCGGGAGTGCAGTGGAGGATGGCCCAAGTCCTTGGGCTCTGCACCTGCATGGGAGACCAGGAGAAGCACCTGGCTCCTGCCATCGGATCAGCGCGGTGCGCCGGCCACAGTGGCCATTGGAGGGTGAACCAATGTAAAAGGAAGACCTTTCTCTCTCTCTCTCTCACTGTCCACTCTGCCTGTCAAAAAACAAAAAATGACATTTGAATATTTTCATCTGTATTAGATGTTTTCTTTTTTTTACATAACTTTGAAAACAGTTAAGTCATTACAACTAGATTTTTGTCTAATCATCAAGTTATGACCATTTAATCTTGAGATTCCATGTCACTTTGTTCTCAAGAAGCAGAACATATCCTAAAGAATTATAATTAGAGCTACAGCTTAACCTGAAACCATTAGAAGTATGATGCAATTTAGTGAGTGAGTGTGGCTGAGAGATTTGTCATTGTAGCCATTTATTGATCTTTTATTTTAAAAACAATCAATGCTACTAGATTCTGGGAAGATTTAAGTCATAGCTGAATAACTGGAAAAACTTTGTCTTTCCATTAACTAACTTTTTCTTATATTGTGACTGTTACGTGTTTTGAAATAGAGTGCCATGGAATAGATGTATGACCATGGGCCAAACCAGTTTGTTGTTTGAGGATTGAAATGGTTGCTTAATGCTTTAAGGTTTGATTCTGGGCCAAAAAAATATAATCTATTAAAAGTATTTACTGAGGATTATTTTCTAACTAATTTCCAAGCATTTGTTTTATGTATTCTTAATTGAAATAAATGACTATAAGTTTTATTTATACTATTCCGAATATGGTATAAATAAATGATAAAGTGAACATAGAGATACATAAAAGGAATGATGTTTTAAAAACTGATTTAAATGCATATATTAATATTATATTCCTATGCCCTGATGAGTTATCATTTGCTTCTCTAGGGTAAATGCCTATCCCAGTGGAAATCAGTCTGCTAATCTGAACCAAAATTATTTGTTTATATTAGTTGTTACACTCACTCTTTATTTGGCTTTTTTCCTTTGTAGTGAAATCTTGAAATGAAATGAAAATGTCAAATCTAGAGTAAATTATCACATGAAATTCTAACAGTAAATGTAGATAAAATGATGTTTAGATCAGCCTCCTATTTTATTGTGGTATGAATGGCGAACATATACATAGATTTGAAGTTAGAAGATTGCCCAGGTCTGGCCAGGATGTAGGACTGTAGTATAATGGTGTGTGCAACAGGAGCTTTCTCCTTTTCAAAAACAATTCTGATCAGTGTCCGTGGACCTATGTATATTTTTTAATTTTAACAAGTATTTTTATTAGAAAATTTTTAACAATCAGGATGAATTTATTAATCTTTTCAAGCATTTAACAATTCTTTATTGTGAAAGCATCAAAAATCCTATCTTCTAGGTTTTTTAAAAATAGAGAATATATAGCACATTATCTTTGGTCACCCTAGCATGCAATAGAACCCCAGAACTTTTAACTATAGCTTAGCACCCATCAATCTTTCCCCAACTCTCCTTTCCCACTTCTTCCTGCAGTCTGTGGTAAAACCGCCATTACATTTTTAACTTTGATGAGGTCACCAATTTTTGAAACTCCACATATTAGTGAGGTTGTATGATATTTGTCTTTCTGTGCTTGGCTTATTTCACTTAACACAGTGACCTCTGGTTCTGTTCATATTGTTGGAAATGACAAGATTTTACCCTTTTTTATGGCTGTGTAATATGACACTGTATACCTGTACCACATTTTTTTTTTAAATCCATTCATTGATGGGTGGACACTTAGGTTGTTTCTGTTTCTGGGGTATAGTGAATTGTGCTGCAGTAAACATGGGAC
The DNA here is from genome assembly GCF_964237555.1 of Oryctolagus cuniculus. NCBI lineage: Eukaryota > Metazoa > Chordata > Mammalia > Lagomorpha > Leporidae > Oryctolagus > Oryctolagus cuniculus. Next base: position 132,732,445 of record NC_091438.1, on the reverse strand, counting down.
TGTGGCCGGCACCGCGGCTCACTAGGCTAATCCTCCACCTGTGGCGCCAGCACACCGAATTCTAGTCCCGGTTGGGGCGCCGGATTCTGTCCCGGTTGCTCCTCTTCCAGTCCAGCTCTCTCTGCTGTGGCCCAGGAGTGCAGTGGAGGATGCCCCAAGTGCTTGGGCCCTGCACCTGCATGGGAGACCAGGAGAAGGACCTGGCTCCTGGCTTTGGATCAGCGTGCCTGCCGTGGCGGCCATTGGAGGGTGATCCTTGGAAGACTTTTCTCTCTGTCTCTCTCTCTCTCCCTGTCCACTCTGCCTGTTTAAAAAAGAAAAAGAAAAAAACATGGGAGTGCAGATGTCCCTTCACAGACACATTTATTTTCCTTGGATATGTATCCAGGAGTGGGATTATTGTATCATGTGGTAGTTAGTTTTTTGAGGAATGTCCATGCTGTTTTCCACAGTGGCTGTACTAATTTACATTCCATTAACAGTGTCTCTCTTCTGTATATCCTTGCTGACATCTGCTTTTTTTTTTTGTCTTTTTGATCATAGCCAATCTTACTAAAGTGAGGTGTTAGCGTAATTTGCATTTCCCTGATGACTAGTGATGTTGAACATTTTTTCATACCTGTTGTACCTGTTGGCCATTTGTATGTCTTCCTTTGAGAAATATCTGCTTAGATGTCTGTTCATTTTTAATTGGATTTTTTAAAATTTGTTTTTTGCTATTGAGTTCTTTATATAGTCTGGATATTAAATCATTGTCAGATGCATAGCTTGCAAATATTTTCTTCAATTCTGTAGGTTGTCTCTTCACTCTGTCTCTTTGTTCTGCAGAAGCTCTATAGTTTGATGAAATCTCATCTATTTTTGCTTTTACTTTCTATGCTTTTTGCATAGAAAATCTATGATCTAGAAAGCCCTTGCCCATTAAAGTGTCCTGAAGTTTTTTCTGTTTTCTTCAGATAGTTTTAAGGTGTCAAGTGTAATATTTAAGTCTTTAATCCATTTGAGTTGATTTTTGTACATGGTGAGAGGGGTTTAGTTTCATTCTTCTGTGTGGATCTCTAATTTTCCCAACACCATTTGTTTATTTTAAAGATTTATTTATTTATTTGAAAGTCAGAGTTACACAGAGGAGAGGCAGAGAGAGAGAGAGGTCTTCCATCTGCTGGTTCACTCCCCAACTGACCGCAGTGGCTAGAGCTGCGCCAATCTGGAGCCAGGAGCTTTTTCTGGGTCTCCCACGCAGGTGCAGGGGCCCAAAGACTTGAGCCATCTTCTACTGCTTTCCCAGGCCATAGCAGAGAGCTGGACTGGAAGTGGAGCTGCTGGATCTGGAACTGGTGCCCATAGAGGATGCCAGCGCTTCTGGCCAAGGTGTTAACCCGTTGTGCCACAGTGCTAGCCCTCCCAACACCATTTATTAAAAATGCTATTTTCTTTCCAATACATGTTAACCTGTATCAATGATCAGTTTGTTGTAGATGTGTGGGTTTACCTCTAGAGTCTATGGTGTTCCATTGGTCTGTGGATCTGTTTTTATGCCAATACCATGCTGTTTTAATTACTATAACTTAGTAATATATTTTATAGTTAAGTAGTATAACCCTTTCTCCTTTTGTTCTTTATGCTGAAGATCACTTTGGCCATTTGGCATCTTAATTTAATAATGTTTTTTCTAGTTCTATGGAAAAATGTTATTGCGATTTTTGATAGGAATTGCATTGAATCTGTAAATCCCTTTGGGTAGTATGCACATTCCAGTGATACTAATTCATCCAGTCAATGAGCAAGGAACATCTTCTTATCTTCAATTAATTTTATCAGTGACTTACAGTTTTTATTGGAGAGATCTTTCATGTCTTTGCTTAAATTTATTCCCAGGTGTTTTGTTTTATATTTTTGTAGCTAATGGAAAAGAGATTGCTTCCTTGATTTCTTTTTTCAACTGACTCACTATTGGTATGTGATAATGCTACTGATTTTTGTATGTTAAACATACATTTTGTATGCTGCAGCTTTGCTGAATTTGTTTAATACCTTTATGGTGACTTCTTTGGGGTTTTCTGTATATAAATCATGTTATCTGTAAATAATAACTTCTTCCTTTCCCATTTGGGTACCCCTCCCCCCCCCCTTTTTTTTGCCTTGTCTAATTGCTTTTGCTAGGACTTCTAGTGCTATGTTGAGTGAAAGTGGGCATCCTTGTCTTGTTCCAGATCTTAGAAAGTCTTCAACGGTTCCCTATTCAATATGATATTAGCTATTTTCTAGTTAGATATGGCCTTTATTATGTTTATTCCTTCTGTACCTGTTTTGGTGAGTTTTTGTCATGAAGTGATGTTGAATTTTATCAGTTGCCTCTTCTGCATCTGTTGATGATCATATGACTTTGTCCTTCATTCTGTTGATGGGGTGTATTACATTTATTAATATGCATATGTTGAACCATCCTTGGGTCCTTGGTATGAATCTCACTTGATCATGTTGAATGGTTTTTCCATCTATTGTTGAATTGTATTTCCTAGTACATTGTTGAGGATTTTTCCACCTGTGTTCATGAAGGGTATTGGCTTTCTTTTTTGGTTGTATACTTGTATGGTTTTGATCAAGGTTATTGCTGGCCTCATAGAATGAATTTGGAAGAATTCCCCCCTCTTATATTTTTTTAAAAGATTTATTTATTTATTTGAAAATCAGAGTTAGAGAGAGAAGGAGAGGCAGAGAGAGAGGTCTTCCATCCGCCAATTCATTCCCCAACTGGCGGCAACAGCTGGAGCTACACCGATCCGAAGCCAGGAGCCAGGAGCTTCTTCTGGGCCTCCTACACAGGTGTAGGGGCCCAAGGACTTCCCAGGCCACAGCAGAGAGCTGGATCAGAAGTGGAGCAGCTGGGACTAGAACCGGTGCCCATATGGGGTGCTGGCATCACAGGCGGTGGCATTACCTGCCGCTCTACACCGCCAACCCCATAGGTTTTTGAATAAGCAGTATTATTGGTCTTCTCTAGTTAGTGTAGATTTTAAGATTTAGATATAGATGCTTATCTGTACTACATTTCTATAATCAGCTTCATTGGTGTTAGTTGTCAAACTTAAACTTTGAGCAAGTTATTGATTAAGAAGAGGCTGGCACCATGGCTCACTGGGCTGATCCTCCGCCTGCGGGCGCCGGCACCCCGGGTTCTAGTCCTGGTTGGGGACTGTGCTATGGCCCGGGAGTGCAGTGGAGGATGGCCCAGGTGCTTGGGCCCTGCACCTGCATGGGAGACCGGGAGGAGGCACCTGGCTCCTGGCTTTGGATAGGCGCAGCGTGGCGGCCATTTAGGGGGTGAACAAATGGAAGGAAGACCTTTCTCTGTCTCTCTCTCACTGTCTAACTCTGCCTGTCAAAAAAAAAAAAAAAAAAAAAAAGAGAGAGAGAGAGACTTTACTAATTCAAGGGAGAGCAGGAATACTGGGAATCATCTTGGGCTGGATGAGAGCTTTTATAAGATATTTTAGATTTGGAAATGCCAAAAAATTTTTAAAAAATGGATACATTGAACATTCCAGAGCCACTAAACATTTGAGCTGTAACAAAGAGTTAGAAATTGTGTATTTAAAGCATTAAGATACAAACCAAACTGCTTATAGTTACTTGGGGGATGGGACTAGAATTAGATGGAATGGAGGTGTTGATTGTCACTTCTTTGTTGTATACATAATTTTAAAGTTGTGGGAATATGTGTGAATTTTATAAAATTTCAGTATTTTTAGATAACTTGAACAGGCAGAAAGTGCTATATGAATTACTGTGTAAAGAAATTTAAGGTCTCTTGAAAACTATTATTCCATTTTACGGCAATGATGTCTGAAGTTTTGAAAGACAAATCACTAAAATATTGTTTGCTACATTTCACTGAAGAATTAGTGGGATGCTTTGTTTCTTCTGTTTTTGTACAGTGTACTTTTTACCATGTGTATGTTACCTGTTGGAGTTCCTTTTTTTTTTTTTTAAGAGATTTATTTTTTTATTTGAAAGAGTTATACAGAGAAGGAAAGCAGAGAGAGGTCTTCAATCTGCTGGTTCACTCCCTAATTGGCTGCAACAGCCAGAGCTGCGCTGATCTGAAGCCAGGAGCCAGGAGCTTCTTCCAGGTCTCCCACACGGGTACAGGGTCCCAAGGACTTGGGCCATCTTCCACTGCTTTCCCAGGCCATAGCCGGATCGGAAGTGGAGCAACCGGGACTTGAACTGGTGCCCATATAGGATGCCGGCATTGGAGTTGGCGGTCTCACCCGCTACACCATAGTGCTGACCCCCTCCCCCTTTTTTATTAGTTGTACTTGTCATTGTTTCTCTCTCTTGTCGTATCTGTTTCCTGGCTCGTCTGTTTTCTTGGTTTACTCTTTTTGGGTGTGTGTTGGAAGATACCAACCCGTAACTTCCTGTGGAGGGCTCTTTTCTCTCTCACAAGGTTAGACAGGCTGAGCATAGAATCTAGATTGGGGATAGGTGTTTTTTGTTTTGTTGTTGTTGTTGTTTTGACAGTCAGAGTGGTCAGAGAGAAAGGTCTTCCTTTTCCGTTGGTTCAACCCCCAGTGGCTGCTGCGGCCGGCGCACTGCACTGATCCGAAGCCAGGAGCCAGGTGCTTCTCCTGGTCTCCCATGCGGGTGCAGGGCCCAAGCACTCATGCCATCCTCCACTGCACTCCTGGGCCACAGCAGAGAGCTGGACTGGAAGAGGAGCAACCGGGACAGAATCTGGTGTCCTGACCGGGACTAGAACCCCGTGTCCCGGCGCGGCAGGTGGAGGATTAGCCTATTGAGCCATGGTGCCAGCCAGGGATAGGTGTTTAGACTAGTAGTTGAGATGCAGGTTGAGACATGGCCCCTGTCTTGGAGTACTTGGCTCTAGCTCCTGATTCCGGTGTCCTGCTATTGCAAACCCTGGAGGTGGCAGTGGTGGCTCAAGTAGTTTGGGTCTCTGCTAACCATATGGGTATCAATTGCGTACCTGGCTCCCAGCTCGTCTGGCTGAGTACCAGCCATTGTGGCTATTTAGAGAGTGAACTAGTGGATGGCAACTCTTCTAATCTCTCTGGTTCAAATTAATAAATAAACAGATAAATAATAAGTTAGGTTTAAATTGATTTTGCTAAAAACTTTGAAGGGTATGGGGCCAGCGCTGTGGCATAGCCAGTAAAAGCCGCTATCTGTAGTGCCGGCATCCCAAATGGGCGCCAGTTCAAATCCTGACTGTTCCACTTCCTATCCAGCTCTCTGCCATAGCCTCTGAAAGCAGTAGAAGATGGCCCAAGTCCTTGGTCCCCTGCACCCGCGTGGGAGACCCAGAAAAAGCTCCTGGCTCCTGGCTTTGGATCAGCACAGCTCTGGCCATTGCAGCCACTTGGGGAGTGAACCAGTGGACAGAAGACGTCTCTGTCTCTGTCTGTCTCTTTTTTTCTCTTTTTCTCTCTTTCTCTCTCTGCCTCTTTTCTCTCTGTGTAACTCTGACTTTCAAATAAATACATATATCTTTAAAAAAATACTTTGAAGGGTATATGATTTTTTAAGTGTCTCCAACATACATACAAAATAGTAATAAGTATACGATAATAAACATCACCTAAGAAATAAAACAATTGAAACTATCTGCGTATTCACTCGGTATCATCTGCCTTCTACAGTTGTCCTGATTTTGGTATTTAATCATTCCCCTGAATCTCTTTACTTTGTACCAGGATATTTCAATTAGCTCATGGAAAAATGGACTAATACAAGTTTATTTTGGTGCAAAAAATTGAAATCTGCATATTTTTCAAAATATATATTTTACATGAACTCACTGATAATTTCTTCTTTGCAAGGTTTCAGTTTTTTGTTTTTTGGTTTTTTGTTTGTTTGTTTGTTTGTTTTTTGACAGGCAGAATGGACAGTGAGAGAGAGACAGAGAGAAAGGTCTTCCTTTGCTGTTGGTTCACCCTCCAATGGCCGCCGCGGCCGGTGCATCGCGCTGATCCAGAGGCAGGAGCCAGGTGTTTCTCCTGGTCTCCCATGCAGTTGCAGGGCCCAAGCACTTGGGCCATCCTCCACTGCACTCCTGGGCCATAGCAGAGAGCTGGCCTGGAAGAGGGGCAACCGGGACAGAATCCGGCGCCCCGACCAGGACTAGAACCCGGTGTGCCAGCGCCGCAAGGCGGAGGATTAGCCTACTGAGCCACGGTGCCGGCATTTTATTTTATTTTTTATTTTATTTATTTATTTTTGACAGGCTGAGTGGACAGTTAGAGAGAGAGACAGAGAGAAAGGTTTTTCCTTTTGCCGTTGGTTCACCCTCCAGTGGTCACCGCGGCCGGCGCACTGCGCTGATCCGATGGCAGGAGCCAGATACTTATCCTGGTGTCCCATGCAGGTGCAGGGCCCAAGCACTTGGGTCATCCTCCACTGCACTCCCTGGCCACAGCAGAGAGCTGGCCTGGAAGAGGGGCAACCGGGACAGAATCCTGTGCCCCGACCGGGACTAGAACCCGGTGTGCCAGCGCCACAAGGCAGAGGATTAGCCTATTGAGCCATGGCGCCGGCCCTCAGATATTTTTTATACCAAAACGAGCCAAGTGCTTCTTCTTCTTCTTCTTTTTTTTTTTTTAATTTGAAGGGCAGAGTGACAAAGATCTTCTCTCCAATGGCTCACTCTTAATAACCAGGACTGGACTAGGAGCCTGGGACTCCATCTGGTTCTCCCATGTAGGTAGCAGGAGTCCAAGTACTTGAGCCATCATCCACTGCCTTCCCAGGCTCATCACCAGGAAGCCTGATTGGACGTAGAACAGTTGGAACTCCAGTAGCTCTCCAACATAGGATGTTGGTTTCCTGGGTGGTGGCTTATCCCACTGAGCCACATGCCAGTACTCCTTCCTTATTTTTAAAAGATGTATTATTTTATATATTTTTCATCTTTAAATTTAAAAATTTATGTCTGTACTTTATGTGTAATTTGGGCACATTAATCTTTCAGTTATGTGTAGTTATATATATATATAAAACTATAATATCTGTCATACTTCTTTTTTTCTTTTATTGGTGGATTTAGAGACATATTAAATGAAGTATTTGTCCTGCCAGTATATATTAATAAATATGGACAGGAGTTTCTCTAGGGTACACACATCTATGGTAAAAAGGCTGGGTTCATTTATAGGCCTATCTTCAATTTTAATAAATACTACCAAGTTAATCTCTAGAGTATTTTATTAGTTATTTGTGCATTAAGTTATTTTGTACCAATTATTTGTGCATGAGGTTATATTGTACAACATTCCTATAAATACTTCATGTTGTCAGTTTAGTTTTAACCATTCCAGTGGGTAGACTGTAGTAACTCATTATAGTTTTAGTTTATATTTTTCTGCTTATTGTGAGGAAGTCCCTAAGTTCTTAATGTATTTATTGCTATTCAGATTTCCTCTTCTTTTTAAAAAATTTTTTTTAAATTTTATTTATTCGAAAGGCAAATTTACAAATCTACCATCTTGTGGTTCACTTACCAACTGGCCAAAACAGCCCAGGCTGGAGCCAGGAGCCTGGAAATCCTATTTAGGTCTCCCACACGAGTGGTTAAAATCCAAGCACTTGCACCATTGTCCATCCACTGCTTTCCTAGGCACAATAGCTGGGAACTAAATCACAAGTAGAACAGCCAGGACTTAAAACCAGCACCCACATTTGGGATGACAGCATTGTAGGTGGCTACTTCACCTGATTTTGCCACGATGCTGGCCCCCAAATTTCCTCTTCTGTGAATTGCCTTTTTCTTATTTTTTTGCTATTTCAGGAGTTATTTTTAAATCAGTTTTTGGAAATTGTTATGTATTCTAGACATTAATCTTTGTTGATCATATGCTTTGGAATTGTCCTCTTCCTAGTTTATCTTTTCAGTTTATATTGTTTTGCACAGGAGTTTTACATTTTCTTAACAGTAAAATAAGTTGAAGTACAAAATTTACTTTTCTGATTTTTTTTTTTGCTTTCTGTGACTCATTTAATTTAAAAATAGCTCTATTGAGATACAATTGACATATAACAGAGTACTCACTTAAAATATACAATTGGATGGGCTTTGATATATTTTTATACCCATGAAACCATCCTTATAATCAGAGTAATGACTTATCTTCATCTTGGCTGAAGTTTCTTCCTACCCCCTTCCTTTGTATTCCCACTTACATTCCCTCCCATTCCCTCTCAACTACTGATCTACTTTGTCTCTGTTGATCAGATTACAGTTTGAGAATTTTTATGGATATAGTCATAGTCTTTATTTTTGTTTAGCTTTTTTGATATAATATTTTGAAAATACTTCACATGTATATCAATAGTTAATTTCTTTTATTGATGCGTATCTGTTAACAGATATATGACTTGCAAATGTTTTTTCCCCATTCTTTGAGTTGCCTTTTGATGCTAATTTCCCTAAGTCTCAGTCTTTCTGTTCTGTTAACATGCTTAGTGTCCAGGTTCTGGTCTGGAACTGAAGCCCTGCCTGTCTGTTAGAGTTAGCAAGGTTTGATGAGAAGACATCAGTCTGAATTTTAGCTCATCCACTCAGTGGCTGTGTAATTCTGGGTAAATTATGCTACTTGGGACACTCATCCCATATTGGAGTGCCTGGGTTCAAGTCCTGGCTCTGCTCCCAGTTCCAACTTCCTGCTTGTGTGCAGCCTGGTAGGCAGTAGGTGATGGCTCAAGTGGTTGGGTCCTTACTGCCCAGGTGGGAAACCTTATTGATTGAGTTCCCGGCTCATGGTTCCTGTCATTAGCCTGACTTAGCCCTGGCTAGAAATGCCCTGGCTGTTGTGGGCATTTGGGGAGTGAACTGGCAGATGAGAAATCTCTTTCTTCTTTGTCTCTCTTTGTTTCTCTGCCTTTCAAATAAATTTTAAAAATTTATATTTAAATTATAACATTTAATAATAGTGACAACTCCTCAATCTATCACCATAATAATAGGATTATAAATCGAAACAGATTTTCTGGAGCAGAATTTTTTATTAGGTATAAAGCTTTAAATAGTCTGAATCCTGAAATTTCATTTATAGAACATTAATCTAAGAAAATTGTCATGGATACATGGAAGAAGTTAGGGATACTCACCTCAGTGATAGGTTTAATAAAGTTAAAAACCTTAATGTCTGTAATTAGAGAATTGAGTATTAAATTGTGGTATCTGAGGAAGGTATTTGGCACAGCAGTTAAGATGCCTGTTGGGATGCTCGTATTCCATTTCAGAGTACCTGGGTTTGAGTCTGCTTCCACTTTTGTGCTAATGTATTCTGAAAGGGAGCAGGTGGTGGCTCAAGTACTTGGGTCCCTGTCATCCACGTGGGAGACCTGGTATTGAGTTCCTGGCTCCTGGCTTTGGCTGATATGTTGGGAGTAAATCAACAGATTAAATCTCTCTCTCTCTTTGCCTTTTAAACAAGATGAAAATAAGTAATTTTTTAAAAATTGTGGTAACCACAAAAGCTTATACAGTCATAAAAATACTGATGTTGAAGAAAACTTTTAAGTAAGTGGAAAGACATGATTCTGTTAAAATGCTTCAATTTAGGCATTAAAGAAACTCTCAAACTTAGTATTACCTCTTAACAGTGATCTGTTTCTGGGTGTTGGCATTATGTGTTACTGAAGCGTACTTTGTTTTAAAGATTTTATATATTTATTTATTTATTTGAAAGGCAGAGTTACAAAGAGGGAGGGAAAAGACACAGAAAGAGAGATCTTCCATCCACTGTCTCATTCCCCAAGTGGCCACAGGAGCTAGAAGCTTCATCTGGGTCTCCTAGGTGCATGTCGGAGGCCCAGGCATTTCTGCTGCTTCCCCAGGCCATTAGCAGGGAGCAGGATTGGAAGAGGAGTAGCCAGGACTCCAGCAGGGATGCTGGCAACCTCGGTAGTGGGTAGTGGCTTAATCTGCTATGCCCCAATGCTGGCCCCAGAAACTTTGTATTTTTACATATACGTTTAAGAGTAAAGGATATTACTGCTATGACAAAACAACAAACAGTATTTTTAAAAATGAAAATGAAATGAAACTAGAAACTACAGTTAAATCCCATGAAAGAATCAGTATCTAAAAATGATCTTTGTCGGTTGGGCTGATGGACTGAATCCAGTGGAATTTAATCAGGATGTATGAAAAAGAAAAAAAAGATAGATGGAAAAATAACTAAATCATGTTTCTGGTTTAAAAATTAAATATGACCAATATAGAAAGTGTGAGTTCAGGGTGTAGTGAAAGCATACCTAAGACGTAGGAGTTTAATTTACCCTAGTCATTTTCTCAACATAAGCAACCAGCTGTTCTCTTCCCATTCCGTTTCATCTGATACCCAGCTTAGTCTCTCTCTCTCTTTTTTTTTTTAAAGATTGATTTGAAAGAGTTACATAGAGAGAGGAGAGGAAGAGACAGAGAGAAAGGTTTTCCATCCGCTGGTTCACTCCCCAATTGATCGCAAGGCTGGAGCTGTGCCAATCTGAAGCCAGGAGCTTCCTCCGGGTCTCCCACATGGGTGCAGGGGCCCTAGGACCTGGGCCATCTTCTACAGCTTTCCCAAGCCATAGCAGAGAGCTGGATCGGAAGTGGAGCAGCTGGGCCTCGGAGCAGCTGGGCCTCGAACCAGCGCCCCTGTAGCCATTTGCCTCGTCTGCTGGTTGTTTATTTGACTTTGCTGACTTCATTCAAGTTGTTCTGTTTTGGGGGTCCCTCTGTTCCCCTCATCTTTTTTCGCATTCTTTTTTTTTAAACATTTATTTATTTGAAAGAGTTGTACAGAGAGAAGAGGCAGGGGTGGGGGGTTGGGGTGGTGGTCTTCTCAGTTGGCTGCAACGGCCAGAGCTGAGCCAATCCAAAGCCAGGAGCTAGCTTCTTTTGGGTCTCCCATGTGGGTGCAGGGGTCCAAGGACTTAGGCCATTTTCTACTGCTTTCCCAGGCCATAGCAGAGAACTGGATTGGAAGTGAAGCAGCCAGGACTTGAACTGGTGCCCATATGGGATGCCAGCGCTGCAGGAGGCAGTTTTACCTGCTACATACACCACAGCGCTGGACCCTGTTCCCCTCATCTTTGCAATTTAAAACTTTATCCATGGTGGGTGTTAGGATGCTTGTTAGGATACCCTGTCCCACATGAGAGTACCTGAGTTCCTACCTGCTTCAGCTCCTGATTCTACCCAGCTTTCTGCTAATGCAGACCCTGGGAGGAAGCAATGGTGGTCTAAGTAATTGAGTTCCTGGCACACAAGTGGGAGGCTTGTATTTATTGAGTTCTGCTCCCAGATTTGACCTGTCTCAGCCCTGACCCTTGCAGACTTTCAGGGAGTGAACCCCTAAAGGGGACTGTACTTGCTCACTCCCTCCCTCCTGTTCCCTTCTGTCCCCCTCATGCCTTTCTTTGCCTCTTAAATAAATGATAAAAACAAATAATTAAAGCCTGTACTTGTGCTGTTCCCTTCTGGAAGTTTGCCCCTTATAATACAAAAATACAGTTTACTCAATTTTATAATTGTAAGAATTTAATATGTGAAATTTAAATCAGATAGGGCTTCTTGCTTTATGTATCAGCTGTGTTTTGTCAGTTTTGTATGAACCACCAGCATTCTAAAGTACAGAATGTCAGCCAGAAAATTTCTTGGAAAACTTTCCCCAGAGGCAGTCACTTTAAAATGGAGGCTAGATGTTACAAACTTTTAGAAAGAGGGCCAAATGATGGCCATAATACTACTTGTTACAGAATATTAAAGATAATACTTAGGGAGAAAAACCAGAATGTAAAAGCACACTTAAAATAGTTCTACATGGGTGAATATTATGGTACAGTGGGCTAAGCTGTTGCTTGGATTACCCATGTTGCATTTTGGAGTGTCAGTTCAAGTCCTAGTTGCTGTTGGTACAGCTTCCTGCTAATGTGTCCTGGGAGATAGCGGATGATGGCTCAAGTATTTGGGCCCCTGACACTTACATGGGAGACTTGGATGGAGTTCCTGGCTCCTGGCTTCTGCTTGACCAAGCCCTGGCTGTTGCTGGCATTTGGGAAATGAACCAGGAAATGGGAGACCTCTCTCTCTGCTTTTAATGTAGATAAAAAAAAATAATAAGCATTCTTTTTTCTTTTTTTTTAAAGATTTATTTATTTATTTGGAAGTCAGAGTTACAGAGAGGCAGAGGCAGAGAGAGCAAGAGAGAGCGCAAGCCAGGAGCCAGGAGCTTCTTCCAGGTCTTTAACCCAGGTGCAGGAGCCTAAGGACCAGGGCCATCTTCTGCTGTTTCCCAGGCCATAGCAGAAAGCTGGGTCAGAAGTGGAGCAGTTGGGACTTGAACTGGCGCCCATATGGGATGCCTGTACTGCAAGTGGTGGCTTTACCCACTATGCCACAGTGCCGACCCAGCATTCTTTAAAAAGTTATAGAATGGGCTGGCACTGTGGCGTAGTGGGTGAAGCCGCTGCCTGTAGTGCCAGCATCCCATATGGCTGCTGGTTTGAGTCCCAGCTGCTCCACTTCCAATCCAGCTCTCTGCTATAGCCTGGGAATGGAGTAAAAGATGTTTCAAGTTCTTGGGCCCCTGCACCCACGAGGGAAACCTGGAAGAACCTCCTGACTCCTGACTTCGGATCGGCCCAGCTCTGGCTGTTGTGGCCATCTGGGGAGTAGAAGACCTTTCTCTCTCTCTCTCTGTCTCTCTCTCCCTCTCCCTCTCCCTCTCTCCCCTCCCCCCACCCCGCCCCCACCTCTGCTCTTTGTAACTCTGCCTTTCAAATAAGATGATTAAATCTTAAAAAAGTTGTAGAACTGCATTCTAGAAAAACATAAAGCATAGTGATTAAGTGTATGCTTTTGAGCCAGATGGCTCTAGTTCAAAGTTTGAATTTAACACTCACTCATTGGATGACTTTGGGTAAATAATTTAATCTCTTTGTCTTCATCTGAAAAATGGGCTGATGATCAATCATCTAACGCATAGGATTCTTGTGTTAGATAAGTTATGGTCATGTGTTGCTTAACTATAGATTACCTTCTGAGAAATGAATCATCATGTGCAAAACATTGAATGCACACACACAAAACTAGGTGGTTTAATATGCTGCGAGCTATATGACATTTAACCTGTTGTGGTACAAACCTGTACATGTATTATACTGAATACTGTAGGCTGTTTGAACATACTAGTATTTTTGTGTCTAAACATAACATATGAAAATGATACAGTAAAAATAGGCGATAAAATTTTTCAACTCCATTATAACCTTGTGGGATCCCTGTTACACATGTGTCCTACACTGAAATGTTATATCGTGCACAGCTGCAGTAGTATGGAAAGCAGTTGGGAACATGCCCAACCTATACCTTGAGCTCAGTCAACACAACTATGATTATCCATTGGCAAAGTTCATTTTAAACTATATGAAGCCTTTTTTTTTTTTTTAAGATTTATTTATTTATTTGGAAGGTAGAGTTACAGAGAGGCAGAGAGAGAGAAAAGTCTTCAACCTGCTTGTTCACTTCCCAAATGACCTCAACAACCAGAATTAGGTGGATCTGAAGCCTCCTCGGGGTCTCCCACATGGGTGCAGGGACCCAATTACTTGGGCCTTCTTTGCTGCTTTCCCAGGCGCATCAGCAGGGAACTGGATCAGAAATGGAACAGCCAGGGCTTGAATCGGTGCCCATATTGGATACCAGCACCGCATGAGGCCACTTCACGCACTGTAGCACAGTGCCCACGCCAGCCACCGTGTGCTTGTTGTTGTTGTTGTTTTTAAGATTTTATTTGTTTGAGCAGCAGAGTTACAGACAGAGGGAGAGACAGAGAGAGAGAAAGAGATCTTCCATCCATCCACTGGTTCACTCCCCAAGTGACCACAATGGCCAGAGCTGGGCTGAACTGAAGCCAGAAGCCAGAAGCCAGAAGCCAGGAACTTCTGAGTCTCCCACATGTGTGCAGGGGTCCAAGGACTTGGGCCATCTTCTACTTCTTTCCCAGGCCATTATCAGAGAGCTGGATCAGAAGTGGAGCTGCCAGGACTCAAACCGTTGCCCATGAGGGATCCTGGTGCCACAGGCAGAGGCTTAGTCTACTATACCACAGCGCCAGCTCCAAACTATATGAGTTTTAAATTGGTATTCAGCCCTGTTTTTTTTTTTTTTTTTTTTTGACAGGCAGAGTGGATAGTGAGAGAGAGAGACAGAAAGGTCTTCCTTTTGCCCATTGGTTCACCCTCCAATGGCCGCCGTGGCTGGCCAGCGCACTGCGCTGATCCGAAGCCAGGAGCCAGGTGCTTCTCTTGGTCTCCCATGAGGTGCAGGGCCCAAGCACTTGGGCCGTCCTCCACTGCCTTCCCGGGCCACAGCAGAGAGCTGGCCTGGAAGAGGGGCAACCAGGATAGAATCCGGCGCCCCGACTGGGACTAGAACCCAGTGTGCCGGCACCACTAAGTGGAGGATTAGCCTATTGAGCCACGGCACTGGCCGGTATTCAGCCCTTATTTTAAAATATGACCATCCTGAAAGAAATTCTCTTTGGTGGTTTCAGAATACAGCCAGGATGCTGCCACACACTTTGAAGCCATGTAGTTAGGAATGTAGATACAATATTTTTTCCTTTGTAAATGTATTAATGCTTATTAAAGGAAATTTGGAAGTTTAAAAAAGTATAAAGATGACAAAATTGCTGATAATCCTATTGCTATTAGCATTTTAGTTAGATTTCTTCTAGCCTTTTTTCTCCTGTGGATTAATATTTTTACATACAAACATGTTGTGATTATAATGACATACAGAACTGGAGTATATTTAGTCTAGAGAAATGAACCATTGCATTCTAGATGAGTGATGTTGGAGTCCTGGTTTGGGAGGCCAGTGTCTGCAGAGATTAACTGCAGGAATGGGAGATAAATTTATGTCTGAGATAGAAACAACAAGCTTCAGTTTTTTTTTTTTTTTGTTTTTGTTTTTTTTTGGACAGGCAGAGTGGACAGTGAGAGAGAGAGACAGAGAGAAAGGTCTTCCTTTGCTGTTGGTTCACCCTCCAGTGGCCACCGCGGCCACCGCGCTGATCCAATGGCAGGAGCCAGGCACTTATCCTGGTCTCCCATGGGGTGCAGGGCCCAAGCACTTGGGCCATCCTCCACTGCCTTCCCGGGCCACAGCAGAGAGCTGGCCTGGAAGAGGGGCAACCGGGATAGAATCCGGCACCCCGACCGGGACTAGAACCCGGTGTGCTGGCTCCGCAAGGCGGAGGATTAGCCTACTGAACCGCGGTGCCGGCCTTCAGTGTGGTTTTAAAGATTTCTTTCTTTCTTTTTTATTTTAGCTCTGGCTCCTGAAAGGAGGCATATAGAACATAGGAGGGGAAGAGCATCTTTGCTGGGGAAAATGTTTAGTTTTGGACGTGTTCAATTTGAGATTTGAATAGGATATACAGATGGAAATGTGCAAGGCATTTGTGTTACATAGCAAGGACTTGAGAAAGTGATCTGAGGATAATCTACCTGGGATATGAATGGGAGCATCCCAGTATGAATATTTCAAGTATGGTACCTAACTTGGGAGGTTTTTTTAAAAACGTGTGTGCCTGACTTCCCAGATACAGAGCCCTTTCAAGTCATGAACACAGTCTCCATCTTCAGTACCCAATATAGTACTACCACATAGTTTATGGAAAAGATGGGTTTACTGAAGCAGGGAATTAATTTGGACTGTTTAGAATTCCATAGTTTTTATTGCCCTCTTTCAATTTTGGTATCTTCTAGAATTTAAATTCTTAAAGGGAAATTAGAGACCTGTAGTTTCTTTACTACTTCTGATAGAATTTTATTTACATGAGATTCTTAAAATGTTATTTGGATGGCTATAATTCAGCTTAATCTTGCATTAAAAAAAAAGTGATTGTGGTATTAGTGTTGCAGCTTAATGGGTTAAACTACTGCCTACAGTGATGACATCCCATATGTGGTGCTGGTTTGCGACCTGGCTGTTCAACTTCCAATCCAGCTCCATGCTAATGTGCTTGGGAAAGCAGCGGAGGATGGCCCAAGTGCTTAGGCCCCTGAACCGTGTGGGAGAGCTGGAGGAAGCTTCTAGCTCCTGGCTTCAGGTTGGCCCAGCCCTGGCTATTGCAGCCATCTTGGGAGTGAACCAGCAGATGGAAGACCTTTCTCTCTGTCTCTCCCTCTATCTCGGTAACTCTGCCTTTCAAATAAATAAAAGAAAAAAATGGTGAGGGGCCGATACTGTGGCATAGTGGGTAATACCGCCCACTTCAGTGCCGACATCCCATATAAGTCCAGTTTGGGTCCTGGCTGCTCCACTTCTAATCCAACACTCTGCTGTGGCCTGGGAAAGCAGTAGAGGATGGCCCAAGTCCTTGGGTCCCTGCGCTCGGTGTAAGGAACCCGGAAGAAGCTCCTGGTTCCTGGCTTTGGATTGACCCAGCTCCAGCCATGGCAGCCATTTGGGGAGTGAACCAGTGGATGGAGGACCGCTCTCTCTCTCTCTCTCTCTGCCCCTACCTCTCTGTAGCTCTGCCTTTCAAATAAATAAATAAATCTTCAAAGAAAAAAAATGGTGGTTGTGAAGAGGATTGTTTCAGTGATTTTCACATGCCCAGAAATACTCATATTGAGTATGAGTATTCAAATATTCATATTGAGTATGTTAAAGAGCCCTCCCTATTTAATTTGAACTAATACATTGGGGTAAAGATTTAGAAATAGAAAAAGCACATGAATCAGTTGGGGTAACCTATAAATATAAATTCAGTGAATTTTTGAAAATATTTGTTTATTTATTTGAAAGTCAGTGACAGAAAGGGAGAGAGAAAAAGAGATCTTCTGTCTGCTGGTTCGCTGGTTCACTCCCCAAAGGGCCATAACAACCAGGTCTGGGCCAGGCCGAAGCCAGGAGCCAGGAACTTCATCCTGGTCTCCTGCATGGGTGCTAGAGGCCCAAGTACTTTGTTTCCCTCTGCCTTCCTAGGAAGGCACATTAGCATGGAATTGGATAGGAAGCAGAGCCACTGAGACTTGGTGTCCCAAGTGGCAGCCTGACACTCTGTGCCATAATGCTGGGCACTCCATGGAGTTTTGAATTTTCAAAATTTTAAAACTTGTTAAAGTCTTTATCATCATCATCATTATTATTGTTATTAAAGAATTTATTTGAAAAAGAGAGAGATATCTTCCATTAGCTGGTTCACTCCCCTCATGGCTGCAACGTCTGGGCCTGTGCCAAGCTGAAGCTGGGAGCCCAGAACTCCATCAGATCTCCCACATGGGTGGCAGAGGCCCAAACAGTTGGGCTATCCTCTGCTGTTTTCCCAGGCACATTAACAGGATCTTTAGTGGAGCAGCTGGGATACGAACTCAGGCCCATATGGGGTGCCAGCATTGCAGGCAGCAGCTTAATCCACTGTGCCACAAAGGCGGCCCCATCGAAGTCTTAATGTAGTGTCTGTGTCAGAAGATACTGGATTGGTGGTTGGGACATTCTAAATCGGCAGGTGGATTGTGGAAGGATGGACCCCATCTCTATGCCCTTCTCTTTGCATACTGTAATTAGCAGTTGGTTAGTTTGCATTGTGTTTCAGCTATCATGTTATGTTGACTCATTCCAAAAGTATCCTGAGGATAGATTTCATGTCTTTTTCTCCAGCAGTTAGCACTGTATGTAGTGAGCTGTCAATAAATATTTAGCAGACGAATAAAATGGTAACTGTATTCAGCAAACATTGAGCCTTGAGAATATCCTATGGGGGTTGAAATGTGTAGGCCTATGAAAATTAATAAAACATAGTAATCTAAAGGAACATAAAATCTGGTAGTGAATATAAATATTTAAAGTTTCCTGATCATTAGATTAGCTGATGCAGACAATAGTGGTTCGCTGGCCTACACCAGAATTTCTTTGTAATGTAGATTTCTGATAAATTAAGATCAGATAAAATCTTGTTTGCATAAGATAAGCACACATTCTGCTTTGCTTGTCTTTTCCCATTTAGCTGGAAAGCAGGGGGTCAGTTTTATTATCCTCTCATATCCTCTCATATTCAGCTTTTATTTTATTAAAGTTTGGTTTTGATTAAATAGCAGCACGGTACTCTTCTGAATTTAAGAGAAGCAGCCCATTTACCTGAAGTGACTATGATCAAGTAGCAGATATTTGTTTATTGAATAAGTATACTAAAATAACTTGACTCTGATTTATGCAAAGATCAGATAATCCAAATTATTAGTCAAGATAGCTTTTACTGTATATGTCTTAATGGTTTTTATATATAATATATATCCCTGCAAAATTTTAAAGTAATCAAGGTCATGCCAAAGTCCATTCTCAATTATCCAAGCAGATAAATGGATCACTAGTGTGGAAAATAAAGATACAGAAAATCCAGTGGAATCTTTTAGTGGTACCATAGCTATTTGTAGTTCTGTAGGCAGAAAAATCAAAGTGAAGACAGGAAGTTGGGAATCTGAAAAGATTATTCTGGGCCAATGAATTAAAATCAATTGTATTTTACTCAAGGTAAGGTACTCGCTCAAAATGAGGGTGGCCTATTAGGAATAGTCCTAACCGGAAGCCTACTAGGAACTCCCTAACCTAGTCAGAATGAATGTGGTTTTTTTTTGTTGTTGTTGTTGTTGTTGTTGTTTTTGGTGGGGGAGGGGGAGAACCTGCCTGTGTTATGCTGCATCACATAATTCAAGTCTTACCCAGATAAATCAATTGAGCATGGGAAAAATCTAATCAGTTGTCAGAATGAAGCAATGTATTAACAGGGGAGAGAATAATTCTATGGTATGCAGTGGGTCCCCAAACAAGTTTGACAATGATTTTTTTGCACTGTCCAGGGAGAACATACTGGTAAGCCAGCATTCTAGAACCATAATTTGAGTAAATTGTTAGTGATAGGATACATGTAATCTATCAGGCTTTATCATGGTTCCATTTTCTTTTGGTTTAGATGCCATACTAAACCAGATAATTTTTCCGGATACCACAATATGGGGAATGGGGTACTCTGGGTGGTCGTGACTATATCCCCATTGTGAACAAATGAACTGGTACTTGGCCTACTAGTCTTTTTTTTTTTTTTTTTAAATAAACTCAAAATAAAAAAGCAAAAAGATATAGCAGTAACCTTTTATAAATTGGTTAACATAAATTAATCCCTGGAAGCCTAATCAATATTGTGTATTTGGAGAAAATGGAGTTTGTGGAGCTGTAGAGCTCAAGGCTATAATCAGGACTTAAGTCTCTTGAAGAAGGCAGGTATCATACTCTTATTCTTTATAACCAGAGCACCTCATGATTTATGCTCAATTTATCTTACTTTAATGAAGCTTAATATTGGATTTCAAGATGAAACTCCAATTGTAGTAAGCATAATTGAGGTATTTTATAGCTCTACTTAGATTTATTCTCATGTTAAAAGAGCAATTCTGCCTTTTACTCATTAGAAAACAATTCATTAAGTGATGATACAGAATTCTGTAAACAAACTAGAGCCTGAAAAGGCACATAAGAGATGTATGCATCTGTTAGGAAAAAAGGATAATGCATTTGAGAAAGATAATCTATTTGGTTCATTATTTTTATTTGTCAAGTAATTAAATCTTTAATTTTTATTTTTTAGACCTTATTGCAATATGCAAGCAACAAGAATGCATCAGAACATATTGTGTATCTTCTGGAGGTGTATCGACTGGCCATCCAAAGCTTTGCCAGTGCGCGTCCATATTTAACTACTGAGTGTGAAGATGTCCTCTTAGTGCTTGGCAGATTAGTACTGTAAGTTTAAGGACTTAAACCACTTTTAAAATTGAGGAACCTTGGTCTTAATGTTTGTCTAACTTCTCTTTACAGTGGTTTTGACATTGATTCTTCAAAACACCCTAGAGTGATACCTTTGAAAATTCCTTTTCTCTGAGTCTTTATGCTGGGGTTCCCTGAAGAATAGAGTCCTAGTGAAACCTCCAGCCAAGTAACATAGTCTTTAACTGCTACTTAAGCTCAGAATCTGCGAATGATAAATTTTCTTTTGGTCCCTTAATGATAAAGTATTTGGAAATTTTGATGGCCTTTGAGGAACACTAAATCCTTTGGGGGGAGAACACCATGAAATTCTGTAAATTATATTATGTAAACCAAGAATAATTTTACTAGTAGAAAGTATCAGTGTACAGTGTAAAATTATCACTTAAAGAGTCCTGGATCATTTAACTGCTGTTTTAATATTTGGCTGCCTAGCAGCAGACAAAATTATACCCTTAATGTACTTTTCATCTGAAGTTGAAAAAAGACAACAACTAATTCTGTTTTAGCTGGAGATCTTACACAGCTTGCGGATGGTTTAGGGGAATAACTTGTGTGGTTGCTCATTTTACTTTTCTCTGGTCTCCTCTGTTTTCCAAAGCCCAAGTCCTCTAACACCATACCTTTATGGAAGACAAGTGTTCTGAATCCCATTGTTCTTCCTACCAAGTCCCACTTCCCATATTACCTAGGCTAATCCCTAACAGATAAAGTAATGCTTTGCAAGATTTTAGGGAGGTGTTGCTTGATTGGTATTTTGAGTTGGCCTTTATGTTTTTAAGCATTTACATTTTAAAAAATTCTTCCTATTATTTTCTGTGCTTACTGGGTAATGGCTAGGGTAGAAAGAGGAAACTTTGGTTTCTTAGAGGTAAAGAAGTGACTGCCAATCATTCTGCTTCCTCTGCAAGTGGCAGAATAAATCTGTTTGTCACTTTATCAACTTGATTAACAGTATCATGAACTCTTGTTTTTGTCTTCTTGAACCAGAATTGTTCTATATAGTATCTTCCTATACCCAAATAAATTAGATAAAACTACTTGGAATGTGATTTCTAAAAATCTTATATTTTTACTAAATATATTAAAACAACAGTGTAAATATAATTCTTTCTGTTTTTCTACCCTTTTTTAAAGTTAAAAAGTCAATAAAGTTACTTTGAAGAAAATTTTGAAGAGTAAAAGATTTTTAAATAGTCTAAACAAAAGTAAAATGCATATTCAGTGTTGTCAGCGTACTATATTTACTCCTGTAACCACTCCATTTACTTACTTAGTTATTTGTATTATAGGAGTTGTTTTGAATTGCTGCTTTCAGTGCCTGAAACTGAACTGCCATGTGAAGTCTGGGTACCATTCCTTCAGTCTCTACAGGTAAGCTGATTTTAACTTGAAAACATTCTCTATATTAGGCCCAAGAGTCCTAGTTAATTACTGTCAGCATATTAAAATAGAAAAGTTAGAATAACAATTCGTTATATATTGGTATTACTGCCTTCATGAAATGAGAAAACAGACTCAGCACATGCAGGTATACTAAAAATAGATTTTTTTATTTCATTTGGTTTTCATTATTTAAAAATATAGCTTAGGCAGAATTATGCATTCAAAATTTGAAGTCGTACATGGTTATAAGGTAGCAGTATTAGGATTGCTCATAATATACTTATATGGTAAACGTAAGTATACAAAATATTTTATCACCGCTAGGATTCAGTTTTTTCTTCCAGCACTTCAGGTATGTGCCAAGCATTATAAATATGTCAAACTGCCTACTGACTTGGTCATTACAGATTCTGTTCCTGAAAGGAGAACTTTTTGGGCCCTCATGTTGGCATGATTATCATGTTTCTTGGTAGGTGAACTTTTCATAAAAAATTAGGAAGTGGGGAGTACAGGATAAGAGGAAAAGCAAGTCCAATGCCAGCCAACAGGCAGAAAGTTTGTTCTGATGGGGACAGAAAAATTATCTAAAAAAAAGATGGTAGTGGTCATTTACTCATCACTGATTATGTGCCAGGCACTGCTTCACATAACCTTTTATATGTAAATCTCTTAATCAAATTACCCACTTTTTAATGTGAGAACTATTTGAATTTCCATTTTCAGATGAGGAGATAGGCATAGAGATTAATTAGCTTGCCTAAAGTTAAACCACATTTAATCCCAGACCGTATTTTGTTAACCGCGTCCTTGAGAACAAAACTCCATTGTAGCTTAGACCTGTTGTTTGATATAAGCACAAATAAAGATTTGTATATTAACAGACACATTGTATTATCTGGAAGTTTCTTTCCTCTAGAATACATAAACCAGAATGTAATGATAAAATGTTAATGTTATTCTGTTTGGGAAGACGATTCTTTTTCATATTCTTGGCCTATTTTAGTCTCTGTAATAGAGTCCTAATTTCTCACATATTCACAGCTGCTGAAATCATTGTCCATGAATGGCACATTAACCTTTTTTTTTTTTTTTTTTTTTTTGTCAGGCAGAGTTAGAGAGGTGTAGACAGTGAGAGGCAGAGAAAGGTCTTCCTTCCATTGGTTCGCTCCCCTAATGGACGTTATGGCCGGCGCTGCGGCGATCCGAAGCCAGGAGCCGGGTACTTCCTCCTGGTTTCCCATGCAGGTGCAGGGACCCAAGCACTTGGGCCATCCTTCTCTGCCCTCCCGGGCCACAGCAGAGAGCTGGACTGGAAGAGGAGCAACTGCCGGCGCCTCAGGCAGAGGAGGCACATTGGCTTTTGTTACTATGTTTTGAGGCCTAACAGCACTTTCGTCCTTGTACATGGCACTCTCGAAAGACAGATCTACTTATTAGGACCCATATTATTATTTTTATCAGATGTTTTTTGAAAAAAATTCCCTATTTCTTCTTTTCTTAGATTGTTTGCCTGAATAAAATAATTGCCTTTTCTTCTATTTGTGTATTTTCAGTTTTTATCAGAAATATAGGATATATATTTGACTATGTGTTTAGTAAAATAAATTCATCAGGGATACAGATAAATACACGATACAGACTCTGGGGGCTGGCATTGTAGTGTAGCAGGTTAAACCACCACCTGCAATGCTGGCATCCCATATGGGTGCCGGTTCCCGTCCTGTTTGTTCCACTTCCAGTCCAGTTCCTGCTAATGTGCCTGGGAAAATATCGGAAGATGGCCCAAGTACTTGGGCTCTGCCATCCATGTGAGAGACCTAGATGATGTTCCTGGCTTCTGGCTTCAGCCTGGCCCAGCTCTGGCCTTTGTGGCCATCTGGGGAGTGAACCAATGGATAGAAGATATCTGTCCCCTCCAACCCTGCCTAGCTCTGCCTTTCAGATAAATAAATCTTAAAAAAGAAAAGAAAATAAAAATTATGCAGGTTGTATTGAAATCTGAAAGATAAAATCAGTTTTTTTTTTTTTTTCTTTTTGACAGGCAGAGTGGACAGTGAGAGAGAGAGACAGAGAGAAAAGTCTTCCTTTGCCATTGGTTCACCCTCCAATGGCCGCCATGGCCGGCGCACTGCAGCCAGCGCACCGCGCTGATCCACTGGCAGGAGCCATGTACTTATCCTGGTCTCCCATGGGGTGCAGGGCCCAAGCACTTGGGCCATCCTCCACTGCACTCCCTGGCCACAGCAGAGAGCTGGCCTGGAAGAGGGGCAATCGGGACAGAATCCGGCACCCCGACCGGGACTAGAACCCGGTGTGCCGGCGCCACTAAGTGGAGGATTAGCCTATTGAGCCACGGCGCCAGGCAAAATCAGTTTTTCTTATTTTATATGATAAGTAGATAAGGCAGAGAGCAATACTGAGGATATTTTTGATAAGAGGATAGTATCAGACTAGGTCACGACATTCTCATTCACTGCTTACAGCTGTCTAACTCTTCTTCCATGTCTTTTCCTGTGGATATGAAAATACATGATCTAAAATGTATTTTTAATAAAAAATGAGAACCTAATTTGTACAATTATTTTGAAAAAATCTGTTTATTTATAAGTCAGAATTAAAGAGATCTATCTCTTTCTTTCTTTTTCTTTTCTTTCTTTCTTTTTTTTTTTTTTGGACAGGCAGAGTGGAGAGAGAGAGACAGAGAGAAAGGTCTTCCTTTGCCGTTGGTTCACCCTCCAATGGCTGCCGCAGCAGGCGCACCGCGCTGATCTGATGGCAGGAGCCAGGTACTTCTCCTGGTCTCCCATAGGGTGCAGGGCCCAAGCACTTGGGCCATCCTCCACTGCACTCCCTGGCCACAGCAGAGAGCTGGCCTGGAAGAGGGGCAACTGGGACAGAATCCAGCGCCCCAATCGGGACTAGAACCTGGTGTGCCGGCGCTGCAAAGCGGAGAGATCTATCTCTTTCATCCTCTAGTTCACTCCCCAAATGGCTACAACAACCTGTCCTAAGCCAGGCCAAAGCCAGGAGCCTGGAGCTTCTTTCCAGTTTCCCACATGGGTGGTAAGAATTCAAGCACTGGATCTTTCCCAGGCTCATTAGCAGGGAGCTGGATCAGAAGTGGAGCAACTGGGTTCTGAACCACTGCCCATATGGAATGCCTATGCTGCTGATGGTGGCTTAACCTGCTGTGCCACAACACCAGTTCCTTGCAACTTTTTTGTTGTTGTTAGAGATTTTATTTATTTGAAAGAGTCACGGAGAGGTCTTCCATCTGCTGGTTCACTTCCCAAGCAGTTGCAATGGCCAGGGCTTGAGCCAGGCTGAAGCCAGGAGCTTCTTCCAAGTCTCCCATGTGGGTGGCAGGGGTCAAAACTCTTGGGCCATCCTCTGATGCTTTTTCCTAGGCCACCATCAGGGAACTGAATTGGAAGTAGAGTAGCAGGGGCTTGAACCTGCACTCAATATGGGGTGCCAGCACTTTGAGAGGCAGCTATGCCACAGTGCTAGCCCACAACTTTTTAATTTAAAAATTTGTTTGAGAGGCAGGCAGAGAAAGAGAGCTACTATTTGCTAGTTTATACTCTGAATGCCTCCAATGGATGGCTTTGGACTAAGGCTGAAGCTGTGAGGTGGAGACTCAATTCAAGTTTCCTGCATAGATAACCAGGGACTCAACTGTTTGAACCATGACTGCTGCTTCCCAGGGTCTGTATTATCACGAAGCTGAAGTCAGGAGCCTGAGCCACTATCAAACACAGGTACTACCATGTGGGGCCATGGGCACCCTTAACTGGTATCTTAATCATTAGGCTAAATGCCTTTCCCTACAACTTGGTGTTTTTTTTTTTTTTTTTTTTTTAAGATTTATTTATTTATTCGAAAGGCAGAGTTACAAAGAGGCTGAGGCAGAGAGAGAGAGAAGTCTTCCATCCTCTGCTTCACTCCCCAAATGGCTGAACCAACCAGAGCTGGGCTAATCTGAAGCCAGAACTTCTGGGTCTCCCATGCAGTACAGGGGCCCAAAGACTTTGGCCATCTTCTACTGCTTTCCCAGGCCATAGCAGAGAGCTGTATTGGAAGTGGAGGCTCCGGGACTCAAACTGGCACCCATTTTGGATGCTGGCACTGTAGATGGTGGCTTTTCTTCTACACCACAGTGCCAGCCCCACAACTTCTTTTTGTGTTTTGTTTTATTTTGTTTTGTTTACTTGACAGGCAAAGTTATAGACAGTGTGAGAGAGAGACAAAGAGAAAGGTCTTTCTTCCGTTGGTTCACCCCCCAAATGGCCATTGCAGCCGGAGCTGTGCCGTTCCAAAGCCAGGAGCCAGGAGCCTCCTCCTGGTCTCCCATGTGGGTGCAGGGGCCCAAGCACTTGGGCCATCTTCCACTGCCTTCCCAGGCCACAGCAGAGAGCTGGACTGGAAGAGGAGCAACCGGGACTAGAACCCGGTGCCCATGTGGCATGCCGACTCTGCAGGCAGAGGATTAACCAAGTGAGCCACGGCACCGGTCTACAACTTATTTTTTTAATAATTATCATGGTCATGTGTCTAGGAGTGCACATATAGATTTAACTTTTTGATGACTGCCCATAGATCTGTTAGTACCAATGACTTTAAAATAATTAAGTAAATTGTTAGGAGGGCTATCAGATCTTCATACTATCTTCTAATAACAAACTGTCTTAATATTAGGTTACTCCAGATATCCAGTAGTAATGCAATAGCCTAAATTGAATTGTGGTGATAATTTTGAGTGAAATTTTAGAACTAAAGGTTCTATTTAACTTAGTGCAAACATCTCAGTTTGTTTTAAAAAAAGAAGCAACAAAGTTTTAAAATAAATGTTTTTAAGTATTTAATTTCATTTTATTTGAAAGACAGAGATGGACAAAGAAATTGTCCGTCCACTGGTTCATTCCCCAAATGTTTTCAGCAGCTAAGGCTGGCGCAGGTTGAAGCCAAGAGCCCAAACTCAATCCAGGTTTCCCTATGTGAGTAGCCTGGACCCAAGTACATTAGCACATTATCAGGAAGTAGGATTAGAAGTAGGGCCTGGACTCAAACCTTGTCATTCCAGTGTGGGATGTTGGGTTCCGAGTTATCATCTTAACTGCTGCACTAAATTCCTTCCCCTCAGTGGTGCTTTATGGATATAGTATTTTTTTTCTTTTATTTATTTATTTTGACAGGCAGAGTGGACAGTGAGAGAGAGTCTTTTTGCTTATTAATTTTTAAAAGATCCAAGTTATAGGTTTTTCAATTCATAAATGTTTAGATATATTGAACAAAAGCAAATTGATTGTAAGTATTTCTTTATTTGAGAGGTAATGAGACAGACAAGTTAGTTAACTCCCAAATGCTCCTGATTGGGCCAGGGTAAATTCTGGAACCAGAAGTCAATCCTATGGATGACAGGGACCCAACTTCTGAGCTATCACCTCCTAGTGTGCACATTAGCAAGAAGCAGGAATCAGAAGCAGAGCCACGACTTGAGCACAGGCACTCTAAAATGAGATGTAGATGTCTTAATCACTGTGCCAATGACTGCCCCGCAAAACTACTTTTAATAATTATTAGCCTGTTTTCTGGATGTGCTTTTTTTTATTTTAGGAGTCACATGATGCATTATTGGAATTTGGGAATAATAACCTACAAATATTGGTTCATGTTACCAAGGAAGGGGTATGGAAAAACCCAGTTCTTCTTAAGATTCTGTCTCAACAGCCAGTAGAAACAGAAGAAGGTAAGTCTTAAAACTTTATTGACTGCATTAGAGGAGGATTTAGTGCTAATTGAAATCAACTGTGGTTAAAAATTTAACTATTTGCATTATTGATTTAGTTACTTAAGTAGAGATTCTTGTGTTTTTAGGTATTGTTTTAATTTTCCCTTTGTACTTATTATAAAACGTTGCATTTTGTAACAACATTCATATAAAACTCCTGAAGTTGAAATCTGTAATCTACTTTAGTCCTTGGTACATGGCACTGTCTTGCTTATGATTTGACCACTAGTTGCACCAGTTTAGGGCCAGGAAAATAATTGCTTTTTTATTTTTTACTTATGAAATCATTGGTATTATACATTTTATAAAAATACAAAGAATGAAGTTTTTTAATTAACTTTTTTTCTTTTAAAGATTGATTTATTTATTTGAAAGAGTTACAGAGAGAGCAGGAGAGATATCTTCTCTCTGCTGGTTCACTTCCCAAATAGCCACAGAGGCCAGGGCTGGGCCTGGATGAAGCTAAGAGCCAGGAGTCAGGAGCTTCATCTTTGTCTCCCACATGTGTGTTAGGGCCCAGACACTTGGGCCACCTTCCACTGCCTTCCGAGACCATTGGAAGGGAACTAGATCAAAAGTGGAACAACTAGGATATGAACTGGTGTGCTAGCATTGCAGGTGGCAGCTTTAGCCACTGTGTAACACCAACCCTATAGAACTTTTTAAAAATGATTATTTGAAACACAGAGGGAGAGACAAAAGAAAGATCTCCTATCCCTGAGTACACTCCCCAGATATTTGCAATGGATGGGGCTTGGCTGAAAACAAAGCTGGAGCCAGGAACACAATTCAAGTCTCCCTAGTGAGTGGCAGGAGCTCAGTTATCCATTGCAGCCTCCCAGAATCTAACCTTTCTGGTAGGAAGCTAGAGTCAGGAGCCAGAGCTAGGAATCTAACCAAGGTTCTCCTATAAGGGACAAGGGCATCTGTGTGTGTGTGTTTTAAGGGGAAGGGTTTATTGGTGGGGAAACCCAACAGACTGGAGGGAAGGGGTGAAGAAGGATAAAGAGAACACATGTCCGGGAAATGGTCATAATATCCCTTTGTCAGGGGCTGGGTAGGGAAGTAGGAGTGGCGACTCCCATTAGGGTGGAGATGGAACTGACACCACTGGTTGGACCATGAGGTTCAGGATCAAAGCCTACTGTGCAGTGTGGCGACAGAAGTCAAGGCCTAATGTGGCGTCTGGGTCACAGATTTTAGCGCCACAAATAAGACCACCATTTTTTTCTTTTTCTTTTTTAAAGATTTATTTATTTATTTGAAAGAGTTACACAGAGAGGAGAGGCAGAGAGAGAGAGATCTTCCATCTTCTGGTTCACTCCCTTATTGACCACAGTAGCCGGAGCTGCACCAATTTGAAGCCAGGGGCCAGGAGCTTCTTCCAAGTCTCGCACATGGGTGCAGGGGCCCAAGGTCTTGGGCCATCTTTTACTGCTTTCCCAGGCCATAGCAAAATACAGGATCGGAAAGGAGCAGCCAGGACTAGAACCGGCACCCATATGGCATGCTGGCGCTTCAGGCCAAGGCTTTTACCCGCTGGGCCACAGCACTGGCCCCAAGACCACCATTTTACTAACATTCCCTCCTTTTGTTTTTTATAAAGCAAGAGTTGTATGGGATTACATTAGCCCCAAAAGTCCAGGAGGGGTGGAGGGACAATGATCTGATAAGAGCATTCTAATAACTGCTAAGAAGTTAAGCTAAGCATCTTAACCATCTTAAGAAGGAAGTTTTTTCCCCAAAGTTGTCAATTTGAGACCAGAAAAATTTGGATTTGAGTTAGTATTTGCAATTTAGACACTAATCGTACCTCATTTGATACAGCCAACAATTGTAACTTCATTTACTTCTAGTGAATGGAAAGTTCAAAGAATCACATTCTGTTAAATTTTATTTCTGAAATAAAAACAGATTTCAGAACAATTATTATACTGAGATATCTTTAATTTAGATGTCTTTATATATTTTAAGGCATCAACAAACAGTTTGAATGCTAGTGTCTTAAAATATGCATCAAGTTTTACCACCTGCTGGTATATATGTGCCTTTTGCACCTTTTTATACAGCGAGAAGATTAGCATAGGGGCAATTAGATTTTCTTCTCTAGTAATTCTGCTTATTGCACTGATAGAGAGCAAGGGAAAAGGCTGTTAAATTGAAATGAGATTTGTGTTGAGGTCCTCAATAAATGACATCCCTTTGTAAATTCAGGCAAATGAAAGTTATAATACGAACCATGTTGATAGAAGTAGTAGAGGACAAAGCCAAGTAGTTTCAACAGCATCCCAGAATTACGCAGTACAAATAAGTCTTGATAGGGCAGGGAAGAATGCATGTTGTATATAGGCAGGTCCAAGTCTGGGAGTGAAAAAATATGAAATTGAGTTAAGCATCCTCAGTATTTCTTCTGGTGCACTAATCAAATGTCTCCTCACCTCTGGAGTTATTAGTAATTCATTTTTTTCACATTAAAAAAAATCAAAAATGGAGAGAATCATGATTTAACCAAAATACAATGGTATTCTCTCAGTAAATATCAGTTAAGCACCCACTGTCTGTAAGACTTTTAAGTACTGCCATATCTAGGGAATAAGGGTTACAGAATAAGTGGTGGGCAGCAACCTGTGGCCTTAGCCTAATTTCATACCAAAAGATTGGAGAGCGGAGCTGGTTTTTTTTTTTTTTTTTTTTTAAGATTATTTATTTGAAAGTCAGAGTTACACAGAGAGAGAAGGGGAGAGAGAGAGAGAGAGAGAGAGAGAGAGAGAGAGAGAGAGAGGACTTCCATCCAATGGTTCACTACCCAGTTGGCCACAATGGCTGGAGTTGCGTGATCCGAAGCCAGGGGCCAAGAGCTTCTTCTGGGTCTCGCACGCAGGCACAGGGGCCTAAGGACCTGGGCCATCTTCTGCTGCCTTCCCTGGCCATAGCAGAGAGCTGGACAGGAAGTGGAGCAGCCAGGTCTAGAACCGGCTCCCATATGGGATGCTGGCACTTCAGGCCAGAGTGTTAACCCACTGCGCTACAGTGCCGGCCCCCAAAGTTTCTTTTGTATATACTACCCCTGTATAGATATTAGCATACTTGACATCACAAAGAGGTAAAGCCACTGCCTGCAGTGCCAGCACGCCATATGGGAGCCGGTTCAAGTCCCAGCTGCTCCACTTCTGATATGGCTCTCTGCTGTGGCCTGGGATAGCAGTAGAAGATGGCCCCTGCACCTGCTTGGGAGACCCAGAAGAAGCTCTTGATTCCTGGCTTTGGATCAGTGCAGCTCCTGCTGTTGCGTCCAACTGGAGAGTAAGTCAGCGGATGGAAGACCTCTCTCTCTTTGTCTCTCTCTGTGCCTCTCTTTTACTCTGCCTTCCAAATAAATAAGTAAATTAAAAAAAAAAAAGAGGTAATTATCATCTCATTGTTTTTTGTTCAATAAAGTCATAATCAGAAGTGTGAAAGTACAGTTT
Organism: Oryctolagus cuniculus; assembly: GCF_964237555.1. Lineage (NCBI taxonomy): Eukaryota > Metazoa > Chordata > Mammalia > Lagomorpha > Leporidae > Oryctolagus > Oryctolagus cuniculus. The sequence continues at coordinate 132,701,958 of NC_091438.1, read as the reverse complement.
TCAACCTCCAAAAACTGAATGCTTTTCAATTTAGTGTTTTTTTAAATTAAAAAAGCCTGTAAACATTTAATTGCACCTTAAGTGTTACTGTTTTACCTTATGATGTATATATGAGATGTCATGATGTTTGCACCTTAGTTATAAATGCTTTAGAAGAAAACCTAGGTAAACAAACATTTCAAAACAGTTCAGTTGTTGAATCTAGGTGGGAGGGAGGGCATAGGATTTTTAAAATTATATTGAAGTATTTGAAAAAATAAAATACAGAAAGACTCACAAATGAGGGAGATTTTTCAATGAGTGTTTGTATGTTTAAATTATTTGTTTATTTGAGAGGCGGATAGCAGGAAGGACGGTCTGCTTTAACCCTCCAAACACCCTTAATGGTCAGGGCTGCACTAAGCCTAGGTAAAGCTGAGAGTCAGGAGCTCAGTACAGGTCTCCTGTGTGAGTAGCAGGGACCCAGTCAGCTTGAGCCACCTCCCGGGGTCTGTATTTGCTGAAAGCTGGAGTCAGGAACTGGAGCCAGGTATGGACGGAATCCAGATACTCTAATATGGGACGTGGGCATCTTAATCCACATCTTAACTGCTAGGTTACATGCCTACCTCTCAGTGTATGTTTAATTATATTAAATATTATAGATATGGGTAGATTTTCTTTTAAAAAGTAAACTTAACATTAATATCATAGAAGTATTTTAAAAGGGGCTGATGCTATGGTGTACTGGGTTAAGCCACTGTCTATGCTTCCAGGTATCCTATGGGCATCAGTTTGAGTCCCAGCTGCTTCACTTCTGATCCAGCTCCTTACTAATGCACATGGGAAAGTAGCAGAGAATGGCCCAAGAATTTGGAACACTGCACCCACGCGAGAGCACCCATGTGGGCTTAAGTCTGGCCCAGCTCCAGCCATGCTGGCCATTTGGAGAGAGAACCAGTGGCTGCAAGATCTCTCTTTTTGTCTTTCTCTTAATTCTGCTTTTTAAGTGAAAAATAAATCTTTAAATAAATATACTACTTAAATTTTTTTAAAAAGCTTTTTTAAAAAAGCTTTCTTTATTTAAAAGGCGGAGTTACAGGGAGAGACAGAGAGAAATCTTTCATCCTCTGGTCCATTCCCTAAATGGCTGCAAAGTTTGACCGCAACATCTGGGGCTGGGCCAGGCTGAAGCTAGGACCCAGGAGCTTCTTCCAGGTCTCCCACATGGGTGCAGCAGCCCTAGAAGTTGGGCCATCCTCCACTGCCTTCCCAAGCACATTAGAAGGAAGCTGGATTGGAAATGGAGCAGCTGGCACTCAAACAGGTACCCATGTGGAATGCTAGTGCTGCTGGTGGCTTTTCCAGCAGTGACACAGCATTTAGCCACCCAAATTTTAAACTTTTAAAGAAAGATTTATTTGAAAGGTCAAGTTACGGAGAGAGAAATGGAGAGAGTGATCTTCCATCTGCTGGTTCACTGCACAAATGGCCACAACAGCCAGGGGTGAGCCAGGCCAAAGCCAGGAACCTGGAACTCCATCCAGGTCTCAAATATGAGTGCAAGGGCCCATGCACTTGGGCCATCTTCTGCTTTCTCAGGTACATTAGCAGAGAGCTGAATCTGGCATAGAGCAGCTGGGACTCAAAACTGGCGTCTATAGAGGGTGCCAGCGTCACAGGCAGCAGCTTAACCTGCTGGACCGTAAAGCCAACCCCTAAAAAATAAGTTTTATTTTATTTGAAAGAGATACAGAGATCTATCCATGAATTTACTTCCCAAATGCTTGTAGTGGCCATGACTGGCCAGGCCAAAGCCAAAAGCGTGAAACTCAATCCAGGTCTCCCACATGGGTGGTAGGGACCCAACTATTTGAGCCCATCACTCACTGCCTCTGAAGGTGCACATTAGAAGAAAGCTGGATTGGAAGTGGAGGAACTGCGATTTGAACCAGAAATCATATGGGACATGTGCATTCTAAGTGGCATCTTAACCACTAGACTAAACAACTGCCCCTTGAAATTGTTTTTATAGAGACAAAGGCAGAGAGAGGTCTTTCATCCTCTGGTTCACTCTCCAAATGGCACAACAGCCAGAGCTGGACCAGTCTGAAGCCAGGAGCCAAGATCTTCTTCCTGATCTCCCACACAGGTGCAGGGGCCCAAGCACTTAGCCATCTTCTGATTTCCCAGGTCATAGCAAAGAGCTGGATCAGAAGTGGAACATCTGAAACTTGAACCGGCACCCATATGAGATGCTGGCACTACAAGCAGCGGCTTTACCCATTAATGCCACAGCTTGAACCCCTTAAAATTATTTTCTAAAATATAAGATTGAACTGAGTGTTAAAAATTGATTCAGCGCTAGTTAGACATTGTCATAATTATCTTTTAATTCCATTTTCTGTGAACTTTTTTCTTTTAGCATTTTTTATTTATTTATTTGAAAGGTGGAGTTAACAGAGAGAGTGGGAGGGACATAGAGAGTTCTTCCATTCACTTGTTCACTTTCCTGGCTCAAGCTAACAGCAAGGCTTGAGCCAGGCCAAAGCCAGGAAACTGGAATTCCTTCTGAGTCTCCCATGTGGGTGGTGGAGGCCTAAGCACTTGGAAATTGCTGCTTTCCAAGACACTTTAACAGGGAGCTGGATTAGAAGTAGTGCAGGGCCCAGCAATGTGGCATTGCAGGTAAAGCTTGCACCTGCAGTGCTGGCATCCTGTATGGGTGCTGGTTCAAGTCCTGGCTGCTGCACTTCCAATCCAGCTCTCTGCTATATCCAGGGAAAGCAGTAAAAGAGTAGAAGATGGCCCAAGTCCTTGGACCCCTGCACCCGCATGGGAAACCTGAAAGAAGCTCCTGTCTCCTGGCTTCAGATCTACACAGCTCTGGCCACTGCAGCTACCTGGGGAGTGAACCAGCTATAGTCTGTCTGTCTTTCTGTCTGTCTGTCTCTCTCTCTCTAATTCTCCCTTTCAAATAAAACAAATAAATCTTAAAAAAAAAAAAATAGAAGTGCAGCCAGGATTCCAACAGGCATATAAAATACAGCGTTGCAGGTGGTGGCTTCATCCACTGAGCCAAAACGCTGGCCCCAGTCTGAGATTTTGAAAATACCCTTGTATTGATAAAATAGTTTTACCTCCTAGAAATAATAGCTCTAATTTTTAGATTTGTAGAGCCTACCATTGGACACTATTTTAGTGCTTTCATCTCCCTTTTTTAATTCATAAAACAGGTAAGATGTTACACATACCCAAGACTATGTAGATAAAATTGTGGAGGCAAAATTTGAGGCCAAATGAGTTGCTAAAATTTTTTTTTTAAGATTATTTGAATGGTGGAGTGGGAGAGACAATGACAGAGAAGGAGATACATATTTTGTATTTGCTGATTTACTACCCAAATGACTGCAGTGGATAGGACTGGTCTAGGATAAAGCCAGGAGCCCCAATGTCCATCTGGGTCTCCCACTTGGGTCGCAGGGGCCCAAGCACTTTGAGCCATCCTGTGTTGCTCTCCCGGTGCAGTAGCAGAGAGCTGAGCAGCTGGGATTTGAAATGATGCTCTGATATGGGATGCAGAGCATAACCTGCTGTACCACAGCACTGGCTCTCAAGATGCTAAAAATTTTTTGTTGGGAATCGATGAAACTTAGTTGCTAAGCACATGGATTTGTTAAATATCTGTGGTTTATGAGGCATTGTGCTTATTGTAGGGAATACAAAAATTAAATTTGGTCCCAAATAGCAGATAATATAATAAATGAGATACAAGTAATAGTGATTACTATTCAACATTTACTATGTGTCTGGCCTTGGGTTAAGTATCTGTATCACTGGTATTTTATTTGTGATTCTTTGATCTCTGTGAAGTGGGTATTACTCTTAATTTTTTTTTTTTTTTAATGAGAGAAAAGAGAGAGGTAGAGACACATACAGAGACTCTCCAAATGGCTGCAACAGCCAGGGCTGGGCTAGCTAAAAGCTAGGAACCCAAAACTTCATCCAGGTCGCCTACATGGGTGACAGGGGTCCAGGTACTTGAAGTATGTTCCACTGCTTTCCCAGGTGCATTAACAGGGAGCTGGATCAGAAGTAGATGAATCGGGACTCTCACTGGTGTTCATATGGGATGCCAGCATCAAAGGCCAAGTGGCTTAAGCCACTGTACCATGATGCCAGGCCCTTCTAACCTAGGTGAAAAAAACGAGTTTGGAGAGGTAAGGCAGTGTATCGGGTTTCATGACTGTGTGTCAGAATCAGGATTCAACCTGAGATCAGGCATTCCAAAACCTGTTTCTTAACCTTATATATTATAATCCCTTATCTCTGTAGCTAAAGAGAAAACTAAATGTGATAAAAGAAGTAAATGCTGTGGAGACTTAGAAGGGGATGTATTGTATAGATAATATGCTTGTTTTCAGGTGTGTTATCTTCTGTGGTAATGCTTACAACTTTATAGGGAGATAAGTAGAGCAGAATCTTTTTTTTTTTTTTTTTAAGACTAATTTGAATAAGTTACAGAAGAGAGAGGTAGGGAGATAATCTTCCATCCGCTAGTTTACTCCCAGAAAGACTGCAACAGCTGTGGCTCTGCCAGGCTGAAGCCAGGAGCTTCATATGAGTCTCCCACTTGGGTGGCAGGAGCCCAAGTAATAAACTGGACCATCTTCTGCTGCTCTCCCAGACACATTAGCAGGGAGCTGGACCAGAAGTGGATAAGTGCTCACTCATGGTGTCACAAGCAGCACCGTAACCTGATGTACCCCAGTGCTGGCCCCTAGAGCAGAATCTTATATTAGGTAGGGTAGGGTACAGGGGGAGATGTGGCAGAAGTGATATGGAAAAATTAAATCATTGAGAGTTAAGAAATTGCTAGGACACAATAACTTAGTTTTCTTAAAGGAGGTGGTGAGGAAGGATAATCTCAAATTTTATTTTTATGTAATTGAGAGAATACTAGTACTGAAAATAGAACTAAGTAAGGAGAAGCTATTTGAGTAGGGAGTATGACTGTAAGTTTATTTATGGAGTTTAGTGATTATGTGAAGAAAATGAATATTCCCTGCATGCCTTTTGACTTTGGCTACATTTTAGAATATCCATGGAATTTCAATTAAAAAAAAATAGATTTACCAAGATGCAGACTCCGCTTGGTAAATCTCCAGAGCTGGATCTCTGGGATCCAGAACTTTCTAAAGTGCCGTAGGAAATGGACACTCGTGTTGCTAGTGGTACAATTTCTAAAGAGCAATGTGACTTTATAGGTCTGCATTGCAAATGAATGAAGCCTCTAACCATTTCTCAAAATTTGTTCTATGGATGTTTTTGTTTTGTTTTGTTTTTTTGACAGGCAGAGTGGACAGTGAGAGAGAGACAGAGAGAAAGGTCTTCCTTTGCCGTTGGTTCACCCTCTAATGGCCGCCGCGGCCAGCGCGCTGCAGCCGGCGCACCACCCTGATCCGATGGCAGGAGCCAGGTGCTTCTCCTGGTCTCCCATGGGGTGCAGGGCCCAAGCACTTGGGCCATCCTCCACTGCACTCCCTGGCCACAGCAGAGAGCTGGCCTGGAAGAGGGGCAACTGGGACAGAATCCGGTGCCCCGACCAGGACTAGAACCCGGTGTGCCGGTGCCGCAAAGCGGAGGATTAGCCTAGTGAGCCGCGGCGCCGGCCTTCTATACATGTTTTAACATGTGAAATGACCTGTGTACAGTGTTGTAAATTGTGTTATTGATGATTGCCAAAGATTTGTAAACAACTTGTAAGCACATCAGTAGGAGGATTGGTTAATTAAATTCAGTGTATCAACACAGTGGAATACTATTTTGTCCCATAAATTCAATTTAAATTTTTCCCCAGAAACCTTTTATTTAAGTTTTACAAACTTCATGCATTTCATAAATACAACCAGGAACACAGTAATTGCGATTCTTCCCACTGTGCCCACACTCCCACAATGACTCCTACCCTTCTTCCTCCTCCCACTCCTATGCCTATTCTTATTTTTCACTAAGATCTGTTTTCACTAAGATCTATTGTACAACAAAAACAAAGCCGGAGGCATCACAATACCAGATTTCAGGACATACTACAGGGCAGTTGTTATCAAAACAGCATGGTACAAAAACAGATGAATAGACCAGTGGAACAGAATAGAAACACCAGAAATCAATCCAAACATCTACAGCCAACTTATATTTGATCAAGGATCCAAAAACCAATCCCTGGAGTAAGGACAGTCTATTCAATAAATGGTGCTGGGAAAATTGGATTTCCATGTGCAGAAGCATGAAGCAAGAGCCCTACCTTTCACCTTACACAAAAATCCACTCAACATAGATTAAAGACTTAAATCCACAACCCAACACCATCAAATTATTAGAGAACATTGGAGAAACCCTGCAAGATATAGGTACCGGCAAAGACTTCTTGGAAAAGACCCCGGAAGCACAGGCAGTCAAAGCCAAAATTAACATTTGGGATTGCATCAAATTGAGAAGTTTCTGTACTGCAAAAGAAACAGACTAGTGAAGAGGCAACTGACAGAATGGGAAAAAATATTTGCAAACTATGCAACAGATAAAGGGTTGATAACCAGAATCTACAAAGAAATCAAGAAACTCCACAACATCAAAACCAACAACCCACTTAAGAGATGGGCCAAGGACCTCAATAGACATTTTTCAAAAGAGGAAATTCAAATGGCCAACAGACACATGAAAAAATGTTCAAGATCACTAGCAATCAGGGAAATGCAAATCAAAACCACAATGAGGTTTCACCTCACCCTGGTTAGAATGGCTCACATTCAGAAATCTACCAACAATAGATGCTGGCGAGGATGTGGGGAAAAAGGGACACTAACCCACTGTTGGTGGGAATGCAAACTGGTTAAGCCACTATGGAAGTCAGTCTGTAGATTCCTCAAAAACCTGAATATAACCCTACCATATAACCCAGCCATCCCACTCCTTGGAATTTACCCAAAGGAAATTAAATTGGCAAACAAACAAGCTGTCTGCACCTTAATGTTTATTGCAGCTCAATTCACAATAGCTAAGACCTGGAACCAACCTAAATGCCCATCAAGAGTAGACTGGATAAAGAAATTATGGGACATGTACTCTATAGAATACTATACAGCAGTCAAAAACAATGAAATAGGTCATTTGCAACAAAATGGAGGAATCTGGAAAACATTGTGCTGAGTGAATTAAGCCAGTCCCAAAGGGACAAATATCATATGTTCTCCCTGATCAGTGACAACTAACTGAGCACCAAAGGGGAAACCTGTTGAAGTGAAATGGACACTATGAGAAACAATGACTTGATCAGCCCTTGTCCTGACTGTTGATGTACAATTTAATACTTTATCCCTTTTAGTATTTTTTTTTTGTTCTAATACTATTGGTTGAATTCTGTAATTAACACACATTTATTCTTAGGTGTTTAAATTTAACTGAAAAGTGATCCCTGTTAAATGTAAGAGTGGGAATAAGAGAGGGAGGAGATGTACAATTTGGGACATGCTCAATCGGACTTGCCCCAAATGGTAGAGTTAGAAATGTGCCAGGGGATTCCAATACAATCCCATCAAGGTTGCATGTACCAATGCCATCTCACTAGTCCAAGTGATCAACTTCAGTTCACAGTTGATCACACTGATAGGTCTAAGAGTCAAAGGGATCACACAAACAAGACTAGTGTCTGCTAATACTAACGGATAGAATCAAAAAGGAAGAGAACGATCCATCATGGGAAGTGGGATACACAGCAGACTCATAGAATGGCAGATGTCCTAAACAGCACTCTGGCCTCAGAATCAGCCCTTAAGGCGTTTGGATCTGGCTGAAGAGCCCATGAGAGTATTTTAGGCATGGAAAGCCAAGACACTCTGGCAAAAAAAAAAAAAAAAAAAAAAAAAAAAAAACCTAAAAGAAAGATCTCTGCAAGTGAGGAAAAAAAAATCTATTTTCAATTACCTTTATACACAAAAGATTAACTCTATACTAAGTAAAGAGTTCAACAAATAGTATGGGGAAAAAACTGTTCCTCAATAGTTTTTTATTTCTCTTTTGATTTCATATATGACCCACTGTTCATTTAGGAGCATGTCATTCAGTCTCCATGTGTTTGCATATGTTCTAGAGGTTCTTGAGTTGTTGATTTCCAATTTTGTTCCATTGTAGTCAGAGAAGATGCATGGTATGATTTTGATTTTTTTGAATTTGCTGATACTTGCTTTATTACCTGGCCTGTGGTCTATCCTATAAAAAGTTCCATGCACTGGTGAAAAGAACATATATTCTGCAACTGTAGGATGAAAAGCTCTATAGATATCCCTTAGCTCCATTTGGTCTGTAGTATCGATTAACTGTTTCCTTGCTGATTTTCTTCCTGGTTGATCTGTCCATTGCTGAAAGTGAAGTATTGAAGTCCCCCATTACTATGGTATGGGAGTCTATGTCTTCCCTTTAGATCCACGAACATTTCTTTTAAATAGCCAGATGCCCTGTAATTAGGTGCGTATATGTTTATTATAGGCACATGTTCTTGTTGAATTGATCCCTTAATCATGCATAGTGCCCTTCTTTGTCTCTTTTAACAGTTTTTGTATTAAAGTCTGTTTTGTCTGATATTAGGCTACATCAACATCAACTCTTTTTGCGTGCATTTTTGTTGGTGAGATGTGTGTCTTGTGGGCAGAAAATAGATGGGTCTTATTTTTTAATCCGTTCAATCTATTTGTTTTAAGATTTTATTTATTTATTTATTTGAGAGGTAGAGTTACAGACAGTGAGATGGAGAGACAGAGAGGTCTTTCCTCTACTGGTTCACTCCCCAAAAGGTCGCCACCAGTAGGAGCTGGGCTGGTCCAAGACCAGGAGCCAGGAACTTCTTCCAGGTCTCTGACGTGGGTGCAGGGGCCTAAGTACTTGGGCCATCTTCTACTGCTTTTCCAGGCCATAGTAGAGAGCTGGATCAGAAGAGGAGCAGCCAGGACTAGAACCTTTGCCCATATCGGGTGCCAGTGCTGTAGGTGGAGGATTAACCTGCGCCACAGCACCAACCCCAGTCTGTATTTTTTAACTGGAGAGTTGAGGTCATTTACATTCAGGGTGACTATTGATAAGTAATATCAATGGCCTTGCTGTTTTTCCATAAATATTCCTATTATTTACTTAGGATTTCCTTTGTACTTTTACTGGGAAATTTTCTGCCTTCACCTTCTTTCATAGTGATGACTTGTGTTTCTGTGTGTAGCACATCCTTAAGCATCTTTTGTAAGGCTGGATGAGTGGTGACAAATGCTTTCAATTTTTGTTTGTTATGGAAGGTCTTTATTCCACCTTCATTCATAAATGAGAGCTTTATGGGGTACAGTATTATGTGTTGGCCGGTTTTTTTTTTTCTTGGAATATATCTTGCCGTTCTCTGCTAGCCTGTAGGGTTTCTGAAGAGAAGTCAGCTATGTCTAATTGGAGATCCTCTGAAAGTAATCTGGCATTTCTCTCATACATGTTTTAGGATCTTTTCTTTGTGTTTTCTGTGGAGAGTTTGACTACAGTGTGTCATGGTGAAGAGCTTTTCTGGTCATATCTATGTGCTTTTCCTACTTGGATGCCCCTTTCTCCAAATTAGGGAAGTTTTCTGTAATTATTTCACTAAAAAGGCCTCCTAATCCTTTCTCTCTTTCCATGCCTTCAGGAACTCCTAAGACCTGTATGTTTGGTCATTTGATAGTATCCCTTAGACCTCCAACACTGTTTTTTAGTTTTCTTTTGTTCTGACTGTAAAATTTCCAGAGATTTGTCTTCCAACTTGGATATTCTTTCTTCTGTCTCACTGAGTCTCCTCTTAAGGCTTTCCACCACATTCTTTATTTGTTCTGTTGAATTCTTCAATATTTCATTTTGATTTCTCTTTAAAATCTCGATTTCATGAGAAAATTTTTCTTTCATGTTATGTATGGATTTCTTTAGTTCGTGGATTTGCTTCTAATTACTTCTAAGTAATCCTATGATCAATTTTTTTAATTCCATTTCTGGCATTTCTTCAATCTCTTCATTTTCACATTGTAGTATTGAAGTTTTGTGTTTCTTTGAGGACATCATGTTGTCTTCCTTATTCTTGTTTCTTGAATTGCTGCATTTGTTTTTAGGCATTTGTGGAAATACTTGTTATTTTTTTTTTTCCCCTGTGATGGCTTTTATCTTTGGACTATGCCTCTGTGACTTAGTGGAGTGTGTGCTCTTTCAGTGAATACCCTGAGGTATGTGCTGGATGTGGCAGGGAGCTCTGTTCAGTGCTGCAGGGTGAGGGGAGTGTCTAAGTTGACTCACAAATTGGGCGTGGTAAATCCCCCCCCCCCCCAGAAGGGAGGTTTGTTCAGCTTTGAGATAGTCTCATGCTTACCACCTCTCCTCCGTGGAGACCAATGCCTGGGCGCTGTCCCCAGTGGATACAGTATTCTTCCACGCTGCCACAAGAATCACATAAAGGATCTGTGCAGCCCTTAGTGTGAGCACAGATCCTGAAGCATTGACCCTCACCAGGAATCAGGGAGCCTGGAGTGTGTGGAGCCGCCCACAGTGACTACGCAGAGACCCAGCCACACCCAGCGCTCTCCCACACAGCCACAATGTTTTCACAGACCTAGCACACAAGACTCCCACAGTCGTGAGCTTCCAGCCCCCATCAATTCTCCCAAACAGACGCAAGCTGGCATAGCTGTAACGTATGTCCAAAATGGCGCCTGCCCACCCTCAGAGGACACCAGTGCTGGGTGATGGGAAAGAGAGAAATGTGTCCCCCTTTTATTCCCTGTAGGTTGGTAGGTATACTGTCCCCAACAGGGCTCCAAGCCAGACTCACACCAGGCTCTTCCTGCAGCTTTATCGCCGGTGGCTTGGGCTGCTGCAGTCTGGTCTCACCTCACTCTCCAAAGCTGGTGCTGAGGCTTTTGACTCCTGGGATCTTTAAACGTGTGTGCCCATACCCTCCACATAGATCTAAAGTGGCCCTCTAATTTGCATGGAGTTTGCTCTGCTGTTCTCTCCCTAATTCTTCCCTGAGGTTACACTCTCTTCACTTTTTTTTTTAACTGTGGTCCCCTAGACTGGACTGGTAAGCTCCCTCCCTATTCTGCTATCTTGGTGTCTCCTCTGGAATACTATTTAGTTGTTAAAAATAATGGGCTGACTCTAAATGTACTGATGACAGAATGACTTGTTTGATATACTAAGTGGGAAAAGAAATGTTTTCTGTACTCAGATTATTTTTGGAAGGATAAATAAAAAGTTGGAAGCAGTTGCAGTTTCTCAGGGAGGGAAACTATAGGGCACTGAGGTTAGGCTAGAATGAAATAGCTGTCAGCTGCATACATTTTTGTGTACCTTTTGAAATTTGCGATTATATATATATGTGTGTGTGTGTTTACATATTTTGTGTATATCTACATAAATATTTATTTTAAAAATTCTGTAGTTGATTCTGATACATAGTTAAAAGTTTGGCCAGTGGTTTATTCATAGATCATTGGTGTTCCACATCTATAAATATTCATAGGCCTACAGGCCTAGCAACATGGGTGTTACTGGGAAGCTTTTTAGGAAAGCAAAATCTAAGGTTTCTATCCCAGACCTAATGACTCAGAATCTGCATTTTAATATGCTTCCCAGGTGATTCAAAAGGCACTTTCAAGTCTGAGAAACCATATTTTAGATCAACCAGCTAAAGCAATTAGGTAACTCAACCACTTGGCTTGACATGCAATATTCTTTCTATGTTCTTTTAAGTAATATTAATAATGTTACCACATACATATTGTACCTGTTTCTCAGAAATCCAAAGCACTGTACATTTGCTGCTAGGTGCTTAATACTCACTACTGCTCAAAGCAGCATTTTCCAAAGTGTGCGCTGAACCAGGAACTTATGTTTTAGAGGGTACTAATAATATCTGTAAAAGGTTTCTCTGGTCAAATCAATTTGGGAAACATAGAGTTAAATGAAAGTGAACAGTTTTATTTATTGCAGGACTGTTCAGAGATTTGACCAAGGAATCCTTTTTTTTTCTAGGACTATCTCTCAGGTCTTTTGGTCGGTGGAACACACTTTGAGAAATGCCTGATTTAGAGGAAAGAGCACCACTGGCTTTGGAATCCTTGGCAAGTTACCTAACTTCTCCAAATATCAGTTTTCCTAACCTTAAACTGGGGATAATAATACTTGCCTTGGTGGTGGTGTGAAGAATAAATGAGAGGTATATAAAAAGTTCAGCTTAAAATTTGATATCTAATAACTGTTCAATTGATAGTTATATTACGTAGGTTATATGCTTCATGTACTTCAGTTATGCTTATAGTTCATTTCACCTTTCCTTACTGTGCTCATCAGAAAGAGAGAGAGGAGAAGGTCAAATAATTTATTCTGATATAAAATGTTGTCAGCTTTATTAAAAGGTTTGATGTTCAAAATAAAACTACTAATTGATATGGGAATCATTAGCAAAGTTACTTTCTTTTCCTCTCATGTATGAGCGTTAATAAACTCATTTATATCTACCGAATTTTTATTAAAACAAATCAATAAGAAATGATATCAAACTCATCTTAAAAAGTCTGACATATTATATGGTATGTTATCAAACTATTTTAATTTTCCTTTTTTCTAGTCAATAAATTGATTGCACAAGAAGGACCTTCCTTTCTACAAATGCGAATAAAACATTTATTGAAATCTAACTGCATCCCCCAGGCTACTGCTTTATCAAAACTATGTGCAGAATCTAAAGAAATTTCAAATGTATCATCTTTTCAGCAAGCCTATATCACATGTTTATGTTCCATGCTCCCTAATGAAGATGCTATTAAGGAGGTAAGTAAGTAACTGTTACCATTCATGCCTGCTGTGAAAATTAATAGATTTTGATAATGTTTTATGACTATTTTTTCCCATCTGAATGAAAACTAAGACCTTTTTTTTTTTAGGGTACCAAAATGTACCATTTCAGTTATATATCTATTACATAGATTGAATATAAAGTTAGGTTTTATCAGTGGATTTGAAAAGCAGGTAATTAAAGGATATACAAATGTATGTTACATGTTTGAGTAATGGTAGGTTGTGAAGTCTTTGAATGTGAAAGTTGTTTTTAAGATTTATTTTATTTGAAAGGCAGAATAGGGGGAGGTGCTGTGGCACAGTGACTTAGGCTGTGGCCTCCAGTGCCAACATCCCATATAGGTGCCAGTTTGAGGCCTGGCTGCTACACTTCTGAGCCAGCTCCCTGCTAATGCGAAAGCATCAGTAGATGAACCAACTGTCTGAGTTCCTTCTGGTAGATCTAGAAGAAGCTCCTGGCTCTTGGCTTCGGCCTAGAACAGCCCTGGCCGTTGATGGCCGTTTGGAGAATGAACCAGCAGATGGAAGATCTCTCTGTAACTCTGCCTTTCAAATAAATAAATAAATCTTTAAAAAAGAAAAGAAAAGAAAAGAAAACAAAGGCAGAGTGGCAGAGTGAGACAGAGAAAGTAAGAATTCCTCAATCCACATATTCATTCCTCAAATGGCTACAATGGCTGGGCTGGCCAGGCCAAAGCCAGAAGAACTCCATTTGTGTCTCCCACATGGATGACAGGGGCCCAAGTACTTGAACAGTCTTCTGCTTTCCCAGGTGCATCAGCAGGGAGCAACCAGAACTCGAACAAATGGACCCAAAGGGGATGCTGGCATCACAAACAGCATATTAAACTGCTGTGCCCCAGTGCTGGCTCCGTAAACTTGTTTTTTCTTCTTAGATCAATGATTTTACTATGTTTGAGAAGTGCAGAAATTGTTAACAATGGTGTTAAAGGGTAAGCTAAAGAGAGTGGCACTTAGTTTTAGTCTAACTTACTCTATTATGCATTTAACTCTGTATGCAGGCAAGTATAGGACTTTAGACCCCAGGACTATAGTTTGACCAATGTTTAAGTAGCCAAAACTGGATACCATGGAAAATAACAAAGTGATTGAGTTTTTGAAAAGCTGTTTTATCAGTCTGATAGTAACCTTCTTTAAACGTGAATCATTTCTCTTAGAAAAGTTGGAACTAATTTTCTCTATTAGTTTCAGTAAATTTTTTTTTTTTTTTTTTTTTTTTGACAGAGTGGACAGTGAGAGAGAGAGACAGAGAGAAAGGTCTTCCTTTGCCGTTGGTTCACCCTCCAATGGCTGCCGCGGCCGGCGCGCTGCGGCCGGCGCACCGCACCGATCCGATGGCAGGAGCCAGGAGCCAGGTGCTTTTCCTGGTCTCCCATGGGGTGCAGGGCCCAAGCACCTGGGCCATCCTCCACTGCACTCCCTGGCCACAGCAGAGGGCTGGCCTGGAAGAGGGGCAACCGGGACAGAATCCGGCGCCCCGACCAGGACTAGAACCCGGTGTGCCGGCGCCGCTAGGCGGAGGATTAGCCTAGTGAGCCGCGGCGCCGGCCTCAGTAAATTATTTTTAAAAATTAGGAATGCCTAGGCTTTAGTTTTAGTTCATCATCAGCCTTTAATTCCCTCACCTGCCACTCAGAACTGATACATGAATTATCATTATCTCTCCTTTGCATACACTCTTATTTCCTCTGCTTGATTGTACTTGTTCAACTACCAGTGTCCTGGTTATCCATAAATCTCCATCTGCTCCTCTTTTCTCTACTGTGTCATCAGTTTCTCCCTCTCTGTTGTAACCATCCCACAGCACTTATATTTATGTAATTTCTGTAACCTCCCACAGCTGTTATTTCTTTCATCAGTAATACAGCCTGCTTCTTCCAGTTACTGTCCTATTTCTCTTAGAACCTTCTCAGTATTGTTTCTTGAATGGATTGTCTAAATTTACTATTCTTTAAAATTTTTATTTATTTATTTATTTGAAAGAGAGAGAGAAACAGACTGAGATATCCTGTCTGCTGGTTCACTGCTTAAGTGCCTCCAACAGTCAGGCTGGACCAGGCTGAAGCTAGGAGCTGGGAACTCAGTCTGAGTCTCCTGTGTGGGTGGTGGGAACCCAAGTACTTGAGCCATCACCTGGTGCCTTCCACGATACCTATCGGCAGGAAGTTGGAATTAAGCGAGAATTGGACAGGGTTGGCGCTGTGATGTAGTAGTGGGTAAAACTGCCGCCTGCAGTGCTGGTTTCCCGGTTCAAGTCCCAGCTGCTCCACTTCCAATCCAACTCTGCTATGGCCTGGGAAAGCAGTAGAAAATGGCCAAAGTCGTACCCCTGCAGCCACGTGGGAGACCTGGGAAAGCTCCTGGCTCCTGGCTTCGGATCGGTGCAGCTCCAACCATTGCAGCCAATTGGGGAGTGAACCAGCTGATGGAAGACCTCTCTCTCTCTCTCTGCCTTTCCTCCTTTCTCTGTGTAACTCTTTCAAATAAATAAATAAATCTTTAAAAAGAGAGAAAATTGGAATGTGAACCCAGGCAATCAAATTTGTGATGTGGGCATCCCAAGTGAAGTCTTAATACTACCAAATGCCACCACCACATTTACTATTGGACTGTTTTTCCCCTAAGACATTATAATATGACATTTGCCCCTGCCAGTCTACTAGATCATTAAATCTTATGTTAACTTTTTAGTTTGTTGCCTTGACAAAGCTTTTCACTTGGTTTCTAGGGTCTACTTAACTCTTCACTGATAGCTCCTTTTCATTTCTATTTTGCTCTTTGATAAATATTGCAATATTCAATGACCCTGTCATTGGGTCACATCTTTTTCTTTTTTAAAGATGTATTTTTATTTGAAAGGCAGAGTTACAGAGAGGCAGAGGCCTAGAGAGAAAGGTCTTCCATCTGCTGGTTCACTTCCCATATGGCCAAAGCAGCTGAGCCTAGGCCAGGTTTCCCATGTGATTGGTAGGGACTCAGACACTTGGGCCATCTTCTGCTGCCTTCCCAGTTGACATTAGCAGGGAGCTGGATTGGAAGAGGGGCAGCCAGGACTGAACTGATCCTGTGATACAGGATTCTGGCATTGTAGGTGGTGGCCACAACATTGGCCCCTAGGTTACCTCTTTTTCTGCCTTCAGTGATCTCATTTTGCCTCGTGGTTTTTCAGTACCTACTGTGGTCCGATCCCATATGTTTTCTCTCCAGCCCCTACCTCTCCTCCTAACTCAAGGCTCATAGCTATTGCCTAATTATTGTCTCTGCCTATGTGGCTAATAACATGTCATATGTAACATGCCATAACTATTGCTCTTGGTATTAGGATTTTGTTTTTATGAGTTGTCTATTTAGTCAGTTGCCTTCCAACTGTGTTCTCTGTGTTGGAGGTAGAAGGGGTAATGAATAACTGACTACCACTTTTTTTCTTAGTCCTTACGGTGTTTTATGCTCTGTGCTAACTACTTTATGTGCTTTGTCATGTTTAATCTTTACAGCAACTCTGAGGTAATTCCATTGTATTAATGAGGAAAGAGAGCTCAGATTCAGTAATACATTCCTGGTTACAAAGTTAAGATGAGTAAGCTGAGATTCAGACCTGAGTTGGTTTTTGTTTTTGTTTTTTTTTTTTTTTTGACAGGCAGAGTGGACAGTGAGAGAGAGACAGAGAGAAAGGGCTTCCTTTTGCCATTGGTTCACCCTCCAATGGCCGCTGCGGCCGGCACGCTGCAGCCAGCGCATCAAGCTGATCCAAAGCCAGGAGCCAGGTACTTATCCTGGTCTCCCATGCGGGTGCAGGGCCCAAGTACTTGAGCCATCCTCCACTGCACTCCCTGGCCACAGCAGAGAGCTGGCCTGGAAGAGGGGCAACCGGGACAGAATCCGGCGCCCCGACCGGGACTAGAACCCAGTGTGCCGGCGCCGCAAGGTGGAGGATTAGCCTATTGAGCCACAGCGCCGGCCCAGACCTGAGTTTTACTACCAGTAATATTAAAGACACAAAATAATGAATATTGCCCTCATTTTTGTGTGCAGAAGTGTTCATATCTCAAATGCCATGTTAGACTTTAGATGTAAGATGGATACAGAAGCCTGTGGACTGACATACTTGCTCTCACTTATAGCCTCTATATTCTTTTCTCCTCAAAACTAACCAGAGTAGTCCCACTAAAACTTAAGTCAGACCATTCCACTCCTTTATTTGAAACCATCCGGCAGCCTTCCATCTTCCTCAGAATGAATCCTTAAGTCTTTATTCTGTGTGCCGTGATCCTGGGCTACTATAACTTAATACTCACTGCTCTCCAGCCACCTTTTCTTTGTTGTTCTTAGAACAAACCAAGCACGATTCTTGCTTAGAGGTTTTTTATTTGTTTATTTATTTTTGACAGGCAGAGTGGACAGTGAGAGAGAGAGACAGAGAGAAAGGTCTTCCTTTGCCGTTGGTTCACCTTCCAATGGCCGCCGCAGCCGGCGCGCTGCAGCCAGCGCACCGCGCTGATCCACTGGCAGGAGCCAGGTACTTATCCTGGTCTTCCATGGGGTGCAGGGCCCAAGTACTTGGGCATCCTCCACTGTACTCCCTGGCCACAGCAAAGAGCTGGCCTGGAAGAGGGGCAACTGGGACAGAATCCGGTGCCCCAACCGGAACTAGAACCCAGTGTGCTGGCGCTGCAGGCTGAGGATTAGCCTAGTGAGCCGTGGCGCCGGCCTGCTTAGAGTTTAATACTTGCTGTTTTCTCTGCCCAGAATGTCCTTCCACAAGATGAAACCTTCCTCATTGTCCCATCTAAAATAATGCCCTACTTCCTGCTATACCCTCTTTTCAGTAAATATCTTCTGTAATTATTACAGATATTAAGCCTCCTAAAATGACTTCATAGCACATGTTACTAATTCCCTTGGGTGTTATTTGTGCTTATTCTCTGTTTCTTCCTACCCAGTTATAAACTGTGTATGAATGGAAACACATTGTTCATTGCTGTATCTCTACGTTCTAGAAGAATTCTTAGCCATGTAGGCACTCAGTACTCATTTATTGAATGAATAAAAAGTTAAGCCCCAGCCCTTGGTATTTTCTTACTAGGATTTCTAGCTTCATTACATAAATTATGACCAGAATATGAAGCTGAAACATTCCATTCATGCTTTTCAAATTTTAAAATTTCACTTGGAGGGCTTTATTTTCCCTAAGGATTTACTTATTTATTTATTTAATTTGGAAGAGTTTACAGAGCGAAAGGGACTCACAGAGAGAAAGTGTTTCATCCACTGATTCCCAGATAGGTATAATGATTAGAGTTGCCAGGCCGAAGCCAGGAGCCAGGATCTTGGGCTGTCTTCCACTGCTTTTTCCAGGCCATTAGCAGGGAGCTGGATCAGAAATGGAGCAGCCAGTACTCAAACCAGTGTCCATATATGTTACCAGCTTTGCAGCTGGCAGCTTTACCTGATACACCACAAAGCCAGTCTCAGGAGTTCTTTTTTTTAAAAGGTAGACTGCTGGGGCTGGGGCTGTGGTGCAATGGGTCAATGCCCTGGCCTGAAGTGCTGGCATCCCATATGGGTGCCAGTTCGAGACCTGGCTGCTCCACTTCCAATCCAGCTCTCTGCTATGGCCTGGAAAACAGTAGATGATGGCCCAAGTCCTTGGGCCCCTGCAACCACATGGGAGACCCAGAAGAAGCTCTTGGCTCCTGGCTTCGGATCGGTGTAGCTCTGGCAGTTACAGCCAATTGGGGAGTGAACCAGCAGAAGGAAGCTCTCTCTCTCTCTCTCTTTCTTTCTCTCTCTCTCTCTCTCTGTGTAACTCTGACTTTCAAATAAGTAAATAAATATTTTTTTAAAAAAATGAATAGGCCGGCGCCGTGGCTCACTAGGCTAATCCTCCGCCTGCGGCGCTGGCACTCTGGGTTCTAGTCCCGGTTGGGGTGCTGGTTCTGTCCTGGTTGCCCCTCTTCCAGTCCAGCTCTCTGCTGTGGCCCAGGAAGGCAGTGGAGGATGGCCCAAGTCCTTGGGCCCTGCACCCGCATGGGAGACTGGGAGGAAGTGCCTGGCTCCTGGCTTCGGATCGGCGCAGCGTGGCAGCCATAAGGTAGAGTGCTGAGGGTGCAGGGCAGGTGGCAGTGGTGGAGATAGAGCTCTTCCATCTGCTTGTTCATTCTCCAAATGCCCACAACAGCCAGGGCTGTGCTGGGCTGAAGCTAGAACCCCTGAACTCCCTTCAGGTTTCTCACATGTGCCGTAGGGGCCCAAGACACTTGAGCCATCATCTATTGCCTCCTGTGATGTGTTAGCAGAAATCTGGATTGTAAGTGTAGGAGCCAGGACTTAGCACTCTTATATGTGATGTGGTGGTGGCTTACCTGTTGAATCAAAATGCCTGCCTATGGAGATCTTTTTGAATCCTAAAATTGCAGTTCATATTTTTCTCTAAATTGTGGGACATGGTGAAACTAAGTATAGTGCTATGATTCAGATTTCTGCATATGATTGAATCATAGATTGATGCTTGAGTTGGTGATTGTTCTAGATGCCTAATACCCTGCTTAGCCCAAGTCATGTCTACCCTTTGTGAGAAGCTTTAGTCAGATTCTTTGTTGAAATCTGAGATACTTCTCTGTAGCCAAAATGATTCTAGGAATTTGTGATTCCATTCTGGCTCCTGGTATCCTCTCCTTTGTATCAACTTTGGTCTGCAAGTTCTCACAAACTCTTTATTCCAGGATTTTGGGTTAGCAACATCCCATTGGGAAACCATGTAACCTTTGCACATTGAGATTTAGCCATCATTTGAAGTGAAGGGTTTGTGTAGGCAGAGATTTTGTGTGTGGATAGAATTGCAGAATGCTGGTTGTCTGTGTGTTGGGAAATGGCCATACAGAGGAGCCCCTGATATAGGATACAGACATGTAATAGCCAGTTGTTGCCTATAAGGTGGGCAAGAGTGGGTAGTTTCCCCAACCATTGATTGAAGCTATGCCTCACAGCCTCACTAATAATTTTTTGGGTGTTCTTTCCATGGAGAAATCAAAGGATAAAATAATTAGCACTGCCTGTCTTTTCAGACTTCCCACTTCAACCTTAAAAATAGTTATAGAAAACATTTATTGAGCACTTGCCTATTCTAAGAACTGTGCTATGTGTTTTAAATGTGTTGGCATCTAATCCTTATAAAAATCCTACGAATAGGATAGCAATTAACTGAGACTCAGATTATATAACTGACCCACTAAATGGTGGACTCAGAGTTTGCTTTGCTTTGCACATATCGTTCTCATCCACACACGTCTTCTTATTTAAGTTTTCCAAACCTTCTGTTATGAGTGTCTGGCTCTTCCCCAGTTCTGGCTCTTAATTAGAATAGAATTCTTCCGAAGAGGGGTTTCTCTTGTTTTGTTTGCTCAGAGAGGAAACTTAAGCAGTCACATTTGTGACTCTTAAGTCAGGAAACATGCTGGCTGGCTTATTACGAGACTAGATCTGCCAGAGAACAAAGGCAAAGTGTGCTTTTTCACAAAATGTCTAGAGAAGTACAAGCAGCAGTCAGAATTTGTAGGCTTGAATCTTGGCATTTAGTATCCATATGGCCTTAGGCAGGTAGCTTCATTCTTTATCCATAAAGTGGGCAAAGTGATAGTTGGTATCTCACAAGATAGCTGGGTAGTTCAAAAGTGGAAATAACTAAAGCATCAAACACGGTTCCTGGCATTTATAAATAGAGGCCTTGATGCAAGAATTTTTTAGGCCTAGGGTACAGAACTATGGAGGAGCAGTCAAGATTGATCAGAGATGAAATCTAAATTTGGACAGAAAAGAAGAGTTCTATACATAGAGATAGCCTCCTATGAATCTGTTCGTATTTTTTAAAGCATTTGAGGGGCTAACTATAAACCTGTAGACTAATATATTTATTTGCAGTTATTGAGTAGGGTAATGAGATACATACTGCTTACCTCTAGTAATAGCTGGATTATTGTGTGTTTGGGAAATGTAATCAGAGTAAGATGTAGTAGTAATGGCTGTTCTCAGCACCTGATATGTACCAGAAAAAGAAGGAACAGCAAAAATGCTACGCCTTGAATTTGGTACTGCCTCATCCTGTAACAACAAAAACTTTCCCTTTTATCTCTCAGCCTTTATTTAAAACTGTTTTGTTTCTAGTGTATTAGGCATTGGCAGATACAGAACAATATGTATGACCTTCTTTGCCAGAAATGGTTATAGGAAAATAAGTATTAAGGTATATGATGCTGCCTCTAAGCTCAGTAGAAGTGTAGGGACAGAGAATATCCACGTTGTGTGACATATAAGACTTGACATAAGAATTAATTGTTGAGTTGAACTTTTTTTAAAAGATTTATTTATTTATTTATTTGAAAGGCAGAGTTACAGAGAGGCAGAGAGAGAGAGAGAGGTCTTCCATCTGCTGGTTCACTCCCCAGATGGCTGCAACAGCCACAGCTATGCTGATACGAAGCCAGGAGCTTCCTCCTGGTCTCTCATGCAGGTTCAGGGGCCCAAGGACTTCGGCCATCTTCTAATGCTTTCCCAGGCCACAGCTGAGAGCTGGATCAGAGGTGGAGCAGCCGGGACTCAAATCAGCGTCCATATGGGATGCTGGCCCTGCAGAACGAGGCTTTAACCCACTGCACCACAGCGCTGGCCCGAGTTGAACTTTGAAATAATGGTGGAGTTTGGATGGATAGAAAAGATGATTTGGGGTTAACTGACTGATAGGTAAAGAAATTAATGTGTATTTTGCAGGGGCCCACTAGGGGATTCCCTGCCAAGACAGAATGGTATTGAAGTCTTATGAGAAGAAAGATCTGTTAGATTGGGGGAAAAAAAAAAACTTAAGAAGCTGTAGAGCATTTAGAGCTTACATTTGATAAAGTAGGAATTAGGAAGGCTTTGAAGGTAGGAAGTGGCATGACTAAAGTAAATTTTTTTTTTTTTTTTTTTTGACAGGCAGAGTGGACAGTGAGAGAGAGAGAGAGAAAGGTCTTCCTTTGCCGTTGGTTCACCCTCCAATGGCCGCCGCAGCCGGCGCACCGCGCTGATTCGAAGGCAGGAGCCAGGTGCTTTTCCTGGTCTCCCATGGGGTGCAGGGCCCAAGCACCTGGGCCATCCTCCACTGCACTCCCTGGCCACAGCAGAGGGCTGGCCTGGAAGAGGGGCAACCGGGACAGAATCCGGTGCCCCAACCGGGACTAGAACCCCGTGTGCCGGCGCCGCTAGGCGGAGGATTAGCCTAGTGAGCCACGGCGCCGGCCATGACTAAAGTAATTTTTTGGGAACATTAGAAAGAGTAGTATACATTAGGTTTAGGATGAGAGATTGGAGTGAGCAAGAGAGCAAAGGGGACTAGCTGACAGGACAAATGCAGAGAAGGATGTACAGAGATACCTTGCAGAGGCTTACAAGGCTTGTAGCCTGGAAGACTAGAAGAACTGTTGCTCTGTTACTAAGATGACAGAGAAGGAGTGAAGGGATAGGGAGGACGTGGAAAGGGAATCAGCTTTATTTTATAAGTAATCTTTCCTGGTTGTTTATAACAAGTCCAGACTAGAGTGCAGGTCACCTGGCTAGTCCTTTTCCCACTGTACCACTTATTTCTAATTGATAGGCAGTGATGAGCCATGTTGTTACTTGGAATATATTGGTAGTAAGTAAGTCATTGCATTCATAGTTATACATACATACAGGTATAATTTAAAGCATTTTTTATCATGATTGGGATTAATTTGTTAAATACATCAATGTAAAAACATTTAACACATTTATTTTAAAAGAGACTGACACCATCATAATTTCATTCGTCTCTGATCTAGTGACGGTTTCTTTTGCACGTGACAGCAGAATTAAAATCTGTAGTTTACTTTGGGAAAGTACTACGGAATCACTAAATGTTCTTTAATTGGAGTTTAAAGTCATCATGTGTTCAGAGGTTGCATAGTTACACATTTACTGTCTACTTCAGCTGAGTTCAGGAGGAGAGTTAAATTAGCTTCAGCAACAGCTGGGAATAAAGATACTTTGTATGTTGGCACCTGTGGGTCTCCCAGTAGCGGGTGTCTGTAATGGGAAACCTCTACTGGGGAAGTATAGCTAGACACATACAATTAAGATTAATTGACTAGGTCATCTGAAAGCCAAGATTCAGAACCCAATGTATAAAGAGTGAGTCCTTCCAGAAATGTAGGTCTGGGGGGTAGAAGAGTTCCTTGGAATCCTGGGGTTCAAGGTTTTAATACTTGATTAATACAGAATTGAGTGAGATGAAAATTTTTTATGAAATTTACAAATTTTACAGTGGCCTAGTATTCCAAATGAATATTTCTTAAAGGGAATATTTTTGCAAAGAATAAGCATTTCCACATATGAAATGAAGAATAATGTTTTAAACATGAAGCACTTACTTATTTTAAAGAGCCAAAATATCTGTTATCAGAGCTCTTGTCTGATGAGATAGGTATTCAGTTTAGTCTTGATTCCTGAAGAACTTCTGTATTCAGTTTCTGATGTGTTTGAGAGACAATAGCAAAGGCTTGTTTTTTTCTTTTGATGGAGAAAGGAAAGACAAATAGGATCTAATTTACTCACTAGTGTAACACCTTTGGGAATTGACACAGTCACTAGGAATAAACGATAAACAGAGCAAATACATTGAAATGGGACCCAAGGGGAATTCAGTTTGGGAGTAGAAGAAAAAGTAAACAAGAGCTTAAAAATTCCAGCTGTAGTTTAAATAAGAATCAGTATTAAGATAAATCTTTGAAAAGGAATAACTACAAAGTATTTAATTAAAATTGCAATTTAATATTTTTACTGTGTTCTCATATAGGCAGTAACATGCATGCTTAAGAAATACACAAATGGTAGAAAGGCTGTCTGACAACTTGCCTGTTTAAATATTATATTTTCTAAAACAGAGTTTTTTTAAAAAAGCTTTGAAGAGATGTCTTTCCAGGAGTTAATAAGCATCTGGATTTAACTTTTAATCACAGTTTAATGGATTATGTGTGAGTATTTTGGTATACATATAATTACACTGTAGGGTCATTATAGAGAGTCAATCAGAGACATAATTTTGAAGAATTCATAGGACATTTTAGGCGTCTCTCAGATACACAGTAGTAAAGTTTATGTAGAAGCACTAATGACCATTTATTTCTTTAAGGAACATGCAGGGGCCAGTGCTGAGGCGTAGTGGGTAAAGCTGCCGCCTGTAGTGGCGGCATCCCTTATGGGCGCCGGTTCGAGTCCTGGCTGCTCCACTTCCTATACAGCTCTCTGCTCTGGCCTGGGAAAGCAGTAGAAGATAGCCCAAATGCATGGGAGACCCAGAGGAGGCTCCTGGCTCCTGGCTTCAGATCAGCTCAGCTCTGTCCATTGCAGCCAGTTGGGGAGTGAGCCAGCAAATGGAAGACCTCTTTTTCCTTCTCTCTCTCTGCATAACTCTGACTTTCAAATAAATAAATCTTTTCTAAAAAAAAAAAAAGAAAAGTGTAAGTATCCATGTAAGGTATATTGCCTATCTGTGGTCTGACATTTCAAAGATTTATTTATTTGAAAATCAGAGTTACAGAGAGGGAGAGAGACAGAAAAATGGTTCATTTTCCAGATGACTGCAACGGCCAGAGTTGATCTGGGCTAGAGCCATGAGCTTCATCTGGGTTCCCTGTGTGGGTTGCAGGAACCCAAACACGAGGGCCATTTTCTGCTGCTTTTCGCAGGCCTATATGAGGGAACCATGATTTGGAAATGCAGCAGCAGGGACAAGAACTGGCACTCATGTGAGATGCTGGCATCACAGGTGATAACTTTACCACACCACACCACAACGCTGGCCCCAAGAAGGCTGACATTTTATTTTTTAAAGATTTATTTATTTGAAAGTCAGAGTTACACAGACAAAGAGAGGGAGAGGGAGAGAAAGAGAGAGAGGAGCTGTGCCTATCCAAAACCAAGAGCCAGGAGCCTCCTCCCAATCTCCCACATCGGTGTAGGGGCCCAACAAGTTGGGCCATCTTCCACTGCTTTCCCTGGCCATAGCAAAGAACTGGAATGGAAGTGGAGAATCTGGGAGTCGAACTAGCGCCCATATGGGATGTCGGCACTGCAGGCAGTGGCTTTACCCACTGTCATAGTGCTGGCCCCAAAGGCCGACATTTTAAAAACTAATGTGAAGCATTTTTTTCCAAGTGATGTCTGTGAATCTGATGTTTTTTCTAAAAGTAGGACCAGGATACTTGAAATGTAAGTTTGCTAACTGTAACTCCCACCTTTCTATTCTACAAGCATGGAAGTCAGGACTGTTACATGAAGAACTTGAAATCTTTTTTGATTCATTTTTGAAAAAATAAAACACCAATTTCAGTTTTTCAAAAATCTGTTAGAAAAAGTTATTGGCAGTATATATCATTAATGACACTGGTAGAAGACTAGCTTATATTGATAGTTTAAGCAGAAAAATATGCTGCCTCTACCCAGCTTCTCTTATGCCAGCTGGCTCCCTTTTACACCATTGGTATTCCCTGCTTCCTTTCTTTTATATTGAAGATAGACATTTTCTTTTAAGAGAAGTTTAGATTCATGTGTAATAGTTGGAAATATTACATTCTTTCAAAATACATCCACTGGAGTACTTGCTGGGCACTAGGGCTACAAAGATGGACAAGACACAGGGGCAAGAGACTTAGGGAGAGGTTTGATATAGTTATTACTGGAAACCAGGGAGTGAATGAGAATAACATTTTGGAACTCTTTAGAATGACAAAAAGCTTAAAACAACCTGAGGAGATTTTATAAAAAAAAAAAAAAAGAAGAAGAAGATAAATCTCAGTAAGAACAGGGAGCTTGGTGGTATTTTAGCTAGTCTTACTTCCCATCCTCTTTTCTAAAGCTCCACAGTACTCTTGAAAATGATAAGCATTGCAACTACAGTACCTGTGAAAAACAGCAACCTAGCAGCTATCTGAGGAGGCAGAATAGATTTGGAGTTCCCCAAAAGTTCATTTCTAGGAAATTGTAATTATTTGTTCTTGCCCCAAAGCTCCATCATCAGGACTTCTGTTTATTTGACTTAGAGTTCACTTGTGCCAGAAACGGTCTCCCCAGGATATTTGCCAGAAATAATCTCTGGTAATTATTTAACATAACAGTTGTCTGAGGAGGCATATCACCAGTTAGATTAATAAGATGTTGACCAAAAAAATTAAAAGGAAAAGCTGGGATTTGAGTTGTCCACAGGCAATTTTGATTTTTTGTTGTTGTTGTTGATTTGTTTTTGTTTTTAAGATTCATTCATTTATTTGAAAGGCAGGGAGAGACAGAGATCTTCCAACCACTGGTTTACTTCCCTGATGGCCGCAGCAGCCATAGCTGGGCCTGGCCAAAGGCAGGAGCCAGGAACTCCATCCAGGTCTCCCACATGGGTGGCAAAGGCCCAGGTACTTTGGCTATCTTCTGCTGCCTTCCTATGCACATTAGCCGGAAACTATATAGGAAAGCTGAGAGCCGGGACTCAAACCAGCACTCTGATGTGGAATGCCATTTTTGCAAACTGAGACTTAACCCACAGAGCCATAATGCTGTCTCCGCTTAAGGGACTTCAAAAAGCTCTGACTTATTTTTGAGACTTTAAAAGATGTTTCCGTGTATAGGTCTCTGCCTAAAAAGGCCCTCATCCCTCACCTCTGGTTTAGTGGAGGAGTAAGGGCAAGGCAGAGTTGTAAACTGCCTTAATTATTGAAAGCATGCCCCACCACACACAGAGCATCTCAACAGAAAGAGACTTATCTGTTCGAGGCATTTAAGGAAATGTCTATGTATATATATAGCCAGTCACTAAGCTAACTGAGCAGAGACTACAGTGATCACACCTGACGAATATGCAGATGTTACAGTATTGTTCCAGGGCCGGCGCGGTGTCGTAGTAGGTAAAGCTGCCGCTTGCAGTGCCAGCATCCCATATCGGGGATGACTTCGGATCAGTGTAGCTCCGGACATTGTGGCCAGCTGGGGAGTAAACCATCAGATGGAAGACTTCTCTCCCACTCCCTCCCTCCCTCCCTCCCCCACCCCCGCCCCTCTTTCTCTCTGTGTAACTCTTTCAAATAAATCTTTTTTTTTTTTTTTTTTTTTTTTTACAGGCAGAGTTAGACAGAGAGAGACAGAGAGAAAGAAAGGTCTTCCATTGGTTCACCCCCCCCAAATGGCCATCATGGCTGGCGCACTGCGCCAGTCCGAAGCCAGGAGCCAGGTGCTTCCTCCCAGTCTCCCATGTGGGTGCAGGGCCATCCTCCACTGCCTTCCCGAGCCACAGAGAGCTGGACTGGAAGAGGAGCAACCGGGACAGAATCCAGCACCCCAACTGGGACTAGAACCCGGAGTACCAGTGCCTCAGGCAGAGGATTAGCCTAGTGAGCTGCAGTGCCAGCCCAAATAAGTAAATCTTAAAAAAAAGGAAAAAAAAAAAAGATTTGTTCCAGAAAAATCACAGAACAAACCATAGAGAAATGAGTGAAATCTCATTTCTATAGTTGTCCTAATATATGAGGGTGCTTCAGAAAGTTCATGAGAAAATGGACAAAAGATAACATTATTTTGGTGCAAAAAATGTTGAAACCCATGTATAGATTTTTTTATAATAACATTTTCATGAACTTTTTGAAGAGCCTTGTGCATGGATTTCAAAATAAATGTCTTTTAATTCCATTTTTCCACAGTTATTGGAGTATTCTTAATATTAGTTAAAATATTGTCATTTGAGTGAGTGTTCAGTCTAGTGGTTAATATGCTGTTTGGGAAATCCACATTCTGTATTGATGTGCATGGGTCCAAGTTTCAGCTCTGCACCTGATTCCACCTTTCTGCTAATGTGAACCCTGATGGGAGCAGTGATAACACAAGTAATTAAGTTCCTGCCAGCCATTTGGGAGACCAGAATTGAGTTAATGGCTCCTGTCTTTGACTCCAACCATTACAGGCATTTGGAGATGCTTCCTCTGTTTGTGTCTTTATATGGTTCTGCCTCTCAAATAAATAAATTTTTCTTTGATTCCAGTTATCATGGGGCTGTGCGTAGTAGGCTAAGCCCCCACCTGCGGCACTGACATCCTATATGGATGCTGGTTAATGTCCCGGCTGCTGCAAAGAAAATAAAAAATCCCACTATCATACAAAGAAATACGATAATTCTTAACTCAGAGAAAAAAAGAAGCCAATAGAAACGTTTTTTGAGGAAGCATTCACACAGGATTCAGTAGACACAGACTTTTTTTTTTTTTTTTTTTTTTTAGCTTGCTTGAAAGGCAGAGAGACATAGACAGGCAGACAGTGTTCTCATCTGCTTGTTCACTTCCCAGTTAGGCAGAAGCTGAGACCCAGGAACTCATTCTAGTTCTCCCACATGAGTGACAGGCACCCAACTACTTTCATCATCACCTTCTTCCCAGGGTGAATATTAGGAAACTGTAATTGGGAACGGAGCTGGGATTTGAACTCAGGCACTCTGATATAGGAAGCAGACATCCCAGTGTCTTAAATGCTGTGCCAAATGCCTGCTCCTGGATAAAGAATTTAGATATGTTACTATAATGCAGTCAGTTCTTTCACTGCACCCTGAATTAGTGAATAATGAACCGTTGCTTCCAACGGAAATGCACAATTAGAGTCTTGTGAGCTTTTGTCCTTCAACCAATCCGTATATGAACTCTATGTGTATTTCTGGTTAAAACTACCTTATTAGATGTATATTGCTGCTTTATTTATTGAACTGATGGACAACTCATAACTCGTGAGCCCCATAACTCACACATGAACGGAGCTTGTCTAACACATGTTTTCTATATAAAGTGCATCATAGTCATGTATGTAGAAACATTAGCTCTTCAGCAGTACATTTGGGGTCTATGTTAAGTGGCAAGATCACTAACAAAAAGCATAGAAATGAGAAAAACATGGCATTAAATAGAATGCACTAAAGGACCATTATTTACAGTGTGGCAGCTAAAATTGACGGTAGAATGTCATCCTGTTGACTTCCGCTGGTAATGTCACATCAGGTGACTCAAATTTTTCACAACTCAGTGTATGTTCATGAATGATCACAAAAATGGTGTATTGACTTAGTAAGTCAGCTAATTCACATATACAGACTATAGATAATAAGGTCAATCTGTATATTTGAAGAACCAAAATAAACATGTCTGAAGTATTTTAAGCAGTATGAGAACAACATGTCAATAGATAGAGTATACCAGTAAAGAGGTAGAAATTATAAATACAAACCACATAGAAATTTTAGAATACAATTACTAAAGTTAATTCATGAGAAAAGTTCTTCATCAGATGGGTATTAGCAAAAGAAACAAACAACAAACTTGAATGGAGCAGGTGAGTTGAGGTTATCCAGTCTGAGAAATATAGAGTCCAAAATACATAAACTGACAGAATTGAAGGGGAACATCGATAAATATTATAGTTGGAGACTTATTAAGTACGCAGTTTTGATAATGGGTAGACAAAGAAATGGAAGTGACAAAGAAATGGAAGGTTTGAACACTTTAAAGCAACCTAGACCAACAGACATTTATAGGATACTCCACATCAGCTGGATATGTATTCTCAAATTCACATGGAGTAGTCTTCAGGATAAGCTATATGGGTAGGCCATAAACCTCAAGATATTTAAATGTTTTTATTTATTTGAAAGACAGAAATCTTCCATCTGCTGGCTTACTCCCCAAATTCTGGTTCAGTGCCAGCCAAAGCCAGGAGCCTGGAACTCAGCCAGAGCTCCCACGTGGGTGGCAAGAATCCAAGTGTTTAGCCATCGCACGTTGTCTCCTGTGGTGTGTATTAGCAGGAAACTGGAATTGGAAACAGAGCTAAGACTCAAACCCAGACACTGAAATGGGATGCAGGCACCTTAACTGCTGTGCCGAACACTCAACCCAACTCACTTCAGCACTCTGATGTGGGATGCTGGCATCACAGGTGACAGCTTAGCTTACTGTACTACAGTGTTGACCCCTACGTTTTATTTTGCTTTGCTTTTTAAGATTTATTTTTATTTGAAAGACATAGTGATGGAGGGGGGAGAGACAGAGCAAGATCTTCTATCTACTGATTTACTCCCCAGATGTTTGCAAGAGCCAGCAGTTGGCCAGACCAAAAGCAGGAACCAGGAACTCCATCTGGGTTTCCCACCTCGGTAGCAGGAAGCCAAGTACTTTGGCCATCATCTGCTGCCTCACAGGTACATTAACAGAAGTTGGATTGGAAGTCCATAGTTGTGAGGACCAAGCACTTTGATGTGTGATGAAGGTGCCCCAAGCAGTGCTCAGTCCACTGCGCCACTTTGCCTGCTCCTGAGTTCAGGCTTTGTTTTTAAGATTTATTTTATATGAAGATTTTAAAGATTTATTTTATACTTATTTTATATTGGAGAGACAGAAAAACAGTTTCCGTCTGCTGGTTCACTCTCCAAATGGCTGCAACGGCTTGGGCTGGGCCAGGACGTAGCCAGGAGCCTGGAACTATATCCTGACCTCACATGGGTGACATGGGTCCAGACACTAAGGCCATCCTCTGCCGTTTTCCCTGTCACATTAAAAGAGAGCTGGATCAGAAACTGAGCAGCCAGAACTTGAACTGGCATGCATATAGGATACTGGTGTTGCAGGTAGTGACTTAACCCAGTGTGCCTCAGTGCTAGCTCCTGAGCGCAGTTTTTGTGGACAAATTAGAATAGATGTGCTTTATGTCTGAGAATTTTAGTGTTATGTTAACCTAAGGATATAAATTTTCAAAATTGTCCTTGTCCTATCAGAATCAGGTTGAGATTCACACACTAAGAGTTTTCTGTTGCCTTCCTGAGTCTACCCATTTTTGTGGTTTCCCCCATCTCTCAATTTTTACCTCTTTGGGGGTCCCAGCATTTTGTGGAAAACATCAGTGCCAACTTCCTGTCCTCAGGTCCAGGCTTTGTTATCTTCTGTTCAAGACATAAAAACCGGCCGGCGCCGCGGCTCACTAGGCTAATCCTCCGCCTAGCGGCGTCGGCACACCGGGTTCTAGTCCCGGTTGGGGCGCCGGATTCTGTCCCGGTTGCCCCTCTTCCAGGCCAGCCCTCTGCTGTGGCCAGGGAGTGCAGTGGAGGATGGCCCAGGTGCTTGGGCCCTGCACCCCATGGGAGACCAGGAAAAGCACCTGGCTCCTGGCTCCTGCCATCGGATCAGCGTGGTGCGCCGGCCGCAGCGCGCTGGCCGCGGCGGCCATTGGAGGGTGAACCAACGGCAAAAGGAAGACCTTTCTCTCTGTCTCTCTCTCTCTCACTATCCACTCTGTCTGTCAAAAAAAATAAATAAATAAAAAAAAAAAAAAAAAAAAAGACATAAAAACCCTGCCCAGGGCTCACACTGTGGCATAGTAGGCTAAGCCTCCGCCTATGGTGCTGGCATCACATTTGGGTGCCAATTCGTGTCCCAGCTGTTCCTCTTCCAATCCAGCTCTCTGCCATGGCCTGGGAAAGCAGTGGAAGATGGCCCAAGTACTTGGACCCTTGCATCCACGTGGGAGACCTGAAAGAAGCTTCTGGCTTCTGACTTTGGATTGGCCCAGCTCTGGCCATTGCAGCCATTTGGGGAGTGAACCAGCAGATGGAAGACATTTCTCTCTGTCTCTCCTTCTCTGACTGTAACTCTACCTTTCAAAGAAATAAAATCTTTAAAAAACAAACAAAAAATAACTAGCCTCTTAGTTAATGAAATTATCAATGATTCAGCAAGTTAGGGCCATTTCCAAGTCACACTTTTCCCCCCTTGTGATTTCTTTTACTTTTCTGAGTGTTCAGAAAAGTTCAGAGTGTACTTTTGTTAGGTTTCACCCGGGGTTTCTAAGTACTTTGCCTCAGGAGATTTTCAGGTATGATTCTTATGCAACTCTTTGTTTTTATTCCTCATTCATACCCAGGGCTGGCAGGAAGGTATGTAGCCATTACATTTGGAATTCAGAGGATGAGATGTTATGTTTTCATCTTTGCCTTCCCAAATTTCTGGCATTAGCACCTTATGCCTTTATACTAACATTTTTTTTTAAAGATTTATTTATTTATATATTTTTGACAGGCATAGTGGACAGTGAGAGAGAGAGACAGAGAGAAAGGGCTTCCTTTTGCCATTGGTTCACCCTCCAATGGCCTCCGCGGCCAGTGCACCGCGCTGATCCAATGGCAGGAGCCAGGCACTTATCCTGGTCTCCCATGGGGTGCGGACCCAAGGACTTGGGCCACCCTCCTCTGCACTCCCGGGCCACAGCAGAGGGCTGGCCTGGAAGAGGGGCAACCGGGACAGAATCCAGCGCCCGACCGGGACTAGAACCCAGTGTGCCGGCGCCGCAAGGCAGAGGATTAGCCTAGTGAGCCGCAGCGCCGGCCTACTAACATTTTTAACATTGGTAAATTCAGATGCCACTGATTGTGTTTATGTGTGATTTATACTTTAGTATCCTTAAGTTCATCAGACTTTTGTTATGGAAGAGATTTTGAGAAGGGACAACTGTGAGAGAACGACTTAGGTTTTTCACTTTTATATCATGAATGTTTTTATAATTAGAAGAAATCTAATGAATAGAGGTTAATCAAACTAAACACTGATCTCAAGGGATCTCTTTTCAGTATATATTCAAATGAAAACAATAACACATGCTTGAATTTCCACCTAAAACTCCATGGATAAATTCCGTGTCTTTCATTCTTCCATTACCATTAGCCTATAAGGTGCCTTTACGGAAATCAGCAAAAAGTACCATACCTCCTGTCTCCTCTTTCATGTGGTTTGTTTGTTTGTTTGTTTGTTTGTTTTTTCCCAGAGGTGTGTCTTTTTTGGAGGGGAAGAGCCCCATGCCAAACTTTAGGGCTTGCTGAACCGCCTAAATGTCAGTCTGCACCAGTTTTTGGCTGATCTTTTTGTGCCATGCAAAGCGGCACAACTCTTGTTCAGGATGTCTTCCAGATAGTGTGCAGTTTAGTTCTGTCCTAAGGCTCTGATATTATTTAATTTTCCCTTCCATTCTCTGCCAGCTAAATGGTATCCTCCTTTATAGTTACATCAGATAACCACACCCTACCTTGTTCATCTAGACTCTGATAATCTCTTGGGGAGCAGTTTTCTTTGAAGTCTCCTTTATGTACCACAATCTGTGTTATTACTACAATCTTCAGTCTCCTGCTCCGTGTGTTTTTCTTGCCATTCATTTTGTGGCCACTAAGTAGTTTATCTTGTTATCTCTCACTCCAAAAAATATTTATTGATGTTCCCTATTTGCCTGGCACTGTTGTAACCACTGAAGATACAATAATGAAAGAAACAATTTGCCCTTGTGGAATTTATATCTAGTGTGAGACAGATGTAAATTAATACTTGATTATTTGGTGTATGTATTCTACACTTGTCTCAATAGCTATACAGTATAAATTCTCAGCATATAAATCATATTTGAAAACAGAAAATTGTTTGGTTTCAGTCCAGCACAAGGAAATTCCTGGATAGTCCTTGAAACTGTCAAAAGCTTATCAATTACCTTTATTTTAATTTACTTCAGGTGAGAAGTTTCTTAGCATAGATTTGATTTTTAGTGTGATCTTAGCTATTTAATTTTATTTCTTTTTCATATCTTTTTTATATTCAAGAAGGAACAGATATATAGAGCATAATGCTGAAATCCTCTTCAACTAAACAAATGTCAGATGTGTGCTTATTTCTGATGTGAAGATTCTGAGGCAGACACTTAAGGGAGATAAAAGTATAAAAGGAGTAGGCATTGTGGCACAGCAGATTAAACCACTGTTTGGGGGGCCAGCACCGTGGCACAGTGAGTTAATCTTCCGCCTATGGCACCAGCATCACATATGGGCACCGGTTCTAGTCCCAGCTGTTCCTTTTCCAATCCAGCTCTCTGCTATGGCCTGGGAAGGCAGTGGAAGATGGTCCAAGTCCTTAGAACCCTTCATCCACACGGGAGACTGGGAAAAAACACCTGGCTCCTGACTTCAGATTGGTGTAGCTCTGGCCTTTGCGGCTATTTGGGGAGTGAACCAACGGAAGGAAGACTTTTGCCTCTGTCTCTCTCTCTGACTGTAACTCTACCTCTCAAATAAATAAATAAAATATTAAAAAAAAACCACACCACTGCTGTTTGGGGTGCCTGCATCTTACATTGTAGAGCAGGTTTGAGTCTCAGTTAACTCTACTTCCTATCCAGCTTCCTGCTAAGGCTCCTAGGAGGCAGCACATAATGGCCCAAGTAATTGGGTCCCTGTTACCCATGTGGGAGACCCAGATGAATTTCTGGGTTCCTGGCTTTGGCCTAGCCCAGCCCCAGTTGCTGCAAGCATTTGGAAATGAACCAGTGAATGGAAGCTCGCTCACTCCCCACCCCCCCCACCCCACCCCCGGTCTCACTGTCTCTCCTGTTCCTTTTGTCATTCTGCCTTTCAAATCAATAAATCTTTGGGGTCAGCATTGTGGCACAGAAAATTAAGATGCTGCATGCAATGCTGGGATCCCATATGAGTGCCAGTTCGAATCTTGGCTGCTTCACGTGATCTACCTCCCTGATGATGTGCCTAGGAAAGCAGCAGAAGATGGTCCAAGTGCTCAGACCCTGCCATTCATGTGGGAGACCAAGATCAAATTTCTGGCTCCTGGCTTTGGCCTGGTCCGGTCCTGGATGTTGTGGTCATTTGGGAATGAAAGGTCTCTGTCTTTCCCACTCTCTCCTTGTAACTCTGCTTTTCAAATAAATAAATAAATATTTTTAAAAGTCTGTTTTCTGTTTCCAAGGGATTAAGAGTCCACAAGGACGGGCAAATAATAGACTTTAAAGAAACTCTGGCTTCAGTTTCTTTACTTGTGAAAATAATCAGATGTCTTACTAGTATAAAGTGAAAGTGTTCCCTTATCAGCTCAGTTAAATATATCCAAGGCAAATAAGTTCTTAAATTTGAAGGTTGTACAAAAACTGCACCATAAACTTTTCCTGCTTCTTTAACACAAACCTTGGAAGGAAATAAAATATTCAAGTTAATAGATAGTAATGGGCTGGCATTGTGGCACAGCAGTTTAAGCCTTGGCTTGTGATGTAGTATTCCCATATTGGAGTGCTGGTCTAAGTCCCAGCTGCTCCACTTTGAACCCAGCTTCCTGTTGATGTGCCTGGGAAGGCAGCAGATGACGACTCCAAGTACTTGGGTCCTGGCTTTGGGCTGGCTCAGACCTGGCTGTTGGGGACATTTGAGGAGTAAGCTACTAAATGATTCATTTTCTCTCTCTCTCTCTCTCTCTCTCTCTCTCTCTCTCTCTCTCCTTCACTTTTTGTCTCTGCCTATCAAATAAATCTTTTGGAAAATAGATTATAACAAAATAGTAAATGCTAACTAAAAGAATGTCAATATTTTGGTCTTGCTGGGGGATGTATAACATTTGGAGGAAGTTAAGGCTAGGGCAGTGGAAAATGGCCCAAGTGCTTAGGCTGCTGCACCCACATGGGAAACCCAGAAGAAGCTCCTGGTTCCTGGCTTCAGATCAGCTCAGCTGCAGCCATTCCAGCCATTTGGAGAGTGAACCAGCAGATGGAAGACCTTTCTCTGTAGCTCTGCCTCTCAAATAAATCTTTAAAACAAAAAAAGAAAGTTAAGACTAAACTTAATTTCAGACAGTGGTAGAGAAAGTTAACACTGGGCAGTGCAAGAACGTGGTTACCTGCAAACATTATAGTAGACTCAGAAGGCACTGAGATACTAGAAAAAGAAGTTCATCTACCCTTAAGGCTGGATTATCCTTAGCTATATTGAAATACTGTATTTTTCTTCCCTCAATACCATGCCCACCCTTACCCTTTAGGTCCCTGCAGTATTTTTCTTCCTCCCTGGAATGTTTTTCTCATTTTATTCTCCCCTTTCCATGGCTTATCCCTACTTGTTTTGTTGTTGTTTTAATTTTTTTTTTTTTTATTCGAAAGAGGTTTACAGACAGTGAGAAGAAGAGAGAGAAGGGTCTTCCATCTGCTGGTTCACTCCCCAAATGGGTGGCAGCGGTCAGAGCTGAGCCAATCCAAAGCCAGGAACCAGGAGTTTCTTCCTGGTCTCCCACACAGGTGCAGAGGCCCAAGCACTTGGGCCATCTCTGCTGCTTTCTCAAGCCATATCAGAGAGCTGGATCAGAAGTGGAGCAGTTGGGACTAGAACCGCTGCCCATATGGGATGCTGGTGCCACAGTGGGAGGACAGAGTGTGAGACAGATTTCTCATCTACCTGTTTACTCCGTAAATGCCTGCAAGGACTGGGCTAGGCAAAAGTCAGGAACTAGTAATTCCCTGCAAGTCTCCCATGTGGCTGGCAGGGGCCCAAGTATTTGAGCTATCATCTGCTGCCCATGAGGATGCATTAGAAGGAAGCTGGATCTGAAATAGAGTAACCAGGAGTTGGAGAGAAAGACCGACCTCTCATCCAGTGTGGCACAGTCCCTAGATGGCTGCAGTGGCCAGCACTAAAGCCAGGAGCTCCACCCAGGTCTCTCACTTGGGCAGCAGGGACCCAAATAGTTGGACCATCCTCTGCTACTCATCCCAGGCCATCAGCAGGGAGCTGGATGGGAAATAGAGCAGCCAGGACTCAAACCCATGCCCATGTTGGATGCCCGCACCACAGGCAGCAGCTTTACCTGTTATGCCGCAGTGCCAGCCCAGAGAAAGATGTATTTCTAAAGGGAGTTTTTTACTGTTTGAAAAACTCATGTAAACAAATTCAGAGTTGGTGAACTCAAGGGGCTTCCATAGCCTAGACAGCTCGTAGCAAGAGTCTCGGGTGATTGCTGACATCATAAATAAGAGTGCCAATTGTTAAATCAACAACGGGAGCCACTGGGTACATGCTCCCCACGTAGGATCTCTGTCCTTAATGTGTTTAACTGTGAAACTCAAAAACAACACTACTAGTCGAACAATACCCTATACCTGGTTCGGTTGTGTGAGTGCAGCCTGTTGAAATCCCTGCTTAGTATATACTAAGTTGATCTTCAGTATATGAAGGTAATTGAAAATGAAACGTGATGAAGGGCGGGATGGGAGAGGGAGTAGGAGAGGGGAGGGCCACGGGAGGGAGGGAGGTTGGGGGGGGAGCCACAACAATACAAAAGTTGCATTTTATATTCTACTTAAAACTATTGGTTGAACTCTAATTAATACACAATTACTCTTAGGTGTTTAATTAATGCTATAACTAGTACTCAAATAGTATTTTACACTTTGTGTTTCTGTGTGGGAGCAAAATGTGGAAATCTTTACTTAATATACACTAAATTGATCTGTATATAAAGATAATTGAAAATTAATCTTGATGTGAAGGGAAGGGGAGAGGGAGTGGGAGAGGGGAGCGTTGTGGGTGGGAGGGAAGTTATGGGGGGGAGGAAGCTATTGTAATCCATAAGCTGTACTTTGGAAATTTATGCTCATTAAATTAAAAAAAATTAAATTAGAAAAAAAAGAATAAAATTGTAATACCCTTAAAAAAAACCTCATGAACACAAAAGACTTTTTTTTCTTAATTTTGATGAAAAAAATGATATGATAGTATAGGATTTATATTTAAAAGAGCTTTTTAACTGCCTTTAGTCCCACTTGGCAGAAAGAGTAATTGTGTTATTTGTGATTCAGTGACCTGAATAAAATCAAGAGGGGAAAAAAGAAAAAGAAAGGAAAAAAAAAAAAAAAACAGAAACAAAAGATAGACATACTAAAAATGAAAGTAGCCTAAGGTTATTACTCATGCTTTGACTCATTTATGTGGTAGCAGTGTTCATCAATATTTTGTAAATGATACAAAAACTCTTTAAGCTGTATTAAAACTATATTCATATAGTGACTGTTCTCTTCTCTCTTTAATATTTTCTTATATGAAATGTTTATTCATTCCAGAAGATGTAGTCATTAGTCTTCAGAGGAAAATTATGTGTCTCTAATGTTTGCCTCATCAGTTATCAAAGATAGAAAATGCTATAAAGAAATATCATATATAACAAAGTTTATAGGAAAGTCACTCTTTTCTTTCTGACTTAGTCATCTTATTTTTAATAGATTGCAAAAGTCGACTGCAAAGAAGTACTAGACATCATATGTAATCTGGAATCTGAGGGTCAGGATAATACAGCATTTGTTCTTTGCACAACTTACCTTACCCAGCAGCTCCAGACTGCAAGTGTATATTGTTCCTGGTAAGTATAGTTTTTTATACTCTTTGTTAGCATATACTACTGTACTTAAGATTTATGTAAAACATTGTTTTCTTTCAAATTTAAAGTCTAGGCAAATTAGGTGATGACATATATATATATAAAATCTTGCCTCCAAGCAGTCATTAAATTAAAAATTTTCATTGGTTTAATCAAGTTAAACTGTAAAAGATTCCTTTTGCTTATCATACACATGGTTGTCTGTTAACTCCCAATGTGTGCCTCCCATGTTAAAGATAAAATTGTGCCATTGTGAAACCAACTAGTATTAGTTTTCCTTTTCATTTTTTAGTATATTCTGGTAGTTGCTCCCTCCTCTTATTTGGAAACCCATTAATAAAAAGTGTCAAATTAAATAGGTTGGCTCTAACAGTTTTGGGTCTGTTTAGGCCAGAGAAACAAACCTGATATATGAGAAACCTCAAAAATACAAGACTCTGTAAATATGTGTCAGATTAGTTATATGGATAATGTTATAGGAGATTAGAGAAAAGGGCTCACTGTACCCAAGAATTTAAGAAAGGAAGGAAGAAATGGTATTTGAGCTTTAATTTAAAGAACGTGTTGGATTTGCATGGTCTTGAGTGAGGAGTCCCAAGTATTTAAAAAAACTAAGGATAGGGACTGGCGCTGTGGTATAGTAGGTAAAAGCCTCTGCCTGTAATGCCAGCATCCCATACGGGTACTGGTTCAAGTCCCAGATGCTCCACCTCTGATCCAGCTCTCTGCTATGGCCTGGGAGAGCAGTAGAAGATGGTCCAAATCCTTGGGTCCGCGCCCTTGTGGGAGACCTGGAAGAAGCTCCTGGCTTCTAGCTTCAGGTCAGCCCACCTCTGCCCGTTGCAGCCATTTGAGAAGTGAACCAGTAGATGGAAGATCTCTCTCTCTCTCTCTCTCTCTCTCTCTCTCTCTCTCTCTCTCTCTGCCTCTGCCTCTGCCTCTCTGTAACTCCACCTTTCATATAAATAGTCTTTAAAAAAAGAAAAACAACTAAGGATAGCTAGAAGTTGGAAATAAGTGCTTTGTTTGTAGAATCAGCCTATAATTTCAGTCTTCCTTACTCTCTATCTGGAGCAGCTGTGTCTGTTTGTATAGTTTGTTGTTGCCATTTTATATGTTACTGTATTTTTTTTTTTTTTTACTTTTGTAAGATTTATTTATTTATTTGAAAGGCACAGAGAGAGAGATCTTCCATCTGCTGGTTCACTCCCCAGATGGCCACAGCGGCCATAGCTGTGTCGATCCAAAGCCAGGAGCCAGGAGCTTCATCTGGGTCTCTCACACGGGCACAGGGGCCCAAACACTTGGACCATCTTCCACTGCTTTCCCAGGCTACAGCAGAGAGCTGGATCGGAAGTGGAGCAGCTGGGACTTGAACTGGCGCTTGTATGGGTTCCAGCACTGCAGGCAGCGGCTTTACCCACTACACCACAGGACCGGCCCCTTGTATTTATTTTTGTTTGTTTTTTTAGATTGAAATATTGTAAGTTGTCTCTCCCAGTCCTCTTAATAATCATTACATGATGAGACAGTAGAGTATCACAGGGATCAGAGAATACTTGAGATTATCCCCAGTCTTGAGCCTAAAATGGTAGAACTAAAATTCAAGTACAGTGCATTTGTCTTGTAATTTAGTGCTTTGCTTCTATACATTTGTTTTTTGTGGCAGAGACCAAAATTCAGATTGTAGTCTTTTACTACCCAGTTCACTTTGCCAAAGTTGTATCTCCCATGAGGAAGAAGATAGTGGGCTAGAAACTTAAATATATTTTGTATAATCATTGTGGGTATTTTGTTAAGAAATCAAAACAGGGATGATGGTAAGCAAAAAGAATTATGAAGAAATCAATTAGAAAATTTCTTTTCATTGGGAAAGATCTAGAGATTAGAGATTTTAACAACATTAAAACAGATTTAGTTAAGAAGCAAATTCTTGATTTTTCTTTTTCTTTTTTTTATTTAAGATTTATTTTATTTATTCAGAGGCAAGAGCCAGTGCTGTGGCATAGTAGGTTAAACCTCTACCTGAGGTGCAGGCATCCCATATGGATGCCAGTTCCAGTCCCAGCTGCTCCACTATTGATCCAGCTCTCTGCTGATGGCCTGGGAAAGCAGTGGAAGATGGCCTACATCCTTGGGTCCCTGTACCCACATGGGAGACCCAGAAGAAGCTCCTGACTCCTGGCTTCAGATCGGCCCAGCTTTGGCCATTGCAGCAACCATTTGGGAAGTGAACCAGCAGATGGAAGATCTGTCTCTTTTTGTCCCTCTCTCCCACCTTCCCACCTGCTCTCTGCCTGTGTATAACCCTACCTTTCAAATAAATAATTTTTTTAAATGGCAGTGTTACGGAGAGAGACGTCTTCCATCCACTGGTTCACTCCCCAAATGGCTGCAACAGCTGGGGATGAGTCTGGGCTAGGTCGAAGCCAGGAACTTCTTCCCGGTCTCCCATGTGAGTGGCAAGGCACTTGTGCTATATCCTCCACTACTTTCCCAGGCACACTAGCACAGAGCTAGATTGGGACTTCAACCAGTGCCTGTGGGATGCCTGTGTCACAGGTGGCAGCTTAACTGAGTACACCACAACGCCAGCCCCTAATTTTTCTTTTTAGAGTTATAGTGGTTTATTTGTTCATAATGAAAAAGTATCTTCTAGTTAGAGCTACATTATCAGTGCAAAGAATAAATTGCACCACATATGGAATATGTTATTGATTATAAATGTTTTTAAAAGTATTCACATAATTCTTTTAATATTCCTGATACAGCTTCTTTTTTGTAGTACCCATGAACTTTTTCTTCCCTTCTTCACTCAGGTGCCATTCATTCTTCCAAAGCTATTAGTGGCTCTAGGATTAGTGAGCTTCCCCTGCAGCAGCAAAGAATTAACAGGGATTTCCCTCTTGTTGGCCTCCTGAAGAGTTATAATTAGTAAAGGGGAAGGACAATCGTCATCACTTCACAATTGTTAAAAATAAGCTTATTCCAAACAGTTCACACAGAAATAGTGTCTTTTCTTTTTTAACCCTTTCACTATTTTCAAAGGCTTTGGGAGTCATGTGAGTGTGTGGTAAGATACTGAAGTTTTAGAATATATGTAGCATAAAACAGATCCCAGAAATTAATCCAAGAAATTACATTTAATTGGGATGGATTCTTTTATGTTGTAGGTTTTCTGTGTTTAAGATAATGAGGGGGAGGCCGGCGCCGCGGCTCACTAGGCTAATCCTCCGCCTAGCGGCGCCGGCACACCGGGTTCTAGTCCCGGTCGGGGCGCCGGATTCTGTCCCGGTTGCCCCTCTTCCAGGCCAGCCCTCTGCTGTGGCCAGGGAGTGCAGT
Organism: Oryctolagus cuniculus; assembly: GCF_964237555.1. Lineage (NCBI taxonomy): Eukaryota > Metazoa > Chordata > Mammalia > Lagomorpha > Leporidae > Oryctolagus > Oryctolagus cuniculus. Next base: position 132,660,418 of record NC_091438.1, on the reverse strand, counting down.
GGAGGATGGCCCAGGTGCTTGGGCCCTGCACCCCATGGGAGACCAGGAAAAGCACCTGGCTCCTGGCTCCTGCCATCGGATCAGCGCGGTGCGCCGGCCGCAGCGCGCCGGCCGCGGCGGCCATTGGAGGGTGAACCAACGGCAAAGGAAGACCTTTCTCTCTGTCTCTCTCTCTCTCACTGTCCACTCTGCCTGTCAAAAAAAAAAAAAAAAAAAAAGATAATGAGGGGGAGGACCACTGTGGCGCAGCAGGTTAAGCCGCTGTCTGCAGCACCAGCATCCAGTACGGGCACCAGTTTGAGTCCCAGCTACTCCATTTCCAATCCAGCTCTGCTATGGTCTGGGAAAGCAGTAGAAGATGGTCCAAGAGCTTGGGCCCTTGCACCCATGTGGAAAACCTAGAAGAAGCTCTTGGCTCCTGGCTTTGGATTGGCCAATCTCCAGCCGTTGTAGCCATTTGAGGGGTGAACCAGTGAACCAGCAGGTGGAAGACCTTTCTCTCTGTCTCTCCTTCTTTTGTTCTGTAACTCAAATAAATCTTAAAAAAATAAATAATGAAATGTATGGTAAGAGACTGAGAGAAAGTGACCTCCTATCTCCTGGCTTACTCCCTAAATGCCCTCAATAGTGAGGACTGGGCCAGGCCAAGCCCAGAAGCTAGAAACTCAGTATAGGTCTCCTATATGTGAGGGAAGAACCCACCAGAGCCATCACCACTTCCTCCCATGATCTCTATTAGCAGAAAGCTGGAATCAAGACCCAGAGCCTGAACTGGATATTGAACCTAGGCACTCCCATATTGGCCACTGGTGTTGTTAATTGCTAGGCTAAACACCTACCTCGTAGTTGAAATTTTTTATAAGATATTTCGGGATTTTTAAAATACACAACCAAGTTGAGCTGCAATAATAAAAGCAGTCAATTTTTTTTAATAATCCAAAGAGAGTGTTCCCTGTTGTCCACTGGTTCATTCCCCAAATGCCCACAGTAGCACCTGTAACCAGGGGCCAGAAATTGAATCCAGTTCTCCAACGTGGGTGGCAGGTACCCAACTACTAGAGCTATCACCTGCTACCTTTACCAGGGTACACATTAGCAGGAGATTGGAATTGGAAGTGGAGCCAGGACTCAAACCCAGGCACTCTCATATCAGATACAGGCATCCCAACCAAGAGCTAAAGTGCCAGACATCCACCCCCACCCTTTTTTTTTTATTCTTTCAGAAATTATATTTAGAGACATGTAAATAGCACATAAAAATTTTGGAAACTGCATTTGTCACCATACTATTTTATTGATCTTAGAAGTTACATTGCTTAGTTTATTCATTAACCTTGGCCCCAAAAGTTTTTTGGCTGTCTGAAAAAATCAGAGTACCAAAGAAAATGACCTCCTCCTAGTATATTAACAATAATAACATAATTAGAATAGCCATTGTGGGCCTGGCGCTGTGGCACAGCAGGTTAATGCCCTGGCCTGAAGTGCCGGCATCCCATATGGACGCTTGTTCATGTCCCATCTGCTCCAGTAACCATCCAGCTCTCTACTATGGCCTGGGAAAGCAGTGGAAGATGGCCCAAGTGCTTGGGCCCCTGCACCCGTGTGGGAAACCTGGAAGAAGCTCCTGGCTCCTGGCTTTGGATTGGTGCAGCTCCAGCCGTTGTAGCCAATTGGGGAGTGAACCAGCAGATGGAAGACCCCCCCCCCGTCTCCCTCCCCCCACTCTCCCTATCTCCCTCTCTTCTCTCTCTGTAACTCTGACTTTCAAATAAATAAATAAATCTTTAAAAAAAATAATAGTCATAGCAAGTAGAAAAGGTAACAATTTGAGATAAAGTATACAGATGAATAATATCTGTTGTTACTTTAAAAATAAAACTGGACAGTTGAACCTTGAAACCTGTACACTAAGGTCTCAGTCAGTATTTGATAAGCAACCTTTGCCTTCTTTAATACCCCAAGCTTAAATTTTGTTATGTTGTACGTTTGTATCTCTTAGGGTGTACTTAGATGTCTGTTCTCCCCTCAACTAGACTGATATACCAGGGGTCATATATGTTGTCTAATTCATAACTGTGTCTCCACCTGTTGAAAACCAATACCTTTATTTAACTGAGTATTGTAGAAAAACGAGGTTTAGGAGCCAATTACTACTGTAGTGGCCTTCTTTAGGGAATGTTCATTCCTTTTTTGTTTGTTTTTGGTAAATGTTTATTTACTTGAAAGTCAGAGTTACACAGAAAGAGAAGGAGAGGCAAAGGGAGAGAGGTCTTCCATCTGCTGGTTTGCTCCCCAGTTGGCTGCAACAGCTGGAGATGCACTGATCTGAAGCCAGGAGCCAGGAGCTTCTTCCAGGTCTCTCATGTGGGTGCAGGGACCCAAAGGACTTTCTGCTAATAATAGAATTAAATTTTTTTCCAGTTTTGTAAATTTGCATATGATTTGTTGATTTGAATTATGTAATGGGATAATTTTAAGGTAAAGTAGGTAGTAGGTCATCTGAACATTGGGCAGATACTGCAGTGGAGTCATTTTCAATTTGTTTTTAATGGTTGTCTGTTTTTTAAAAAACTGCATCATTGTAATAATTGAAGAAAGATTTATTCCTAGGATACGCATGATCCAGTTAGCTTGAAGTTTATTTTGGTTGGTAATTTCAGTGTTCTAGTATACAGATGTTCTCTCAGCTAATATCCTTATTGTCATAGATTCAGGTGCATTTATATGTTTGGGTGGGTAACAATAGTTTTAAGTCTGTTTTGTACCCATGCAATTATTTATACAAATACAAAATCAGGCCGGCGCCGAGGCTCAATAGGCTAATTCTCCGCCTGCAGCAGGGTCACAACGGGTTCTAGTCCCAGTCGGGGCGCCGGATTCTGTCCCGGTTGCCCTTCTTCCAGGCCAGCTCTCTGCTGTGGCCCGGGAGTGCAGTGGAGGATGGCCCAAGTCCTTGGGCCCTGCACCTGTATGGGAGACCAGCAGAAGCACCTGGCTCCTGGCTTTGGATCAGCGCGGTGCACCGGCCGCAGCGGCCATTAGAGGGTAAACCAACGATAAAGGAAGACCTTTCTCTCTGTTTCTGTCTCTCTCTCGCTGTCTACTCTGCCTGTGAAAAAAATAAAATAAAATAATAATTTTTTTTAAAAAACAAAATCAACTCCCTTTTTTATTACACTTGTTGGAGGTAAGATATGTGGAAGCTTCATTGACAATAAATTAAACTCTGTATGTTCTGGTTTATTGTCTTAACTTTTCAACTTCTATGTAGTAAATTTTAGATAATTGACATCATTGACCTTTTCTTTTTTTCTTTTTTCTTTTTTTTTTTTTTTTTTTTTTTTTGACAGGCAGAGTGGACAGTGAGAGAGAGAGACAGAGAGAAAGGGCTTCCTTTGCCATTGGTTCACCCTCCAATGGCCGCCGCAGCCAGCGCGCTGCGGCTGGCGCACCACGCTGATCCGCTGGCAGGAGCCAGGTGCTTCTCCTGGTCTCCCATGGGGTGCAGGGCCCAAGCACTTGGGCCATCCTCCACTGCACTCCCAGGCCACAGCAGAGAGCTGGCCTGGAAGAGGGGCAACTGGGACAGAATCCGGCGCCCCGACCGGGACTAGAACCTGGTGTGCCAGCGCCACAAGGCGGAGGATTAGCCTATTGAGCCGCGGTGCCGGCCATCATTGACCTTTTTATCTTCATACTGGTTTTGATCATTTTGTTCTGTTCCGATAAGGTAGATTTCACATGTTTATATTTTTGACAGGTACTCCTTTTAATTCTGAGCATATGCAGTTCTTCATTTCCTTTGTTTAGAATTTTGCAGTATTCTTAGAAACTTTTTAAAAGGATTTATTTATTTATTTGAAAAGTAGAGATACAGAGAGAAAAGGGAAGACAGAGAAATCTTCCATCCATTCATTCATTCCCCAAATGACCACAAGCAACAGCCTGGGGCTGGGCCATTCCAGAGCCAGGAGCTTTTTCTGAGTCTCCCACTTGGATGCAGGGGCTCAAGCACTTGGTCCATCTTCCACTGCTTTCGCAGGTACCTTAGCAGGGAACTGGACCAGATGTGGCGCAGCCATGACTTGAATCAGCACCTATATAGGATGCTGACACAGCATTTGGAAGCTTAACCCTCTACACCACAGCACCAGTCCCTCTTAGAGAATTTTAATCTTTAAGATGTGGAAATAAGAGTAAAGTCATCCCACCCTGCCTAACTGGTGGATTTTTTTCAAAGGTGATCTATGTCAGTTTTCACATATTCTAGTTGGAAAAACAGTGTTAGTGAAATAAAGACAATGATGTGAAGGTTTTTGTTTTTGTTTTGAGAGGCAGAGAACAGGCTCCCATGTACTGGATCAGTCCCTAAATGACCACAGTGGCTTCACACTGGGGCAGGGGCTGGAACTAGGAACTCAATCTAGGTCTCTCATGTGGATAACAAGAACCCAGTTCCTTGAGCCATCCTACTGCCTCCTAGGGTCTGAGTTGGCATGAAGCAAGCAACAGGAGCTAGATGGGCATCAAATGTTCACACCAAAGTGGGATATAGGTATATCTTAACCACCAAGCCAAGGAGCTGCCCCTAAAATGTTAATTGTTGTTGAATTTTCTTGTTTGTTTTTGTAAAAGCAGGAAAAAAGAAATCTCCCACCCCATTTTACTGCCCAAATGCATGCAACAGCAGGGGCTGGACCAGTCCAAAACTGGGAGCCATGAACTCATTTTGGGTTTCCCGCATGGGTGTCAGGGATTCAACTATTTGAGCCCATAACCAGCTCACCATCTCCCAGAGTGCATATTTAGCAGGAAGCTGAATTAGGAGCTCTGCCAGGACTGGGTAGGAGACACTAATAGGAGAAGCAAGCATTCCAAGCAGCATCTTTTTTTGTTGTTGTTGTTTTTTTTGACAGGCAGAGTGGACTGAGAGAGAGACAAGAGAGAAAGGCCTTCCTTTGCCGTTGGTTCACCCTCCAATGGCCGCCGCGGCCGGCACACCACGCTGATCCAAAGCCAGGAGCCAGGTGCTTTTCCTGGTCTCCCATGGGGTGCAGGGCCCAAGCACTTGGGCCATCCTCCACTGCACTCCCTGGCCACAGCAGAGAGCTCGCCTGGAAGAGGGGCAACCGGGACAGAATCCAGCGCCCCGACCGGGACTAGAACCCGGTGTGCCGGCCCCGCTAGGCGGAGGATTAGCCTGTTAAGCCACGGCGCTAGTGCATCTTAACCATTATACCAAATACCTTTCCCCAAAGCTGTTTTCAGTTAATTTTTGTTATATCTCAAACTTGCTATCATTAAATATTATAAGCTTTAATCATAGACCTTTTGAATCTTTGAGGTAGGTTTATACCTACTAAAGAATTTCTCCTTTTGAGAGCCCTAGTTAACTTGAGAAATATGAAGAAAATAAATTATGTTAAGTATGATTACTTCTCAGTATATTATAAAATAAATGTGTTAATTTTTATGTTTTTAAACATTTTTTAAAAGATTTATTTAATTAAAGGCAGTTGACAGAAAGAATGGGAGAGATCTTCGATGATTCACTCACCAAATGACTGCAACAGCAAGGGCTGGGCCAGGCCAAAGCCAGGAACCTGGAACTCCAGAGAGTCTCCCACGTGGGCGGCAGGGACCCAGTTACTTAGGCCATCCTTCACTACCCTTCTAGGTGCATTTTCACAGAGCTGGATTGGAAATAGAGCAGCCAAGGTGTGAACCAATGCTCATATGGGATGCCAGTATCACAGGTGGTAACTTAACCTGCTGTGTCACAAGACCAGCTTCTAAACATTTTTTTTTTTTTTTTATGTAATGTATTTGAGAGGCAAAGACAGACAAATAGTAATTACTTTTATCCGTTTTTTGATTTCCCGGATTCCCACAATAGCCAGGGGTTGAGCTGTGGTGCCATGTGGAAGCTAGGAACTGAGAACTCAATCCAAGTCTCCTACATGGGTGGCAGCAACTCAATTACTTAGGCTATCACCACTGCCTCCCAGGATCTACATTAGCAGGAACCTGGAGTTAGGGACTAGAGCCAAGGATGGAACTCTGATATGGAATGAGGATTTCTTAATGTTGCCCTCCAGCGTTTTCATTTTTTAAGCTTTGAATTTGTATCCACCTTCCTGTAATAGAATTTGCTAATAGGAATTTGAAATATCAGTATTTTAGGGGCCAGCACCATGGCATAGTGGGTTAATCCTCTACCTGTGGTGTGGCATCCCATATGGGCTCCATTTCGTGTCCCTGCTGTTCCTCTTCTGCTCTTTCTGCTTATAGCCTGGGAAAGCAGTAGAAAATGGCCCAAATGCTTGGGCCCCTGCACCCATGTGGGAAACCTAGAAGAGCTCCTGGCTCTCTGCTTCAGATCAGCCCAGCCTTGGCCATTGCAGCCATCCGGGGAGTGAACCAGCAGATGGAAGACCTTTCTCTCTGTCTGTGGCTCTACCTCCCAGATAAGTAAATCTAATAAAGAAGTTAGAGAATTTACAGGGAGGATTCGTAACAATTTTGAGTTTAAGCGGAAGCAGTAGTAAATACAGAACATTTTCCTTCTAATTTTTATTTTCTCTACCATGAACTCACTTCCACAAACCAAAAATGGGATTATGGGGTGTGGCAGCAAATAACCAGTTGCTTTAAATGTTTTACCATAATCTATTTTTTTTAATAGGGAATTGACACTCTTTTGGAGTAAACTGCAAAGAAGAATCGACCCTTCTTTAGATACTTTTCTGGAGCGATGTCGTCAATTTGGTGTCATAGCTAAAACACAGCAGCATTTATTTTGCCTGATTAGAGTTATACAAACTGAAGTGAGTAATATATGTTTTCTATGTTGATTGTGGCCAGAGGGAAGAAATGAGTGGAAAGATAACTTCCCATTTACTCATTGAAGATAAGGGAAAATAGGAGTTAATAAAATTATAGGATTGGCTGTATCAAGCTGTTTCTGCAGAATGACTTCTTAGGAATCCAGTTTTGCTTAATGAAAAGCAGTGAGTTGAAGCGATAGGCCATCTCCCCTCGGGGAAAGAAAGATGATGTTTCTTGGCTATCACCTATAACTCCTTTTCCTAGAATAAAGTTCTGTATTTTATACACATATTTGCTTACTAATGATAATAACTATAACAGAAATAGTATGTTTTCACCAGTATTCTTGGAGATGGAGTGGTAACTTTTCTTGATTTTGGAGTTATAGAACAGTTCCAGAATCAGCTGTTTACAAATTGTATTATCTTGTACAAACAAAAAGGAAATAAGTTAGATACTTTTAAGAAATGTATATTTCCTAGAAGGAAATGAAGTGTTACATATAAAACTGTTCTGTGAGTTCAGCCTTACACGGTCTAGTATGAGTCTTACACTGTGCTCTGTTTTTGTTTTGGTGTTAGCAACAGCTTGTGACCGAGCCTTTCATATGTCCATATCTGTAAGAACTCATAGTGTGTTTTGTGTTTTGTGGGTTACTTTTTTCACATCATCCAAGGATTGTGTATACTAAGTTCAAAGCACACATCTATCTTTGATTCTGTTTCCTTCTCCTTTAAAGCAACCTTTCAAATCCTGTACTTCTATTTCAAATATCTTGATCTAGTCTTCTCTAGTGAAGACAGGAGAGAGTCAGTCATCTTGGCACAGTGGTCACAACACTGCTTGGGATGCCTGCATCCTGTGTTAGAACGCTTCAGTTCTGGCTCAACTTGTGTTTCCAGCTTCCTGCTAATGCCCACCCTGAGTGGCAGCAGGTGATGTCTCACTTAGATCCTTGCCACCACGTGGCAGACCCAGATTGGGATCCAATCTCCTGGCTTTGACCTTGCCCCTACCTGGCTATTGCAAGAATTTGGGGAGTGAACCAGCAGATAGAAGATCTTTCTGTCTGTCTCTGTATCTGTCTGCCTTTCAACTGATTTAAAAAAAAAAAAAAATCGGTTATTTCTAATCACTATGAATAAATGTGTTTCTAGCCACAGAAAGAACATTTTCAAGTAACTACAGAAACTTCCTGATTTAAAAAAAAATAATGATTTTAATTGGCCATTAAAAAGTTTTCTGGGGCTATTGCTGTGGCACAGTGGATTAAGCCACAGGCTGCAGTGGTGGCATCCCACATGGGTGCCAGTTCAAGTCACAGCTGTTTACTTCTGATCCAGCTCCCTGCTTATTTGCCTGGGAAAAGCAGAGGAAGATGGCCCGAAGTCCCTGGGTCCCTGAATGCACACGGAAGATTGGGGGACGCTCCTGACTCCTGGCCCAGCCCTGGTTGTTGCAGCCATTTTTGGAGTGAACCAGCAGATAGAAGATCTCTGTGTCTCTCCTTCTCTCTGTAACCCTGCCTTTCAAATAAATGTCTTTAAAAAATAATAAAAATAACAGATTTTCTTTTGGGGCCATGTTGTGGTGCAGCAGATTAAGCCACTGCCTGTGATGCTGCTGTCCTGACATCCGCTACAAACGCTGGTTCAAGTTGTAGCTGCTCTGCTTCCTATCCAGCTCCTTGCTAATGTGCCTGAGAAAGCAGGGAAGATGACCCAAGTACTTGGGCCCCTGATTGATATTGTATATGTATGTATGTATGTATACACAAGTGACTTGAATGGAACCCCAGGCTCCTGGCTTTGGGCCAGCCCAACCCTGGCTGTTGCAGCCATTTGTGGTGTGAACCTGCAGATGGAAGATGGAAGATCTCTCTGACTCTCCTTCTCTCTGTAACTCTACCTTTTAAATAAATAAATTTTTTCTTTAGAAAATTTTCTTTATACCTCTTTCTGTTGCTGTGTAACAAATTAAACTTAGCACTTAAAAGAGCAGCTACCTTCATTAGCTCAGTTTTGTAGATCACAGTATCTCAAGGCTGAAATCAAGGTGTTGCCCAGACTAAGGTGTTATCAAAGACTTTGGAAAATCCACTTCTAAGAAGATACATGCACTTTCTCTCTCACTCTTTTAATATTTTAAATTATTTGAAAGGCAGAGAGAAAGAAACTCCCATTTGCTAGTTCACTGCTTAAATACTTACAACATCTAGGGCTGGATCAGGCTTAGCCAGCAGTTGAGAATTCAATCCAGGGCTCCCATTTGCATAATAGGGACCCAACCATTTGAGCCATCACCTGCTGCCTCCCAAGGTACACATCAGCTGGAAGCTGGAATTATGAGCAGAGCCAGGATTCAAACCAAGGTACTCCCATATGGAATGTAGCATCCCAACCAACAGCTTAGCCACTAGACCAAATACCTGCCCCATCTGTCTGTCTTTAAGTCAGCTGATTTTGGACTTTGTTACGTCCACAGAGTCCCTAACATAATCACAAGGGTGTTATATTTACAAATTTTATCCACACTCAAGAAAAGGAAATTATGCAAAGATGTGAGAGTTGCCGGAGATCATTTTAGAATTGTGCTTATCATAAGGAACCACAAAAAATAAGAAAGCAGCTAGAGGAGTAGGGGAAGTAGGTTTCTGAAACAGATTACAGAATTTGCTGTCCATTTGTAGAACTAGAAATATTTTTCTTGAATTCAAGTCTAGAGTATTTTCTGTTGTAATCCTTACTTAATAATGAGTAAGAATTGAAGAGTAGAACAGTAACAGACTGGTAGGTAAAAGGGTAGTGGGTGTCGAACCCCCTTCAAATTGAGAAAGGTGATCTAGCCTATGTCAGCTAGAATCTGGCTCTGATGTGAATGATGGGTATCTTGTAATAGTTGTAACCTAAAGTAAGTAGATGTTACTCTCTCTTTCATATGGTATTGTAATCTAGGTAGACAAGCAAGATTGCTTCAGTGACTCCACTTACCCAAGTTCCTTTTCTCTCCCATTAATAGCTTTCACATATGTTCTAAGACGTATTTCAATCCCAGCTGTAATTTTTCAATTCCAGATAACAAGAAGGAAAAGATAGGGGGATAGCAGATCATACTGTGACACATACTGTCCCCAAGACACATACATAAATACATGTGGCTATTTCTAGCTACAGGAGAGGCTAGGAGTTATGGCCATTATTGCAGGTGACCTTATAACCAGTTAAAAATCCATTTTTTTTCCCCCAAAGTGGGGAAAAGATATTGGGAGCTAAGTAGCAACTAGACACATAGCCTTTTTGGTGGAAAAAGTTAATGATGCTGAAGATACTATATGGGTACTACTTGGTTACTTGCAGAAGGTAACAGTGCATAATGGAGAATTCTTTATAATTGTACCTCTTTATTTTCTGGGCTTCAGTTTTCTGCAAATGAAGAACTTAAACCAGCTCTTCAGTAAAAGGTGCTTAGAGTTATTAAAACTTTGACTTAGTGACAAGAAAGTCATAAGTAGAAGGGCTGACTTGTCAGAATCCATGGGTTTTGTTTGTTTGTTTGATGTCTGAGGAATAGAACCTTTTTTTTTTTTTTGGACAGGCAGAGTTAGACAGTGAGTGAGAGAGACAGGGAGAAAGGTCTTCCTTTTTCCGTTGGTTCAGCCCCCAAGCGGCCGCTATGGCCGGCGCATTGCGGCCGGCGTGTTGTGCCTATCCGAAGCCAGGAGCCAGGTGATTCTTCCTGGTCTCCCATGCAGGTGCAGGGCCCAAGGACCTGGGCCATCCTCCACTGCACTCCCAGGCCACAGCAGAGAGCTGGACTGTAAGAGGAGCAACCGGGACCAGAACCTGGGGTGCCGGCGCTGCAGGCAGAGGATTAGCCTGTTGAGCCACGGCGCCAGCCGAATCCATGGTTTTTATCAAGACTTTAAAATTAGTATGAGAGGCTGAATATAGATGTGATTATATTTTGAGGTGAGAGGTATAAGCAAAGGAAATTATTTTGAATCCATTTTAGTTTTCCAAGGAGCCCTTTTTTGATGGAGCATATTTTGGTATTACTGTTTTGGAAAACATTACCTTGTCTGGTTTAGTCCTTTCTTCACATACAGGTATGTGACTTGTAAGGATCCTACACCTGCTTCACAGCAGAGTCTAAACCATGATTCTCTTGATTTAATAACATAATGTGGTATAAGATTATCATTTGTAAGGAAGAGCACAACAGAGAACTTCACTATAATGAAGATAGAGTGCAGACACTGCCATATGATCCATTTTTCACATTCCATTCAATTTCTGAGATAAGTTATTTTGTATGCACTAATCTTTTGTCCATTTGACCAAGTCTTCATGGTTTTCTACTTCCTCAGACAGTACTGCTGTAGAGAGATTTTATGATAGCTTCTCCTGCTAAGCCACAGAGCTGACTCCCATTGGGGGTGTGTTTTGTTTTGTTTTTAAATCTTTCAGTGATCTTATTTATCCTGAATTCCTTTTAATTCATGTGCATTTATTGTTTATGCATTTGTCATGTATAAATGTTTAAATCTTTCTATATGAGAAAAAGATAATATTTCTTTGCTCTTTATCCTATAGGCACAAGATGCTGGTCTTGGAGTGTCAATTTTACTGTGTGTCAGAGCTCTTCAACTCAGATCAAGTGAGGATGAGGAAATGAAGGCATCAGTTTGTAAAACAATTTCCTGTCTTTTACCAGAAGATTTGGAAGTCAGACGAGCCTGTCAGCTTACAGAATTCTTAATTGAACCCAGTTTGGATGGATTTAATATGTTGGAAGAATTGTATTTGCAACCAGATCAGAAATTTGATGAAGAAAATGCCCCAGTTCCAAATTCTCTCCGATGTGAGCTCTTACTAGCTTTAAAAGCCCATTGGCCTTTTGATCCTGAATTTTGGGACTGGAAAACTTTAAAACGACACTGTCACCAACTCCTAGGACAAGAAGCCTCAGATTCTGATGATGATTTAAGTGGCTATGAAATGTCTATTAATGACACAGATGTTTTAGAGTCCTTTCTCAGTGACTATGATGAAAGTAAAGAAGATAAACAATATAGAAGAAGAGATTTGACAGATCAGCATAAGGAGAAAAGAGACAAAAAGCCCATTGGTTCTTCTGAAAGATACCAGAGGTGGCTTCAGTATAAGTTTTTCTGTTTGTTGTGTAAGCGGGAATGTATAGAGGCCAGGATTCTTCATCATTCTAAGATGCATATGGAAGATGGAGTTTATACCTGTCCAGTTTGTATTAAAAAATTCAAGAGGAAAGAAATATTTGTTCCTCATGTGATGGAGCATGTTAAAATGCCACCAAGCAGAAGGGACCGCTCTAGAAAGAAATTACTGTTGAAAAGCTCTCAAAAGGGTGTTTGTCCCAAGAGCCCCTCTGCAACCCTGGAGCAAAATCAGTCACTGAACGAAGAAACCAAAGGAGAGTCTCATGAATACGTTACATTCAGCAAATTAGAAGATTGCCACCTGCAGGACAGAGATTTATACCCATGTCCTGGTACAGACTGTTCCCGTGTGTTTAAGCAGTTTAAATACTTAAGTGTGCATCTTAAAGCTGAACACCAAAATAACGATGAAAATGCCAAGCACTACCTTGCTATGAAAAACAGAAGAGAGAAGTGTACTTATTGTCGACGACATTTCATGTCTGCTTTTCACCTGCGAGAGCATGAGCAAGTGCATTGTGGGCCTCAGCCCTATATGTGTGTATCTATAGATTGCTATGCTCGTTTTGGATCAGTGAATGAACTACTCAATCATAAACAAAAACATGATGATCTGCGTTATAAATGTGAATTAAATGGCTGTAATGTTGTTTTCAGTGACTTGGGACAGCTTTACCACCATGAAGCACAACACTTTAGGGATGCATCTTATACATGCAACTTTCTTGGTTGTAAAAAGTTCTATTATTCCAAAATTGAATACCAGAATCACCTCTCAATGCATAATGTTGAAAGTTCAAATGGAGACATAAAGAAATCAGTGAAACTTGAGCCTGCAGCAGGTGAAAAGCAAGATTCTGTTAGTCAGCCCCATGTACTTGACCAAACTGATAAACCACATTTATCTGAGGATCTTCTTTTCTGTGGAGGATCAGCTAATTCTCAAACAGATACAGAAACTGCAGACAACCTGAAAGAAAACAGTGACAGTAATTCTAGTGATCAGCTAAGTCACAGCTCTTCAGCTTCGATGAATGAAGAGCTAATTGACACACTGGATCACTCCGAAACCATGCAGGATATATTATTATCTCATGAGAAAGTCTTTGTGCCCTCCAATTTAAAAGAAAAATGCTCCACTGTGGCAGTTTGCTTTGATGGGACTAAGTTTACCTGTGGTTTTGATGGATGTGGTTCCACATACAAAAATGCAAGAGGGATGCAAAAGCATCTCCGGAAGGTCCATCCATACCATTTCAAACCCAAAAAGATAAAGACAAAAGATCTCTTTCCCTCTTTGGGTAATGAACACAACCAAACAACTGAAAAGTTTGAAGCAGAACCAAAACCCAGCTCAGATACAAACAGTGACTCCCCAGATGAAGGTCTGGATCACAATATTCATACTAAATGTAAGCGAGAACATCAAGGTTATGCCTCACAGCCCTCCATTTGTGCACCTAAAAGACCATGTACAGAGGATACCATGTTAGAGCTTCTGTTACGCTTGAAACATTTAAGTTTGAAAAACTCGATTACACATGGATCTTTCTCAGGGTCATTGCAGGGGTATCCATCCAGTGGTGCTAAGTCTCTTCAGTCGGTTTCATCTACTATCTCAGACCTTAATTTTCAGAATCAAGATGAAAATGTGCCAAGTCAATACCTTGCACAGCTGGCAGCTAAGCCTTTTTTCTGTGAGCTTCAAGGATGCAAATATGAATTTGTGACCCGAGAGGCTTTGTTAATGCATTATCTTAAAAAACATAATTATTCAAAAGAAAAAGTCCTTCAATTAACCATGTTCCAACATCGGTATTCCCCATTTCAGTGTCATATTTGCCAAAGGTCATTTACAAGGAAAACACACCTTAGAATTCATTATAAAAATAAACATCAGATTGGCAGTGACAGAGCGACTCACAAACTGTTAGATAATGAGAAGTGTGATCATGAAGGCCCATGCTCAGTAGACAGGTTGAAAGGTGATTGTTCTGCAGAACTTGGAGGTGATCCCAACAGTAATTCTGAGAAGCCACACTGTCATTCTAAAAAGGATGAATGCAGTTCAGAAACAGATTTGGAGTCATCTTGTGAAGAAACAGAAAGCAAAACATCTGATATTTCATCACCAATAGGCAGCCACAGAGAAGAACAAGAAGGAAGAGAAGGGAGAGGTAGCAGGCGAACTGTTGCTAAAGGAAATCTATGCTATATTTTGAATAAATACCACAAACCATTCCATTGTATCCATAAAACTTGCAACTCCTCATTCACCAATCTGAAAGGCTTGATTCGCCATTACAGAACTGTACATCAGTATAACAAAGAACAGTTATGTTTAGAGAAAGACAAAGCAAGAACCAAAAGGGAACTTGTAAAATGTAAAAAGATATTTGCTTGCAAATATAAGGAATGTAACAAACGCTTCCTGTGTTCCAAAGCTCTTGCTAAGCACTGTAGTGACTCTCATAACCTCGATCATATTGCAGAGCCAAAAGTACTTTCTGAAGCTGAGTCTGCTGCAAGGTTTTCCTGTAACCAGCCCCAGTGCCCTGCTGTTTTCTATACATTCAGCAAACTGAAACACCACTTGATGGAGCAGCATAATATTGAAGGGGAAATACATTCAGATTATGAAATTCATTGTGATCTTAATGGCTGTGGCCAGATTTTTACCCATCATGGCAATTATTCACAACATGTGTATTACCGACATAAGGACTATTACGATGATCTGTTTAGAAGTCAGAAAGTAGCAAATGAAAGGCTGCTAAGGAGTGAAAAAGTGTGTCCAACAGCTCACACTCAGGGGCATGAACATCAGACTACCAGGAGATCTTTTAATGCCAAGGCTAAGAAGTGTAGCTTAATCAAAGAAAAGAAAGCTCCAATTAGCTTTAAGACCAGAGCTGAAGCCCTGCACATGTGTGTAGAGCAGTCTGAACACACGCAGTATCCTTGCATGGTTCAGGGATGCTTATCTGTGGTGAAGTTGGAGAGCAGCATAGTGAGGCATTACAAACGTACCCATCAGATGAGTAGTGCCTATTTAGAGCAACAGATGGAAAACCTAGTTGTCTGTGTTAAGTATGGTACCAAAATTAAAGAGGAGCCCCCATCTGAAGCAGAGCCCTGTATAAAGAAAGAAGACAGCAGAAGCTGTGAACCAGAGCACACACAGCACAGCCACTCTCCAGGTGAAAATAGTACACCCTTCCAGAACACTGATTCCTCCTCTCACCCAGCTGAAAAGGATGGCGGTCAGAAAGGGTGTACAGAAAGCAAACCAGTATTTGATGCAGAGACTCTGCACTACAGGGGGACTTTGAAATGTAACCATAGTTCAGAAACCACTTCTTTGGAACAATGTAATATAGTTCAGCCTCCTTCTTGTAAAATAGAAAATTCCATACCTAATCCCAGTGGGACTGAAAGTGGGACTTACTTTGCAAGTTTCCACCTGCCTTTACCAAGAATCAAAGACTCAGAAACTGGGCAGCATAGTTCAGGGCAAGAAAACACTGTAAAAAATGCAACCCATGTCCCAAAAGAGAATTTTAGGAAGCATTCACAGCCCAGGTCATTTGATTTGAAGACTTACAAGCCTATGGGATTTGAATCTTCATTTCTGAAATTTATTCAGGAAAGTGAAGAGAAAGAAGATGATTTTGATGATTGGGAGCCTTCAGAGCACTTAACATTAAGTAATTCTTCACAGCCCAGCAATGACTTAACAGGGAGTGTTATGGCAAATAATTTGGTGAATGACAATGACCCTGATGTTAACATACCTCATTCTTCCAGTGACTCTACAATTCATGAGAACCTGACTGCAATCCCACCTTTAATAGTAGCTGAAACCACAACAGTTCCTTCCTTGGAGAACCTGAGGGTCGTTTTGGACAAAGCATTAACAGACTGTGGAGAGCTTGCCTTAAAACAGCTTCATTATCTTCGGCCAGTGGTTGTCCTTGAAAGATCTAAGTTTTCCACACCAATTTTAGATTTATTTCCAGCAAAAAAAACAGATGAGCTTTGTGTAGGAAGTTCCTAAATAACAATTTTGTTTTAGAAACAGACTGGCTCTAACATTGCAACATGGGACAATTGCCAACTTGAACAAAGGCTGAGAACCAGCCCCACTGTTGTTTAGGGTAGAATAGGCTGTGTATTTACATGAATGTATAATATCTATGTCAGCAGTATTGGCTGAGTCCATTAGCTCTCCAGTTGGTTTATTGATTGGGTTTTTTGTTTGTTTGTTTATTAAAAAAAGAAATGGAACTGTACTCTTGTTTGGTGCTAATTAATACATCAAAATATACTGGGGCTTCCTTTTTCAAATTACATGTGCATGATTGTATATGGAACAAATACTAAGGTCCCAGGGTGGGAGGGCTAGGGAAAGGGATATGGAGTTCTTACTTGACTTGAATGTGCGCCTGAGGGTGCTTTGTGTAATATATTGTACACTACAGCATCTTATATTTTTTGAGTTGAGTTTCAATAAATTACAATTTTTCACCCATTTCTTGTTTACTCATACTGAGTTTTCATGCCACATGTAAACTGAAATTGCACTAGTATTTTCTTGTAGTGTGCATTCATGTTTTATCCCTGTAGTTTTTCTTCTCTTACTAGGCAAATCTTTAAAAAAAAAATTATTATTATTTGAAAGGCAGAGAGAGAGAGGGGTCTACCATCTGCTGGTTCACTTACCCAAATGGCCACAACAGCCAGAGCTGGACCCATCCAAAGTTGGGAGCCAGAAGCTTCTTCCAAGCACTTGGGCCATCTTCTGCTGTTTCCCAGGCCGTAGCAGAGAGCTGCATTGGAACTGGAGCAGCCAGGACTCAAACCATGTGGGATGCCGGCCCACTAACCAAATCATGCTTATCAAGGGTTATTTTTGTAGCCTTGGCATTTTCCACAGAATTCTCTTGCTTCAGTGATTTCCCTCATTTTCATGAGTACTTAGAGAGGGTGGAAAACAACGGAGAAGAAAGCTTTATGTTACCCATCCTAGGGATATTCCATCCCTAGTCTATCCTCCCTCAATCCCAGATCACTTGCTTCTGGGTTGCACTGTCAAGGGCATGATCATTCACCAGATGTTTAAGTACACACATACTTACAGACTTAACAGGTCTAGACGCTTTGGGAGATAGTTACCAAATTAATTTGCTAAAGCCATTGTGGAACTTTAACATAAGATAAACAGAGGGGTTGGGTAATTTAGAGCCTTGTTTTGGTTTTGTAAATATTTATTATAAATATTTACTTTGAGAGGCAGTGACAAATAGTGGTCTCCTGTCCACTGATTGACTCCCCAAATGCCCACAACAGCTAGGGCTGGGTCAGGCCAAAGCCAGAAGTCAGAAACTCAATCTGGGTGATCTCATGTAGGTGGCAGGGACCCAACTACTTGAACTATCAACCTGTTTCCTCAAAGGGTGCACACTCACAGCTGAAATTAGGAGCTGAGCTAGGACTTGAACCTAGGCACCCTGATACAGGATGTAGATATTCCTGGTGGCATCTGAACTGCTAGCAAAACACTTGCCTCAGGATATTGGAAATGGATCAGCAGCATGGGTGTCACCTAGGAGCTTGTTAATGCAGAACTTCAAGCTCTACTCCAGATCTACTGGCCAAAGAAGTGTCTATATGTTTTCATTTATGTGAAAGGCAGTTAGATCTTCATCTGCTGATTCATCTCCCAAATGCCAGCAACAGCCAGGGCTGGGCCATGCCAAAACCAGGAGCCATCATCTGCTTTGCCTTCCATGATGCAGTAGCAGGAAGCTGGGTCAGAAGCATAAGAGTATTCCAGTGAGGGACACAGACGCCCCAGGTGGCAGTGCCTAAACAACTGCCACTACACCCACCCCCAGGGTCTGCGGTTCGGTAGGATCTCCAGATTCTTCGTACAGAAAAGTTCTGGGGACACTAAATGACATGTAAGCCCAAGGAGGAAGTGGTGTGAGAGTTCAGGGTGATTACACATTTTAGCACTAACAAAATTTATCTTGTATTTTCATAATGCCATGAAATACAGACTGTCCCTATCCTCTTTGACAAAGAACTTGAGGTAGAGATGCAATGTTTGGCCTGGCTGGCAGACACAAGAAATGGAGCCTATTTTTCCATCTCTACTTACTAGAATATCATAGAGGGGGAAATGAATGTGAACAAAAAAGTTTAGGTGGTCTTTGAGGTACCAGAAATACTGCTCTATAGTAAAACCAAGTAGAGATTCAGGAATTGTGCAGCAGGTTAAGCCACCACCTGCCACACCCACATTCCATATTGGAATGCCTGGTTCAAGTCCCAGCTACTCCAGCTTCTCCTGATGTCCGTGGGAGGCAGCAGCTGAAGACTCAAGTGTGTTGAGTTCCTGCCACCCATGTAGGATACCTGGATGGAGCTCCTGGCTTTGTCCTGGCCTTAGCCCCACTGTTGCCAGCATTTGAGAGTGAACCAGTAGATGGAAGAGCTCGTTCTGTCTCACCCTTTGTCACGTCTTTTTAAATAAATAGATTTTACAACAGTGTATTGTTTGTGAAGATAAAGTTTGAAGTGTTAAGTAAGAGCCGGGTCATGCAGATCAACCTCACAGCCATATATCCCATGTTAAGAACAGATGGAAAGTGTGCATAGTGTTTCTGTGAGTAACATGTAACCTATGGAAAGGTCCAGCTTGCTTCCTTTCTGAGAGAAACTTCCAAATGAAAAAGTTGCTCTGTCCTCCCCGAGG
This sequence comes from Oryctolagus cuniculus, assembly GCF_964237555.1. Lineage (NCBI taxonomy): Eukaryota > Metazoa > Chordata > Mammalia > Lagomorpha > Leporidae > Oryctolagus > Oryctolagus cuniculus. The sequence continues at coordinate 132,641,636 of NC_091438.1, read as the reverse complement.
TAGACCGTGATGCCTGCTGACTGAATTGTACCTTAATATGTGAAGGTAGGGCTCCAAAGAGTGGCCTGCCGTGCTCTCTCCTCCTTGATCTGCACCTGGAGGAACGGATTCTGCATTTGAAGGTGAGAACTGGCTTGAGAACGGTAACGGGTAGGTACCGGTCAGCGTGTATTTGGTAGGTTTAGAAGGCCAAAGGCTCAGGAAAGATACCTGAGTCATTAGCGAGAAGCCAACTATTGACTCAGCACCGATCTTGCTCCTGAATGGTAAGTGAACAAGTTTCCTGTGTTATGGAGAATAGAGTCTACCAGCAAAGACAGACGTGAAACCCTTGGAAAGACTAGTCATGTAAAAGTGCTACCAAGAACAATCTGACTTAGGAACCTAAGAAAGCACCGCAGAAGCTTCCTTAAGGAAGTGCTGTTTAAAATGAAACATGAAGAATCACTAGAAGTTACACAGGCAGAGAGAGGGTAATCCAATTAGGGGCAAAGGCTCTGTGGTGAGGTGTAGCACATGGAGTATTAGTGATAGTAACGAGAACGCCGAAGCTGGAGCTGGGAGAATAATAGAGGGAAGGGAGAGAAGTTTAATGGGTAAGCAGGGACAAGGAATTTAGGGCCCTACAGCCCTGTTTTAGATTTTGCTTGGAAGGCAATAAAGAACCAATTGAATGGGCTGGCCCTGGCATAGCAGGATAAGCTGCTGCCTGCAGTGCCAGCATCCCATCTGGGCACAGGTTCTTGTCCTGGCTACTCCACTTCCAATCCAGCTCCTTGCTAATGGCCTAGGAAAAGCGGTGGAAGATGCCCAAGTACCTGAGGCCCTGCTACCCGTGTGGGAGACCTGGGAGATCCTGGCTTCTGGCTTTGGCTTGGCCCAGCCCCAGTCATTGGTAGCCAGCTGGGGAGTGAACCAGCATTGGAAGATCCCTCTCTCTGTAATTCTTTCAAATGAATAAATATTTTAAAAAAGATTGAAGGCTTAAAAGTACCTTTTACATAAGTCAGTAAGTCCTACCAGGCTGATGGAGAAGACTGTTGAATGCAAGTGACAGTGATGGATGGATGGGTAACTATCAAAGGTGGTGAGTTGACTGCTGTGAGTTATAAGTTCATCATTCGAGGTGTCCAGGTAGGAGGGCTGGTGTCAAATGAGTGGATTGCATTTATACTAGATTGTCTTAGAAGGACCTTATACTCAAGGTTTATCATACTTTATATTTGGTCATCAGTGTTACAAATAATAGTTGATCATAAGTGTACGTGTGACATCTTTGTGCAAATTAATCTTTTTTTTAAAAAAGATGTATGTATTTATTTGAAAGGCATGGTTAGAAGGAGGCAGAGAGAGAGGTCTCCCATCCACTGGTTCACTCCCCAGAGAGCCACAACGACTGGAGCTGCACTGATCCGGAGCCAGGAGCTTCTAACAGGTCTCCCATGCAGGTGCAGGGGCCCAAGGACTTGGGCCATCCTCCACTGCACTCCCGGGCCATAGCAGAGAGCTGGATTGGAACTGGAGCAACCGGGACTCAAACCGGTGCCCGTATGGGATACTGGCACTGCTTTACCCACTATGCCACAGTGCCAGCCCTGCAAATTAATCTTATACAAACAAGTACACAAATATAATAGAGACTTGATGATTTGCTTCTAAAAGTATTTGCTTTCACTTAATATGTGAAGGCTGATGATGTGCCAAGCACTAGGGGTACAATAGTCAATAAACTGGCCATGGTTCCTGCCCTAACAACAGTCAGGGAAAGCATACAAGCCAGAAATTGCAGATATTGTATTATGTGCTTTGAGAGTACTAAGTGCCAAGTAGTCCCTCAACTTAGCAATGTAGTGTTGGCAGTCTTGGGAAATCATTCAATTGTCACAACTCTTACCTTCCTCCAAAAATTTTCTGGCTACTGTTCTTCAGTGGTTTCTGAGCTGTGTTTACCTTGTAGTCAAACTTAGCTAAGTCTTGGCTAAGTAAATTTTTTTTTTTTTTTTGACAGAGTGGACAGTGAGAGAGAGACAGAGAGAAAGGTCTTCCTTTTTCCATTGGTTCACCCTTCAATGGCCACCGCGGCCAGCGGGCTGCGGCCGGCGCACCACGCTGATCCGATGGCAGGAGCCAGGTACTTCTCCTGGTCTCCCATGGGGTGCAGGGCCCAAGCACTTGGGCCATCCTCCACTGCACTCCCTGGCCACAGCAGAGAGCTCGCCTGGAAGAGGGGCAACCAGGACAGAATCTGGCGCCCTGACCGGGGCTAGAACCCAGTGTGCCGGCGCCGCAAGGCAGGGGATTAGCCTAGTAAGCCACGGCGCCAGCCTGGCTAAGTAATTTTTATTCGTTGCTAGAAAGAATTCTAGCTGAGTCAGCGACTGGTCATTTTGCTCTATTTCCAACAGCATTCCAGACCCCTTTACCCCAACTACTCCCTTTCTTGCATGTACGAAGAAGCTGTTCCTTCCCCAGGCTTCTCTATTCTGATCTTTCAGTCAAACAAAATGAACAGATTGGAGCATGTGGTGTCTTCATCTCTCAGAGAATCAGGCAATTTTTTTAAATTGTCCTAACTGACCCTTTCCCTCCTTATTGTCCCCTCCTCTTAGTAAAATTCCTGGATTCTAGCTGTTTGTAGTCTCAATCTGGATTATGTATGACCTATTGTACGAGCTATCTTTTTCTCATGAAAGCTTTTTGGGACTAGATCATACTTAGCTCCTTGCTGGTAAGTTCTGGTCAGTAATTTGATAGCCTTGTCATAGAGGTTACAAGTGTAGCATGCTCCTGTTTACAAAGTTCTTAGATCATAGCATAATGCAAGGCTTGTGAAGGAAGTGGAATCCCCATCTACAAGTTGATAAACAAAATGAGGCTCAAATATATTAATAGCCTCCCCAAAGATCACAATTTCTCAACAGTAGCATGCAAAGAAGGGAATGCTACAAGACAATCTGGTAGTATCCCTACTTCCACATTTACCAAGTAAATCACTCTTCTTGAAAACCCTTTTAAAATGCTGTCCACAAATTTCCAGGCTACCTCAGTGCACCTCAGGTTTTTCATTTGCTATGTGAAAATAACCACTGTGCATTTCATGGAATTGTTGGACATGTTGTACATCTAGTTATCCAAGAGGTCAGCCATTAGCCACATGTGACTTTCATTAAAATTAAAATTCAGCCTCTCTGCTAAACTAGCCACATTTCAAGTGACTAGTGGCTGCCATATTGGACAAAACAGATAGCAGAGAACAGCCATCATTGCAGAAAGCTCTATTGGACAGTGCTGTGCCACAGCTGGAACTAGCTGTGAGACTAGAGAGACTACTGAGTGGAAAAACCGAGGTCTGCAGCTGGTTGGCTTCTGAGTGAGGAGGTTCACTGGGTGACGGGAAGCAAGCTGACCTTTGAAATGGTGACATCACAAAGCACAGCTCACAATGGCTCCACCTGAGCTCCCAGGCTGCTCTCCCTAACTCATAACTGGATTCCTGAAGCCTCTACACATGTCATTCCTGGAGCTGCTGTTTCATTAAAATGCCACCATCTTCACCTTCATTTACCTGGGACAACCTCTTAGATTCTCTCTCTCTCAGCACAATATGGAATTCGCTACAAGCAATTTTTCTTGGAGAGACTAGTACACCTCAGACAGACAGTTTGGGGATACTAGATAATCTTGCTCCGGCTGTGCAAGTCATCCTGGGGATTTGCTTTTTGGCTTTGTTGGCAATAGGATTATATTCCTTATGGAAACGAAGTGTTCGGTCAATTCAGGTTATTCTCTTTTATTCTGGAGATATTTAGATATCTATATATTGAAATTGTATTTGTTGTCTCCCATTTTTCTGCCACCGGTGTTAACATGCAGGATGAGTGAGGGCAAACCCTTGTCTCTTAAGTTGGTTGAAACCAGGTATCCTTGAAAACCTCTGCTAATTAGGTTTTCTGATTAAGAATACTCTTTCTCACAATGGCCTTTGGCTTATCTGCTATAATAATATGGGTCAAACAAGTCCATAATTTGAGATGGGAGCTTTGCCCATAAATTTATTTGATCACTTACTCATCTTTTGAGTACCTACTGTGTTTGTACAATAGACATTATGGTTTAACTGAGGTCCTGGCTATGGCCATCCTCTTTGGGGCCATTGGTCTATAACTGATAAGGAGGCTTGTATTTATTAAAGCATCACGATGTTTTCATTACTGTATATTAACGAGATAGACCTTGTTAAATCAGGAATTGAACTGGCTTGGATTATGAGAAATATTTAGGATTTTACATACTTTTGTTTAATCACCAGTAATAATAGCTTATCTGTAATGTAATCAAGATCATTTTCACATGACAAATGAGAAAAATGAGGTGTGTAGAGGTTCGGTGAGAACATCAAAGAGGATTTCAAGATGGTTTTCTTAAAGACAAATGCAGAGAGAAGTTATTATTGGATCATTTTGTAGCATTCACTTATTTTAATGTGCTTCTATTGTTTAGGAATCATGGTCACATGTAATCTCTGAGCCTATTAAAGCCAGTCTAGTAGAGCAGGGATGACAGTTTCCATTTTATGTGGTTGTCACCTGCCCAAGTTCATGTAGTTTCTGAGAGCTGGAGAAATGGAGATCTGAACCCACTTTTTAGGATTCCCAATTCAGTTCTCCAGAATCTCATTTAACATAATCCAACTGATTTAAATCCTCTACAGGAAACATATTTACCTATATGTACACAACTTTCAATTAGCTAATAGAACGTAAGGCAAGAAAACAAACTTTTGCTGAATTCCAGTTTAAACTCAAGTAGACAGATAACCCACAGCCCTTTAGTCACCTTAGCCAAGAAAAAGAGGCAGTATAGCAGTATTAATGGTATGTGTGTGGGCTTAAATCTCCGTTGCCACATGCTGTGGTACCCCAGAGCAAGAGACTTCTTGGAAGGTGACACCTCAGCTCCAGCTCCCAAATTTCAAGTGAGCTTGCTAGGTTTCCTTGACCATTACAAGAGATACAAAGGTACTTCAAAAAGTTTGTGAAAGCATGGAATGAAAAGATAACTTACTTTTGGTACAAACATTTTTGAAATCCATGCATAATTGTTTCTTAATCCATTTTCTATGGATTTTTGGTGAAGATCCCTCATATAAACATTAGCATATAAATATTTAATAAGTAGCCGACGCCGCAACTCAATAGGCTAATCCTCCGCGTGCAGCACTGGCACACCAGATTCTAGTCCTGGTTGGGGCACCGGATTCTGTCCTGGTTGCCCCTCTTCCAGTCCAGCTCTCTGCTATGGCCCGGGAGTGCAGTGGAGGATGGCCCAAGTCCTTGGGCCCTGAACCCGCATGGGAGACCAGGAGAAGCAGCAGCCATTGGAGGGTGAACCAACGGCAAAAGGAAGACCTTTCTCTCTCTCTCTCTTACTGTCTACTCTGCCTGTCAAAAAAAAAAAAAAAAAAGACAAAAAATTTAATAAGCAGTACTACAATAGGGGAAAAGATTATTTTTTTTCTTATCCTGGTAGTAACCTGTCCTAGTGTATTTAAAAAATATTTTTTTAATGACCTGTAAATCTAGTTTTTCAAACTGTTAGGTCTTAGAAGTGTATTTGAAAGGAGAATTCCTGGATTCCAGTTCTGTCTGATCTTAATGTCAGGTTTCAAACTGGAAGTATATAAATGGTTATCTAGTTTCTTTCCTGCAAAAATAGGTCATATATAGGTAAAGTAACTTTTAGCACAGGGCTCAGCATTTGGCAAACTTGCAGCAAAAAAGCATGGATTATTATCTTTAATGCAAATAATAAGCATTTATTTAGCAATTACCTTGTTAAAGGGAAGGCTTGGCATAGGAAATGAGGGGTATTGTTGCCTTTGCAGTTCTGTTCTCTGCTTTGTCTTACCTCTGTAGTAAACTGCAGCGTTTCACATGGATAAACAAGTAATGCTCAATTTCTGTTGTTTTGTTTTAGAAAATACTGTTGTTTGTCATCACGCTCTACCAGCTTTACAAGAAGGGCTCAGATTTTTTTCAGGCTTTGTTAGCCAACCCAGAAGGGAGTGGTCAACTTAAAGAAAATAGTAATTTCTTCCTATCCTTGGGTCTTCAAGAGAAAATTTTGAAGAAACTCCAGATGGTGGAAAACAAAGTGAAGGACCTGGAAGGGATGATCATTGCCCAGAAGCCTGCCACGAAGAGGGAGTGCTCCTCCGAGCCCTACTGCAGCTGCTCGGACTGCCAGAGTCCTCTGTTCACGTCGGGGTTTACGTCTACGTCTGAAATGTGACGGACTCCAAACTTCCAGAGAAGCACCGGCTCCCTTCTGTGTGTGGTGGCATACCAATAAAGTTAGAGAGCTATATTGAAATTGCCCTGCACGGACTGGCTCTCCATGCAGTAGGGACCAGCTTCTACATGTGTGTGTGTAGTGGGGTGAACCGGGGGGGCTGGTGGGAGTTAGAAATGTTTCTTGGATTGTGATGCTCACTCAGCAGGCTGGAGACCATCAGCATATAGGAAAGGAGAGCTAGCCTGGAATCAACGGATGTGAGCGAAAGGAAGGGAGATGGTCAGGCACAAGACCTTTGAGGTCCATGCTGCAGAAGCTGGACTGGATGCAATAAAAAGCAGAAAAGTGCTGTTTGAGGGCCATGCCTGTAGCCAGTCCTTGGCATAAGGCGAACATGCAGCCCAGGAGTCTCCTGCACTAACTACTCAAAGGTGGTCAAGAATGGGAGTGGACATAAAAGAGACTGGCATAAATTATTTAATTTTATCCAACTTTTTACTGATACCTGCTCTGTGCTAAGCATTGTGATAACCCCTGGGAATCTGTCCCGAGTACTTAGAACAGGGAAATTGTAATACAGTGGAGTCATATCATCTCACACTAGGTGAATTCTCCTTGTGTGAATCCTCTCACGGCAGGGAGAAAAGAAGGGAGGCGCTCCACTCGGTGTGTACCTTCACCCTGGTGAGAGAGGAAGGCAGGATGAGCAAGGTGGCCTACGGGAGATGACAGTATATAGCTTTCTTCAGCAGGTTTCAGATTCCACAAGGCGTTTTTCCAGAGTTGGAGAGAAAGGGAGACGTGGTAGTGTGTGCATTTTTGCCACAGTAAATGTGGTCATGGTCACTTGAAATAAAGTAGAAACGGAAAATTGTTAGCATGTTGAAGATCCGCTGGCTATGCTGTTCAACAAGGGACAATATAGGGAGCACCCACATGCTATCTTCCAAAGGGATTTCCAAAGGTGATTTTGACCACTTGGAATCTCTGTGTAATGCCCCGGCTATCAAATGCAACCCCTTTGTAAGATGAGACTTCACTGTACAGCGTAAAATGTGCAAAAACAGATGGATGAATAGAAGGTAGGGCCAGGAAAGACTGCAGAGGAAGCGACATTGAGTTGGCCCATAAGGAAACGGAAGGTATTCCTCCCGGTGGGATCATCGTGGGTGTACAGGATAGCTTGCCCAGGGAACAAGGAGAGTTTCAGGGTGGCGGATGCACAGGCTCTTTGCAGAGCTTCAGGGATGGGTATTGGCTCCAGTGTAAGGCACATTAACCTCCTCTTCCAATCAGCTCTTGATGTATCCACTCGTCAGCTAAAACAGAGTATTACAAAAACCAGTGACAGGCCGGCGCCGCAACTCAATAGGCTAATCCTCCACCTAGCGGGGCCGGCACACTGGGTTCTAGTCCTGGTCGGGGCGCCGGATTCTTTCGTGGTTGCCCCTCTTCCAGGTCAGCTCTCTGCTGTGGCCCAGGAAGGCAGTGGAGGATGGCCCAAGTGCTTGGGCCCTGCACCTCATGGGAGACCAGGAGAAGCGCCTGGCTCCTGGCTTCGGATCAGCGCGGTGCGCCGGCCATTGGAGGGTGAACCAATGGCAAAAGGAAGACCTTTCTGTCTCTCTCACTGTCCACTCTGCCTGTCAAAAACAAAAACAAAAACAAAAAAACAAAAAAAAAAAACAGTGACAGTCATACATGAATTTTATTGAAAATGAGAGACAAATGACAGGCAAGGCAACCGATCGGGACCGACACTCCTTACCGGAGTGCGGCCCCCAACAGCGAGTTACACAGCTTTTTATAGTATTCTGCCCACTAGGGCTCACAATTTCGAACCGAACCCCTGGTATGCAATGAACAATAAAGAGGAAATCCAGAATATGGTTGTAAGATAACTTAACAATAACAAACCCAATAACAGATCCAAGATACAGTTGTAAGATAACAGTGAAGTACACATTTCTGTCAACCTAGTTCCTGGGAGTTTGCACCCACATAGTGTCACAAGACGCACCCTTAGCTCTTAGCCAGCAAAGCTAATATGTACAGAAGCAAAACATCTGCAATCAGCTTTTAGCCACACTCCATTTTGATTCTGATTCTATACCCTCATCCATCATGATGTGAACAGAATAGATGGGGGTTAACAACATACATTATCTGACAGTTTAGGTGAGAAGTTTGTTATTGTGCCATGCCAGTCTTTTGAAGTCATTGTCTCAGTTTTTGTGCTGTCTAAATTTTATTGCAGTAGCCGGCGCCGCGGCTCACTAGGTTAATCCTCCACCTTGTGGCGCCGGCACACCGGGTTCTAGTCCCGGTCGGGGCGCCAGATTCTGTCCCAGTTGCCCCTCTTCCAGGCCAGCTCTCTGCTGTGGCCAGGGAGTGCAGTGGAGGATGGCCCAAGTGCTTGGGCCCTGCACCCCATGGGAGACCAGGAAAAGCACCTGGCTCCTGCCTTTGGATCAGCGCAGTGTGCTGGCCGCAGTGCGCCAGCCGTGGCGGCCATTGGAGGGTGAACCAATGGCAAAGGAAGACCTTCTTCTCTGTCTCTCTCTCTCCCTCACTGTCCACTCTGCCTGTCAAAAAAAAAAAATTTTTATTGCAGTCATCTTGTCTTGGTTACCCTTTGGGATATTACAAAGGAAAGTGTTAGAATGTGGCCTTGGGCTGGTGCTGTGGCCTAGTAGGTAAGGCCAACTCCTGCGACACCAGTGTCTCTTGTGGGCTCTGATTTGAGTCCTAGCTGCTCTGTTTCAGGTCCAGATCCATGCTGATGTGCCTGTGAAGGCAGTGCAAAGATGGCCCAAGTGCTTGGGCTGCTGCACACATGTGGCTGACCCCAGGAAGGCTCCTGACTCCTGGCTTTGGGCCTGGCCCAGCCCTGGGCATTGTGGCCATTTGGGGAGTGAACTGGTGGGTGGAGGCTCTCTCTTTCTCTGTTTAACTCTGACTTTCAAATAAATAAATTTTTAAAAAGAGAGAGAAACAGGGGCTGGCGCTGTGGTGTAGTGGGTTAACACCCTGGCCTTAAGTGCCAGCATCCTATATGGGTGCTGATTCTATTCCTTGCTGCTCCTCTTCTGATCCAACTCTCAGCTACGGCCAGGGAAAGCGGTAGAAGATGGCCCGAGTCCTTGGGCCCCTGCACCCACATGGGAGACTTGGAAGAAGCTCCTAGCTTCAGATCAGCACAGCTCCAGGCCATTGCGGCCACGTGGGAAGTAAAACGGCCACCTGGGGAAGTGAACCAGCAGATGGAAGACCTCTGTCTCTACCTCTCTCTGTAACTCTTTCAAAATAAATAAAAATAAAGCTTTAAAAAAAAAAAAAAAGAAGGCCTTGAGTAGATTGGAGTCAGATAATGAATGAAGACCCTTAAAGACCAAACCATATAGTTTAGGCTTTATGCTGTCAGAAAAGGACCATTACAGATTGTTTTTTAAAGATCTGTTTATTTATTTGAAAGGCAGAGATACAGAGAGGCAGAGGCAGAGACAGAGATCTTTAATCCACTGGTTCACTCACCAAATGGCCGCATCAGCTGGAGCTGAGCCGATCTGAAGCCAAGAGCCAGAAGTTTCCTCTGGGTCTCCCTTGCGGGTGCAGGAGCCCAAGCACTTGGGCCATCTTCCATTGCTTTCCCAGGCCACAGCAGAGACCTGGATCAATCAGAAGTGGAGCAGCCAGGTTTCAAAATAGTGTCCATATGGGATGCTGGCACTGAAGGCAGTGGCTTTACCCACTATGCCACCGTACTGGCCCCCATTACATTTCTTTTAACAGGGAAGTCATGTGGATTTAGTAGCCTGTGAAGGGTAAGGTAAAATTAGCTAGTTAACAAAAGAGGAAGCAGGCTGGCCACTCCCATTAGGGTGTGCAATGTGGTAGAAACTGATGGGGTCCCTTCTTCCTGCCTCTCTGCTGAGAAGGAAAGTGTGATTCACAGCATAGTCATAAGAAATGGATGCCAAGTATTCAGTCCTACCTGGGGCTGGGGCAGTATTCTTTTCTGGAGATGTTTCTGGCACTTGGAACCAGGGTCTCAGTTAAGGGACCTCGAATGCTCCATAAGTAGAGAATCAACACAAGACATGGGAAGGGCTGAGAGGTATTTCTAGCCTTCAGATTAAATGGGGGATATTTGCCACTCCTACAGCAGCGTCTGCCAGTCTAGATCCTCCAAATTCAGCCTTTCTCCCTTGGCAAATCCTGCCAACACCGTGGTTTTTTTTTTTTTTTTTTTAAGATTTATTCATTTATTCATTTGAAAGAGTTATGGGGGGGGGGGCAGATCTTCATCTGCTGGTTCACCCCCAAGTGGCTGCAACAGTCAGAGCTGGGCCAGACTGAAGCTAGGAGCCAGGAGCTTCTTCCAGATCTCCCATGTGGGTGTGTTACAGGTAAAACAGCGGTGGAGAAAATATTATTACCGTGGTTCTTTGTCTCACATGGAAGAAGAATTTCCAAGTGGACAAGCAGAGATTTAAAAGCAAGATTTATTAGAATCACAGACCTCCAGCCAGAGTGGCATGGAACGAGACTCCAGGATAGACAAAACCCAAAGGGGCTGGTGGTACTGGGGTTTTTAAGCACGATTTGGGGGAAGAAATAAACTGGACATTCAGTTACAAGGCAGGGACAAAACCTATCAAAAGACCTGATTTGCAATATTTTACTCTGTCTGGCTTGCTCCGGATAAAAAAGAGCCATCAGAAGGGTAGGATACCTAATTTGCTTTCCAGTAAACTGGGAGTTCAGAAGGAATCCACCACTCCCTTGCTATTCTCATGATAAGATTGGAAGCTTTGGGGGAGTGGGCAGGCAAGCACTTTTGACCTTGCCAAAGACAGCCTCCAGAGAAAGCAAGCACTTTGTAACCTAAACCTCCACCAAGACCACCCTGACTGCCCACTAGCTGGTCTGACTCCTCACTGTGCAGGGGTCCAAGGATTTGTGTCATCTTCCACTGCTTTCCCAGGTGTATTGGCAGGGAGCTGGATCAGAAGTGAAGCAGCTTGGGACTCAAGCCAGCACTCATATGGGATGCCAGTACTGCTGATGCCAGATTAACCCACTGCACCACAGCACCTGCCCCCAACAACCTGTTCTGAGGCTATTTTTAGACTCCACAGACTGGCCCCTCTGTTAGCACTTTCTTTCAGCAAAAGATGATGGCTCTTTTTTTTTTTTTAATTAAGATTTTATTTATTTATTTGAGAGGTAGAGTTACAGATCCTCCATCCTCTGGTTCACTCCCCAAATGGCCAGAGCTGCGTTGGTCTGAAGCCAGGAGCCAGGAGCTTCTTCAGGGTCTCCCACGGCCATGCAGGGGCCCTTTCCCAGGCAATAACAAAGAGCTGGATTGGAAGACGAATAGCCGGGACTAGAACCGGCACCTACATGGGATGCCAGTGCTGTAGGCAGAGGATTAACCTACTGGGCCATAGTGCCTGCCCAGGCTCTTTGTTTTACCATGAGCAAGCCAGACAGGAAAAAGGATTGCAAATCAGATCTTTTGATGGGTTTTGTCCCTGCCTTGTAACTGAATGTCAATCAAAATTGTGCTTAAAATCTCGATTGCCAAGGGGCACTTTGGGTTTTGCCACTCTGGCTGGAGGTCTTTGACTCTAAAAAGTCCTGCTTTTCAATCTCTCTGCTTGTGCTCTTGGAGATTCTTCCATGTGAGACAAGAACCGAGGTTAATTCTGTCTTCTCTGCCACGGTTACGGGTAGTGCCCTAGTGCCCGTAACACTACCACCCTAGTCCAAGCCATTGCCTCTCACCTGCGTTCTTGGAGGCCTCCTAACTGGGCTCTCTGATTTCAATGTGTCTTTCTTTACATTTACTCACCACAGTAACCAGAGGAATTGTCACTTGCTCAGCACCCTCCATCAGCTTATTCTTTCATTTTTTTTAAAGATTAATTTATTTGAAATGCAAAGAGAATATCTTCCATTTGTAGGTTTATTCCCTGGATGGACACAATATCCAATGCTGGGCCAGGCTGATGAGAGGTCAGGAACTCCATCCTGGTCTCCTGCATAGGTGTCAAGTGGTCAAAGTACCTTGGCCATCATCCGCTGCTTTCCCAGGTGCATTGGCAGGAAGCTGGATGAAAAGCAGGGCAGCTGGGACCTGAGCTGGCACTCCACTATGGGGTGCTGGAGTGACAAGCAGAGGCTGAACACACTGCATCACGGGGCTGACACTGGCATAGTGGGTAAAGCCGCCACCTGTAGTGCTGGGATCCCATATAGGTGCCTGTTCAAGTCCTAGCTGCTTCACTTCCAATCCAGCTCTCTGCTATGACCTGGGAAAGCAGTGGAGGATGGCCCAAATTCTTGGGCCCCTGTACCCATGTGGGAGACCTGGAGGAGGCTCCTGGCTCCTGGCTTCAGATTGGTGCAGCTCAGGCCTTTGTAGCCACCTGGGGAGTGAACCAGCAGATGGAAGACTTCTCTCTCTTTACCTCTCTGTAACTCTGCCTTTCAAGATTAAGCTGAAAAGATTACCTCGGTTCTTTGTCTCACATGGAAGAATTTCCAAGTGGACAAATCAGAGAGAAAGCAAGATGTATTTAAAAGCAAGATTTAGGGGCTGTAGCGTGGAGGGTGGGGCTACTGCCTGCAGTGCCAGCATCCCATATGGCACCTCTGCCTCTCTGTGACTCTGCCTTTTTTTTTTTTTTTTTTTTCCGACAGGCAGAGTGGACAGTGAGAGAGAGAGAGAGAGAAAGGTCTTCCTTTGCCATTGGTTCACCCTCCAATGGCCGCCGCGGCTGGCGCACTGTGGCCGGCGCACTGCGCTGATCGGCTGGCAGGAGTCAGGTACTTCTCCTGGTCTCCCATGGGGTGCAGGGCCCAAGGACTTGGGCCATCCTTCACTGCACTCCCTGACCACAGATGAGAGCTGGCCTGGAAGAGGGCCAACCAGGACAAAATCCGGCGCCCTGACCGGGACTAGAACCCGGTGTGCCGGCGCCGCAAGGCAGAGGATTAGCCTAGTGAGCCGCGGCGCTGGCCTGTGACTCTGCCTTTCAAATAATAAAAAAATTGGGGCTGGCGCTGTGGCAATGCGGGTTAACACCCTGGCCTGAAGCACCGGCATCCCATATGGGCGCTGGTTCAAGATCCGGCTGCTCCACTTCTGATCCAGCTCTCTGTTATGGCCTGGGAAAGCAGTAGGAGATGGCCCAAGTCCTTGGGCCCCTCACCCACATGGGAGGCCCGGAAGAAGCTCCTGGCATCAGATCAGCTCAGCTCCGGCCGTTGTGGCCAATTGGGGAGTAAACCAGCAGATGGAAGACCTCTCTCTCTCTCTCTCTGCCTCTCCTCTCTCTGTGTAACTCTTTCAAATAAATAAATCTTTAAAAAAATAATAATAAATCTTTGAAAAAACAAACAAACAAACAATATATTTAAGTCAGAGAACTCTTGGCAGAGCGGCCAGGAGGGAGCTCTAAGAGAGGCAAAATCCAAACAACCTGGTGGTAGTGGGGTTTTGTAAGCACAATTTTGGGGAAGAAAAAAAATCAGTTTGACATTCAGTTACAAGGCAAAGAAAAAAACCCACCAGAAGACCTCATTGGTAATCTTATTTGCGTAGGAGTGGGACAGTTAACTTGTTTTTACACTAAACTGTGAGCTCAGAAAGATGGAGCCGCCACTCCCTTGCTATTTTCATGGTAAAATTGGAAGCTCCCCTTGGGAGTGGGGCAGGAACTTGACCTTGCTAAAGATCTTTTTTTGTTGTTGTTAAGATTTATTTATTTGAAAGGCAGAGCTACAGAAGCAAAAGGAGAGAGAGAGGTCTTCCACCTGTGATTCACTCCCCAAAAGGCCAGATGCTGGGCCAATCCAAAGCCAGGAGCCTGGAGCTCTGGTTCCGCTTTAGCACCGGCCCCAATAATTCTTTTTTTTTATTTTTTATTTTTTTTTAAGAATTTATTTGAAAGAGTTATACAGAGAGAGAAGGAGAGGCAGAGAGAGAGGTCTTTTGTCCGCTGGTTCACTCTCCAATTGGCTGCAATGGCCATAGCTGGGCTGATCCGAAGCCAGGAGTCAGGAGCTTCTTCTGGATCTCCCACGCTGGTGCAGGGGCTAAAGGACTTGGGCCATCTTCTGCTTTTTCAGGCCACAGCAGAGAGCTGGATCAGAAGCAGAGCACCCGGGACTCACACTGGTGCTCATATGGGATGTTGGCACTGCAGCAACACCCCCCCCCGCCCCGCGCGCATAAAGCTTTTTAAAGAGATCAGTTTATTTTGGTGCAGGCATTTTTGGAAATCCATGCATAGTTTTTTCATAATATACATTTTCTGTGAACTTCTGGAAGATCCTTTGTATATTATTACAATTGAACAAGCACTTTCATCCCTTAAAAATACACTAATAAGCTCTTAAACCGTTCTTTTATCACCTCTGACTTATATTTAGGTTCTGCCCTCACCTCATAAGATGTTATGCAAATCTATTAGTGCTCAATTTCAGTTTGATTCCTTGTTTTCATAGATACAAGTGCTGAGATATTATCTACATAATTAAGTAGATAGGAAAGATAATAGTTGTGCAGCAGTAATGTCAATCAGTTCTTTGATTTCCTTTTGAGTTTTATGCCAAATTCAACCAGTCGTGTTCCTTCATCAGCTGACAATTCAGTTAAGTCCACCTTTGATTCTGTTGAAAGCAAAAGAACTGGAAACCAACTGACTTGCAAACTAAGTTGTTATCATTGCTATTAGAACCATTCACGCATCCTGATTATGTAGGCAGCCGTGAAACTTCAAGATATCATTAATCCCAACACTCTAAGAATTACAATAGCATTGTAATTTAAATATTTTCTGCTGCAGCTATAGATTCGCTCATTGTTTTGTAAATTACCATGCAAATTAGCAGTCTGTCCAGTTACCAAATCAGATCTACTTTCTGTCAGAAAAACTGACTTCGCGTTTGAAGTCAAATAGATGTGACGAGGCGCATCCCAGTGTGCACATCTCACTTCTGAGAGGTACTGAGCCTTCATAGGAGCCTGCCCTCCAGATAAAGCAAGGCCCTTTCATTCCAGATATCGCTAAGCCACGATCCCTTTGGTGTGCGCCAGGGCTCGCTCGCTAGCTCGCTCTCGCGGGCGAAATGCCGACAGACTACACCTGGGGTGGATGAAATGAGCTCCCTTAAGTCGGATGTTTATCGTTTCCGCGCACTCTCTAATACTTGTGAATTCCAAACACCCTCATCCAGGCCCAAACACTCCATTTTCAATGCCTTGGCTCGCATTTAAGGCATTCCTGGGGAGCACAGCCCAGCGTCGGAACGGCGCCAGTTTACAGGAACGATTTTGAGAGCCTGAGAAGCGGGCGGCTCCATCTCGCCCAGCTACCTCAGGGCGGAAGTGACGGCTCGCTCCGTGTCAGTCCCCGCTAAGCCCTGTCCACCAGTCGGCTCGGTCTGGCCAAGAAAAGTGTAGCAGATGGCGCAGCCCTGTTGGGACCAGCCGCGGACCCACGGGATGGAACTGCAGTTCCGGCGGTCCGAAACCAGAAACCCCGCGAGGAACACAGCGGGCGCAGGAGGAGGAAGACTATTGGTGGGACACCACTGGGCAAGGGCCGGAACTCGCGATTCGGGGCTCCCGTTCTCTTCAAGCCGGAAGCGAGGAAGGTGGGGCCGCCCTGGGCGTAGTCCGCGAGGGGAAGATTGTTTTGGTGACACTGCCTGCCGCGCCGTGCGCGCGCGATGAGGGCGGGTGTCTGTGGTGGTGGTGGTGGGGCACTCGGAAGGGACGGATATCGCTGTGACACCGCGGGGAAGTGCTGAGGGGACACGTGTCGGTGTGGCACCGGTGCACGCTGAAGGAGCCGGTGGAGCCGGGTGGCCATGGGGATGTGGGCGTCGCTGGACGCGGTGTGGGAGATGCCGACCGAGAAGCGTATCTTCATGGCCGTGTTGCTCTTCTCCTGGACGGTGTATCTCTGGGAGACCTTCCTAGCGCAGCGGCAGGTGAGCCCGGACCGTGCCCACCTGACCCCCACCCAGCCAGCCCCAGGCCAGCCTCGGCCTCGCCCCTGAGACCCTTGATGCCCGCTTCGGTCCCAGCACCGGGCCCGACCCCGTCGTCAGTACCGAGCTCCTTAGGTTGGCCCGATGGCAGGCTGTGGCTTTAAGGGGTTCCTGATGCATTAGCGAAGTTTCCCGCAACGTTGTCTTGGGACCCGTGCCGGTGAGGGCCTGAAGAAGGGGAAGGGCTGTCGCTGGTCAGGCTTGAGCTCTGCCGCTCTGCCCGTCCTGTTAGGATCCTTGGGCCCAGACTCAGCTCCTTGAGCTTTGGCACAAGCCGTCAGAAGGAAGCTGCACACATGTTAGCATCACAGCCTCCCCATGACGTTCGAGTTCCCATGCGTGACCGCAGGAAACCATTTTCTGGAAGTGGAGAGTTTTGCAATCCTCCCAAGGACCTGCAGCCTTTTTTTTTCCTTCTTAAAGTGCTCATATTTTTTTCCTCGAAAAACATTTCTTACGGTTCATAAAGGCATTTTTATTATTTTTGCTTGAAGACTGTGAAAAAGTAAAGTAGAAAGTGAAAGTTCTAAGGGTTTCCTAGAGGTAACCATAGTGGACAGCTTGCTGGATTAGAGACCTGAGCTTCTGCAGTCTCTCACTTAACCTGCGTGCTTCTGGGTTGTCACTGAGATACGTCAGTGATGATGCCTGGGAAAACCTTTTTCTTTTAAGATTTTATTTATTTGAAAGAGTTAGAGAAAGAAAGAGAGGCCTTACATCCACTGGTTCACTCCCCAAATGGCCACAATGGCCAGAGCCGAGCCAGTCTGAAGCCTGGAGCCTCTTCTGGGTCTCCTACACGGGTGCAGGGGCCCAAGGAACGTTCTACCACTCTCTCAGGCACACTAGCAAGGAGCTGGCTCTTAAGTGGAGAAGCTGAGACTTGAACCAGCATCAGTGTCACATGCCAGTGCTGCAGACCAGGGCTTTAACCCACTTAGCCACAGCGCCAACCCCAAACCTTTTTCTTTCTAACTGCTGGGACTCTTTCCTGTGAGCATCATGGTCTTCTTGCTCTGCATATTTATAGTCTACTTGTATTGTAAACTGAAAGTTCTAATTTCTGTATCTATGCCTAGTTCATGTCTGAATCTCTTTAGTCCAGATTTTCAAAACAGGTGTTCAGCTGTTCAGCAGGAAACTGACAAAGAGCTCTGTGGATAACTTCCTTAGTGCAAAATCTAGCTGACCCAGAGAACATGCTTTGTCTAAGTGTGTGGTGTCTAAATCCAGGGGTGAAGGATTAAGCATCTATTTACCTTACTTTAATAAAAAGCCTCGTCAGAGTAACTACTTTTCAGTAGTGTCTTGACTAAGTCATGCTTTGCTGTAATGCCCTCAGCTTTTGTCGGCACACAACCGTATATAGGGAAAGCACATATTGTTTAGTATTTGTGCCTTCTTTTATGTCACATGGGCTGAAATTACCTTTTAGAATTTGAAATAATGAGAAAGTTGGTCTTTCTTATGGACCTGATATAGTTCTGTTAAACCTCACATTTCCCTTCATTTGGCTGCTAGGACCAAATTCAATGATACTCAAGGTTAGCAAGTTTGTTTCTCTTTTTCATGAATTTGCTTTCTGTATTATTGGACTGTTAAATTCTGAATGAGTGGTACCCTTATGATGTTATAACTTTGGTTTACATGTAAAGTCTGAAGTGTGATAACAACCCTGATTTTAATTTTACATGGTCAACTAGCCTCAGATGATATTCTGCTTTTACTTTCGTATATCAATTTTTGCAGTGGTCAATCTACCTGATCAACTTCGTGTATGTGTGAACCAATTCAACAGGCTTAAGTGACAAGTTAAAGCTATAAACCATTCAATATATTTTTTTAAAGATTTACTTATTTGGGGCTGATGTTGTGGCTTAGTGCAGGCTCTGCCTGCAGCGCCAGTATCCCATATGGGCACCAGTTTGAGTCCTGACCTCTCCTCTAATGATCTAGCTCTCTACTATGGCCTGGGAAAGCAGTGGAGGATGACCCAAGTCCTTGGACCCCTGCACCTGAATGGGAGACCTGGAAGAAGCTTCTGGCTCCTGGCTTCGGATCAGCCCGGCTCCGACCATTCTGGTCATTTGAGGAGTAAACCAGCAGATGGAAGACCTTTCTCTCTGTCTCTCCCTCTCCCTGCCTGTAACTTTACCTCTCGGATAAATAAATAAAATCTTAAAGAAAGATTTATTTATTTATTTGAAAGTCAGAGTTACAGAGGAGAGGCAGCGGCAGAGAGAGAAGTCTTCCATCTGCTGGTTCACTCTTGAAATGGTTGCAGTAGCCAGGAGTCAGTAGCTTCATCCCCGTCTCCCATGTGGGTGCAGAGGCCCAAGCACTTGGGCCATCTTGCACTGCTTTCCCAAGTGCATTAGCAGGGAGCTGGATAGGAAATGGACTAACGGAGACTTGAACCAGCACCCATATGAGAAGGCTTAACCAGCTACACCAGTGCCCCAGCCCCCACATTCAATATTTGATCATTTTGTTTGACTATTGTAATAAGCAATTTACTATTTCATTAAAGTGTTTCCTTCAACATATTTCAGAGGAGGATATATAAAACAACAACTCGTGTACCACCAGAGTTGGGACAGATCATGGACTCCGAAACATTTGAGAAATCTCGACTGTACCAACTGGATAAAAGTACTTTCAGCTTCTGGTCAGGACTCTATTCAGAGGTTGAAGGCACTGTGAGTATTGTTGAATACTTCGTAGTGTTTGTTTTCAGTTTTGTATTTTTTGTGACACAAAAGAGAGTATAATGCCTATAAGTCCCAGAATACTTTTTTTTTTTCCTGAAGATTTATTTATTTGAAAGGTAGAGGCAGAGGCAGAGAGACAGGTCTTCTATCCACTAGTTCACTTCTCACATGGCCACAATGGCTAGAACTGTGGCAATCCAAAACTGAGAGCCAGGAGCTTCCTCCAGGTCTCCCATGTGAGTGTATGGACTTGGGCCGTTATCTGCTGCTCTCCAAGCTTATAGCAAAGAGCTGGATTGAAAGTGGAGCAGCCGGGTCTCGAACTGGCGCCCATATGGGATGCCAGCACCATAAGCAGCAGCCCCTAGAATGCTTCTTAAGCTTTGTGATTGATAGTAAAGAGACAAAACATAACTGCAGAGTCAGTTGGAAATTGGAGATTATGTCCACTGTCGCCTTGGGGCCAGGTGTGAAAGGGAACTTTGTGTTGTGCATTATTCTTGCTGTTCTTGCGGCAGTCCTTCCAGCCTTTACCTTGAGTGGCTAAGCCATCGTCGTCCACACTGCAGCCGGAGGAGTCTTTCTGAAGCAAGTTCTGGCCACATGAATTCCCACAGCAGTGGCTCGCTGTTTCCCTCGGGGTGATGTCCGTATTTCTTGTAGCTTTATGAGGTCCTTTGTGACCTGGCCTTTGCTTACTTGACCTTCATCATTTTATTCCCACCCCCTTTAAGAATTTTCCCCATCACTGTTGATCATCCCAAACCCAGCTTGGTTTCTTGTGACTCTGAGACTTTGCACATGCTGGTGCCTCTGTCTGGGGTGCCCTTTTCTTTCCTCCTCATCTCCTCCCTCTCACTGGAAGCTGGTTCATCGCTACTCTTCCATTCAGATGCAACTGCAGTGTCATCTTTTCTAAGCCACTGTTGGAAACTCCCCTGCTCTTCTGGTCGGGGCAAGGTTGCCTGCTATCATTGTTCTTATCAGAATACTCACCACCCTCTGTTGGAATTGCCTGTTTATTTGGCATCCTTTTGGTTCCTTCAAGGAAGAGTGATTATTCATCATTTTTTACGTAGTGCCTGGCATATGATTCATTTATTGAAGGATACAATGAATGACAGGTCATTTTTTACTTAGCCCATCTTAAATGCACCAAAAGAAGAGTGGCTGTCTAGCGTAGAGCAGTATTTCTCAGTCTTTTTTCCTGATCTCCCTCTTCTTTGCTGCCTTTTACACATTTCTTCCTAACACATTTCTTCCTATTTGTTCCTGTACTTTATGAACATGCACCATGGAACAGTTGGAGGTGTGTGGTGCAGCATTTCCCAGCAGGCTCTGAGCTCAGCTGGTTGACTCTCAGCTCCACCAGACCAGCCAGGTGACCTCCAGCACATCATCAAACATTGTGTGCTCAGTTTATTTCACTGAGCTATGATAACAATAGTTCCCCATTTATAGTGTTGTTGAGAGGATTAAATGAGTTTATTGTATGTAAGATACTTCGAATGGTACCCAATCCAGCGAAAGTGCTCCATAAGTGTTGTTTGTATCTAATTTGCTTAAACGATGACAGAATTGTCTAGTTTGTCCTAAAACTTTGCTTAACAAATATGGAAAGACAATTCTAGTGTGTTTAATTAGATCCAAGTTATTAGAAGCTGTTCTCCTTTCCTTAAGGTGATGATAAAATGGCAAAACTTGCAAGAGAGTTAAATCTTGGTATCATAGAAAAACAAATAAGTGATTGGAAAATGAAATTGCATTGGATTTTGGGGTACACAGCAGTTATTTTAGGCTGGCCCAGCTCCAGCTATCGTGGGCATTTGGGAAGTGATGGATGGAATTGGATGGAAGATATCTCTCTCTCTCTCTCTGTCACCCAACCTTTCAAATAAATCCTTTTTAAAAGACTGCGTCAAAGAAACCATTATTTAAACTCTAAAGACCACAACATGAATGTGCTAAATTTATCTTTGGGGAACTAATAGCTGCATTTGCTACTGGCGAAGAAGCAAATTTTGTGTTGCTTTGAAACCCAGTTCTGTTTGAATGCGAGTTCATTAATTCCTATTTTGTGTTGACTAAAACCAGTAATTATGGTGAGGCGTTTAGCCCAGCAGTTAAGACGCCGGTTGAGCCACTTTTGTCCACATCAGGGTGCCTGGATCTGACTCCAGCTTCTGCCAGTGCGGATCCTGGGAGGCAGAGATGATGGCTCAGATCATTAGGTTCCCCCCATTGAAGACCTGGATAGAGTTCTCAGCTTCCAGCTGTGGCCCTGCCCAGTTCTACCTGAGTCCCTGTCCTTTTAGGCATTTGGGGAGTGAACCAGCAGATGGAAGCTCTCCCTCTTTAGCTCTCAAAAAATTTAATTAATTAATTGATTGATATATTTTAGTCACAAAGAGTAAACGAGAAGATTCACTTAGACGTTTTTTGCCTGAGTACTTTCCTTTTTTTTCTTTTTAAAGATTGATTTATTATTTGAAAGTTACACAGAGAGAGAAGGGGAGGCAGAGAGAGAGAGAAAGAGAGAGAGAGGTCTTCCATCCGATGGTTCACTCCCCAGTTGTCCGCAACGGCCGGAGCTGTGCCGATCTGAAGCCAGGAACTGGGAGCTTCTTCCGGGTCTCCTATGCGGGTACAGGGGCACAAGGACTTGGGCCATCTTCTACTGCTTTCCCAGGCCACATAAGAGCTGGATTGGAAGTGGAGCAGCTGGGACTTGAACCGGTGCCCATATGGAATGCCGGCACTGCAGGCAGTGGCTTTACCTGCTACGCCACAGCGCTGGCCCCCTGAGTACTTTCTACTTGAGGGAACCTAAGCATGACCCTTGTGTAATTAATGATGGGGGCATTATTCACACAAATATGGCAAAGTACCCAGAGAGAAAATGTCCAGCCTCCTGATACCTCACAGATGTCAAGAAAGAGCCATTTGGGGCCGGCACTGTGGCGCAGCGGGTAAACACCCTGGCCTGAAACGCTGGCATTCCATATGGGTGCCAGTTCGAGACCTGGCTGCTTCTCTTCTGATCCAGCTCTCTGCTATGGCCTGGGAAAGCAGTAGAAGATGGCCCAAGTCCTTGGGCCCCTGCACCCACATGGGAGACCCGGAAGAAGCTCCTGGCTCCTGGCTTCGGATCAGCACAGCTCCTGCCACTGTGGCCAGTTGGGGAGTGAACCAGTGGATGGAAGACCTCTCTCTCTCTCTTTCTCTCTTTGCCTCTCCTCTCTGGGTAACTCTTTCAAATAAATAAATCTTAAAAAAAAAAAAAAAAGAAAGAAAGAACCATTCAAGACATGGCATGGCTGGGAAGTAGGGTAGTGCAGAGTAGAAAATTCAAATTGTTATTTCTCCAATTTTTGAGTCTTTATACATGAATAGTTTTTCATTTTTTTAAAGAAAATATTTATTGGTGCTGGTATAGTGGCATAATGGGTAAAGCCATCTGACACCAACATCCCATATGGATACCAGTTTGTGTCTTGGCAGCTCCACTTACAATCCAGCTCCCTGCTAATGGCTTGGGAAAGCAGCCGAAGTGCTTGGGTCCCTGTACCCATGGGAGACCTCGAAGAAGCTCCTGGCTTTGGCCTGTCCCAGCCTGGGCTGTTGTGGCTCTTTGGGGAGTGAACCAGCAGATGGAAGATCTCTCTGCCTCTCCTCTCTCTGTAAATAAAATAAATCTTTTTTAAAAACTATTTATTTATTTGAGATATGGAGAGAAAGATTGAGACAGAGACTGAGAGAGAGAGATTTCCCATCTACTAATTCACTCCTCAAATGCTCACAACAGCCAGGACTAAGTCAAGCTGATGCCAGTAACCTGGAACAAGCAGGTGGCAGGGGCCCTAGTAGTTGAGCCATTATCTGCTGCCTCACAGGTATACAACTACAGGAAGCTAGAATTGGAAGCAGAATCAGGACTCAAACTCAGGCACTCCTGTATGGGATGTGGGTGTGGGAAGAACTGTCTTACTTAATTTGCTCTTGTGCCAAATGCCCACACCCCAGTTTTGACTTTCAAGTCTCATTTTTCTCATCTTTAAAATGCAAAATGGATAGATATTAAACCACACGTCATGTTGTGTGGCAAGAACTGAGCAAGATAATAGAATGAAGCACTTAGAATAGTGCCAAACACATAGCGATTGCTTAGTCATTGAGTTGCTTTGGGCAAGTTACTTGAGCCTTTCTAAATTTCAGTTGCCTCATCTATAAAATAGGAATATTTATACACCAGACATCCCTAATTTTCAAGACTGTAGTAAAAATGGCCAAAAAAGAATGCTTCGCAAAAGAGGCACAGGAATTGTTTTTGTTGGACTCGTTAATTCTTGTCATGGGACGTCCCCAGAAGTGTGCTCGGTGAGATTAACAACGTAGAGAAATTTCACCGTGTTTGGTTCTCCATCTCCAAAGTAGACGGGGTTTGGAATGGTGGTTTTCACGTGTATCCACAGATTACTCAAAGTTCCTATTAAAACTACCCTTGATACTTATTTAAAAGCTGGGCTTTAAGTAATAGGTGTTCTAGCTTCTCATTAAAAGCATTATAAATCTTTAATTCTGAATTATTTATTAGTGTTGGGAATAGGATGAAAGAAGCTGCATCCCAGGTCAGTTAACTCAGCAGCTGGAGCATATGCCAAACAGTGGTGTCCAAAGCATGTCTTCTGGGAAAACAAGGTTTACATCCAAGATTAAGTTAGTTGTAAAGTGGAAATACCCAGATGTAGAGTAAGTGAAACTTTTAAAAAGCAATTTATTCAGGCCGGCGCCGCAGCTCACTAGGCTAATTCTCCCCCTTCGGCGCTGGCATACCGCGTTCTAGTCCCAGTCGGGGCGCCGGATTCTGTCCCGGTTGCCCCTCTTCCAGGCCAGCTCTCTGCTGTGGCCCGGGAGTGCAGTGGAGGATGGCCCATAGTGCTTGGGCCCTGCACCCGTGTGGGAGACCAGGAGAAGCGCCAGCCGTGGCAGCTATTGGAGCGTGAACCAAGGGCAAAGGAAGACCTTTCTCTCTGTCTCTCTCACTGTCCACTCTGCCTGTCAAAAAAAAAAAAAAAAAAAAAAAAGGCAATTTATTCAAACAATGATTTTTAACTTTAGTGTACATCAGATTCACATGCAGACTGCTAGGCCCCATTACAAATTTCTGATTTAATAGGTCTGGGGTGGGGCTTGAGAATGTGCATCTTTGACATCTCAGATGTTATGCTGGTGCTGTGCTATCCAAAAACCTGTTTGAAGGGCCAGCATGTGGCACCATGGGTTAAGCTCGTGAGGGCACCAGTTCAAGTCCCAGCTGCTCTACTTCTGGTCTAGCTCCCTGCTAATGTGCCTGGGAAAGCAGCTGCTGATAGCCCATGTAGGGAGACCTGGATGAAGCTACTGGTCCCTGGCTTCAACCTGGCCCAGCCCTGGCTATTGCTGCCATGTGGGGAGTGAAGCAGCAGATGGAGAATATCTCTCTGTGTCTCTCTGTCTCTGTAACTCTTGACTTTCAAATGAAATGAAAAAAAAAATTCTTAAAAAAATTTGAGACCTGTGATATTAAAGCAACCCAACATGCCAGTAAAAATCTAAAAGATGGATGCTATAAACTATGACAACATTGTAGAAAAACAGGAACATCAAATACTGGAAATGAGAATATTACTTGGTATAAACGTTTTACAGAACAAGCTGATGATGCCAAATATAGTTAGAGATCACCACTGATCTAAAACAATGCAGTGCAAAAAGCAAATTGTAGAGTGATAACTATGATATGATATAATTTATATACTTTCAAAAACATATGTAAGTCACTGTAATGAGTTCAGAAATATAAAAAATGGCCAACCGGCGCCGCGGCTCAATAGGCTAATCCTCTGCCTTGCGGCGCCGGCACACCAGGTTCTAGTCCTGGTCAGGGCGCCGGATTCTGTCCCGGTTGCCCCTCTTCCAGGCCAGCTCTCTGCTGTGGCCAGGGAGTGCAGTGGAGGATGGCCCAGGTGCTTGGGCCCTGCACCCCATGGGAGACCAGGAAAAGCACCTGGCTCCTGCCTACGGATCAGCGCGGTGCGCCTGCCGCGGCGGCCATCGGAGGGTGAACCAACGGCAAAGGAAGACCTTTCTCTCTCTTTCTCTCTCACTGTCCACTCAGCCTGTTTAAAAAAAATATATATATGTATATATATATGTATATATATATATGTATATATATATATATAAATGGAAAGAAAAGCTTATTTTGGCACAAAAATTTTTGGTATCCATCCATGTTTTAAAATATTTATTTATTTACTTAAAGATTTATTTTACTTGAAAGGCAGAGTTACAAAGATAGGTAGGGAGAGATAGAGAGGTCTTCCATCTGCTGGTTTGCTACCCAGATGGCTGCAATGGCCAGGGCTGGGATAGACCGAAGCCAGGATCCAGGAGCTTCATCCAGATCTCCCATGTAGGTGCAGGGACCCAAAGACTTGTGCCATCTTTAGCTGCTTTCCCAGGTGCATTAGCAGGGAGCTGGATCAGAAGTGGAGCAGCTGGGATTCTTAACTGGTGCCCGTATGGGATGCCAGCATTGTAGGCGGTGGCTTCACCCATTATGCCGCCATGCTGGCCTCTAAATTTTTTATTATTTATTTTTGTTTACTTGAAAGGCAGGGAGACAGAGAAAGAAGTGGGGCCAGCGCTGTGGCTTAGTAGGCTAAGCTTCTGCCTGCAGTGCCAGCATCCCATATGGGCACCGGTTTGAGTCCCAACTGTTCCTCTTCCAATTCAACTCTCTGCATATGCCTGGGAAAGCAGTGGAAGATGGCTTAAGTGCTTGGGCCCTGTGCCTGCGTGGGAGACCCAGAAGAGGCTCCTGGCTCCTGGCTTTGGATCGGCCCAGCTCTGGCCAATGCATCTGGGGAATGAATCAGGGGATGGAGACTGTTTCTCCCTTTCTCTCTCTCTCTGTAAATAAAATCTTTAAAAAAAAAAAAAAGGAAATCAGAGAGTGCATGATCTTCCATTTGCTGGTTCACTCCTCAAATACTTGCAACAACTGTAGCTGGGCCAGGCAGCTGGAACTCTCTCTGTATCTCCCATGTGGGTGGCAGGAATCTGAGTACATGAGCCGTCATGTGCTGCTTCCCAGGGCGCAAATTATCACCTGGATTGCAAGCAGAACTGGGACTCATTTTCTATGAACTTTCTGAAGTACGCTTCTTGTATTATTTATAAGTACTTTTTAAAAAAGGTTTATTTATTTATTTATTTGAAAGTCAGAGTTACGCAGAGAATGAGAAGCAGAAAGAGAGGTCTTCCATCTGTTGGTTCACTCCTCAAATAGCTGCAATGGCTGGAGCTGGGCCAATCCGAAGACAGGAGCCAGGAGCTTCTTCTGGATCTCCCATGCCCGTGCAGGGGCCCAGGACTTGGGCTGTCTTCTGCTTTCCCAGGCCATAGCAGAGAGCTGGATTGGAAATGGAGCAGCTGAAGCCTCCAAGGCTCCTCCAACAGCAGGCAGTCCACTTAACAGGGACACAGTATAAAAAAAAAAAAAAAAAACGCACAGTGACGCAAGAATTAACTATGCCGAGTAACAAACACAGAAATAGAGGGAGCAAGATCAACGATGACACTATGATGCCTCCAAATAAGCAAAACACCCCAAGCCAAGAGTATGAAGATGATGAGATAGAAGAAATGCAAGATACGGATTTCAAAAAATTTATGATAAGAACATTTAGAAGTTTTCAAAAGCAAATCCTTGAACTACAGAAATCCTTAACGGACAAGATTGAAAATCTCTCTCGTGAAAATGAAATTTTAAGGAAGAGTCAAAATGAAACTCAGAAACTAGTAGAACAGGAAAGTGTAATAGTCAAGAGAAATCAAAATGAAATGAAGAGCTCAATAGATCAAATGACAAACACATTAGAAAGCCTTAAAAACAGAATGGGTGAAGCAGAAGAGAGAATATCGGACTTAGAAGATAGAGCACAGGAAAACATACAGTCAAATCAAAGAAAAGAAGAGGAAATTAGAAACCTAAAAAATATTGTTGGGAAATGGAGCAGCTGAGACTTGAATTGGCACCCATATGGGATGCTGGCACTGCAGGCAGCAGCTTTACCTGCTATACCACAGTGCTGATCCCTATAAGTACAGTTTTTTTTAAAGATTTATTTATAATTTGAAAGGCAGAGTTAAACAGAGAGAGAGATCTGTTCACTCGTTTACTCCCTGGATCGCTGCAGTGGTTGGTGCTGTGCCAGGCCAAAGTCAGGAGCCAGGAACTCCATTTGGGTCTCCCTCATGGGTGGCAGGAGCCCAAGCACTTAGGCCATCCTCCATGCCTTCCCAGGCACATTAGCAAGGAACTGAATCAGAAGCAGAGCAACCAGGTCTCGAACCATGCCCCTATGGGATGCTGGTATCGCAGGCAGTAGCTTAACTCATGGTACCACAATGCAGGCCCCATAGGTACATTATTTATGGATACATATGTATATGTGTGTGTGTGTATATATATACTCTTGCAATATATGAATATATACAAAGTAGATTAGAGGAATACTGGGACTGGTGTTGTGGTATAGCCAGCATCCCATATGGGCGCTTGTTCCAGACCCAGCTGTTCCACTTCAGATCCAGCTCCCTGCTAACACACCTGGGAAAGCACCAGAGGACAGCCCAAGTGCTTAGGCCCCTGCACTCACATGGGAGACCCAGAGGAAGCTCCTGGCTCCTGGGTTTGACCTGGCCCAGTTCTGACCATTGCAGCCATTTGGGGGAGTGAACCAGCAGATGGAAGATCTCTCTCTCTCTCTCTCTCTCTCTCTCTCTCTCTCTCTCTCTCTCTCTCTGTCTCCTTCTCTCTCTGTAAGCCTACCCTTCAAATAAATTAATTAAAACAAACAAACAAACAACTGCTGTGCTAGAGCACGTAACATGGGGGACCTGACAACTCTGACCCAAGTACTCAGGCCATCATTCACTGCCTTTCCAGGTGCATTAGCAGGGAGCTGGATCAGAAGCAGAGCAGCAGGGACTCAAATTGGCTCTCCAATATAGGATGGCAGCAGCTGCTGAAGCGACAGCTTAACCTGCTGCACCACAACACCAGCCCCAGTACATGTATACATTGTGTAATAATCAAATCAGTGTCATAGCCATCACTGTAAACATTTATCATTTCTCTATGATGAGAATATTTAAAAAATTTCTCTTCTTGCTGTTTTGAAATACACAATATAATATTGTTAACTTTGTTCATCCTACTGTGCAAAAGAACACCAGAACCTAGTCTTCCTATCTTATTTGCATCTCCCCATGCCCTTACTTGTTTTTTAGTTTAGCTTAGTTTTTTTTTTTTTTTTTTTTTTTTTGTTTGTTTGTTTGTTTGTTTTTTCTTTAACAGCTTTATTGAAATATAATTCACAAACTGGGAGTGGATGTTTGGGCTAATGGTTAAGCTACCAGTTAAGCTGCCTCTGCCCCACATCAGAATGCCTGGTTGTTTTGTTTTATTTTGTTTTAGATTGATTTCTTTATTTTGAAAGTCAGAATTACAGAGAGAGATAGAAGATCTCTGTTTCTCTTCCACTGTATCTGCTGGTTCACTTCCCAGATGGCTGTAACAGCCAGTGCTGGGCCAGGCCAGAGGCAGGAGCTTCATCCAGGTCTCCCATGTGGGTGACAGGGGCCCAAACACTTGGGCCATTTTCCATTGCCTTAGCCAAGAATGTGTGGGTTTGACTCCTGGCTCTGGCTTGATTCTAGCTTCCTGCTGATGTGGACCCTGGGATGTAGCAGGTGATGGCTTAAGTAATTGGGTTCTTGCCACTCATGTGGGAAACCTGGATTATGTTCTTCATATCTGACTTTGGTCCTGGCCTGCCCCCAGCCATGTGGGCATTTGGGGAGTGAACTAGGAGATATATCTCGCCTGTGAAATAAATAAATAAATAAATAAATAATTTTTAAGAATTTACATAACATTCAGTTCATACATATATAATGTATAGACAAAAACATTTTTTTAAATTTATTTAACAGGTAAAGTTATAGACAGTGAGAGAGAGACAGAGAGAAAGGTCTTCCATCTGCTGGTTCACTCCCCAAATGGCTGCCACAGCCTGCGCGAAGCCAGGAGCCAGGTGCTTCTTCCTGGTCTCCCATGTGGGTGCAGGGGCCCAAGCACTTGGGCCATCCTCCACTGCTATCCCAGGCCACAGCACAGAGCTGGACTGGAAGAGGAGCAACCAGGACTAGAACCCAGCGCCCATATGAGATGCCGGTGCCTCAGGCGGAGGATTAATGAAGTGAGCCACAGCGGCGGCCCTGACAAAAACATTTTAACAGGGGCTGGCATTGTGGTGTAGTGGGTTAAGCTGCTGCTTGCAACACAGGCATTCCATATAGGGGTTCCAGTTCAGGTCCCCATTGCTCTGCTTGAAATCCTGCTCCCTGCTAATGCACTTGGGAAAGCAGTGGATGACGGACAAAGTGTTTGGGCCCCTGCCACCACTTTGGGAGACCAGGATGCAGTTCCTGGCTCCTGGCTTCAGGCTGGCCCAGACCTGCCTGTTGTGGCCATTTGGGTAGTAAATTGGTAGATGGAAGATCTCTCTCCCTCTCCCCCTTTCGCACTGCCTTTTAAATAATAATAATAAAATGTTAACAGTCTCAGCTTAGTATCTCAGTGGCTTATATTTTTAATCCTAAATGAGATGAGTTTCTCTTTTTATTTTTTTAGAGAGAGAATAATTTTGACCTTTTTTTATAACATGTTGTCTCATATGATAGTTTCTGATGCTATTCAAATATGACTAAAGTATGCTTTGTTTTATAGTTTATTCTTCTCTTTGGGGGAATCCCTTATCTCTGGAAACTCTCTGGACGATTCTGTGGTTATGCTGGCTTTGGACCAGAATATGAGGTATGTGATTCATTAGCATATTTTGTCAGTCTTTTTGTTTGTAAGTTTTAAACTGAAGTTAACTGTTTAAGTTAATTTTCTTGCTCCTACCATTATTAGACTAGCTTTTCTGTCTGTTCAGTCCTTGTCCACCCATGCTATGTCAGATCATGCTAGTTACCGTAACAAAAGCCCAGAATTTCAGTGGGTTTTCGCAACAGTTTATTTCTCAATCACATAATAGCCCAGTGTTAGTTTTTTAGTTAGCAGCTAGCTCCCATGTGGTAAATCGAGGGCTCAGTCCCTTTCATCTATGAATTTGTCATCCAGTGCCTCATGCACATGCCCTTTTTTTTTGACAGGCAGAGTGGACAGAGAGAGAGAGAGACAGGGAGAAAGGTCTTCCTTTTGCCGTTGGTTCACCCTCAAATGGCCGCCGCGGCCTGCGCGCTGCGGCCAGCACGCCATGCTGATCCGATGGCAGGAGCCAGGTGCTTATCCTGGTCTCCCATGGGGTGCAGGGCCCAAGTACTTGGGCCATCCTCCACTGCACTCCCGGGCCATAGCAGAGAGCTGGCCTGGAAGAGGGGCAACCGGGACAGAATCCGGCGCCCCGACCGGGACTAGAACCTGGTGTGCCGGTGCCGCTAGGCAGAGGATTAGCCTGTTGAGCTGCGGCGCCGGCTGCACATGCCCTCTTTTAACTTCCTTAGACCCACTGTGGTATATGTTCTTTGCATTCACATTTCATTGGTGTACCGTCATTTGGTCTCACTTAGATGCAGAGGAGCTGGGAAATGTAATCTCTGTATAGGTAGCTACTGCTGCTGCTTTTTTTTTAAGATTGATTTATTTATTTGAAAGGCAGAATTAGAGAGAGGAGTAGACAGAAAGAGAGATCTTCCATCAGCTAATTCACCCCCAAATGGCCGCAACAGCTGAGATTGTGCCAGGCTGAAGCTAGGAGCCTAGAACTCCATCTGGGTCTCCCATGTGGATAGCAGGGACTCAAGTATGTGGGCCATCTTCTGCTGCTTTCCCAGGTGCATTTGCAGAGAGTTGGATCAAAAGTGACATGAACTGGTGCTCTTATGGGATGTCGGCATTGTAGGTGGTGGCTTAACCTACCATGCCACAATGCTGGTTCTGCACCTGCTTCTTTGGAACAAATAAATGTGTGCAATGAAAGGGAAAGTGTGAATTTTGTTGAACTCATGTATGCAGATGCTGCCTTTTTTTTTTTTTAAGATTCATTTGTTGTTTTGAAATGCAGAGTTTCAGAGAGAGAGAGAGACAGAAAGGCATAGAGAGAGATCTTCCATCCTGTGGTTCACTCCCCAAATCGCTGCAGCAGCCAGGGCTGGGCCAGGCTGAAGCCAGGAGCCAGGAGCTTCATCTAGGTTTCCCACATGGGTGCAGGGGCCCAAGCACTTTGGGCCATCCTCCACTGCCTTCCCAGGCACATTAACAGGGAGCTGGATTGGAAGTGGAACAGCCAGGACTTGAACTGGTGCCTATATGGGATGCTGGTGCTGCAGGCAGTGGCTTTACCTGCTATGCCACAGTGCTGGCCTCAGCAGGTGTTTCTGTGTTAAACATACTTAACAGGTATTTCAAACAAAGAGAAAGTATCTCCCAGAATCTCCACTAAACTGCCTAACTTGAACAACCACTCTTTCTGGAACTCCAGTTAGTAGAACAAGCATTAAACTCCCCACTTAATGGATGCTACACACTGCTTCCTGGCTTTTCCTTGGAAATTGCCAGCTTTGTTACCTCCTTTCTGATTGTTCTACTTGAGATTTTACATCTCATCTATGAGTATAAAGGGGTCTTCAAAATATTTATGAAAATGTGCACTATTATTTAATTACATTTTCCACGAACTTTTTTTTTTTTTTTTCAAGATTTTATTTGTTTATTTGAGAGGCATAGTTACATGCAGAAAGAGGGAGAGGCAGAGAGAAAGATCTTCGATACACTCATTCACTCCCCAGATGGCCAAAACAACCGGAGCTAGGCCAGTTCAAAACCAGGAGCCAGGAGCTTCTTCCAGGTCTCCCACATGGGTGCAGTTGGGCCAACTTCTGCTGCTTTCCCAGGCCAGAAACAGAGAGCTGGATCAGAGTAGCCACGACATGAACTGGTGCCCATATGGGATGCTAGCACCTTAGCCTGCTATGACACAGCGCTGGCCCTATGAACCTTTTTTAAAAAAGAGTTATTTTTTTATTTGGAAGTCAGTTGCAGAGAGCGGGAGAATGAGAGGGCAAGAGGAGTCTTCCATCTGCTATTTCACTCTCTAAATGGTCTCAACGGCCAGCACTGGGTCAGGCCAAAGCCAGGAGCTCCATGTAGGTCTCTCATGTGCTTGGTAGGAACCCAAATACTTGGGCTATCTTCCACTGCTTTCCCAGGTGCATTAGCAGGGAGCTGGATTGGAAGTGGGACTGCTGAGACTTGAACTCATATGTACTGCCAGTGTCGCAGATGCAGGCTTAACCTGCTTTGTCACAACGCAGGTCCCTCCATGATTTTGTTTTTTATTATTTTTTTAAAAAGGCTCTTCAAGTTTTTTTTTTTTTTTTTTTTTTTTTAAAGATCAGTTCCATTGTGTGGGTACACTGGATTTAACTCAGGTCATCCTGTGTCTCTTTTCTATACAGCCTTTCCTAAAGTATTCAAACTCTTTGAAGACCTTCTTATTTTGAATAACTAAGTATTAGTAATTTAATATAGAAATAAGTTTTCCTAAAAATAATGCTTCAGAAAAAGTTGAGTAGGGGCCGGTACTGTGGCACAGTGGGTTAAAGCCCTGGCCTAAAGAGCCAGCATCCCATATGGGCGCTGGTTCTAGTCCTGGCGGTTCCTCTTCCCATCCAGATCTCTGCTATGGCCTGGGAAAGTAGTAGAAGATGGCCCAAATGCCCCTGCACCCACAAGGGAGACCAGGAAGAAGTTCCTGGCTCCTGGCTTCAGATCGGCACAGCTCCGGTAGGGGAGTGAACCAGCAGATGGAAGACCTCTCTCTCTGCCTCTCCTCTCTCTGTCTTTGATTTTCAAATAAATAAATAAATCTTTAAAAAAAAATTGCTCACTCTCCACTAATTCCTGAAGGTAATTTTCTCCATTGGATTTTGGCGTTTTGTGAAAACTTTAAGGAACTTCACCCCTTTTGCCCTCGACCAATTTTTCTGTCTCATTGTTTGTTTCTTTGCCTAGTCCCAACCATCCCCCTCATCTTGTCATCTACTTATTGGGTGCTCTTTTATCTTGGCATACTTTTGCAAGTAACATGAAATTTCTCCTTTTCCTCCTCTTTTACGACCCACTAATTTCTCTTTCTTCAGAGTGCCATCCCAAGTCTCATCACCTGTAAGCCTTCTTTGAATTCACTAGCATGTATTGCTCTTTCTGTTTGCTGAATTCTTCTCACTGTTTAGTCTGTGTGGCTTAAAGTAACTCATATAATACCTGTGTAATAAAAGAGGCATTGGTTTATTCTCCTTTGCTTGCAAATAACTTTTTTGAAAGTAGGGGTGACATTTCAGACCTTTAATTACCCATTTAGTTGGGCACGTGGTTTGGGATATAACAAGTACTAAGCAAATAACTTATTGATTTGATCACTTTGTTCGTTTGAGGAATGAATTATTTTATATCATAAAAACTGCCATTTTTTTTCTTCTTTTGCTTAGATCACTCAGTCCTTGGTGTTTCTGCTGTTGGCTACACTTTTCAGTGCATTGACTGGTTTGCCATGGAGTCTTTATAACACTTTTGTGATAGAAGAAAAACATGGTTTCAATCATCAGGTATAATAGAGAATTCAAATACTGTTTTAAATGGGAAGATTTTCTGTGCTCTTGCCATGGATTGGTAATAATTTAAACAGAGTTTGCTGTTTTAGAGAATGAATTAATTAGGAAATAAAAGGATTGCAGATATGGTAAACATTATAGTTTAGTCTTGCTATAAACTCTTCTAGTACAAATGTCTAGTGTTAGTAACTAAGTGAATTGATTTTAAACTAAAGTATAAGACATTTACCTATTGCTTTATTCTCCCTAGTATAAAATAGACCTCACTGTGTGTTAACTTTAAAAATTGCTTTAATAATGTGTCCTTTGTGTTCACTTCTTAGCTATCTAAAAAGCAAAATCAATTTCTCAGTTTGTTGTGGTGGTGGTATTTTTGTTTTTCAGACTTTAGACTTCTTCATGAAAGATGCAATCAAGAAATTTGTTGTGACTCAGTGTATTTTATTGCCTGTGTCTTCACTTCTACTTTACATTATTAAAATTGGAGGGGACTATTTTTTTATTTATGCCTGGCTGTTCACATTAGTTGTTTCTCTGGTGAGTAAAAACTTTTATTTCATTTTCTTTAACAAAGTTCCTTGGTGTGATTACTATAATTTAATCTTTATTAGCATATAAACAGTTCTTAAGAAGCATTGAAATATAAATAGATTCTCATGAAAAGTTCCCTTTTGGTATCTACTTTTGGGTGTAGAAATAGGAGAGTTGACCACACATTTTGCTCTTTCTGTGCTGAATCAGATCCTTGACATTAGGTGTTAGCCGTTTTTTAATGATCCAGTTGTCAGACAGTTTTGGGCCATATATTTGTGAGTTGCCACTAGAGTGGATAACTAAGAGTGGTAATTTAAAGATTTTTTTTTTAAAGAATTGTTTATATGGCTGGCGCCGCAGCTCACTTGGCTAATCCTCTGCCTGTGGCGCTGGCACCCCGGGTTCTAGTCCCAGTTGGGGTGCCGGATTCTGTCCCGGTTGCTCCTCTTCCAGTCCAGCTCTCTGCTGTGGCCCGGGAAGGCAGAGGTGGATGACCCAAGTGCTTGGGTCCCTGCACCCACATGGAAGACTGGGAAGAAGTACCCGGCTCCTGGCTTTGGGTTGGCACAGCGCCAGCTGTAGCGGCCATTTGGGGGGTGAACCAACGGAAGGAAGACCTTTCTGTCTGTCTGTCTCTCTCTCACTGTCTAAACTCTGCCTGTCAAAAAATAAAAATAAAAAAAAGAGAATTGTTTGTTTATTTGAAAGAGAGAGCGGGAGAAAGAGAGACATCTTCTATCCACTGGTGAACTCCCCAGATGGCCACAACAGCCTGGGCTGGGCCAGGCCGAAGCTAGGAGCCAGGAGCTTCTTCCAGATCTCCGGGGCTGTTTTACACTGCTTTCCCAGGCCATTAGCAGGGAGCTAGATCAGAAGTGAAGCAGTTAGGACTCGAACTGGTGCCCACATGGGATGCCAGTGCCACAGACAGTGGCTTTACCAGCTATGCCACGATGCTGGCCCCAGTTTAAAGATTCTTGACTGACCCCTAGTTCCTAAAAATCAGGATGTTTTGAAGAGAATAGATTTAGGAGGGCCAGGTAAAAGAAAGCATGCACTTACCTGGCTTTCTTCTGCCCATTTCCCCCTGCCTGTCCCACATGCTTTTTCCCTTCTCTCGTTTTGTTACTCCTTTTCTCTCTTCCCTTGCCCTTCCTTCTTTTGCTCATTCTCTTTCCTTCTCCCTCCCCAACCGTGGCCACCTAGTTTCTCCTCCCTGTACACCCACTCACTCTTCTCTCTGTCCCACTTTCCCCTCCCTCCATCTTTACATCCTCTGTTTCCCATATTCTAAACTGTTTGATGACAAACATGCTACACACAAAGTTGTCTTTCATAGCCCCCAGAAAATATTATCTATCAGCTCTTCAACTCCACTGATGATAAAATTTACTTCAGCTAGAATTAAGTAATGCTTCTTGCTTTGCTTCCTACTAGTGGGATCAAGATCAAAAAATGAGTGCTAGTTAGATTTACAAGTATTTGTTGTATTGAAAGAGAAGAAATGTTCCAAAGACTTACAGAAGTGTTGTGAAATGTGTGGTTATGAACTGCAGGGAATTAACTTTAGAAGACAAACTAAGTGGGGCTGGTGCTGTGGCACAGTAGGCTAAGCCTCTGCCTGTAGCACCAGTATTCCATATGAGTTCCTGCTGCTCCTCTTCTGATCCAGCTCTGCTATGGCCTGGGAAAGCAGTAGAAGATGGCCCAAGTGCTTGTGCCCCTGCACCCACGTGGGAGACCTGGAAGAAGCTCCTGGTTCCTGGTTTCAGAGGGATGGGCCCAGCTCTGGCAGTTTTGGCCATCTGGGGAGTGAACCAGTGGATTGAAGACCTTCCTCCCTGTCTCTCCTCGCTGACTGTAACTCTGCCTCTCAAATAAATAAACAAAAATCTTTAAAAAATAAAAAAAGACAAACCAACTAAGAAACAAATATCACTAGCAGGTTTTTTATTTTTATTTTTTTAAGATTTATTTATTTGAAAGACAGGGTTACACAGAGAGAGAAGGAAAGGCAGAGAGAGGTCTTCCATCCGCTGGTTCACTCACCAGGTGGCCACAGGGTGGGAGCTGTGCCCATCTGAAACCAGGAGCCAGGAGCTTCCTCCAGATCTCCCGCACGGGTGCAGAGGCCCAAGGACTTGGGCTATCTTCTACTACCTTCTCAGGCCACAGCAGAGAGCTGGATCGAAAGTGGAGCAGCCAGGACCCAAACTGGCGGCTACATGGGATGCCAGCACTGCAGGCGGCAGCATTACCCACTATGCCACAGTGCCAGCCAGTAATTCTTTTTTAGCTCTTCTTTAGGAAATGCATGGTATGGTTGACTCACAGTGTCAGAAATCACCAAAATAGTTTTGGTAGGACTGTTTATTGCCATCCTGAGAATTACCACCAGTAGCATTATCTCCTAAAATAAAGTTCACAAGTTTACTGTGTTATTTAGACTACTCAATTTTATTTAATTCATCAAAACAGTGAACTCTTACTATCTGGCACTATTTGGGTCTGGAAATACTAGAGCACAGTAGATAAATTTCCTGTTCTCAAGTAATTAATACACATAATTATTTTAATAAAGTTGAATTTGTATAATTATGAGTAGTTTTTCTTTAAGAACATATTCACAGATTGTTCTAATGTTTACTTTTCAGGTTCTTGTCACAATCTATGCTGATTATATTGCCCCTTTATTTGACAAATTCACACCTCTCCCTGAGGGAAAGCTTAAACAAGAAATTGAAGTAATGGCAAAGAATATTGACTTTCCTTTGACAAAAGTGTATGTTGTAGAAGGTAAGGCTGCCTGGGAGCGAGAGGGTTTTATTCAAGTGGGTTTTTTTTTTTTAAGGACTTTATTCTTAAAAATGTTAATGAAAGAACAAATTAGCTGTCTTAAATTTTTGTGATTTAGAAGTTAGGATTTTACATTTGGCTTTTTAAGATTTATGGAGCTTAATAACATAGTACAGGGATAGAAACTGATGGCCTGATGTGAAATCCCATTCTTGCCTGCTGTGTTTGGTTAGCTTTACAAGTATTGTTTTTAATTTTTGGTTAAGGCCTTTTTTATTCCTTGTTGTATATGTTGTGTATTAGTCTATAACCTGCCTGGCCCTGAGGTATTGGAGTTGGACTCTTTAAATCTTCAGTTTCCACTTGGCCCTAGTTTGGTGGGTCATAAGCAAAAATAATGTTAATTGGCTGCTTCAACTCCAAGACAATATCTGGTGTTCTAGAGGACTCTGATTTAACTTGTACATTACTAAAAACTGTAATACCATTAGGCATTTCAAATCGGTCATACTCTACATTTTTGATGATTGTTTTGAGAGTTAAGCTATTAGATTTCATGAGACTACCCAGCCCCAAGAAAGCCTACAAAGATGTAATGAAAAACTACCATGACTTTTAGAATCTAAATTAAAATTCATTTCAATGAGTATAACTGGTTCTGCCTCTGTTTCTCACCAGCTATGAACTGTTGGATGATTCATTTCACTCTTCTGAGTTTCAGTTGGGCTTCCTCTAAATTTGGCCAATGATTTCTGTAAAGGGTTTGAAGCAACTATTTTAGGCTTTGTGGGCCACATAGTCTCTGTTGCAGTTATCCAACTCTGCTGATGCAGTTCAATAATAACCATATATAATATAGTTATATAAACAAATGAGCATGGATATGTTCGAGTGAAACTTTATTAAGAAAGCAGCAGTTTGGATTTGGTCCATGAGCCCTAGTTTACTAATTTTGCTCCAAACTAAAATATCACCAAAAAATACTTGTCTAATAATATTGCTATATTAGACAAAGGAAGATAAACTGAGAAACATAGTAGAAGTCTTGCACTACAATTGTAGGAACAGGGAAACAGCGATGGTCATAACTAAAAATAATGAATTAACAACAACTAGAATATAGAGTTCTCAGACATTTAGTGGCTTCTGAGGCCATACAGCTCAACTAAAAGAACAGTTAGAACTGGATAAGATTCTGTGGGGAAATGGTAGACGAATTAGACAGGTGATACTTATATCTGTAGTCTGTTTTCCTTATGTGAAAATAAACTATTAGTACATTAGTCAATTCAGAATAATCTCTGAATTGGCTGAAGGGGCAATCTAAGTTGCTGATCACTTAAGTTATAATTAGATAACATGAAACGGTAGCCGACATCAATGTGTGATATATATTGTTGATGCTGTTTTCAGTTGGGCTTCCTCTAAATTTGGCAAATGTTTAGATTAGATGAAATAGGCAAGGGTTTATGGAGGGTCATGACCTGAGCTGAGACATTATAGAAAGTCAAGATTTGAGTAGATTAAGGGTAGCATTTTATAGATCAGACTTTGGAGTCAACAGTGGGTTTGAATTCGGGCAGTATCACAAATTACCTATGTGACTTTGGGCAGCCTCCTTGGCCAAACAGCAATTTACTCACGGGTAATTATGTTTTTATTGTTAACAGTAGCTGTAATCCTTAAAAAACTTTTTTTGAATGAGTGAATGCTATTAATAATCACAACCCATGTTATAGATTTTTAATTGATAGGGATATTGTAGGCAAAGGTCACAAATCCTGTTCTCAAAAACCCATATCAGATGACAAGTGCTGTGCAAAGAGTTACACTAGTGTGAGCTGGTGTGAGATGACTGAGTAGATACTTTAGAGTGAGTCAACCGAGAAAACCTCTCTGAACAACTGACTGGGAAGCTGAAATCTGAAGGTAGGTCATGTTGAGATCAGTGGGAAGAACTTCAAGAATTTTTTTTCTTCAAGGAACATGAAGCAGTCCAGTGTGGCTGCAACACACTAGGAGACAGGAGAGGAAATCTGAGACATAGGCAAGAGCTGGACCACATAGGCCTTTGTAAGTTTCGTAAGGAGTTTAGATTTCATTTTAAATTCAGGGAGAAATCTACTGAAGGCTTGAAAGTGATGTGGTCTGCTTTGGATTTTTAAAGTATCTTGGCCTGCTATATGGAAAGCAGATTATATACAGAGGCACAGTGAAAGCAGGGAGAGAAGTCAGGAGACTGTTGTAGTAAT
This sequence comes from Oryctolagus cuniculus, assembly GCF_964237555.1. Taxonomy (NCBI): domain Eukaryota; kingdom Metazoa; phylum Chordata; class Mammalia; order Lagomorpha; family Leporidae; genus Oryctolagus; species Oryctolagus cuniculus. The sequence goes on along the minus strand of NC_091438.1, from coordinate 132,602,251 downwards.
CCAGGTAGGAAATCATGGCAACTTAGGCTAGGACAGTAGTAATTGGTAGAGAGAGATGTGTGTGTTTGGAATAGGTTTTAGAGATAGAATTGAGGGAATCTGCTGACAGATTGCATGGTCAGAGAATAAGGGAAAGAGACATCAAAGAGAGTGGCTTAGATTTTTGACCTGAGCAGTTGGGTAAGTGCTGGTTTACTAGGAGGGCAAAAACTGGGAAGAGAGCAGGTTTGTGGGGAATTAGAGTTCTGTGGATATATTACATACTGAGATATCTGTCAAACATTGTGTTTGTTGGAGTTCTGCAAGCAATAGAAACCAGCTGTGGCTGATTTAAAAAGTTGCTTATTGAAACACTGTTTGATGGTTCACAGAATCTCCAGGAAAGTTCAACTACGGACCTTAGAAAAGGTCACTCATAGTGCAGAACCAATCTGGTGAGGATGCTGCTGCTACCACCTCAGAGCACTAGATTCTGTAGTTGGTGCCCATAACTTCCCTGCCACTAACACCTGCAGAATTCCTTCCCCTCTGCCTTGTTTCTCTGCGTAGTTTGCTACTTATTCAGAGTCCCCAGTGGGTGCATTTGACTGACTAAGCCAGGGCATGAGACCAGTTGCCAGAAGTGTTGGGGAGGCATATCTTTGGTTTTCTAGATTTTTCAAATGAGACACAGTCTCTCACAAGACCTTCAGTATGAAATTCCCTAAACTCTGAAAGGAGATGCCAACGCTGGGCAGGAAAAGAAAAAGCACAAATAAGAAAGCAAATAAAAGTATAGACATCATAGGGAGATGTCAGCTAGGCAACTAGGCATGAGTTTGGGCTTCTAGGGAGAGGGCAGGGCTAGACATGGAGATTTGGAAGTATCTGGCTCATGGATGGTGTTTAATGCTATGGAGAAGAGATGGAACCAGGGTCAGAGGTAGCAGAGGACTAACAGCCAGCAAAGGAATCTAAGGGGAGAGACCATATAAGAAGGAAGAAAATCAAGAGAAAGTGAGGTCTTAAAAGCTGGAAGAAAGTGTGTCAAGGAGAAAGTGGCCAGCTGTGTTAAGTACTGCTCGAGATGACACATCATAAATGAAAGATGAAGCCACCATGGACGAGCCTTATATTTCCACAGAAAATTTTGGTTTTTAGAATACTCAAATGCGTTAGTTCATTCCTCAAATGATATCATTCATCCATTCAGTAAAGAAGCATTACTGAATCTCTACCATATGTCAGGCAGTGTAATACAGAAAGATCGGGTCTGGTGCAGGGACTTTTTTTTTTTTTTCCTTTTTGACAAGCAGAGTGGACAGTGAGAGAGAGAGACAGAGAGAAAGGTCTTCCTTTTTCCGTTGGTTCACTCCCCCAATGGCCGCTGTGGCCGGCGCACTGCGCTGATCTGAAGCCAGGAGCCAGCTGCTTCTCCTGGTCTCCCATGCAGGTGCAGACCTGCAGACCCCAAGGACCTGGGCCATCCTCCACTGCACTCCCTGGCCACAGCAGAGAGCTGGACAGGAAGAGGAGCAACCAGGACAGAATCCGGCGCCCGGACCGGGACTAGAACCCGGTGTGCCGGCACCGCAGGCGCAGGCTGGCACCGAAGGCGCAGGATTAGCCTAGTGAGCCGCGGTGCCAGCCCGCAGGGACTCTTAAACTTTAATAGGTATAGGAATTCCCTTGAGGGCTTGTTAAACACGTCCTACACTGCATTCCCAGAGGTTCTTACTTATCAGGTGTTTTCAGTATGCACTTCTGAAAAGTACCCTAAGTGATTTTGATGTGGGTCTTCTTTGGACCACACTTTCAAGATACCAATTAATTACTTTACCTGTATTATTGTCTGTCTGCTTCCATGATTAACTTTAGATAGCTTCTAAGAAATACTTTTAATTAATTCACAGATTAGGATCAGAGACGATGGGGCTGAAATGGAAGTGGTAAACCTCAGAATGGCACAGCTTTCAAGGTAGTAAGGTCTTAGATGACTGACAGAGCTGGGCCACATGTTGGCTTTTTAGGCAACTAAATCAAAAGTGCTATATAATGTGATAGATAAATAAATCATAGCTACTGTTTATCCATGCCTTACTGTCGTCTAAACATGCTGCCAGGTACATTCCATCAGAAACATGATCAGATTTAAAATCCACATCTTCTGTGAAGAAAGTTCCCAAGAGAAGCAAATGTTTGAGCATTCCTTTTTCAAATTTTATTTTTTTTTTTTAAGATTTATTTATTTTGCTTGAAAGAGTTACACAGAGAGAGGAGAGGCAGAGAGAGAGAGAGATGGTTCGCTCCCCAAATGGCTGCCACGGCTGGAGCTGTCGATCTGAGGCCAGGAGCCAGGACTTCCTCTGGGTCTCCCATGCGGGTGCAGGGATCCAAGGACTTGGGCCATCCTCTACTGGCTTCCCAGGCCACAGCAGAGAGCTGGATTGGAAGAGGAGCAACCGGGACTAGAACCAGCGCCCATATGGGATGCCAGCACTTCAGGCCAGGGCGTTAACCCGCTGTGCCACAGCACCAGCCCCTTAAATTTTATTTCTGACATTTATTTGTTTACTTGAAGGGCAGAGTGACAGAGAGGGTGGGAGAGCCACACACAGAGATTTCCATTTGCTGGTTCATTCCTCAAGTGCTGTCAACAGCCAAGGCTAGACAAGATTGAAACCAGGAACTCCATCCAGGTCTCATGTGGTGGCAAGGAACCCAATACTTCAGTTGTATGCACTACCTCCCAGGTATATTAGCGGGAAGCTGATGGGAGGCACAGAGTGGCTGGACTTGAACTAGGCACGCCTAAATTAGAATGTGGGCATCCCAAGCAGCAGCTTAGTCCACTGTTCACGATTCCATCCCATTTCTTCTTTTTATCTTATTGCAGAGCATTTTGGAAGCTGAAGAAGAATATAAAGAAAATAAAAAGTAATCGTAGTTCAGCTCCAGTTAGTATTAAAAACTTAAGTATATTTCCTTCCAGTCTTTATAAAAATAGCTTTATTTTTTTCTGATTAAATAAGTAAGTGTGCCTATTTTTAAAGCCTTAGAAAATGGAAAAATAGGAGGAAACAAAAATCCATAATTCTAGAACACAGTGATGAACGCTTCAGTATTTTGGTTTATCTCTTATTAGGCTTGTGTTTATGCTTTCCTGCTTAGATGTACATTTTCCATCATGACAATAATGAAACCTTGTATACATGATGCTTGTATCCTTCACAATGATATCAATGAGGTTTTTCTTGTTAAAATTCTTCAACATTATAATTTTTTTCTGGCCACTTAAAATTCCATTCACATCTTTATAATAATTTAATCTTTCCACAACTGTTGAATATGTTGGCTTTACTAACTTATGTCTGTACAGCTGCAGTGAGCATAAATGTTTGTTGGCAAAAATGCAGGGAAACAGACACTACACTGCTGATGGTGATTGATGTTGATGTAGTTTTTCTTCAGGTATTAAACAAATTGAAAATGTTAATGTCCTTTCCAGTACTTCAGTTTCTAGGAGTCTCTCCAAAGGACCCCAGACTTTTTAATTATATTCCATGCTTTGAACTGTCTTTTCCTTAGGATCTAAGCGCTCTTCCCACAGCAATGCTTATTTTTATGGCTTCTTCAAGAACAAGCGAATAGTTTTGTTTGACACTCTACTAGAAGAGTACTCTGTACTAAACAAAGACCTCCAGGAGGAGTCTGGCATGGAACCCCGCAGTGAAGGAGAAGGGGACAGTGAAGAAAAAAAAGCTAAAGTTAAAGTGAGTTCTTCTTTTCCTAAGAGACTCTGCCTTAGTTTTTATACATAGTTCTATGACGACTCAGAATCACAGCAATTTCTAGCATGAGGCAGAATTCAGGGAGACTCAATGAAAACACCGTAGCCTCTGTATAGTTTTGATATTTGAGAGAGAGGACCACTATTATTATGTACCAACTACTTTGCAAGCTTTTACAGAATGTAGATGTTAATATTGGAAGCTATTATAAGATAGTAAAATTCATATGATTAAAACTCTTTAAAACAGAGACTTTATATATATGTACATGCATACATATATTTTTAGGTTCATTGTGACATTGTAACTAAAGGCACCAGAGAGACTTGGATTTGAATCCTAATTCTGTCATTTAAAAGCTCTGTTTCCTTAGGTACATTGTTTGATTTGGTCAATTTTATTTAACACGTTTATAAATGGTATACTATGTGCTGAGATACTTTTCTTGGTGCTAGAAAAACAATTAAAGAAGCTAACCTTCCTGTTAAGCTGTCAGTCTAAGGGGGAGCAGTCTTACAGTCATACTACAGCATGCACTTGTTACTGTGAAGCTGTAGGTAGTGGATACAATGGGAACACAAGAGAAGAGACTTTTTTTTTTTTTTTTTTTTTCGACAGGCAGAGTGGACAGTGAGAGAGACAGAGAGAAAGGTCTTCCTTTGCCGTTGGTTCACCCCCCAGTGGCCGCTGCGGCTGGCGTGCTGCAGCCGGCGCACCATGCTGATCTGATGGCAGGAGCCAGGTGCTTCTCCTGGTCTCCCATGGGGTGTAGGGCCCAAGGACTTGGGCCATCCTCCACTGCACTCCCTGGCCATAGCAGAGAGCTGGCCTGGAAGAGGGGCAACTGGGACAGAATCTGGCACCCCGACTGGGACTAGAACCTGGTGTGCCGGCGCCACAGGCGGAGGATTAGCCTAGTGAGCCGCGGCGCTGGCCCGAGAAGAGACTTCTTAAGGAAGCTGCTTCTGAATGCTTTTCCTGGATGAAGTTAGCTGATGCTGATTAGAAAAACTGAAAGCACCAAGACTAGATGGGGGAGACAGGCCAAAGGAATAATACAGATTTCATCACAAAGGGTCACTGATGTATGCGCGATAGAATGTGTCATTGGCCTGGATATCATTTAGAGAAGATTTTAGGTCTCCATTCACTTAGCATCTGTGTAGCCTTGAGCAAGTTAAGCTTTCTAAAACTTTTTTTAAGATTTATTTATTTATCTGAAAGATAGAGTGACAGAGAAGGAGAAAGAGAGAGAGGGATACAAAAGTTGCACTTTGTAAATTCACATTTATTAAATAAAAAAAAAAACTATATAACAAACAAAAAAAGAGAGAGAGAGGGAAAGAGATTTTCCACCCCCTGGTTTACTCCCCAAATGACTGCAGTAGCTGGGGCTAGACAAGGCTGAAGCCAGGAGCCTGCAGCTCCATCCAGGTCTCCACGTGGATGTCAGGGGCCCAAGCACTTGGGCCATCATCTGCTTCTCCAGGCTTGTTAGCAGGGAGCTGGATTGAAAATGGAGCAGTGTCTCAGGTGATGGCTTAACCTACTGTGCCACATCATCAGCCCCACCCAGGTTTTCTAAATCTTTGATTTCTTATTTTATCTTCTTTTAAAAAAATCTTTCCTTAACTGGCAGATGAGGCCAGAAGGGTTTCTCCGCCTTGGCGCTGTTGCCATGCTGAGCTGGATAACTTTTGCTGTGGGAGGTGTCCTGCACTTCCAGTATGTTTAGTAGCATCCCTGGTCTCTCCTCACTAGCAACCAGTGACAACTCCCTGCCAAAACTGTGACAACCAAAATGTTTCCAAATGTTGCCAGATGTCTGGAGAAAGCTCCCCTCATTGAAAAATACCAGACTAACCATGCCTACCTTTTAGGGTTGTGAAGATTAAATGAAATAAAATATGTGAAATACTTTGTACTGTATACATTTTTTAAGTACCTGAAAATAACGATTATCATTTAAACATCTGTTTTGACCCTGAAAATCTGCTCTAATGGAGTACCACCTTAAACACAGAGGTGAAGCAACATTCTGTGGCAGGTTAAGTGGCAGTCCTTTGATTGTGCTTGCATCTTTTAAGTGAGATAACCCCATCATGTAGGATATTAAAATAAAGGTCACTGTGAGCAAGAGTCATAGGATTGTAAGCTAAGAAGAGAGCATAAGGTCTCCAAAGGCTCAATGGACAGTAAACTAAAGTCAGATAATAGAAAGGCCCAGGCAGGGGCAGGGAGTAGGGGGTTGCCTACTACTTACTAGAAAGACATTTTCATCTCTTAACTTCTCTCTCTTTGTCTCTGACATGAAGGTAATAGTGCCCCACTTGGTGGTTTGAGAGCTAATAAGGCATAGGTGAATTTTGTAGAAAGGTACTGGTACAGAAAATCGAAGATGAATGGTTCTAAGAATCTATCCCGTCAGCAAACCTCCTTTGTTTAAAGTATTCCTTTCTTTTTTTTTTTTTTTAAGATTTATTTATTTATTTATTTGAAAGGCAGAGCTACAGAGAGTGGGGGAGGAGTCTTCCATCCACTGGTTCACTTCCCAGATAGCTGCAATGGCTGGAGCTGAGCTAATCCAAAGCCAGGAGCCAGGAGCTTCCCACGCAGGTGCAGGGGCCCAAGGACTTGGGCCATCTTCTACTGCTTTCCCAGGCCATAGCAGGGAGCTGCATCAGAAGTGGAGCAGCAGGGACTGGAACCGGCACTCATACAGGATGCTGGCACTGCAGGCAGCAGTTTTATCCACTACACCACGGCGCCGGCCCCATATTCCTTTCTTAACCTCTTGTTCTATATGAGCCTGTCTTTGAATGGGATTCTGATATTATTCAAAATAGCTTCCTAAACCAGAGAACAAATCAGGAAACAAGAGCCTATGCTGAAACACCTTATAGAGAATTGATTGTTTTATAAAGAATTCCTGATTTATAGTGGGAAGCAGGTAACTGGTAAAAACCATGTTGCTTTATATAAAATGAAGCTGATAATACCTGTCTTACAGTAGTGAAAATTAATGAACTGTAAGTAAAATACTTAGTACTTTCAGTGGTATATAGTCCATTAATAAGTGGATGCTATCATCACTATTGGCTTTTTTTTTTTTTTTTAAGATTTCATTCATTTCTTTGAGAGATAGAGTTACAGAGAGATGGAGAGACAGAAAGGTCTTCCATCTGCTGGTTCACTCCCCAAATGGCTGCAAAAGCCAGAGCCAGAGAGGTCTGGGGCCAGACTGATCTGAAGCCAGGAGCCAGGAGCTTCCTCCAGGTCTCCCATGTGGATGCAGGGATGCAAGCACTTGGGCCATCCTCCAGTGCCTTCCCAGGCTACGAGCAGAGAGTTGGAATTGGAAGAGGAGAGCTTGGACAGGAACTGGCACCCATATGGAATGCTGGTACTGCAGGCAGGGAGTTAACCTACCTCACCACAGCACTGGCCCCTCACTATTGTTGTTAAATAAAATATATTTACTACTAAAGTAAAAGAAAAGTTAGAAAACATCAGTAAGAAAAAATCATATGTGGTCCCACAGACCATAACTGTCTTACTAAAATATATTACTGGACTTTCTAAGCTATAAATATTTCCTCATTTTCTATTCAGATATATAGATTGTTTTCCATTTTTTTTTTTGCTATTGAGAATATTCTTGGATCGGGCAGTTGGCCCAGCAGTTAAGAAGTATACATCCCACAGCAGAGTGCCTGGGTTTGATTGCTGCCTCTGGCTCCTCACTGTAGCTTCCTCCTAACGCAGACCCTGCTAGGCACTACTGATGATTCAAGTAATTGGGTTCCTGCCACCCCGTGGGAGACCAAGACTGAATTGCAGGCTCCTCCTGTTGGGAACATTTGGAGAACTAATCAGCACATGGTAGCTCCCTCTCTGCTCCTCGGATAAATACAAATATTAAAAGGAATATTCTTACAGTGAATATGTTTGCAATTCTTCAGTTGTACCTTTTAATTTTCACCTTAGAGTAAGTGTCTGTGAATCAGTGTTTTAGTGACTATTTTCTGAGTATGGGTAAGTGTGTATTTCTTAGTCATTTAAGGGACAGAGGTTAGATATCTGATTCTCTACTAAGCATATTTTCTCTGCTAAAGCATATTCTGATCTAAACTCTAAAATGTAAAAGGAAAAGAAATAGTGTCAGTACTGTCGTGCAGAATGACTTCAGTCTGTCCCTTTCTCTCGTATATACCCAGCTGCCTTTTCAGTGGTCTTTTTTTTTTCTTTAAAAATGAGGAATTGTTGAAAGAAGGGGAAAATAGTAGAATAATTAGATTCCAGTAACTCTTGCTGCCTGTATTGCATTTTTCTAAGGCACATAAAAGTCAATTCCATGCTCATCTACTTATGCAGTTGTGATTTGCCCTTTTAAATCACAGAAATTTATTTCAAATCATTGAGCTTTCATTTTCTATGATATATGTTCTCTGATGGTGGCAGGAACATGCACTCCAATATTGGATGTTGACGTTGTAGGTAGTGTCTTTTTTTTTTTTTCCAAGATTTATTTATTTATTTGAAAGGCAGAGTTAGAGAGAGGAAGGGAGAGACAGAGAGATTTTTCACTCACTGATCCACACCCCAAATGGCCGCAACTGCAACTGCTAGAGCTGGTCCAGACTGAAGCCAGGAGCCAGGAGCTTCTTCTGGGTCTCCTACATGGGTGCAGGGGCCCAAGCACTTGGGCCATCTTCTGCTGCTTTCCCAGGTATATTAGCAGAGAGCTAGATTGGAATTGGAGCAGCCAGGATTGGAAATGGTGCCCATATGGGATGCAGGTATAGTAGGTGGCAGCTTAACCCATCACGCCACAGTAGTAGCCCCACAGGTGGTGGCTTTACCCACTCTGCCACAATGATAGCCCTGCTTATTAATGATGTTATTCAATCCAGTTTTTGTATTCAAATCTATCTTTATTAATATCTTATTTTCTCTGTTTCCGTTATTGAGAAGAGTAACATCCTGTCCTGTGACAGATTTGTTAAGGCTTCACATAGTTGACAATTTAGAATTAATTCATTTGGAGACCATCATACATCCAAATTTAAGATTAATTTATATTGAGGCCGGCACTGTGATGTAACGGGTAAAGCCGCTGTCTACAATGCCAGCATCCCATATGGGCATCAGTTCGAGTTCCGGCTGCTCCTCTTCCGATCCAGCTCTCTGCTGTGGCCTGGGAAAGCAGTAGAAGATGGCCCAAGTGCTTGTGACCCTGCACCCACATGGGAGACCCAGAAGAAGCCCCTGATTCCTGGCTTCAGATTGGTGCAGCTCCAGCCATTGCGGCCAATTGGGGAGTGAACCAGCAGATGGAAGACCTCTCTCTCTCTCTCTCTGCCTCTTCTCTCTCTGTGTAACTCTGACTTTCAAATAAATAATAAATGTTTAAAAATGAAATTAAGTCAATGTATCCTGGTATAAGGAACCTTTTTTTCATTCTGTTGTGATCTTTAATCGTACTCTTTACCATTAAGTTAATTTCATCTGATATTAATTCTGCTATTGCATCTTTCTTTCAGTTATTATTTGCTAGATGTCATCCTTTTACTTTGAAGAAAGATGTAGATAAAATTCACATAACATAAAATTCCCTCTTTTAATCATTTAAAGTGTACCATTCAAGGGGCTGGTGTTTTGGCACAGCAGGTTAAGCCACTACCTGCAATGTTAGCATCCTGTATTGGAGCACATGTTCGAGTCCTGGCTGCTTTGCTTCTGATCCATCTCCCTGCTAATGTGTCTGGGAGGGTAACTGCCACCCAGGTGAGAGGCCCAGATGGAGTTCCAGGCTTCTGGCTGTGACCCGGCCTGGCCTTGGCTCTTGTGGCCATTTGGGGAGTGAACCATAGATAGAAAGCTTCTCTCTTTCTTTTTCTCTGTTTCTCCCTTTGTCTCTGATATTCTACATCTCAAATAAATAAAAATAAATCATAAGGAAAAAAATAAAGTTTACCATTCAGTGATTTTAGCACAGTTACAAAAATTGTATGATTGTCACAAATCTGTTACCTCATTTGTATATTTACTTTTTACCTCTATGTCCTTATATCTTTTATGACCCTTGCCCTTAGCATATAAATAGATTTTGTTATGGCTGCTTTTATGTTTATACTGCTAGTTACTTTATTTTTATGTCCTTAAATATTTTTCATACTTTTTAAAATTTTAATTTTTAATTAATTTTTAACAGATTCAATGTGATTTGTAGATACAATTCTAAGGACATAGTGATATTCCCTTCCTTCTTCTCTCCCTCTCACCCCCTTTCCCCCCCCCCCCTTTTTTTAGTTGTTGAGATACCATTTTTTTATTTTTATTTTTAAGATTTATTTATTTATTTGAAAGGCAGAGTGACAGAAAAGAAGGAGAGACAGAACTCTTTTATCTGCTGATTCATTTCCAAAATGACCACAAGAGCCAGATCTGAGCCAGGGTGAAGACAGGAGCCAGGAACTCCATCCTGATCTCCCACATAGGTGGCAGGGACCTAAGAACTTGGGCCAACATCTGCTGCCTTTCCAGGTGCATTAGCAAGAAACTGGATCAGAAGCAGAGCGTCTAGGACTTGAACCTTTGTCCTGGTACAGGATTCTAGCATTGCGAGCAGCAGCTTGCCAGCTCCACTGTTATTATTATTATTATTGTTAATTTACAAGCTTAGTTCATTTGTATATGTCATGATTACTGACATTTGGGATTATTTTCTGTCATTTTTTTTTGTAACTAGGTATTAGTTACACAGGTGCTTGATGTATTACAGTTTATCAAATTGTGCCTTTATGCTTTTTTAAAATTTATTCACTTGTTTGAAAGGCAGAGTTACAGAGGGGCAGAGGCAGAAAGAGAGAGAGAGAGAGGTCTTCCATCTGCTGGTTCACTCCCCAGATGGCTACAATGGCCAGAACTATGCCAATCTGAAGCCAGAAGCCAGGAGATTCTTGCAGGTCTCCCACGTGGGTGCAGGAGCCATCTTCTACTGCTTTCCCAGGCAGAGAGCTGGATTGGAAGTGGAGCAGCCGGGACTTGAACCAGCGCCCATATGGGATGCCGGCACTGCAGGTGGTGGCGTTACCCACTATGCCACAGCGCTGGCCCCAGGGGTATAGATTTCTAGATTGGAAATCACTTGCCTTCAAATTGACAAGGCATTGTTCTGTTGCCTGCTTGATTGCATTATTGCTGATGAAGTATCAGATCATCCAGATCACTGAACCTTAGTGTGTCACCTGCATTTTGCTCTTCTGGAAGTTTGTGGGATCCTTTCTCTGTCTCAGTATTCTGAAATTTTGCATGCTTTAATGGGCGTCCATTTTCATTCACAGTGCTGAGAAATATGCATTGAGACTTTTAAATGGAAATTGAGGATTTGGGGTTCTAGGAGACTTTCTGGAATTATGTTGTTGATGGTGTCCTCCTCTCCATTTTTTCCCTTCTCTCTATTTTTTAAAAAATATTTATTTATTTATTCAAAAGGGAGCATTACAGAGAGGCAGAGAGAGAGAGAGAAAGAGGTCTTCCATCCCTGGTTTACTCCCTAGATGGCCACAATGGCTGAAGCTGAGCCAATCCGAAGCCAGGAGCCAGGAGCTTCTTCTGGGTCTCCCAGATGGGTGCAGGTGCCAGCTTTACCCACTATGCCACAGTGCCAGCCCTGTCCCTGCTCTTCACAGAGCTCCTGTTGCTTGAGTGTCAGACTTATTACATTGAATTTCCTTACCTTTGCTCCCGTTTCCCAGTTCTGCACATCTGTGTTCTGGGAGATTCCTTCATCAGCTCTAGTTCCTCAGTGTTAATGTGAAGAGTCACATTTTGGAAGTTGGAAACCAGAAGTACAAATAGCAGACTGAGGAGACTCAACAAGTCGAATGAAGCCAGCAGTGATTTCTAGAAAATTTTTTCCCTGAATTTTCCATTTTTACAGCATTCTCCTCTTTTTCTATCAGTTCAGTACATGCTCTCTCTAAACTTTTCCCTTACATAATTTCTGTTTATTCCATGTTGCTGGTTTTTTTTTTTTTTTTCTGGATGTAGTCTTCCATCTGAACAACTTACCTCATGTATCTAATAATCCTGGTTTATCTGCTCCTTAGAAAGAGAAGAGGACTAGAACACTGGTTGGAGTCTCTGGACTTGTAGATAATGTTCTTCAGTTTTGAACTTCACTGTAGGGTGGCATGTGTGGGTTTTTTTGTTGCGGGAACTCCTAGTGTCAGTATCATTAGGTTTTTCCTGGTAGTGTAGTTCAAGTCCCCGTGGAATATTGTACAATCTTCTGCCTAGAGGTTTGCGTTCTGAGAGCCATGTGTGAGGAGAGGGCTGCTTGGCAGAGCAGTCCTCAGTGTTCAGCAGACCTTATCACTCATGACACGATGTGTTGCTAGTATACCTTGGAACTCAGCTGTGTTGGCTCCTGAGTGGAAAGATCCTCTTCTTGCCAGCGCTGTGGCATAGCAGTGCTGGCATCCCATATGGGTGCTGGTTCAAGACCCAGCTGCTCCACTACTGATCTAGCTCTCTGCTGTGGCCTGGGAAAGCAGTAGAAGATGGCCCAAGTGCTTGGGCCCCTGCACCTGCGTGGGAGACCTGGAGGAAGCTCCTAGCTTCTGGCTTCAGATCAGCTCAGCTCCGGCCATTGTACCCATTTGGGGAATGAACCAGTGGATGGAAGACTTCTTTCTCTCTGCCTTTGCCTCTGCCTCTCTGTAACTCTTCCTTTCCAATAAATAAATCTTAAAAAAAAAAAAAAAAAAAAATCCTCTTCTTTTGCCCTCTCCAGAGAGATTAAGCTTTCAGGCCTCTGCCAGGATGATGGAGGAACAGTTAATTGCTTTTTGGCATGAAGTTGGAAAAAGAATCTGGATTTTTGACCTTTTTTTTTTTTTTCAAGATTTTTTATTTGACAGGTAGAGTTACAGACAGCAAGAGAGAGAGAAACAGAGAGAAAGGTCTTCCTTTTGTTGGTTCACTGCCCAAATGGCCACAATGGCCGGAGCAGCACCTATCCGCAGCCAGGAGCCAGGAGCTTCCTCCTGGTCTCCCATGCAGATGCACCAGCCCAGCGACCTGGGCCATCCTCCACTGCTATCCCAGGCCATAGCAGAGAGCTGGACGGGAAGAGGAGCAGCCGGGACTAGAACCGGCGCCCATATGGGATGCCGGCGCCACAGGCAGAGGATTAACTTACTGTGCTACCATGCTGGCCCCATCATTTTTCAAATAGCACTCACTCAATTCTAATTTCAGCCACCACCTCCTGTCCCCCACTTCAGAGGTAACTGATGTCATTTCACAGGCCCTTTGGAGACTCAGTGGTATCATTCAGGCTTGTTCTGCACACTTCCAGTGCTGGCTTCATTCAACTCGCTGGGTCTCCTCAGTCTGTTATTTGTATTTCTGCTTTCCAACTTCCAAAATGTGACTCTTTTCACCTCTCCTTTTCTCTCCCTCCTGTGGGTTTATATCTTTTAAAAAAGTATTTCTTGGGGGCTGGCCTTGTGGCACAGCAGGCTAGGCCACCACCTACAATGCTGGCATCCCGTATGAACTCTGGTTCAAGTCATAGCTGCTCCACTTCTGTTTCAGCTTCCTGCTAATGTGCCTGAGAAAGCTTATGAAAGAAAGATGACCCAAGTATTTACGCCCCTGGCAGTTTCTGGCTCCTGGCTTCAGCCTGGCCCAATCCTAGCTGTTGAAGCCATTTGGAGAGAAAGCCAGCAGATGCAAGATCTGTCGCTGTCTGTCTCTCCCCTTATCTGTAACTCTGCCTTTCAAGTAAATAAATAAAAAAAAAAAAAAAAAAAAAAAGAATTTCTTGACTAAATTAAATGTGAGTGTTCTTTCTGCCATCTTAACTTGAAATCTTACCATTTGTTTTTTTGGGTCAAGAATAATAATTTGGGCCAGTGCAGCGGCTCACTAGACTAGGCTAGTCCTCTGCCTGCGGCACCAGCACTCCAGGTTCTAGTCTCGGTTGGGGCGCCGGTTCTGTCCCGTCCCGGTTGCTCCTCTTCCAGTCGAGCTCTCTACTGTGTCCCGGGAAGGCAGTGGAGGATGGCCCAAATCCTTGGGCCCTGCACCCACATGGGAGACCAGGAAGAAGCACCTGGCTCCTGGCTTCGGATCAGCGCGGTGCACCGGCCGCAGCGGCCGTTGGGGGGTGAACCAACAGAAGGAAGACCTTTCTCTCTCTCTCTCTCTCTCTCTCTCTCTCACTGTCTAACTCTGCCTGTCCCCCCAAAAAAAAAAAAAATTTGGAAAATAGGAAAGATATAAAATAGTTGAAGATACTATATGAAATAACTACTGTTAATGTTTGTTAATGTTTTGATGTAATTCCAGTTTATTTTCTGTATTTGTAATTTTACATACATTCATATTTTTTCATAAATACTGTATATATTTTTAATTTGCATCCTGTTTACTTCATGTAATAAACCATTTTTTTTTACATTTATTTATTTGAAAGACAGAGGGACAGAGAGAGGAAGGCACAGAGAGAGATCTTTATTCACTGGTTTACTTTTTTTTCTGTCATTTTTTTTTGTATTGTTATGGATTCCCCCCAACCTCCCTCCCTCCCACGGCCCTCCCCTCTCCCACTCTCTCTCCCATCCTGCCCTTCATCGAGTTGCATTTTCAATTACCTTCATATACAGAAGATCAACTTAGTATATACTAAGCAAGGATTTCAACAGGCTGCCCTCACACAACCACACAAGGTATAGGGTATTGTTCGACTAGTAGTGTTGTCTTTAAGTTTCGTAGTAAAACACATTAAGGACAGAAATCCTATGTGGGGAGCATGTACCCAGTGGCTCCCGTTGTTGATTTAACAATTGGCACTCTTATTTATGACGTCAGCAGTCCCCCGAGGCTTTTGCCATGAGCTGTCTAGGCTATGGAAGCCCTTTGAGTTCACCAACTCTGAACTTGTTTAGTCAAGGCCATATTACAGTGGAGGTTCCTTCCTCCCTTCAGAGAAAGGCGCCTCCCTCCTTGATGGCCTGTTCCTTCTGCTGGGGTCTTGTTCACCAGGATCTTTCATTTAGGTTGTTTTTGCCACCGTGTCATGGCTTTCCATGCCTGTGAAACTCTCATGGGCCTTTTAGCCAGATCCAAATGCCCCAAGGGTTGATTCTGAGGCCAGAGTGCTGTTTGGGACATTTGCCATTCTATGTATCTGCTGTGTGTCCTGCTTCCCCTGCAGGATCATTCTCTCCCTTTCAATTCTATCCTTCATTATTTGCTTACACTGGTCTTATTTGTGAAATCTCTTCAACACTTACCCTACCTTTTTGATCGGTTATGTTCTTATCACTTTACCAAGTGCGCTGGCATTGGTACATGCCTCCTTGATAAGATTGAGTTGAAATCCCCTGGCACATTTCTAGCTTCACTATTGGAGGTAAGTCCGAGTAAGCATGTGCCGACCTATATATCTCCTCCCTCTCTTATTCCCACTCCTATATTTAACAGAGATCACTTTTCTGTTAATTTTAAACGCCTAAGAATGATTGTGTATTGATTACAGAGTTCAATCACTGGTTTACTTTCTCAGTGGCTACAATGGCTAAAGCTGTGCCAGGCTGAAGCCAGGAGCCCAGAGCTCCATCTGGACTTCCCACATGGGTAGCAGGGGCTCAAGGACTTGGGCCATAATCTGCTCTCTCACAGGCACATTAACAGGAAGCTGCAACAGAAGCAGAGCAGCCAGGACACAAACCAGAGCACCAATATAGTTGCCAGCATCACAGGCAGTGGCTTAACCCACTGCACCACACTGTCTTCCTCAAATAAACCATTTTCCCATGTCTGAATTCAATTTTTAAAAATACTTCCAATGAGTATATCATGTATTGTAATCATGAGCAGTTTCCCATGTCAGAACATAATCTCTAAAGACAACATTTTGATGGGTTTTTAATATGGCTGTCATGTGACCTTATTACAATTGATTTGATTATTGTTCTATGGACAAAAATTTATTTTTTCCAGCTTTTTCCTAATCTAACAGTTTAGACTGTAGGCTTTTCAAAGTCAGGGAGTATCTGTTCTGTTCATGATCGTATCTTTAGAGCTTAACCCAGTGTCTCACATGGAGTGCTGCCTGGGCTGTTTTGTTACTGAATGCACAGTTATACAGAGAAGTCTGATTATTTCTCTAAGCTAGAAGTCATAAATGGTTATTGCTGAGTTAAAATGTATAAACTTCTTGAGGGTACTCAATAATTTATTTTCCATTTGTTCTTTGATTCAGACTAAGAAGCAAGGATGTAAAAATGAGGAGGTGCTTGCTGTACTAGGCCATGAACTGGGGCACTGGAAGTTGGGACACACAGTCAAAAATATCATTATTAGCCAGGTAAGTTTGCAGTGGCAGTTCTTTTGTATGGCCTGGTAGTCAAAGTAGAAGTGTGGCAGCTTCGAGAGGTGCTGTGTAGAGAGATTCAAACAGACTCCATAGCCGGGCTCCCTAATGCCCGAGCTGTGTGACCTCAGGCACCCTCCTTACTGTCTCTCTACCACCATTCCCTCACTGATTGATAGCATCTCACAGGGCTGATTAAGAATTAAATGAGTGAATATGTGTAAAGAGTTCAAAGTAGTACCTGTGCCATGATAAGTATTATATAAATATTTATTTTTGCCACCATAATCATCCTCTCCAGAGTCACTCAGATATAAGAGCCATAAAGCTCCAAGCAGCAGCCTAGGGGCCACGCTGTGGCGTAGTGCACTTGCAGTGTCGGCAACCCATATGGGCACCTATCTAACATATCTGTCTGTCTGTAACTCTGCCTTTCAAATTAAATCTTCCAAACAAACAAAACAAAAAAAGTATTTTAATGCCTAACGTGGCTGCTTTTTTTTTTTTTTTTTTTAAAGATTTTATTTATTTATTTGAAAGGCAGAGTTAGAGAGAGAGAGAGAGAGGTCTTCCATCTGCTAGTTCACTCCCCAGACGGCTGCATTGCCTGGAGCTGCACCAATCCAAATCCTGGAGCCAGGATTTTCTTCTGGGTCTCCCACATGGGTGTAGGGCCCCAGGGACTTGGTCCATCTTCACTGCTTTCCCAGTCCTATTAGCAGGGAGCTAGATCAGAAGTGGAGCAGCCAGGACTCGAGCCCATGGGGGATGCCAGCCCTGCAGGCAGCAGCTGCAGGCTTTACCTGCTACACCACAGCGCCAGCCCCCTTAAATACTTGATTAAAAATTTCTTTTAAGAGTGAAATAAGTATATTCATTAAAAATTGTGGAAAATATAAAGAAGAAACCATTGAGGCCAGCGTTATAGCTTAGCAGTAAAGTCACTGCCTGTGACAGCAGCATCCCATCTCATCCAGGCAATGGTTCAATTCCCATCTGCTCCACTTCCAATCCAGCTCCCTGCTAAAGCGTCTAGGAAAGCAGCAGCAGAAGAAAGCAGTCCTTGGGCCCCTGCACCCATGTGGGAGACCTAGAAGAAGCTCCTGGCTCCTGCCTTCCAAGCCGGTCCAGCTCCAGCCGTTGTGGCCATTTGGGGAGTGAACTAGCAGATGGAAGATCCCTGCCCCCCTCTCTGTCCCTCCCTCTCTCTCTAATTCTGTCTTTCAAATAAAATAAATGAATATTTAAAAGAAGAAGAAAATCCCAATAGCAGTCCTCCTCTGGGCTTTAATATATCTAAGCCAAGAGACTCTCAGGCTCTGCTGAAATAGCAGTATGTCTTTGTGACTGGTTCTGAGCACACATGGGCTGAATTGAGTTTGTTTTTTTTTTTTTCATTTTATTTGAAAAGCAGACAGAGACAGAAAGGCAGACAAAGATCTTCCATCTGCTGATTCACTACCCGAATGCCTGCAGCAACCAGGGCTGAGCCAGGTTGAGTCCAGGAACCCAGAACTCAGTCTGGTCTCCCTTGTGAGTGGTAGAGACCCAACTACTTGAATCATATGGTAATTTTGTGTTTAGGTTTTTTAGTAACTGTTATATTCTCTTCTATCGCTGCTACATCTTATTATTATTATTTATCTGACAGATAGAGTTAGACAGTGAGAGAGAGAGAGAGAAAGAGAGAAAGAGAGAAAGAGAGAAAGAGAAAGAGAAAGAGAAAGGTCTTCCTTCCGTTGGTTCACCCCCCAGATGGCCACTTCAGCCGGAGCTACGCCAATCTGAAGCCAGGAGCCAGGTGCTTCTTCCGGGTCTCCAGCGCGGGTGCAGGCACCCAAGCACTTGGGCCATCTTCTACTGCCTTCCTGGGCCACAACAGAGAGCTGGACTGGAAGAGGAACAGCCGGGACTAGAACCGGTGCCCATATGGGATGCCAGCACCGCAGGTGAAGGATTAACCAAGTGAGCCACGGCGCTGGCCCCCAGGCCCAACTACTTGAGCCATCATCTGTTGCACCAGTGGCCCCTTAACTCTTTTTCTTCTTATTTTTTTAATTTGGTTGGAATCCCATAAATAGATATGAGTATTTTATTTACAAGGATAGTGTAATTTTTCTTTTTATTTGAAAGGCAGAGTTACAGAGAGAGGGAGACAGACAGGGAAACAGAGATCTTCCATCTGCTGTTTCACTCCACAAATGACCACAGCGCCCAAGGCTTGGCGAGGCCAAAGCCAAGGACCAGGAGCTTCATTCGGTCTCCCACATGCATAGCAAGGGCCCAAGGACCTGGGCCATCCTCTGCTGCTTTCTCAGGCACGTTAGCAGGAAACTGGATGGGAATTGGAGCAGCCAGGACCTGAACTTGCACCCACATAGGATGCAGCCTTGGAGGCAGCGGCTTAACTTACTACACCACAACACCAGTCCCATCCTTAACTGACCCTTAAAGTGGGTCTTCATGCCTTTGTAAAAGGCCCGCTGGTTCCAGGGAAGGCTCGTCAACTGCAGTGAGCACTTCTGTCTTACATCTTTAGGGATAGGGATGAGTTCCTTAGCTTGAAGCTAGTTTCTATGGGTACTTAGCAGTGGGTAAGACGTTAAATATGTTGAAATCCAAGTTGAAATTTAGCATTCACTTCAAGAACAAAAACCACTGGGCAGTGATCCATAGAGGAAGGGGTCCAGTGAAAGCAGCTTACCCCCCGGGTAGTCCCTCGTGTGGTACCTTGTCAGGGTTGGAGTTGATGCCCCTTCTGACAGGTAGGGCACTTGGCAGGGGCCAGGAGGGGGAGGCCTGTTTTCTAAAGAATTATTTATTTGAAAGGCAGAGTTACAGAGAGGAAGAGGCAGAGAGAGAGAAGTCTTACATCTGCTGGTTCACTCCCCAAATGGCTGCAATGGCCAAGCTGGGCTGATCCAAAGCCAGAAGCCTGGAGCTTCTTCTGGGTCTCCTACACAGGTGTGGGGGCCCAAGCACTTGGGCCATCTTCTATTGCTTTCCCAGGCCATAGCAGAGAGCTGGATTGGAAGTGGAGCAGCCAGGACTTGAACCGGCACCCATATGGGATGCTGGCACTGCAGGCAGCAGCTTTATCTGCTATGCCACAGTGCCAGCCCCACCTGTATTATTGACTGATGGCATTGACTCTGTGTCTTATATGCTGCCCACTCTAGTTGAGCCCCTTGGCTGAGGTCTGTGGTATCTGTGGGACAGGGCTGGCTGGTCTCCAGAGCAGGGGTCTTCTCCACCTGACTGTCAAGAGTCTTCTCTTCTGTGGGTGCCTTGATGAACATGTACATTAAGCCAAAGTATATTTATAATAAACCTGGGCTACTTTGGGAAATTTTCTACCTACTCCTTCTCCAGCTCTCTTTGTTAGCCATGCTCTAGTTTGTTTCAAGGCCCTGCTCATCCAGCCAATCCATTACGTGCCTGCTGCCTGTGAGTTAGTATATACTTAGATGTCCTTAGCTCAGGCTCTTTGTCCCTGTCTGGGTGGACAGTAAGACAGCCAGGCGTTCCCTCACTGAGAGTGTTTTCCTTCCCCACTGCCTTTCAGAGTGTGTCCAAGTGGCACTATCATTTCACAGCAGTCCACTTTCTGCTGGTGCTAACATTTGTGTGAATGTTTCTAGTTTTTTCCTCAATTAAATGATGGTTAGAGCCGGCACCACGGCTCACTGGGCTAATCCTCCGCCTTCGGCGCTGGCACACCGGGTTCTAGTCTCGGTCGGGGTGCCGGATTCTGTCCCAGTTGCTCCTTTTCCAGTCCAGCTCTCTGCTGTGGCCCTGGAAGGCAGTGGAGGATGGCCCAAGTCCTTGGGCCCTGCACTCGCATGGGAGACCAGGAGAAGCACCTGGCTCCTTGCTTTGGATCAGCGTGGTGCACTGGCCACAGCGGCTATTGGAGGGTGAACCAACGGTAAAGGAAGACTTTTCTATCTCTCTCTCTCTCTTACTGTCCACTCTGCCTGTCACCAAAAAAAAAAAAAAAAAAAAAAAAAAAAAAAAAAAAAAAAGGTTAGGCACTTGCCTTGCATGAGTAAGTGTTGATTGATGGGTAGTGGAGTAGCAGGAGGTAGTGTACTAGTGTGGGAGCTCCTGTTCATTGACTCACTTCTGCCTTCATGCCTTGCTTCGTTTCCTCTGGGTAACCACCTGCTGCTGGAGGGCTTCTGCACACCACTTTGGGCCAGGCAGATCAACATATGCCTTGAACTCAGGAGGAAAAGCCCGAGTTGTAGAATTGTGATGACCCACAGCCAGGATTTCAGTCTCTAGTAGGTCCCAGTAGTAAACTAAAAGCTGTTTTTCAAAAGGACAGTGGCTACTCAACAAAAATAGATTCCTAGATTGTAAGTCCAGGAGTCTCCTGAGTTTTCTGTTGGAGTTTATCATATTGGGTCCTCTGAGCTATAAGGGACAAAGCTGCCTACATTTCATTCTGTGGCAACTGGTGAGAGCCTTTTTTTTTTTTTTTTTTCCTTAAGATTTCTTTATTCCAAAGGAAGAGTTAGAGAAAGAGGTCTTCCATCCACTGGTTCACTCCTCAGATGGCAGCAAAGGCTAGGGCTGGGCTAGGCCGAAGGCAGGAGCAGGCGCCTAGAACTTATTTAGCCTCCATGATCCTGCTTGGCTAAGGGAAAAGAATGGAATTTTATTCCAACGAGTCTCCTATTTTGATTCTTGAATTGTAAGGGACCTTAACTCAAGGTTGCCCCTTGAAAACTATACGATTTATTTTTTGGAGAACTTTTATTTTACTTTTGAAAATAAAAGTGAAGTAATAAGAATACCTAAATAACTTTATCTGTGATCACACAAGCACTTTTCTTAAAGTCAAGCCATAATTTCTCATACTTTTTTGATATTACTGATCTCACAGTAAAATCAGCTTCATAATAACTTGGAAATCTCAATGTTCCTCTTTCTAGATGAATTCTTTCCTGTGTTTTTTCTTGTTCGCTGTATTAATTGGTCGGAAGGAACTTTTTGCTGCGTTTGGTTTTTATGACAGCCAACCCACTCTCATTGGACTACTGATCATCTTCCAGTTTATTTTTTCGCCATATAATGAGGTAATGTATAATTAAAGTGGTCTCACACTTGTCCTTGCCTGTTTCAAATCTAGAACCTTTAGGATGTGTAAAAGAATGAAAACCATGTAGATTTAACACATAAATGAATCAAAATCTTTTAGTCCCTTGATTTACTGACCAGTCTGAGAATGTAGCAGAACAATTGAAGCTCAATTGAGTAAATAAAAGCGTGTATACTGTTAGTGGGAAAAAACTGAGAATTAGAATTTAGTGATGAAAGTTTGATGTAATACGTACTTCACAAATGTGGTGGATTATCAGAATACTGTGTCCTAGACCATGATACACCAATGCTTGAGTGAAAAGCTGTGTCCCAGGAGACAAAATATAATAAATAAATAAATATATATATGGCTAAATTTAAGAGAGGCTGTATGATATTGTCTCTCTAACTGTAGTTGTCTATGGCCAACTGCCTCCAAGAGCCTTGGGTTCCACTCAGGACCTACTAAATAAAGTTGGATGCTTCATGAAGGGAAGGTAAAAATACCCGCTCTGAGATCATCTAGCAGGGAAATTCCATCCATGTGATAAGATATAGATTTCTGAGTCTGTGTGACAAATCTGAGAAGGGCAACATTTCATTGTATTTGGTAAGACTTCCATAGTTACCAAAGAAGTAATATTGGGGATCCTGAGCTGTCTCCATTCAGAAGAATTTCTTGGGACAGGTTGTAGAGTTAAGGCTTTAAGATAAACTAAATGGGCTGGCGCCATGGGTCAATAGGCTAATCCTCAGCCTGCGACGCCGGCACACCGGGTTCTAGTCCTGGTCAGGGTGCCGGATTCTGTCCCGGTTGCTGCTCTTCTAGTCCAGCTCTCTGCTGTGGCCTGGGAGTGCAGTGGAGGATGGCCCAAGTGCTTGGGCCCTGCACCCGTATGGGAGACCAGGAGAAGCACCTGGCTCCTGGCTTTGGATCAGTGTGGTACGCTGGCCGGCAGCGGCCGTTGGAGGGTGAACCAACGGCAAAGGAAGACCTTTCTCTCTGTGTGCTCTGCCTGTAAAAAAAAAAAAGATAAACTGAATGAATCTTACTTCTCCATTTTGAAAAAGTGTGTATGTATATTTAAGGAAACAAAAAGGACTAGATCATATTTGTGTAACATTATCCACATAGATAAATTTTGCAGGAAATTGAGATTTATTATACTTAAATGGAAAGTTTTTTGTTTTATCTTCTGTTGAAAATATTTATTGAGGCAGGTGCCGCGGCTCACTAGGCTAATCCTCCGCCTGCGGCGCCAGCTTACCAGGTTCTAGTCCCAGTCGGGGCGCCGGATTCTGTCCCTGTTGCTCCTCTTCCAGGCCAGCTCTCTGCTGTGGCCAGGGTGTGCAGTGGAGGATGGCGCAAGTGCTTGGGCCCTGCACCCCATGGGAGACCAGGATAGGTACCTGGCTCCTGGCTTCAGATCAGTGTGGTGCGCCGGCCGCAGCGGGCCGGCCATGGCGGCCATTGGAGGGTGAACCAACGGCAAAGGAAGACCTTTCTCTCTGTCTCTCTCTTTCTCACTGTCCACTCTGCCTGTCAAAAAAAAAAAAAAAGTAAAAATAAAATAAATAAAAAAAATATTTATTGAATGCCTTATACAGTTTGTTACTGCCTAAAACAGAGGTTCTAGAACACCCCATACTGGCATTATCATTTCTATCTTCTGCCACTGTTCATGAATTCCTGAGGGACACTAAGTTGTATGCATTAAGTGACCTCACTGCTCTGCTTTTCTAAGCAGCTGCGCTATTTATGTTTTTATTTAGTTGATTTTCTTATCTCTTCCCTCTTGTGGGGCTGAAAATCTTTGCTGTTACCACTGTGCGTTAAGGTCATCACGTCTGCCTAATTGTCTGCTCTAATCTGCCAGACTGGAACCAAGATATCCAAATAATCATGAACTCAGTTCTGTTGGAGGGGAAGGGTCTTCTTAGAAGTCGAGGTGTGGGTGGTGCTTGGGATCATCCCTCATGGCATCTATTGTGGTTGTTTCGTTTTGTTTCCTTATACTCAGTGGTTGATTTCACTTTAAAAAAACTAAATATATGTAGGATAATAGTAAGATGAAACGTGACTCATCCATAAATGTATTAGCAACTGCTGTAAAACCTTGTACAGCCCCGAGGGTTGATTCAAAAGGATGAGACATTCAAGAGGAAAATCTTGTTTAATATTAGTTAGGTCACCAACGGCAAAGGAAGACCTTTCTCTCTGTCTCTCTCTCTCTCACTGTCCACTCTGCCTGTCCAAAAAATTAAAAAAAAAAAAAAAATATTAGGTCATGATGGCATGGAGATGTTTTTCTTGAGAAAACTACTTATTTTCTTATTTTAAAGGTTTATTTATTTGAAAAGCAGAGTTCCAGACAGAGATAGAGAGAGAGAGAGAGATCTTCCATCCATTGGTTCACTCCCCAAATTACCAGTACAGTGGCTGGTACTGGGCCACACTGAAGCCAGGAGCCTGGAACTCCATTTGGGTCTCCCATGTGGGTGGCAGGGGCTCAAGTACACAGGCCATCTTTTGTTGCTTTCCCAGACATTGGCAGGGAGCTGGGTCAGAAGTCAAACAGCCAGGACTTGAAGTGACATTTATATGGGATGCTAGTGTTGCAGGTGGCAGCTTAACCCACTGCGCCATGATACCAGTCCCAGAAAACTGTTTAAAATTGTATTTGCTACTGGCTAATATATAAGATTTTTTTTCCTTTTAAAAAAATTTTTATGCCAAATTTTTTTTTTTTTTTTTTTTTTTTTTTTTTGGTCAGGCAGAGTGGACAGTGAGAGAGATAGACAGAGAGAAAGGTCTTCCTTTGCCATTGGTTCACCCTCCAATGGCCGCTGCAGCCGGCGCACCGCGCTGATCCGATGGCAGGAGCCAGGATTCAGGTGCTTTTCCTGGTCTCCCATGGGGTGCAGGGCCCAAGCACCTGGGCCATCCTCCACTGCACTCCCTGGCCACAGCAGAGGGTTGGCCTGGAAGAGGGGCAACCGGGACAGAATCCGGCGCCCCAACCGGGACTAGAACCCGGTGTGCCGGCGCCGCTAGGCGGAGGATTAGCCTAGTGAGCCGCGGCGCCGGCCTATGCCAAAATATTTTAAGAAATAGACATTTGTGTCATTCAACCTACAAGATATAAATATACAAAGAATATGTTTCCTTCAGAAAAAAAAATCTAAAAATCCCAAGGTATATAAAAAAAGTTCATGGAAAGCTGGAATTAGCAGATAACTTTATTTTGATACCAAAAAATTAAAATCATAAATATGAAAGCATCTTCAAAAGTCCATGGAAATTAAATTCAATTTTCCACTTACTTTTTGAAGCACCCTCCTAAATTTGCATGACTTTGGCTCTGAGAAAGAGGTGTGCATTGGCTGTGGAGTCACCAAGAATTTCATCATTACTACCCTCTGCCAGTTGTCTGGCCTATCTGATCATCACGTGCCTCAACTGCAAAGCATGAATGAGAGATTATTGGAGAATATATGGAGGCCTGCTCAGTTCCTGGCATGTGGTGAATTTCTAAAAGTCGGTTTTTGTGTTTTTCTGTCTTTAAAGATTTACTTATTTGAGAGGCAAAGTTACAGACAGAGGGAGAGACAGAGAGAGAGAAGTCTTCCAGCCACTGGTTCACTTCCCAAATGGCCACAACGGCCAGAACTGGGCTGATCCAAAGCCAGGAGCGTCTTCTGGGTCTCCCATGCAGGTGCAGGGGCCCATGCCTTTGGGCCATCTTCTTCCACTGCTTTCCCAGGCCATAGCAGAGACCTAGATTGGAAGAGGAGCAGTCAGGACTCAAACCAGTGCCTATATGGAATGCTGGCACTGCAGTCAGAGGCTTAACCTACAATGCCATAGCGCTACCCCCCCCCCCCTTTTTTTTAAGGATAACATTTCCATTTATGGTCTGTTTGCTTGGGGAGATGTGGGTATGGTTCCATTTATAATTTTGCCACTGCAGTTCCCCTAAATGCAAGTGGTCTTTCTTCCGGCCTGCCATTTCTTTTCTCCTAACTTCCTCTGCATCTTAGCCTGTGAAACCTTCGGTGACAACAAAGAGGTGGACAGATGTTAAAATCTGCGTTTACTCTTTCAGGTTCTTTCTTTTTGCCTGACAGTCCTGAGCCGCAGATTTGAATTTCAAGCTGATGCATTTGCCAAGAACCTGGGGAAGGCTAAAGACTTATATTCTGCTTTAATCAAACTCAACAAAGATAACCTGGGGTTCCCTGTTTCGGACTGGCTGTTTTCCATGTGGCATTACTCTCACCCCCCGCTACTGGAGAGACTTCAGGCTCTGAAAACCCCAAAACAAGACTGAGCACCTGGGCCTGCGACCCGAGACCGAGGCACCTGGGCCTGCGACCCGAGACGGCCCGATGAGTTCTGTCCTGGCAGCATGTTCCAGCTCTTGATGTTTTTAGACTTTTTTTAGAAGAAAAATTATTAAGTATGGAAAAGCCCAGATTTAAATACACTTAAAATCTCATTTCAAAAATGATTTTAATAATCCATTTCTTAAAGAAAACACTTGGATAAAATTTTGAGGCTTAATGTTTTTAAAGGCATAGTTTTTTCTTATTTTTGGCATCTGATTTCCCATCAACCTGCAAATTTTCCTTGAGAAAATACAGAAGTTACTTTAATGAGACATGTATGTGATGTCTGCATATGAGGTATTGGGGACACTGTCTCCATGAGGGGACAGCGTCGCTTGTCCTTTCTGTGCCACAGAAGCTGTGTGTGGTCCCGAATCATCGGGCACACACCCGAGTTGAAATTTGTTGTCACTTTTCAGCTGTTGTGCTGTAACTTGGCCAATCAGTGTCCCGGATGAGAATGACGAGCAGAGTGGGGAGGCGGATGTGCTTCAGTGGGAGTAGTCGGAAGTGGGCTCTGCTCATCTGCCGGACTGCACATTCTCCCTGTCCTCCAGGCCGCACGCTGACCGGCGTTTCCAGCAGTGCTTTGGAAGCAGAAATTATGTACAGGATGTTTTAAATCACTTTGTTTCCATTTTTAAGAAGAACTTCAGTTTTTATCTTTCCTTCCGCCTGGTGAGCTACGGTACCACTAGGGATAAACTAGGCTTTTCTTCATTCACTCTGTTTAACTCAGTCAATACATAGTGCATCCTTTAGCACAGATTGCCACACTGAACAGATTTTGCTTTGTTAAAAGTGGCAGAACGTGGAAAGAAGAAGAAAAGACAGCTTAAGAGGCATAAGGATGAAGTACTGATGATTCTCTTATGTACAGGAAAAAATATAGTTTTCTATCTTTCAAGGACAGGAGAGTTTCAGTTTTTATTTTTGTAATTTTTACCAGTAAGTCGTAAGGACTTACTAACTCAATCTGATTCCATTGTTGAAAATTGTAGTTGTTGGCATGCAGATAATGTTTCCTTGCAAAACAAACGCCCTGAAAGATTTCCACTGTTGAAGCCGGGTGTTGGCGGCTGCAGGCCTCAGCTGCTTTCTGAATGAGAACTGACCTTGTGCCTCACCGTCTGGCTCACCTGCTCACTGGTGATGTTTACCTTCGGCGCACGTCTTCCAAAGTGCAGTCGGCTGTGCACTTCTGTGTCTGGCCACAAAGTCTTGGGCTCAGCTGACTTTCGAGTGGAAATAGAACACAAATGAAAATCTAGTTCAGTCCTACATTATTTATTTTCCTAAGGCTACAGGGGATCAGTCCAGCGGTTTTTATCAGCATCTGCACCTGTGACTCCATGCTCTGGTGACTGCCTTTCCTTCCTTCTGTGCCTTTAAGTACAAATTTCAGTTCTGCACAAGTGAACCATTAAAAATTGCCAATGCAGATTGATATCCGTGGTCTTTAGTGTGCTATAACGCGTGTCGTCGGTTGCCCAGCTGTGCTTGTATGCCCTAGGGGACCTGGGTGCTAGTGCAGGAAGAGTAGTGTGCACAGTAGCCCTACGCCGAGAGGTGTCCAGGTAGCACCCCTGCCCCCACCCCCCCGGTCACCACCTGCCCCACTCCAGAGCATGCCAGCTCTGCTGATGTTTCCAGAGACGCTTCATCTAGAGTCATTCCTTCTCGACGTTTACAACTTCAAGTTGTCTGGGGCCTGCCTGATCTACTCCAGCTGCCTCCTTGGTCTTCCCTGCCTGTGGCAGCAATAACTAACTTTTCACGATGTGACTGACCTAGTCACAGTTCATGGACAGCAGAGGCACAGAGATGGCCACAGGACACTGGCGAGTTCCTGAGCTATTGTCCAATCATGGCAAGAGTAAATGAACCAACCCAGGAAGGAAAGAGTTGGCCCCTTGCACCCTAGAGTTGGTGGGTATGCAGGAGGCAGAATCAAGTAGCTCAAAGCCTGGAGTATCGAGCAGCCCAACTCCTGCAGGCTGGTCTCAGTCCAGTGCAGAGTCTGCTGGGTGTCTCCTGCCTTAGTATTTGAGCTGGTCTCTGGCTGAGCTCTGTGAGCTGCTAGTAAATTCTGCCTGCTTAGGATACAGGGTTTCTTGTGTCAGTGCAGTGGTTGGAGCCTTGGTGATGATCCAGCCTGCCCCTTAGACTTCATATGCTCACTGTTACCTTACCTTTGTGTAGTCTCCCCTCGCTGAGAAAGCTCTCTTCCTCTTGGTCTTTTTCATCAAGCCTTTGGATACTTTTGTACATAGCTACTTTATGTGGCTTTGACTCCATCAACAGAAGAAGGCTGACTACCACCAGAGTGCTTGAAGTTCTCTCCTGGGGGCTATAGAAGGAAAATTACAGGGGGCCAGTGTTGGCACAGCCAGTTAAGCCACCACTTTTGACACTGGCATCCCTGTCAGCGCTGTGAGTCACCGCTACTCCGCCTCTGATCCAGCTCCTGCTAATGCACCCGGAAAGCAGTGGAAGATGGCCCAGGTACTTGGCTCCTTGCCATTCACATGGAAGATGCAGATGGAATTCCAGGCTTCTGGCTTCAGCTGGACCAGCCTGGGATGTTGTAGCTATTTGGAGAGTAGACCAGAATCTCTCTCCCTCTCCCTCTCCCTCCTTCCCTCCCTCCCTTCTCTCTCCTTCTCTCCCCACTTTCCAAATAAATAAATCTTTAAAAAGAAAGTTACAGAGAACTTGTCATCCAAAACCTTTTGAAGACCACAGTGATGTAAGTACCTTGAAGGCACTGGGTGTCAGGCTGAGTATATATAATTCAATGGATAGGCAAAAAAGAACCCATCCTGGAATGGGCTAGGCTAGCCCTGTTCAAACGATATGGCAAGGAAGCCCTGGGCTCTTAGTATCCAGGATGGTCCAGGGAGGAGGATTTCCTGAACAGCTTGGCCAGAGACAACACCTGATGTGTTCTGAGAACCTGTGAAGCAAGCACTGCCCATACCTGGTGAGCAGGGAACAGATGGGTAGTGGTTAATACAGCAGTCTCCTCTCTCTCTCTTTTTTTTTTTTTTTTTTATTTTTTTTTTAAGATTTTATTTGAGAGGCAGAATTAACAGACAGAGGGAGAGACAGAGATCTTCCATCTGCCAGTTCACTCCCTAAATAGCTGCAATGGCCAGAGCTGGGCAGATCTGAAGCCAGGATCCAGGAGCTTCTTCCGGGTCTCCCACGTGAGTGCAGGGGCCCAAGCAAGCATTTGGGCCACCTTCCACTGCTTTCCCAGGCCATAAGCAGAGAGCTGGATTGGAAGAGGAGCAGCTGGGACACAACTAGTGCCCATATGGAATGGCGGCGCCACAGGCAGAGGCCCAGCCCACTATGCCACAGTGCTGGCCCTGACAGTCCCCTCTGTATTGGTGGTTTTGTTTTCTGACTTTGGTCCTGATTCATTTGAGAGATTTGCCTAATTGCAGTATGTTGCAAATAACTGTCTTGTTAGTAGTTGTTACTCTTGCTGTGCCTACTTTGTGAATTAAGCTTTATCATAAGTATGTAAGTATAGGAAAAAACGTAGTATATATAGGGTTTATCACTGTCTATGGCTTCTGATGGCCGTTGGGTGATCTTGGAAGGTATCCCCAACAGATAAGAGGGGACTACTGTATCACTTAGGGTCAGGAGCAGTGTTCCTGCAATCCAGTGTACCACTTATTCGTAAGACTTTGGGGGAAAGAAACTTTTCTGAGCCTCCACGTTTCTCCACCTGTTATTTAGTCAGCCAATATTGAATTGCCATTCTACACCCAGCTAGGCTCTGGGTGCTAGAGAGTATATTAGTAAGTTAAAATCCTCCTCCTGCTGGATTTTACATCCTAGTGTGGGGGAGACAGACAACCAAACTATATGTTGCAATTTTAAACTTGGTGGTCGCAAAAAAGACATCCCTGGAGGTCATGTTTGAACCAAGACCTACAGGAAGTAAGGGTTGATCTAGGCAGGTGTCAGAGGGAAGAGTGAGATTCAAGTGGAAAGATCTGGCTGTTAAAGGCCAGCCTGGTGTGTTCGAGAAACAGCCAGAATGGTGTATGCTAGGGGCCGATGCTGGGTTGGGGGCAGATTTACAGGGCCTTATAGGCTATTGAAAGAACCCAGGATTGGGGCCGGAGCTGTGGCACAGTGGATTAACGCCCTGGCCTGAGGCGTTCCAATGGGCACTGGTCCGAGACCCGGCTGCTCCACTTCTGATCCAGCTCTCTGCTATGGCCTGGGAAAGCAGTAGAGGATGGCCCAAGTCCTTGGGCTCCTGCACTGCATGGGAGATTGGGGGGAAGCTCCTGGCTCCTGGCTCCTGGCTCCTGGCTTCGGATCGGCGCAGCTTTGGCCATTGCGGCCAATTGGGGAGTGAACCAGTGGATGGAAGACCTCTCTCTCTCTCTCTCTCTCTCTCTCTCTCTCTCTCCCCCTCTCCTTTCTCTCTGTGTAACTCTGACTTTCAAATAAATAAATAAATAAATCTTTAAAAAAAAAAAAAAACTCAGGATTTTATTGCATGTGGCAGGAATCCATGGTAGGGTTTTGGGCCGAGCAGCAACATGATATTTAATTTCAACGGGATCGGCCTGGCCTCTGTGTTGAGGGACAAGGGTGGAGCCAGGGACTGGGCAGAGGCTCTTGTGGTACCTCTGCAGGAGATAATGGTGCTGGACTGAAGTGGTGGGCCTGGAGGTGGGAAAGCGGTTTGACTCCAGGTGCATTCTGAAGGCTGAGCCAACAGGATTTGCTGATGGGTCAGATGTGGGGAAAGTGGCAGTGGCGGATGACTCCAGTGCATGTGCCGTGGGTGACTGGGAGGTCGGATTTATCAGTAGCAACAGGAGTGGGATAGCTTGGAGGGGAAGGTCAGAAACGCAATTTTGGACACATTACTTTTTTTTTTTTTTTTTTTAATTTTTTGACAGGCAGAGTGGACAGTGAGAGAGAGAGACAGAGAGAAAGGTCTTCCTTTTGCCGTTGGTTCACCCTCCAATGGCCGCCGTGGCCAGTGTGCTGCGGCCTGCGCACCGCGCTGATCCGAAGGCAGGAGCCAGGTGCTTCTCCTGGTCTCCCATGCGGGTGCAGGGCCCAAGCACTTGGGCCATCCTCCACTGCACTCCCTGGCCACAGCAGAGAGCTGGCCTGGAAGAGGGGCAACCGGGACAGAATTCGGCGCCCCAACCGGGACTGGAACCCGGTGTGCCGGCACCGCAAGGCGGAGGATTAGCCTAGTGAGCCGCGGCGCCGGCCAGGACACATTACATTTGCCATGTGGGGAGGCCTAGTGGGTTAAGTCACCACTGGTGACTCCAGCATCCCCTGTTGGAGTGCTGGTTAGAGTCCTGGCTGTTCTGATCCAGCTGCCTAATACCCTTGGGAAGGCAGTGGATGATGGCCCAAGTACTGGGTCCCTGCTTCCCAGGTGAGTACCCAGATGGAGTTCCAGGTCTCTGGCTTCAGCCTGGACCATCACCAGCCGTTGCCATCATTTGGAGAGTGAATAAGCAATGGAAGATTTCTCTAACTCTCCCTTTCTCTGCCACTCTGCCTTTCAAACAAATATTTTAAAAAATTGAGATGCAGGGACAGCATGGTGAGCTAGAAGCCAAATTAGGCAACCCTTTATTCTCCTGTTTTTGGGAGCTAAGATTGGGATGATAGTTGGAGGCAGAGGTGGGGCTGAGAGAAGCACTGTATTTTTTTTTGACATGACAAGTGGGGCTTGCCTGCTTTGCAGGGCTAGTACACAGAATGAGGTTGTGTTTGGAGGATGTCGACAGGGAGGGCTCCTGACTGGCACTTGTTAATGATGACACTGATCAGTCACTTTGACACACAGCAACACATCATCACCAGTGTCCTAACCCTCGGGGTGCTGTGAGGTCCCCAGAAGACTGGGCTTTGGAAGAGGAGGCAGCAGGAGCAGGGGCAACCTGCCTCAGTCCCCAGAATTTTGAAGTGTTATTTAGCTGCTGAACTGAGCAAACATGCTAATGAGTCACAAGATCAGCCGTGAGGATGTGAGAAGGAAAGGGAGGTGTGTGTTCTTTGCCTCCGTAGGTGTGCAGTAGTCACAGGCTAGCATGGGAGAAGGGAAAGGAAGGGGCAAGCAACAGGCACTGTGTGCTGAAGCCCAGCTAAGGCACAGCCAGGAGCTGGCACAGCTGCAGTGGGCCGGACCAGAGTCGGGCACAGAGGGGAGGTCAGAGGCAAGTGGGAGACTGGTGAGTGACCCCACAGACTGGCACCCCCAGGGAATTGTCCATAGGAATGCGTCTCCTATCAGCCCCTTTACACGCCTGAGCCCAGAGGAATGGGAAGTGACCGCACGAGCCTCCAATGGACCCAGCCTCAGGGAAAGTGGCAGAGGGGACAAAGGCGGGCCCTAGGAGCAGCGTGGCTCTCTCAGCCCAGGCTTTCAGGCACTGGGGCCAAG
This sequence comes from Oryctolagus cuniculus, assembly GCF_964237555.1. NCBI lineage: Eukaryota > Metazoa > Chordata > Mammalia > Lagomorpha > Leporidae > Oryctolagus > Oryctolagus cuniculus. Next base: position 132,570,165 of record NC_091438.1, on the reverse strand, counting down.
CAAGGGGGCCAGGCCTCCCAACGACAGAACATCGGAGAGCCTGCTGAGGGGGAGGTAGAAGGGAGGGGGTTGCTCCTGCTGATGTGCTGGCTTGGAGCCAAGTTCAGGGTCAGCTGTGGGAGGGCCTCAGCCTCAGGGCTGGGCTTGCAGAGCCACCTCATCCAGGACAACGTAGGCCCAAATCTAATGAAGCAAAGAACTCTGAAACTCCTCCCTGGCCTAGGGAGCCCTGGGCCAGGAGCCACGAGGGGTGCAGAGCAGATCTGAGCCAAACCCGCTGGACTTGCATCAGCCAGGTCCCTGTCACAGACAGGGGAAGCCTGGAAGGGAGCAGCTCTCAGAGCCATGCAGCAGCAGCTCCTGCCCCAGGGCTGGCACACAGCAGCAATGACTCCCAGGGGACATCCCGGCTGCTATCCTGGGGCACATGGGGCGCAGCTGAGCCCCTGCCACAGCTGCCCGGAGTTACCCAGGAGGTCACCATCCTGCCTCGGTGCCCAGGCTCCCCCCACACCCTGCCTTCCCCTTCTGGCCCCCTGACCACCTGCCCGGGCAGCCAGCCCCAGCGCACAGGAAATCGAGCCCAACGGCACACATCCTGGTTTGTGCCCAAGCTGGGGGCTTTTATTTACAGAAAAGCCTGAGTGAATTCGCGGGGGGGGGGGGGGGGGCAACGCCAGAGAGAAGGGCGCTGGGTGCTTAAATACTCAGTTGGGTGCCAGGAAGGAACCCATGCGCTGGCTCAGGAAGGCCCCCTCAGGGCCGTCGCTCACCAGCAGTCACCCAGTATGTTCGGAGAGTGACAGCGGGATCAGGGCGCAGCAGAGGCTCCGTCCACCTGCTCCCGGATGCAATGGCTGGCTGGCAGAGCCCGGGGCAGGGCTGGGGGATGTTTGTTCTGCTAACAGCGGAGGAGCAGGGCTCTAGGAGGAGAGCCCCTCCCACTTGCCTTGGGAGCTCTACTCGCCAGCGACACTGGCCCTGACCATGGGCCTCATCTGTGCACTCCGATGCCTTCCCTTCCCCCCATGTTCTAGAATATTCCACTTCTTCAGACTCCTGGGTCCCACTCAGAAGGTCCCCGGGAAGTGAGGTTCCTGGGCCGCGGGCTGGGGTGCACGTCCACCCGGAGGGGACCTCCTCACTCCCCCTTAGAAGGCTCTGTCCTGGCCTCGTGCTCACGGCCCCTTGATGGATCCGGGCTCTACAAGGCGGGCAGACGTGTAGGCCGAAGCTCCAAGGCAGGCCGCCGGCTCACAGAAGCCCGGCAGCCCCACGGGCCCCGGCAGGCCAGGCCGGCCAGCCTCTCCTGGAGCCCCCGGGGACCCTCGGTCTCCATCTTTGCCGTTGATGGCCTGGCCAGGGCGGCCAGGGAGTCCTGCAAAGGGACAAAGTGCAGACATGGCGGCCTTCTCCTGTTTCGGTGGGTGGGTGGGGGATTCTTCAAATTGGGGAAAGGAGCTTCTGCGCTTGCGCCTCAGGCCCCCAGGCTGAGTCCAGGGCGCGCACGCCCCTCCCCCGCTCCAGGAGTGCCAGCCGCCAGGGCTCCAGAGGGCTGGAGAGGCAGGGTGTCTGAGGGTCGCGTGTTGGGGAGGCCTCTACAGGAGAGACCTGGGGGTCTGTGGTCATTACTCCCTGAGCTGCGGGACAGAACGGCGGCGGGGTGCGCGCTGGGCAGGGCTCGGGTCTCACCTGGGATCCCGGGGGGCCCGGGCATACCGGGATGTCCACGTCCCACTTCTCCTTGATCGCCCTTCTCTCCTCGTTTGCCTGTAGACAGAAGAGGGAGCCTTGGTTGCTCACAATCGGAAAATGTTTTCCCTACTCTGTGTGCAGTTAACTCCTGTTCCACACTGAGCCACCGTTGTGTGCTCCCGCATTCTAGGGGAAATGAGGGCGCAGGCCCCGAGAGGGGTGGAAGCTGATGCAGCTTGTTCTGGGCCGGTGAGTGCCGGCCCCTCCCCAGCGGGCCCCCCCCCCCCCAAGCTCTATGTCAGCTGCCGCTGAAGGTGACCGTCTTTCCAACACTGAGAGGCTGGCAGTGCCAGTGTCCCCTGGTTACAGATGATACACCTAAGGCCCAGGGAAACTGACAAGAAACTGTCCAAGGGCCAGGACAGCAGAGTGGCAGAGTCTGGCCTCACAGCCCGGGCTCCGCCCCCTGCTCTACTGCTCTGACCACTGCTCCCCTGCCATGGAAAGAGGGCTGGGGGCACCGGGAAGCAGCTTATAACAAACAAAACCCAAAGTATCCAAGGGTACACGAGTTGCCATGGATGTGCCACTGGGAGAGAAGGCCCAGGAATGTGTCTCTCCTGAGGATATGGGGGGAAGCAGCTGTGTCACTTCCTGGGGAGGGGATGAGCCCCCTGCCAGGGCTCTCTTGGCCAAATCCCCACACCCAGCCCCACTCCCGCCCCAGAGCAGCACTCACCCTTGGGCCCAGTGTTGCCAATCTGACCCACGGCTCCCACGATGCCAGGAATGCCCCGAGGGCCAGGGTGTCCGTGGGGTCCCTGTTTGCCTGGGTACCCAGGGGGCCCCGGGGGTCCTGGTGGGCCCATTATGCCCACAGCACCCAGGGCTTCACGCTTGGCACTCACAGCTACCTCTGCCAGTTGCTCTGGAGAGAGGGAAGGGCGGAAGGAGGGAGGGAGGGAAGGAGGGAGGGAGGTGTCAGCCCAGGAACCCCAGGGAAAGCAGAGCTGATGGCCCTGGCCCCAGGAGTGCAGACACAGAGCCCCACCTTCCCCCATTCCCCACCCCCCCCACCCCCGTTTTACAGCAGTCGAGGTCCAGGGTGAGTTATCTCAGGTTCCACCGCCAGGAAGGAGCCCCCAGGACTCCGGACTCAGGAGCTCTGCGGCCCCCTCACCTTGCATCATCTTCATCACCACGTCCACGATGTGCTGGTCACTGGGGTCGCGGCCCTAGAGCAGGGGCGCCATCAGCGAGGAAGCCTCTGGCTGCCGGGGCTCTGCAGCCGCACTCACACCAGCCTCTCCCGGGCAGCCTCGGGGGACTCCCAGCCTTGGGGGGCCACTCACCGCCACGCCCTGTCTCCCGGGCTGTCCTGGTAAGCCGCGGTCTCCGGCCATTCCTCGAGGTCCGGGGAGCCCGGGGTAGCCCTGCTCGCCGGGGGCGCCCGCATCCCCGCTGGGGCCGGGGTAGCCGGGTTCTCCACGGACTCCTGGCTGCGGAGCGGGCGCAGGGCTGTGGTGAGCGGGCGCGTGCAGGGACAGGGGGTCCCGGGGCCAGGTCCCGGGGAAGCGGCAGGACTGCGGGCGTCAGGAACGGGACTCACCTGTCCCTTAGGTCCCGGCTCTCCAGACTCGCCCTGCGGGCACAAGGAGCCGTGGTCATGCACGGAGGACCTGGGCCGGCCGCCCGCCCGCTCGCCCCAGCCCGCACTCTCACCTTCTCGCCTTTCTCTCCGCGGAGGCCTGCCACGCCAGGGTCGCCCTGCAGAGAGAGCACCGGGGTCAGACGCGCGGTGGCAGCCGGGTGGAAGCTGAGGCTGCGAACCCCAGGCTCCCTGCGCGCGACGCCTGCACAGCGGAGACGCGGGCACTAGGACTCACCACTCCGCCGCGGGGCCCGGTCTTCCCTGGGGAGCCCTGGAAGAGAGGGGGCAGTGAGGAGCTTGGCGAGCTCCCCTCTCTCAGTCCCCGCTCATCCCCCTCTCCAACTCCGCCTTGCCCCCAGGGCCACAGAGAAAGCTCTTCGCCCCCCCCAACCCCACCCATCTGCCTTAGGGCCTTTGCCAGGTATTTCCCAGCCGCGTTGTGGCACCTTTTCACCCTTAATGCCCGGCAAGCCTTGGGGCCCTGGAATTCCCGGCGATCCTTGCTCCCCTTTGGGGCCCTGTGGAGGAAAGAAACCAGAAGGGAAATCAAAGGAGGGGCCGGGGATGTGCTGCCCACCCGCCCCCCAACCTCAGCGACCTGCTCTCACCTGGCGTCCTTGAGGGCCTGGCTGCCCCACGGGGCCCCTCTCACCCTGGTCACCCTGAAATGGAAAGAGGAGGTCGCACTGCAGCAGGGCTCCATAACCTGCGATGCTGGGTGCCCTCCACTCCTGTTGTCCCCAGCAGGGGTCACTTGCTCCACCACACACTGAGGCCTCGCACCTCATTGACTGGGCAATACCTGGCAGGTGCTGGGGCCAGAGCAGACCCAGATCCTGCACCAGCAGTGCCAGCTGCTGCCAGGGCCCCAGCAAGGGACCGCTGTGCCAGGCACTTACCTTCTGCCCCAGGATGCCACGGGGACCAATTTCCCCTCGAGGTCCCGGCTCTCCCTGGCGGAAGAAGAAATTGGTAAGCAGGGGGCCTAGGACACCTCCTCCGCTCCCTGCCTGGCCCTCCCCACCTTGGGCCTCAGCTTCCTGGCTTCATCAGGGAAGACCTCGCAGACCCCCTATCACAGACTCCCAGGCCCCTGGCCTTTTCCTTCCACAACCGCCATTATTTATTTATTTCATTATCTGTCCTGTCCACTGCGTAGGAGCCCGTGTCTCCCTCAGTGTCAAGCACAGTTCGGGCACCGGGTGTCCATGAAATGAATGACTCTGCCTGCTGCATTCTGAGCGAAGTCAGCCTGGCCATCTGGAGAGCTCACGTCCAGTGACAGCTCCAGTCCCCACCCTCACTGCCTTGCACACAGGGAACGGGGCCCTTCCTGGGCCTGTGGATCAAGGCAGAGCCCAGACTAACGCTGGACAGCCCAGGGTTAGGGCACCACCCGACGGCCTCGCCATGGTCCAGGGCCAAGTGCAAAGCCCTGAGGCCAAGCAGGAACCTCGAGTCAGTAAAAGGGACACTTACCTCCTTCCCAGGGGGACCAGAGAATCCAGGGAGGCCCTGCTGGCCTGGCTCACCCTGCAGGAAAACACAGGTCACAGGTCAGCCTGTGTGGCCTGGGAGAAGCCCAGTGACCCCTAAATCGAGACTGGAACCAAATAAGTCGGGAAGGGAGAGAGCTCCAGGCAGAGACCTCTAGGCTCCACTGAGTGTCTTTTGTCTGTTTCTCCTGTGGCTGCGAAGCTGGGCCACCCTAGCTCCCCTGAGCCAGGCTGAGGGCCAGAGGGTGAGGAGTAGGAGAGAGGCACTTAGGCCCCAGCGCTGTGCGCTCAGGCCGTGTCTCTGAGCCTTGGGTGGGCCTGGGCCTTCAGGCTGCCTTGCACAGATGAGATCAATTCTACCCCCAGTTGGGGTCACCTCACCTTGTCTCCAGGACCTCCTTTTGTCCCGGGCTGGCCTGGAACACCCTGCAGGAAGAAGCTGGCATTGGTTTCTGCCCTGGCACGGGGGAGCCCTGTGCACCTGCCGCCTTGCCTCCCCGCCCCAGTCCAGGTCCTCTTCCCTGGGGGAGCTGACTGAAAGGCCCAGCCCCAGTGTCAGAACTTGGCTGCACCCCTGAGCCAGGAGGTGTGGGCTGCAGAAAACAGCAGCCTGCCAGGGCCTGCGCTCCGTGGGGAAAAGGTGAACACGCCTATGTGCTCCTGGGCACATGGGGCCATGTGTGCACATTCACGTGCATACACGTGTGTCTGACTGCAGACTCTGCCAGGCACTGCCCCAGCAGTGGGGGTGGGGCAGCTCCCAGGGGCCGGGCTCCAGCATGGGCTGGATGGGCCGGAGGTGCAGAGAAGGCAGGGAAGGCCATGCCCAGCGGAGAGCCCAGCAAGGGTCCGGGAGAAAAGCCTTGGCAGTGTGGAGAATGGGAGAGGACCAAGAAGGGCAGTGGCTGATGGGGCAGGAGGGGAAGGCTGGGCCACACTGCAGCAGCCACTGAACTCTCGGACGAGCTGGGAGGGTAAGGTTGCCTCTGTCCTGTTCATCACCGTATCCCTGTCGCTTACTGTACCCCCGATACTCAGCAGCTATTCATTGAGTGCCTGGATTGAATGACTTTTTCCTGGAGGTAATGGGAGCCATGGAAGGTGCTTTCACAGGGCAATGAGCAGATTCCACTGAGCCAACATGGAGGACTGGAAGGGTCCAAGAAGAGCCCCCAGCAGTCGTCCAAATGATGAGGCCTAACTCAGGGACCACACAGTCAAGAGCCTGAGGGTGTAGATTTAGACCTCATCAACCACTAGTGCCCTTGTGGGGAGGCGGGCCACAGCGAGCCTGGCCTCTCCCAGGCCAAGGGGATGGAGGAGGAGCAACCTGCCCCCAGTACTTACTGCGAGGCCCTGGTGGCCTGGGCTCCCTGGCCGCCCCGCCTTTCCTGCACTGCCCTGGAGAGACAGAGAAGCATGGGGAACAGTCAGAGCTCCAGCCAGAGGGTCCCTGACTCACATCCAAATGCAAGGAGGGAGACCAAGAGCCAGAGGCAGGAAGAGCCCTGTCTGTGACACCCTGGAGGATCCCAGGCCCCAGCCCCAGGATTGATGTGATGGGAGGAGAGACCCTGGCCTCCCCCCCTCCCCACCCCCAGGCTGACCCCTCTCCTACCTTCATGCCAGGTATGCCTGGGGTTCCATCCTTGCCGTTGATGCCTGGGGGGCCCTGCTTGGAGGGAAAGTTCAGGGGAGACTCGCATTGGGGTGATGCATGGGATCAAGCCGCTCCCCCCACCCCCTAACCCCATGGCAGCTGCAGTACGCAGGGAGGGCGTGGGTCTGGTTGTCTCAGGGAAGCCCACTGGCTACGGGGGAGGGTGGTGCTGGAGGGCAGGGTGTCAGACTGCTAGGGGCTTCCCATGAGCTCTCCAAGGTAGCACCCCCTAGTCACAGGAGAAGAAACTAAGAAAAGGGGGGGGGGTGTTTCCTGAGGTTCAGTCTGCAAGCCCAGGCTCCTCCTCTGGGGGTTTTCACAAATTGGACCGTGACCTCTCCCCAGGTGGGCCTGGCCTCTGGCACTTACGGCTGCTCCCTTCGGGCCTGTGATCCCCTGGGGTCCTTGAACACCTGGGCTGCCCTGCAAAGTAGAGCTCAGGTCACCTTCAGGATGCTGAGCCCCGTCTGCCTGTGCAGAGGGGGATCGGCCGGGAACCGTCGCCTCTGGCTCCCAGGGTCCCCTGGCCGTGGCTGCCCCGGGCAGGGGCTGTAGGAGAACCAGGCAGGTCAGCACTGAGCAGCCAGGCTGGGCTGGGGAGATCCGGGGGTGTGAGCCAGCACCCGCCGAGACCTTGGCCACTCAGACCCCAGCTCCTGTTGGGTAAAGAAACACAGCAGCCAAAGGCATCAGTGGGCTTTCAGTGGGTCTTGACCTGAACAAGGACCATGAAAAAGCATTTCGAGATGCCTGGGAAAAACTGGACACAGACTGGCTATTTGACGCTGTAACGAGATGTGGTTTCTTCTGCGAGCTGTGACAATGCTGAGTATGTGAGGCCTTGGCCTTATTGGTTAGAGATAGAGAGAGAGGCACTTTGGGGTGAAATGGGAGCATGGGAAGGCCTTGCTTGAAGCATCAGAGCAAAGCAAGGACAAGTGAGGGACGGGGGGACAGGCAGACGAATGAGGCAAGTATGGCACAGTGGCAACATTTATGGGCCTGGGAGGCAGGCCCAGGGGTTCCTCCCAGCATTCTCTCTACTTTTCTGTGTATTTTAAAATTGCATTGAAAAACTAAAACCTAAAAATAATTAAGTGTACTTTATGCTGTTTTTTTTTTCTGCCAAAAGGGCTATTAATTAAAAAATAGAAGTAAGAGAGGGAAGAGATCCGGGTTCTGGACCAAATCTCATTAGCCTCATGACTGGTTTGCTGGAATTTCATTGTCTGACCCTGGGACCATGGACTGGATCCCCCGGCTTCTCTCCAAGTTGGAACTGGGGCTGAGTGGCCTCTGGACATGCCAGCAGTGAGCCTCACAGGCCCAGATGCACACACATAAAAGCATATATATGCACACATAGAGATATACATACACACACCCACAGACACACATATGCACACATACTTACATATACATACAGATACATGCACACGCATGTACACAGAAACACATACACATATGTACACACATATAGAGACACACAGACACATATACACAGAAACACACACATATGCATGCATGCACACAGAGACACACATACACACAGGCACATACACACATGTACACACAGAGAAATGCATGCACACACAGACACATGCACACGGAGACACATATGCATACACAAACACACATGCGCACACCACACCAGCCTTGGGTGCAGCTGAGTGCCACCCAGCACCCCCAGAGCCCTGGCTGGACAAGGGGCACCTCGGGACTCACCACATCTCCCTTCTCCCCAGCTCGGCCTGGTGGCCCCCGTGGGCCTTCTTCACCCTGGCAAGAAGACAAACGGCTTCAGGTCCCATGGGCTCGGGGGAGCCTCACACAGTCTGCAGCCGCGGGAGCCCAGCTTGGCAGTGGATAGAGGAGCAGGCTTACCGGTGGCCCTGCAGCGCCGATGGAGCCCACCATGCCTTTGTACCCTTGAGGACCCTGGAGAGAAGACAGGGTTGAAGTCTGTCCTGGCTGGACCCCAGAGGCTGCCAGGCTGGCCAGGGCATATCCTGGTTTCACTCACCATCTCTCCCTTGGGTCCCGCCATGCCTGGGTAGCCTCTGATGCCCTGCGGACCCTGTGAAGGCAGAGAAATCCAGCAACAGTGACTGCAAGCCCCCTTCATGCACCTCCTCTGACACCGCCCCCCAGCCACTGCCCCATGTGAGGTGGGCAGCATAACCTGGACGGCACCCATGGGGCAGTGGTGTTCACGGATGGAGAGGAACTCGCCAGGTGTCACTCAGACGGCAGAACCTGAACCCTGGCCTGGCCTGCAGGCTGGTAGCTTTGGTCCCGTCCCCTAATTCCTGACAGCCTCAGCCTCCCTCTCCCCCCAGCAGCTGGACACAGCTGGACACAGGTGACTCTTGTACAGGCCCGAGGCCCGGCAGGGAGTGACTCCGGGAAGAGCTCCAAGGACGAGGGCGAGCGGGCACAGGGCACACGTTCCTTACCGGGGGTCCGGGGATGCCTGGCTCTCCAGAGGCTCCCACATTTCCCTTGGGGCCCTACGGGGCAAGGAGGGACATCAGGCAGGCAGACAGGGGAGGACTCTGCCCCCTCCCAGCAAAAGCAGCCAGCAGGGAGCCTTGGAAAGCACGCAGAGCCAGTTACAGTCGGGGACCCCAAGGCTGACAACAAGGGGTGCCTCCTGCGTCCCAGCTCAAGGCCACCCCAGAACCCACAGAAAGGGGCAAGGGGTGAAGGGGGCACAGGACCCTCTTCCCACATCCCCGCTCCCTCGGCCCCCGGCCCTCATGCTTACCGGCTTCCCCTGGCGGCCAGGATCACCAAGAAGCCCATGTTTGCCCGGGTGCCCCTGAAGGGGAGAGGGGTCAGCATGAGGTCCCCTCCGGATCAGCAGCTCCACCCTCCCGAGACCCAGGCCAGCAGCTCTTACCTTCACGCCCTGTAGCCCAGGGGGCCCTTTCGCTCCCGCAGGACAGTTGGTTGGACACTGGAAAGACAACGCCACAGAGCCCTGGGGTCAGTGGCCTGGTGGAGGCCCCTAGGCAGTGCCACCCTATCTTGTCAATTCCTGAAGCCTCCCCCTCCTCCCCTGGCCGGACCTCTGTACTGCAGCCCCGGCCCACCTCTCCCTGAGCCTCCCTCCCGGAATGAGCCGGGCCCAGACCCCGCCTCTCACCAGGAAGTCTGCGCTGCCCTCCAGGCCCTGGATGGTCCCCGGGCGGCCCTGAGAGGAGACTGTTGATGATGGAGCTGGACCTCACCCTTCTCCATCCCAGGCTTGCTCCTCCCCCAGGAGCACGTGAGGAGGTCTGAGGGCACTTACCGGTTTCCCAGGAGGTCCTGGGGGCCCTGAGGGTCCCTCTGGTCCAGGATCCCCCTGAAGCAAGAGGGGCCCAAATCATATCTCTGGCCAGCCCTGCCCCAGGCAGCCACGCTCCCTCCTCCACTTCCTGCCAGTGCACTGCGCAACTGCCCTCCAGGGCACCTCCTGAGAGCCACCAGGCTGGGGAGATCAAGACCTAAACTATCGATGGTAGGCCTGGCTCAGTGGCAGGGGTTCCTGGCCCAGGCTGGAGCAGTCCCTTGGTGTCCATCAGCAGGCCCAGGAGCTTCTGGGATGCCCCCTCCGCTAACCAGCTCAGACACCCGAGGCAGAGGGGGTCAAGTGGAGCTCACCTTGGGGCCTGGGATTCCGATCTCTCCAGGGAGGCCGACAGGTCCAGGCGGTCCCTGGGGAGCAGAGATGTGGCTGGCCAAGATTCCCCGGAGGCTCAGGCCACCCTGGGCAGGCAGGTGGGGCCAGGCACCCAGAGCCCCCTTTCCCACTGGGACTTTTTGACCAACCCCAGACAGACAGGTTAGGGCTCACAGGACCAGAGAATTCCAGACGGAGCGCATAGCACCAGAGTGGGCTGGCCTGGCCCCCCTCCCCACCACCGTCGCCCTATCCCTGACACGGTCCTGGCACGCCGTCCCGCCCCTCATGGCAAGTCCTCTGGAAGCCCTTCTGTTGTCCCCACAGACTTACAGGTGGTCCAGCGAAACCAGGGCCCTGGAACAGAAGGGAAGGAGATTGGGCTCATGGCTCCTGGTCGGGTCCTCCCTGCCTTCCCTCCCAAGAGCCCTTGCAGGTTGTACTTACCGGCAGGCCCGGAGGGCCGGGGAGCCCAGGCTGGCCCTGCAAGGGGAAGGGCAGAGGCTCAGAGCCGGGGGTCTCCTGGGTCCCTGCTCCTCTCAGCTGAAGCCCGCCCCCCACCCCCAACCTCAGCCCTAGCTCATCCATGCCAGTCCCCCGGAGCTGCACTCACCTTGACTCCAGGGGCTCCCATGGGCCCGGGCTCCCCCTTGGCTCCAGTCAAACCCTGCAGAAGAGAGAGCAGGCAGGATGGAGGGAGGTTGGGGAACCGCAGGGAGGGTGGGGCCGGCGGCCTCTGCTGGGAGGGCCCAGGCTCCCTTTCACCACAGCCCGCAAAGGCCTCCCTCACCCCGTCCTCTGTCCTCTGTGTGCACAGTCACCCTAGCAGGCAGGCAGAACAATCAGCCTCTTGGGCAAGATGAGAAACCCGGCCCAAAGATTTGTCGGCCGAGGGCTCCCAGCTCCTCGTCAGGGAGCCCAGGCCATCTAGACATGGGTCGGGAAGGTCGATCCACCATCGTTGACTTTCTGAGCCTCAGTTTACTCATCCTCAGAATGGGTTCATCGTGCACACGTGTCTTCTGTGAGAACCGATGTGCCAGTAGGAGGCAAGGTACTTGGTACTCTCCGCAGGGTGCAGCTGGGTTTGGAGGCACCCTGGGGGCTGACCCCAGCCCTAGGCACACCTCTGGAGCCAGCAGGGCTGCAGCGGCTCCTGGGGGCCTCTCCTTCCTCCTGGCTCGGGGCCAGGAGGGTGTGTCCCCACCCCCCATCCCCACCCTGCAGGGTGGCTGTCCTCCTAGCGCCCGGGCTGGCTGTGTCTGGGAGCCCAGAGGTGGGCGCCCTGTGGTATCAGCTCCTCTCCTGAGCTGTGTGGTTTTGGAAGTGAGGGGGTGGAGTGGGGGTGGGGAAGGACAGGGCCCCCGAGGACAGCGCAATCCAGTGTGTTCAGGCTGATCCTTGGAGGCCAGAAATGGGACACTCAGTCGCGAGGGCTGTGACTGAACAGGACAATTGCACCAGGTGAGAGGCCCCTCTATGCACCCAGCCCTCCAGCCCCCCCCCCCCCCCGGCATGCAGCGCTTCCGGGGTGGGTGTGAGCCTCCCGTGGGGCTCACAGCTCAAGAGTCTCCCTCCTGCTGCCAGGCTCTAAGAGATCCACGAAGGCGCCAGAGCCCAGCTCCGGAGTCAATAAGGTGACCCTAACCCCCTAACCCGCACTCGCCACACCCACGTCAGCTCACATCAATCCCTGGCTTCCCGTCCGCTCCGTCTGGCCCGGCTTTGCCAGGCTCTCCCTTGGGTCCCTGGAAACACAGGGATGGGGCAGATGTTAGGGGAGGAGGGCAAGGTTGGGAGGGTCAGAGGTCAAAGTGGAAAAGCACTCACCGGAGGGCCAGCTTTCCCAGGAGGTCCCTTGTCACCCTGGAAGACACAAGACACAGATGGGCTCACGCTGGCCAGTCCCAAATGCCCCCTCCTCATGCTCCTCTTCTCTGCTCCCCACCCCTCAGCCTTGCACGTTTTAGGAAAGTAGCCCCCTGTTCAGCTATCCCCCCAAAAAACTCAAAGTCTTAAGGGCATGGAGACCCCCCCAGCCAGGCTGGAGGTGTTACCCAGTGCACCACTGGGTGAGCCAGGAGGGGGCCAGACCTCCCCAATGGGGGGGGGGGGCGCCTCTGGCTACCTCGGGCTTGAGCAAGGGTGGGGCCTCAGGTGAGCCCGGTGGGCAGCGACTCCATCCCAGGTGACTCCATCACCGGGCAAGGACAAGGGCGCCTCTCGGAGGTGAGTTCAAAATGTTCCCGGGGCAGCAGGGAGCCCTCGCCCCGGTGCCAGAGGCCCTCGGTGTAGTCAGAGTCAGCCCCAGAGGGGCCCCCGGGCCTTGCTGGGCCTGGGCCTGCAGCCGCCACAGAGCTGGCAGAGGCCCAGCGTCCCGTGTCTGGGCAGTGGGGCACCAGGCTGAATAGGAGTCTGTCCAGACGGTAAACACGGAGCCGACCTCCGGCGGGGCCTGCCTGCAGCGGGAGGAATTTAACCCTCACCGCGCCGGGGGGCAACGAAAGCTCCTCCCCGCCGCCGCCCTGTTTCTAAATCGGGGAGAAAAGGCCAAGCCGAGAGACAGGAGTGTGGTCCTGGCTGGTGAGCGGCGTGGCCGCGGCTCCCAAGATGCCCTGGAGAAGCGCCCAGACGTGTCCGGGGTAGGGCGAGGGACTGGGGCATCTCCCGCCCCGAGAGGCGGCGGATAAGGCCTCGCTGTGCCCCGCTGCGGGCAGGCGGGAACAGCCGTGCCTTGTGCGCCCGCGGTGGCCGCGGGCTCCGCTCTCCACTGCTGGTTTTGAGGTTTTCGCAGAACAAACGTGCTCCTTGTGGTGCGGGCCGGCGCCGCCTCCCGGCGACAGCAGGCATTGCACCTCCACACACACCCCAGCCCCCACGGCCAATCCCCCCCGCGCACAAAGTCCGCCTTTGTCCGCAGCCTCCTCCCCCGCGGCTCCCGGGTTAGAGACTCACGTCGATGCCGTCGGATCCTGGCACTCCCGGCGGCCCCGGGGGCCCTGGAGGCCCCGGCTCTCCTGGCGGCCCTCTCTGGAAGTACACATAGGGGTGCAGCCCTCAGTGCAGGCAGCCCACCCTGGGAGCGGGGTCCTAGGGCTACACCTCCCTCGGAGAACCTGCTGGGTCCGCGGAGCTGCACCTCTTTAAGTGCTTTCTTTCACCGAGTTCCCAGAACTGAGAGGCACATACTGTTTCAGTCCCAGGTGCAGTGGAAGAAAAGAAAGCGTATGGGTGCGAGTGTGGGCGCACAGAGAGCGCGCGGGGCACGGCCAGTTCCTTCCCGGGTCTACCCGGCAGCCTCCGCCGTGCCAGGCGGCCCTCGCGCTGTCTCGCACGCGAGAGCCAGAGGATGCTGACGGCTCGAATCAGCGCCAGCCGGGATGCCAGGGGTACCCAGCAGACTCGGTGAATGCCATCAGTGTTGTTATTTTTAGAGGAACCACGGGTATCCAGGGTGTGTGGGTGCCCTTTCCCGTCCCCCTGGTGAGGGTGAAAGCCGGTGGGCAATGGGGATGCCAGGGGGAAAGGAAGCGCACTTGGGGGGAGGGCGGAAAGGCTGCTCCCCTCCCACGCCGAGGGCCCCTTCCCCAGCACCGCGGCCCCTTGCGGGTCTGGGGTCCGGGGTCCGGGGCAGGCCAGGCGCCCTCGCCCTCCGGGGCTCGGTGGTTCACACACTGGCGCCCAGCAGGCGAATTGCGCACCGCACCTGGCACCAGACGACGCCTGGACGGTGCCCGCGGTTGCGCTCGGGACCCAGTGAGCGCCCGCAGAGCCCGCGGATTCTCGCACGCACGGCGCGCGCGGCTGGTAGCTGTCAGAGAGGCCGCCGCGGGGACACAGCGGCGTCTGGCTGGAGCCGGCGCCCCCTGGGAAGCGGCGGGGGCGGAGGCACGCAGCGCCGTGAATGGGCACCATTGTCCTCGCTGCCACCTGGGCCTTCGGGGCTGCCAGCGCCGGGGGCCGGCCCTGCCGCCTGTCCCGGGCAGGGTCGGGCATCTCCGGACAGGGTCCCTCTGGCTCCCCGGCTTCTTCATAGTTTGTCACCGCGCCGAGCCTCGCGCAGTCTCTGCACCCTCGGACCGTCCCCGGCGCCCCCTCGGGCCAGGCGGCGGCCGTGGAGGATGCGACGTGGGCAGAGCCCTTCGCAGACTCCGCATCCTGAATCCCGGGCCCCAGACCCCGCGCCCTTGAACCCGGCCTGGAGTGGCCCTGGGACTTACGATCTGAGCTAGGGCGAGACCCAGCACCTGCAGGAGAACAAGGAGGCTGCGGGGGGCGGCCGCGGCGGCCATAGCGGGCGGCAGTGCACCGAGGGGGCTCGGGTCCTGGCTCGCACCGACGGCGGAGACTCGGACGCTGCGGCGCTGGCGGCTGGGGACGGGGTGGGCCGGGCCTCCTGGATATGCGGTGGGGCGGGGCGGGGGCCGGCGGGCTCTGTCACCTGAGAGGAGGGGGAGGAGGCCGGCGCCCTCCGCCCAGCTCCGCCCCGCTCGGTCCGGCCTTCCGCGCCCACCCTCTGCCCTCCGTCCTCCACGCCGGCTTCCCGGAGGCCGCGGCCGGACGTTACCCGAGGGGCGACCCGGGCGCGGACGGAGTGGACGGTCCCGTGTCTCGGGAAGGAGGCAGAGGGCCGTCGGAAGTCCTCCTCGGCCCGGCTTCCCGGGCCCAGCGCCTTCCTCCCTGCCCGCAGCTCCCACACGCACCCCCGGGCTCAGCCGCCTCCTCCAGGTGGGGCCCGACTCCTGCTCTCCAGAGCTCGATGGTCTCTCTTCTGTGCCCACGGGCTCTGCCCGCCCACGGGCTCTGTCCCTTCCACGGGCACCCGGCCTCTTGCACACGTGAACCCTCCAGCATCCTCCCTCGGTCGGCGCTCGGCTCTGGCTGCATTCGCGCCGGCTCGGCTGCACCTGCGCCCACCTCCGAACTCGCTCCCTCGCCCTCACCTCACCTCGGGCTTCTGCTCCAGGCTGGGCGTCAGTCTCCCGGAGGTCGCTGGCGAGGCCCGACCCCTCTCACGTCTTCCAGGCGGGAGGCTGCTGGCACCTGGCCCACCCAGGTTCCCCTCCCAGCGCCCCGGGTTCCCACCTCTTCCCTGCTGCTCCTGGGCCGCCACGGTGTCTGGGGTCGGGCCTTCTTCCCCAGCTTCTCAGGTCCTCTCCAAGGAAACGTAAATATCCACCCGCTCACTTACCTGAGTTTCCACCCGACCTGTCCGCAGTCCTCCCCTTCCTCTGTTCCCTTAGGCGGCCGAGGTTAAAGCACTTGGGGGTCCGACTCTGTCACTGGTGATGCCACCAGCCCCTATAGTCACACCCCTATGAAGTTCAAGGGAAATGCAGATTATGGAAAAAACTATGTGGATTTTTTAAAAGATGTATTATTATTAGGCCGGCGCCGTGGCTCAATAGGCTAATCCTCCGCCTGCGGCGCTGGCACACCAGGTTCTAGTCCCGGTCGGTGCACCGGATTCTGTCCCGGTAGCCCCTCTTCCAGGCCAGCTCTCTGCTGTGGCCCAGGAGTGCAGTGGAGGATGGCCCAAGTGCTTGGGCCCTGCACCCCATGGGAGACCAGGAGAAGCACCTGGCTCCTGGCTTCGGATCAGCGCAATGCGCCGGCCACAGCGGCCATTGGAGGGTGAACCAACGGTAAAGGAAGATCTTTCTCCCTGTCTCTTTTTCACTGTCCACTCTGCCTGTCAAAAAAAGAAAAGATGTATTTATTATTTGAAAGTCAGAGTTACACACAGAGAGGAGAGGGAGGGAGGGAGGGGGAGAGAGAGAGAGAGAAAGAGAGGTCTTCCATCCGCTGGTTCACTCTTCGATTGGCTGCAATGGCTGGAGCTGCGCTGATCCAAAGCCAGGAGCCAGGAGCTTCTTCCAGGTCTCCCACATGGGTGCAGGGGCACAAGGACTTGGGCCATCTTCTGCTGCTTTCTCAGGCCACAACAGAGAGCTGGATCGGAAATGGAGCAGCCGGGACTAGAACCGCCACCCATATGGGATGCCGGCGCATTAGGCCAGGCCGTTAACCCACTGCGCCACAGCACCGGCCCCTTGGACCATCTTCTACTGCTTTCCCAGGCCACAGCAGAGAGCCGGATTGGAAGTGGAGCAGCCAGGACTCAAACCGGCCACTGTATGGGATGCCAGCACTGCAGGTAGCGGCTTTACCTGCTACACCACAGCACCAGTCCCCTGTATGCGGATTTTAAAACAACGTTTGTACCAAGTAAACTTATTTTTTTAATTTTAAAAGTTATTTTATTTGAAAGGCAGATGGACAGCATCCACAGAGAAGGGAGAGAGAGAAAGCGAGCAAGCAAGCTGCTATCCACTGATTCACTCACCGAGGAGCCAGGAACTCCATCCAGCTTCTCCCAGGTGGGATCCAGGTACCTGAGCGGTCACCTGCTGCCTCCTGGTTGTATATTAGCAGGAAGCTAGAACCAGGAGTGGAACTGGGACTGAAGCCCAGGCACTCCAAGATGTGATGCAGGCGTCCCCAGTGGTGGCTTAACCGCTGTGCCAAGAGCCCACCAGAGACTGGCTTTCAACTCTTGGCAGTTCCCTTGAGATGCATTTAAGGTGTTGTGTGTCAACGGTTTGCTCGCTTTCACCACTGAGTACTGTTCCATAGGATTGATGTAGCACAGCTTACTCATTGGCCTCCTGGGAGACTGCTGGGTAGATTCCAGTTCTGTGAATCAAGCTGTTTGCCCCCTAGCATGAGGCTCTGCACCAGGAAAAGAAGCTCTAGGGAAGCCCTCGCCCTCCAGGGAGGCCTGGGCACAGAGGGCTGAGTGTGAGCTCCTGGGCGGGGTTCTGAGAACCTGCTTTCATCCCTGGGAGAGATGTCCGAGTCAGCTGGGGCCTGAGGACTTATTTATGGAGGCTCCGGGGCTTGCTTCTGAGAGCCACACGACAGTGGGGCAGCTGTGGGCAGAAGACAAGGCATCATGTGTACAGTCTGTTCCGGAGACAGCAGGGCCGTGCCCGTTTAGAATCTGTAGTAGCTTGGAATAGTCAGGGAGGGGAGAGAGGATTTGCAAAATTTTCAAGGAAGATGCCCTTTCGTCTGGCCCAGAGGTCAGCAAAACTCTGTGCAAGTGCCAGAGAGGAGAGGAGCTACTTTCTTGCTTTGCTTTTGGGGGCCATCTTCTGGCACAAAGACTCAACTCTGCCATCACAGCCCAAAGCCCACCCTGGCTGCTATGTAAATGAAGGAGCAGCCCATAATGTGCCACAGAAGAGGGTCAACTCCCCTTCCTGGTTGGTGGGAATGACCTAGGACCACTCCCTATGGAGGCACTGGGGTTGCTTGCTTGAAGGGTGCGCAAACAACCAGCCAGCAAAGAGATGCCTGATGCCCGAAGACCAAGCCCTGAGAAGCTGAAACACGACCAAAGCTAAGAGGGCAAGAGGGCCTCACAGATCATTTCCATACCAGCAAGTATTAGGAATCACTTAAGATCAGCTGCCCGTCATCTGCATAGCACAAGGGCTACAGTGAAACATAGACCCAGAGAGGGGAGGCTGCCAGGAGGCGGGGCTGGGGTGAACCTGAGCATTCACATGGCTCTGGCCTTGTGGTGTAGGGCTCCCACCTCAGCTGCAGTATGCCCTGCTTCTCTGCCGTAGTGACAGCCGCCACTCTGACCTCCCCTACTCACAGTAGAGAGACCCAGCCGCCGGCTTCCTGTGCGCCAACTGTGTTCACAGTATGCAGCGGCACCGTCCAGGTGGCTCCCAACAGCTGCATTTTGCTCTCCACACAGAACCATTTGGATTTTCTTCCAGGGTTTATCCCAGAAAATACGGAAAGAAAAGTTCCCTTTAATTTGCTTTCAAATAGTGCTTGAATAACAAACCTTTGTTGGTGACTAGCTTTTTTTTTTTTTTAATCTCCCCACCCTTAAAAATTGTCTAAATTTTTCATCTGGTTTTACTATGTCTGTCATTTTCTCTCAAAAGTTAGTGTTATCTCATTGTAGGAAAAGCAATGCTTCTCACAGCTTCGTCTATAAGAAGAAATAAAACTCTTACAAAAGAACAGTGTACCGTATCTTTAAGTGGTAGAAGGTTAAACTACCTGCAAATGTGAATTTCTTAGTTTCATTAAAAATATACATTTGTGGGACTGGCATTGTGGCTTAGAATGTTAAGCATCCACCTGCAGTACCCGCATCCCATATGGGTGCCAGTGTCTGGGCTGCTCCTCTTCCATCCAGCTCTCTGCTATGGCCTGGGAAAGCAGCAGAAGATGGCCCGAGTGCTTGGGTCCCTGCATTCATGGGAGAGACCCGGAAGAAGCTCCTGGCTCCTGGCTTTGGATTGGCCCAGCTCTGGCTGTTTCGGTCATTTGGGGAGTGAACCATCGGATGGAAGACCCTTTCTCTCTGCCTCTTTCTGTCTGTAACTCTACCTCTCAAATAAATAAATAAAAACTCTTTTTAAAAAAAGAACATGGCCTCAGTGTCTGGGCCCCTGCACCCACATGGGAGACCCAGAAGAGACTCCTGGCTCCTGGCTTCAGAGGTTGTGGCCATTTGGGGGAGTGAACCAGCAGATGGATGATCTCTCTCTCTCTCTCTTTCTCTCTCTCTCTCCCCTTCCCTCTCTCTTTTTCCCAGAAACCTTTTATTTAAGGAATACAAACTTCATGCTTTTCATAAATACAACTTTAGGAATATAGTGATTCTTCCCACTGTACCTCCCTCCCACTCACACCCTCTCTCTGTCTCTTTCCTTATCTCTCTGTATCTCTGCCTTTCAAATAAATAAATAAATCTTTTTCTTAAAAAAGTTAAGTTTATTTAAAAAAAAAAACCACCATAGCTGTTCATCTTTTGTGTGACAAAAACCCTGTTACACTTCCCTTCAAAGCAATGTACTTTTTTCTACATACATAGTATGTAGTTAACATAGAATCTTTGGTGCCATAAAGATAGTTTTTAAACTTAAGCATTTAAATATCAAAAAATAAAGCTATTGTGAAAATTCCTATACATGTTTTTGATTAAATCTAAGTTTTCATTCTCCAGAATACATACCCAGAAATGCAACTGTTGGTCATATAGTAAATATATATTAAGTTTGTCTTATTCCTAGTTTGTGACAATTGCTTTTTTTAATTTTTTTTTATTTGACAGGTAGAGTTATAGACAGTGAGAGAGAGAGACAGAGAGAAAGGTCTTCCTTCTGTTGGTTCACTCCCCAAAATGGCTGCTATATGCCAGCGCTGCGCTGATCCGAAGCCAGGAGCCAGGTGCTTCTCCTGGTCTCCCATGTGGGTGCAGGAGCCCAAGCACTTGGGGCATCCTCCACTGCCCTCCCAGGGCACAGCAGAGAGCTGGACTGGTAGAAGAGCAGCCAGGACTAGAATCCGGCGCTCATATGGGATGCCGGCACTGCAGGTGGAGTGTTAACCAAGTGAGCCACGGCGCTGGCTCCAACAGTTGCTTTTTTTTAAAATCCTGAGCAGGTGTTGAGTTTTGCCGAATGCTTTTTCCGTATCAGCTGATATAATCATGCGGCTTTTGTCTTTAGCCTGTTAATATGCGTGATTATACTGACTGAACCAGCCTTGTATCCCTGGCATGGACATTACTTGGTTGTAGTTTAATATTTTCACTTATTACTGGATGTCTTTTTACAGATTTCTGCACATTTGCCTAATGCTTGGTTGAGGATTTTCTATCTATGTTTATGCCTACAGTGTTGGTCTGTAGTTTTCTGCAAAGCCTTTATATGCGTTTGGTATCAGCACAATGCCGGCCTCATAAACTGAGGTGCGACTGTTTATTCCTCTGTTTCGAGAGGGCTTATGTGGAATTCGGGTTCCTTATCCCTTAGATGTTTGAAAGGATTGACTAGTAAGTCTCCCAGCCTTAGGGTTTCTTTTGGGGAATGTTTTAAATTATAAATTCAATTTAAAAAATAGAGATAAGGAGGCGAGTGTTTGGCCTGGTAGTTGAGATACCCATGTCTCATATGAGAACACGTGGGTTTGAGTGCTGGCTTCAGCTCTCAACTCCAGCTTCCTGCTAATGCAGAGCCTGAAGGCAACAGGTGATGCTTCAGGTGCTTGAGTCTCTGCCACCCACACAGGAGACCTGAACTGAGCTCCCAGGTCCTGGCTCAGCCTGGCCCAGCCCCAGCTGTGCAGGCACTTGGGAAGTGATAGCTACAAATAGTTACAAAAAATAGATACCAGGAGCCAAACTTTGTATTTCATCTTGAAGAATTATCTTGGGTCCAGCTTGACTTCATTTCATCTAAATTTTTTTGAGAGAGAGTTTTTCTGGGTATACAATTCTGTGTGTTCATGAACTTCAAGCACTGTTTTCTTCCAGAATACATAGCTTCAAATGAGAATTCTATAGTCATTCTTTTTGTTCTGGGTTATGTGTGTTTTTTCTTTGATATTTTTAAAAAAGACTTACTTATTTATTCATCTGAGAGGCACAGTTGCAGACAGAGAGAGGTAGAGACAGAAAGAGAGAGAGATCTTCCATCTGCTGTTTCATTCCCCAAATGGCTGCAATGGCTAGAGCTGAGCCAATTCAAAGCCAGGAGCCAGGAGCTTTTTCCAGGTCTCCCGTGTGGGTGCAGGGGCCCAAGCACTTGGGCCATCCTCTACTGCTTTCCCAGGCCACAGCAGAGAGCTGGATCAGAAGTGGAGCAGCTGGGACTAGAACTGGTGCCCATATAGGATGCTGGCACTGGAGGAAGCTCCTGACTCCTAGCTTCAGCTTAGCTGAGACTTGGCTATTTGTGGCCATCTGGGGAGTAAACCAGCAGATGGAAGATCTCTTTCTCTCTCTCTCTCTCTCTCTCTTTTTTTTTTTTTAAATCTAACTTCATTGAACACAGGAATAGATGGAATTTTGCTAGAACTACACGGAGATGCTTGTGTATTCTTGTTAAGGTTTTTTTTTTTTTTTTTTAACAGGCAGAGTGGATAGTGAGAGAGAGAGAGACAGAGAGAAAGGTCTTCCTTTGCCATTGGTTCACCCTCCAATGGCCGCCACGGCTGGTGCACTGCGGCCGGCGCGCCGCGCTGATCCGAAGGCAGGAGCCAGGTACCTATCCTGGTCTCCCATGGGGTGCAGGGCCCAAGTACCTGGGCCATCCTCCACTGCACTCCCTGGCCACAGCAGAGAGCTGGCATGGAAGAGGGGCAACCGGGACAGAATCCGGAGCCCCGACTGGGACTAGAACCCGGTGTGCCAGCGCTGCAAGGCAGAGGATTAGCCTAGTGAGCCGCGGCGCTGGCCTGGAAGATCTCTTTTTGTCTCTCCCTCTTTCTCTGTAACTCTGTCTTTAAAATAAATAAATAACTCTTTAAAAAAAAAAAGAACATTAAATTATCAAAATGGAAAGCTCAAATCTTCCTTCTCCAGACATTTGAAAAAAAATCAACAATAACAACAACAAAAATTGAATTAAGGCACAGAAAAGTGACCAAAAAACAGGCTGAAAATGCAGGGGGATTTAGCATTTTACTTAAGAGCGCCACACTGGGTATGATCCACAGCTACGTAGATTTTTCCACCAACGTAAACTTCTCAGTCTTCATGGCACAGCAAAGCTAAAATTTAAGCAAAATGTCAGAATATTGTCGGTCTTATGAATCAACGGACAGGATTCATGCTGTGCAGGGGTTGGAAACTGGGGGAGAAACAAAAGAGCCACAAAGAGGAACGCCCTGCTTTCCCAGGTGCATTAGCAGGGAGCTGGATTGAAAGTAGAGCAGGGCCGATGCTGTGGCGCAGTAGGTTACTCCTCTGCCTGTGGTGCTGGCAGCCCATATAGGCACCGGTTCAAGTCCCGGCTGCTCCTCTTCTAATACAGCTCCCTGCTATGGAAAGCAGTAGAAGATGGCCCAGGTCTTTGAACCCCTGCACCCGCATGGGAGACCAGAAAGTTCCTGGCTTCAGATCAGCTCAGCTCTGGCCGTTGCAGTCATTTGGGGAGTGAACCAACGGAAGGAAGACCTTTCTCTCCGTCTCTCCCTCTTACTGTAACTATACCTCTCAAATAAATAATAAAATCTCAAAAAGGAAAAAAACCAGAACAACCAGGACTCAAATCAGTGCCCTTATGGGATGCCGGCATGGTAGGTAGTGGCTTAACCTGTTACACCACAATGCCGGCCCCGATTGATGAGTATTTTGTACAGAATTTGTAATTGGCAGGTGTCAGAGGGCATGCCAGATACAGTCTACTCTACTATTGTCAGAACCAGAATTCATTGTAATTTAGGGATGTAACAAAATTTAACGATGTACCTTCTTTATTTTATATATACATATATATGTATACATATATATTTTAAATATAAATATATATATATTTAAACACTGGTCAAGATAGCTATAGTCCCTGCCTTCACAGAGCTCGCACTGGGGCTGGGGGCCCCTGAGGGCCTCAGGGTCTTGTTATCGATGCTCTAACCCCATTTGCAGTTCTGTCTCCAGGTGCTGGGGAAGCTCCCTCCTCTCTCCCTCCTTTGCTGCCTTCTTCCTTCTCCCTGGGTAGGTTCTGAGCGTTCTCTCTGTGCCGGGGGCCGCCCTCGTGGCTGCAGACGGTGCTGTTGTCCTGAGCCAGCTCTTGTGGTCCTCAAAGGCTCTCCAGGCTCCAGGGACTGGATTTAGCCAGCACCAGGCCCATCATGCGGGAAATAATGGAATGGCCATCCCGGGAAGGGCAGCTGCCGGTTATCCGTCCGTGTGATGGCTGCTTTCTTCCAGGCAGCCGGAAGGCCTTAGGCTCGGCTGTCTGTGAGGCTATTGCTGGCCGACAGTGGCCTTGGGATCAGTGGATGAGCGAAGACCCCTCTCAGAGTTGTGAGTGGGCATCGCCCAGTCCACCGAGGGCCCAGAGAGAACAAGAAGGCTGAGGGCAGGCAGCTGGCAGTGGTGCCTGGGACATCGGGACTCCCGGCTCTGAGCCCTCTGAGCCCACTGCCCACTCTCCTGGTCCCAGGCCTCCGGCCTCGGCCTGATGACGCCATCTTTCCTGGTTCCCCAGTGGGTACCTGGTCTGTCCCGGGATTTCGTGATCTCGTGAACCAGTTCGTGTCCTAAATCTTCGGCCGCAGACCTCTGGATGCCCCTGGTCCTGCCGCTCTGGACAGTGTCATCGCTGTGTATCTCTGACACTATTACATGACAAATACTGTAGGTCCCAGCAAAGGCAGCAGTCTCGCCCTTTCCCACTAAGACCACAGCACGGGGCCTGAGGCTGCGCCCAGAAGCGGCGGGACGGCTGGCAGCGTGGGGCAGGGACCCATCCCGGCTACAGGCTGGCCACAAGATGTTACTTAAAAAAAAATTATTTTATTATTTATTTGAAAGTCAAAGTTACACAGAGAGAGGAGAGGAGGAGAGGCAGAGAGAGAGGTCTTTCATCCGCTGCTTCACTCCCCAACTGGCTGCAAATGGCCGGAACTGCACAGATCCGAAGCCAGGACCCAGGAGCTTCCTCCGGGTCTCCCACATGGGTGCAGGGGCCCAAGGACTTGGGCCATCTTCCACTGGTTCCCCAGGCTACAGCAGAGAACTGGATTGGAAGTGGAGCAGCAGGGACTCGAACCGGCAGCCACATGGGATGCTGGCACTGCAGGCGGCGGCGGCTTTACCTGCGGCGCCACAGCGCCAGCCCCCACAAGGGGTGATTGTGCTGGGCCCGGCCTTTCTCAGAGCACTCGTGGACACTTCTCTGTGACTTGAAACCCAGTTCCCTCTACACTCCTAAAGCCCCAATCCCTAACCTTCCAATCTCCCGGTCTTCCATTTCCGAATCCGAAGGAGGCCGGGCTGGGCGCCGAGGGCAAGGCTACAGGGCCCGTTCCCTTCTCCCCCGATGCCTCCGCTGGTCCGGCGCCGGAGCGGCGCTCTGTCGCCACCTCGTGGTCGCCTTCCGCAGCACGCACCGCTGACCACACGGTAAGAAATTGCTTTCAAAGATGAAAAGGGGAGGAGGCACTTTGGGAGCTCACCTGGAGAGCCATGTGGCTCAGAACTGGTATCAGCATGACTTGGATCCTGATTCTACAGCGTACTGGTTGTGCGATCTCGGGCAAGTCAATTCTGCTCTTTGAGCTGCGGATGTAAAATGGGGAGCATACCAATGCGTCTTGATGCCAATGGAATGCTTACTTGCAGGATCTAGAAAGCTTTGTTTTTATTTGGAAGGCAGAGAGAGACAGAGCGATCTTCCCTCCACTGGTTCACATGCCCACGGCAGCCAGGACTGGACCAGGCTGAAGCTGGGAGCCTGGAACACCATCGGGGTCTCCCAACTGGGTGGCAGGGAACCAAGTACTTGGGTGCACATTAGCAGGAAGCTGAAATTGGAAGCAGAACTGGAGCTCGAACCCAGGCACTCCGATATGGGATGCTGGTATCCTAAGTGGCATCTTCAGTGCTATGCTGAACACCCACTGCTGGGTATTTGCTAAGCAGAAGGAACTATGTAGGTACAGGTAGGGAACAGGGCGAGCATTCAGAAGACAGAGCAGGTGTCAACAATCCCTCTTCCCGGCCGAGTCAGCCCTGTGGAGCAAGGTGGGGCAGCGGATGTGTCTGTAATCGCGGCAGCGGGAGGAGCTGCAACCCCTGGGTTCCAGGCTGTGCCGCAGTCCTGAGCAGGTTTGTTCTCCTGGACGCTGGCTGCCCTCGCAGGCCTGCGTGGAACACGCCGCCCCGGCTTTCCCCCTCGCCTCCTTTGTAGCCGCCAGTCCTGGCCCTGCTCCCTTCTGACCCCGCTCTGGGTGCACCTGATTCTTCCCCAGCTCTTGCCATCGCTGATGAGCTCTGGGCTGGCTGCTCTCCATTGCCTTGGTTGTCCTCCTCGCTCTCCCGCTGTTCCGCCTTGGGCTCCTTGGAGAGTTCTGCTCTTGTTAGCACTCCACATTAGCACATCAGATCCTGTCCCACCCTTCCCTGCGTCCTCATCACACTCTCCTGGGTCATCTTTTCCACCCCCGTTGACTCTGTCGCCCATGTGCATTCCCTGAGCCTCAGACCTGCTTACCCAACTGCCTTCCAGATGGTCCACAGGCACCACCCACTGGACGTCTCCAAAATCCAGGGATCTAGCCCACAGACCCGTGCCTCTTCCTGTGTGGTCCACACTGCCGATGGTCCCACTTACGCCAGGATGTGGAGTCAGCCTGGGCTCTTCCCTGTCTCCGCAGAAGCATTCTCACCACACTGCAGTCACTATACCTCACCTCTAACCCAGGGTGGAACCTTTTTTTCTGCCAAGATCCATTTGCATATTTATATTTTCATCCCTGGGTCATACAAAATGATCAGCTTAACAATCAGGCTGCTATGGATTTATTGAATTTCTTTTTTTAAAAAGATGTATTTATTTATTTGAAAGTCAGAGGTAGAGAGAGAGAGAGAGAGAGAGAGAGGTCTTCAATCCACTGGTTTATTGCCCAGGTGGCCACAATGGCCAGAGCTGCACCGATCTGAAGCCAGGATCCAGGAGCTTCTTCTGGGTCCCCCCACACAAGTGCAGAGGCCCTAGGACTTGGACCATCTTCTACTGCTTTCCCAGGCCATAGCAGAGAGCTGGGTTGGAAGTGGAACAGCCGAGTCTTGAACTGGTGCCCATATGGGATGCTGGAACTGCAGGTGGTGGCTTTACCCACTACGCCACAGTGTCGGCCCCATCTGTAAGTCTTAAGTATGTGAATCTCATCAGGTAGGGAAGGCATTTGGCACAGTGGTTAAGACACTGCCTGGGACTTCACATCCCATATGGGAGTGCCTGGTTTGAATCCTAGCTCCGCTTCCAATTCCAGCTCCCTGCTAACACGCATCCTGGGAGGCAGCAGGTAATGGCTCAAGTATTTGGATCCCTGCCACCCACAGGGTAGACACAGATTGAGTTTCGGGCTCCTGGCTTTGTCCTGGCCCAGCCCTGGCTGTTGTAGGCATTTGGAAAGTGAACCAGTACACGGAAGGTCTCTGTGTTTCTCTGCCTTTCAAACAAAGTTTTAAATAAGTTCCATCAGTATATTAGTTCACTTGTTGTTACTTTAATGAAATACCTGGAAAGAGCTTCTTTGGAAAGAAACAATTTATGTCAGCTCACAGTGGAGGCCACAGGATCTGGCGGCCCCATAATCTGGTGTCTGGTGAGGTTGGTTTTGGCAGGTGTAGGTGGAGAGATCACATGGTGAGACAGGAAATGAGAGAAAACTTAAACCGAACTTGGACTAAAATAAACCAAATCTCTCACATACCCCCCACCCCATGGCCCAAAGACCTGCCACTGGCCCCACCTCTCAGACAGCACCACTGGAATAAGTCCCCACTCTTAATCAACCCCCAGCATCAAGACAGCTTGGTTTAAGCAGCTGCATAAGATTTTGGGAGGCAAATCCAACTTCACCCATCACAATTAGGTGTTGGATGAAACGGTATCCTCTGTCCTGGGACAAGGGTCCCTTCCATCAGAGGACGTGTGAAACTGGAAAACAAGCCCTCTGCTCCCAAAACACAGCAGTGGAGCTGGCACAGGACAGTAGGCAGAGACATTCCTATGGGAGAAGAGAGAAAATGGGACAAATAGAGGAGTCACTCTCCCAAGCAGTTTCAAAATTAAGTCAGGCAGACTTAATCCCCAGGGTCCAAGGCCCAAGAATAACACTCTGTGGTCCAAGCCTCTGCCCTCTGTCTGGGCTCCCAGCTTTGCCTTCTGAGTTATTCTTCCTTTTTCATGGGAGATGGAACACGTTTGCTCCTGGGTTTTTCTACCAACCTGCTTCCTGTTGCTAGGATTTTGGGAGATCATTTATTTATATATTTATTTGAGAAGTAGAGCCACAAAGACAGGGAGAGACAGGGACAGAGAGACAGAGAGAGAGGTCTTCCACCTGCTAGTTCACTCCCCAGGTGGCCCCAATGGCCGGAGCTAAACCCATCCAAAGCCAGGAGCCAGGAGCTTCTTCTGGGTCTCCAATGCGGGCTCAGGGGTCCAAGGACTTAGACAAAGGGCCCCACTCACAGATCTTTCCCAGACAACAATATTTTGAGTTTTAGCTTCTATTGAGGGAGCTGAGGAGTCATATGAGTCACACACTTCATCTTGCTTTTAAAAGTTTTTTATTCCTTTATTTTTATTTATGAGAGAGAGAGAGAGAGAGAATCTTCCACCTGCTAGGTCACTCTCTAAATGCACACAATAGCCAGGGCTGGCCAGGCTGAAGTTAGCAGCTGGGAACTCCATCCTGGTCTCCCATGGGTGGCAGGGCCCCAAGCACCTGAGTCACTTCCTGCTGCCTCCCGGTCTTCACTAGGAAGCTGGAAGCTGGATTGGAGACAGAACAGCCAGGCTTCAAACTGGAACCCACTGAGCCACAGTGCCCACTCCAATCTGGATCTTCCTCTCCTTCTTCTCTCTCTCTCTCTCTCTCTCTCTCTCTCTCTCTCTCTCTCTTTTTAAAGATTATTTATTTAAAAGTCAGAGTTATACAGAGAGAGGAGAGGCAGAGAGAGAGAGAGAGAGAGAGAGAGAGAGAGGTCTTCCATCCAATGGTTCCCTCCCCCACTGGCCGCATCTGAAGCTGGAACCGGAGCTGCGTCAATCTGAAGCCAGGAGCCAGGAGCTTCTTCCGGGTCTTCCTCATGGCAGGGGCCCAAGGACTTGGGCCATCTTCTACTGCTTTTCCAGGCGATAGCAGAGAACTGGATCAGAAGTGGAGCAGACGGGTCTTGAACTAGCACCCATATGGGATGCTGGCACTTCAGGTCAGGGTATTAACCCGCTGTGCCGCTGTGCCACACTGCCGGCCTCTCTTCTTCTTCTTAAAAGATTTATTTATTTGAAAGATTTACAGAAAGGAAGAAATAGAGATCTTCCATCTGGTGGTTCACTCCCTAAATGGCCACAACAGCCAGAGCTGGGCTGAAGCCAGCAGCCAGGAGCTTCTTCCATGTCTCCCACATGGGTGTAGGCGCCCAAGCACTTGGGCCATCTTCTGCTGCTTTCCCAGGCCATAGCAGGGAGCTGGATTAGAAGTAGAGCAGCCGGAACTCAAGCTGGTGCCCACACCAGATGCCGACATCACAGACAGCAGCTTAACCTGCCCTGCCACAGCACCGGCCCCTAGATTTTCTAACAGATTCCTGGATGTTCTTCCTCCCTCTTCCTACTGCCCAATTCCAAAGCCTCTTCTCTAGGTTTAGGGATTTACTCCAGCAGTTCCACAATCTGTATAGTTTCCTGTTGCTCTGGTAAGAAATTACCATCACTGTAATGGCTTAAAATAAAACAAATTTGCTACCACTTGCAATGCCAGCATCCATAGAAGCACCACTTGAGTCTCTGCTGCTCCGCTCCCAATCCAGCTCCCTGCAGTGGGCCCGGGGAGGCAGCCGAAGATGGCCCCAATACTGGAGCCCCTGCACCCAGGCGGGAGACCTAGATGGGGTTCCAGGCTCCTGGCTTAAGCTGGCTCAGCTTCAGCTGCTTTGGCCATTTTTTTGGGTAGTGAATCGGTGAATGGAAGATCTCTCTCTTTTTCTGTCTCTCTATAACTCTGCCTTATAAATAAATCAATCTTTAAAAAATATACAAGTGTGTGATACTTCCTTAGGCAGATGTCTAGATGACACTGGGCTAAGATCAGGATATGAGCAGGGCTGCGTCCCTGGCTGGAGGCGCCAGCGCAGCATCCACCTCCTTTCTCTTCCCGCCTTACAGAATCTGCTCTTGTTAGTCCCCTGCTTCACACTCTCCAGTGGCTCCCCGTAGACTGCAGGATACAGACCCAGTTCCTCCCATGGCTGTCACAAAGCAGCTACGGTCTCTGCCCTTCCCACCTGTGGAGCACCGCCCTGCCTCAGGCACCCTCAGCTGAAGCCGTCCTGAAGGTCTTGCAGCCTTGCAAGCCCAAGGTTGCCATCAAGGTCATTGTCCATCCCTTCCCGTGTCTCCCACTGCTCCCCACGTGCCCTGTGTCTGGCTCACTCTTGCTTGTTCTTTGGGTCTAGTTTAAATGCCATCCTCTTCTGGATGCTGTCCCTGTCACTCTCCTCTAACCCCTCCAGTCCCAGTCTGGGTTTTGTGTCCCCTTCAGGGTTCTCCAGTGCTTGTCCCAAGTCAGGGATATCATATGGTGTTGGAATGATCTTTCAGTCCCCTCGGTTAGATTGTAAACTCCATGAGGGCAGAAACTGTCTGGTTCTTGCTGTGTCCTTGGAGCCTAACAAGAGTCCCCTATGAAATACGAGTGTTTGCTGAGAAAATCAATGGAGAAGAGTCCTTCCCCAAAGATTCATTCCCGAAATGCCTTGTTGGACATCAGCAAAGTGTGCAGAGGGCGGTGTGCAAACCGGGGGTCCCATGAGAGCATGACCAGAAGAAGTTTGGGAATTTCTGGGGATTTCAAGAATAAAAAAGAGTGGCCAGCACTGATGGGTGACACATCTGTTTCCTGGTGAGAGACAGGACCAGGAAGAAGACTATATGTTTGGTGCAAAACTGAATCTGTATCGCGATTTGCAAATCAGGGCCACTTCCTGTTTTGTGTAATATTTTTGGGTCAGAAGGGCCTGAAACAGTGAATAAAGGGAAGTTCCCCTCTTAGTCAAGGGCCCTAAGAGTCGCTTGCCAGTCTACTGAGTCTATGTGGATAAATATTTTAGGTCTGTGGCACCTAAAGGGCTTCTCAAACTCAGGAATTCATTGGAAAGAACCAAGGCACAGCTTTAGTCAAGTGAAGAACATTTGTGTGACTTCTTCTGAAACATACTTTTTTTAATTTTGTTGTGTAGTATGATTTTTGAAAAAAAAAAAAAATCTACTAGAGAGGCACAGACGCACACACACATTGAGGTGGGGCGGGGTTCTGCATCAGCCAGGACTGGGACAGGTGGAAGAGCCAGGGGCTGGGAACCCCATCCAGGTCTCCCATGTGGTTCAACCACTTAAGCTGCCACCTGCTGCCTGCCAGCGTCTTCGTCTACAAGGAAACTGGAATTGGGAGCCAGAGCCAAGGAGTGTTAGGTAGGAAGGTAGCTGTTGGCCTGTGTGTTTGAGAAGAGCTAATGGGACTTTTTTTTTGTGGTTGAATGAGAGGAGAAATGTAGAAGCAACTTGGGAAGCGGAGCAGCATTTGTGCAGCAGAAATCTTGCCGAGAACCTTGTTAGGAGGGTCCCAGCCCTTGCCTGGGGGCAGTGGAGGGGACTCTTTCCTACCCTGTGCCAGCGGGGCTATTAGGCCCAATAACCCTGCTGAGAGAGTCCTGGAAGGAATTTCATGAATTCTGTGCCCAGAAAGCCCTCCGCCCAGTAATACCCCAGCAGAGGCAGGAGCGGGGAGAAGTGTTGGGCCCCTATCTGTGACGACTGCCGTCTGCATGCAGGCTGGGCTCTTGGTGCACCCTCTTCATGAAACTTTGCTACCTTGTGCACTGCTATTCACAGTCTCACATCTAATATTCTCTTGCACAAAAGGTCTCTGATCCAGCCGTCTCTGGCGGCAGACAGACCTCAGGCACTCTGATATGGGACCAGGGTACGGGCATACTAACCTATGTCTTAACCGCCAAGCCAAATGCCCATGGCAGTGAAGTGATTCCTAGACTTGTTGGGGTTATGCACATCTTTGCCAGTCTGGAGCCCCCTGTCTAGAAGCTTGCATGGACCTGCACACTCAGGAGGTTTGTCACAACGTTCCGAACAGTTGACAAGGCATTGGAGATTCATCTGTGGGGGCCGGCGCTGTGGCGTAGCGGGTTGAGCCGCCTTTTCTTTTCTTTCTTTCTTTCTTTTTTTTTTTTTTCAGATTTATTTATTTATTTGAGAGGCAGAGTTACAGAGAGAGAGAGGCGGGGAGAGACAGAGAAGTCTTCCCTCCACTGGTTCACTTCCCAGATGGCCATGATGGCTGGAGCTGGGCTGATCCTATCAGAAGCCAGGAGCTAGGTGCTTCCTCCAGGTCTTCATGGGCCCAAGGACTTGGCCCATCTTTTACTGCTTTCCTAGGCCATAGCAGAGAGCTGGCTCAGAAGTGGAGCAGCCGGGACTTGAACCAGCACCCATATGAGAAGCTGGCACTGCAGGCAGCAGTTTTACCTGCTACGCCACAGTGCCGGCCCCATAAATAAATCTTAAAGAAAAAAGAAAAAGCAGTTTTTGTCTTCAGCCAGAATGGCAGAACAGGATACTTTGTCCCCTCTCTCCTTCTTGTTCCTTCCTCACTCACTTCAGATGGGGAGGGATTCTTCCCACAACATGAATTATGATTGGGACCACTCCGTGAAATGACAAACATACTATCAGAAATGAGATTTCTGTGTCTTGTCGAGGCCCCCTCTGGAAAGTGTGGATGTTCTAGGCTGCTGTGGGATGAGAGCCTATTGCTTCCACGTTTTCACAGGAGTCAGGAGAGATTTCAACCATGACCCTGACTGCTGAGGACCCCAATGGCAGACACTGCTGGCCGCTCCCAGCTGCTTCTCTCCTGTCGTCTCCTGCCACAGGCTTTCCTGGCCTCCTTGTAGTTAGGGGCTGAATCAGACTACCAGGCTCTGGCCACAGTCTTAAGAAAGAGTCTACTTGGAGCTTCTGGGAAAAGTTTTCATTTCTGGATCAAAGGAAGAGCCAGGATACACTCTCTCCCTCTTCCTTTCTTGAAAGATGATGTGAGGTTTGGTGCTATGGGGACCACATTGTGACCATGAGATACTCAGCATGAGCAGTGTTCTCAAACTGGATCATGTACCCAAGTCACCCAGAGGGCTTCTTAAATCACAAGCAGCTTGGCTGCAGCCCCAGAATTTCTGACTTGTATGTCTGCAGTGGGCCTGAGAATGTCCAGCAGGTTTCCAAGTGAGGCGGATGCTGCTGGTCTGGGGACCACACCTTGAGAACTATTGAACATGAGGATGAAAATCTGGTAGGCTGAGGATGCCAAAGCCAGCTGATACTGTGAGGGTGCTGAGGGTGGCTCTGTCAGGGGCCTGCATCAGTGTAGACAGCTGCCCTGCCTCTGGATTTCCTGTTCTGTGAGGGAATACACAACTCTGGGGTTAAGCCATGGTTAGTTGGATTTATTATTTATTTATTTGAAAGGCAGAGTTATAGAGAAAGAGGGAGAAAGTGGGAGAGAGAAAGAGAGAGAAAGAGGCAGAGGGAGAGGGTGAGGGAGTGAACTTCACCCACTGGTTTACTCCCCAAATGGCTGCAATAGCTGGGCTTGGGCCAGGCTAAAGCCAGGAGCTAGAACTCCAATGCAGGTCTCCCATCTTCTGCTGCTTTCCCAGGCACATTAGCAGGGAGGTGTATTGGAAGTGGAGCAGCTGGAACTTAAACCGGCACCCATAGGGGATGCCAGCGTTGCAGGCAGTGGCTTAACCTGTTGTGCCATCATGCCAGCCCTGGTTAGCACTGGGGAGTTGGACTTCTTATGGCTCCCATCCCAAAATATTCTGAACTTACAGGAAGCTGGACACTGTGGGGAGGACAGAAGGAGAGAAGAATCCAGGTGGATGCTTATCTGAGGCCAACTTGGTACGGAGTCAAAACTGTTAACAGGAAGTGGTGTGAATCCTCCGGAGTCCATAGATGTTGATCATGGGGAGGATGTGGGTTTAAAAAAATTTTTTTTTTCAGGAGGAGAAAGAGTGAGAGAGAGAGCAAGACAGAGAGGGAGAGAGAGCTAGAGAGAAAGAGAAAGAGTATGTGAGAGAGGAAGCATTCCTATCCACGGGTTCATTCCTCAAATGCCCACAATAGCCAGAGTTGAACTATAATAAAGCTGGGAGCAGGGAACTCCATCCAGGTCTCCCACGTGGGTGGCAGGGACCCAGCCACTTGAGCCATCATCCTCTGCTTCCCAGGGTGTGCATTAGCAGGAAACTGGAATTAGGAGCTGGAACTCAGCCACTCTGATGTGGGATGTGGGCATCTTAACCACCAGGCCAAACACCTACCCCAAGCACACTTTTTTTTTTTTTTTTATTATTTGACAGGCAGAGTTAGTGAGAGAGAGAAAAAGAGAGAAAGGTCTTCCTTCCATTGGTTCATCCCCCAAATGGCTGCTACAGCTGGAGCTATGCTGATCCGAAGCCAGGATCCAGGTGCTTCCTCCTGGTCTCCCATGCGAGTGCAGGGCCCAAGTACTCAGGCCATCCATCCTCCACTGCCTTCCCGGGCCACAGCAGAGAGCTGGACTGGAAGAGGAGCAACCGGGACTAGAACCCGGCGCCCATATGGGATGCCGACGCCATAGGCGGAGGATTAACCAAGTGAGCCATGGCGCCGGCCCCCCAAGCACACTTTTTAATATTAGGTTAATTAAAAAATTATCTTATCAAAGTAAAACAACTACATAGTTTAAAAAGTTAAGTAGTTACTCAAGGCTTATTTTTTTTAAAGATTTATTTATTTATTTGTTTTAAGATTTATTTATTTGAAAGTCAGAGTTACACAGAGGGGGAGAGGCAGAGAAAGAAAGAGAGATTTTCCATCTGCTGGTTCACTCCCCAGTTGGCTGAAATGGCCGGAGTTGCGCCGTTCCGAAGCCAGGAGCCAGGATCTTCTTCTGGGTCTCCCACACAGATGCAGGGGCCCAAGACTTGGGCCATCTTCCACTGCTTTCCCAGGTCACAGCAGAGAACTGGATCGGAAGTGGAGCAGCCAGGACTTGAACCGGTGCCCATGTGGGATGCCTGAACTGCAGGCAGTGGCTTTATTCATTGCTTGCTTTTTTTTTTCTGGTTAAACTTTTTGATTTCAGGGCTGGTGTTGTGGTATAGAGGGTTAAGCATCTGCCTGCAATACCAGCATCCCATATGGATGACAGTTTGAGTCCCGGCTTCTCCACTTCTGATCCAGCTCCCTTCTAACACGTCAGGGAAAGCAGCAGAAGATGGCCCAATTCCCTATGCATCTGCACCTACATGGGAAAATGGGAAGAAGCTGCCAGTTCCTGGCTTTGGCTTTGCCCAGCCTGAGCCATTGTGGCCATTTGGGGATTGAAACAGCAGATGGAAGATCTCTGCCTGTCTCTCCCCTTCTTTCTCCACAACTCTGCCTTTCATATAAATAAATAAATCTTTTTTTCTTAAACAACCTTTTCATTTTCCCTGGAGATAATACTTGCTCTATGGAGGTGGGTAACTCCCTATGAATGTATGATTAATTCTCTCGATCCTCTGACAGAAGAGAAATTCTTCTTAAGGAGTTCCAAGCCTTAGCTCATCTACGCATTTCCTTCTTCTTGGTGCTGTCCATTCCAAAGCTCTAACCTGTGCTGCCCAAGCACAAGCCGGAGCTTTGCCTTCATTGCCACGCTGGGGAGCAGCCTCTGTTTTCTTGGGTGAGTGTCCTGTTTTCTAGAGTTGTGCTTTTCTCTTTGTTGATCGCCTGTTATTTTTGACAAAGTGACCATGAGAGATGGATTGGTCAGGAATCTCGTTGGATGCAGGTAACCAATGCAAAAGAGACAGTTGAAGGGACCATTTTACAGGGTTAAAGGTTAAAGGGTTAAAGACAACCAGCAGGCCAGAGCCGCGGCTCACTAGGCTAATCCCCTGCCTGCGGCGCCGGCACTCCAGGTTCTAATCCTGGTTGCTCCTCTTCCAGTCCAGCTCTCTGCTGTGGCCCGGGGAGGCAGTGGAGGATGGATGGCCCGAGTACTTGGGCCCTGCATCCGCATGGGAGACCAGGAGGAAGCACCTGGATCTTGGCTTTGGATCGGTGCAGTGCGCCGGCCGTAGCAGCCATTTGGGGGGGGTGAACCAACAGAAGGAAGACCTTTCTCACTGTCTAACTCTGCCTGCCAAAACAAAACAAACAAACAAAACCCAGCAAAGGGCATGATGTGCTATGCTTGGGATATGGTTTGTGTGTGTCCCTAAGGGTGAAGGGCGGAGAATGAGCAGAGCGATGGAACACAGCCAGCCCAGGGGGCAATGTTGGAATCTGGGGTATCTGAAAATGTCTTTATTCAACACTGCTTCTAGAATAGTAGTTTGACTGGCATAGAACTCTGAGTTGGCAATTCTTTTTTCTTTGGAGGCCATGCTCTGTGGTCTCCTAGTTTCCAGAATTGCCACTGAGAAACATGTGCCAGTCTCATTCCCGATTCTTCTCCATGTGCGTTGTTTTTCCTTTCTGGAGACTTTAGAGTCTCTAGACTTTGCCTTTTCCCCAAGGGTTCTGTTTCAGGATGATATGCCTCGGAGTGGGGCACATTTTGTCTGTATACTGCAGAGTCCCTGGCACAGGCCTTGTCTGTGTGAACTTGCTCAGTTCCTCTGAGGCCTTGAAAATGCAGGAACTATTTGTGTAGATGCCCACCCTTGGGTGTCATTACACAGCTGAAGTATGATTGCTTGTGTATGATAGCCACTCATTATGCACCTGTGGACAGTGCAGCAAGGACACAATGACACTGAGCTGAGCTGGGATTCAGATGCTGCCAGCACAGACAACTCTACCTCCTAGCTCAAAGTCTGGAATAGGCATAGAAGGTTTTACTGTGAAATCAAAGGAGAGAAGGGAAGAGGGAGAGGTTTGGTAGAGGTAGGGACACAGTTGTCTTGAAGGGAGTGGTGAGTGGGTGTGACACGAAATCTATTCTCATCTGATGTCCCAGGTGCCCCTGTCCTGGCCTTGACCCTGGGCCCCTATGGTTAGAAGGAGGAGGGGCAAAGGTCAGCAAGCCATCACTAAGAAAGACTGGGAGAATGCACACGGCAGAACTGATTTGGAGTCCAGGTGACAGTGTGTGACACAGAGTTGCGGAGAGGTCATTTTCTCCATCTTTGTAAGGGGTCAGTGACCACTGATTGGCTGAAATCCTAGTACTGGTGTTGTGTGAATCACGAAACGGTGCCAATGTAAAGACACTGGATACTTCCCAACAGGTAGCATCAGCAATGGCAAGAGAAGGTTCTTCCAAGGGTGTCACACTGTGGCAATGGACATCCAGGAACTGGAGTAGGAAGGAGGGGTCATATAGCTCAACTCCAGGACTCACAGAATTGGCTAAAGTGGTGGCTACGTTTTCAAGGCTGAACACACAATCTAGTACAAGGCGGTGGAGGCTTTTAAAGAACTGCAAGTTCTTTGTACTAGAAAAACGTTGGTTGAAGAGAGTTCATCTGAAACAGATATTAGTCTGATTTTTGTTACTACAAAATACCAGAGGCAACTAACTTTATAAGGAGAAAGGGTTTATTTAGCTCATGGTTTTGGAGGTTCAAATCCAAATTTGGGTAGCCATTGGCTTCTGATGAGGGTTGTGGATAGCAATGGTGTAGCAGGTGCAGAGAAAGAAAATCACATGGCAAGTGAGAGAGAGAAAGAGAAAGAGAGAGAGAGAGAGAGAGGTCAAACTCAGCCTTGTGTGATAACCCTCTCATGCGAGCAGCCATCAGAGGGCACACCACAGTCCCATAAGAACTTTCCAACAGGCCCTACTTCCTAATGGTTCCACCACCTCTCAACGCTGCCATCCTGGGGACCAAGCCTTTAACACATGGCTTTCCAAAGTTAATTAATTATTAATTAATATCTGAGAGGCAGGGAAAGAGAGACAGACTGACTGAGAAAGAGAGAACTTCCCATTTGCTGGCTCATACCCCAAATACCCACAACTTGGAACTCAGTCCAGGTATCCCATGTGGGTAGCAGAGTCCCAAGAACTTGGACCATTACCTGCTGTCTCCCGAGGTGCGCATTAGCAGGAAGCTGGAATTGAGTGCAGAACTGAGACTTGAACTTAGACACTCCAATATGGAATGTGGACAACCCAATAGTCAGCTTAACTGCTAGGCCAAATGTCCATCCCAAAACATAGTCTTTGAGGGACCCCCAAATTAATATCCAAACCGTAACAAGCCCCTCAGTTCACTTGTATGTGACAAATAGTACAGAGCTGGAGTGGGCTTTTAGCCCAGCAGTTAAGATGTTGGAGTGCCTGCGTTGGATTTCTGGCTCTGGCTCCTGAATCCGGCTTCCTACTAATGCAAACCCTAGGAGACCACTGCTCAAGTAGGTATTGGCTCAAGTGGTTGGGTTCCTGCCACCCAGTGAGACCTGGTTTGAGTTCCCAGCTCCTAATGTCCAGCCGCAGCCCAGCCCCAGCCATGCAGGCATTTGGGGAGGGAACCTGCAGATAGCTGCTCTCCCTGTCTGTGTATCTCTTTCTCTCAGTTTTTCTTTCTGCCTCCTAAATAAAAATTTTAGAAAAGAATGTTTACTCTTAACAAAAAAAGTTCAGAGCTGATAGTAGAATAGAAAACATAATAATCCAACTTTCCTAATGAAAAAGTCGCTTTGTGAGTATTACCCTGAGTAGGAGAAATGACTGGCTAGTGGATCAGAAACTGAATAAGGAGCCAGCACTGTGACACAGCAGGTTAAGCTACACCTGTGATGCCAGCATCTCATACGGGTGCTGGTTCGAGTCCTGGTTGTTCCACTTCTGATCCAGCTCCCTGGTAATGTCCCTGGCAAAGCAGCAGAAAATGGGCCAAGTGCTTGTGCCCCTGCACCATGTGGGAATTCAAGATGGAGTTCCAGACTTCTGACTTTGGCCTGACCCAGCTCTGGCTATTGCAGACATTTGGGGAGTGAACCAGTGGATGGAGGATCTCTCTCTCTCTCTCTCTCTGTAGCTCTGCCTTTCAAATAAATAAATAAATAAACTTAAAAAAAAAAAAAACAGAAAGGAAGAAGCATACTAACGGAAGTTTCCCATGGTAATAGTCAACAGTATTCACTGTGCTAGCTTTTTTTTTTTTTTTTTTTTTTTTTTTACAGGCAGAGTGGCTAGTGAGAGAGAGACAGAGAAAAAGGTCTTCCTTTGCTGTTGGTTCACCCTCCAATGGCCGCCACGGCTGGCGCGCTGAGGAGGCACACCGCGCTGATCCGAAGCCAGGAGCCAGGTGCTTCTCCCGGTCTCCCAATGGGGTACAGGGCCCAAGCACTTGGGCCATCCTCCACTGCACTCCCGGGCCACAGCAGAGAGCTGGCCTGGAAGAGGGGCAACAGGGAAAGAATCTGGCGTCCCAACCGGGACTAGAACCCGGTGTGCCGGTGCCGCTAGGTGGAGGATTAGCCTAGTGAGCCGCGGTGCCGGCCCAACATAATAGTTTTTAAAAACTGCTTTCGATTTTGTCCTCTTGTTTATGTGAGTTGAGGGTCTCAAACTATTCTGATTTAATGACCAAGAAGAGGAATCATCTGGAAGTCGAGAGTATGTGGTGCCAGGCCTGTTCATCTCTTTCTAGTTTTCTGAAAAACACAGACACAGTGCAATTGAACTGTGCTCAGTAGCCCCCGGGTCAGAGAGGAGTAACAGTAATAAGTAATGCAAAGCTGTTTTATGTTAAAGTAACACAGAACATGATGGAATAGAGGGAAAATTTTTGCAAGAATTGTCAAGACAAGACTCAAGGTTTCATAAAAGTATTTGTACTTGGGAACAGGGAAGGCTTGCTTTATCCATAGCCTTAGACCCTGGGATGAGTATTCACTTTCCCCTGCTCTGAATAATGACAAAAGAAGCCAATATTGATAAATCAGCTAGGCTATGCTGTGTGTGGCAAACAAATGAAGCTCAGTGACTTAACACAACTCAGGCTTATTTCCTGTTCGTGCCAGGTATGTGGCACTGGTTGGCAAAGGGCTCTTGCTTGTTGGCTACTGACTAATCCAGGCTCACAGAGCTACCAACATCTTTATTTCTTTTTTAAATAGATTTATTTATTTACCTGAGAGGCAAAGCTACAGGCAGAGAGAGGGACAGACAGTCTTCCATCTGCTGGTTCACTCTCCAAATGGCCACAACAGCTGGAGCTGGGCCCATCTAAAACCAGGAGCCAGGAGCTTCTTCTGGGTCTCCCACATGGGTGCAGGGGCTAAAAGACTTGGGCCATCTTCCATTGCTTTCCCAGGCCATAGCAGAGAGCTGGCTCAGAAGTAGAGCAGCTGGGACTTGAATTGACATCGATATGGAATGCCAATGCCACAGGCCAGAGTTTTTTTTGTTGTTGTTGTTGTTGTTTTTTGTTTTTGTTTTTGACAGGCAGATTTAGACAGTGAGAGAGAGAGAGAGAGAGAGAGAAGGAGAGAGAGAGAGAGGTCTTCCATCCCCTGGTTCACTCCCCAGTTGGCTGCCACGGCCAGAGCTGCACAGATCTGAAGCCAGGAGCCAAGAGCTTCCTCCAGGTCTCCCACGTGGGTGCAAGGGCCCAAGGACTTGGACCATCTTCTACTGCTTTCCCAGGCCATAGCAGAGATCTGGATCAAAAGTGGAGCAGCTGAGACTCGAACTGGTGCTCATATGGGATGCCAGCCCTGCAGGCAGCGGCTTTACCCTCTATGCCATGGTGCTGGCCCCAAAGCACATTCTTTCTGCTCAAGCTTACTGGCCATTCCCAACCATGAGTGAGTGGGGAAATAAAATCCTACCATGTGCTCAGAGGGCAAAAAGCCAAGAATATTCAGCGAAAAGCATTATTGCCCATTATCTGCTGTGCCAAGAGCTGTTCTAAATATATTGCAGACGGCATCTTAACTAAGCCTTGAAACAATCCTGTGAAATAGTACTATTAATATCGTCATCATTCCCATTTTATAGATGAAATAACTGAGGCATAGAGAGGTTACGGAGCCTGCTCACAGAGAGTAGGTGGTGAAGCTGAGGACTGAAACGCAAGCATTCTGGCCCGCAGTCTGCGAGCTTCACCAGCACACGGCCCCCTCTCAACCACAGAGAAATCTGAGCACACCATCGTGGGTGAGGGAGTGCCACGACAGGGTTTTTAAGCAAGATAATGAGATTCAATCAGATCTGCCATTTAAAAGCCTCTCTGCAGAGCCGGGTGGAAGGTCAGCTGAACTCAGGCTAAAGCAGGAAGGCGATTTGCTGAGTGAAGATGGTGAGGGCTTGGACTAAGGCACAGTCACCTCGATTAACTGGGAACCGTGACCTTGAGAGATGGTTCTGGTCAGCCTCGTTTTGATGGATTTTTCTCAGGAAAAACGTCTTAATGAACTTGGGTATTCATGAAAGTCAAATCTCCTAGGCTTGACTAGAGCAGAGGAGGTTCAAAAAGAAAAGCAAATTGTTCTATTAATAAAGTAACCTTTTTTCCTCTGATGAAGCGAAAAAGTTTTTTTTAAAAGGTTTATTTATTTATTTATTTGAAAGTCAGAGTTCCAGAGAGAGAGAGAGAGAGACAGAGAGACAGAGAGACACAGAGACACAGAGAGACAGAGATCTTCCGATCACTGGTTCACTCCCCAGTTGGACACAACAGCCTGGGCTGGGCCAGGTGAAAGCCAGGAGCTTCATCCAGCTCTCCCATGCGGGTGGCAGGGGCTCAAACATCTGGGCCATCTTCCACTGCTTTTCCCAGGACATTAGGAGGGAGCTGGATCAGAAGTGGAGCAGCCAGGGTATGGGTTGCTGGTGTCACAGGCAGTGGCTTTATCCACTATGCTATGACGCTGGCCCCACATGAAAGCTTTGAGGAGAGCCTGGTCTTGAAAGGAAGTAAAGAGATGGAGGCGAGGCTTTCAGTAGAGATAAGATAGCTCTGAGCTTCTGATCTCATCCGCTTCCCTGACTATCCTTGTGGCCATCAGAGTGAACTTTTTTTTTTTTTCTATTCAGGGCCTTTTGTGTTTCCATATTAATTTTAGCATCATTTTTTATAGATCTGAGAAGAATGTCCTTTGTATTTTGATTAGAATTAAATTGAATCTATAAATGGCTTTGGGTAGTATGGACATTTTGATTATGTTAATTCTTCCAACCCACAAACATAGACGATTTTCCCATTATTTGTGTGTCTTATTTCTTTTTTCTTTTTTTAACTTTTATTTAGTAAATGTAAATTTCCAAAATACAGTTTATGGATTACAATGGCTCCCCCCCACCATAACTTCCCTCCCATTCGCATCCCTCCCATCTCCTGCTCCCTCTCCCATTCCATTCACATCAAGATTCATTTTCAATTATCTTTATATACAGAAGATGGATTCAGTATATATTAAGTAAAGATTTCATCAGTTTGAACCCACAAAGAAACACAGAGTGTAAAATACTGTTTCAGTACTAGTTATAGAATTACTTCATATTGGACAACATGTTAAGGACAGATCCCACATGAGTAGTAAGTACACAGTGACTCCTGTTGTTGACTTAACAATTTGACACTCTTGTTTATGGCGTCAGTAATCTCCCTAGGCTCTAGTCATGAGTTGCCAAGGCTATGGAAGCCTTTTGAGTTCACTGACTTCGATCTTATTCAGACAGGGTCTTAGTCAAAGTGGAAGTTCCCTCCTCCCTTCAGAGAAAGGTACCTCCTTCTTTGATGGCCCCGTTCTTTCCACTGGGATCTCACTCGCAGAGATCTTTCATTTAGGTCTTTTTTTTTTTTTTTTTCTTTTCCCAGAGGGTCTTCGCTTTCCATGCCTAAAATACTCTCATGGGCTCTTCAGCCAGATTCAAATGCCTTAAGGGCTGATTCTGAGGCCAGAGTGCTGTTTAGGACATCTGCCATTCTATGAGTCTGCTATGTATCCTGCTTCCCATGTTGGATCGTTCTCTCCCTTTTTGATTCTATCAGTTAGTATTAGCAGACACTAGTCTTGTTTGCAGAGTGAACTTCTAAAACCACAAATCAGATCATTTGGTGCCTCTCCCAAAGTGCAGTGCTTGATAACTAGACATTCCTTTGTGACAATTTGTGGAGTAAATGAATGAACAAAAACACCAGGCAGATAGGAGGTGAATTCCTAAAATTAACAACAAAAAGGGCAACCACTGAGATATTCTCTGTAGCTTAGGTGGCTTTAGACATGATTTTTTATTTTTTAAAGTAATTAATTTGAGAGGGGGAGAGAGGCAGTTCATCCACTGGGTCACTCGCCAAATGCCTGCAGTGTCTCCTACATGGGTGGCAGGGACCTAATTATACTTGAGCCATTGCTGCTGTCTCCCAGGGTCTGCATCAGCAGGAAGCTGGAGGAGTCCCGAGCTGGAGCCAAGTATGGAACCCAGGTACTGCGATGTGGGACACGACTTCTCAACTGCTGGCTCAACACCCACCCCTGGAAATGATGTTTATCAGTCGTTATTAAGTAGTTGCCTATTTTGGGCTATGCTATACAAGCCTCCTTCCGTGGAAGTCTGCTACGCAAAATTGCACTATTTTATGGGGAGTGAAGGAATGAAGTGTCTGAGCACCAGGCTAAGCAGTGTCCAAAGTCAGCGGCAGTCACAGGGGAAAGTGAACAGGTATCAGCGGGAGGTGACCAAGTGAGAGGTGACCAGAATCCTCTGAAAATGGGGGACAGGCTCGGTCCTTTCTATTTGAGTCCTGAAGGAACGAACGCGTTTGGCGGACTTTGGGGTTACATAAGGATGGTAAGTACTTAATTCATAAAGGTGATGTGAGGAACAACACATAAAGCTCTGTGGGGATAATTCATGTAAAGCTTTAGCACAATGCCTGGCACGTGGTTAAGGGCTCAGTAACTGTTAGTTACCATCTTCACTTTCCTCAATCCCCTCCCCTCCTTTTCTGCCAGGCTCCATTCATTCTTTTCCAAGGACACGCAGGAGGCGTGTCCTCTGCGCACATACCCTTAGGCCCCGCCCCCCACGTCTCCCCGGATTGGTCCCTGAGAGGCGGAGCCGAGGGAAGAGCCCAGTGCGGCGCGGTGGGGGCGGGGCGCATGCGCGGGCTGGGCAGGGTGGAGGAGGAGAGGAAGAGCTGCCGGAAGTAGGCGGCGGAGGTGGTGGCCGGGCAGGCGGCAGCTGCCAGGGAAACCGAGGCGCGGGGCTGAGGGCCCGCAGACCCGCAGGCC
Source organism: Oryctolagus cuniculus (assembly GCF_964237555.1). Taxonomy (NCBI): domain Eukaryota; kingdom Metazoa; phylum Chordata; class Mammalia; order Lagomorpha; family Leporidae; genus Oryctolagus; species Oryctolagus cuniculus. Next base: position 132,527,135 of record NC_091438.1, on the reverse strand, counting down.
CTGGGATCATCACTGCGTCCGGCGCTCGGGAGACCCGAGGGCTCCCTTTGCCTGGGCTGAGGGGCTCCAGTCCGGAAGCCGTCTCTGGACTCAGGTCTTCCCCTGAGCCCGCCAGGGGGCGCCTCACTGAGGGGGGCTGCGGAGTCCGGGCGGGCGCCGCTGACCCCAGAGGGGCTCCGGGTGGGGCGAGAGGAGAGGGCTCTCCCCCGCTCAGGAGGTGCCCCTGGGCGGGGGGCCGGGAGTTCTCAGCCCCGGACTGGGGCAGGGGTCTCTGGGGGCGAGGAGGGCGCGTCGCCCCCTGCCCCCGCCAGCACCCTGGCCATGACGGGCAAGTCGGTGAAGGACGTGGATCGGTACCAGGCGGTCCTGGCCAACCTGCTGCTGGAGGAGGATAACAAGTTCTGTGCGGACTGCCAGTCCAAAGGTAGCGCCTCGGTCGTGGCGGGCGAGGGGCCGGCCTGGCTGGGGAGGGGTCTGTGGAGCTGAGGGCGCCCGAGTCATCTTTGAACGGCTAGGGGTGCTGCTCTTGCGTTGAGCCTGCTGGGCTTCCTGCAGTTCGCGGGTTGGTGTGGGCAGAGGTTGCGAGGGCGGGAGTGTGTGTGCGCGCGCGCGCGCGTGGGTGGCGTGGGGTGGTGGTGGTGGTGGTGGTGATGATGATGGTGATGATGGCAGGGAGGAAGGGGTGAGAACGTTTGCATTTCAGGGGCTCTGAATGAGTTCTGGGCCGACTGTCAGTCCAGAGCCAGCATAGCAGCCTTCCGCTTGCAAAGCTGGGGATGAACTGCAGTGTGTGTGTGAGAGAGAGAGAGAGAGAGGGAGAGGGAGAGGGAGAGAGGGAGAGGGAGAGGGAGAGGGAGAGGAGGCAAGGAGGGAGGTGAGATGACGGATGGGAAAACTGCTTCAATGATTTATAAAGGTGGTGCTGCCGCCTGCGTTTGGTTGGCAGCTCCTGTCATTTTACAGCCGTGCGGAGATCTGACACGGTGCTTAGGGGCCCTTCGTCTTCCTGCATGCGTGCTGTGGGAAGCTGCCTTATGCAGTGGCACAGTGCGGATTTCTCGACAGCCTGGCCCTGGCTTGTGGAGTGCGTTGGAGGCCTGGTGTGTGTGTGTGTGAGTGTGTGTGTGTGTGTGTGTGTGTGTGTGGTGGCAGAAGCTAGCAGATTTGGCTGTAGTGCAGCATCCATTTGATCAGCGGAGAGAAAGAAGCAAGGAATTCATTGAATTCGTTGCTTCATGGTGCTTACCCTTGTAAAGGTGAAATAGGATCACTGTAAATGGGCAGTGCCCTCAAAGAGTTTGGATTTTAATACAATTGAAACTCAGTGTGATAGAAAGGTTTGGTTATTAGGAAATGTTTGTATTTGACATTCATAGATAATAGCTGTTATGTGAGAGGGGCTGTTGTTTGTAATGCAGTGGCTTTGCCAGGGTGGTTTGCCATGTAGTACCTCGGACAGATAGCGTTAAACAAAAACTGGAAGGTATTTTAAGAAAGGAAGTGCATGCTTAATCGATGCTTGCACTTAATTCTCTTTTAATTTAGAATAAGGTTATGTAAGGAGGACAGGGGAATGATACACTGATTTAGACACCTCATAGTATATTTTGGTGACCTCTACCAGTAGATAAATGGGGTGCACCACTAGGAAGGCAGGTGCCCAGACTTCTTTCCTGAATTTCTACATTAACAAAAGTCTTTCAGAACCAGTTGATGTTGAGAAGGTTAATTTCTTATAGGTTCATTCTCGTTAGCTCTGGTGTTGCATCTATCCGAAGATTCGGTTTAAGATTTCGGAGTGTGTCTTGGCTTTACTCAGATTCCTTACATCCTCAGCGAGGGTGCAGCATCCACCCGAGTGAGCGTTGCTACAGCTGGGGGGTCAGATGCCATTTTGATGATTAGTATCACTCCTGCTCCGTTTTTTTGTATTACTCATATACTTACTCATATCCCAATAAAAGATAGCATATGGAAGAGAGCAGTTGATTCACTACTTCCAAATTTTATGGGTTGCTTTACCAGGGGATCAGGTAATGAATCACTAGTCAATTCTTAATGGGAACTAGTAACTGCTTGCTTGACTAGCTTCCGTAGATGGGAGAAGCCTGGGTCCTGAAATAGTTTCTTTTCAAGTTAGTTTTACATTTGCCCTGCAGGCTTCAGTGACTTGGCTATTGTATTAAAAATGAAATGACAATGTGGTACTTATCTGTGCATTTTGTTAAATAGGCCTCAGCTGTGCACTTGGTGAATTTTCTAGCCCTTTCCACACTTTGGGCCCCTCTCATTCATTTCCTCTTCCTCTTTTCTAATTTTGGTTGTTGTGATGACCATGTGGACAACTATCAGATGCTGGAAGGAAGAGAGACTTGCATCCATAGTTTGTTTACTTGGAGGAGGAATTTCAAAAACAGTTGGCTGAAATAAGTGTTGGGTTTATCTGTATTCCGATGTCAAACAGAGCTACATGTGCAGAATTGGTGAGTGCATGCTCATCCATCAGTATTCAATCAGATGATAGAACCTAGACTACAGACCTGTGAGCAGGTATTTTTAAAAATAGATTTATTTTATTTATTTGAAAGAGTTACAGAGAGAGAGGTAGAGAGAGAGAGAGAGAGAGAGAGAGAGTGAGTCTTCTATCCACTGATTCACTCCCCAAATGGCCACAATGTCCAGAGCTGAGCCAATCTGAAGCCAGGAGCCAGGAGCCTCCTCAGGGTCTCCCACAGGAGTGGAGGGGCTCAAGGATTTGGACCATCCTCAGCTGCTTTCCCAGGCGCATCAGTAGGGAGCTGGAGGGTAAATGGAGCAGCCACGACCCTAAGTAGTGCCCACATGGGATGCTGGCCCTGCAGCCCGGGGCTTTAACCTGCTATGCCACAGCTCCAGCCCCTAGCAGGTATTTTTGAATTGTTCCAAAACCAGTGTTTGAAAATGGCCCTCCTTTTTAAAGTCTTATATTTTTTAAGGAATTATATTTTTAGTAAACATCAACATAGAGAACAAGCCTGTGTTCTTTTGACTTAGTAGCAGTTTTGTTGCTCCTGGGGTTTTTAACACTTAGGAACACAAGGCTTACCAGTGACCTGAGTGGCACTGGAGTGACTCCAGTGAGAGAAAGGAAGCTGCTGCAATACTGCCTTTAAAAAAAGTGCCTTATCTTATGCTAGGTGTGAGCTGTGGTTTCCTTATCACCCAGAGCCCTGGAGTTAGTGGGCCCTTTAGGATAAATTTTTGGACTGACTTAACAGAGCACAGTTCCAGTTATGTCAGTGGTAACCTGGCTAGATAAGGCCAGGGTCCATTTTGGGGGTACCACCGTTTATGGAACAGGGGGTCCTTCATGTTCAGGGACTATTAACCCAAGGTGTGGTCTTTAGCTCTGCAGTTCCGGATTGTACCCCTGGGCCTGGAATAGCTCCCGAGGGACTGGCTTAAACTGGACACTACCTTATTTACCATGAGAGGATCTACCTTTCTGATGACCTGAATACTTGTGTCCACTGTTGGGACACACCTGTCTCAGTGTCAAGGCTTGTGAGAAACTGAGAGCATTTAATGGGCTAAGAATTAGAGAGGAAGACATCTGATGGTCTGGAGGAGTATTTCCTTCAGCCTGTGAGCCGTCACATGGAATTGTGGACTCTGACAGAAACCTTATGATAGTAACTCTTCACTCTTCCCTCTGCTGCGTCCTGTCTCATGCTTCACCTTGAATCACCTGAGCAGTGCTCGTGTTCCACATCCTGCTAGGTATTTTTAAGCTTAAATTTACTTTTTGAAAAAGGTAACATGTTCATATAGTTCAAAATTCTGAAGTTCCAAAAGAGAATATGTATATTGAAAAGTTAGCCTTCTCTGTTCCCTTGGCCACCATTTCCATCCCTGGAAGTAACAACCAAGCACTCTCAGCAATTTCCTATCTGACTTTTAAGATGTAATACATGGGGGCCAGCGCTGTGGCATAGCGGATAAAGCCGCCGCCTGCAGTGCCAGCACCCCATATGGGCACTAGTTCGAGTCCTGGCTGCTCCACTTCTGATCCAGCTCACTGCTATGGCCTGGGAAAGCAGTAGAAGATGTCCCAAGTCCTTGGGCCCCTGCACCCACGTGGGAGACCTGGAAGAAGCTCCTGGCCTTTGCCTTTGGATCAGCACAGCTCCGACTGTCGTGGCCATTTAGTGAACCAGCGGATGGAAAACCTTTCTCTCTCTCTGTGTCTCCTTCTCTCTGTGTAACTCTGGCTTTCAAATAAATAAATAAATCTTTAAAAAGGGCAAAAAAAAGCTAAAAAGATGTAATAAAATAAATAAATACATGCCATTTATATGCATTCCTTTTCAGTGCTTTTATGCAAATAGTAGGATATTACTTACAGTCTGGGCACTTTGCATTTTTCTGTGAACAGTTTAGTGTGGAAGATGTGAGGATTCTGTCTCCCTACACGCTGAGAAACTTGTGATTGTTTGAAGGCATTTTCCAGGGCGACCTCCGGGTTATCTGTGTTGCATTGGAAGACATTCTTAGGTGATCTGGGGGACAGCTGCTCTCATTGAAGACCCCTTGGGGAAATGTCCTGGACCTGGCCACAACGCTCAGTGGCCCACCTTTTAGGTGGCCCAGAGGCAGAGGAGTGGAAGGGGCTGTGGCCGTGATGTCGGAATCTCTCTCTCCACCCGTTACTCTGCTTGCTGTGGCTTAGTGACCTCAGCAGGCCAGCTCACTTTCTCAGCGTCCCCGTCTGAGGCTGGGAAAGTGCCTTACAGACGAAACTGTCGTGCAGATGTGAGCATGCTTTACTCTCGCCGTTGTTGATCTTACTAATTTTGTCTGGATCTCACTAGTCTCATTTTTGACTATTCCCTTGAAATACTCTGGTTACTTACTGGAAGCCACGGTTGGAATGACTCACCCAATCATTCCCTAGTCTTTAAGCCAAAACCACTTCCTATATATGGGAGTTCTGGCATTTTTGCAGATGTTCTTTATGGTACCCTTGAGAACGGCCTCTGGACGTTTCCTGACTTTTCAAGATTAGACCAGGGAATTTTTGTGCGTGGAAATTTTCTAATAGTCCTAAATTTTACCTCCTGTAAATTAGCCCCCAGCTTTGCTTTACATTTGTTTTCCCTCAGTAGCTAAACCCCTAGAATATTAAGTTTCCTATCAATTTTTAATTATTTTACCTCTATGTGTGACCCCTTTTGAGAGATAAAAAAATTCCATCAGCCCTAGACAACAGGAGTTCTGCTTCCATTTTTAGTTGTTAAATGTCCTCTCGAGCCAAGAGCAAGTAACTTTCTGGGTCTTTACAGCTTATGTACCTCAATTTTGAAAGTCATGGTTAGATTGACCTGGTTTTACTGACAGTAATGTATCTAAAGTCTAAAAGCTGTCTCTTAGTATCAACATATTAAATCTGTTCTCTGGGAGATACTTTCCTCTTTGTTTTATTTGTCCTTTAAATAGCATCCTGGAGCTGGCATTGTTGCACAGTAGATTCAGCCCCCACTTGTGGCGTCAGCTCCGAGCACCGCTTCCAGTCCCAGCTGCTCTGCTTCTGATCCAGCTCCCTGCTAATGCACTTGGGAAGGCAGTGAAAGATGGCCCAAGTCTTTGGCCCCATGTAGGAGACCCAGGTAGAGCTCTAGGCTCCTGGGTTTGGCCTGTTCTAGTCCTGGCCATTGGGGCCATTTGGAGAGTGAACCAGCAAATGGAAACACACTCTCTCTCTCTCTTTCAAATAAATGACATAAATTCTAAAAACAAAACAAAATGTCATTCCACAGTAGTGAGAAAAAGTACAAAATGCTGTATCTTTTAGTGGGAACTCTTCACAAACTATGCTACATATATTCATTGATATTTCTTAAGCACTTCTGTTGTGTCAGACACTATACCAGGAAGTATAGATTAAAAGACAGGACCTTTGGTCACAAGGATTTTACGGTCTAATGGAGAAGCAGATGTGTACAGCAGATAAATGATGCAACAGGAATGATCATTTGTGGCATTGAGGACAGGGGGAAATTAAAGCATTGAAGAAGGCGAACAGATCTTCCCAGGAAGCTATGGCTTCAGAGAGACCACTAGGCTAAATCTTAAAGGGTAAACATGACTCTGCCAGGTGAATTCAGGGGACTCTGGCCTTGGTGAAGAGAAAGACAATGCGCTAGGCTTCTGTGATGTGCTGTATCACGTGTGTGCCGGAGTCAGAGGAAGGATCCCTTAGTGTAATTTGACTGCATGTTGGGGAATGTTGGAGGGTAGAGTTTGACAGCATTTGGCCCGTGAGATTAAAATGCTCTCTCTAGTTGACTTTGTGTATGGCACTGAGGTTATGAATATGCATTATGTGTTAGGCTCCCTGATGTGTAAGAAGCCCACAGTGTTGTCGGTCTACCTGCTACACCAGTGCAAGTCTAAGTATTGCATGTGAGAAATGCTTTCTAATTGCTGAATAGTTAGACAGGACCGAGTGTCAGGCCCACAAGATCTCCACCGAAATGTATTTTCATGAGTACACTAGCCAGGGGTAGACATTAGGTCATTTCTGGAGCAAATGCTTTTTTTTAAAAAAATATTTATTTATTTCAAAGTCAGAGTTACACAGAGAGAGAAGGAGAGGCAGAGAGAGAGAGAGAGGTCTTCCATCTGCTGGTTCACTCCCCAATTGGCCACAACGGCCGGAGAAGCACCAATCCGAAGCCAGGAGCCAGGAGCTTCTCCTGGGTCTCCCGCGTGGGTAAAGGGGCCCAGAGATTTGGGCCATCTTCTGCTTCCCAGGCCACAGCAGAGAGCTGGATGGGAAGTGGGGCAGCCGAGACTCGAATGGTCGTCCATATGGGATGCCGGCCGTGCAAGCGGCAGCTTTACCCGCTACACCACAGTGCTAGCCCCAAGAGCAGATGCTTTTGGTTTTGATTGATATGTAAGAAGATCATGTTTTGGATATCTGACGTGTGCTCTTAGTTGCTGTGGGCTATGGCCATGTGAACAAGTATCTACAGCCTCAGTATACTTTGCAGCAAATCTTTTGTTTCTAGATGAATCAGAAAACTACTTACTTTTTGCGTTTTTCATCTGATGTCATTATGGTATGTAGGTGGTAGCTTTCTTGGGCACCGTTGTCTGTATAACTGTTCACCACATGAGTCATTGTCTGTTTTTGTTTCTGCCTGAAAATCCCATCTTGGAAATAATGGCATGCTATTGGTGACTGTAACACTACTCATTACGTACAGTGCAGCTGGCTCTGCGTGTTTTGTTGATGGAATCTGTGCCACAGAGAAGGAATAAAGTAGCTTCTTTATTTTAATTTAAAAAAAATTTTTTAAACATAATTTTTTTAAACAAACATTTATTTGAGTGGCAGAGTTATGGGGTGGGAGAAGGAGGGAGATATATCTTCCATCCGCTGGCTCACTCCCCAAATGGCTGCAATAGCCATGGCTGGGCCAGCCCAAAGCCATGAGCTAGGAATTCCATCCACATCTCCCAGGTGGGTAGCAGAGGCCCAAGCACTTGGACCATCTTCCACTGCTTTCCCAGGCACATTAGCAGGGAGTTGGATCAGAAGTAAAGCACCTGTGACTTGAACTGGCACTCATATAGAATGCCCGCATTGCTGGCAGTGGCTTAACCCGCTGCACAGTGCCAGCCCCTAAAGTAACTTCTTAAATTGAATCATACTCAGTCTCTTTAACCGATATCCCAACACGTGCAGGCTTTATTTTCTAAGCATATTCTATGTAACTTTTGTTGTTGTGTCTGTTCAAATCCTTATCACAGTTGTACTTCTGTTTAAGTAGATACTAACTCTGAAGAAGTTCTGTATTGGCCCCTGGAATGTGAAAAGGTAGGAACCAAATTTTTGTAGAGTAGACACCTTAAAGTGAATTCATTTTTACCAGATTCCTCTATTATTAAGGTGGTATTCCTGTATTGGTTAATGTTTTACATCATAATTTGCCATACTTAATGTGTCCACTAGACTGTCATCTCCGTGATGGCAAGGATTTGGGCCTGTTCATCTCCTTTGTCTTCCCAGCACATAGACTGGCATAGTTTGGGCTTTTAGTAAATCTTTGTTTGAATGATTGGATTCCTTTTTGTGATCTCTAAATCGCTTGTTCCTTATTGGAAGAAATTGTTTGCAGGTTATCTGAATAATTATTTTAATTATTAGGAAAGCTATTCATTTTCTGAATTCATTTTCATTTTCTGAAAAATAAGTTTTAAAATATGTTTGAGTCAGGGACCAGTCAGGGAAACAGAAGCCACTGTAGGTGGTACAAGCAGAGGGAACTTCATATAGGAAATAGGTTACTCAGGGGAGATGAGAGCCAAGAAGCTTCACAGGGGCTGGCGAGGGTCCCCAGAAATGAGCAATACTTGGGGCTGCTGTTCCCCTAAGGAGAACAGGAGGTGCTGGCATCACCAGATCCAGAAGGCTGGGCCATTGGTGAGAGCTCGCAGCATGGAAGCAGGAGCTGTCTGGTGGCAGCTGGACCGAGGCCACTGCCCTGCTGCTCCCCTCCTCCTGCCTGTGTCCCCACCACTGCCTCCAGCCGACAGCTCACCTAGAGGGGTTGGCAAGGGAGCCTGCAGGCCAGAGTTCCCTGATGGAGTGGACCCGGGGCGGGACCCAAGTGCAAACAGGCAAGGACACAATGCACTCAAGAAAATCTCCGAGATGGAACGCTTCTCCCTATTTGCATTATTTTGGACAAGAAATAAGAAGGATTTCCAAGCAAATACAAGCTTATGTGCTTCTAAAGGATCTTGATCATTGCTCAAACAATAACTAACTAGTCCCAGGAAGTAGTCTAACAACTCAGGGGCAGCCCATAGAAATACGTGTGTGACTAGGCAGGTTGGTTTCTGTTGAATCTGTCTGTGACCGTTGGCTGCTGCCAGGAAGGATTTATCCTTTAGTTACTCAGAAAATAGGTTCCCACCCTGTCACTTCTGGGAAGTCTCAGGCATGTGCGTGTCCACTGCAGTCAGTGACACGGAAGATACACAAGGAGAATTCTGAGGATTCAGCCTTTTGCTATGGCGTAATCTTCGCTGGGTGGTTAAGGGGACTGTGGTGGGGCAGATTTCCCTTGTGCCGCACCGCCTGCCCCACCACAGCCTGAGACAGCCTAGCTCTGGGTGAGAGGAGTGAGATGGCTGCATCTGTTTGCATCTACGTGGGGCCCCCAAACCATTTTGGCTTATAGGGGAATGTTGCTGCGCTTTCTTTCAAGGTAAAAATTCCCAAGTTATTGCTACCAATTTTCTTCTTGATTAGAAAAGTGTTTAATAAGTTACACCATACAAGTTCACTTTCTAGAAGTGCTTTTTTTGTCAATCAGGTCACCTGCATTTGGGCCCTTGCTGCATTAATGGACTTGGTGGAACTAGGCCAGCAAGGTTTTCAGTACAGGGAGAGTATGTTTGCTTTCAGGTGTTACTTTCCATGGAGCTCATACATACAGGACCTTCATTCTTTGAGTAAAGTCACTAACTGTAAAAATCACATAGGTTTCATTGTTTTTCTCTTTTCTCCAAAAAAATTAATTTCCTCTCGGCAGGGATTACTGCAATTCACAGGTGTAATTAAAATGTAATTTGGTGTTTTAAAAAGCCTATCAGACTGCGTCCCAGAGTACCAGTTATTTTTAGCTAGTCCATTTCAAATGAAAAGGTACAGCTATGCATTTTTGAAGCCTCATGTTTAATAATTATAATATCTTGCTACCATGTTTGACTTCCCTTTCCCAAACTTTCTCCTTCCCTACCCCACTCTTCTGGATCCTGTATTTCCCCACAGGCTTTGCGAATGCTGGTCCATTGAGGGCTGAGCTGCAGGTCCTTCCCCAGTGGAAACCCCCCAAGATGAGCCAAATCTGCCTGCAGCTGTGGCCATCCATCAGCGTAAGGTTGCCCTGGAGATTGTCTGCAGTTTGTCCGACTTCTCCCTTGTCTCCCTTCTTCCCTCCTGTGTGGCTGAAACGTGCCCTGGAATCCCACCTCTGTAGCATGTCCCTGGATAGTAATTGGATTTATTATTGCTGCTGTGGTTCATTTTCAGTTAAAGCTAAATGACTTTCTGGCCATTTTTGTTCTCCATACCCTTTGTTCCTCCCCCCCACCCCAATTTGGGTATTTCTTACACACACTCTAGTTTGCTTTTAAAGACATGTAGAACGCAGTTGAAGTTCTGGATTCCATAAGGCCACTTTGAGAATATATTGATCTCAAGTCACAGTTTTCACAAAGAAATTTCTTGATCCAAAACAATGATGAGAACTGGGTCTCTCAGGTTTCGTGACATTTCTTCTCACCCCAAACACAAATAGTAACACACTCATTTTATGACGTACTGCAAAGAGTCCAGCAATTGCAAGTCAAGTCGGGGAGAGAATCTCAGCCGGGGCTGATAAGCCTGTCCCAGCAGAGTGATTAGAGCAAACAAGCGCCTTTCCTCCTTCCTTTCTTCAAGTCACCCTGCTGGCTTTTGCAATAACTGCTGGTGGGGAGAGACCATGGATCCCACGCCTGCACCGCAGAGCTGACATCTGTAAATGTGGGTTTACGTGTTAATCCCGCAGTATTTCTTCACCTCGTTTGCCTTAAGTGCACACACAGTACATTTTGTTGTTTAACTTCTTCCTCTTTTCTTGTCTAACTGGAAGTCCCCAAATATGTGGATTTAGAAATGAGTTTCCTGGTGTTTCTGGTTTTGGGTTAAAAACATTTTTTTTTGGTCTTAATATGGCTTAGATAGTTGTTTTTGTTCTCATGGCTTTGAAAAATAATTTCAGAATATTTTTAAGTGCAGGCTGGTGACGTGCAGCAGCATACAGCTTGTGGCGGGGGTGGTGTTGGAGTCTTTGTTGGTGGTGGTCTTCGTGTGAAAACTGACACAGCCCTCAGAGGAGAAATAGGAAGGAACCTTGCTGTTCTCACCATGATGCTTTTGTTCAAAATAGCTGTAAACCGCAGGGCTCAAGGAAAGCAATCCGAGTGTGACAGCTGATCTGAGAAAGAAGGGATGAAATCTGCCATGTTGAAAGCACTTTTACTGAAAGAGTAGCTGTTTGCAACAGGGGTCGACCTTGTGTCTCTGGAAGTAGACCCAAGGATTTTGGCTAGAGGAACTGTGCAGACTGAGGAGAAATTTGAGATCTTTCCTACTGTATGGCCGCTGTGTGAACGTTCCCAGCTTGTCTACCAGTAAAGGGAAGCTGCATTTAGTGCGGGAGCCAGGTGGACTCCAGTTTAGCTCCTCAAAGTGCCCTGACTTGGTTCTGAGCCTCATCCTTGTGCACGAGGTGACTCAAATCAGGATCCATTTTATGGGCAGAGTAAAAATAGGCCCCAGTTTCATTAGACTTCTTATGTGTTTAAGGAAGAAAAAAAAGAGAGACCTGTTACCATAGAAACAGATTTCCAGACCAGTTGTTTTTGTATGTGTGTGTGTGTGTGTGTGTCTTATGGGATCTGGGAGATGGAGAGGTGGAAGGGTCCTTGTGTTTTTTATCTAAAAATAATCAAATGCTGTTTCTTAAAAGTGAAAAACTTCATTTTTTCTGATTATGAAAGGTATCCATATTTATGATGAAAAGCACGGAAAACAATGTGATAATAGGTGATCCTTATTACCTGTTATTTTCTTGCACTTCTACCATGATTTTATGTCATTATTGTTTTGCTTAACATTTATCATAAACATTTTTCATGACAATAAAACCTTTAAAAGCCTTAATTTTATTACATCATTGGAATGACATCATTCTTTATTTAACTCTTCCCCGATTGTTGGGTTTTCAGCTTTTCAATATTATAAATAATGGTGCAACATAAATTTTTATATTGCTGTTAGGCTGATGAGTTATTTATGTGTTCAGTTTTGAGTAGTCACCAGGGCTTTCTAATTTTTAGAAAGTTGTGAAGGGGGTGGCCTTTGGATCGAGCTGTGGTAGAGCAGCTTGCATGAGGGCTGTGATTCAGAACTGTTTCACCCTGGTAGACATCTGTTGAGGCAAGAAGTGAAGAACTGGAGAGATCCCTGGCGTGACCGTAGGAGCAGCTTTTGGGTCACATCACGGCACAATGGGCCAGCACTTCACATTATATGTCTGATGTGTGGTAATACTGTTGTGCCATTGGTTAGCATCTCATGTTGTTTATACAGTACTGGTTCACCCCTTGGAAAGGTGAATTAGAGGCCCTATGTTAGTAGAAAGAAGATAATAGCTCTTGCTTGACTGGTTTTATTTATTTATTTAAGAACAAGGGCGTTCCTTAGACTACATGAGGACAAGGACCTTGTCTTCATGTGTATCTGTATAATTCATGTGATGTCTGGCACACTGTGTCTCTCTTCCTGTCATGAGCAGCATTGTTCTATTAATGTGTGTTCAGATCCTGTTCTTGTTTTGTTTTCTGGCAGTCACTTTCATACCGTTAACCCAGATATCTGAAGATCTGTGGCATCCCAGAAAGCTGAGCAGGTGAATCTCCTGGTTGCTTTGTGATAATTGCTTCTTTGTGCCATGTCACATGTGCTTCTGGCATCTGTGTCGCCCTGGAAGCTGGAGCCAGTCACGAAGCTAACCCTCTGCTCTCTCGGTAGGAGGTTTCAGTGTGACGCATCAGCCTGGGAAAACGTAGCATGCGGTGTGAAATAGGAGGCTGAAGCAGCAGTCCTTTAGCCCTTTCATGGGATGGGAGTAAATATTTGGACAGGGTTCTCGGGTGCCATAGAAATTAATAATAACCTCGCAGCAGCTGTGGAAGCTTTCCTCGTACCCATTGGAACAGGTTTGTTTAAAGACTTACTTTGGCTCTTTTGAAGCAGTGATTCTTTTTTTCCCTGCAGACCTGCCCTGGGTTCCTCTGCAGAAGGTTCCCTTTCCAGGATCTTTTATCCACGTGGCTTGCGTCTGTGCCCTACCCCCTTGCGTCTGTGCCCTACCCCCTCGCACTGCACCTTTTGACCTGTACTTATTATACTCAATTCCAAAACACCTGGGTTTTGAAACGTCATGGTGGATGTTTTCCTTTTTTGCAGGGCAACTCCCTACCTTTGCCCTTCTCCCTGAAGCCAGGGCTGTTTGGATGACTAACATTCAGCATACCACCTGACTAACCTGCACTTTGATCCCAGAATTCATTTCTGTTCTGTGTTTGTTTAGAAATGCAGTTTCTCTGGCCTTCGGATATGGCTGTGATTTAATTAGGCCAGCACGGATTTTTTTTTCTGCTCGCTGTTGGTTGGGTCAGCTGTGATGTGTCAGGAAAGCTGCTGCCCTCTGTTGTGGAGAGAGGGGCACATCCGTAGTCTTCATGAGGACTCACTGGTTCACTTGGGTTCTGTATAGAGCCTCTGCCTATGTTTCCTTGGAAACTATTTAAAAATGCTTTCTGCCTGGCCGCTAGGTGTTGAGTCATCAGATGTTGGATTCTTCCCTTCGAGGCCTCCTTTGAAGGAAGGAGAAAGTGGCTGGCAAGAGTGTAAGTCCCCACGCTCTATCTCAGATGTTGAGCTTCTCAGTGGGGGAGAGTGAATCCCATGTTGTCATAAAGAAGAACACCTGAAGAACAGGGTACCAATTTAGTGACCATTGGGGAGCACCTCCTATGTATAACACACATGTGTAGGGTATTTGTAGATTATTCTAATTCTAGTCCAGCTGAACATTTCTTCCATGAACTTGCACAAGTGATCCAAGTTCATTTGACCTCTCTGGGCCATGGTTTCTCCAGTGATATTTGGACTACCCTAATCCCTATGGTTCCTCCCAATTCTAGAACTGTATCCTTCAAGTGTTTATCTGTTAGAAAACAAGAGAAGAGGCTTTTCAGAAGAATTGGCATATTCTAATATTTCACTGCCTCAAAGTAAATGACTTAAAAATGGCTTCTCTAGAGCAGCATTTCTCAGCTCAGCACTATTAGCATTTCTGCTCTCCGTTGCTGTGGGATTGTCCTGTGCATTTTAGGATGCTTGGCAGCATTCCTGGCCTCTGCCCACTAGATGCCAGTAGCATTCTCCTGCTGGTTGTGAAAACCCAGTATCTCTCCAGGCATCAACATCGGCCCCCTCAAGGGGAAGCTTCTTTGGGTGGGAGCTGTTGGTCCAGGGGGAGAAAAGTGGGACTATTTGAATGTGGGCTTATTTGTTTATTTATTTATTTGAAAGGCAGAGTTAGAGAGAAGGAGGGAGAGACAGACACAGAGAGAGAGAGAGAGAGAGAGAGAGAGAGAGAGAGAGATTGATCCTGCTGATTTACTTTCCAAATGACTGCAACAGCCAGGGCTGGGTTGGTCCAAAGCTGAGGTCCAGGAGCTTCTTCTGGGTCTCCCATGTGGGTGGCAGGGGCCAAAGTATTTGGGTCATCTTCTTCTGCTTTTCCAAGCACATTAGCAGGGAACTGGATTGGAAGTGGAGCAGCTGGGACTCGAACTGGTGCTCATGGGGGATGCTAGCGTCAAGGGCAGCAGGTTAACCCACTGCACCACAATGCCAGCCCCAAATGTGGGCTGTTTTTATATCAGTTTTCATTGTCCTCTGCTGCTAATTACCTGTTTTATTAGCAGGCATGTATTTCGTGCTCACTGTATGGAAGTGAGTGCCAGCACTTGATTCGAGGGAGTTTAATGGTGGTAGTGTGGAAGTGTCAAGTGTGGAAATGATTCTGTCAGCTCAGCAGTCCTTCCCTACACTCCTGCTCCTAGCAGCCTGCCCTTAGCTGTTGGTTGAGGAAGTAATTGAAACGGATCCAGGCACTTACTTGCAAAGGCTATCAGGCTAGTATCCTAGGAGGCCCCAGGGTTTGTGAATTATGGATAGGACTGGGGCTTGTGCATTCAGAATCTAGTGTGAAGGCTGTTACTTCTTCAGCTACCAAATGGAAGAAATTAATATGTCATCAGTATGGTGAGACCAGGTCTCTGTCCTGGGGATGGAGGATGGAGAGCATTCTCAGTGGGCAGTGGCTGGGTTACCCTTCGTTAGTAGCATCTTTTTTTTTTTTTTTTTTTTTTTTTTTTTTTGACAGACAGAGTGGACAATGAGAGAGAGAGAGACAGAGAGAAAGGTCTTCCTTTGCCGTTGGTTCACCCTCCAATGGCCGCTGCGGCCAGCGCACTGCGGCCGGCACACTGCGCTGATCCGATGGCAGGAGCCAGGTACTTATCCTGGTCTCCCATGGGGTGCAGGGCCCAAGCACTTGGGCCATCCTCCACTGCACTCCCTGGCCACAGCAGAGAGCTGGCCTGGAAGAGGGGCAACCGGGACAGAATCCGGCGCCCCGACCGGGACTAGAACCCAGTGTGCCGGCGCCGCAAGGCGGAGGATTAGCCTAGTGAGCCGCGGCACCAGCAGTAGCATCTTCTAAAGATACACCCCTTCAGTATTTTTTTGAGAATTGAGTAGATACTGGTTGTTACAAAGAGGAACTTAAGCCTTTAACCTGGAGTAACCTTAAAAAAAATGTAAAGAACTGACTGTCCCTAGGGAATAAAGACAATAACTTTTTAAAAAATTAACTAATTTATTTGAAAGGCAGAGTTACAGAGAGGCAGAAGCAGAGAAAGAGAGAGGGAGGTCTTCCATCCGCTGGTTCACTCTCCAGGTGGCCACAACGACCTTAGCTGTGCAGGTCCGAAGCCAGGAGACAGTAGCTTCTTCCGGGTCTCCCACACGGGTGCAGGGGCCCAAGGACTTGGACCATCTTCCACTGCTTTCCCAGGCCATAGCAGAGAGCTGGATCAGAGGTAGAGCAGCTGGGACTCGAATTGGTGCCCATATGGGATGCCAGCACTGCAGACGGCCTTACCCGCTATGCAACAGTGCCGGCCACAAGACAGTAACTTCTGGCAAGGCAAGTTTGTGTCGTTTACCCCAAGTGAAGTCATGAGTTTTAGGAAAATAGTATAATTATAATGTCAAGTTTTCAAATAGCAGGTTCACCTGGCTCACAATGGAATGGCTGCCTAGCCTTTAGCTTAGCAATCCCTTCCTACATACTACTCCCTGTAGCATGTGTTAGCCACTGAAGTAGGGACTGAAATGTATTAGATTTCTCATATGTAATTTTTATACATGTTACATTTGCTATGAAATGTCTGTTTAGATTGAGTAATTTTGCTTTTGCTCCCAATACTCTTAGTTTTCCTTCACTTAAATATTTACTTATTTTCATCTACTTGAGAGGCAGAGTGCCAGAGAGAGACAGAGAGGGATCTTCCATCTGTTGGTTCAGTCCCCAGGGCTGGGCCAGACTGAAGGCAGGAGCCCAGAACTCCATCTAGGGCTGCCTCGTGGGTGGCAGGAGCCTAAGACTTGAGCTGGCACCTGCTACCTCCCAGGATGCATTAGCAGGAAGGGGTATTGGGAGCAGAGGTGCTGAAACTTGAACCAGGCAGCTTACCCCACTGTACCACGATGCTGCTCCTCCCCGTCTCTTTTAAATCCACATTCTCCACTGGGTCAGGGGCAGAACGGTGCTGCTTACTGATTGGGGTCAAGTGTGTCCTGTCAGCATCCTGGCTGGGATGCTCTGGGATCCCAAAGCCATGATTCATACACTTCAGCCTGCGTCAGTGCCTGTCCTTGGCCTCTGGCAGGCTCTGTGTTCCCTTCCAGCTGAGCCTTTGCTGGAGCAATTGCACACGTGGGGCCTTCAGGCCAGACAATCGTTTGTACTGAGATGGTCTCACTGTTTGGCTCCTAATGAAATAGCCTCCTTCCTGCCCCCAATGAAAGCAGCTATTTGTTGTTTCCTCCCTCCCTTTTTCAGAGAAGCCATGTCTCAGCCACCCCTCTTCTGCCTTATTCACAAATGCTTTGAGCAGGGTCTTTGTGTAGAGGAAATTGGCTGAAGCCAAAATATCATGGGCTTACCAGGAGACAAGGACCATCAAGGATACTCTTTCCTCTGGCTCTCTATGTAGGAGGTTTAAATTACATTTGGTTTTCTGAAACTCCAGCTGTCCTGTTTCTGCCACACAGAAATGTTAGAGAGAGTGAATCCTACCATGGACACTCAGAGAACTCTTTCATATTTGGGCACAGGACACAGAGACACTGTCTAAAAACAATATCAGGGGCCAGCATGTTGGCAGGGCTGGTTAAGTCGCCTGCAGCTCTGGTATCCCATATGGGCACCAGTTCAAGTCTTAGTTCCTTCACTTCTGATCCAGCTCCCTGCTAATGTGCCTGAGAAAGCAGTAGAAGGTAGCTCAAGTTCTTTTTTTTTTTTTTAAATATTTATTTATATATTTGAAAGGCAGAGTTACAAACAGGCAGAGGCAGAGAGAGAGAGAGAGAGAGAGAGAGGTCTTCCATCCACTGGTGCACTTCCCAGATGGCCGCAACAGCTGGAACTGTGCCAATTTGCAGCCAGGAGCTTCTTCCAGGTCTCCCAGTTAGGTGCAGGGACCCAAGGACTTGGGCCATCCTCTACTGCTTTCCCAGGCCATAGCTGAGAGCTGGATCGGAAGTGGAGCAGCTGGGACTCGAACCGGTGCCCATATAGGATGCTGGCACTGCAGGCCAGGGCTTTACCCGCTGTGCCACAGTGTTGGCCCCAGCCCAAGTTCTTAGGCCACTGCCACCCACGTAGGAGACTCAGATGGAGTTCCAGGCTCCTGGGATTTGGCCTGGCTCAGCCCCAGCCCCTGCAACCATTTGGGGAGTAAACCACTGATGGGAGATCAAAACAACAGTAACAACAAAACAACGCTAAGGGGCAAATGTTTGGCCTAGCAGCTCAGAAGCTGGTTAATACGCTTCCTCTGCTATCAGGTGCCTTGGTTGAGTCCCGACTCTGACTCTTGCTTCCAGCTTCCTACTTATGTGCACCCTGGGAGGCAGCAATTACTCAAATAATTGGGCCCCAGCCACCCTTGGGGGGGACTTGGATTGAGTTCTAGGCTCCTGGCTTTGCACTGGCCCAACCCTGAGTGTTTTGGACACTTGGGGAGTGAACCAGCAGATGGGAGCTCTCTCTCTTTCTCAAAGCAACAGCAACAACAACAACTTAAATCCACATAAGAAAAATACTTATACTAGGTTTTAAAAAGTATACTAAATTAGGCTGGTATGTTATCTAAAGGAGCTCACAGAAAGAAAACCCAACAACAGAACAACCCTGGGGAGGGGGTGCCGTGGGAGAGGCAGCAAAGTGCTGGAGGCATCAGAATAGGTAGAAAAGGGCTTCACAGAGAAAAGTGGACAGAGCAAGATTGTCACAAAAAGTACTTGGTGAATGGAGGGCATCGCCCTGTGAGCTATTTGTTAAGATATTTTAATTTGATCACAAAATTCTAAGACATTCTCCAAGCTTTTTTATTTTTATTTTTTTTAAGATTTATTTATTTATTTGAAAGGCAGAGTTACAGAGAGGCAGAGGCAGAAGAGACAGGTCTTCCATCAGCTGGCTCACTCTCCAAATGGCTGCAATGGCCGGAGCTGTGCTGATTTGAAGCCAGGAACCTGGAGCTTCTTCTGAGTCTCCCATGCAAGTGCAGGGGCCCAAGAACTTGGGCCATCTTGTACTGCTTTCCGGGGCCAAAGCAGAGAGCTGAATCAGAAGTAGAGCAGTTGGGACTTGAACTGGCGCCCATATGGGATGGCAGCACTGCAGGCCATGGCTTTACCCACTACACCACAGCACTGGTTCCTCTCCAAGCCTTTTTAAGGGAACGTTTAAGTTAACAGCATTGTGATTTTTTTCAGACTGACTTCTGACAAGTCTAGGTGGTCTCTACTTTCTGATTCATCATCTTTCTTTCTCTCTCTCTCTCTTTTTTTTTTTTTTTTTTTTTTTTGACAGGCAGAGTGGACAGTGAGAGAGACAGACAGAGAGAAAGGTCTTCCTTTTTCCGTTGGTTCACCCCCCAGTGGCCACCTCGGCTGGTGTGCTGCGGCCGGCGCACCGCGCTGATCCGAAGCCAGGAGCCAGGTGCTTCTCCTGGTCTCCCATGGGGTGCAGGGCCCAAGCACTTGGGCCATCCTCCACTGCACTCCCAGGCCACAGCGGAGATCTAGCCTGGAAGAGGAGCAACTGGGACAGACTCCGGCGCCCCAACCGGGACTAGAATCTGGGGTGCCGGCGCCCCAACCGGGACTAGAACCTGGGGTGCCGGTGCTGCAGGTGGAGGATTAGCCTAGTGGGCCACGGCGCCGGCCCATCATCTTTCTTTTTTAAAAAAATCTTTATTTGAAAGGCAGACAGAGATAAGCAGAGAGATCTCTCTGCTGGTTCTCTCCCCAAATGTCTGCTAAAGCTGGGGCTGGGCCAGGTGGGAGCCAGGAGCCTAGAACTCAAATTAGGTCTCTTACATGGGTGCCAGGAACCACGAGCCATCACCTGCTGCCTCTCAGGGTCTGTATCAGCAGGAACCTGATCATAAGCAGAGCTGGGACTTGCAGAGCTTGGTCCTGTGATGCAGGATGAGGGTGTTCTAAGCGGCATCTTAACACCCAAATGTCTGCCCCTCAGCTTCCCCCACACACACTGCGCCGGCCCAATCCAGAGCTGCTACCGTCCATGCAGTCAGCTCTAAAGAGCACAGACGTGTCATCTCCAGCAGTTGGTCACGGATTTTTAGCTGGCTGTTGGGATCACATACAACCCACGTCCCCGTTTCCAAGCATTTTTTTCCTTCAGTTTCCACACTCTTTGCTTCCATCCTGTGGTTTTTTGGGAATGCGGTTCTAGGCTTTTCCTGAAAGTCAGTAAACACCATCCGTCATTTCCCTCAGAAGTTATTTTTCATCCTCCGAGATATTTTTAGGGTGTTTTGGGTATCCGTCAGTAGGGATTTTGGTGTATCATTGAAGGCGAGTCTTGGCTATTCTGCTCCACGAAATGAGAGGTTAGGGCACTCACTTCAGTTCTTTTCTGAGAAGTGAAGAGGCAGGCCTGCCCAGGTTTCTGTTGAGTTTGCCCTACTTAGCATCTGTAACGTCGGAGGACTGTCCTCCGCTGGGAGCATCGTGAGGCTTCGCTGCTCGCGTCGTCTCTCTCCTGTCACTGACTTTATGAGACTCTTTGTCATGGGCAGGGAATCTCTTGGTTAGCTCTTTTCTCCTCCTTTACTGTAAAATCAGTCAAAGCAGCACATACCAGAATTTTCCAAGGAAACCCCAAGAGGCTTGGCTTTTTTTTTTTTTTTTTTTTTTTTTTAAGATTTATTTGAAAAGCAGAGTTACAGAGAGAGGGAGTGATTTCCTATCTGCTGGTTCACTCCCCAAATGGCTACAAGGGTGATTGGACCAGGCTGGAACCAGGAGCTTGGAACTTCTTACAGGTCTCCCATGTGGGTGGCGGGGCCCTAGTGCTTGGGCAGGCTTCTGCTGCTTTCCCAGGTGCATTAACAGAGAGCTGGATCAGAAATGGTGCAGCCGAGACCTGAACTGGCACTGTATGGGATGTCAGTGTCACAGGCAGTGGTTTAACCCACGCCGCCGCAACACTGGCCCTGAGGCTTGGTCCTTGACTTGAGCTTTCAGACAGTCCCACCAAGAGTGCTGCACAGTTGCCCCAGTACCAGCTGGAAAGATATTTACTTATATAAATATCTATTCATTTACTTTATTACCTAAAGGGCAGAGACACAGACAGGCATTCATCTCCCATTCATTGGTTCACTCCCCAGATGCCTACAATGGCTAGGACTGGTCCAGGCTGAAGGCAGAAGCCAGGAACTCAGTCTGGGTCTCCCAGGTGGATGGCAGGGACCCAACTACTTGAGCCATCACCACAGCCTCCCCAGGTGCACATTAGCAGGAAGCTGGAATTGGGAGCCAAGCTGTGACTTGCACCCAGCACTCTGAAACAGGATGTGGGTATCCCAAGCAATGTTATTATTATTATTTTTTTAAGATTTATTTGAAAATCAGAGTTATACAGAGAGAGAAGGAGAGGCAGAGAGACAGAGAGAGAGAGAGGTCTTCCATCTGCTGGTTCACTCCTCAGTTGGCCACATTGTGGTGATGGCTCAAGCTGGAGCTGTGCCGATCCAAATCCAGGAGCCAGGAGCATCCTTCAGGTTGCCTATGTAGGTGCCAGGGCCCAAGGACTTGGGCCATCTTCTGCTGCTTTCCCAGGCTATAGCAGAGAGCTGGATCGGAAGTAGAGCAGCTGAGACTTGAACTGGTGCCCATATGGGATGCTGGCACTGCAGGCGGTGGCCCCCCAGGCAGTGTTTTAACCATTGCCTCAAATGCCCACTCTGGTAAAACATTTAAAAAGGGCTGGTGCTGTGGTGTAGTAGGTTAACCCTCCACTCGCTGGCATTCCATATAAGCACCGATTCAAGTCACAGATGATCCACTTTGATCCAGCTTCCTGCTAATGTGCCCGGGAAAGCAGCAGCAGATGGCCCAAGTGCTTGGGCCCCTGCACCCATGTGGGAGACCCAGAGGAAGCTCCTGGCTCCTGGCTTCTGATCAACCCAGCTCTGGCCATTCTGATCCTCTGGGGAGTAAACCAGCAGATAGAAGACCTCTCTTTCTGTCTCTCCCTCTCTCTGTCTGTAACTCTGCCTCTCAAATAAATAAATAAATCTTAAAAAAAATATTTAAAAATGATTTTATTTAGGTATAATAACAAATGGAAATTATATATATATATATGTATGTATCTATCTGTGGTGTAGAATAGGATGTTTTGATACACGGATTCATTGATTCTTGTGGCAATCAGGAGGCCCTGTTGTTGGAATTAAGAACTCACCACACCCAGGAGTCTCTCCTTCTGTGTCCCTCCCCAGGAGAAGGCCTTTGGAGGTGTGGGGGTAGGTTTTACTCTTTCCAGTTTCTCTTTGTGGCAGGAACATGACATCTGTCATCTGTACCCACAATTTTAAGGGGAAGTGATGTCCTTGTTGATATATAGACATGAGAAAAGAATAACAATGGATTCTAGAGTGGCCAACTTCATGGAAGAATTTAAGCCATACTTAGAAATTTGGAATTCAATGGCTGGCGTTGTGGGATAGTGAGTTAAGCCACTGCCTGCAACACTTGCATCCCATATGGGTGCCAGTTTGACTCCTGGCTGCTCCACTTCCAGTCCAGCTCCCGGCTAATGTACCTGGGAAAGCAGCAGAAGATGGCCCAAGTCCCTGGGCTCCTGCACCCATGTGGCAGATCCAGATGATACTCCTGGCTTCTAGCTTTGGCTGTGCACAGCCCCAGCCATTGTGACCATTTGGGGAGTGAACCAAATGATCTCTCTTATTGTATGTGTGTGTGTGTGTGTATGTGTGTAACTCTGCTTTTCAAATACATAAATCTTTTTTTTTAAGAAGTTTGGAGTTCATTTGATGGTGGGTGTCCAATTACATGACTTTGAATGAGGCAATGACATCATCAGAACACCTTGGCAGAATGACCTTTGCAGAGCCAACAAAAATCCCAAATGAAAGCCCTGTCCTTTCCCTTCTGATGTATTCTGAGAATGTGGTTGAGTAGTAATGGCACAGGGTGGTTGATTTGGTGATTCTTTAGTATCAGAAACATCACCTAAGGTACCATCCGCTGCGGGGATAGACAGAAAGGAAGAGTCACAGCCTAACTGGCAGTGAAGCCCTACATACTAATCAGAAAACAAGGGAAATAAGCGATGTGGAGCTCAGTTTACTGGAAGTTAATTGTCCTCCCTTTAGTCTTCTCAGAGTAGTTTAATTTTAGAGGTACAGTTACCATCTTTCAGAAGAGGTAGATTTTCAGATAATCTAATCTGGTAAGGAGATTGACTCAGAGTTAAATTGTTTGAAGTCACACAACTAATACGTGGCACTGTCTAGATAACCCATATCTTTAGCTTTGTGTGTGGCAGGAACCAGGTAAATAATAGGAGATATGTGTGAGCAGGTTACTGGACTAACTCAGAGCAAGTATTAGTTTTTGCAGGACCTAAAGGAAATGGCTAGCCAGTGTATAGAGGAGCTGAGAAGAGACATTGCACCCAGCTGTAGACATGTGGCCTGTTTTGTCTCCTGGCCTTTGGTTGTGCTATTGCTTTGGATTTTTTATTCCTTTCTAAAGGTTCTTTTTCAGTTATATTTAATTTTGGGCCCCGCCTCCTTGCTTAGGAGTAAAATCAATGCAGTTCTGTGGTCTGTCAGCATTAACAATACAAGAAAGGATGAAAAAACAAAGTCTCTTCCACTAGGCCTGAGTTGCTGTCCTGTTGATTTCCTGGTGTTACAGGCCTTGATGTTTTGAGAAAAGCCATTTTAAGTTAACTGCTGAGATAAGTTTAGATGTTGATTGATCATTTTACCAGTGAGTGAAAACTTAGCAGGGTTCTATTTCACTAACCCTTTTCTGGTTACCTAGTAGGAAGATAATATTGCTTTCCCTCATCTCCACTGCTCTCATAGCAATCCAACAGCTCTCTCTGTTCCATCCTCGGTCTTACAGATTGAGTTGGCTCAGCTGGCTTTTATATTGTTGAGTATATGAGTAGCTGCTATGTGCTGCTAGAATCCCCAGACTTCCATCTTTGTCTTGTGCACTTTGATATTTTATATAAATATGGGAGGGGTAAGAAGCAGTACCAGGAGATAGGAAGTGGTAGGGAGACATCTCTCTAACAATCACTGCCATCCAACAGTAGAACCTTTTGAAGGGGTGCATCAGTGAGCCAGGTAGTTACCTTAGAAAGACTTTCTCCACTTAGTGGAGGTTGAAGCTCTGAATTCTCAGGTTCTTTCCACCTCTGATTTTCTTTTTCTCTTTCTGTCTTGTCTTTTCTTTTAAGATTTATTTATTTGAAAGGCAGTCAGGTGGGTCAGGCAGAAGTCAGGAGCCTGGAACTCCATCCAGTCCTCCCATGTGGGTGGCAGGGGTCCAAGGACTTTGGGTATCTTTCGTTGCTTCCCCAGGCGAGTTAGCAGGGAGCTGGACTGGAAGTGGAGCAGCCCATATGAGATGCAGGCGGCAGCCTAACTCTGTGGCTCAATCCCAGAGCTCTGATCTAACGTTCAGTTCCTTCGTCTAGTATTTACCTTTGTTCCCCAATCAATCTCAGAAGTATTTCAATTCACTTTGCCTCAGACATTTCGAAAGCTTAGTTTCTGCTCTTTTTTCAAGTGTGTGAATGTGGTTGCTGACTCTTTTTGACAAACGGAAATACCGTTCTTGCAAGATGGCCTGGATGCAAAGGGACTTTTCTTGCAGAGCGTTCTGAGAGCAGAAACCTCTTGAGTAAGCCCTTGTTTTGGCCTCATGGTTCCTTAAAAGGTTTGTATTTACAGAAGTTCAAAGTTACTGTTTATTGTTATTTTGGAACAAGGAACTGGATGAATTCTCTTTTGTATAAATGAAAATCGGCTTGTAAACATTTAGCACTTCCACTTAATTTCTCTAAGATCATACTGGTGATTCTATGTATCCTTTTGTTCAGTAAATCAGCAATGAAGGAATATAATGATTGGAACTGGCACTAGTTTATTTCCTTTATTTTTACTTCCAAATTTTGTGTCAGAGTAAATGGCAGCTGAGATATAGCAAATTAACTGCCCCCTCTTTTTTTTTTTTTAAGATTTATTTATTTATTTGAAAGTCAGAGTTACACAGAGAGAGAAAAGGCAGAGAGAGGGGGAGAGAGAGGTTTTCCATCCAATGGTTCACTCCCCAAATGGCTGTAACGGCCAGAGCTGCACAGATCCGAAACCAGGAGCCGGGAGCTTCTGGGTCCCTCACGTGGTTACGGGGACCCAAGCACGTAAGCCGTCTTCCACTGTTTTCCCAGGCCATCAGCGGGGAGCTTAACCTCTATTTTAAAATCAGTGTTTGTTGAGTTAGGTTCTTCCTCCTGTGTGTATCACTTGTAAACTGGATTTCAGTGCCAATCCTAGACTCACTGAACTGAATTTAATTCAGCATTTTAGGTTCATCAAAATCTAACGTCTTCACAAATTAGTGATCTCATTTTGCATTTTCAGAAGCATTGAGTATTGAACTGGGAGGGACCCAAAAATTGCCTGCACATCATCTGCTAGAACTGAAGTAGTCAGAAGGCTCGTAGGGCTCTTTGATCACCCAGTGACTGTGGGGATCATTTTCCTACAGTCTCTGAAAGTCGATTTCCCAAGCGTCCGCATGAACACCAGAGCTTAGGGGATTTTACTGTTTCTAGGTATGCTACACTTGTTTTCACACAACCTTCACTGCTAGAAAATCCTTCCTGAGAGTGTACTAAAATCATCAACTGTTCAGTTGTGCTAGTTCTGCCTTTGCAGCTTTACTAAAGTGTGTGACAGCTTAGCCTTTAAGATGGTTGAAAACACCACCCTTCATTGTACGAAGCCCGGAAAATGATTTACTTCTATGTTGCTTGTTGATGAATTCATTTAATAGATATGTATTCTGTAAAATCTTTAATTTGGTAGCACCGTGCTAAGTATTTTAGAACACAAAATGAAGAGACATGGTCCTTGGCTTCTGGTACTCAGTCTAATTAGGGCAAGAGAGACCTGTAAATAACCAATTCTAATAAGATACTCAGTTGTAGAAAAACAAAGCATGCAGTGGATTCTTAGCCGTAGAGAAGGTTGGCTTATCTCATTAAAGCAGGGAGGGGGAACATTTTTTCTGCCAAGGGTCATGTAGATAGTTATAACATCATTCACAGGTCATACAGAATCCTCAACTTAAAAATTAGCCTGCTTTAGATGTATTGAATTTTGAGTTCTACCTGTGATTGTCTTAGCAGGGTCAGAACAAATGATTCTGTGGGCCTTATATAAGCCATGGGTCAGGCTTTCTCCTCCCCTCTGAGGGCCTTACAGAAAGTATAACGTTAGACTGGATATTTTTTCTTTTAAAGATTTATTTTATTTATTTAAAATTCACAGTTATATATAGAGAGAGCTCTTCCATTGTTGGTTCACTCCCCAAATGGCTGCAATGGCCAGCGCTGGGCCAGGCTGAAGTCAGGAGCCAGGAGCTTCTTCCAGGTCTTTCATGTGGGTACAGAGGCCCAAGCACTTGGGCCATGCTCCACTGCTTTCCTACACCATAGCAGAGAGCTGGATCAGAAGTGGAGCAGCCAGGACTCAAACCAGTGCCCATAAGGGATGCTGGCATCACAGGTGGAAGCTTTACCTGCTATGCCACAGCGCCAGCCCTAGACTGGATCTTGAGGTTTCTGAAGCAGGGAATGAGGGAGAAAGCCATGCCAATAGAAAAAGTGGTGTAAGCAAAGAGGTATAAGTGTGTACCATGTTTCGGAGTAATGACCTGTTCAACATGTGTAAAGCTCAGGCTCTTAATGGGCATTATATGTCATGGTAAGGAGTTTCAGTTTTTCCCACAATCAGTAAGGAGTCATAGGTGGTTGTCTTGTTTTAAAAATATATGTGCCATTTTTTTCTTATTATAAAATTAATCAAACTCATTGCAAATAAAAATAAAATACAGGCTGGCGCCATGGCTTACTTGGCTAATCCTCCGCCTGTGGCGCCAGCACCCCGGGTTCTGGTCCCAGTTGGGGCGCTGGATTCTGTCCCAGTTGCTCCTCTTCCAGCTCTCTGCTGTGGCCCGGGAGTGCAGTGGAGGATGGCCCAAGTGCTTGGGCCCTACACTGCATGGGAGACCAGGAGGAAGCACCTGGCTCCTGGCTTTGGATTGGCGCAGCGCCGGCTGTAGCGGCCATTTTGGGGGGTGAACCAATGGAAGGAAGACCTTTCTCTCTGTCTATAACTCTACCTGTCAAAAAAAAAAAAAAAAAAAAAAAGGTAAAGTCAATCATGTTATTTTTAAAGATTTACTTACTTGTTTACTTACTTATATTTGAAAGACAGAGCAACAGAGAAAGAGAGAGAGGCAAAGAGAAAGAGAGAGAGATCTCTTCCATCCACTGGTTCATACCCCAGGTAGCTGCAATAGCTAGCCTTAGGCCAGGCTGAAGCCAGAAGACAGGAACTCCATTCGGGTCTCACACATGGGCAGCAGGGGCCCACGTACTTGGGACATCTGCTGCCTTCCCAGGCACAGCACCAGGAAACTGGATTAGAAAGGGAGCAGCCCAGACTCAGCCAGCACTTGGATATGGTCTTCTAGCATCACAAGCAGCAGTTTAACCCACTGCACCACAACACTGGCCCCACATTCTATAGGTTTTTATTTACTCTGTATTTTATGTTATGTTATGTTATGTTATGTTATTTATTTTTTATTTATTTATTTATTTATTTATTTACAGGCAGAGTGGACAGTGAGAGAGAGAGACAGAGAGAAAGGTCTTCCTTTTGCCGTTGGTTCACCCTCCAATGGCTGCCACGGCCGGCGCACCATGCTGATCCGAAGGCAGGAGCCAGGTGCTTCTCCTGGTCTCCCATGGGGTGCAGGGCCCAAGGACTTGGGCCATCCTCCACTGTACTCCTGGGCCACAGCAGAGGGCTGGCCTGGAAGAGGGGCAACCGGGACAGAATCTGGTGCCCCGACCGGGACTAGAACCCGGTGTGCCGGCGCCGCAAGGCGGAGGATTAGCCTATTGAGCCGCGGCGCTGGCTTATGTTATTTTTAATAAGCAGAGTTAGACCCCCCCAAATGGCCGCT
The DNA here is from genome assembly GCF_964237555.1 of Oryctolagus cuniculus. Lineage (NCBI taxonomy): Eukaryota > Metazoa > Chordata > Mammalia > Lagomorpha > Leporidae > Oryctolagus > Oryctolagus cuniculus. The sequence continues at coordinate 132,499,549 of NC_091438.1, read as the reverse complement.
ATGGCTGGTGTGCTGCGCCGATCTGAAGCCAGGATCCAGGTGCTTCTTCCTGGTCTCCCATGCGGGTGCAGGGCCCAAGGACCTGGGCCATCCTCCACTGCCTTCCTGGGCCACAGCAGAGAGCTGGACTGGAAGAGGAGCAACTGGGACAGAATCCAGTGCCCCAACTGGGACTAGAACCCAGGGTGCTAGTGCCGCAGGTGGAGGATTAGCCTAGTGAGCTGCAGCGCCAGCCCATGATTGGCTGTAAAAGTACATGTATAAATAAGTAAAATTAAAAAATAGAAGATATAGATATTTCACAGCCCCATTACCCAGAGATAATAGCTTTGAGTATTTTACATATATTTTTCTAGTCTGTTTTTCTGTGTGTACATACAAATTTATTTACATTTTTCACCACTTTATTAATGCTAGATTTAAAAAGCTGTTATATCATGGAGATATTTCCATACCAAGTTAGCTACAAAGTTTTTTTCCTGTTGCATTATGATGTATAGTACCTTTATATGAACTCGGTATTTCTAATTTATTTAAAGATTTATTTATTTATTTGAAAGTCAGAATTACATAGAGAGAAGGAGAGGCAGAGAGAGAGAGAGAGAGAGAGGTCTTCCATCCGCTCGTTCACTCCCCAGTTGGCTGCTACGGCCGGAGCTGCAACAATCTGAAGCCAGGAACCAGGCACATTTTCCTGGTCTCCCACATGGGTGCAGGGTCCCAAGGACCTGGGCCATCTTCCACTGCTTTCCCAGGACATAGCAGAGAGCTGGATTGAAAATGGAGCAGCCAGGTCTTGAGCCGGCACTGCAGGCTGCGTCTTTACTGGCTATGCCACAGTGCCGGCCCCGGAATTTCTAATTTTTATAAAAATATAGTAATGAAAATTCTTAATATGTATAATTGTGTACCTGATGAGTTATTTTCCTGATGAATTCTTAGAAGTGGGAATCAAAAATTTATTTACCTTTAATTTTTTAAAAAAAGATTTATTTATTTATTTGAAAGTCAGAGTTACACAGAGAGAGGAGAGGCAGAGAGAGAGGTCTTCCATCCGATGATTCGCTTCCCAATTGGCCGCAACGGCTGGAGCTGCGCTGATCTGAAGCCAGGAGCCAGAAGTTTCTTCCGGGTCTCCCACGCAGGTGCAGGGGCCCAAAGACTTGGGCCATCTTCTACTGCTTTCCCAGGCCATAGCTGAAAGCTGGATGGGAAGTGGAGCTGTTGGATTTCAAACTGGCACCCATATGGGATGTCTGCGCCCCAGGCCAGGGCGTTAACCCACTGCGCCACAGCACCAGCCCCATTTACCTTTAATTTTTAAACAAATTTTGCCTCCCTTCTGAATGGGAGGAACTGTGCTATGCCCTGAGAATTTGACAGTGAACATCACAGATCTGATGTGTGCTATTGTGGCATTAAAATAGTTTAGTGGGAAAGAAATGTTAATAATCACACAAATAATTAATGATAAAATGTTGTATGAGTTAGAAAGAAAATAGAATGGGTAAATGAAAGTTCTTAACATTTGAAAAGTCCTTATCTGGGGTGGCCCACTGGTTAAGACAGTCACACCCCCTATCAGGGTGCCTGGGTTCTAATCCCAGCCCCACTCCCAATTCTAGTTTCCTGTAGATGTTCACCTTGGGAGGCAACAGGTGATGCCTCAAGTAGTTGAGTCCCTGGCACTATGTGGAAGCCTTGAATTGGGTTCTTAGCTCCTAGCCAGCACCTGACCCAGGGCCATTGCAGGTGTTTGGGGAGTGAACCAGCATACTGATGCCTTCTCTGTCTCTCAAATAGATTTTTAGAAAATATTTATCTTTTAGAGATATAAACAGAAGTATGTACAGATGAAATGCTGTGATGTTTGGGATTTACTTCAAAATAACCCAAGGTTTAGGGGTGAGGGAAAGTGTATAGAACAGAGCTGAAACAGTATTGGCCAGGAGTTGGTAATTGCTGGAGCTGCTTTTGTGTGTTTGAAATTTTCCAGGGGCTGGCGCTTTGGCGTAGCGGTCTGGTAAAGCCGCTGCCTGCAGTGCCAGAATCCTATATGGGCACCAATTCAAGTCCTGGCTGCTCCACTTCTGATCCAGCTCTCTGCTATGGCCTGGGAAAGCAGTAGAAGATGTCCCAAGTCCTTGGGCCCCTGCACCCATGTGGGAGACCCAGAAGAAGCTCCTGGCTTCTGGTTTTGGATTGGTGCAGCACCAGCCGTTGTGGCCATCTGGGCACTGAACAAGCGTATGGAAGATCTCTCTGCCTCTGCCTCTGCCTCTCTGTAACTCTGCAGAGAGCTGGACTGGAAGAGGAGAAGCCGGCACTAGAACCTGGCACCCATATGGGATGCCAGCACTGCAGGTGGGGGATTAACCAAGTGAGCCATGGCGCCAACCCCATAAATAACTTTAAAGAAAAAAAAGCCTTATATCACAGGCCCCTTTGGGCTTTTTAAAACAAATTTCCATAATAAATGTAAACAACAGAAGAAAGAGTAGAGGAGAGGTTATACTCTTCCTTCTGTTGTTTACATTTTATTATAAAAAATTTCTTTTTCTTGGATTGGAGGGACCAAGGAAAGGCTGTTTTGAGGAAGAAACATTTCAGCTGAGCCCCTCGTGATGAATAGGAGCTGGCCAGGCCTCACGTGATGGCAGGTGGCTGGGGAAAGAGCTTTTTGACTTTGGGAGCAGCATGTTCTAAGGCCAACAGCCCTAAAGGGGGAACTTGTTGGTCTTCAAGGAAATGAAAGCAGGCTGGGAAGGAGGAGTGGCCAGACATCTGAGGCCGCGTTAAAGGTCTTTTCCTGCAGTCCCTCAGTAATAGAAGGAAGCCTTCCAGAGGAAGATCTTTCTTTCTTTCTCTCTTTCTTTCTTTCTTTCTTTCTTTCTTTCTTTCTTTCTTTCTTTCTTTCTTTCTTTCTTTCTTTCTTTCTTTCTTTCTTTCTTTTGTTTTTTTCTCTTTTTTTTTTTTTGGCTTTATTATTTTGTGAAGAATAGTTTTGGGGCTGGGCTTTGAGAGGTGAAGAGCATGTTAAAGTGAAGAGACATTAGTCGATTATTACACTGGTCCAGAGACCTGATGATCGTAGACTAGAGAGATGAAGAGAAGAAATACTGATCTGACAGGTATTTTGGTCTTTGTGATGTTGAGAGTTGAAGGAGAGAAAGGTTTCAGGAGGATGTATAAGATTTCATCTTATACTGTTGAATGGATGGAGGTGTAATTGGCAAAGATGGAAAAGAACAGAGGAAGAGCTGGCTTTGTGGCAAGAGATTCAGAGCTCACATTGGAATATGCTGTTGATACAGCACCAATTTACATTTTCATCTCTGTGTATAAGACCTCATGGAAGGTTTATATGCAGAGATCTGATCTGTACAGATTTGTGTTTTGGAAATATTACTCTAGTGGGAGTCTGGAGACCAGTTAGTTGTTAATCTGTGAGATTTTGAATTGAGAAATCTCATCTTTATTGTCTCTGGCTTTGTATCCCCAGTGCTTAGTAGACAGAGAGCTTGCCATGTAGGTAATACTAAGACAATAGGTACTCATCGGTGAGAGGTTAGAAGGTCTAGAAATTTGTGAGGTAGATTCAAAAAGGTTGGGAAGGGAGATGGAAGAAATTCTAATCTCCCTTTGTTCATCCTGCCTGTTGAAATTTACGGTAGCTCCATGATGCTAACAAGTCTAAAGCCATCAATTTAGTAATCTTTATTTGTTTGGAATGCCACAGTTGAGAGATGAATGAATTGTGATTATTATAATAGTAGCTGTAGCTCTCCTTCTTTCTGCTGAGTTCTTAAACCCAGAACCCTTCTGATCCTGGCAGCTCTGGTGGTGGGGGACATCTCAGCAGCCAGTGAACTGTGCACAAGGCAGCAGGTGTTGCTCAGAAACTATCCAGAAGTCGCATATACTGCGGCTATGACTAATATGCCTTCTGTTTTGCAAATGTAGGCATAAGCCTGAGAGGGACTTGTCAAACCCATGCAGCCACTCAGCCCAATACTGGGCTGGTACTTATTACAGTAGATCTTTTGGCTGAGCAGTCAGTGAAATCCATATACTTTCTTCATTCACACTGATTCTATTATGCAGACTAATTACACATTAATTTGAATATTGCTTAATGCTGCCTATTTTTTTCTTAAGATTTATTTATTTGAAAGAGTTAGAGAAAAGTGAGAGAGACAGAGAGCGAGTGAGAACAAGCACAATTTCCCATCTGTTGGTTCACTTCCCAAATGGCCACAATGGCTGAGGCTGGGTTTCATCTGGGTCTCCCATATTGGTGCAGGGGCCCAAGGACTTGGCTATCTTCTGCTGCTTTCCCAGGCACATTAGCAGGAAGCTGGGTCGGAAATGGAGCAGCCGGAGTAGGAACCAGCACCCATATGGGATGCCGGTGCTGCAGGTGGCTGCTTAACCCTCTGTGCCACAGCACTGGACCCCCTGAGTTCGCTCTTAGGTCCCCATCAAATATGTTCATTCATCTGCAGCCTCTTTTTTGTGTGGTGCTAGTCACTACCAGTGTGTGTAACTTGTTTATCCTCTTCAGGTTCACAGTTGTTTGGAACATTGCTCCTCAGCATCTCTTTCTATTTTCAGTTTCAGAATGATATCTTTTAAATTTTCTCCTTGGTTTCCAAGATAGAGTGGAAGCCTGTTGGGTGTGTGATGGGCCATGACCAAGTGTATTGAACAGCTGGTTTCTTCTCGCAAGTATAGCAGATTTAAGTAGGCAGGCCTTGTGGCAGCGGTACCACATACTGTGGAATCCAAGCAGCACCCTCAGGCTGACGGCCTCGGGCCTGTTTTTCTCTGTGTGTGTGTTGGGGGGGGGGGGGCAAGTGCAGGCAGAAGAGCAGGGTGTAGCAGAGAAGGGGACTGGGTGGAGTTTAGATAGCGCATTTTCCAAGAATATTTTGGGGTAGATAAAGGAAGCTGCTTAAAACGTGATGTTTTCTAGAAGGCTGAAACTGGGTCCCCTCCACTCCATAACCATTTCACTATACAGCATCATAAGACTTCATGTTGTATACCTAAGTATACACAGTAAAGCTTATTTTTTTAAAAAGCAGAAATTGACTCCAGGATAAATTTCTAGGCAAAATTACAGAGACAGATCACTTCCCAAGTGGCTTCAACAGCTGGGGCCAGGACAGGCAGAAGGTAGGAGCGAAGAGCTTCATCTGGGTCTCCCACGTGGGTGGCAGGGGCCCAAGCACTTAGGTCATTTTCCGCTGCTTTCCCAGGCACATTGGCAGGGAGCTGGACTGGAAGTGGAACAGCTGAGACATGAATCAGCACCTGTAGGGGATGCCAGCCTTGCAGGTGGTGGCTTTATTCACTATACCACAGTGCCAGGCCCCAAATTTCTTCTTTCTGATATTCAGTTAGTCTTGGTTCTGACATTTTAGGACCAGAACTCATATTCCTGTCTGAAGAGAAGCAGTCTGTGGTGCTGGACAGTGCTGATACACACACGAGTGTGCGTGTGAATGAGTTAGCTGGCCCTTGTCAGTGAAGAAGAATGGGAGGTGGTCCCGGAAGCCCCACTGCACACCTCGTTCTTACACGTAACCCTCTTTTATTACCATTCCTCTGGGTGCTATACGCTACGAGGTGGATGTGACAGATGAGGAAACTGAGGCTCAGGAAGTTGAATTGTTCCACATAGGTAGTCACTAACTCTTTTCTGGCTGCAAATGTTGTACTTTTAATAACTATAACATTTCTCCGCATTTTCAGCTATAGAAGGAACTTTTTGTCTCTTGTCTTTTTCTTTTCTTCAATTTCAGAATTGATAGGCACATATAGTCATTGACTGATAAGTCCAGTGGCTCAGAACTCTTAAGAGAATGAGCCTCTGGGATAGAGCGGTCACTGTTTCCTGGGGAGAACGTTGTGTGTTGTAGGAGGGGTGGCAGGTGGGGGCGGTGGTGGCAGGCGGGGACCAGAGGAGGCTCTCCCCTGGCTTTTCAGGAACATATGGTTACCCCTGTTTCTGGGCTGGGCCTCATCAGTGGCTTCAGGGCATCAAGTCTTACTCTTGCTTCCTCAAAGCAAGACCTGGGGACCACAGTTCTCACTGTGTTTGAATGATTGAGAACTGCCGTCCTCACGGGAAGAAGGGCCAGGAAGCAAACAGGGTAACCTTTCAAGGTGACGTAAAATAATAATTATATATATATATACTTTCCATTATTTGAAAAGCAGAGAGAGAGATCTTCCGCCTGCTGATTCATTCCCCAAATAACCTGCAGCAGTAACCATGCTGAAGCCAGGAGACTGAAACCCAAGCTGGGTTTCCCACGTGGGTGGCAGAGACCCAAGTACTTGAGCCATCAGGGAATTAGAAGCAGAGCTAATACCTGAACCCAGGTGCCTGCTGGCATCCCAAGCAGGGGCCAAACACTTGCCTCCACAGCTTTTTTTTTTTTTTTAAAGATTTGTTTATTTATCTATTTGAAAGGCAGAGTTACAGAAGGGCAGAGGCAGAGAGAGAGGTCTTCCATCTGCTGGTTCACTCCCCAAATAGCTGCAATGGCTAGAGCTGGCTGATCTGAAGCCAGGAGCCAGGAGCTTATTCTAGGTCTCCCATGTGGGTGCAGGGGCCCAAGCAGTTGGGCCATCTTCTGCTGCTTTCCCAGGCCACAGCAGAGAGCTGGATTGGAAGTAGAGCATCTCGGTCTTGAACTAGCACTGCAGGTGGTGGCTTTACTTGCTAGAGCACAGCGCCAGGCCCGATGCCTCCACAGCTTTTAATGAGATTTTGGTTTCTGATTTTGTTAGCAAGCAAATACATTTGAAGTATCTTATCATGAGTTCTAAACTCCACAACCCTTGGGCAAAGGAAAGATGCTAAAGAAACATGAAAATCTTACCTTTGGTCGTATTTTTAATCTTGTTGCTCAGATCTTATCGGAGTTCCTTTATGAACACTGTATACTCCACCACATGAAACAACTTCGTGAATCATTTGTGTGTTTATTAGCTGTATGGCAGACCAGTGATGCAAATCCAACTAAGCATTTGAAGGGACTGCAGATCTTTTCAGAAGATAAATCTGAGCCTTTCAAGATAATAGTAATAAGAAGGCATTGGGATAAAATTTCAGGCAGAGAATACCACCTAATGGTGATAAGGAGGAGGTGAGCCCTCTGTATCTAGTAACTGCCATTGTAAATGAATGATATCATCAGAAAATTGTGTTATTTATAATAGTTGTGAATTCAAGTTTCTAAGAATATATATTTTTTTGCCACATGATTCTAGCATTCTTCCATTAAAACGTCTCCAAAACCTGTGGGCTAACGAAATAATTGCCTGTGTCCCTCAGAACTGAAGTCTTGTGCCTGTTGCTTCAAACGTGGGTCTGGTTTATCTCTGTAGAAAATCAGTTAGTGTCTTCTCACTGCTTTACTGCAACCTCTAATTCTGATGTGGAATGATAGAGAAGGAAGTATTTCTGATATTTCAGTCTTTGGAAGGTGTCATGTAAAAGCAAGTCAGTTTTCCTAGTTAACAATTATGAAGAGGAGTTTGATAGTTTTCTAGCATGCTTATGAGAGTGAGAAAAGTTGGCAGAGATGGGAAAGAGTTAAAACCTCTCTGAGATGTCTCTTTGCTGCAATAAGCATCTTTATTTATTATTGTTATTTTGGGGAGGGCAGTTGAGTCTAGATAATTCTGTAGTTGAGTAAAGTAGGGACATCAGCCCGAGCGGATCCTATTAAGTCAATGTGGATGCATATTTTATAAGCCTGGAGGGGAAGCGAGGATAAACAACGTTTTTAATTTCAGGTTGAGTCCTGGGCTCGCATCCACATCTGTATCTTTTTTCCTAGTAGGAACACTGAATCTAGGCCTCACCACCATTGCAAAGTTTCATGGAGGAGGACTCTCCATGTAAGGTGCTAGGCTAAATAGGATATGATGTAACTTTGGGAGTTTTCTTTATATGTGACAAAATATTCTAACATCTGCATTTCAGCACTCAACAGTAGCTGTAAAAAACTGCTCTAAGCACACTTACCCACATATTGTATAATTCCACTTGAATTAAATGTCCAGAATTGGCAAATCCATTGGAAAGTAGATTTGTGGTTAACCGGGTTGAAAGGAAGGGATTGGGAGGAAATGGAAAGTGCCTGCTAATGGGTTTGGGATTTCTTTTGGGGTGATTAAAATCTTCTGGAATTAGATAGTGGTGATCCTTGTACAACTATATGAGTATGTACTATACTCTCAAAAAAATTAAAACTGAAAAAACCCTTGGTCCATGGAGGAATGAACAAAGTCAATAAAAAAGTGACTGTGGTCAAAATTCTTTCACTTGCATTCCAGTAGAAATGTTGAATCATAATCTAACGATCACAGCTTGGCCCTAAATGTTGTTGTAATTTATATATTTTATCGCCCTGTTCCTGACCTTCGCAGGGCCACGATGGGCCTCCTGGAACATTGGTGTCTTCATCTGCATTCGCTGTGCTGGAATCCACAGGAACCTGGGGGTGCACATATCCAGGGTAAAATCAGTAAACCTCGACCAGTGGACTCAAGAACAGATTCAGGTACTTACGCAGTCCGAGAGTCAGCCACTCCCCTATATCCACGTAAAAAGTTCTGGAGGAATTTCAGTTCCTGGGCACAAAAGGGAAGATAAAAGAGAATTTAGTTGTTAAACACTTACATGAAATTCTTGCATCTTTAAGAGACATTTTATATCTTTCTGTTTAAGACACAAGATATTCTATCCGTATTTTACCTGCTTCAAAACACAAATCAACTGTGGTCTAGGACCCCATGTACCCATGGCGATATTAGGAGGAATCTTTGGTCTATTTTCTAATACCCTCGGCATTTACAGATCTAACATTTGTAGTTTTAGGTACTTACTTAAAAATAATCTCCAAATCATAGACTTAGGGTAATACAGCTAAAATGCATGCATGAATATTGCTTGCTGTCAGCAAGGTGAGCTGGGAGTGGGACATTTCTGTTCCTGAGTCTGCCTGGCCTAAGCCTCGGTGCAGCTTCGCTATTCTTTATTCTCTTGTTACACTGAACAATACTGAAATACCTTCATTTAAAAAAGTGTGTTTTTCTTTGTTGGGAGGAGGAAGGGAAGTCCCAGAGAAAACCAGTTGCTAAAGTTGGTGATAGAAATAAGAGGTTATTCTTAATCAGAAAATGGCTTTAGAAATTGTTTGAGACTCTCAAGATTCATTAAAGGTCTAAAAGGCAGAAGTACATTTCACAGTTGTAGTTTATCCTACAAAGGAAATGACATGCCATGGACGTTTTGGGAATATGAAGATCTAAAAAGCTCTTGGGGTTTATTTCTCACAAGTGTTAAGGGGGCTATTTCAAAAACTTAATGGGAAACATAACGTTTATTGGTAATAAAATGGAATAGGTTAATTAGTAGTGAAAACTTAGAGTTGTAACACTGATTATTGCCTCCCAGGGAGACATTTTGGTTGGTAGCTATATATGTTGGACATCCAAATAAGATCTTGAATTGTTACTGACTTAAATTCTATCTTGGCAGACAAATCTTTGAATAAAAGTAACCCGTGGACAGGGAGAAAAGATAGTTACTGGGGCAAATGAATGTGAGTTCCTGGTAGGGTAGAGAGAATCATAGACTGGAAATAAGAATGCACAAATTAAAATCTTGGTTCTTCCACTCTCTGGGTTGGTTCTTCGGTGTACATGGGTGGAGCTGGGTGAGACGTTTTCCAGTTCTTTGCTGCTCTGACATTCCATGTTTCTACGTTCTCTTTGATCGCAGTGCATGCAAGAGATGGGGAATGGAAAGGCAAACCGCCTTTATGAAGCCTACCTTCCTGAGACATTTCGGCGACCACAGATAGACCCGTATCTTTTCTGGAGCAACCTAAAAGGCAGAGTGGTATTTTGGTGTTTGGAGTCAGACCAGATTCAAGTCTGTGATCTGACTGGGCTGTCTCTGTGTTGAGTAGTCCGAGTTCTTGCTTTTCCTCTCTCCTGCAACCATGACATATAAAAAGCACATGTATACTTGCTAACCTCAGAATTACCGTGTAGTCTCATGGCGGGAGGACTCACTCGGGCATCAGGATGCCACGATTTCACTGTGAACCCTTCCATAATGCAACATCTCCATTAGTGTTTGGATCTCTGAAACTATTGTTGGATAAAAAAGAATAGTTTACTGGTGCTCTGTTCAACTCTTGCAGTCAGCAAAACTGCCATTCGTTTTATTGCCTTTGTGTGGCCTGTGTAAAACAATTCACTATTGGTAACCAGTTTATCAGTAACTTTCTCTTTCTCTGCACCTGATAGACAAAACCAAAACCCCTAAAGGTTTTGTGCATTTCAAGATGTAACTTGTAGACCATCTTGTTAAGAGTTTTGCTTTTCGGTGGGTTCAGGTGGAACCTGTTAAATACAGAGTTGAATCCCTGCAGAAGACCCCATGATCAGAATCTGGCAGTGGGCTCAAGAGTTTATCTTTTTAAGGGGCATTCAAATGCCTTTGTTTGAGATCTTTTGACCTAAAGAGTTTTAAAATAGATCACTGCCTGTGTTCCCTGTGTTCTGGAAGTCGTACACACCTCTGATGTCCATAAAGGTGAATCCCACTCGTTGCTGCTGGCACCCTAGATGGAAATCCTAGGAAGTCATTCTCCGCAGTAACCTTGAAGGAGGCAGCTTGAGGTTTTGGTCAGGGAAACTGCAAATGGAGAGACAGCAGCCAAGGGGGGAACCAGGCAGGAAGGAAGAAGAACAAAGCTCCGTGGAATACAAATTGGCTTTTTGTATTCTTACTGTTGGAGAGGCTTGTTTGATTCATCCTTAATAAGCTTCTGGCAGAGCTGTCGAGGGATTTATCCGAGATAAATACGAGAAGAAGAAATACATGGACCGGAGTCTGGATATCAATGCCTTTAGGGTTGGTTGCAAACCTTTCAAGGGTTGTTCAGAATAACTACTTTGTTTATTACTTACATCATGGAAAAGTTTGAAAAACTGCTACCAAAAATACTCCAAACTAATCTTTAAAAGGCCAAAGTAGGAAAAAGCAGTTGTTGTATTGAGGCCAGGAGAGTATGGGCTTTTAGCCCAGTGGTTAAGATGCTAGTTAGGATACCCATGCTCCACATCTGAGTGTTGGAGTTCAGCACTTGGCTCCAGCCATGACACCAGCTTCTTGCTAGTGCAGACGCCGGGAGGTAGCAGTGATGGCTCAAGTGATTGGGTTCCAGCTACCCATGTGGGAGAATTAGATTGAGTTCCTGGTTCCTGGCTTTGGCCCAGCGCAGGCCATTGTGGGCATTTGGGCAGTGAACCAGCAAACGGAAGCTCCCTCTTTATCTGACTCTGTCTGCCTTTCAAATACATACATACATACATACATGCATGTATTTTTAAAAAAAAGACCATCAGATATCATGGAAGAGACTTTTGCCTCAGGGATGGGCAGGGCAAGCCACCAGTGAATTCTTTGGCTTGGTCTGAAGAGGTAAGTGATTCCCAGTGCTGTGTTGTTTCTTCACATGGGCACATTGGTTATGGTAGATGTATGTGCATGTGTGTGTTGATACACACGCTTATTTTTCTGTAAATAGTTACAAAACCAGGCATAATTAAATCACCAGAGTTGTTTCCAGTCTCATCAATATGTGTTTCCAGCATTACCTGCTGATAACCAGTGTGCTGGGGGACTGACTGCCACCAGGACCCTTGTTCTTGAGAAGGGTTGCAGAGGAACCATGACTTCCAGCTGTTAATTGCACGTTCCAGCCTAGGCATGGCCAGAGTCTACAGTACTGTGTTTGATCACTAGGACAAGGAAAACAGGAGGAAATGCATGGTTTCTGGAAGAACACATGCCCGATGAATGACAATTAAAGGAGAATTCATAATTAGGACTGTTCAGACCTTTTTCTTTTTTAATGTTTATTTATTTGCGAGATGGAGGGAGAGACAGAGAGAGAGAGAGAGAGAAGTCTTCCAACCACTGGTTCACTCCCCAAATGGCTGCAATAGCTAGAGCTGGGCTGAACCAAAACCAGGAGTCAGGAAGGAGCCTCTTCCAGGTCTCCCATATGGGTACAGGGGCCCAAGGACTTGGGTCATCTTCTACTGCTTTCCCAGGCCATAGCAGAGAGCTGGAACGGAAGAAGAGCAGCCAGGACACCAACCAGTGCCCATATGGGATGCCGGCACTGCAGGTGGAGGCTGAGCCCCCTACACCACAGCACTGACCCCCAGACCTTTTTATTTAAAGATTTATTTTATTACAAATTACAAAGAGAAAGGGAGAGAGGGAGAGACATCTTCTATCTACTAGTTCACTCCCCAGATGGCCACAATAGCGCTCACCGAGACTAGCAGCCCAGAACTACTTCTGGGTCTCCTGCAGGGGTCCAAGTACTTGGTCTGTCTTCCATTGCTTTCCCAGGCACATTAGTAGGGAGCTAGATTGGAAGTGGAGCAGTCCAGACTCAAACCAGCACTCATATAGGATGCTGGCATTGTGGGTGGCAGCTCAACCTGCGGTGCAGCCAAGCTGGCACCTAGTCAAATCCAGTTGATTTTCTGAAAGGGCCATTATCTGTCAGGTGAACTTCCACACAGGCAGCAAGTAAGTGCAAGGCAGTAAGTACTGTGGTTTGATGAAATCAGTTACTTTCTAGCTTAGTAGGAAGGACTCTTACCTCACAGTCTTCCAGAAAAGAGGCTTGCCAGTTATTATAGCTATTCCAAAAAAAAGTCAACCTTTGATGGCATCCTAAAAAAGGGTTTGGAACCCAAAGCACACATGTTTCCTTTATTTATCGAAAACTATGCTTTCTGCCTAGCTCCATTCATTGTGCCTGAAGAAGTGAAATCAGGTGAGTCAGAGAAGGGTCTCTGAGGTGATGTGGAAGCTGGAGGAGGGAGAGGGTCTTGTATGAAGACAGCTGTCCAGATGTTTGTAGTTATGTTGCAGGTGTAGTGTGCCCATGAAAACAAGCCTGTTTGACTTACTGGGTGTTTCCACTCAGGAAGGAAATACTTCCTGTTTACCAAGCAGCAATTTCAAAAGTTTTGTTGACTGTGCTTAGATTTTTAAAATATTCCTGCGATGATTTTTAGGCCAAGAATTAATATTTGCTACATGTAGTCTCTTAGAGGTTGGTAAAAAATTTACTCTTTTTGTGGAGTAGCTGGTTGATCTATCCCTTGGGACTCACACATCCCATATCAGAGTGCCAGTTCAAGTGTCAGCTACTCCACTTCAGATCCCACTTCCTGTCAGTGCTCCTGAGAGCAACAGATGATAGCCTGAGTACCTGGGTTCCTGCCACCCATGTGAGAGACCCAGGTGGAATTCCAGGTGGTTAGCCTCAACCTGGCCCAACCCCAGCTGTTGCAGACATTTGGGGAGTGAACCAGCAGATGGAAGATTATCTTTCTCTGTCTCTTCTCTCTCACACTCACAAATAAATAAACCTTAAAAATTAAATACATATAATGGTAAATGAAAATAAACTTTGTTGTCTAGCGTATTTTTAAAACAGAACATTTTTAGCTTTAAGAAAGTGCTCTAAATGCTACAATATGTATGACAAAGACATAGCTGCACTGTGATTATAAAGTTATTTTTCAGAAAATATGAAAATTAGACTGATAAATCCATGCATACTCCCACCATATTTACTGATGGTTATTGTCTTGACGTCTTCCTTTTCCCTATATAGCTACTTTTTGGAATCATAATATAGTTATGTAGAATGTTTTCTGCTTTCATTGCATTTAACATGGCATATATTTCTATGTTTACATAGATCTTCATAATTAAAAAATTTTTTTAACTTTGAGAGACACAGAGAGAGCTCCCATCCACTGGCTCACTCCTCAAATGCCTACAATAGCAGAGGGGGCCAAATCTGAGAGCTGTAAACTCAATCCAGGTCTCCCACGTGGGAAGCAGGCACCTGATTACTTGACCTGTCGCCGCTGCCTCCCAGGCTCTGCAGCAGCAGGAAGCTGGAGCTGGGAATGGAACTCATCTGAATCATGAGGCTTGCCGGTGCCACGGCTCACTTGGCTAATCCTCCGCCTCACTTGGCGCCGGCACCCCGGGTTCTAGTCCCGGTCGGGGCGCCGGATTCTGTTCCAGTTGCTCCTTTTCCAGGCCAGCTCTCTACTGTGGCCAGGGAGTGCAGTGGAGGATGGCCCAAGTCCTTGGGCCCTGCACCTGGATGGGAGACCGGGGGAAGCACCTGGCTCCTGCCATGGGATCAGCGCTGTGCGCCGGCTGCAGCGGCCATTGGGGAGTGAACCAATGGGAAAGGAAGACCTTTCTCTCTGTCTCTCTCTCTCTCACTGTCCACTCTGCCTGTCAAAAAAAAAAAAAAAAAATCATGAGGCTTTAGTGGTTTTCATAATTTTTGTTATATCATCTTTCAGTGAGTGAGTAGCTACATCACAGTTTATTTTACCATTCTCCTTTTGTGGCATAAAAGTTTTTCTTTGGCATAAATAATTCTGGAGTGAGATTCTTAGCATATAACTTTTGTATTATTTTCTTAAGGTAAATTTCAAGATATGGTATTATGTAGATCAAAGGACTTCAATATTTGTCTCTTCATACTTTTGCCAATGTGCTTTCCAGAAGTTGTACCATTTTACATTGTCTTTACAGCTTTGTATGAGAGTGCTAGTTTTACTTCATCCTTATCAACTAGATATATCATTAAGATCTTTCTCCACTCCTAGAATGCATTTTGAAGATATTTGTTTATTTTATTTGAAAGGCAGAGTTAAAGAGAGATTGGTCATTTATCCACTAGTTCACTCCCATGACTGGACCAGGCCAAAGCTAGGAGCCAGGAGCTTCATCAGGATTTCGCACGTGGGTGCAGAGGCAGGGGTTTGGGCCATCTTCTGTTGCTTTCCCAAGTGCATTAGCAGAGAGTTGGATTGGAAGTGGAATAGCTAGGACTTGAACTGAAATCCATATGGGATGCTGACATTGTAAGCAGTGGCTTAACCCACCATGCCACAACTCCAGCCCCCCTAAAATGCATTTTTAATTGTATTTTTGATCGCTAGAAAAACTGAACATTTTTTCATACATATATTCTATGCATGTATTAAGTTTGCTTTGTGGTTCTGTTTTGCTTTAGGTATTTATTTGATGTTAAAATGTGGCCAGGAACATTATATTCCTAAAATGTTGAAAATACAATGAAATGGTCTCTAAACATTAAAAAGAAACTGCAAGGATCTACTTTTTGATTTTAGATAGATGACTTGCAGGAAGCCCTAGAAAAGGACACGTTAATCACTTTAAAATGATTTATTTATGTATTTGAGAGAGAGAGAAAGAAATCCTCCATGGGTTGACTCATTATCCAAATGTATGCAACAGCTGGAACTGGGCCAAGTCAAAGCCAGGAGTTTGGAACCCACACCAGGTGTCCCATGTGGGTGGCAGGGATCCAAGTGCTTGAGCCATGATCAGCTGCTTCCCAGGGTGTGTATTATGAGGAAGCTGGAATCAGGAGCAGAGCCAGGATTTGAACCTGGTCACCCCAGCATGGAATGCAGGCATCCCAGGTAGCACCCTAATCACCATGGATACCGCCTCCCTCTCTAAGAATCCTCTAATTCTTTTTGCCTTATTTTCCCAACACTTGTTTTTTAATCTTTAACCTTGTAATTAAGGTTTACTTTCTGATTTTTCAAAAAGGAGATGAATATTGAGAGGACACATGAATAAATTTATAATGTAACAGGACAGAAGATAACATAAATGTATTGACCAGTATCCCAAAGATGAGGAGGGGGCCCCTCAAAGCATGAGCAAATGAAGTTTCGGGCAAAAATGGACAGCAAACTGGTGAAGGTTTTTAGCCTTGGTAGATTCGTATAGAGTACAAATTTTGAAAGTCTTGAGCAGGTGGGACAGACCAGGAGGGCAGGGGCTTCTGATGTTCGGCGGATATTTACCTTTGAGGCTAAGGTGAGAGGCCAGCTCTCGGGCCCCACACCAAGACACATTCCTAAGTTTCTCTTATGCCTCCATCAGAATCATTGGGGATTTTTTGTTAACCTTTTTGGACATTAGGAATTGCAATAATTGAATTATTAGTCACCAGAGGGCTTGTGTTCTTTGTCTTGTTAAACCATTCTAGAAAGAAAAAGATGATAAGTGGAAAAGAGGGAGTGAATCAGTTCCAGAGAAAAAAATGGAACCTGTTGTTTTTGAGAAAGTGAAAATGGTAAGTGGGAGATATTTGCATTGGGTGGCCAGTGTCAGGTGTGTTTATATGTGTGGGGGAGGGGAGCGGCCTCAGGACAGTGGGGTCAGGTTGATACCATTGCATCATCCTGCCTGGGGCTATGAGGTTCCACATTTAGATTAGATCAGTTGCTGCCTAATCTGCTCTGTTCACACTTCTCTTTGGGGCCAGATGGGAGCCTGGGAACTGCCTTTGTCCCTTCCAAGCAAGAGGCACATTCCAGGCCAGAATGCCAAGGCTGTGTGACACTTCTGAGCACACACTCCCCGACAGGAGTCTATCTTGTCGGAACTTCTGTGCTTCGTTTTCCTGTTGCAGCTCAGACCCCTCTAGAAGGCGGGCCATACTCGTGCACTGTAAATAACCCCTTCTTTCGTCTGGCTGTGTCATATCGAAGCACACACCTTTCTTTTCCCGTAGCACGTATGGTAGTGGCAGGTGCTCTGATAAAGCTCAGAGGCTTAGGAGACAGGTGACTTTTCACTGTTGCTGAAGGGAGTCTTCTGTCACTGTGTGCATCACACAGTCTGCAGACACAATCACTGGAGATACGGGCAGAGTGAACTAGATAAGCTTTCAACTGACCTCCCTTTTGGCGTTGAAGTGAGAGGTTTACTGACCTCTGGGAGATTTGTTGGCTTTTGACTCCTGGACCATCGGAAAGCTACCTTTGTTCTTGACTTTTCCTGGAACCAAACACTGCTGCTTCTATTGGGTCCTCTGATCCGTGGTTGTCTTGGTTTCGGGAAGACCTGCCTTTAGCAGGCTGAGCAAGCACAGATGGTGTCTTGTCTTTGCCCGAGCTCTGGTTCACGCACTCGTGTCTCCTGACTGGATTCTGTCACCTGGCGCTTCCCCAGTGTTGCTTCCTTGGTGACTTTCCTTGAGTGACAGCAACCCTGCCAGAAGGACCCCTGTGGCTGTAGAGAGCAGAGGGGAAAGGGCTCACAACACCTGCTGATTTCTTCCTCTCACCTTAGCCACAGAAAAAGGAAGATCCCCAGCTACCTCGGAAAAGCTCCCCGAAATCCACGGCACCCGTCATGGATTTGTTGGGCCTCGGTAAGAGTTGGACTTTTCAGCTCCCAAGTTCTTACAGATTTTGATGCATTCCCCGTGACTCCAGGATGACAGGTTGACATGCGATTCCCTTAGCTTGTGTTTTCTCCACAGGCTTGCTCCCTCACGTTCTTCCTGTGTGTTTTATATCTGAGCGGTTGTTCTAAGGAAGGGATTACTGGGACGTTTTTCAGCGTGACAGTACTGTGTCATGGTTAAGAGTGTGGCATTTGGAGCGAAATCCCACCTGTTCCGCTTCCTGTGTGACCCTGGGTGGTTTACTCACCCTCTGGGTGTTACTTTGCTAAGCTATGCAGTGAGAATGATGTCTCTACTTCAAAAGAGTTGCTAGAAAGACTCACAAACTCATAGCCCCATGTCTGGCACATACCGAGTGCTCAATAGATTTTGCTAATCAGCACCTTGGAGCCTGGGGCCACAGCGCTGAGTTCCACTCCCTGCCCCGTCCGAGTTTTCAGGTGCAGCCTGTTTCTACGATGGCCTGTTGCCTTGTGGTCCTTTTCCCCTGTGAGGTCGTGAAGTGGTTTCTGCCCCTGTCGGGAAGAAAGCCTCCTCTGCCCCTCTCACAGCGCTGGCAGTGGTACTTTGCTCCAGTCCACTTCTGCTGAGTTCCGTTACTGGCTCCTTAGGCTCCTAATTTCTATACTTTTTCATTCCTCTTTGAGAAAGAATCCTAACCACCTTGCCCTTTAAATAGCCAGAAGGGAGCCAGCCAGCCTCTGGCTGCAGTGTTGCCGTGGCCTTCGGCTGTGAGCTTCTGCTGCCCTAGGCCGGCCAGCTGGGCCGTGGGCTTCCCCAGAGTGCTCTTGTGAGTGTGGGTGAGGCCTCTTGAGTAGCAGCACCCAAGCTAGATGGTTCCAGAAGTTCAGATTTCCAGGTCTGTGATGAGCACGTGGGCCTTCACTTTTTGTCTGCTTGAAGGCATAGACTTACTGAGCAGTGTTGCGTTTTACCTTCCGACTCTCTCCAGATGCTCCGGTGGCTTGCTCCATTGCGAATAGTAAGACCAGCAATACCCTAGAGAAGGATTTAGATCTCTTGGCCTCTGTTCCATCCCCTTCTTCCTCGGTTCCCAGAAAGGTAAGTCTTATGGGCTCCTCAAGATTCTACAGCATTCTGGAAAGGATGGTTTGAATAGCTTAATTATCGAACCAAGTCAAACCAAGTCACACTTCCTTGATGGAATTGGACTTTGCCTTTTCTTGTTCTTGACTCTTTCCTTAAGCGGTGTCATCTCTGCTCTAGCCCAAGATGATTGTTCATACCGCTTTGTCTCTGCACTCAAAGGATGGGCCCTTTGAGTGGGCTTCCATCAAAGGGGTAACCTATTAGAAGGGCTAAAGCTTTATGTCAGCGCCTCAGCCTGAGTTACTGCCGGGGAGCTGTAAGTATGAAAGACTTGAGACATAAGAAATTGTTTTATTCACTTGTTATGTTTATTTTAAAGGTAGAGAAAGAAATAGAGACAGAGAGATCTGCCATCTGCAGGTTCAGTTCCCAAATCCTGCAGCACCTGGGGCTGGGCCAGGCCAAAGCCAGAAGCCAGGAGCTCCCACATGAGTGGCAGGGACCCAACCACTTGAGCCCTCACCTGCTGCCTCCCAGGGTTTGCATTAGCAGGAAGCTGGAATTGAGACTGGAGTTAGGACTCGAACCAAGGCCCTCCAGTATGGCATGAGTGTCCCAAACAGCATCTTGCAACTTTTAATGGCTCCTGTTTGTGAATGGCTTGCAGTGTGTAGGAACAGTGCCAGGTGCTTTTGGTGTATCATTTTATCTGTTTCATTAATAATTTTAAGTCTTCACCTCAACCTTACAAAATGAAATTTTACAGGTGAGCACTAGTTCAGAAAAGTTCTGTGACTACCCTCTGGTTATACAACTAGTAAAATGGTTACACCAGGATCTAGGCTCAGTTCTCTCTGCTGCATCATTTTTGTAGATTGCTTTATTTGCATATTTTTTTCTTACCAAATCACATTTGTTTGCAGAAGAACGAAGAATTGTACCAGAACTTAACTGTTAAGTGTTTTTTTTCAGATATTTATACAGTAAAAATGGCAGGAAGCTATGAACTTGAGCCATGAATTTGTTACTGCGAATGTTCAAAGCAATAGAAAGGAGAGGGGGCTCCTTAAAGAGACCTCCGTGAGGACCATTCCAATTCTCCTCCTGCCCTCTTCACCCTAAGGTTGTCGGTTCCATGCCAACTGCAGGCAGTGCCGGTTCTGTTCCTGAAAACCTGAACCTGTTTCCAGAGCCAGGGAGCAAATCTGAAGAAATAGGCAAGAAGCAGCTCTCAAAAGACTCCATCCTTTCTCTGTATGGATCCCAGACGCCTCAGATGCCTGCCCAAGGTCGGTTTCATGGGGCTCGTGGCGCTGAGGACCTATATGCAGGAATTATCTGTTGTGAGAAAGGACAGTCACTTCGGGGGCCAGGACATCGTATGCCAGCCCAGCCTGAACGTGACTTTTCTCGTGAAGCCACAGAGTATCAGCAGATAGATAGTATGTCACTTGGAGCCATCCTCCTGTGGGGGCTGGTGTCGCACCTCTGTGAGATCTGGCTAAAAGCTGGGGTCTGGGCGCTGAAGGGGAGGTGGCTCGGTCAGTAGCCCACTGGTAAGCCCTAGCAAGTATGGTAGAAACCTCTCTAGCAGCTTTGCTGGGCAAAAGAGCATTCTTAGTCTTGCTGTCCTGAGAAATTCTAGCTGAAAAGATGGAACCAGAGAGGGTTTGGGCTAACTTCATTTCCCTTCCTCTTTAACAGACCTTTGTGTATGTTTTCTTGGCAGCAATGTTCATGGCTCCAGCTCAGATGGCGTATCCTACAGCCTACCCCAGCTTCCCTGGAGTCACACCTCCTAACAGCATCCTGGGGAGCATGATGCCCCCGCCAGTAGGCATGGTAGCTCAGCCAGGAGCTTCTGGAATGGTTGCCCCCATGGCCATGCCTGCAGGCTACATGGGTGGCATGCAGGCATCAATGGTGGGCGTGCCGAACGGGATGATGGCCACCCAGCAGGCTGGCTACATGGCAGGCATGGCAGCTATGCCCCAGACTGTGTATGGGGTTCCGCCTGCTCAGCAGCTGCAGTGGAACCTCACCCAGGTAAGCGGCCCATTCTGCTTGCACCAAGAGTTCTGTGCTTCCCGCAAGTCTGTTTCACTCTGTAGCTCACTCTTATCCCTTCACCCTTTCTGTGTGGATGAGATGATGCCAGAGACAAGACTTAGGTTTGCTTTTTCCTTCCTAGAAGGACTCTCTAAGGTGGACCTTTCTGAGCAGTTCTGGGTTCCTGTAGAATAGGGTCACTGCCTAAATCTGCATCTGCACACATTCTCAAAAACAAAAACACCCCATGCTGACAAGCAAGGAATGCACATGTGACCAACCTTGAGCCATGAAATCCAGTAAACCGAACACCAGCACTTCAGATGACACAGCAAGGGAAACGGAAACCCCCAAGTCCAGCAGAGCCAGCATCAGAGAGGAGACCATGGGAGAGGAGAGACAGTGGGGCCCAGAGGGGACTGGGCCTGGATAAAATGCCTTCTGGAAGAGAAAGATGTGCCCTGGGAGGCGACATCCCGTGAACAGAACCGAGACCTGGTAGATCAGAACACTGGTTACCTGGGGGATCAAGACAAGGGACTCGAGGCCGACACTGGCGTAGCCGGTTTCAGATAATGAAAATTCTCTCCTTAAAACCAGTCTTGAAGCAGAAGAAAACTGTTCCACAGGCCACTGGCCTGACTAAAATGCTCTTAACTAGCTTTTTCAGATAGGACAAAACAGCTTAAATCAGAAATTCAAAAATGTAGAACCAAAATGGACAAGAAGTTTGAAATTGTGAAAGTTTATTAAACTCAGGAAGGAAACTGAAGAAAAAGACAAAGTTATCTTTAAAATAAACACTGAATACCAGATTAGCCAGAAGACAAGAGATTCAGCTGGGAAAATATTTGGCTTTGTGGAAAGGCATGGAACAGCTAAAAGGATGAAAACTAAATGCAGGCTAATACTGTTAATAGGAGTGGGAAAGAATCAGAAAGAAGTTACTATAGAAGTTAGGCAGAGAGTCTAACAGAGAGATATTCTGAGACCTGCAAAGGAGAAAAAAACAAAACAGTGGGACAGAGTTAATACATTTAAACCTGTCATACAAGGAAACTTTCTAGAAACAGTATTGAAGGAAGCATCTGAAGACAGCAGCTGTTGGCTCAACTACTTGAGTCCCTGCCACCCACCCGTGTGGAAGACCTGGATGGAGTTCCTGGCCCCTGACTTTGGCCTGGCCCATCTTTTGCTGTTGCAGGCATTTGAGAAGTAAACTAGCAGAAAGATCTCTCTCTTGCTCTGCCTTTCAGATAAATAAAAGGAATAAATAAAATTTTTAAATGTCATTTTTGAGCATTCCATATAAATGGCAAGCTTTTCAAACATTAGATACTGATCTTCAACATTACATGTGTTTCTTGCTCATTTGTTACTTCAAAAATTTTTTTAAAGATTATTTATTTATTTGAAAGGGTTACAGAGAGGCAGAGGCAGAGAGAGAGAGAGAGAGCGAGCACTTCCGTCTGCTGGTTCAGTCCCCAAATGGCCACAATGGTTGGAGCTAGGCTGATCCGAAGCCAGGAGCCAGGAGCTTCTTCTGTGTCCCCCATGTGGCGCAGGGGCCCAAGTACTTGGGCCATCTTCTGCTTTCCCAGGCCATAGCAGAGAGCTATCTGGATCTGAAGTGGAGCAGCCAGATCTCAAACTGGTGCCCACCTGGGATGCCGGTACTGCAGGTGGCAGCTTTACCCACTATCTCACAGTGCTGGCCCCAATAAATATTTTTTTAAACAAATAATCATAGTAATGGATTGTAACATTGTACAAAAACAACAAAAAAAAAATCCATGTGTCCATAGTGATATTTTTTTAAAAATTGGATGTTGAATGTAGTGAGAGAAAGTCTTCCTTACAAAGTAATAACAGTTAACACTTATAGAAGAAAGAGTATCCATACATTTTCAAAGAAATACGTCTTGAAATACATATTAATTACAATTAAAGAATGTGAGAGGGGCCCGTGTTGTGAAATAGTGGGTAAAGCTGGCATCTGCGATGCCGGCATCCCCTACAGGTGCCAGTTTGTGTCCTGGCTGCTCCACTTCCTATCCAACTCCCTACTAATGTCCTGGGAAAAGCAGCAGAAAGTGGCCCAAGCACTTAAGCCCCTGCACCCACATAGGAGACCCAGATGAGACTTCTGGTTCCTGCCTGGCTCAGCCCCGACCATGGTAGCCATCTGGGGCATGAGCCAGCAGATGGAAGATCTCTCTCCTTCTCTCTCTGTAACTATTTCAAATAAATAAATAAATCTTTTTTTCTTTAAGTGATAGATACTATTGCTGGCTGCTCAAATATGAAATTATCAAGATAGAACAAATTAATGCCATATGCTTTCTGACACCTTGTACTAAAAAGGACTAAGATTCATCACCTGTTGAATCTTGCCAAAAATATGTAACTTAGATGCAGTCATGAGAAAACACAAGAGAAAGCCTGATTGGGGAATAGTCTACAAAACATCTGGCCTGGCCTATTTATTTATTTAGAAGATGTCTGTGTTTATTGGAAAGTCAGAGTTACAGAGGGAGAGGGAGAGACACAGAAAAGAGGGTGATCTTCCATCTACTGGTTCACTCCACAGTTGACTGCAATGGCCAGCGATGGGCCAAGCCAAAACCAGGAGCCAGGAGTTTCTTCTGGGTCTCCACAGGAGGCAGGGGCCCAGGCACTTGGGACATTCTCTGCTGCTTTTCCCAGTTACATAATCAGGGAGCTGGATCAGAAGTGGAACAACTAGGGACCGGCTCTGTGGCATAGTGTGCTAAGCTTCCACTTGCTATGCTGGCCATCCCATATGGAAGCTGGTTCAAGTCCCAGCTGCTCCTCTTCTGATCCAGCTCTCTGCTATGGTCTGGGAAAGAAGTAGAAGATGGCCTAACTGCTTGGGCCCCTGCGCCCATGTGCAAGACCCAAAGGAAGCTCCTGGCTCCTGGCTTCAGAATGGCCCAGTTCCGGCCATTGTGGTCATTTGGGGAGTGAACCAGTGGATGGAAGACCTCTCTCTCTCTCTTTCTCTGTCTGTAACTCTACCTCTCAAATAGAAATAAAACCATACAAATAAATAAATAAATAAATAAGAAGTGGAGCACCCATGACACGAACCAGTGCCTATATGGGATGCTGGTGTCACGGGTGGCAGCTATGCCATGATGGCAGCTCCTGGTCTGGCCTCTTTAAAAATGTCCATGTCAAGGAAAAAAGTAATAGGACCGCTTTCTTAGATTCAATGGCACTAATGAGTCATGAGAATGAAATGCAGTGTGTGTTAGAATATTGTACCATGTTCGGTTTCTGGAGGATGCTACCTGAATTGAGTTCTTAGAAAGTGCTTCCAGCCGGAGCCGCAGCTCACTAGGCTAATCCTCCACCTGCAGCGCCGGCACACCGGGTTCTAGTCCCGGTCGGGGCACCAGATTCTGTCCCGGTTGCCCCTCTTCCAGGCCAGCTCTCTGCTGTGGCCCGGGAACGCAGTGGAGGATGGCCCAAGTGCTTGGGCCCTGCACCCCATGGGAGACCAGGAGAAGCACCTGGCTCTTGCCTTCGGATCAGCACGGTGCGCCGGCCGCAGCGCGCCAGCTGTGGCGGCCATTGGAGGGTGAACCAACGGCAAAGGAAGACCTTTCTCTCTGTCTCTCTCTCTCTCACTGTCCACTCTGCCTGTCAAAAAAAAAAAAAAAAAAAAAAAAAGTGCTTCCTCACTCATTCAGGGGAGAAGAGCCATGACATGGGCTACTTTCAATGCTCACGAAAACGTTCTTAAAGTTTTTACAGAGAGACAAAAAAGTGACACGGCTAACGTGGACGCTGTGAATCTAAGGAAGGGGCATGCGGCTTTCATTATACCACAGGACACGCTTCTTTCCCCTTCGTCTGTTCATACTGAACAGTGCGCCTTCCTTTTTCCCTCTGCACATGCGCATGCCCGGCGCTGCCCGACGGTAACCGCTGTCGGCTAGACGTGGGCCGGGAGCGTGGAGCCGGGTCTTCCTGGGCCTCCGAGGCTGCAGCACGTTGGCAACAGGCCCCTTGTGGTTCACATGAGGGACTTGGCAGGGAGACACGCAGCGCTCCCTTCGGCCGCCCTGAGCACTGGTCTCTGGCAGCGTCACAGTCCCAGAGGGTCCTTCAGGTTCCGGCCTCAGGTCCTCAAACCCATCTGACCATGAAGGGCGGGGCCGGTTGCAGGGTCTCCCCCTCCCCTTCCTGAGGGCCGCAGGACTCCGCCCTGCCTTTGCCAGCAGCCAGCTCTGACAGTGGGCTCTCTCCCTTGCAGGTGACCCAGCAGATGGCTGGGATGAACTTCTACGGAGCCAACGGCGTGATGAACTATGGACAGTCAATGAGCGGTGGAAACGGACAGGCAGCGAATCAGACTCTCAGCCCTCAGATGTGGAAATAGACGCGAAGCCCCCGCGTGGCTGCCACTCTCCCTCCCCCTTCTCCCCCCGGCTGCCTTCCCTTCAAGCCCTTTTCCTCCCTCTGTCTGTTTGGTTAGAAGTTGCTCGGTCAGTGGCTGGGGCCCTGCGGCTCCCCCGACGGCGCACACCTCTCTGTTGCTCTCTATTGTCCGCGTCCTCCCACCCCCCTCCCCTGCCAGCCTCAGCCCCTCTCCTGTCCTGGCACCAGCACCTTAGAAGTGGTGGGAAGAAAGCACTGGCACCGCAGGAGAAGCGTGCACACCTCTGAGCACCTCCCCCAGGGTCGCACTTCCTGCCAGTCTCCCAGAGAGGTCCCTGGGGGTGGAGGAGGAGGACCCGCAGGCGGCCCTTGCACAGGTGGCAATAAGTGTCGCAGCTTGTGGTTGAAGAAGGAGCCATGGTGTGCCCAGGAAAGTACACACGGAAATCAAACACTCCCTGGGTCTCGGCTCAGGTTGGCCCTGGCCCTGGGAGGAGGCAAGCCCTTTCCTATGCGGATGAGCAAAAATATCACCCTGCTGTGCCCGGGGTGGCTCTCTCCATCTGGGGCTTCAGAGCTTGCTGCTTTGTCAGCCTTTATTAGCACCAAAGACTTCGTGAGGGTCCCACCCGCAAACAGGCACCCGCTCCCAGCCTCCCGCCCACTGCCTGCAGTAGGATCTGGCTCCGTGGCTGGAAGACCGACCCCTGCAGTGGGAATGCACAGCTTTAACGTGTGTACTGTGTGTGTGTGTGTGTGTGTGCGCGCGCGTGCGCGTGTGTGTGTGTGTACGTATGTACGTGTGAATCCTGCCGCCCGCCACTCCCCAACGGCTCTGGGTGTTTTTTTTTTGTTTTTTTTTTTTTTTATTAGTTTTAGGTTTACAACAGAGAGGAGTTAATTTATCGACAGCCTGAAACTGTTGCCAGTTTTTCTTACAGGTTTAAAAAAAAAAAAAAAGACGCCATCTCACTGATAGCTCCTTTTCTCCTTTCCCGTCTCCCAACCTGCCAGTCACTCTTTCATGCCTGTGTATCCAGGGTGCTCTGTTTGCCGCCGCCTCCAGGTGTGCGGGGCAGAGAGCCTGGACAGCTTTCTTCTCAGTTGTTGTCCACTTGAAGATTCAAACAAGAAAACTTTGCTTAAAAGGTTTCATGTGTGGGAACCATGATTCCCGGTTGCCTTTCTCCTGTGTACGTGTAAATTCCTTAATAAATATTGCAGGGAAGGAGCGCTCGCGTGGCTGCTGCTCTGTGTCCCTCTTGGAGGAGAGTGACTTACACCCGGATGGCCAGTTTGTTCGCTTCTCATATTTTGCAAAATTCTGTGTTGTGCATGGCCAGGCCAAGGCTCAAGTAGTGAGAAAGGGGCCCTTTTTCCAGGGGTGGCTTGGAGTTGGGAGCTGAGACACCTGTGGGGACCCACACCTGCGAGAGGCATCACACTAGGAGTGTGCCCCACCCCCAACAGGCACAGGAGAAGCTGCGCCCAGAGAGGAAGCAGCTGGCGGGGCCTCCTGGAGAGCCCTTGGCTGAACCAGCAGTGGGCTCCAAGTGTCTGGGTGCCCAGCCTCTTGTTCTGTCCCTGTACCGCTGCAGAGCTTTAAATTCCTCTCTGCCAGGAGAGCAGTAGCCGTGCCTGGTAAGTAGGTAATGCAGCCCTTCCTGAGCGGTCGGATCGAGGAACAGGAGCTGGGCCTTTGTCAGGGATTAGAGAGAACGCTACAACCAGGCAATGTGAAGAGCAAGAGGTGAGTAACAATCGGTCCGTTTTCTCCCTTCCTCTCTCTGCTCAATCACAAGGGACGGTGGAGCCTCCGCCCCGCCTCCCCTCTTCTTTCCTCTGAGTGCTGACGGATGAGAGCGCGAGCAAACTGCCCTGGCTAAGAACGTGGGCGCTGGCTCAGGCTGCAGGTGTTCACAGCCCTTCTCATCCTGGGGCCCAGGAAGTGACCGAGCCTCTGGGTCTCAGCAGAAACCGGGGCTAACTTCAGGTAAAATGAGCAACTCCAGTGAGGCATGTGGCCCAGTGTCGCCAGGTGGAAAGCACTCAGCTGTTAGCAGGGGTTACCTGCCAGACCTGTGTGAGGCATTAATTCATTCCGCAGATATTCAGTAAATGTTCACAGTGTGCCAGGAACTGCCTCGGACCCTGGAGATGAAGCGTGAAGCACTCCCCAAGCTCATGGGATGGTGTGATAGGAGAGCTGACAGTACACCAGTCCATTTAATAATGGACTTAATTTCAGAGAGTGATAAGAAGGGGTGGGAGGAGAGGCTGGGTCCGGGACCACTTGGATGGCGTTGTCAGGAGGTTGGGCTGAGCCGGTCAGGTGGAGATCTGGAAGAACAGCAGAACATGTGTGAGTGTCTGGTGGGAAGTGTTGGACTGGAGCCATCAGGGGGTGGGTAGTGTGGAAAGCTTTGGCACCGGGCGAATCCACCCAAGGAGAAAGCATAAGGCCTTCGAACCCATCAGCTTTCAGAATTTGGGAAGAATAACCCAGAGAAAAAAAAGAGAATGAAACCAGTGTACTCCCTGCTCTTAAGAAATTTGCAGTCTCAGGGAACGCGTTTATCATGCCTTTCACAGTGGTCTAGGGGGCACCCAGCCCAGGAAGGGAAACCCGCCTAAGAACAGCAACATGTGAACCGTCGTAAAAGGAGGGGTGAGGAGAGTACTCCAGATAGATAATGGCATGGCAGCAACGATAGGGCTCTCTGAGAGCACAGGACATGGGGAAGAGTGAGTACCCTGGTGTTTCTGAAGTGTGACGTGAGTCTGCATGTGGTCTAGCGTAAGACAGCTGGAGCTGGACCTGTTGCCAGGGTAGCAGGCATACCATACCCCAGGAGGGAATGTCTAGGATGAAGCATGAATGGGGGAGTGACATCAGAATTGAATGTAAGGTAGCTGGCTCTTGAATCACTGTGAACAGCGTGTTTGAGGAAATAGGTAGAGCTAGAGGGCTGGTGCTGTGGCGTAGTGGGCTAAGCCTCCACCTGCAATGCTGGCATCCCATCTGGGCACCAGTTCGTATCCAGCTGCTCCTCTTCCAATGCAGCTCTCTGCTATGGACTGGGAAAGCAGTAGAAGATGGCCCAAGTGCTTGGGCCTCTGCATTCATGTGGGAAACCCAGAAGAAGCTCCTGGCTCCTAGCTTCAGATTGCCCAACTCTAGCCGTTGCAGCCATGGGGGAAGTGAACCAGCAGATGGAAGACTTTTCTCTCTGACCGTAATTCTGCTTCTCAAATAAATAAATAAAAATCTTAAAAAAAAAAAAAAAAAAAGACTGGAGCTAGAAACCAGAGAGATGGCAAGAGATGCAGGAGCATCATGGTAGTGGGGAGTGGAGGAAAATGGAGTGGCTTATGCCAGGAATTCATGAGCTGGTTGTGCAGCAAGTGAGATGCTGAAAGATGTCCCCCAGAAACTCTACACTAGCTTGGGAAAGATGCATATTCTGTCACCTCTTATACACTTAGATTATAATATGTGCATAGAAATGGTTCTGAAAAGTCTTGTGGTAAACATTTGTGTTTTATGGTATCAGCATCTCCCAACATTTACTCCCAACATAGACTCACTGTTCTGGACTATTTTTTTTTTTTTTTTATTTTTGACAGGCAGAGTGGACAGTGAGAGAGAGACAGAGAGAGAAAGGTCTTCCTTTGCCGTTGGTTCACCCTCCAATGGCCGCCGCTGCAGCCGGCGCACCGCGCTGATCCGATGGCAGGAGCCAGGTGTTTTTCCTGGTCTCCCATGGGGTGCAGGGCCCAAGCACCTGGGCCATCCTCCACTGCACTCCCTGGCCATAGCAGAGAGCTGGCCTGGAAGAGGGGCAACCGGGACAGAATTCGGCGCCCCAACCGGGACTAGAACCCGGTGTGCCGGCGCCGCAAGGTGGAGGATTAGCCTATTGAGCCACGGCGCCGGCTCAACTGTTCTGGACTATTTGGTAATCAAAAGCAACTAGGAAAACATTTATGATCTCAGTAATGAGTGAGATGTGGATGGAGAGAGAGGAAAGAGTCAAATTTCCCATGTTTCTTAGTTATGTGAAAGAATCTACAGGAAGAGAAGTAGATAATTAGCAGTTTGGTTTTAGGCATATTGAATCTGGGTTGGCTGTGATCCATTCAGCTTTGGTTGATCAGCTGGAAGCTGGATTTGACAGTCTGAAGTTCAGGGCCAGCATTGTGGCACAGTGGGTTAAGCTACCACCTGTGACGCCAGCATCCATATCAGCTTGGCATTTCTAGTCCTGGCTGCTCTGCTTCTGATTCTGCTGCCTGCTAATGCCCCTTGGAGGGCAGCAGAAGATGGCCCAAGTGTTTGGGCCCCTGCCATCCACATGGGAGACCCGGATGGAGTTCCAGGCTCCTGGCTTCAGTCTGGCCCAGCCCTGGCCATTGCAGCCATTTGGGGAGTGAACGAGCAGATGGAAGATTCATAGTTCTCTCTCTCTCTCTCTCTTTCTCTCTCTCTCTCTCTCTCTCACACACACACACACACACACTCATTCACTCACTGACTCACACACACTCTGCCTTTCAAATAAATACTTTTTTAAATGGAAATATAACAGTCTGAAATGCAAGGAAGAAGTAGGTGCTAGAGAAATTAATTTGGGAGTTGGCCCCTTGTAGGTGGTAGTTGATACCATGGAAGTAGATGGGATCACATTGAGTGGATTTGTAAAATAAAAGCAGTGGGATGGGGACAGAACCTTGAGGAAAGTATTCATTTTTTAAAATAAGAGTGAAGGAAGAAAGGCCTGAGGTGGAGTGGATAAGGAGAAAGACTGTATGGAAAACAAAGAAATCCCGTGAGAGGTGGGTGTTTGGCTTAGCAGTTAAAAGGCTTGCTCCCATATCAAGTTCCAGATCCACTCCTGACTCCAGCCTCCTGCCAGTACAGATCCTGGAAGCAGCAGGACACAGTGGCTGGGTCCCTGTCACCCTTGTGAGAGACTTGGATTGAGTTCCTGGCTCCGAACTGTGGTCAAGCCCAGTCCTGGCCATTGCATGCATTCGGGAAGTGAGCCAACAGCTGGGAGTGCTCTGTCTCTGTCTCTGCCTGTGTGTGTATGTGTGTGTTTGCTTCTAAATTTAAAACAAACCAAATCCCATGAAATTGCAATATCAAGGACATCTAGGGACTAGGATACCTAGAAAGAGGATGGCCATAAATGTAAAATCAGGCAAATTTGGTGAGGTAAGTACTCATAAAAGCACTGTTGGGTTCAACGTTGGGAAATTTCTGCAGAAGTTTCAATGGAGTGGCAGGGCCAGAAGCCAGAATATGGTGGGTTGAAGAGAAAATTCAAGTATTTGAAAAATTAGTGAAACAGACTCTATTAAATATACATGGTAACATTTTAAAGTCCATTCTTTTAATGCAACTTGAGCATATTTTAAAATATTTATTTATTTGAGATGCAGAGTTACAGAGGGAGAGATAGAGTGTCTTCCTTTCGCTGGTTTACACCCCAAATGGCTGCAAGGGTGAGAGCTGTGCCGATCCGAAGCCAGGAGACAGGAGATTCTTCCGGGTCTCCCACGTGGGTGCAGAGGCCCAAGGACTTGGGCCATCTTCTACTGCTACCCAAGCCATAGCAGAGAGCTGGATTGGAAGAGGAGCAGCCGGGGCCGACGCTGCGGCTCACTAGGCTAATCCTCTGCCTTGCGGCGCCGGCACACCGGGTTCTAGTCCCGGTCGGGGCGCCGGATTCTGTCCCGGTTGCCCCTCTTCCAGGCCAGCTCTCTGCTGTGGCCAGGAAGTGCAGTGGAGGATGGCCCAAGTGCTTGGGCCCTGCGCCCCATGGGAGACCAGGAGAAGTACCTGGCTCCTGCCATCGGATCAGCGGGCCGGCCGCGGTGGCCATTGGAGGGTGAACCAACGGCAAAAGGAAGACCTTTCTCTCTGTCTCTCTCTCTCACTGTCCACTCTGCCTGTCAAAATAAATAAATAAATAAATAAGAGGAGCAGCCGGGATTAGAACCAGCACCCATATGGGATGCCGGCGCTTCAGGCCAGGGCATTAACCCGCTGCCATACAGCGCTGGCCTCGAGTTTTACTCTTAAGAATTCCGATCCAACTCCCTGTTAATGCACCTGAGAAAGCAGCAAAGTGGGCTCCTGCATCCACTTGGGAGACCCGGAAGAAGTTCCTGGCTCCCGGCTTCAGATCAGTCTAGCTCCAACTGTTGCAGCCATTTGGGGAATGAACCAGCAGATGGAAGATCTCTCTGACTCTCTCCTTTTCCCCCTCCCTCCATCCCTCCCTCTCTCCCCCTCTCTCTCTATGTGTGTTTGTGTATAACTCTGCCTTTCAAATAAATAAATCTTAAAAAGAAAGAATTAAAAGAGGTGTAAATTCCAATCCAATAAAGAGGAAAAAATTAGAAGATGCAAATAAGCAAAAATATAAACCATCCCCCATCCCCAAGAAAATAGCAGGATGATTTTTTTTTTTTTTTGACAGGTAGAGATATAGATAGTGAAAACAGAGAGAGAGAGACAGAAAGGTCTTCCTTCCGTTGGTTCACCCCCCAAGGGGCCGCTATGGCCAGAGCTACGCCAATCTGAAGCCAGGAGCCAGGTGCTTCTTCCTGGTCTCCCATGGGGTGCAGGGCCCAAGCACTTGGGCCATCCTCCACTGCCCTCCCGGGCCACAGCAGAGAGCTGGACTGGAAGAGGAGCAACTGGGACAGAATCCGGCGTCCATATGGGATGCCGGCGCCGCAGGTGGAGAATTAACCAAGTGAGCCACAGTGCCGGCCCCAGGATAAGAATTTTTTTAAAGGCACAGAAAAATGGAATAGAATTAAAAAGTAGTGTGTATCAAACAAGTCTAAATACATAAAAATA
Organism: Oryctolagus cuniculus; assembly: GCF_964237555.1. NCBI lineage: Eukaryota > Metazoa > Chordata > Mammalia > Lagomorpha > Leporidae > Oryctolagus > Oryctolagus cuniculus. The sequence continues at coordinate 132,467,779 of NC_091438.1, read as the reverse complement.
TAATAAATGTGAATGGGATACAGTTAACATTTTGAGGTTGTCAGATTGGACTTTAAAAACCTATTGCAGCTAGCACCTCTCACTTCTGCTAAGATCCCTTTCCTTCACCTGAGGACTGTTTGTCCTTTGGGAATTCCTGTAGTGAAGGTCTTTCTGCATTGTGCATGGTGCATAAGGATAGGAAAATCTTTGAAATAAAGGAGTGGGAGGCAGGCATTTGGTGTAGCAGTTAAGATGAGCACATCCCACCAGGAGTGCCTGTGTTTAAGTTCCGCTCTGCTTCAAATTCCAGCTTCCTGCAAATGCATGTCCTGGGAGGGAGCAGGTGATGGTCATGTGGTTGAGCCCCTGCCACCCACATGGGAGACTCAGATGAAGTTCCTGGCTCATCTTTGGCCTGGCCTGACCCCTGCTGTTTCAAGCATTTGGGGAAATGAGCTAGCAGACAGAAGATCTCTTTCTGTATTTGTCTCTCTCTGCCTTTCAAATAAATACACAAAAAGAAAAGAATGCACAAGCAACATCGGGCAAATACTAATCAAAAGTAAGCAGGGATCATTTATATTTATATTTACATTTACAAAATAGGCTTTAAGACAACATTATAAGAAACAGGATTGTTCAATTCATAAGGAAAATATAATATTTTAAAACAAGATTGCATTTTGTAAAGCTTTCAAATAAGTCAAAAGCTTACAGAACTTCTGGGAGAAACCTTAGCACTGCATCATCAAAATGGAATTAAAAGGTAAGTTTATGCTGGTACAAAGTTTTTTGAAATCCATGAGTAGTAGTTTATAATACACATCATTAAAAAGTCACTAGAATTTTCTTTGCAGAAACTGACAAGTAGATTCTAACATTAATATGGAAATGCAAAAGACCTAGAAATTTGCAAAAAGACAAATTTGGAGGGATTTTAGTACCTGATTTTTTTTTTTAAAGATTTATTTGGGAGGCAGAATTATAGAAAGGGGGAGAGACAGAGAGAGGTCTTCTATCCATTGGTTCACTTCCCAAATAGCCGCAAAGGCTGGAGCTTGCCTGATATGAAGCCAGGAGCCAGGAGCTTCTTCTGGGTCTCCCGAGTGGATGCAGGGGCCCAAGCACTTGAGCCATCTTCCACTGCTTTCCCAGGCACATTAGCAGGCAGCTGGATTGGAAGTGGAGCAGCCAGGACAGGAACCAGCACCCATATGGGATGCCGATGCCACAGGCAGAGGCTCAACCTACTATGCCACAACACTGGCCCCTACCTGATTGCTTTTTTAAAGATTTATTATTATTTTGAAAGTCAGAATTAGAGAGAGGGAGAGACAGAAAAAGATCTTCCACCTGCTGATTCACTCCCCACAATGGCCAGGGCTGGGCCTGCCTGAAGCCTGTAGCTTCATCTAGGTCTCCTGTGTAAGTGATGGGGCCAAATTTGGGCCATCTTCTGCTGCTTTTCCCAGGCACATTAGCAGGGAGCTGGACTGGAAGTGGAACCGCTGGGACTTCTGGCTTCTGGCTCAGCCCAGCCCTGGCCATTGTGGCCATTTGGGGAGTGAAATAATGGATGGAAGATGGATCTCTCTCTCTGTAACTCTGCCTTTCAAATAAATAAATATTTAATAAAAAATGCCAAACTTGAAGACCTGAATAGGTACTTCAAGAGGATACTAAAAAGACTAACAAATACATGAAAAGATGTCCAGTTTCATTAATAGTTGGAAAAATACAAATGAAACCCACAATTAGATACTACTAAATACCTACCAAAATGAAAAATAATTACAAGTGTTGGAACTGTGTGAGTGTAAATTGATACAACTATTTTGCAAAATAATTTAGTACTATCTCTTGAGACTGCTAGGTAGACATACCTATGGCCACACAATCCTAGCTAGAGGCCAAATAGAAATAAAGGCATTAGAGTACTAAGAGACATGCACAGGGATGTCCATGGAAGCACTGTTTTTTTTTTTTTTTTTTTTTTTTTTTTTTTATATTTTTTTTATTTTTTATTTTTTTTTTTTTTTGACAGGCAGAGTGGACAGTGAGAGAGAGAGACAGAGAGAAAGGTCTTCCTTTGCCGTTGGTTCACCCTCCAATGGCCGCCGCTGCAGCCGGCGCACCGCGCTGATCCGATGGCAGGAGCCAGGAACCAGGTGCTTTTCCTGGTCTCCCATGGGGTGCAGGGCCCAAGCACCTGGGCCATCCTCCACTGCACTCCCTGGCCACAGCAGAGGGCTGGCCTGGAAGAGGGGCAACCGGGACAGAATCCGGTGCCCCGACCGGGACTAGAACCCGGTGTGCCAGCGCCGCTAGGCGGAGGATTAGCCTATTGAGCCGCGGCGCCGGCCTGGAAGCACTGTTTATTATAGCTCCCAGCTGAAAGCAATCCAAATATCCATCAGCAGAAAATGGATAAATGAATTATCATACAGTGGAATACAGCAAAACAATGGAATTTTTTGAAAAAGATTTATTTATTTATGTGCAAGGCAGCAGGGAGAAACAGGGAGAGCTTTTCCATCCACTGGTTCAATCCCCAAATGACCACAACAGCTAGGGTTGGGCCAGGCCAAAGCTAGGAGCCCAGAACTGCCACGTGTGTAGGTGGCAGGAGCACAAGCCATCTTCTGCTACCTTCCCAAGCACATTAGCAGGAAGCTGGATCAGAAGTGGAACAGCCAAGACTTGAACCAGTGCTCATATGAAATGCTGGTGTCACAGGTCCACAGTGCCAGCCCCTGGAAATTATTTTTAATTTTATTTTTATTTATTCTCATCTATTTGCAAGGTAGAATGGTAGAGAGAGAGAGAGAGAGAGAGGTCTTTCATCTGCTGGTTCACCTCCCAATGCCCACAAAAGCCAGGGCGGGACCAGGCTGAAGCCAGGAGACCGGAACTCCACCTGGACCTCCTACGTGAGTGGCAGGGATCCAGGCACTTCAGCCATCACCTGCTGCCTCCCGGGGTGCATCAGTACAGAGCTCGATTGGAAGCGGAGTAGCTGGCACCCAAAACAGCACTCCAGAATGGGATGCGGGCATTCCAAAAGGCAGTGTAACTCCCTTTGTCACTATGCCCACTCTGTAAAAAATGGAAATTGCTAAACTACAGTTATATGCAACCAGATAAAGCCCTTTCAGAAACAATATTGGACACATTTTTCATTATGTCATTTCAAAGTATGTTATACCTGTAAATATTCAAGTATGTGTGAAGAATAATATCCTTTTATATAACCACAGTACCATCATAACACCTCTGAAAATTAACAATAATTACCATAACCGAAAACCATTTTCAGTCTTTGCTGATTACTCCAAAATGTCTTTTCTCCACTCCCTTTCCTCCCTCTTCCCTTTCCTTCTTTCTTTCCGGCCTTACTCACTTTGTATCACAATGTGTATGGTTTCCTATGGCGTTCCCCTGTCCCAAACACACTACTTTCTCCTCATTCCTTCTCTGGCCAAACTGAAAATTTTTCCCAATCTTTCTGCACTGTTCCCTTCTCCACCCTGTGCTCACTGTAAATGCACCAGGAGCAGTCGTTACCACTCCCGTTGCAGCCTGAACACTTGGCTGCCTTGAAGCGTCTTGCACCCCCACAACCATCTGCCACCTTCAAATTCCACCTCCCCAAACCCTCAGGACAGGGAGGCGAAACTGCCAGGTTCTTTGCCACCAAGCAATGTGGGTGACCTTTAGTCCCATTCCAATAGGATTCTCATTTCCATCTGAAACCTCACCAGAACGCCTTTATCAGCCCCATTTCCAGAAGCATTCCAGTCTTCTGAGCCCTCATCAGAACTGCCCCTACACTCACCTTACAGATTCTAACTTTGCCTAGCCTGCTCCTCCAAACTCTCCCCATGTTTCCCGGTAAACCGATTCCAAAGGCTTCTCTCCATCTGCAGGCACAGTTGAGAGTAATGTCCCTGCTTCCCGGTACCAATGTCCTGTATCAGTTTGCTTTCGTTACTTTAACTACTATTCCTAAGACAGGGTTCTTGGGAAAGAAAAGCTTTATTTCAGCTTAGACTTTGGAGGTTACAGTTGAGGATCAGGAAGCCCCACCGTCCCATGTCTGTAGAGGCTGGCCATGGTGGGTACAAAGGAGTGATCATCAGAGGGTGAGCCAGGAAGCAGAGAGAGCAACTAAGCAGCACTTGAACTCCAGTAATCAACCCTCTCAGGGCACGCCCCCAGTGACTTAAACACCTCCCCCAGACCCACCTCTCAGATGCTATAATTAGATCAAGCCTCCACCTGTAATCCATCAACCCTTAACAGTAATACATCAGAAGTGAGGGGGGACAGTGCTGCGGTGCAGCGGGTAAAGCCGCCGCCTGCAGTGCTGGCATCCTATATGGGCGCCAGTTCGAGTCCTGGCTGCTCCACTTCCCATCCAGCTCTCTGCTATGGCCTGGGAATGCAGTAGAAGATGGCCCAAGTCATTGGGCCCCTGCACCCATGTGGGAGACCTGGAAGAAACTCCTGGCTCCTGGCTTTGGATCAGCGCAGCTCTGGCTGTTGGGGCCAACTAGGGAATGAAAAGGCAGATGGAAGACCTCTATCCCTCCTTCTCTCTGTGTGTAACTCTTTCAAAAATAAGTAATAATAATAATAATAATCAGAGGGGCTGGTGCTGTGGCGCAGCAAGTTAAAGCCCCAGCCTGCAGCGCCAGTATCATATGGCCGCCGGTTCGAGTCCTGGCTGCTCCACTTCTGGTCCAACTCTCTGCTATGGCCTGGGAAAACATTAGAAGATGGCCCAAGTCCTTGGGCCCCTGCACCTGCATAAGAGACATTAGAGTTCATGGGGCCAGCAGTATAACACCAGCATCCCATATTGGAGCACTGATTCAGTATATAGATAGATAGATAGATAGATAGATAGATAGATAGATTTAGATTTAGATTTAGATTTAGATTTAGATTTAGATTTAGATTTAGATTTAGATTTATTTATTCACTTGAGAGGCAGAGTTACAGAGAGAGAAAGATCTTCCATCTGCTGGTACACTCCCCAAATGGCCACAATGCCCAGAGCTGGGCTGATCTGGAGCCAGGAGCCAGCTTCTTCCAGGTCCCTCACATGGATGCAGGGGCCCAAGCACTTGTGTCATCTGCTGCTTTTCCTAGCGCATCAGCAGGGAGCTGGATCAGAAGTGGAGCGGGCCAGGACAGGAACCGGCACCCACGTGGGATCCGGTGCCGCAGGCAGAGGCTTAGCCTACTACACCATAGCGCTGGCCCTGGGTATATGCATTTTAAAAAGCAAAAGAGATTAAACTTGAAGCGAAGCCCAGCAGTACAGTAAGCATGCAGCACTTGAGGCCTGGCAAGCATAAAGGGAGCCACAGGTGTCGCCTGACTTTCCCAAACAGAAGCAGAGAAGTTTCCTTCATTCCCAGCCTTCAAGTACTATTTTTGCTAACTCTGGCTGTGGACTACTTTAGCATGTGTAGAAAATAAAGAACTCTAGCAATGAAGTAGTATCTTTATTGTAAAAGTAGTTTATCCAAATCAATAAGAAAAATCCAAAAGTATCAATAGATTACAACCAACAGGTTATGAACTTACAGAAGAAAAGTGATTAACTAATAAAACTTATGGAAAAAGGTCACTTTTTAAAAAAAATTTATTTATTGGAAATGCAGAATTAGAGAGAGAGGAGAGATCTTCCACCCACTGGTTCACTCCCCAGTTGGCTGCAACAGCTGGAGCTGGGCTGATCTGAAGCCAGGAGCCAGGAGCTTCTTTCGGGGCTCCCATGCAGGTGCACGGGTCCAGGCACTTGGGCCATCTTCTGCTGCTTTCTCAGGCACATTAGCAGGAAGCTGGATTGGAAGTGGACCAGCAGGGACATGAACCGGTGCCCATATGGGATGCTGGTTTTGCAGGCAGCATCTTAAACCACTGTACTACAATGCCCAGTCCCAAAAAGATTACTCTTATAAATATTTAAATAAATGGTAGTAAAATGAAAAATAAAGAAGAATTTCTTTTGTTGCTTTTCAAGTCAAGTTATAATTTAGGTTATAGCTATTAGGTTATAATTAGGTTATAACAAATTAGGTTATAACAATTTAGGCATTGCATTTGTTGATTGTGTATATTTGGTTTCTTTTCATTTGGAGCAGTGACACCCCCCCCCCTTTTTTTTTAACCAGGACGTTGACTTTTTAATCACTCAAGCTAATTATTTGGTAGAAAGCTTGATGTTTCCTATTTTCCTAGAAACTGAAAGTTAGTTAGGTCTAGAGACTTGTTTAGATTCAGGTTAAAGATTTTCAGCAAGAATATCTCATAGTTTATTTATTTTTAAAGACTTATTTATTTACCTGGAAGTCAGAGTTACACACAGAGAGAGAAGGAGAGGCAGAGAGAAAGAGAGGTCTTCCATCCACTGGTTCATTCCCCAATTGGCCACAACAGCCAGAGCTACATCGAACCGAAGCCAGGAGCCAGGAAATTCTTCTGGGTCTCCCACATGGGTGCAGGGGCCCAAGGACTAGGGCCATTTTCTACTGCTTTCCCAGGCCATCTCAGAGAGCTGGATTGGAACCGGAACAGCCGGGACTCAAACCAGCGCCCATTTGGGACGCCAGCACTGCAGGCGGTGGTTTTACCCACTATGTCACAGCGCCAGTCCCTCATAGTTTATTTTGGACATCATGGGACACCAGGAAGCAAATCGTGCACAAAGGCGGAGGCTTACACAGTCACTGGGAAAAATGCAAGGAATTCATATGAAAATATTGAGACGAGTGTCAAGAAGACGAGGCATAATTTTTATAGTTTATTTAGTTATCTAAAAGCGGAGTTACAGTGGGAGGGAGAGAGGAGGAGAGAGAGAGAGGGAGGGGGAGGGGGAGGGAAAGGGAGAGTGAGAGGGATCTTCCTGAGAGTGCAGGTTCACTCCTCAAAGCACACAACAGTCAGGACTGGGCCAGGCTGAAGCTAGGAGCCTGGAACTCCATCTAAGTCGCCCACGTGGGTGGCAGGAGCCCAACCTGAACCATCATCTGCTGCCTCCCAGAGTGTGGATTCCCAGGCAGTTGGATCAGAAACCAGGACTTGCACCAGCACTCTGATGTTGTTTATGGCCACCCCAAGCAGCAGCTCAACCCACTGGGCCGTAACACCTGCTCCCAAAGGTATAATCTGAGGCCTGGTATTGTTTACGATTTAGGTACACTTTCCAAAGCTCCAGGACTTGATGCCCTAGATCCAGCAGCTAGGCATGTTTTTAATCAATGAAGTTGAACATAATACTGGCCCATGTGAAAGCTGAGATGACAGAAATTCATTTGTATGATGTAGAGAAATCATCAAGAGGGAATCTGGAATCAATTACCAAATAAATATGTTACCCCTTTCCCCGACCTCTCCCTAGCAGAATTCGGAAGACATTGCCCTTACCAAAGTCTTGAAATATACTACAAAAGTTCTAGAGTCATTAAAACATGCGTTAGTGCACCTTCTCTACAGGTCAAGAGTGCCGGTGGGATGTGGTTCCCGTTTTCAGTGGAATCGTGATGCTCCCGATGACAGTCTTTCACAGTGACCCAACTGCAATTTATGGTAATCAGAATAGGTAACCAGATCTCTGGAGTTAGTTCACTGAGGCAGGGTCCCACTTGATTTGTTTTGCCCAAATCTGCAAGTTTGGAGACAGATGGCATCAAGACAGAAATGCAGCTATGCATTCTCTTGCTAGAACTGAGCCGGTTCACAGAGTCAGAGCTGTTGAAGGATGGAGAGGCCAGCTATCCTGAGGAGGGAACTTGTAAAGCCCTATGAGTGCTCAGTGTGTATCTCACTCCTGGCCTTCCCCCAAGGGGACCTATTACCATTTTGTCCGATTAACTGTACATTGGGGAAACCATACAAACACTTGGACAACAAAGGGACACTAATTGTTAGTTGTTACTAATTCCTGGGTACAATGTCATTTTCAACTTGTTGGAGTAGAACCATAGGGACCAGAAAATGCTAAGAGTTTTGACCCAAGTAGGCCTCACCGTGGGCCATCACTGTACACAACAAAGTGCTGAGTGTCTACTGGAAAAGATGTCCGTGGCAAGCAGCAGAGCCTCCACATTGGCTTGCTTGCCTTGAAGTAAGGAAAGGAACGTCAAGCAAAGAATGGAGAGGAGGAAGTTCTTTGGGTTCTTCCCTCACCAAAATAATACACGGAGGCAGTACTACATCTCCGGGGAGTGCAGAGATTTAGACTCCACAGATGGCAGAGTGGTGACTGCTGTCACACGTCCACTTGGATGTCAGCCTAGCTGGTATGGAAGGAGGGTGCATTTGGAAGAAGGACACAGCCTATCATTACCTCCAGCAGGTGGGGATACCTACTGCATGCTCTTCCAGAAGTTAGTTATTCCCTCTTGAATCAAATCAGGAAAGTTCCTGACTCCTGCTCTCCAGCTATACAGCAAGACAACTGGGGAGGGAGGCCACCTATCTTCATAAACATGCCAGAAGCACTTTGCTTTCTGATGCTTGCTTTGGTTGAACAGGATGAGTTTGCCACCCCGTCTAGATCCATGCCATAATTTTAGTCTATGGCGGTTTTGACTCTCTCACTATGGTATATCATATCTTCCAAAGATGGTCACAATAATCCACCTTCAATCCTGTCAGACCTGTGACACTGTATGATCCTACTGAAATGTGGGGTCTATTTCTCTTTCCCCTGCAACTTAAGTGGACCTTTATCATTCCCTTGACCAAAAGAACATTGTAGCCCTGACACTGTGTGACTTCTAAGGCTGGGCTCTAAAAGGACAATAGTGGGGGGTCGGCGCTGTGGTGTAGTGGGTAAAGCCACTGCCTGCAGCACCAGCATCCCATAGGGGTGCCAGTTTGAGTCCCAGCTGCTCCACTTCTGATCCTGCTCTCTGCTATGGCCTGGGAAAGCAGTGGAAGATGGCCTAAGTCCTTGAGCCCCTGCACCCACGTGGGAGATCCAAAGAAGCTCCTGGCTCCTGGCTTCAGATAGGCCCAGCTCCAGCTGCTGCAGCCATTTGGGGAGTGAAAGACCTCTTTCTCTCTCTCTGCCTCTCTGTAACTCTGCCTTTCAAATAAATAATCTTAAAAGAAAAGAAAAGAAAAGGACAACAGGGCCTCTTCTTGCCTCTCTCTTGCCCTTTGATCCCAACCACCAAATTTTGAGGAGGCCTAGGCCCCAGGTGGGTGTCCTGGGAACAGCCCCAGCAAAGCTCACATGGTGATACATAAGCCTTCACATGCTTCCAGCCCTTTGCCCTCGATGCTTCCATCTTGACTCCCAACACCATGGAGCAAGCGCAAGCTGTATGTACTGTGTCCTGTCCAATTCCTGACTCATGGAAACTTTGAGAGATAATAATTGACTGTTATTTTAATCAGGAAGTAATGGGCAGTATATAACATATATAGAGTCCTGTCACATCAGTGAGTTATTTTGAGTCCTGTTGGGAAAACCTCTGTAAAGTAAGGAACAGTTGCTGAGTTTTTAGCCCTCCCTATTAGAAAAGGAATACTATGCGGGACTTGGTGACTCTCTTTGGATTTGTGAAGCACATGTGTCATGTTCGGTTCAACCAATTTTTTGGGCAACTTGAAGAGCTGCCTACTTCAAGGGGAGCCCAGAACAACAGCAGTCTCTTCTTGTTCCGGCTACAGAAGGAACCCCAGCCCTTATGGGTCAGTAGATCAGTAGTAGATCAGATAGTGTATGGAGACTCCCACAAGCCCCAATCAAAGAACCACAAAGGAGACAACTGTGGCTTCTGAAATGTTGCCTTCTTGGGTAAGTACTTCCATACTTGGCCCTGACAGAGATGGAACCCCAAGTCATAACCAGCATGAGAGGGGTAGTGGTCTGCCTGAGCCATGCCCTTGGGAACCCCCACCCCTATGTCAGTATCCTTAGATCTTTTTTCATAAACCGACTGGAGCTATTGAAGAAGTTCTTTCAAATGCTGCCCAGAGAGTACAGCCAAGGGGAAGAGCACTCTGGGAAGTTGGGAGTCTGAAGTTCAGCATAACTCAAGCCATTCTCACTTTCAGGATTCTACCCTGTCCTCCACTGTGCCTGGGGTCTTTCAGTTCAGTGTATCCTCTCCTGGACAACTCCTTCAGCTTCCTGACTGTAAAGTAGTGCAGGCATACTAGGAATCTTTTTTTTTTTTTTTTTAAGATTTACTTATTTATCCATTTGAGAGAGTTATACAGAGAGGGAGAGACAGGGAGAGAAAGAGATCTATCTGCTGGTTCAGTCCCCAAATGACTACAGTGGCTGGGGCTGGGCAAGGCCGAAACCAGGAGCCAGGAGCCTCTTCTGGGTCTCCCACATGGGTGGAAGGGGCCCAAGATCTTGGACCATCTTCTGCTGCTTTTCCCAGGCCATTAGCAGAGAACTGGGTCAGAGGTGGAGCAGCCAGGACATGAACCAGCGCCCATATGGGATGTTGGCATCACCACAACACCGAGCCCCGGATGGTAAGACTCCAACTGCTCCTGCAGCAGATCTGCCACTGTACTCTATTTTCAACATTGCGTTCACTCCCCATTTTCAGAGGTACCCCCGACGATGACCAATCTCTTTGCTTTCTGGGATCCCACAAGGGAAGTTGAGGTTTCTCTGTGTGTGACTCTCAGCTGTCGGGCAGGAAGAGCGACGGCGTCTCTCGACAAGAAACACCAGAGACAGGCCTGATGAGCATGTCTGTTTATTAGCAATTAGGCACAGATTTTCACAGGGTAAGAGGGGAAGTAAAAACCTGGGGTAGTAACAGCAATTTTTTTTTTTTTTTTTTTTTTGGACAGGCAGAGTTAGACAGTGAGAGAGAGAGAGAGACAGAGAGACAGAGAGAAAGGTCTTGCTTTCCATTGGTTCATCCCACAAGTAGCCGCTATGGCCAGTGCATTGTGGCTGGCGTGCTGCGCTGATCTGAAGCCAGGAGCCAGGTGCTTCCTCCTGGTCTCCTATGCAGGTGCAGGGCCCAAGGACCTGGGCCATCCTCCACTGCACTCCCAGGCCACATCAGAGAGCTGGACTGGAAGAAGAGCAACCGGGACAGAATCCGGCGCCCCGACCGGGACTAGAATGCAGGGTGCTGGTGCCGCAGGCGGAGGATTAGCCTAGTGAACCATGGCAATTCTATAGGGCAGAAGGGGCAGTATGCCAAAAGACCCCTAACCAATCGACTTACAGGTCACATAAGCCAAGTGGGCCCCTGGGCTCCTTTGTGCAACCAGGCCATATATGGAATGTGGGAGTTGCTTATTGGCTCTCCGTTTATCAATCATAAAGGCATGGCCACAAGGCTCCCAACAGGAAGTGGGGGTGGGGGAAATACGCCTAGAGCCCCTGCCACCTGCCAGCAGCCAGGCTGTGGGGTCCCTCCCGGGAGGCATGGCGTGCCATGCCCTCTCATCCTCCTACATGGGCAGGACAGGCAGTCCCACAGGATCACCCACAGGAAGTTGGGATACTTCATGACCTTCCCCACTGCCCACTCAGAATCCAGCCTTCTCATAAGTCTGTCACTCCTCATCCACCTGTCTTCCATTTTTCAAAGTTTTGTTTTTCTTCTTTTCTGTTCAATTTTCTCCTCTAAGTTTATGCCTTAGTTTTAAATATTTACTTTTATTTAAGTGGCAGAGAAGCAGAGAGAGAGAGAGAGAGAGAGGTCTTCCATCCACTGGTTCATTCCTCAATTGGCTGCAATGGCTGGAGCTGTGCCAATCCAAAGCCAGGAACCAGGAGCTTCTTCTGGATCTCCCATGTGGGTGCAGGGGCCCAAGCACTTGGGCCATCTTCCACTGCTTTCTCAGGCCGTAGCAGAGAGCTGGATTGGAAGTGGAGCAGCTGGGTCTCGAACCGGTGCCCATATTTGATGCTGGCACTACAGGTGGCAGCTTTAGCCATTACGCTGCAGCACCGGCCCCAAACCTTTAGTTATGATTCATCATTTTCTAAACATCAGAGAATTCATACTGGAGAAAACCATAGGGTTGTAATGAATGTGGAAGAGCCTTCAGCTCTATTTCATCACTTATTAGACACTGCATGACACATTTAAGAAGAACCTTTGGCAATCATAAGTGAAATATACTCACTGTCGAAGAATCTGTACTGGAGTCAGAGCCTCTAAATCAGTGGCTCCCTGACTTGCCTTTCAAGAACCAACATTTTGTTTTAAATTTTAATTTTATTCTCTTGAAAGGCAGAGTGATGGAGAGACACAGAATTAGATCACCAATCCACTACTTTACTCCCCAAATACCTAGCTCTAGCCACAGCTGCACCACGCTGAATTCAGGAACCAGGAACCCAATTCAGTCTCCCGTGTGGATGACAGAGACCCAACTACTTGAGCCATCACTGCTGCTTCTCTAGGTGCTCACTCGTGGGAAGCTGGGATAGAGAGCAGCGCTGGATTCAAACCCAGGCACTTCTGGTGTCATCTTACCACTGTGCCAAATGCCTGCCCCCAATAATTCTTTTTAAATGGCATTACTAGCTACTAATTTTGCCATATTAAAACATTATCAGGGACCAACACTGTGGTGTAGCGGGTTAAGCTGCTGCCTGCAGTGCCGGCATCCTATATGGGCGTGGGTTTGAGCCCTGGCTGCTCCACTTCCCATCCAGCTCTCTGCTGTGGCCTGAGAAAGCAGTGGAGGATGGCCCAAGTCCTTGGGCCCCTGCATCCACGTGGGAGACCTGGAAGAAGCTCCTGGCTCCTGGCTTCAGATTGGTGCAGCTCCGGCCATTGCGGCCAATTAGGGAGTGAACAGTGGATAGAAGACCTCTCTCTCTCTCTCTCTCTCTCTCTCTCTCTCTCTCTCTCTCTGTATCTCCTTTTCTCTGTGTGTAATTCTGAGTTTCAAATAAATAAATCTTGAAAAAAAATTATTAGCAAGGCCGATGCTATGACACAGTGATTAAAGCCCCAGCCTGCAGCGCCGGCATCCCATATGGGTGCTGGTTCAAGTTCTAGTTACTCCACTTCCTATCCAGCTCTCTGCTATGGCCTGGGAAAGCAGCAGAAGATGGCCCAAGTTCTTGGGCCGCTGCACCCACCTGGAAGACCCGGAGGAAGCTCCTGGCTCCTGACTTCAGCTCGGCCCTGGCCATTGCGGCCATCTGGGGAGTGAACCAGCGGATGGAAGACCTCTCTCTCTGTCTCTACCTCTCTCTGTAACTCTGTCTTTCAAATAAATAAAATAAATCTTAAAAAAAAAGATAACCATAATTCCTTAACACATATTGATGACTTTTTAAAATTAGATATATTGAGATTGGTGGTTGCCATTTAAAATTTTTAACTGCCACTTTGCCAAGTGTACAGTATTAGATTTAAAAATGTGCCCTCAGTCAAGTGGGAGAGTTTTAAAAATAGCCCCAGAACAACAATACAAGGAGTACACCAAAGGGGACCAGGGAAAGTGACTGCAGGAGCCATATTGAAGCAGAGAATGATGGGAGAGGAAGTGCAGAAACTGACTTCTAATACTTTGCCATAACTTTTGGAGAGATAGGTACTGCATTCTTACATAATTGGAGGTAGGTCAGGCTCAGCTACTTACTGTCTTATGTGGAGAGAGTGAACAGTTCAATTGCCAGAGCATTGTAGGTTTGAAATAACCAAAGCTGTAAGTCGAAAATGTATACCAGTATCAAGATTTTTTACTAGTGTATACCTTAAAAACAGACATCTGTTGTCCGGCTCTGAAGTTCTCACACAGCGTTGGTGGGCAGAAGGAGTGGGGGATATGTGTTGTTCCCCACATTTGTTCCAGCATATTTCTGTGGTCAGACTCTGAGGATATGGGTTTCTTTGCCTGATTCTTTTGGTGAGAGACATAACTGTAGCTTTTCTACAGCCTCTGCCTCTGGATCTGATGTAGTCTTGTGGCTTAACAATACTACCCCTGTTAACAGTGCCACCTTTGCATCGATAGCCCAGAGCTCTGTCCTCAAGTCCAGGCTTATTCCCGCTTTGTGCTGGCCACTGTGCTGGCTGTTCCTTACATTCTGTGCCCTTACCCTGTCATCTGCACATCTCTGATACCCAACCTGGCCATGCAACTGAACAAAGCCCCCCTCGTTTGCATGGCTCCTCCCCACTAAAGCAATAGGGCCCTACCATAGGAAGACCCCAGCCAGGGTCATCAGGGAGGCCTCACCTGCACCCCCACCTGAGCTCCAGGGTGGGGCTAGGCTGGGGCCCACCCCTCCCCCAGCTATTTTATGTCTGTAATTAAATATGTTAAAATAAAGTCATTATTGTAACCCTTCATCCCCTGAACTCCAGCACTCCTCTTCACTCCTCTTAGCCTGTGCTTTTTTTTTTTCCCGTATAGCACATCGTCTTGAAACTCATTAGGTACTTTATATATGTATCATGTTTATTGTTCAGTATTGTTTCCCCCTGCTAGAATGTAAATTCCATGAAGGTAGGCATCTTTGTTCAGAGAGAGCAATCACAAGTGCCTAGAACAGTGCTCCGTAAATGTTCATTGAATTGTTTTGATTTGAATGGGATTGAACCATGGCTACCTCGTGACAACAGACAAGTGCAATCCCTTTACTTTCCTACCTAGGTTTTATAGGTGAGAAACTTTTTGCAAGGGAACCAAAATTTCCAGTTCTCTAAAATTGACATACTGTAAGATAGAAGGGTATTTTTTAGTTAATTTGCAAAAAATGCAACTAAATATAGTTGAGAAGCCACGCAAATTTATCTCTGTTTTGTGAGCCTGAGTAGATAAGCAAAATATGTGAGTTGGGGGCAGGTAGTGAGAGAGAATATAGCAGTAGACACGAGATCTCAGCAATTTTGGGGTAGTGACCAAACAGAGTGGTGATTTAGCCTGCAGAAAAGTCCTCCAGCAGAGCCAGCACTGTGGCGCAGTGGGTTAAAGCCCTGGCTTGTAGTGCCGGCATCCCATTTGAGCGTCCCTTCTAATGCACCAGGGAAAGCAGTGGAGGATGGCCCAAGGCCTTGGGACCCTGCACCCATGTTGGGGAAGAAACTCCTGACCCCTAGCATTGGATCAGCTCAGCTCTAGCCATTGCGGCCATTTGGGGAGTGAACCAGTGGATGAAAGACCACTGTCTCTACCTCTCTCTCTTACTCTGTCTTTCAAATAAATAAAATAAGTCTAAAAAAATTAAAAAGTCCTCCAGCAAAAGGAGGCTCCCAGGAAGGCTAAGGCCTTGCATGCACTGGACCTCATGGAGGACAAGGGGCTAGGGATGGGGCTCCATGAGATTATGCTCCTGAGTCCCCATATGGCACAAGTTCTGCCTCTCATGCCTCTTTTCATCCTATTGCCTTTTCCTCATTCCGGAGGAGACTTGAGGTTTATCTGCAGGAAGCACCTACGCTGGAGTTGGGGACACAGTCGAGCAGAGAGTAGGAGAAAGCAGGGAAAGCGGATGTTAAGGTAAGGCTGCACACTGAGCCCTGGGGTCCTCAGCCTCCTTTCGGTGGTCTCCCAGCCCCTCCCAGCGGGGGCTGGAGGATTCTCCCCTGGAGAAACTAGATCTTCCCAAAGAAAAAGATCTTTTGGGGACACTTTGTTGCAAAATCAAGGTCAGTTATCCAAACATCCTGCACACAAAGACCAAGGATTCAAACTCCAGAAAGAGAAGAAATGAAAGGTAGGAAATAAATGCATGCACAGGACAAATTTGCAGAATTGAAGGACACAAATCTTCAGAATAAAAGGGCCCTCTCTCGGGCTGGTGTTGTACCCCAGCTGGTTAAGTTGCCTGCAACGCCTGCATCCCGTATGAGTGCTGGTTACCGTTCTGGCTGCTCCATTTCTGATCCAGCTCCCTGCTAATGTTTCTGGGAAAGCAGCAGAAGATGGCCCAAACACCTGGGGTCCTGCCACCTAGAAGGGAGACCTGGATGGAGTTCTTGGCTTTGGCCTGGCCCAGCTCTGGCTGTTGTGGTCATTTGGGGAGTGGACCAGCAGATGGAAGATTCTCTATCTGTGTCTATTCTTCTATGTTAGTAGTGCCTTTCAATAAATAAATAAATGGTTACAATGGCCAGTGCTGGACTAGGCTGAAGCTGGGAGCCAGGAGCTTCACCCAGGCTCCCTCATGGGTGTAGCAGTCTTTCCCAGGCACATTAGCAGGGAGCTGGATTTGGAAGTGGAGCAGCCAGTTCTCCAACCAGCATCCATATTGGGATGCCAACATCACAGGCAATGGCTTAAACCAGTACACCACAATGGCAGCTCCAATAAATTCGTTTTTAAAAAAATATTTATTTTATTTATTTGGAAGAGTTACAGAGGGAGAGGTAGAAACAGAGAGAGATCTTCCATCCGCTGGTTCACTTCCCAGATGGTCACAATGGCAGGAACTGAGTCAGTTCAAAGCTAAGAGCCAGGAACCTACTCTGGGTCTCCTACATGGGTGCAAGGGTCCAAGGACTTGGGCCATTCTCTGCTGCTTTCCCAGGCTATAAGCAGGGAGCTGGATCAGAAGTAGAGCAGCCTGGACTCAAATTGGCGCCCATATGGGATGCCAGCGTTACAGGCCGGGGCTTTAACCCACTGTGCTACAGCATCAGCCCCAATAATTTTTTTAAAGGGTCCTTTGTGTGCTCAGCAAAGGAAATATCAACAGCTAACATGCATTGTGCCCTTAGAATGTGCTAGGACTGTTCTAAGTACTTTATTTTTGATCGTACAAAACTGTGTTTTATCCTATGAAGACGGTAAGTGTGTTGTGAAAGGGCTGGCTACAGGCTGCCTCTGAGCTGTGGCCCAACACTGGAGAGGAGGTGCAGCTTGTACGGGTGTGTGTGGCTCTTAGGGGTGCCTAAGATTTATAGAGGGAAGAGCTATTATAGTTGCCAAGCAGGTAGGTTGTCGAGTTGGTGTGGGGCTGGTACCCAAAGCCTCTGCTGCCTTGATTGACTGCGTACACCGGCCCCCAGAGCAGGCCACCGTTTCCCGGGCTGGCGTTAGCAGGTCTGGCGCCTGAGTTACTTGTAATCGGGGTGCTTGCGCAGGTGCCTGGCACGGAGCCGCTTGGCCTCCTGCACGAAGGGCTGCTTCTCAGCCTCACCCAGCAGCTTCCACTGCGTGCCCAGGCGCTGGGGACATCTCAGAGTCGTGCATCTTTGGGTTCTGCTGCGCCATCTGGCGGCGCTGAGCGGAGCTCCATACCCTGAACAAGCTCGAGGGCCACTTCACCTTCCCCTGGGAAAGCCTCCTCCGCCGGCCCCTCGCCCCGGAGACCACTGCTTTGCAGCTCTCTCTGGCTCCTGGGATCCCGAAGATGAGGAGTAGCCGCTGTGGGAGCGAGAGGCTCCAGGCTCCAGACCAGGGTCTGCGAGGAGCCAGGTAGCACCATGAGTAGGGGGGGAGCTTCAAGTGGGCATCCTAAAGGCTGTCCCCTCTAGTGAAGCAGTGACCCTGAAATGTCTCTCCAGGCAGGCTGAGTCGTCGCAGAGAACGAAACTTGGGTCCTTGAAAAGTGTAGCTCACCCTCAAGTCCAGAGTTCTCCAAGTGGAGTCTCCTCCCAACCAATCCGGCATACTTTGGAGAGTCAAATGCAGGATCCACTGGCTGGTACCCGAAGACTGGAGCGGTATTCCCCTTTGCTTCTTGCCTTGAGGTCCCCCAGCCCTGTCCCTCTTCCCATACCCACTGCCGGGACCCGACTGATGAACCTTCTGTGAAGGCGGTAACGCTGCTCTGTGGGTCCCTGGTGTTCCCGCCCGCTGCTGGGCGCCGTGGTACTGCTGGCCTCTCCCACCCCGGCTCAGTGTCTGTGGCTCTGTTCTGAGTACTTTAAACACGGTAATTCATTTCATTCTCAAAATAATCCTCTGAAGTGTGTAGTGTTATTCCTTCAAAGCTAAAGATAGGGAGACATGGGGCCAGCATTGTGGAATAGCAGGTTAAGCTGCCGCCTGCAATGATTCGGGCTCCTGCTCCAGCTTCCCATCCAGTTGCCAGCTAATGGCCGAGAAAAGCAGCAGAAGATGGCCCGAGTGCTCAGGCGCTCCTATCCAGCTTCCAGCTCTTGGCATCAGCCTGGCTCAGTCCTGGCTGTTGAGGTCATCTAGGGAAGTGAACCAGCAGATGGAAGATCTCTCCGTCTCTCCGTCTCTCCGTCTCTCTCCCTCTCTCCCTCTCCCTCTCTCTGTAACTCTGACTTTCAAAGGAAGGAAGGAAGCAAGGAAGGAGGGAAGAGAAAAAGAGATAGAGACACACAGAAGTTAAGCAAGTAAGAACACCCAGGCAGCAACCTAAAGGCTTCTGGGGCAAGTTTGGCCATCAAAAACCCTTAGACTCCTCACAGCAGTAATCCAGCAATGTCTTCAGGATTTTGAGAAAAATGACTTTCAGCCTAGAATTCTATGCCCCACCATCTACCAAATCAAGGATAAGGGCAAAATTAATAATCTTTAGATGCTCTAGGTGCCAACAGTCATCTCCCATGCACCGTTTCATAGGAAGCTACAGGAGGATTGCTCCATTAAAATAAGGGAGGAAACAGAAAAACAGGCAGTCAGAGGAGCCAGAGGACTTGGGTCCCCAAGCAGGAGGGCAGAAAAGAGACTCAGTTTCCATGTTCATAAAATGGACAATTAATACCCAGTGTCTGGGATTCACCTAGAAAAAACTTTCCTTAAATATATATTCATCTACATTTTCTTCATGAGTTACTTCTAAGAGTGTGCTGTTCCATTTTTACATTTTTGGTATTTAACTCATCACTCCATATGTCATTTATTTTTGTGACTTTGGTGAACATCCACCACTGACAAGGTTATTTTCTAAATTTTGAGTTTGTGTTTCTACATCTAGTACAATGTAAAGTTTAAACATTCTCTTTCCCAAATTTCTAGTCCATTATCCGAGAGCACCTTGTATGTCATCCTTCTCAACTCCATAAAATGTGTGACTTTATTTAGAACTAAACCATGTCTGTGAAATGGGTACTATTATTCCTCCGACCCCTCTATTGTAAATGAAGACACTGAAGATCTGAGAGGATAAATATCGTGCCCAAGAGTTCATAGCTAAGGGGCCAGTACTGTGGCACAGCAGATAAAACTGCCGCCTGCAGTGCTGGCATCCCATATAGGCTCTGGTTAGAGTCCTGGTTGCTCCACTTCCAATGCAGCTCCCTGCTAATGAGCCTGGGATAGCAGCAGGAAATGGCCCAAGTAGTTGGGTCCTTGCACCTATGTGGGAGACCTAGATGAAGTTCCTGGCTCCTGGCTTCGGAACTGCCCAGCTTCTGCCATTGAAGCCCTTTGGGGAATGAACCAGCTGATGGAAGGTTTCTTTCTCGTTCTGTCTCTCTCTCTCTCTAACTTGACTTTCAAATAATCTTTAAAAAAAAAAAAAGTTCAGGGGGCCTGCACCGTGGCTCACTTGGTTAATCCTCCTCCAGTGGAGGATGGCCCAAGTGGTTGGGCTCCTGCACCCGCATGGGAGACCAGGAGGAAGCACCAGGCTCCTGGCTTCAGATCAGCGCAGCTCCAGTCGTTGCGGCCATTTGCGGGGTGAACCAACCGAAGGAAGACCTTTCTCTCTGTCTCTCTCTCTCACTGTCTGTAATTCTACCTGTCAAATAAACAAATAAAATCCTTTAAAAAAAAACCAGAAATGATAACATTCAAAAAGTTCCCCAAACCTCCTTCCAATCACTACCACCCTCCAAACTATTAACACTACAGGTTAATTTCATTTATTTTTCTACTTTATATAATGGAATCACACTAAGTGTACTCTTGTGTCTGGGTTCTTTCACTTAATATTTGTGAGATTCATCAATATTCTGTGTAACTTGTTTATTTTCACTGTCCTCAGTCATGAATATATCCATATTTCTTTACCCATTTCACTGTCGGTGGGCATGGAGTTCTGCTATGAACATTCTAGTACACCTATTTTGGAGAACATATATATGCATTTTTGTTAGGAACTTAGCCAGGAGTGGGATGCCTGAGTCATAATGTTCAGCGTTAGTAGGTAACACCAAATGCTTTCCCAAAATAGTTGTACCAATTTATACTCTCAACAGCAGTGTCTGGAAAATCTGGTTCTTAACTCTAACCTGGATTAATTTACCAATTTTTCCCTTTATGTTTAACACTTTTTATCCCATGTAATAAATCTATGCCTACTTCAAGTTCATAAAAACATTATACTTTCTTCCTCTTTATTTTAAGATTTATTTATCTGAAATGCAGAGAAAGAAAGAGAGAGAGAAAGAGAGCGAGAGAGAGAGGTTTTCCATCCACTGGTTCACTCCCCAAATGGCTGCAACCCCCAGGGCTGGTCAGCTGAAGCCAGGATCCAGGAACCTCATCTGGGTCTCTCATGTGCACGCAGGGGCCCAGGAACATGGGCTGTCCTCCACTGCTTTTCCAAACTCATTAGCAGGGAGCTAGGTGGAAGTGGAGTAGCCGGGACACGAACTGGCATGCATGTGTAATACTACTATTGCATGCAGTGACTTTACCTACTACACCATAACACTAGCCCCATACTTTCTTCTAAAATGTTGTATTGTTTTACCTAGATCACCAATCCATGTGGATTGATTTTTGTGTATGTTACAAAGTATGAGCTGGCCAGCGCCGTGGCTCACTAGGCTAATCCTCCGCCTGCGGCACCGACACCCCAGGTTCTAGTCCCGGTTGGGGCGCCGGATTCTGTCCTGGTTGCTCCTCTTCCAGTCCAGTTCTCTCCTGTGGCCCGAGAAGGGTCACAGAAGAAGCCAGGAGGAAGCACCTGGCTCCTGGCTTCGGATGGGCACAGCGCGCTGGCTGTAGCAGCCATTTTGGGGGTGAACCAAGGGAAGGAAGACCTTTCTCTCTGTCTCTCTCTCTCTCTCACTGTCTAACTCTGCTTGACCAAAAAAGAACAAAGTATGAGTAAATATGAACATTCAGTTGAACCAGCACTGTTGTTAAAAAGATCCTCCTTTCCCCACCTGTGGCATAAATAATGTTCTTTGTGTCTGAACTCTGTTCCCTTTCTTTGCCCAGTTTATCTATTCTTGCACTAATACCTACCTCATTCTTTTTACTATAACTTTATAATAGATCTTCATATTCAATAATATGTCTCCCAGCTAAAAGCATTTTATACTGATCCCAATTCAGTGTTAGTGAATATTTCTACCCTTCTCCAAGGTGCTCAGAATGCTTTAACTTTCACCTTCTTCCTAATCTATGTGGTGTGGTTCCTGGGTATTTTAATTCTGTGTTTTAAAACCTCACAAATTATTAAGATTTTAGTGCTATATCACATTATGCTCATTCAAATCTAGATATACATTTTCTGTGTTCTTTGTTCTTCTTTCCATTTTGCATCTTTGTCCTTTTGCCTGGAATCATTTTCTTTCTACCCGAAGTTCAATTTTAAGAATTCTCTGTAATATAGTCTGATGGTGGCAGACTGTTTTTGGTTGTTTGAAACTATCTATATTTCACCTTTATTCTTTTCTAAATAGCTAAGTCCTTTAATTTTTTGTAAAGATTTATTTATGGGCTGGCGCCGTGGCTCAATAGGCTAATCCTCCACCTTGCGGCGCCAGCACACCGGGTTCTAGTCCCGGTCGGGGCGCCGGATTCTGTCCCGGTTGCCCCTCTTCCAGGCCAGCTCTCTGCTATGGCCAGGGAGTGCAGTGGAGGATGGCCCAGGTGCTTGGGCCCTGCACCCCATGGGAGACCAGGAAAAGCACCTGGATCCTGGCTCCTGCCATCGGATCAGCGCGGTGCGCCGGCTGCAGCGGCGGCCATTGGAGGGTGAACCAACGGCAAAAGGAAAACCTTTCTCTCTCTGTCTCTCTCTCACTGTCCACTCTGCCTGTCAAAAAGTAAAAAAAAAAAAAAAAAAAAAAAATTAAAAAAAAAAGATTTATTTATTATTTATTTGAAAGGCAGAGTTACAGAGAGAGAAGGAGAGACAGAGAATCTTCTATCTGCTGGTTCATTTCCCAAATGGCTGCAACAGTCAGGACTGAGCCAGAGCCAGGCTGAAGCCAGAGGCCAGGAGCTTCTTGGTCTCTCATGTGGGAACCCAAGCACTTGAGCCACACTTCACTGCTTTCCCAGGCACATTAACAGGAAGCTGTGTCAGAAGTGGGACAGCCCATATGGGATGCTGGCACTGTAGACCAGGGCTTTAACCCGATGAGCCACAGCACCGGCCCCTCACCCTTATTCCTGAAGCAATCCACACCCCCCATCTTTTTACTGTGAATTGAATTCTGAGTTGTCAATTATTTTCTCACAAATCTGAGAATTTCATTCCATTGTCTTTTGGCTTCCATTACTGCTAATTATGTTGGCTGTCAATATGTTACCTGTGTTAGTTATGTTTGCTTTGGTTTGGCCTTGCCATTTTATTGGTCACTGACTGATGCTTACTAAATAACACTGAACCTTAATTGCTTAAAAAATAAACATTTTTAAATTTTCAAGTTTTCATGAGACAAAAATTCAGAAGCCGATTAAATGGAAGGTTCTGGCTTGGTGAGCAGTCAAGATGTCAGCTAAGGTTGAAGTTACCTGAAGGCATGACTGGGGCTGTGTGTAGGCTTCCAAAGTGGCTCACCCATTTGACTAGCAGACTGATGCTGGTGACTCGGCTGGCTTTCCCCAGAGCAAGCAAAGAGTCTGCAGCATAGAAGTGTCTTTCATGACTTAGCTCTTAGCTTTGCAAAGTGTATGCCATCACTCCCACCACATTCTAGTCTTTAGAGGAAAGTCTGCCCTCACCTTTAAGGTGAATATCCACCTACTGGAGGAAACAGTGGACATATTTTAAAACAACCACAGCCACTTGTAAGATTTTGTCTTTATTATTTTGCAGTTTTACTGTGATGTAGCTAGGTATGGATTTCTTTTTTATTTATCCCACTAGTGAGCTATCTTTTTTTTTTTTAAATATTTATTTATTTATTTGAAAAGCAGAGTGGGGCCAGCACCATGACCATGATGCAGTGAGTTAAGTTGCTGCCTGCGATGCCAGCATCCCGTGAGCACCAGTTCAAGTCCTGGCTGCTCTGTGTCTGATACAGCTCCCCGCTAATGTACCTGGAAAAGCAATGTGGAGAGCCAGATGAAGCTCCTGGCTCCTGGCTTCAGCCTGGCCCAGCTCTGGCTGTTGCAAACACTTGGGGAGTGAATCAGTAGATGGATGATCTCTCTCTCTCCCCCAACACTCCCTTTCTCTGTCACTCTGCCATTCACATTTAAAAAAAAAAAAAAAGAAATACATCTTTTAAGAAAGAACAAATTTGGAAGGCAGAGAGAGACGGAATCTTTCATATGCTGGTTCATTCCCCAAATGCCCACAACAGTCAGGAATGGGCTAGGCTAAAGCCAGGAGCCTGGAACTCTATCCAGGTCTCCCATATGGGTGGCAGGAACTGAAGTACTTGAGCTATTACCTGTTGCCTCCTAGAATACACATGAGCTGGATGTTGGACTGGAAGCAGAATAGCTAGGATTTGAACCAAGTACTCCAATATGGGATGTGGGCATCTCAAGTGGCTGCTTAACCCACTGTGCCTCAGCACCCACCCCTATATGTTTTTTTATACCTGTGATCTGGTTGCTTTCATAGTTACTCAGCAGTTATCTCTTTAAATACTGTTTCTGCCCTAGCTTCTCTCCTCTTCAATTTGTTAGACATTTTCACTGTATACTTATATCTCTTGTCCTGATATCTGTATAGTTCATCTTTTTAAAGAATTTTTATTTATTTTATTTATTTGCATTTTATGTAAAAGGAAGTGAGAGAGAAAAATAGATATCAACCCTGATCAACTGCTTTACTCTCCCAAATGCCTGCAATAGCCGTGACTGGGCCAGGTCAAAGCCAGGAGCCAGGAACCCAATCTGGGTCTCCAGCATGGACAGCAGAGACCCAAGTACTTGGTCCATCATTTGCTGCCTCCCAGTGTGCACATTAGCAGGAAAATGCAATTGGCAGCTGGCGCCACAGCTCAATAGGCTAATCCTCTGCCTGCGGCGCCGACACCCCAGGTTCTAGTCCCGGTCGGGGTGCCGCATTCTGTCCCAGTTACCCCTCTTCCAGGCCAGCTCTCTGCTGTGGGCCGGGAGTGCAGTGGAGGATGGCCCAGGTGCTTGGGCCCTGCACCCCATGGGAGACCAGGAGAAGCACCTGGCTCCTGCCTTCGGATCAGCCAGCCTTAGTGTGCCGGCCGCGGCAGCCATTGGAGGGTGAACCAACAGCTAATGGAAGACCTTTTTCTCTGTCTCTCTCTCTCACTGTCCACTCTGCCTGTCAAAAAAAAAAAAATGCAATTGGCAGCTGGACTGGGATTTAAGCAGGCACTCTGATCTGGGCTGCAGGCATCCAAGCAGTGTCTTAACCACCGTAGCAATGCCTGTCCCCATTTTTCTTCTTCTTTCCTTCCTTCTTCCTTTCCTTCATTCCTTCTTTTGCTTCTTTTGTTTTTTTTTTTTTTCTTTTTTTTTTTTTTTTTTTTTACCTTAAAAGGCAGAGTGACACGGAGAGGGAGAAAGATTTTCTGTCCTGTGGTTCACTTCCCCAATGTTACAGCAGCCAGGACTGGGCCAGGCTGGGCCAGGAGCCAGAAATTCCATCTGGGTCTCCCACATGCTTAGCAGGAACTCAAGTATTTGAACCATTTGTTGTTGCTTTCTCAGGCATATTAGCAGGTTGCTGGATTGGAAGCAGAGTAACCAGGACTCAAACCTGCTCTACGACATGGGATGCTAGTGTGGCAATCAGCAGCCTAACCCACTGTGCCACAATGCCTGCACCCCTAAATCTTTTTTCTTAATGCTCCTTTCTAGATTATCTCTTCTGACCCATTTTCATTTTCATTTATTCAGTATTCAGTTATTTCTAATATGCAGTTATAATCCATCCACTGAATTTTAATTTTGTTACTGTATTTCTGAGTCATGGAATTCCTATTTAGTTCTTTTTTACATCTGCTCTATCACTTTTTTTTTTTTTTTATAGTTTCTGGGTGTTATGGGCCTAGGTATCTTAATCTTTATTCAAGGTTCTTACTCCCAAAGAGATAAGAATTCCGAGCAGAGGTATAAATACAGTGCACAAGTGAAGCGGGCTTTAAACAAGACTGAATATACATTCATTCATGAGTGTGGGCCACCCCATACAGAGAGATACCCATCATGAGGGGGCCAGAGAGCTGCCTATGAGGACAGAGTAGGGGAGGAAGCTAGAAAAGGATCCATAAGCATGATCAAGAGCAAAAGGAGGGGCCAGCGCCGTGGTGTAGTGAGTAAAGCCACCGCCTGCAGTGCTGGCATCCCATTTGGGTGCCGGTTTGAGTCCCGGTCAGAAGGTCCTGGCTCCTGGCTTCAGATCAGCGCATTTCTGGCTGTTGTGGCCATCTGGGGAGTGAACCAGCGGATAGAAGACCTCTCTTTCTCTCTCTCTCTCTCTCTCTCTCTCTCTCCTTTACTCTCTGTGTAACTCTGACTTTCAAATAAATAAATAACTCTTAAAAAAAAAAAGGAGCAAAAGGAGGGTCTCTTTATGAGACAGGGAGTGACATACCACATATACAAATGGGGTGGAGCTTATCATATGTGAGGCTTTCTGGGGGTTCATGTCCCCTCCATGTAGAATTTAATTTCCATGTGGGCATCATGGTGTCTCCTCCTTCCTGGTCCTGGATGAGACACAGATGCATCATGGGCAAGTAGGTATACTATATTAACAGATAAAGGAGTAGAGTTACAACATAGAGCTGGCAGAAATTCCAGCTCACCTATTCCTACCTTCCTGCCTTACTTCCCCCACCGCAGGAGGCTGCCAAAATTATCTAAGTTATCTTTTATTTCTCTAAAAAAAGAAAATAAATTATTTTATAGTTTGGGTCTGCTAATTACAAAATCAATTGTTTTTTGCAGGTGTGTTTCTGGTGTATGTATTTCTGTCGGCTTTCACTGAGCAAGTCTTATTTTCTTGTGTACTTGGTTGTTTTAAATTCTGTACTTGGCATTATTTATGAAAACATATATGTAGAAACAATTTAGGGACTACAATTTTTTTTTTTTTTTTGACAGGCAGAGTGGACAGTGAGAGAGAGAGAGACAGAGAGAAAGGTCTTCCTTTGCCGTTGGTTCACCCTCCAATGGCCGCCGCGGCCAGCGCGCTGCGGCTGGTGTACCCTGCTGATCTGATGGCAGGAGCCAGGTACTTATCCTGGTCTCCCATGGGGTGCAGGGCCCAAGCACTTGGGCCATCCTCCACTGCACTCCCTGGCCACAGCAGAGAGCTGGCCTGGAAGAGGGGCAACCGGGACAGAATGCGGCACCCCGACCGGGACTAGAACCCGGTGTGCCGGCGCCGCAAGGCGGAGGATTAGCCTAGGGGACTACAATTTTAATACTTTCCATCAAAGAGGGTTTTTATTTGCTTTGGCCGGTATCTGATGGTACCACAGATACAACCTTCAGTCTGCTTCTTGAGTTAGGCAGTTTGCATCCAACCTGAAAATTCCTCTGAAGCTGTTCCACTTCGAATTCATCCTGCTGGGGTACCAGTCATTGTAAGGAAGGTCTTATATTTCACTCCTCATTCATTGTGGGTTTTTTTTTTCTTTCATTGAACTACAAAAGGTAGGTGGTAATTTTCTAGCTAGGTAAATGCCCTCAGGGAACTCCCTGGATCCTGGCTTTTCTAGCTTTTGGTCCAGTAATTCCCATATCTTAGATGCCTTGTTATAGGTTCAGATCTGTTGCCCTCAAGTTCCTGGGTTGTAACCCTAATCCCTTGTACTTCAGGGTGTGTATTCCGAGAAAGGGCCTTCAAAGAGGTGATCAGGTTAAAATGAAGCATCAGGATATGCACTAATCCAATCTGATGGGTGACCTTATAAGAAGAGGTAATTTATCAGCCCTTAAGGCATTCTGGTCTGGCTGAAAAGCCCACAGAGCATTTCAGGCATGGAAAGCCAAGACACTGTGGCAAAAAAAAAAAATGTCCTACATGAAGGACCTCTGTGAGGTGAGGCCCCAGTGGAAAGAAGTGGTCATCAAAGAAAGAGGTACTTTTCTCTGAAGGGAGGAGAGAACTTCCACTTTGCTTATGCCTTTGTCTAAATTCTGATCAAGTCTGTGGATTCAAAAGGCTTCCATAGCCTAGGCAGCTCATGTCAAGAGCCTTAGGTGATCACTGATGTCATACATAAGTGTTAATTATTAAATTAACAACAGGAGTCACTGTGCACTAATTTCCCATGCAGGACCTCTGTCCTCAAAGAGTTGTATTTTGAGAGTTAACAGTAAACTTGTTCTTAAAGATTTATTTCATTTTAGTGTATTAAGTGGAGGATATTCTTATGTACCATAAGTTTTAGTTATGCCTAAGTGTCCGACCATTGTTTATTTTCTTTGTGCTTCCTTAATTAATGATAAAACTTGTTCTCAAGAACTTATTTTCTTTTGGGCCGGCGCCGCGGCTCACTAGGCTAATCCTCCGCCTAGCGGCGCCGGCACACCGGGTTCTAGTCCCGGTCGGGGCGCCGGATTCTGTCCCGGTTGCCCCTCTTCCAGGCCAGCCCTCTGCTGTGGCCCGGGAGTGCAGTGGAGGATGGCCCAGGTGCTTGGGCCCTGCACCCCATGGGAGACCAGGAAAAGCACCTGGCTCCTGGCTCCTGAACTTATTTTCTTTTAATGTATTAAATGGAAGTCTCTCTCTCTCTCTTTTTTTTTTTTTTTTTTGACAGGCAGAGTTAGTGAGAAGAGAGACAGAGAGAAAGGTCTTCCTTCCTTTGGTTCAGCCCCCAAATGGCCGCTATGGCCAGCGCACTGCACCGATCTGAAGCCAGGAGCCAGGAGCTTTGTCCAGGTCTCCCATGCGGGTGCATTGGGCCATCCTTTACTGCTTTCCTAGCAGAGAGCTGGACTGGAAGAGGAGAAACCGGGACAGAATCCGGTGCCCCGACCGGGACTAGAACCCGGGGTGCTGGCGCCACAGAGGATTAGCCTAGTGAGCCGCGGCGCCGGCCTCCTAAATGGAAGTCTTATGTCTCATAAGTTATAGTTATGTCCAAGTGCTCACAAATGATATATCATTCTTAGATGCTTCTTTAAAGTTAATTAAGTTTGTCAAAAAGAAAACAGAAGTGAAAGTAACTTCAAGATGCAATGACTTTGAACAGCGCTTGTCTCGACTGTTGGAACAGTTTTTTTGTGTGTGTGCAAATTGTTGAACTCTTTACTTAGTATAGAATTGGTCTTCTGTGTGTAAAGTTAATTGAAAAATGGATCTTAGTGGAGAATGGGACTGGGAAAGGGAGAGGGAGGAGCTAGAAGGGTGGGAGTGTGGGTTGGGGGGTATGGTAGGTGTAATCTCTATATTCCTAAAGCTGTACCTATGGAATGCATAAAGTTTGTATTTGTTAAATAATAGGTTTCTTTGGGGAAAAAAGTTAAAAAAAAAAAAGGTAACTTGTCCCATCAGCTTTTGCACACCACCGTCCCTTCTCTTCTTTGACAGCCAGGCTGCACATTTTATTTGTGTTTAAATAAAACCTTGGGGGGGGGGATTGGACATATAGAGAAACATCAGGGGGTAGGTGTTGTGGCTCAGTGGATTAAGCCAGTGCAATGTCTGCCCCGAGTCCAGCTGCCCTGCTTCTGGTCCAGCTTCCTGCTAATGCACCTGGGAAGACAGTAGATGACAGCCCAAGTGCTTAGGCCTCTGCCACTCATGTGCAAGACCAGGATGGAGCTCCACACACATCCGTCAAAGATACACCAACACCCCGAGATGTAGAAACATGGACAGCCTGGGCCTCGACTTCCCTCCTTGTGAGCTGCAGGCATCTTCTGCCTGGGGACAGGGCTAGGAGTTAAAAGGGCAGCTTTTGAAATCAGACAGCCTGGCTGGAGTCCTGGCACCTGCACTCAGAAGTTCTACAGCACTCTGCTCATTTATAATAGCTGTACTTCACGGGGTTGTAACGCTGACTGAGACAACAGCGCCTGCTGTTGTGCACATTGGGAGAGCAGACATTCGGAGAGGGAACCAGCAAATGGAAGATATCTCTTAATCTCCCACTAAAACTGTCACTCTGCTCTTCAAATAAATAAATATAAAATCTTAAAAACGGGAACACCAGGAGGAGAAACAAAACCTGCCTCGCTTTTCTTGGATTTCTAGCCTCCACAGCCCAGAGAAGGTAAATTTCCGCTGTGTAGGCAACGCAGTCCGGCCTTTTTTACGGCAGCCCTAGCAAACTAATACAGCCTTTAAGAACATTAAAAAGTACCGATTTCAGACCGTTATTTTAAATTTTATTGTTTTCTAAGACTCTCAGCATTGCCAGGGGTTTTATGTATTTATTTTTCCACTTACAATCATCAACTAATTTCACTAGAATTAAGTTTCAAGAGAACAAGAACCGAGTTTTGCTTATTGCTGATCACCACAGCCGTTCACAAGAGAGCTGCCCGATGAATGAATGAATGAATGAATGACAGACAGACAAGGCTTCCTCCCCGGAAGGGCCGGCCGGCCACGTGGTCTCTCGGGGCGCACCGTCAGGAAACCCAGGCCCCAGCGGCAGGGCGGCCGCGGACCCCAGCTCCCAGAAGCTCTCGGGGGTGAGCGGGGGCGCGCGCGGCCTCGGGGCTGCTCCGCCGGCTTCCGGCTTCCGGGTTCTCGGGCGCGCGCTGCGTCCCCGGAGAGGGCGGGCTTCGCGGCCGCCTCTTGGGGGCGGAGCCGTTAGCCGAGCGTGAGGAGCCCGCGGTAGGACGCGCAGGCGCCCGGCCGTATCCGTAGCGGGACCGCGTGGGGTGGGCTGGAGCCGGGCCCCCCAGCTGGGCCGGGGGGCAGCCGGCGGCTCGGTAGACCTGGAGGTTCAGTCCCGAGGCAGAGGCCCTGGGAGACGTCGGGCTGCGGCCTAAGGAGGCGGAAGCTGGGGGTGGACTTAGCCGCTGCCGCTGGATCCGGCACTAAAGCATCAGCCAGTGAGGTGTGTCCTCGCCCGGCCCCGCCAGGAGCCGGTGCTGAGCAGCCTTCCCAGCCGGCGCTCAGCCCCGCCGGTGCTGTGGCTGGGAAAGCCCACCGCCCTAGGCCTACCCTTGATGGCGCTTTGTGAAAGACCCGTGTCCACTCCGGAGGCCGATGGCCCTCTGGGCTTCATGACTTTTGGAGAATGATTGCGTTGGGTGGAGAGGTGATCGGTCCATAAAAGGCTGGGAGAGACACGATCCGTTAGCACCCAGCCCTCCTCCGAAGAGACGCTGCGGCTGACAGCTCTGGTCCTGCCTGCCTCCGTAGCGCAGCGGGTGAGTGGGGGCCTCTCCGCGTGGGGCTGTGGTCTGTAGGTCCGAGGGTGGCGTGGCTGGGAACACTGAGAACGGAGCGTCTTCGCGAGGAAGCTGCTCGGTCACCAGCTGTTTGATAAGTTCAGATTCCAAAGTTTCTGCACTTCGGCAATGAGACTTTTTCTATACACAGGACATTTTCTGCAAGGCTCCAGGACGCGCATAGTCACGTAGCCTCCTCTTCCTCCCGCCAGACTTCCAAAAGTTGGGCCGACTCCCTTTCCACGGAACTAGCGCCGTTCTCGGAGCCCCAGAGGCACCTGTTCATATAGTGCGGCTGGGAGGAGGTGGTGGATTTGGGCTTTTCCAGATTGGCCTGCTACTGGCAGCGCTGCAGGGATCCTCCTTATATGTTAAGAAGTATATTTTCTGCATTTGAAGGCACCGCCCTCTCCCCCAACTTTAACCTTTCTTGAAACCAGGATGCCTCTCACCAGGGAGGTCCAAAGGAAGTTGCCCGCTGCTGAGCACCCGCCTGGGTGATGCTGTGTCTGCCCCCTGTGCTCACCCCACAGTGCTGTGCCCGCTGAGATACTTGAACTGTAATTTCAAGCCTTTAGTTGTTTTTCTTTTAAATAACTTAAAAAGATAATTATATGATACAGCATTAAAATAAAAGGCTTGTTGTAATTTTTATTAAGGATATGTTGTATCCCCAGCGTTGTCTCAATCAGCGTTACAACCCCGTGAAGTACAACTATTATAAATGAGCAGAGTGCTGTAGAACTTCTGAGTGCAGGTGCCAGGACTCCAGCCAGGCTGTCTGATTTCAAAAGCTGCCCTTTTAACTCCTAGCCCTGTCCCCAGGCAGAAGATGCCTGCAGCTCACAAGGAGGGAAGTCGAGGCCCGGGCTGTCCGTGTTTCTACATCTCGGGGTGTTGGTGTATCTTTGACATATGTGTGTGGGACTGAGAGACAGTGACAGCCAAGAACACTGATTGTATTACTCCTGCATGGGGCCAAGTCTCTGTTTGGGCTTTTTTGTGGTTTATCGATGTATTTCTGCAGGTTCTGGAGTTGTTACATGACAGGCACTTCTGGGTCCCTCCTTTCTTGCCTTTTGCTCCTCTAGAAGAATATGCGCTCAAACCTACCCAGCCGGCTGCCTGCCAGGGAAACAGTGCTCTGTTTAGGAGAGGAATCCATTTTTCACAAGTGTGCGACTCACAGCAGCCTCCAGGAGCCACACAGACACAAGGAAGTCGTCAGGGCAGGAGACTGTGACCTGGGGATGACCACCCAGCTGTGACGCTTCTCCTCCAGGTTCGGCAGTGTCCTCTGCAGAGCGGGCAGGCCCGCCCAGGCGGGCATCAGCATGCCGCAGCAGCTCCTGATCTCCCTGCCCACCAAGGCCAGCGCCTGGGTGAAGTTGCAGCATCCAAAAAAGACCAAGGAGGGCACGCCCCTGTGGGAGGATGTGACTACGGTGTTTGAAGGAGAAGGTGAGGATGAGGGAAGAAGCTGGTCTCATCTGTGTGTGAAAAGATGGATATACACTTCATTGAGCTGGTCTCGTGGCATGGAAACTGGGGGAAGAAGGTCTTTGGGGTTCATGCTTGGGGCTTTTGGGAAAAGCATAGGTGTGAGAGAAAATACTGGGATCCCAGCCCAGGCTCCTTGTGACTTGTGCCGAATGCTGTTCCCATCTGTCCTCACACAGGACAGGAAGACAGATGCAGAATGTCCCCATCAGTGGCTGCTAAGAGTGGGGATGTGACTCACAAGGTGGAGTTTGGGAGGCTGTCAAAATTTTCTTCCCATTAAGTCCTTCAAGGGTTTTCCTGTACAAATTCCAGTTATTTTTATTCCAAGCCAGCGTTTTCTCAAGTATCAGCTTTTTCATGTCATCAGGAGAGAGACAGCAATGACAGGCCTTATTACCTTCATTTCACCTTGAACCCTGTGGGTTCCCAGGGAAACATGTCCAGGATCACACCTTATTTATTTATTTAAAACAATTTTTTTAATATTTACTTAGTTATTTGAAAGGCAGAGATAGAAGGAAAGAAAGAGAGAGAGAGATCACCCCTTATTTAGAGATGTGGTCAAGAGTACAGAGGTGGACAGAGGAATCCATGTGTGTCATGTGCTGTCTTAATTCCTACCTTTAACACTTAAGATTCAGCCAGTATTGTGTTATTTTTGTTTTTGAAGAGGATGGCGTGTTTCATTTTTATTTGAAAATTTTGTTTATTCTCATTTTATTTGAAAGGCAGAGGGAGAATGAGAGACGTAGAGACAGACATAGAGCGATCTTCCATCATCTGGTTCACTCCCCAGTGCCTACAACAGCCAGGGCTGGGTTAGGCCAAAGCCAGTAGCCTGGAACTCAATGTGGGTCTTCCACGTGGTTGGCAGGGACCTCACTACTTTAACCATCATTTGCAGCTTCCTAAGGTGCACGTAAGCAGAAAGCTGGGTCAGAAATGGAGGAGCCGGGATCTGAACTAGGCACCCTGATATGAGATGTAGTTGTCCAGAGTGGCATCTTAACCTCTGCCAAATGCCTAACCCTTGGCTAAACATCCTGACAGATGAAAATAATAATTCCCTGATTACTAACTGATGAAGATAGACACAGATTAAAATAGTGGAAGGACAGCCTTAGCAAAGTTCTTGGGGAATGTACAGGAGTGGGAACTTCTTCTGACTGTCTGTATCTAAACAATTTTCACAAGCCAGATGTTGTTGAATTGGGCCTAGAATGTGTTAGTTTTTTTCTAGGTTTTGGGAAAGGATACAAAAATGGATACCTTGCAGAATGATTTAGAGAATGGGAAGTATTTAGTCCAACAGGGTGAAGAGTGTGATGGGTGGGTATGTCGCATGGATAAAGGATGGTAGTTTAGAGGTAAGCAGTGTTAAAAAAATATGCTTAGGGCAGGTCATAGAGTGCCTTTGAATCCCATGGTAAAATGTTTGGATTTTTCTTTCTTGTCCATGCTTTGAACAAAGGGGTGGCCTGATGGGCCAGTGGTTTGGGAGCAGCTTCGACCGCTGGGAAATATTAAGTGCCAAGAGTCCGTGCTGCAGGTCCTCCTCATCAGGAGGCTTTGGGCCACTCTTGGGTCCTCAGTGGCCCTCTCTGTGTGAGTGTGGTAGAGGAAGAGCCGCGCTCCCTGGATCTGCATTCTGTCTGGGGGACATGGGGAGAGGCAGACCTCATGGCTCTTTCCCCTCGCCAGCTCCGCTGTCTCAGGACACTGAAGAGGCCCAGGAAGAATGCTTAGAGGCTGAAGTGACCCCTGGGTTCCTGGCAGCAGAATCACAGGTGGGTTGGAGTTTTCTCTCTTTCTTTCTTTTTTTTTTTTTGTTGTTTTTAACATTACTTCTCAGAATTTAAGATTATAACCTGTCTTTTGTGTGGGAGAGGAGTTTGAGACTAACAAATTTGACCTAGGGCACTTAATTCAAGTTATTGTAGTAGAGAAAATTGGGTTTCCATGGTGGCAATTTCCTACTTGTAGTGGCTTCTCTCCTTGTAACTTGTTTCTCACCAACATCTAGATCTAATACTGAGATAATTTCTGTAGAGAAAGCAAAATCAGTGATAAAATTCTAATCCGCCCCAAAACCAGTAGGTGCCACTTAGGATCTAAGACAAAGGTCAGTAAAATACTCAGAATGCAAATGGGTGAGAACATTCGGATGCTCTTAGAGACGCACAGGTAGCCTGTGATCTTTGACAGGTGACCCTATCACAGCTGGGCAGCAGAGGTCAAGTCGTAGCCACAGAAGTGAGAGGAGAAGTGGTCAGTTGGCACAGAGACACATTAGACCGGCTGGGCAGAGAAGGCAGGAGCCCTGTCCGAGGCAGTTATAATAGGGTGGCAGAAGTAGGGGCGTCTTACCCGGACTGCTGGAGACACAGATGACATAGAGGGGACATTACAGAATAAACGTAAAAGAAAGAATTTTAAAGATAATGTTACTGGAGGACAGAAGAATTTTAAGTGAAAAGAACTTGGGTTCTGGGGGAAGGTAATAACAGGATTTGATTTTCTCTCATCTTGCTCAAGTGACCTGGGGCAGGTTTTTTTTTGTTTTTTTTGTTTTTTTTTTTTAAGCTATTTGCAATCTCAGTTTCCTTAATTGAGAAGTTCAGGGGCTGATATCTGACTTGTAGAATTAAAATACATTCCAGATTAATTTACAGTAATATGGGAGAAGTAATGCTACTAGTCTTATTATTTGAAGATTATCTTGTCTCTACATCCCCCATATCTGGAACCTCTCACTTCCCAACACTTATCAAAAACTGATGGGATTTTTAAAAAATATTTATTTAAAAGACAGAGTGATAGAGGAGAGACAGATACACAGAGTGAGAGAGAAAGAGAGATTTTTTCATCTACTGGTTTATTCCCTAAATGACCACAGTGGTTGGAGCTGGGCAAGGCTGAAACCAGGAGCCTGGAACTCCATGTGGGTCTTCCACGTGGGTAGCAGGGACCCATGTACTTGGGCCATCTTTTCTGCTTTTCCAGGCACTTTAGCAGGGTGCTAATATCCTTGAATTTTTGTCTATTGGCATATCAGTTACTGAGAGAGGAGTGTTAACATCTCTGATTATTGAGGTTTTTGCTTATTTCTTGCTTTAGTTCTGTCGATTCTGCTTTTCTTATTTTAAACTTTTGCCATCAGATGCATAATCACTTAGGATTGTTGTCTTTTTGATGAGGTGCTGCTCTTATCATTAGGGAATGTCCCTCTTTTTGCCTAGTAATATTCCTTTTCCTGAAGTCCCCTTTGTCTGATTCAGTATATCTCTTTTAATTCTTTTAATTATTATTTACATGGTGTGGCTTTCTTCATCTAAAGTGTGACCTTGTTAAATGTTAACTGATGGGGCCAGCGGTATGGCATAGCCGTAAAGCTGTTCCCTGTAGTACTGGCATCCCACATGGGCATCAGTTCAAGCCCCAGCTGCTCCACTTCCAATCCAGCTCTCTGCTGTGGCCTGGGAAAGTAGTGGAGGATGGCCTGAGTCCTTGGGCCCCTGCCCTGTGTGGGAGGCCCGGAGGAGGCTCCTGGCTTTGGATCAACACAGCTCTGGCTATTGCAGCCATCTGGGGAGTGAACCAGTGGATGGAAGACATCTTTCTGCCTCTCTGTAACTCTGCCTTTCAAGTAAATAAATAAATCTTAAAAAAAAAAAAAAAAAAAAGTCTTGCTTGCTTAGTCCATTTATAGTGAAAGGGATCATTGATGTAATGCTGTGTAAGTATGTGTTCCCCTTTGTTTGCTATTTGTCCTATTTGCTCTTTGTTTGTCCTCTTCTTTCTTTCTTTCCATTGAACCATTTTTTGGAATTCTATTTTCTGTCCTCTAATTATTTTTTTTAAAGATTTATTTATTTTACTTGAAAGTCAGAGTTACACAGAGAGAGGAGAGGCAGAGAGAGAGAGGTCTTCCATCCGATGGTTCACTCCCCAATTGGCCGCAACGGCCAGAGCTGTGCTGATCTGAAGTCAGGATACTGGAGCTTCTTCCAGGTCTCCCACATGGGTGCAAGGGCCCAAGGACTTGGTCCATCTTCCACTGCTTTCCCAGGCCATAGCAGAGAGCTAGATGGGGAGTGGAGCAGCCCGGTCTTGAACCAGCGCCCATATAGGATGCCGGTGCTTCAGGCCAGGGCATTAACCCTGCTACACCACAGTGCTGGCCCCCTCTAATGACTTTTAAACCATACTTCCCTGATGTGTTTTCAGTGTTGCTCTAGCAATCACAAAATGTATTTTTTTTTTTAATTTGAGAGACAGACAGTTCTCCATCTGCTGGTGCACTCCCCAAATGTCTGCAATAGCCAGGAAGTCAAAGTTGG
Source organism: Oryctolagus cuniculus (assembly GCF_964237555.1). NCBI lineage: Eukaryota > Metazoa > Chordata > Mammalia > Lagomorpha > Leporidae > Oryctolagus > Oryctolagus cuniculus. The sequence goes on along the minus strand of NC_091438.1, from coordinate 132,431,585 downwards.
GAGCTGGAAACTCAATCCAGGTCTCCCTTGTGGGTGACAGGAACCCAGTTATTGTGTCATCGATTCATGCCAAGTTTTGTTTGTTGTTTTGTTCCTCTTTTCCTACCTTCTTTTGTCTCCTTTTATGATGTCTTTTATCTTCATTTTGACTATGATAAGTATGGTTTTCTTTGAGTTTATCCATTTTGGGATTTGCTGAGCTTTTTGGATCTATGATTCATTTTATTTTTCTATCAGTTTAGAAAAGTTTTAGCCATTATTTCTTCAAATTTTTTTCTGCTCATTCTTTTCTCCTTTTTTTAAAGATTTATTTATTTATTTGAAAGTTGGAGTTACAGAGAGAGGGAGAGACAGAGATTTTCCATCCATTGGTTCATTCCCCAGTTGGCCGCAACAGCTAGCATTGGGCTAAGCCAAAACCGGGAACCAGGAGCTTCATCTGGGTCTCCCACATGAGTGGTAGGGACCAAAATACTTAGGCCATCTTCTGTTGCTTTCCCCAGGTCATTAGCAGGTAGCTGGATTGGAAATGGAGCAGCCGGAACGTGAACTGGTGCCCATGTGCGATGTTGGTGTTGCAGGTGGCAGCTCACTATGCCACAGTACTTGCTCCTTTCTTCTGAGATAGTATTATTCTCATATATTAGGTACCTTTGATATTCTCCCACAGCCTCGTTTCTCTGCTGCTCCAGTTTGAGTAATATTTGTTGGTCTAGCTTAAGTTTTACTAATCTTGTCTTCATCAGGATCTAATCTGCTTTAATCCCATCCAATGAATTTTGCAGAATTTTCACTTAGTTATTTTTTTAGCATTTCTATACCTCTCCTCAGTGACCCCCATCTTTTGCACATTTGATCCATATTGTATTGTAAATCCTTTAATGTGTATTTTAATAGTTACTTTAGGCCAGCGCCGTGGCTCACTTGGCTAATCCTCTGCCTGTGGTGCCAGCACACTGGGTTCTAGTCCCGGTTGGGGCGCCGGGTACTAGTCCCGGTTTCTCCTCTTCCAGTCCAGCTCTCTGCTATGGCCTGGGAGGGCAACGAGGATGACCCAAGTGCTTGGGCCCTGCACCTGCATGGGAGACCGGGAGGAAGCACCTGGCTCCTGGCTTCGGATCAGCGCAGTGCTGGCCGTGGTGGCCATTAGGGGAGTGAACCAACGGAAGGAAGATCTTTCTCTCTGTCTCTCTCTAACTGTCTATAACTCTCTCTCTCTCTGTCTCTCTCACTGTCTAACTCTGCCTGTCAAAAAATAAATAATAAAAAATAAATAGTTACTTTAGATTTCTTATCTGCTAATTCCAATGACTTGGTCACCTTCAGTTCTGCTTGTATTGGTTTTCTTTTCTTGGTTATAGGCTACACTTTTCTCCTTTTTCATTGTCTAGTTCATATATCATATATAAAAAACAGTGGAGAATGAAGTATAGATATACACATACTTGTATGTATATATGGTTTTGTTTTGTTTTGTTCTATTTCCAAGAGACCCTAAGCCCTTTCCTCTGTCTGGTGGTTAAAGTGAGACTGAGGGACTAATTGCTCATGTTCTTCCTGGAGCTGTGGCTGAGCTCTGCCTGCGATGCAGCGTCAGTTTGATTGCATTTACTTCTAACTAGCCTGGTTACAAGTGCCCTGCCCCACCACTGCCAAGTCTTGCTCTTTTCTCTTTTCAGTATTTGATCGAGGAAGGGGTTAGACTACAGTTTTAGGTGATTAAACTTTTTTCTGAGCTCTAGAATTCATGCTCAAAAAGAATGTGACGAAAGCTGTTCTTTGTGATGATAGCTACTGGGGGGAGAAAGCACTTCTGGCAAACCCTGCCCTCATTCCTCCTCTCTGATCTCATCTTCTTTGCCCTTCCCTAACTGACCTGCAACCATACTGTCCACCTGCCTGCTCCTCAGAGGAGCCCAGGACACCTTCAGAGTAGGTCCTTGGCACCTGCATGGAATGCTCCTTCCTGATTGCCACAGGACTCTCACGTTCACCGACTTCATGTCTCCAGTCACATGTCACGCTTTGAGGGAGGCCTTCGACAACCACCTACGTAAAAAATCATCCCTACCCTCACTGTGGATCTCCCTGCTCCCCTATCCTGCTTAGTTTTTTCCTGAGGCATGTATGACTGTCTTATAGATTTAATTATCCATAATGAAGATCAGAGAAGGAAGGTCCTGGTGAAGCTAGTTCAGAGTCTTAGAGCTGAGGATACTGTCAGAAGTCCTTTGACTTGATGGAGGTAGTCTCTGACTGAAAAGCAGTGTGTTTGATATTCTAGGAACCACTGAGCTTCAAGGATGTATCTGTTGACTTCTCCCAGGAAGAGTGGGGGCAGCTGGCCCCTGTTCACCAGAACCTGTATCGAGAGGTGATGCTGGAGAACTACAGGAACCTGGTGTCCGTGGGTAAGGATGGGCTGTCTATCCAAGAAATCTACCCACTGCTGGGGAGGCACCTATTCTACATTACTCGTGTTGCGATTCCTGGGAGCCTGGCCTTGGGTTCTATATTAGAGACATCTTATTCCCTTGAAAATCAAGCCAGGGCACATCTGATTCTCCTTCCTTGGGCAACAACTTTACTCCGCTTTCTGAGACCCTGAATAACTGGAAGGCTGGAGCTAAGTTCGGGGGATGGTTCTTAAACATAAGCATGAACATTCCTGCTGTTTCCTTACTCATAAGCAGGATATCAGCTTTCCAAACCAAGCGTGATTTCCCAGTTGGAGAAAGGAGAAGAGCCATGGATGGCAGAGAGAGAAGACCTAGGAGATCCCAGTTCAGGTGAGACCAAGGCAGGTGGTGCCTTTTACTGTGAGGGCGGAGTGCTCAGGCCTTCCCAGCCTGGGGAGAAGGCTCAGGCTGCTGGATGGGACCTGCCTTCATCCTGATATCACCCTTTCCAGTTACCCCTTTTCTTCACTGAGCCCCTGCAGATGTCTCTGTGCGGTCAGAGGGAAAAGATATCTTGTCCTCTTTAAGTTTAAACTTGATTTTCTCCAGTGGAGAAAGTCTCTATGTCTAAAGCTCCATTCTCTAAGCAATCAGTGTATATGGTCTCTCCACACAAAACAGATCTCTTTTCATGACATTGTGCTAATCTTTAATTTTCTCTCACTCTATTTCCACTTTTTGACAATGTTCATTTACAATCTCAGCTTCAGTTCTCATTGTGTTTTTAACTCGTGTATCCTAATTTCTTGTAATAGCCATTTCATGAAAACTCCTGCAATAGAAATTACCACAGGATTCCTTCTCACCGAATCTAGTGGTCTTTAGCAATCTTCTTGAACTTTTATTAAGAAGTTCAGAACATCTTACCAAATTTCTATGCTTCCACCTATGTTAAGAAAGGAGACAAGGCTGGCATTGTGTACCACCAATGTTCCATTTCAGAGTGCCAGTTCAAGTCGCTGGCTTAGCTTTCAATCCACCTCCATGCTAATGTGCCAGGGAAAGCAGCAGAAGATGGCCCCAAGGACTTGGGCCTCTGCTATGATGTGGGAGACCAGGATGGAGTTCCTAGCTCTTGGCTTCTACCTGACCAGCCTTGGCTGTTGCAGGCATTTGGGGAGTAAATCAGAGGATAGAATATGTCTGTCTGTCTCCCTCTCTCTGTCGTTCTGCCTTTTAAATAAATAAATAACCCTTTAAAAATTATTTTGGGGGCCAGTGCTGTGGTGTAGCAGGTAAAGCCACCGCCTGCAGTGCCTGCCGGCATCCCACGTGGGCACTGGTTCAAGTCTTGGCTGCTCCACTTCCGATCCAGCTCTCTGCTGTGGCCTGGGAAAGCAGTGGAAGATGGCCCAAGTCCTTGGGCCCCTGAACCCCTGTGGGAGATCCGGAAGAAGCTCCTGGCTCCTGGCTTTGAATCAGTGCAGCTCTGGCCATTGTGGCTCTTTAGAGAGTGAACCATTGGATGGAAGACCTCTCTCTCTCTTTCTCTGCCTGCCTCTCTGTAACTCTGCCCTTCAAATAAATAAACAAAAAATTTTTAAGAAGTAATCAGAACTGAAGCCCTGCTATTCCCCTTCTACTTTTCAAAATAACCAGTCTTTTGAGTTTAGAGTTCTCATTCCCATATCTTCATACTTTTAACACATATATCTCCCTAAGCAATATATGCATTATTTTATGTGTCCTTTTTTTTAAAAAAAATTTTATTTATTTTATTTGAAAGGCAGTTACAGAAAGGCAGAGAGAGAGAGAGAGATTTTCCATCTGTTGGTTCACTCCCCAAATGGCTGCAATGGCCGGAGCTGATCTGAAGCCAGGAGCCTAGAACTTCTTCCCAGTCTCCCATGTGGGTGCAGGGGCACAAGGGCCTCGGCCATCTTCCAGTGCTTTCCCAGGCACATTAGCAGGGCACTGGATTGGAAATGGAGCAGCCAGGACTTGAACTAGTATGGGATGCTGGTACTGCAGTTGGTGGCTTTACCCACTGTGCCACAGTCGGCTCCAATTATGTGTCCTGTTTTTAAATAAATAGTATGTATGCTTCCTTTACTTGCTTTTTTCATTCACCAGTGTTGAGATTCCTGCATACTGTTTCAGTTCATTCAATTCCTCTGAATTAATAAACCACAGTTTACTATTAATAGACATTTACACTGTTTCCAAATTTGGAGGTTATAAAGATGCTGCAGTGAACCTTCATGTACATGTCTCCTTGTACACATATGCAGGTGTTTTACCAAGATGGTTGGTAGATGCGAAGTGTTGGTCATGGACTATGTGCATCTTCATTTTGCTAGTTATTACCAAGTTGCACTTCAAAGCATTTGTACCAATCTGCACTCCCATTAGCAGATTTTATTTATTTAAAAATCAGAGAAACAGAGAGAGAGAGAAAGAGAAAGAACTCTGCCATCTGCTGATGGCATTCACTCGCTCAAATGCCTGCAACAGCTAGGACTGAACCAAGCTAAAGTCAGGGGCCTATAACTCAGTCTGACTCCCCCGCATGGATGGTAAGGACCCAAGTACATGAGCCATCACCTGCTGCCTCCCAGCGTGCTCATTAACTGGGAACTGGAATGGAAAGCAGAGCTAAGACTTGGTCCAGGCACTCTGCCATGGAGTGCAGGCTTCTCCACTGTGCCAAACACATACCCCCTGTAGCTGACTTGGAGAGCTTCCAGAACTCAGTATCTTTGTCAATACTTGACACTGAGGAACTTACTAAATTTTTGCAAATACAGAGGTGAATATGGTATGTTGTTTCTTTCATTATCCTAATTAATAGTGAGGGAAAGCATATTTTTTTCAAGGGAAAGGGTTTATTGGGGGAAACCCAATAGACTGGAAGGAAAGGACGAAGAAGGAAAAGAGGGAGAAGTAGAATGTAAGAGAGAGATCCAGAGCCAGAGAGAGGTCAGGAGATGGAGAGAAAAAGACAGCATATTTCTTTTATACACACACACACACACACACACACACACACATGTTTTAAAGATCTATTCATTTTACTTGAAAGTCACAGTTACACAGAGAGAGGAGAAGTAGAGAGAGAGAGAGAGAGGGAGAGAGAGAGGGCTATCCATCCACTGGTTCACTCCCCAGATGGCCGCAACGGCCAGAGCTGCGCAGATCTGAAGCCAGGAGCTTCCTCCGGATCTCCTACGTGGGTGCAGGGGCCCAAGAACTTGGGCCATCCTCTACTGCTTTCCCAGGCTACAACAGAGAGCCGGGTTGGAAGTGGAGCAGCCAGGCCTTGAACTGGCGCCCATATGGGATGCCAGCACCGTAAGCAGCGGCCTTACCCGCTACTCCAGAGCGCCGGCCCCGACAGCATATGTCTTACGTTTATTGATCATCCTTCCAGAATTATTCTTCTGTAAATTACCTCTTTATATCCTTTGCCAATTTTTCTGTTAGTTACCTTTTTTCTTACTGATTTACAGGAAAAAAATACTATGTATATATTTTGGATACCAATCCTTGATAACTCTGTTTTGCAAATGTTTTTTTCTCAATCAATGGCCCTTCTTTCTCTTTCTAAAAAGAGTCTTTTGATGAGTTTTAAAATTTTATATTATTGAATTTGCTAGTTTTTAAAAGTTGTTTGTGCTTTTTGAAAAAAAAAAAAAAAACTTTCTGCCCCATTATTCTCCATTGTGTATGTGTGTGTGTATTCATATCTCTTTAAAGTTTTGCTTTTCATACTTAGGTTTACTTTATCTGGGACTTATTTTATATATAGTATAATGTGGAGCTCTGGTTTAACTTTTCCATGGGAATAGTCAGGTTAGGGACCACTTGTTCAGTCATTGATGCTGCTCTGTCACCTGTCAAGTTTCTTTGTGTGCTTATGTCTGTTTCTGTGCTCTTTTGTTTTATTTTATTTTTTATCCCTGCTTTGATGTCAGGCTCAGTTCACAGCGAGGTGATTTATCCACTTTGTCTTCCATAATTGTGCTGGATGTTTTAAATTTAACAGTTTCAAATGTTCTTCAGCCCCTTACTTTACCATATGAATTATTTAATCAGTGCATCAAATTATGCACATATGTAAATGGTCTCCTGACATTTTGATTGGAATAGAATCAAATTAATAGAACAATTTTAGGGAAAATTAACATTGTTATAATATTGAGTCCTAGGATCCATTTATATGATTTATTTCTCCATTTATTGATGTTTCTTGATTTTTTTTCAATAGTTTTAGGATCTTCTCCATAAAAGCTTTATATATATTGTACATGTTTTGTCAGATTCATCCTAAAAACCTGCATTTTGTTGCTGTCATAGATGATAAATTTTTTAAATTCTGCTTTCTGCTTATTACTTGTAATAATAACTGATTTTGAATATTGATCTTGTAGGCAATCACCTTGTTTCACTCTGTTATTAATACCGATAATAATTCTTACATTCTCCTGGGTTTCTCCTTCTTCAGCTCATAATAATGAAAATAGAAATAAAAACTTCTTTGAATGTGTTTTTGGCTGCCTATGAATAAACTCTCAAAGAGGTTTCATAGATGGCCCAGTCCCTTTAAATAACAATAGTCTTTTAGCAAAATGTTTATTTAATTTAGTGCAGTAATGAAAACTCCTAAGCTCATTCAAAGTTAAGTGTTTTCTTCTCCATGTCTCCTGGTAGGGGCCTGCTTCAGGCTTGGATATTGAATTGGGGATTAGTACATAGATGTATGCTTTTCTCTTTTCCTGTCACTTTCTTGTCTTATTTTTTTGAAAGATTTATTTATTTGAGAGGTAAAGTAAGAGAGAGAGAGAGAGAGATATCTTCCATCCACTGGTTCATTCCCCAAATGGCACATTGTAATGTTCTTAGTTTAAATGCTATTTCTAGTGTTTCCTGTTGCTGCAGGAGTAGGGAAAGGGATAATTTTATCTTTCTGAGATTGTTTTCTGAAAGTATTTGTCAATTTAAAAGACTTACATTCCTAAGACATAGAACTGAAATTTCATTACTTAGTAGTATTAGAACAGGACTAAAATATTCAAGTTTCACTATAAATGCATTTTAAAATGATACTTTTAACATGTTCACTGTTTCTTAATTTCGTTTCCCATATCCTCTCCAGTCTATACAACTATATTAAAAATAGCTAAAAATCTCATGTACTCTATGTATTGTTTTCTAAATATCTATTCTATATCTGCTCCAGTAATTGATTTTTGAAAACATAATAAATATGAGTTACTTGCATTTTTTCTGTTTCTTTCAGACTTGAGGAGTAAGACAGAAACCGATGAGTCAACTGCCAAGAATGACATTTCACAGGAGCAGTTATATCATGGCATTATGATGGAAAGGTTCATGAGAGATGACATCATTTATTCCACATTGAGAAATGTCTCCCAGTATGATGATGCGTTAGAAAGGCATCAGGAAACCCATGGAAGAGATGTGAAACAAGCCATTTTGACCAACAGGAAGAAAGGCCGAGAAACTAACAAATTGGGGGAAAATATCATTGTGAATTCAAATGTTATTATAGAACAGAAGCACCATGAATATGATACATCTCGAAAGAGGAACAAATACAAATTGGATTTGATTAACCATCCAACAAATTACATAAGAACAAAAACTTACGAATGTACTATATGTGAAAAAGTGTTCAAACAACCCATTCACCTTACTGAACACATGAGAATTCATACTGGAGAGAAACCTTTCAGATGTAAAGAATGTGGGAGGGCCTTTAGCCAAAGTGCGTCTCTTAGTACACACCAGAGGATCCATACTGGTGAGAAGCCTTTTGAATGTGAGGAATGTGGCAAAGCGTTCAGACACCGCTCATCACTTAATCAGCATCACAGAACTCACACGGGGGAGAAACCCTATGTATGTGACAAATGTCAGAAAGCCTTCAGCCAGAACATTAGCTTGATCCAACATTTGAGGACTCATTCTGGAGAGAAGCCTTTTACTTGCAATGAATGTGGAAAAACCTTTCGACAGATTAGACACCTCAGTGAGCACGTAAGAATTCATACCGGGGAGAAGCCCTACGCGTGCACTGCGTGCTGTAAAACCTTCAGTCACAGAGCATACCTAACGCATCACCAGAGGATCCACACTGGAGAGAGGCCCTACAAATGCAAGGAATGTGGGAAAGCCTTTAGGCAGAGGATTCACCTCAGCAACCATAAGACTGTCCACACAGGAGTGAAAGCCTATGAATGCAATCGCTGTGGGAAAGCCTATAGGCATGACTCATCCTTTAAGAAACATCAGCGACATCACACTGGGGAAAAGCCTTATGAATGTAATGAATGTGGAAAAGCCTTCAGCTATAATTCATCACTTAGTCGACACCATGAAATACACAGGAGGAATGCCTTCCAAAATAATGTATAAAAACAGGCATTTGACATAAGACCTAAGCCAAGTGTAAGTCAGTGTCTATGCTTTAAAATTTCAGGACTCAGTTAAATTTGAGGAATTGTTAGAAAGATGCTAACTTTTAAATTGTGTTCATTGTGTAAATAGAGATTACTACCATCTACTAACACCTCCATACAAAGTACTTAATAAAATATGGTCCTTCAAATCAAATAAATTCATTATGAAAAATCCACAACATTTTTTTTCTGATTTCATAGTGGATTAATGCATTTTTCTTCATGGGCATTCTAATTCTCTGATTTTCATACAGACCAGCATTTAGGAACTAAATGAAATATCACCACACCTATTTTTTAATTAAATTTTTTAATGGGGAAAGTTTCCACCTGGCATAAAGTTCCGGAGACAAACATAGTTGGATATAGTGAAAAGCCTCCTTCCTCCATTTCCCACCACATTCTACCTACAGGCAACCATATTTTATAACTATTTTTTGTGTGTATCCTTCTAGAGTTTTCTATGTATAGGCAAAAGAATACAAATACAAATATACAAGTTTTTTTTTTTTTTTTTTTGCAAGATTTGTTTATTTTTCTGAAAGCCAGAGTTAGATCTTCCATCTTCACCCCCCAGATGGCCACAGCATCCGGGCACCAGCTGAAGCGAGGAGCATAGAACTCCATCTGGGTCTCCTGGCAGTGGCCCAAGATCCTGTGCCACCATCTGCTGCTTTCCCAGGTACATTAGCAGGGAGCTAGATTGGAAGTGAAGCAGTTGGGACTTGAACCTGTGCCCATATGAGATACCCACATCCAAGGTGATGGCTTAATCTGTTGTATCACAACACCAGCCCCATAAGTTTTCTTTAAAGAAAAAACAGGAACTTCTTATACAAACATCTGCATGTTACTTTCATTTATTATATCATGAGGGTCATTCTACCTTTTTGTGGATGTGTAGTATTCCTAGGTGTGAATGTTTAGCCAGTTCACCACGAATGGACTTGGGTTGTTTCCAATCTGTTGCAGTGAACAGTTTTACATATTTTCATTTCTCACATAGGTGTGTGTGTGTGTGTGTGTGTGTGTGTGTGTGTGTATATATATATATATGGAACTGGAATTTCTGTATTAGATGATATATGCATTTGTATGATAGATACTGGTAAACTGACCTTCATGGAGGCTGGACTAGTTTTTCCACAGCTAGATCTGGAACTGCTGGAGCCATAGCTGGTACTGAAGCAACTCCCAGACCAACAGCCCTATCAGTCCTCAAAGAAACCTCAGCTTATCTCAGTATCTCAACAACATGGCCTAGGAACAGTTGAGTGTATCCCATAGAAACAGCGTAGCATTTGTTATCCCTGGAGCTAAGAAAGAATCTGTACTTTCTTAAATAGTCAGGGGGTCATCGCTGTGGCATAGCAGGTAAGGCTGCCACCTGCAGTGCCAGTATCCCATATGGGTGCTAGTTCAAGTCCCGGCTGCTCCACTTCCAATTCCACTCTCTGCTATAGTCTGGGAAAGCAGTAGAGGGTGGCCCAAGTCCTTGGGCCCATGCACTCATGTAGGAGACCCCAAAGAAACTCCTGGCTCCTGGCTTCAAATCGGCACAGTTCCGGCAGTTATGGCCATTTGGAGAGTGAACCAGTGGATGGAAGACCTCTCTCTCTCTGCCCCTGCCTCTCTGTAACTCTGCCTTTCAAACAAATAAATAAAAATCTTAAAAAAAAAAAATAGTAGGCCCACTAGATCTCAGTTGGGGAAGGAGATATTTTCTCACCAACTGCTCTAGTCCCAGACTTCTGAGGCTGCAGCTGCCTGATGAAAGTCCCTTTAAAGAGAAGAGTGTCTCTCTAAATTGCATTTAGCAAATATAATCTTGGCCACAAGCTCTTTGATCAGAGTGAAGGAGACCTGACAATTGAGGTAGAGTACACAGAATGGCAGGATCTACCATGGATGACCACCTGTGAATGTATTAACAAATTACAGTTAACACATGTAAGGAGACACAAAGGAGGATCCACATGACTTTCTAAGTGTTAATGAGCATTAATTGATTAACATTGCTTATTGTGAAATCCGACTCCCAGGCCATTTCCATAATGATTTTGTACAAGTTTCTTTTTCACTCTCATTAACTTTTATTAAATATGTTCATAGATTCCCCCTCGCCTTCGTACCCATAGCTGCTACTCCAGTCAGTCCAAAGCCTGGTACTTAAAGTCCTCCATTATGTCTAGTCTTCCTTCTGTACTTTTGTGCTTTTTTCCATCCCATAAGAGCTCTGACTAAATGTATACATAGTTATGAATCATTAGGTTGCAAATAGCAGAAATTATGAGGGCTATTGATGTCTTAGAGGAGGCTCCTATCAGGGCTACTGAGGTATCTCATGGAATTCAGGGTTGTGCTACATAACATTAGAGGGGACCGGACCCAACCACTTTGAAAAATCCAGATGGTTTTCTCTTTCCGTCTGTCCTTTCTGCATCTGTGTCTTCATTCTGGCTTTGTTTTGTTTTGTTTTTAAATCGCCTCATTGTAAATCAGTTACTGTCAACTCCAGATTTTATGTATGTTCAGTTTCCATCGCACAGTTTCAGAAAGCTATTTCTCTTTCGCTTCCAGTCTCAAATTCCTGTGGGAAGATTTTAACTGGCCCACCTGGGTCAGATGCCCACCCTAAGTAAATCAACAAAGCAGAGAGCTTAGCTTCCATGGAACCATGGGGATGGAGTGATGGCTGGAAGGGCAGGAAAGCAGTTCCTAGAAGGGCTTACTATTCACCGTTTCAAATCCTATCCATTTCTCAATATCAGCTCATGGAATTAGGGTTTTAAAACTGGAAAGTGGAAATTCACTCAAGAAAAACCCCTCACTTAGGTGAGATAAGCAACAGAGCACCTCTTTACACATAGATGTGAACCATGGACATATTTTAAGCATTTTTTTCTGTTTATTATCCTAACTTTCTAAGTACTTGCCCTTCATGAGCTGAACACAACCACTCTGCCTTTCTTATAAGGTTTACTTCTTTGATCTACTGCCCCAGGGTACCTTTGTTATGCTTCAGAGCCTACCCATTGGCTTGACCTTTTACCATATCTGTTTATTCATTCTGTTCACTTCAAAGGCACCTCTCCTGCTGATCACATAAATGTCCTTCCCCAGGCTGCGTTATTGGGCATATTCTGTTCTGTAGCTCCATGTTATGTTTGGTTGATCTTATTGACATTCAACATTTCTTTTAAGTTTTTTTTTTTTTTTTTTAAGATTTATTTATTTGAAAGGCAGAGTTACAGAGAGGCAGAAGCGGGGTCGGGGAGAGGGAGTCTTCTATTCACTGGGTCACTCCCCCAAATGGCAGCAACGGCCAGAGCTGGCCAGATCTGAAGCCAGGACCCAGGAGTTTCTTCCAGGTCTCCTATGGGAGTGCAGGGGCCAAGGACTTGGGCCATCTTCCACTGCTTTCCCAGGCCATAGCAGAGAGCTGGATCAGAAGTGGACAAGCCAGGACTTGAACTGGTGCCCATATGGGATGCTGGCACTGCACGTGGTGGCTTTACCCACTATGCCATAGCGCTGTCCCCCAACACTTCTTAAACCTACATTTTTTTAAAGATCTATTTTATTTATTTGAAGGACAGAGTTACGAAGAGGTAGAGACAGAGAGAGAGGTCTTCCATCCGGTGGTTCACTCCCCAGATGGCCACAATGGCCAGGCTTGCACCAATCCGAAGCCAGGAGTCAGGAGCCAGAAGTTTCTTCCGGGTCTCCTTTGTGGGTGCAGGGGCCCAAGCACTTAGGCCATCTTCTACTGCTTTCCCAGGCCATAGCAGAGAGCTGGATGGGAAGAGGAGCAGCCGGGACTAGAACTGGTGCCCATATGGGATGCTGGCCCCACAGGTGGAGGATTAACCTACTGCGCCACAGCGCCAGCCCCTAAATCTATATTTTAATACTAGAAATCTCTCCTGAGCTGTTGAATATATTTGATATCCCTCTGGATAACACCACATGGATATCTTGTAGTCACCTCAGGGTCAACATGTCCAGAACTCATAATTTTTTCATTAAAATGTGTATTCCTTAACCCAGAAAGTGGAATTACCATATATATATCCAATTGTCCAGTCAACTTCTTTCATTCTTTACCTTCCTAATCATTCACTGATTCCCGTATATTCTGTGAGGATCTTGGGCTCTCTCCCCTCTGTCCTCATTTACATGCCTTACTCAGGTTCTTAGCACTTCCTAAATGCTTAAGTAGAGGCCTCGTTTTGTTTTGTTTGGTTTCATTTTTCTAAATCTAAGCTATTTTCTATATCTAAGCTATTTTCTTTATCCTCCCATGGGTGCTACAGTAATCATTCTAACACATATGTAACCAAATTATTGTGATGCCAGTGCTGTGGCGCTGACATCCCGTATGAGTGCTGGTTCAAGTCCCAGCTGCTCCACTTCCAATCCAGCTCCCTGTAAAGTGCCTGGGAAAGCCATGGAAGATGGCCCAAGTGTTTTGGCCCCTATATCCACGCAGGAGACCTGAAGGAAGCTCCTGGCTCTTGGCTTCAGATCAGCTCGGTTCCAGCCATTATGGACTTTTGGGGAGTAGACCAGCAGATGGAAAACCTCTCTGTCCCTCTCTCTCTAACTCTGCCTCTCAAATAAATGAAATAAATCTTTTTTAAAAATTATTTTATTGCTTAAAATCCTGGTACAGTTTCTCATGAAGATAAAGGTCAAGTTTGTTAACATATAACACTTGGTATAGAATATTGCCCATTGTTGGTAAACTGCTCCCTAATTTTGGCTCAAGCTTACTTTGTTTCAGCCATAGACACCTCACGATCCCCTAAATATCCCATGCTGTTTCACGGTTTCTTACCTCAGCTGTGCAGTTTCCTCTTCCTTCTTCCCAGCTTCCGTAGTTAGCACCTCCTCATCCTCCCAGATTTAGTTTGTATCATATCATCAGGGAATGACACGTGATACACTTTACAAATGGACCCGTGACTTCTTGGCTGGATTTATTAAATAAACTAGAAATAAGGTTTATTCTATGGGATTTAAATTAAAATTACTCTGAAATCCATGTGGAAGAACTAAGGCTCAACATGAAGCAGTAGCCAGTGGAATAACACCACTCAGTTCGCTTCACAATGCTGCTTGCTTTGCTTCCCTCCTTTGTAATACTTGTTACCATGGTGTACTCGTTTTCTGTTGCTATAATAAAGTACTGGGTACTTTTCAAAGAAAATGTATTTAAACTTACTATTTTGGAGTCTGAAAATCTATGACCAAGCAAGCCCCGCACCCCGCCCCCCCCCTTAGTTCAGTCCCCTCTGTTTTGCATCTGGTGATGTTCTAATGGATGACATTGTTGTATGAGTGCATTCAACAGGGCAGCTCACATGGCAAGACAGAAAGACAGAAAGCAGGGATGCCCCGCACCCTTGCTCTGTTATAACAACACTCTCCTATGGAAACTGGGGGGTCCTGTGAGAACTGTTAATCCCTTCCCAGGACATCAACTTCAGTGACTTACCCATCTCCCAGTAGGCTCTACCTCTTCCAATACCTCCCAACATTGCCACACTGAGGACCAAGCTTCCAACACATGAACTTCAGGGGCAAAAACAAACCGTAGCATATGTGTTGATTTAGAAGGTACAATCAGAATATATTCTCAAATACAGAATATCACCAGTGGGGTTCTCTTGAGCACATTAAGATCATATGATGATTCCAGCACCTGCAAAGAACTCAAACGTAAGCAAGATGAATTCTCTGTGCTTGAGGCTCAGATGTTCTAGAGCAGCACCATCCAAGGGAAATATAAAGTGAACAAATGCAAAGCACATGTAACTTCAAAGTTTTTGGCAGCTACAGCAATACAACAAAAAGCAATATGTTAAATTAATATAAAATGTTTTATTTAACCCAATACATCCACGATGCTATCATTTCAACATGCAATCAATATGAAATTATTTTTTGGTATAAAGTCTTCAAAATATGGTATGTACTTTATAATTACATTACTTACATTTTATTTTGGACTAGCCACATTTCAAGTGCTCAAGAGCCACATGTAGTGTAGCTAGCATCTTGTGGACAGCACAGCTCTACCGAATACGTCTATGAGTATAAAAACTTACTCTGATACCTGGCAGACTGTAGTCAGTGCAGTGTTAGAGATATAAATTCTATCTTCCAAAAGACCAAGGAAGGAAGAATGAAAAGAGGGAAAAAGACCATTTGTGTGTCACAGTTTTTCCATGGTTACAGATACTCCTGGAGACAGAAGAATCAAATCAAGGAATTGTACAGATGGACCCTAAAATACCCAGACTTCCTGGGCTAACCTTTTCAGGGAAGGAAACCCTTTTGTGAATTTCAAGGCTGGTCTGCAGGTGGAAAGTTTTGAGCAATATGGTATGTCTACTTTGGATACTTCTTTTCCCCAGATCCCATGACTGTTTCTCAATCGATTCTCCACTCAGTGGCATTGCCCTGGCCCCACCCCCAAATTCCATTTGGCAAGCAGTGCAGGTGTGCAGGACTGGGGAAGGGTTTTCCTGGCACTGGTTACTTCTTGGTTGACAAAAAGTTATGTTGGGGGGGCGGGGGAGGTAGACACCTCCAGCCCCAATCCAGCAAAGCCTTCTTATTTCACACTTGTCTAAGAAGCTTTCCTCAACTTCCGTACCCCTAAGACAAAGGTCGTTCTCCTACATAACCACAGACTCACTCCAGCACTCAGGATGTCTACCACAGAAAGGTTGGTCAAAATAAACAGACTTGGGGCAGGCAATGATGTGGTGTTTAAGATGGTCTCTGGGACACCCGCATTCAGATTTGAGTTCTCACTCTGCTCCCAATTCCAGCTTCCTGCTGATGTGCCCCCAGGGAGCCTGCAGATGGTGCCTCAAGTACCTGGGCACCTGCCACCAGTGGGAGACCCAGATGGAGTTCCTGGCTCCTGGCTTCAGCCTGGCCCAGCCCTATCTGTTGTGGCCATTTGGGGTGTGAACTAGAGAATGTGAGATTCTCTGTGTCTCCCTTTCATGTAAAATGAAAGTAAATAAAAATTTTAAACAGATTTACTTAGGAGGCGGGGGTGAGGGAAGAGAGAAAGAGCAAACCATCTCCCATCTGCTGGTTCCCTCCCCAAATGGCCAAAACGGTCGGGGCTGGGCCAGGCAGAAGCCAGGAGCCTGGAACTCCATTCGGGTCTCCCACGTGGGTGCAGGGGCCCAAGAACTTGGGTCATCCTTCTCCGCTTTTCCCAGGCCATTAGCAGGGAGCTGGATCGGAAGCGGAGCAGCCAGGACTCGCCGGCCCTAGGTCCCAATAAATTTCTTTAAAAAGTAAGCAAACCGAACACATACATCGAGCGCCGGCACTTTTGAAAAGTGAGTTCGTTCGCAGGGCTGCTGGGAGGAGCTGACGACCAAGGGCGGCCAAGTGGAGGCAGAGGCCAGCTGCCCCGGGGCGAGGGGCGTGTGCGGGCCTTTCTCACACTGGCCCGGCGGCCCGCCTGTGACAGGGTTTGTGGCTGGGTGACAGCAGCGCTGTCTGGAATTAAGAGGCGCAGAGACGCCACCCGGCTTCAGAGAGCGCTCACACGCCCACCCAGCCGCCGCAGTCTCGTCAGAACCAGGCGCCGCGGAGGCCTCTGGGAAGGGGCGGTCCTTGGCAGGCGCTGAGCATGCTGGGTCTGGGCGCTGGGCGGCTTCTGTCGAGTGCCGGGCTGGGCAGGAGGTGTGTCCAGCTTCTTCATGCAGGCGGCGGGTAGAGTCCAGCAGCAGTTCCGCGGCTGCAGCCGAGCCAGGTGGAGTCCGGGGTGTGGCGGAGCATCTGAGGTTAGGGGAATGGGGGTAGAGGGCTGCACGGCTTGCGTTTTGGAATCCAGGGCTCTGTCGCCACAGTGGCCGCGTCCCCCTCCGCGGGTGGGAGGGACGCCCGCCCTCACGGTTCAGCTCTCCTGCCCTCGCGGGCCGGGTTCCCGTGGGTTCTGGACCTGCGCCCTCGGAAGACCCTGCCTCGGCTGAGATCCTCCGCCAGCGCCGGCGACCTGTTACTCCCGTTCCCCGCTCCTCCAGGACGTTGTGGGGGAGTGCACAGGACACCTGAGGGCGTGCGGGAGACGGTGGTTTGAGGTCCAAGGAAAGGAGCCGCTGAAGCCAAACGCCCTCGGAGTCCCAGCGTACCGGACGCGCCGGCCGAGTCGGGGTGTTGAGAGTGAGGCAGTGGCAGTTCCACAGGCAGCGGGGACCCCAGGGGAACAGCCTCAGGTCTCAGCTGGAGCTGGAAGAGAGACCCGGAGCTCCGGGGGACCTTGGTTCTTTTTAACTCACTTGCTGGCAGGGAACAGGGACGGGATCATGATACTGCATCCAGGAGCTGGGGAACACGAAGTGGTGGAGAGTTTGCCCCGGGAGAGAGGCGAGCGTTACCTAAGATCTGGGGTGGGCAACAGTGTGTGCAGTGTGGATCAGAGAGGAAGAAACATCACAAGGTGAGGCAGCGGTCAGGTGAGAAAGGACCAAAAGGCCCCCGCTACCCTGGCGAGGTCCCAAGTGGCTAATCGGGTTCTTCCTGCAGACCTGGGCCTTCAGAGCTGCTTGCCTCTCCCCCAGCCTTGTCATTTCATTATGCTGCCCTTCCCATGATGAGGAAGACCAGCTAAGTTCCAGGTGCGGAGTTTCTGCTCTCCCAAAGGTTAGAGGGGACGCGCTATGCCCTCTCTTCCCCGGGAAACGGGGGGAGACCCCCATTCCCTGACTACTGATATGGGTGCTGTGTCTTATCCTGCAGTGGTTAGAGAGCTGAGCTGGGCTCCAAGGGGTCTTCTCACTTTAAGGATGTGTCAGGAACTTCAGGAACACTAAAACCGGATCTCAGATTTCTCAGCAGCCAAGTGGCATACGACTAAACACTCCTGAACTGCTGGGGTCGCCTTCAGAATCAGGATCCATGGGCCATTCCTGGCTCTGTGCTGGGTGTCCCAGACATCTCACTTACTTGCCACATAACAATTTTTGCCATACTAATGTAAGACCTATATTGTTATTCTCATATTTTTTACCTATATATTTTTTTAAAAAAAGCCAAACGTGTCTTAAGAAAATTATCTGTGAAATTAGGCATTGGATGGGTGCTCTGTTATAGTTATTCTAAGGGCATCTAAGAATGTTACGTGCACTGTGTGAAATCATCTCAGGTATCAAAGACGTACAGACTGCATTTTGGGACACAGTGCACTGCATCATGTTCTCTCCTGGGTATTTTTCTGCATAGGAAAGTCCAGGCTACACATCTGAGATTAAATCATCCATCCCTAGGGTATCGTTTTCTTCTTTTATGTGACTAATTCCACGGAAATGCCTCTGCCTCTTGCATCCTCTACACAGGACGATTCCCTTTCCCATTGAGGATGACCTTGTTCTCCATGTTGTGTGTAAAACAAGGAAAAATGTCTTTATCTTTCAGAGCTTACTCTTCTTTGGGGGTTAATGCATATACATGAAATAGTCTATCAGTGCTGTCCAACAGAATGTCCTGTGATCAGGAAAATGTTCTCTGTGCCTTATTATGCACCCATGAGTCACATAGAGCTGAGCACTTCAGATGTGCCGGGACTCGAACTGGTGCCCATATGGGATGCTGGCACCTTAGGTGGAGGTGGAGGCTTAGCCCACTCTGCCACGGCACCAGCCCCTAAAGCAGTAACTTTAGGATACAAGCAAAAATCTTAGTGTAATATTCCTTTTTCTCATTGTAAATAACTTCTATGCTTTTTTTTCATTAGTGACATTTAAACTATTTTTTAGAGGTTTATTTATTTATTTGAAAGAGTTATAGAGAGGCAGAGGCAGTTAGAGAGAGAAAGGTCTTCCATCTGCTGGTTCACTCTCTAATTGGCTGCAATGGTCAGAGCTGCACTGATCCAAAGCCAGGAGCCAGGAGCTTCTTCCAGGTCTCCCATGCTGGTGCAGGGGCCTAAGGACCTGGGACATGTTCCACTGCTTTCTCAGGCCATAGCAGAGAGCTGGATTGGAAGTGGACAGCCAGGATTTGAACCAGTGCCCATATAAGATGCCAGCACTGCAGGTGGATGCCCTTTACCCACTGTCTCACAGCACCGCCCCCTGACATTTAAACTATTTAAAAATTAGTTAAGCACAAACATAACTAAATATTAATGACCTTCTCAGGATATCAGCTCTCAAACTTTGATACAGGTAGTTTATTCCTTATTAGAAGAGCAAGGAGGCTCATACTTAACCTCCGTCAGGTTGTATTATGTGTCACTTTTTTTTATATTTCTCCTCTCAAAGTCACAAACTACTATTATTTGACTGGTTATGCCTTGTTTTTGTCTATGCAAAATTAGATATGGGAGGTTAGGAGGAAGGCTTAAAGAAGAATATTGTCAGGGGCCAGCGCTGTGGCTTAGTGGGTAAAACCGCTGTCTGCAGAGCTGGCATCCAATATGGGTGCCAGTTTGAGTCCCAGCTGCTCTGCTACTGATCCAGTTGCCTGCTAATGTGCCTGGGAAAGCAGTAGAAGATGGTCCAAGTCCTTGAGTCCCTGCCCCCGTATAGGAGACCTGGAAGAAGCTCCTGGCTCCTGGCTTCAGATTGGCCCAGCTCCAGCCATTGCAGCCATTTAGGGAGTGAAATAGTGGATGGAAGACACTTCTCTCTCTCTGTAACTCTGGTTTTCAAATAAATAAATAAATAAATAAATAAATCTTTTTCCCCCCTAAAAAAGTATTGTCATAAGTTGCCTTGTTTCTTGAGATTAAAAATACTTGTGAGAGAACAACTAACAAACATGATGAGTGGTCTTTGCTGGTTTAAAGAAAACCTATCTGAGGGCCGGCACTGCGGCTCACTTGGCTAATCCTCCGCCTGCGGCCCCAGCACCCCGGGTTCTAGTCCCGGTTGGGGCACCAGAATCTGTCCTGGTTGCTCCTCTTCCAGGCCAGCTCTCTGCTGTGGCCCAGGAAGACAGTGGAGGATGGCCCAAGTGCTTGGGCCCTGCACCCACTTGGGATACCAGGAGGAAGCGCCTGGCTTCTGGCTTCGGATCGGTGCAGTGCGCCGGCTGTAGCAGCCATTTGGGGGGTGAACCAACAGAACAAAGACCTTTCTCTCTGTCTCTGTCTATCTCTCTCTGTCTAATTCTGCCTGTCAAAAAAAAAAAAAAAAAAAAAAAAAGGAAAAGAAAAGAAAACCTATCCGAGACATGTTTAAAATAGTTGGAGAAACCTAACTATGGACTAGGGTATTGGGAAATTATTGATTTTGTTAGATGTGATAATAGTATTGCATTTATGTAGGAGATGTAGGAGAATGCCATTTGGAAATATATGCTGAAGCATTTAGATGTGAACTGTTATAATGTCTGTAATTTACTTTAGTTCAGCCAAAAAATATGCACACACAAGAAGCAAATATGAAAAACCTTCAAAAATATTCTGTAAAGATGTAATCAAAACATATGTGAAATTTTTGTGTTTTGTTTTTTTTTTTTAAAGATCTTTTGTACAGCCAACTGTCAACAGTTGTTTGTCTTCCTGGTACATATGAGTATTCATTGTTGTGTTCTTTCTGCTTCTATGTTTGAAATTTTTCACAGAAAAAAGTAGTGAGATATTAGGTGTAAAGCACTTGGCTCAATGTCCAGTATACAGTAAAGACACAACAAGTATTTGCTGTTACTTACAGCAATAAACTTTGGGTTAAAATTTTTGAGAATCAGAGAGAGGGAGAGTGACCTAGTGAGAAAGTGCACCCCCATCTGGTGGTTCAGTGGCCAGGGCTGAAGCCAGGAGCCAGAATGCAAGCCAGGCCTTCCCACAGAGGTGTCAGGAACCCAATTACTTAAGCCATTATTGCTGCTTCCTAGGGTCCACATTAGCAGGAATCTGGAGTCAGAACCAGAGCAGGGGGCATTGAATACAGGTGCGCTAGTGTAGAATGGACACAGGTGTTTAGCCACTAGGCTAATAGTCTGTTCCAAATTTTAGGTTTTTAACAGCGTTTTCAGACAGATATATTCCATTCTGAGTTAAGTTCTTGTATAGAAAGGAAATAAACTGTATGAGAAATACCAGTTTAATGGCAAACACCAATTCTTATAATTTTAAGAGAATAATTTATAGTCTGTAAGGAGTAAAGATAAATTAAAACCCACCAAGAGCTTTTTATCCTGGCCTTTCCTTAATATATCTCAAGTATTAAAAAGATAGTGATTTCCACATGTTGTTGTGAACATCCTCTCATTACTTCATGGGCTATTTTGTGTAGGAGTACATTTATTTGTATTTCTCTATAGTTGATCTTTGTCTTTTCTTTTTTTGCCATACTATGTTCCTGAGAACTGCATTTAAAAGCAGTCATTGTGGAGCTGATTTCTCTCAAGGCACAGTCTGTAACTGAGATTTATTTCCCTAGTCAAGGACTTTGTATAAAAAAAGATTGTAGAAGTGGTCCATGGTAAACTGTCAAACATTGCTTCAACATTTTTTTTTTTTTTTGACAGGCAGAGTGGACAGTGAGAGAGAGAGAGACAGAGAGAAAGGTCTTCCTTTTTTTTCCCATTGGTTCACCCCCCAATGGCTGCTGTGGCTGGCATGCTGATCCAAAGCTAGGAGCCAGGTGCTTCCTCCTGGTTTCCCATGCGAGTGCAGGGCCCAGGGACTTGGGCCATCCTCCACTGCACCCACGGGCCACAGCAGAGAGCTGGACAGGAAGAGGAGCGACCGGGACAGAATCTGGCGCCTTGACTAGGACTAGAACCTGGGGTGCCAGTGCCGCAGGTGGAGGATTAGCCTATTGAGCTGCGTTGCCGGCCCATTGCTTCAACATTTTTACAGATATATGCTCACCTAAAAATAAAGAAATAATGTTGTAAGTAGTGTTTGGAAGTAAAAAGGCAAACCTGAAATCTCCTAAATTTAAAGAAATTGAGACCAAGGAAGGTGATTTGTTTAGAATTACACACAATGCTAGTAGAAGATTGAGGAATAAAACCATTTCCCACTTAAAAAACTCTGCGAAGTGAACATATGTCGATAATACAAGGAGATTTATTGTATAGTCTGTACTACAACTCTAAGGCATTACTAATTGATCATAAATAAATAGGCTTCTTCAAAGATTATACATAAATAATTTGCCATCATTCTTTTTATCTCACTAGAATTTAAAATGCTTCTGAGGAGTTTTTTACTTGTTATTTGTTCCGTGCATTTCTTTAACATGCTATGCAGGGCCTTCCTTGCCCAGTCCAGAGCTGTGCCATGTCAGAGACTGGGGAAGAGGAGACCGGATCAGCTGAAGCATCAGGGTTCTCAGACTTGAGTGACTCGGAGCTTGTGGAGTTTCTAGAACTGGAAGATGCCCAAGAGTCAAGTGCTTCACCTGGCAAGCCTGGCCCATCTTCTGAACTCCCTGGGAAGGATGGCAAGCCCAGAAGCTTACAGAACTGCGGAAGAGGATTGGATATCTCATCACCCATGCAGAGATTCCACCTTCAATATTTGTATGTCACTGACCTGTCTGCTCAGAACTGGTGTGAGCTGCAAATGGCACACGGAAAGGAGCTTCCTGACCTTGTGACACCTGAGAAGGCAGCTGTTTTAGATACTGGGGCCAGCATCCATCTAGCTAGAGAATTAGAACTTCACGATCTTGTGACCATCCCTGTCGCCAGTAAAGAAGATGCCTGGGCAATTAAGTTTCTGAATATGCTATCAATGATTCCTACCCTGCAGTCAGAAGGCCGCATCAGAGAGTTTCCAGTGTTTGGGGAAGTGGAGGGTGTGCTTCTTGTTGGAGTGATTGATGAGCTGCACTATACAGCCAAGGGGGAACTGGAGCTGGCGGAGCTCAAGACACGCAGGCGCCCTCTGCTCCCTCTAGAAGCTCAGAAAAAGAAAGACTGTTTTCAAGTCAGCCTATACAAATATATCTTTGATGCCATGGTACAAGGGAAAGTGACCCCTGCAAGTCTCATCCACCACACAAAATTGTGTCCAGACAAGGCACTGGGGCCTTCAGTGCTGAGCCATGCCCGGCGGGGAGGCTTCACTGTGAAGTCTTTGGGTGACCTCATGGAACTGGTGTTCTTATCTCTCACTATGTCAGACCTTCCAGTCATCGATATTCTGAAGATTGAGTATATTCACCAAGAGAGTGCCACTCTACTGGGTACAGAAATTGTAGCCTTTGAAGAGGAAGAGGTGAAAGGCAAGGTGCAGCATTATATGGCCTACTGGAAGGGCCTCCGAGAGCCTCGAGGAGTTGACATAGAAGAGGCTTGGAAGTGCCGGACGTGCAGCTATACAGACATTTGCAAGTGGAGAAAGGGCGGTGGGGTGCTAAGTTCCACACTGGAGCCCCAGCCTAAAAAGTCAAATAAATAGAAGGTATGCTTTCAGAAATGTTGATCTTTCTGGAACTCCTAATATACCTCAGTAAAAGAGGACCCATCTCTAAGCTTTGCTTTCATGGAGATCATGTTCTTATTTTGGTTTTTATATTTCTGCAGCCTCTAGCCACATCCAAGTCCAGGAGCAATGCTCAGGGATGAGTGGGAGAGATACAGGGTTACCCATGGAGCTTTGCTGTGGGTTACCAGAAGGTGGATGCTCATCATGGCTAGAGCAAAGGTATCTTCCAGCAAATGTCATTTTCCTAAGAAAAGTCTCCAGCTCCTGATAAGTCTTCCCTATTTTTCTCACTCAAGAAAAAAAGTTTTTCTTATTTTCTGTCTACATTTATATAATAAAATGAAACACTGTCAGGACAATTGAACTGATTTTTTTTTTTTTTGCATGATCTTGATCATCAACTATACATAGTTGGGTGGATGTTATTTCAAGCCTTTAAAAACATACCTAAACAGGCCGGTGCTGTGGCTCACTAGGCTAATCCTGCGCCTGTGGCACCAGCACCTCAGGTTCTAGGCCCGGTTGGGGCACCGGATTCTGTCCCGGTTGCTCCTCTTCCAGTATAGCTCTCTGCTGTGGCCCAGGAAGACAGTGGAGGATGGCCCAAGTGCTTGGGCCCTGCACCCTCATGGGAGACCAGGAGGAAGCACCTGGCTCCTGACTTCGGATTGGCTCAGCACGCTGGCTGTAGCGGCCATTTGGAGGGTGAACCAACAGAACAAAGACCTTTCTCTCTGTCTCTCTCTCTCACTGTCTAACTCTGCCTGTCAAAAACAAAACAAAACAAAAAAACAAAAAACAAAAAAACCTAAACATATTTCTGAAGCACAATTAGTATAATGGCAGGCCAATAATTTAAAATACAATAAATATTCTCAGAGGTAGGAATATAAAGTAGGAATAGGAAGTCATAAAAAGTCAACATATTAGATAAAGGTGCCAGCATTGTGGTGTAACGTAAAGCTGCCACCTGCAATATCAGCATCCCATCTGGATACTGCTTCAAAACCCAGCTGCTCCACTTCTGATCCAGCCCCCTGCTAATGCCCTTGGGAAAGCAGTGGAAGATGGCCCAAGTGCTTGGGCCCCTGCAACCACCTGGGAGAAATGGAAGAAGCTCCTGGCTCCTGACTCCTGGCTCCTGACTATGGACCATCCCAGCTCTGGCTGTTGTGGTCATTTAGGGAGTAAACCAGTGGATGGAAGATTCTCTCTCTCTCTCTCTCTGAACTCTGCCTTTCAAATAAATAAATCTTAAAAAAAATTAGGTATGAAAAATACAATTCATGAGGTACCATGTAATATTAACACATTGTAAAATCCAATAACACTCCTAAGTATATGCTAAAAATTTATATGTGTACATCAGAAAATATTAACAAGGATAGACTTTGCAGCACTTTTGAAAAATTGAATATTATTTTTGAAAGGCAGAGACAGAGATCTTCCATCCACTTGTTTACTCCTCAAATGCCTGCAATAGTCATGGCTGGGCCAGGCTGAAGCCAGGAGCTCCATTCTGGTCTTGATGTGAGTGGCAGGAACCCAAGTACTTTGGCCATTATCTGCTGCCTCCCAGGCACATTAATGGAAGCTGAATCACAAGTGGAGGCAGGACTCCCTCCCAGGCACTCCAGTGTGGGATGTGGATGTCCCAAGCAGTGGCTTAACCCCCTGTGCCACGATGCCTGTATCACTTTGTAGTGCTTTTACAAAATAAAAACCTAGAAATTATTCAGATGCCCATCATCAAAAGGGTGTATGATGTGGTGTAACAGCCAGATGATCTATAATGATATACAACAATATGCATCAATCTTAGCACAATATTAGTGAAAAAAGTAAGTCCCAGGGTGGGCACTTGGCCTAGTGGTTAAGACATTAGTGAAGACACCTGCATCCCACATCGGAATGCCCAGGTTTGATACCCAGCTCTGGCTTCTGATTCCAACTTCCTACCATGGAGATCCTGGGTGGCAGTGTTGATGGCTCAAGTAATTGGGTTCCTCCCGCCCATGTGGGAGATGTGGATTGAGTTCATGGCTCCCAGCTTCAGCTTGGCCCAGTCCCAGCCATTGTGAGCATTTGAGGAGTGAACCAGTAGATGGGAATCTTCTCCATTTGTCTCTTCTTACTATCTCTGTCTCTTAAATGAAAGTCCCAAAAGAGTACATATAATATGATACCCTTTTTGTAAAGTGAAAAATAACATACATTTAAAGCAAAATAGAAAGGTAGTAGAGAAGCTGTCAGAGTGCAGAATTGTATGGACACCAGCTGGGAGGTAAGGACTTACTTATGAAGACACTATTGGAGAACTTCCAGAGTAGGTGGATGGGGAGAGCAGTTGGCAGAGGGGAAGTTTCTGCATGAAGTGTAAGGTTAAGAGCCAGGAGAACATGGAAGATGTTGTTAGTGTGGCTCTAAGTTATATACGAGCTGGTAAAGCCTGGACGTCTATGGAAGACACAATGAGTTACTTCTATGAGATCCACATATTCTTACAGACACGGAATCTTGTGATAACCCTGCCCATTGACTAAGTGGCTGTTATATGTCAGGCATTGTTCTAAGCACTTTTTTAAAAAATATTTATTTATTTATTTGAAAGTTAGAGTTACACAGAGAGAGGAGAGGCAGAGAGAGAGGGGTTTTCCCTCCGCTGGTTCACTCCCAGTTGGCCATAACGGCCAGAGCTGTGCCAATCAAGAGCCAGGAGCCAGGAGCTTCTTCCGGGTCTCCCACATGGCTGCAGGGGCCCAAGGACTTGAGCCATCTTCTACTGCTTTCCCAGGCCATAGCAGAGAGTTGGATCGGAAGTGGAGCACCCAAGTCTTAAACCGGCACCCATTTGGGACGCTGGCACTTCAGACCAGGGCATTAACCCACTGTGCCACAGCACCAGCCCCATCTAAGCACTTTATATGGTTGATCTGTGTATTTGTTGTCCCCAGTGAGGGAATTCAGTAAGGTTATATAACTTTCCCAAGGTTTGTAAGTGGTAGACTTTAGCCTAGATATGTCTGGCTCTTAACCATTATGCTATAAAGTTTTTCTTACTATTAAACCACTATGTATATATATACACACACATATATATAATCCTTTATATTTTTAAAAAGATTTATTTATATATAAGGCAGAGTTACAGAGAGGAGAGGCAGAGAAAGAGAAAGAGGTCTCCCATCCGCTGGTTCACTCCCCAGTTGGCTGCAACGGCCAGGGCTGTGCCGATCTGAAGCCCAGAGCCAGGAGCTTCTTCTAGGTGTCCCACGTGGGTGCAGGGGCCCAAGCACTTGGGCCATTTTCCACTGCTTTTCCAGGCCATAGCAGAGAGCTGGATCGGAAGTGGAGCAGCCGGGACTTGAATGAATGCCCATATAGGATGCCAGCACTGCAGGCAGCGGCTTTACCCATCACACCACAGCGCCTACCCCTAAAATCCTCAATATTTTGAAAAAATTTTTATTTATTGAATTTCATTTTATTTGAAAGGCAGAGATGTAGACATCTCCTATCTGATGATTCAATTCCTAAGTACCTGCAAAAGTGAGGCTGGGTCAGGCCAAAGCAGAACTCCATCTGAGTCTCTTAATGGATGACAGGGTTTCTAGTATTCAAGCCACCTGCCAGGGTGTGCATGAACAGGAAGCTGGATTGGAGCAGAGAAACCAGGGCTTGAACCAGCCACTCTGGTAATGGGATAATGGGATGCAGACGTCCTAAGCAGCGACTTGACCACTGAGCTACACACCCACCACCATACTGGGTACTTTTATAGGCCTTAAGAAACTTGGAATTCAATTGGAGGCATAATATACTGCACTTTGTGGGATAAACAGCATTACTTAAGCTAACAGTTTTCAAGAAAAGAATTTGCTAAGGGTTCTGTGGCATGTTAGTAATATTAGAAGATTTAATAAGAAAGAAAAAGAGTCAGCTGGCAACACTGTCAGAATTCAGTAAATTCCTGAGATCTAGTCCACATTTTAGTCTTATTTAAAATCTAACATTTTCTAGTTGTCACTTTATGATTTCTCACACAATGAGAAATTTGTAGTTGGGGTTGCCTCAGAAGGACTCTTAAAGACTAAATGTTTGTGTTCCCCCCACCCCCGGATTACTGTATTGAAATCCAAATCCCAAAGATGATGGTATTAAGAGATGAGCCTTTGGGATGTGATTAGGTCACAAGGGGGCGCCCTCATGAATAGGATTGGTGACCTTATAAAAACATGCCCAAAGGAGCTTATTTGCTCCTGCTAGCATGTGAGGTTACAATGGGAAAGCGCTATTCATATACGGAAAAACAGGCCCTGACCAGCCGCTTCAGCGGCACTTTGACCTTGGACTTCCCAGTCTGCAGTCTTGGCCACTTGGGGAGCGAACCAGAGGATGGAAGATCTGTCTGTATTTACCTCTCCCTCTCTGTGGCTCCACCTTTCAAATAAATAAAAATTTTTTTTTTGACAGGCATAGTTAGACAGTGAGAGAGAGAGACAGAGAGAAAGGTCTTCCATCCGATGGTTCACCCCCCAAACGGCCACTACAGCCGGCGCACTGCACCGATCCGAAGCCAGAAGCCAGGTGCTTCCTCCTGGTCTCCCATGAGGGTGCAGGGCCCAAGTACTTGGGCCATCCTCCACTGCACTCCCAGGCCACAGCAGAGAGCTGGACTGGAAGAGGAGCAACCAGGACAGAATCTGGTGCCCCAACCGGGACTAGAACCCGGGGTGCCGGTGCCTCAGGTGGAGGATTAGCCAAGTGAGCTGCGGCCGGCCTCAAATAAGTAAATCTTAAAAAAGAAACTGAAACTATGTGGCCAGTGCTGTGGCATAGCAGGTAAAACTGCCACCTGCAGCGCCGGCAGCGCCGGCATCCCTTGTGGGCGCGGGTTCGAGTCCCGGCTGCTCCTCTTCCGGTCCAGCTCCCTGCCATGGCCTGGGAAAGCAGTGGAAGATTAACTTGCTGTGCCACAGTGCCAGCTCCAAAACTCTCACAGGTTTTATCAAACTTCAGCCACTCCAATAAATGGCACGTTTCCACAAACACTTGTGACCTAGATATAACTAACTGCAACGTCAGTTCTTTATGTTCATCTCACTTGACCTATCAGCAGCACTTGACACAGTAGACCATTTACTCCTATTGACACGTTTTCCTCCTCTGGTTTTGTGGATTCAAGCTCTCCTAATATTTCATCTTCCTTCTCAGGCCCTTAGTTGTTGGGGCCTCTTCATCTCCCTAAACTTCGCCGATGCAACCATACTCAATTATTCTAGCATGCTGCTGACTCTGACTCTCCAGTGTTTTTTTTTTTTTTTTTTTTTTTTTAGTGATGTCTCTCTTTTTAAATGAAAATGATGCATACACTTCCCTTTTTAAAACGAGCACATATTCTGAGACCCGCCGCAGAACTACCAACCATCTCCTCAGGAAGAGAACGCGGCGGATGCCTTCCGGAAGCGAGCTCCACAGGCCTCATGGGAAATGTAGTTTCGGGTGGTTATTTTACACCCCGGAAGAGCCTGGGACCTGTAGGAGGAGAGTTACTTCCGCACACGCGCAGTGGGACCGTAGCCGGTATTTAAATCTCGAGACGTGCGCCATGTGACTTGAGGGCTGGGATTGCACCGCCAGTCTCTGGACGATGGTGTAACTTGATCCAGGGCTTGTAGCCTGAGCAGAGAGCCTGGTGGTGGAAGAGTGACATGTATGCCTTTTCTGAACGCCGAGACTTAAGGAAAGCTGAAAGAGAAAGGCGAAGACCAGCTTGTGTTTACCTTTCAGAAAATAAAACTGTACCACCATGAAGTGCAGTTGTTAAGATAGCCAGGTAGAGATTAACTTACCATTAACCTATATGGACCAGGGGCCAAAGAAAATGGGAAGTTGTGTGTGATGGAATGAGGGAAAAAAAGTAGAAGCATGCCTTGGGAGCAAACCAGATTTACAAATAAAAAGTCTTCGTTGGGATGAACTTTTTGGATGGTTCTTTTGTGTGGTTGAATGAGGGAAGAAATGTAGAAGCCATCTGACCAGCAATTAAATATCTTAAGTATTGCTTTGGTTCAATAACCTTGTTAGGTTGGTCCCAACCCTCTCCAAGGGGCAGCTTAGGGGAATCTTCCCCAGGCTACATCAGGGGGGCTGTGAAGTCCACTATGAAAATCCGGGAGGAATTGCATGAATTCCTCTGCCCAGAAAGCCCTCCACCCTGCAATAACCCAGAAAAGGGAAGAGTGAGGAGGGAGGAAGAAGGTGGCCCATACCTATTTTTATAAAAACTGCATTCTGATTGCCGACTGGGCTCTCAGCTCTTTGCTGTCGGGTGTACTGTGTTCATTAAGCAGGGCTAACATGCTTTCTGCAACTCTCACATCTGAATTCTTTCTTGTGTGAAGACAAGAACCTCCCATCACCCATCTCAGCTCACAAAGGGACCTAGAAAGAAAGCGTTTCTAGAGAAATTGCTAAGCATCCTTCGGATATTCTCACCCCAATTATCTGAAGTAAATGCTGTCACCATTTTGCATTTGAATTAACTGAAGCTAAAAGAGGTGAAATTACTTGTCTAAACAGCTTAATTGAAGACCTCAGATTCAAACCCAGATGAATGTTCTCCAAATTTCATTTACCTACACACACACACACACACACACACACACACAGCATTCCTACATAAAATAGTTGCTTTTGTTTTCTTTTTGAAATAGTTGAGCAATGAATGCTGAGTAAGTTTCAGTTTTGTGGTCAGTTTTTAGGGTTTCTTGGTGTACCTACATATCTCCCTGGTAAGACTGTGTAAATGAAATTGTGAACTCCTCTTGTCCATTTTAGGCTTTCTAGGGCCCTAGAAGAATTTTGGTTAGAATTTCAGAAAGCTCAGATCAAGCTTATAGGTGGTGGTGAATTCCTAGAGTGGGGGAACAAAAGAAACAGATTTGGAGTCCAAACTGAAGGTTCCAGATTTTTTTTAAAGATTTATTTTATTTATTTGAAAAAATTACAGAGAGAGGTACAGACACAGAGAGGTCTTCCATCCGCTGGTTCACTCCCCAGATGGCCGCAACATCTGGGGCTGCACTGATCCAAAGCCAGGACCCAGGAGCTTCTTCCAGGTCTCCCTCACGGGTTCAGGGGCCCAAGGACATAGGCCATCTTCTACTGCTTTCCCAGGCCACAGCAGAGAGCTGGATCAGGAGAGGAGCAGCCCGGACTAGAACCTGTGCCCATATGGGATGCCGGCGCTTCAGGCTAGGGCATTAACCTGCTGTGCCACAGCGCTGGCCCCTCCAGCTTTAAAACAACATACAAATAACAAAATTCCTGGGTCCCTGAATCCAACCTTCTCAAAAAAGCCCAACTTAATTTGAGATTTTTACACAAGCTTCAAGAGCAGGGACCAGAGAGTCACAGAAAAGGATAATCTAGACATATCGAGCTTCAGACACCCAGCTTTTAGTTAGTCTTTTAAATCATTATTTCTATAGGATAATTTTCTGGAAGGAAAAGATAAATCACTGGTTCAGAAGTTAGCAAGTTGGTATTAGGGGCTGGCGTGATGTAGTTGGCTAAGCCACAGTTTTGATAATGGTGTCTCATATCAGAGTGCCAGTTGAAGTCCTGGATGCTCAGCTTCCATTCCAGCTTCCTGCTAATGTGCCTTGGAAGGCAGTGGATGATGGTCTAAGTGTTACCAATTTGCTTATTAATATATCTGAAATTAATAAGCTATGTGGGTTCTTCTCACGTGTTCAGAGAAGAATTTTGAATACTGACTCAAACAAACCAGGCAACACGCTAAGTTTTTAAGCTTTTTATTTAGTGAGAGAAATGCACAGGAGAGTGAGGGCATTAAGGGAGAAGGAAAAGTCTGGGAATTAAGTTGGAATCCATACCGAGCAGAGAGCAGGCTGAGAGCCACATGGAGGAGCATGTGGGCCGGAAAGCGTGGAGTCCCAAAGACACAGGGCAGCGAGGGGATCCAGGCAATGAGGCAAAAAAGTGCCGGGCCTTTTATCCACTTCAAAAGGGGAGTGGTCATGTAGCCTGATTGGTAGGTGGGCATACAGGTGGGGTCAGGTAGGGGGATGAGATTGCACAGGGGCATGGTGAAGGCGTGGTCTTCCAGCTCACAAATCTTTGTTTTTTATATAAAGATTTTATTCTCTCTCTCTCTTTTTTTTTTTTTTTTTTTGACAGGCAGAGTTAGACAGTGAGTGAGAGAGAGACAGAGAGAAAGGTCTTCCTTCCGTTTTTTCACCCCCAAATGGCCAACCCAGCCAGCGTGCTGCGCCTATCAAAGCCAGGAGCCAAGTGCATCTTCCTGGTCTCCCATGCGGGTGCAAGGCCCAAGGACCTGGGCCATCCTCCACTGCCTTCCTGGGCCACAGCAGAGAGCTGGACTGGAAGAGGAGCTACCGGGACAGAATCCGGTGCCCCAACCGGGACTAGAACCCGGGGTGCCGGCGCCGCAGGCAGAGGATTAGCCAAGTGAGCCGCGGCGCCAGCCTCCAGCTCACAAATCTAATCAACTTTATCCTATCTGCCTGCCTGTATCACAAGTGCTTGGGCTCATGCCAATCATGTGGAAGACCCAGATGGAGTTCCTGGCTCCTGGTTTTGGCTTGACCCATCCCTGGCTGTTGCCATTTGAAGTGAACCAGCAAATGGAACATCCTCTCTCTCTCTCCCTTTCTTTTTGACATCTCACTTTTTTTTTTTTTTTAAGATTTATTTATTTATTTGAAAGTCAGAGTTACACAGAGAGAGAGGCAGAGAGAGAGAGAGAGAGGTCTTCCATCCAATGGTTCACTCCCCAATGGCAGCAATGGGGAGTGAGCTGCATAGATCTGAAGCCAGGAGCCAGGAGCTTCCTCCAGGTCTCCCACACGGGTGCAGGGGCCCAAGAACTTGGGCCATCTTCTACTGCTTTCCCAGGCCATAGCAGAGAGCTGGATTGGAAGTGGAACAGCTGGGTCTCGAACTGGCGCCCATATGGGATGCTGACGCTTCAGGCCAGGGCGCTAACCCACTGCACCATAGTGCCGGCCCCGTGACATCTCACTTTTTTTTTTTTAAAAGATTTTTTATTTATTTATTTGACAGGTAGAGTTACAGACAGTGAGAGAGAGACAGAGAGAAAGGTCTTCCTTCCGTTGGTTCACTCCGCAAATGGCCGCCACAGCTGGCGCTGCACCCATCCGAAGCCAGGAGCCAGGTGCTTCTCCTGGTCTCCCATGGGGTGCAGGGCCCAAGCACTTGGGCCATCCTCCACTGCACTCCCTGGCCACAGCAGAGAGCTGGCCTGGAAGAGGAGCAACTGGGACTAGAACCCGGCGCCCATATGGGATGCTAGTGCTGCAGGCGGAGGGTTAACCTAGTGCGCCACCGCGCTGGTCCCGACATCTCACGTTTGAAATCAACCAATCAATCTTAAACAATTTTTAAAAGCTTGGTATTGGATCAGTAGGTCAGAACTATGTAATATCCTTATCTAAGTTTCATATATTAATAACAGTATCACAAATAGGGATCTGTGTTTATGGAGCATGGACTATTCTGGCTGTCAAGAAATACCATTCTCCCACTAGGTGGCATTTTCTGAGGCTGCAGTGTGGGTACTTTGAGTCTGATACAGCAGGGTTCTACATTGCATTCCTAGTGTCTCAAGTCTTCGTATTCTCCCCATTTCTACTTTAATAGGTCTCTAAGAGCTGCAGAAAATGATCAACGTCCAGCTAAGGCATCCATCTATTTGTTCAGTCATTTAAATCTTGCCCAAATCCATATGATAAAAAGGAAATGTATAGTCCAGGAAAACATAGACTGCATAGACTATCTGCTGCAGAAGAGAATTTAGAAAATTGACAAGTTAGGGGCTGGCGCCACGGCATAGCTGGTAAAGCTGCCGTCTGCGATGCCAGCATCCTGTATAGGTGCCGGTTTGTGTCTTAGCAGCTCTACCTCCGATCCAGCTCCTTTCTGATGGCCTGGAAAAAGCAGCAGCAGATGGCCCATAGTGCTTGAGCTCCTGCACCCACGTTGGAGACTCGGAAGAAGCTCCTGGCTTCGGCCTGGCCCAGCCCCGGCTGTTGTGATCATGTGGGGAGTGAACCAGAGGATGGAAGATCTCTCTCTGTCTCTCCTTCTCTCTCTTTCATATAAATTTTTTAAAATCTTTAAAAAAAAGAAAATTGACAACTCGATATCCAAGCCATAAGACCTGCACAAAGTTGGAATAAATTTGAGCTGCAGATATATGAGAATACTTCAGAAAGTGCATGGAAAATGAAAAAGTAAGTTTATTGGTATAAAAGTTTTTGAAATCCACACATAGGTTTTTCTGTAATACACATTTTCCATGAACTTTTGGAGGATCCTCCATATACTCAACCTTCCTGGAAACCACAGTGAATGGATAACCAACCAGTTAAAGTATTGACATTGTCCAGAGGATAAAGCAAAGTAATTCCCCAGACAGGTAAGGTTTTTATCCTGGCACAGTCCTATGAAGAAAATATCTTCTAATGGTGTTTCATATA
This sequence comes from Oryctolagus cuniculus, assembly GCF_964237555.1. NCBI lineage: Eukaryota > Metazoa > Chordata > Mammalia > Lagomorpha > Leporidae > Oryctolagus > Oryctolagus cuniculus. The sequence continues at coordinate 132,397,735 of NC_091438.1, read as the reverse complement.
GGTAATGTTAGAAATAACATTCACAGCAACAACCTGTGATGAATAACTGCACAGATTTTAAAAATTTTTACATAAAAATAAACTTATCTTTTAATTTGATTTTCCATGAACTTTTTGAAGTATTCTCTTATAGTACTGGGTTTGCTATGATTTTCTTCGATGTTCGCTTGAGTAATTAAGTAAGAGAACATGCTGCCAAGCAGCACTAAAAGAACTCAGTTTTTTAAAAGATTTATTTATTTATTTATTTGAAAGGCAGAGTAACAGAGAGATATCTTCCTTCCACTGATTCATTCCCCAAATGGCCACAATAGCCAGGGTTTGGCCAGGTTGAAACCAGGAGCCAGGAACTCCATCTTGGCCTTCCAAGTGGGTGGCAGGAACCCCAGTACTTGAAGTATCATCTGCTGGAGAGCTAGATCAGAAGCGGAGGAGCTGGGACTTGAACCAGCACTCCATTTTGTGATGTGAGCATCCCAAGTAGCAGCAGTGGCACTACAGTGTCTACTCCTGAACTCAGATTTTAAGTCCAGGTACGTAGCCTTTTAAATGTATACTTGGGGGGCTGGTGCTGTGGCGCAGTTGGTTATCCTCTACCTGTGGCTCCAGCATCCCATATGGGTGCCAGTTCTAGTCCCAGCTGCTCCTCTTCTGATCCAGCTCTCTGCTGTGGCCTGGGAAAGCAGTAGAAGATGGCCCAAGTCCCTGCACCCACGTGGGAGACCTGGAAGAAGCTCCTGGCTCCTGGCTTCAGATCAGCTCAGCTCTGGCTGTTGCGGCCATTTGGGGAGTGAACCATAGGATGGAAGACTTTTCTTTCTGTCTCTTCCTCTCACTGTCTGTAACTCTACCTCTCAAATAAATAAATAAAAATCTTTTTTAAAAAAGTCTACTTGGATCCAAAAGTAAATCTTGTACTTTTCCAGAGTCTCCAGCTATCTTTTCTGAGCATTTTCTCTTTCACATGAATCTTAAGATCATTGAATTTAAGGAATGATATCAAGGTCTACAAAGAAAGCACTGTGTTAGGCTTTTTTTTTTTTTTTTTTTTTTGACAGGCAGAGTGGACAGTGAGAGAGAGAGACAGAGAGAAAGGTCTTCCTTTTGCCGTTGGTTCACCCTCCAATGGCCGCCGCGGCCGGCGCACCGCGCTGATCCAAAGGCAGGAGCCAGGTGCTTTTCCTGGTCTCCCATGGGGTGCAGGGCCCAAGCACCTGGGCCATCCTCCACTGCACTCCCTGGCCACAGCAGAGGGCTGGACTGGAAGAGGGGCAACTGGGACAGAATCCGGCGCCCCGACTGGGACTAGAACCTGGTGTGCCGGCGCCGCTAGGCAGAGGATTAGCCTAGTGAGCCGCGGCGCCGGCCTATGTTAGGCTTTTTTAAAAAAATTATTATAATTTTATTAAACTTACAGATTAATTTGGAGAGAATTTATAACTTTTCAATTATGAGCCCTCTTCATATGTTCAACTTTTTACATAGATCCTTCATTAAAGTTTTATAGGTTTCTTATTGTAATTCTTTTACATTTCTTGTTATATTTCTTATATGTGCTTTAAGTTGCTATTGAAAATGAGATGAATCTTTTATTTCATTCTTTTTTCTTTTTTTTTTTTTTAATTAATTAATTTATTTCGAAGACAGAGTTACAGAGAGGTAGAGGCAGAGAGAGAGATCTTCCATCCACTGGTTCACTCCCCAAATAGCCACAATGGCTGGAGCTGGGCTGATCCGAAGCCAGGAGCCAGGAGCTTCTTCCAGGTCTCCTACTTGAGTGCAGGGGCCCAAGAACTTGGGTCATCTTATACTGCTTTCCCAGGCCTTAGCAGAGAGCTGGATCAGAAGTAGAGCAGCCGGGTTTTGAACCGGAGGGAGTCCACATATAGGATGCTGGCACTGCAGGCTGCAGCTTTACCTGCTAAGCCACAGCCCCGGCCCCCATTCTTTTTTCTATGTGGCTATTCTGGTATATAAAAAGTAAAGATTTACCATGTTGATTGTGTATCCTTCCAGTTTATAGAGTTTTTTTTTAGGATTTATTTTATTTATTTGAAAGGCAGAGTTACAGAGAGAGAGAGAGAGAGAGAGAGAGAGAGAGAGAGAGAACTTCCACCTGCTGATTCACTCACCAACAGGCCACAGGTAGGGTTGGACCAGGGTAAAGCCAGGAACCAGAAACTCCATTTAGGTCTCCTATGTTGGTAGAAACCCACGTACTTGGGCCATCATCTGTTTTCCAGGGTATACATAGCAGGAAGCTGAATTGGAAGCAGAGCTGAGACTCCAACACAGGGACTCTGATATTGGATGTGGTATCCCAAGTGGTGGCTGAGCCCAGTGCACCACAATGCTTCACCACAGTTTACTGAACTCTTATTGATTCTTGATGTTTTCTAAGTAAACAATCAGATGTTCTTCAAATGGAGTTTGGTCCCTTCCTGCCCAATATTTTTATCCTCTCACTTTTTTCTTGTCTTATTGCAATGGTCAGGATTTTGGGCAGCTTGCACTTTTGGATGTGCTAACCTAAAGACTTTTCTGATGCAGTTTTAATGGGAATGTTTCCAGTGTTTCACTAGTTTCTCTCAACTTCTGGTAGATCGTTGGTTTTTGATTGGTTTTCATTTTTTTGTTTTTAATCATGTTAAGAATTTTTAGTTAGTATAAATTACTCTCCCAAATTAGGAGCTTTTTTCTCATACCCTTTCTTCATAGTTGGCAATAAAGTAATATATTTTGTCTTCCTTAATGTACTACTTTAGAGAATTCTCAGTACATGCCCCAGAAGTGAACTCTGTGCATTCCTGAGATAAACCCTATTTAGTCATCTTAACTTTTTCTTAGAAGGCTAGATAATATCTTGTTTTTTTTTTTTTTAATTTTTTTTATTTTTTATTTATTTATTTTTTTATTTGAGAGTTAGGAAGAAAGAGACAGGAAGAGAGGGCATGAGCTCTCATCTGCTGGCTCATTCACCAAATGCCTGCAACTGAGACAGAAGCTGAGTGCTGGGAACTTATTCCAGGTCTCCCATGTAGTGGCAGGAACCCAATCACTTGGCCGTCATTACCGCCTTCCCCAGGTGTGCATTAACAGGAAGGTCGATTCAGGAGCTGGGAACCAAACCTATGCACTCCGGAGGAAAAAAAAAAAAAAAAACCTAGGCACTCTGATGTACTGGATGCAGGTGTCTTTTTTCTTTTTTTAAAGATTGATCGATTTATTTATTTAAAAGTCAGAGTTATACACAGAGAGAAGGAGAGACAGGGAGAGAGAGAGATCTTCCACCTGCTGGAATTTGAACTGATGCCCATATGGGACGCTTGTGCTGCAAGCTGAGGCTTCACCCACTGTGCCACAGCACCGGGCCCTGGATGCAGGTGTCTTAACCATTAGGTCAAACACTTGCCCCAGATAGTAACTATTTTAGACTTAAAGGCCATACAACCTCTGTAGGACCTAGCCAACTCTGCCCTTGCAGCTGAAATAAATGAATAGATGTGACCATGTTTCGATAACATTTTAATTTAAAAACCCAGAGGCCAGTCCATGAGTCATAGTTTTCTGATCTATGTTGTATATGGCCTTAACTGTCTCTTTTGTGGTAGACACAGTTGCATGCCTTTAATTTTAGTGCCTTTAATATTTAGTCTTTAAACATGATTTTGGCTTTATGGTTGAAAGAATATATTTTCTATGTAAAAATGCATTGTTCCTATTTTATTATGCTTATGTGAGTCTGGCACATAAACTTTATAGTCTTACTGATATTATAATTACATTTACTTTGTAGAGTCTAATAGATTGTAAGATCTCCTTTAGGAGCAGTAATTTTATTCCTTTAAATATCACTGGTATAGGGTCTGGTAGGTCCTCATTAAATATTTTATGAGTGAATGAACAAAGAATACATAAGTAGTATTTTAAAAGTGTTATTGAAATACAATTAATGTATCAAAAAAGAGACTTATTACAATGTATATAATTCCATGGGCTTTAGTACCTTCACAGAGTTGCACAGCCATTGCCAGTATCTAATTTCAGAACATTTACTACATCCCAAAAGAAACTACATACCCAATAGCAATTACTCCCCTTTCCTTCTACCCTCTAATCCTAATCCATTTTTCTGTTTCTATAGCTTTTCTATTCTGAACATTTCGTGCAAATGGTAACATACAATTTCTAACTGACTTCTTTCACCCAGCACAGTATTTTCAAGGTTTATCCATGTTGCAGATGTATCAGCATTTTGTTCCTTTTTACTTTTTAATGTTTATTTATTTATTTGAGAGACAGAGACAGAAAACTCCCATAAGCTGGTTTACTCTCCAAATGCCCAAAACAACTAGACACCAGGAACTCAATTCAGATCTCCCTTATGGGTGGCAGGAATCCAACTATGTAAAAAGCCACCACTTGGGGGCTGTTGTCGTGGCATAACCAGTAAAAACCAGGACCAGCTTCTGTCCCAGCTACTCCACTTTTGATCCAGCTTTCTGCTAATGGCCTGGGAAAAGCAGCAGATTATGCCCTAGGTGTTTGGGCTCCTGCCACCCATGTGGGAGACCCAGATGAAGCTCCTGACTCCTGGTATCAGTTTGACCCAGCCCTGGCTATTGTGGCCATCTGGAGAGAGTGGACCAGTAGCTGGAAGATCTCTGTAACTCTGACTTTTCAAATAAATAAGTAAATCTTAAAAAAAAAAAAAAAGGTCACCACCTACATCCCAGTATGCGCATCTGCATCTGCTGGAAGCTAAGATTGACTGTGGAACTGGGACTCAAGTTCAGGTGCTCCAATATAGAATGTGGATCCAAACCCATGTCTTATATGCTAGGCTAAACACCACCCCGTTCCTTTTTTATTGCCAAATAACAGTCTATCATATGGATATACTATAGTTTGTTCAACTATTTGTCAGTTAATACCAGATACCAGATTATTTATATTTTAGGGCTACTGTAATTCTGTGAATATTTACATACAAGTTTTTGTGTGGACATATATGTTTTGAATTCTCTTGGGTATATGCCTAGTAGTGAAATTGTTGAGATCATATGATATTTAACATTTTTGGGGAGCTGCCAAACTGTTTTCCATTGTTGCTGCACCATTCTGCTGTCCTACCAACAATGAATAAGAATTCCAATTCTCTTGGGGCTGGCGCTGTGGCCTAGTGGATAAAGCCACTGCCTGCAGTGCTGGCATCCCATGTGGGTGCCAGTTCAAGTCCTGACTGCTCCACTTCCGATCCAGCTCTCTGCTGTGGTCTGGAAAAGCAGTGGAAGATGGCCCAGTCCTTGGGCCCCTGCACCTGCATGGGAAACCTAGAGGAAGCTCCTGGCTCCTGGCTTCTGATCCGCGCAGCTCCGGCCATTGTGGCCAATTGGGGAGTGAACCAGCAGATGGAAGACCTCTCTCTCTCTCTGCCGCTCCTTTTCTGTGTAATTCTGAGTTTCAAATAAAAATAAATAAATCTTTAAAAAATGTTTTACAAAAACAAAAAAGAATTCCAATTCTCTACATCCTTGTTAACAACTTGTAATTGTCTGCCTTTGTGTTTAGCCATCCTGTGGGTGTGAACTGGTCTCTTATTATAGTTTTGACTTGCATTTCACTACTGACTAATGATGTTGAGCATCTTTTCATGTGCTTATTGGCCATATATATGGGTTCTTTAAAAAGTTAATGGTTGGTCTTGTGGCACAGTGTGTGATACTGCTGCATGCATCACTGGCATCCCAAATTGGAGTAATGGTTTGTGTCCTAACTGGTCCTCTTCCCATCCTGTTTGCTAATGTGCCTGGAAAGCAGCGGTGAATGGCCATGGACTTTTTGAAGCCCCTTGTATGTTTTTGGAGAAACATTTATTCAAATCATTTGACTTTTTTAAAGTTTTATTTATTTTTTAAAAGGTAGAGTTACAGAGAGAGAGATCTTCCATCTGTTTGTTCACTCCCTAAATGGCCGCATTGGCTGGGTCAGGCTGAAATCAGGAGCTTGGAGCTCCATCTGGATCTCCCACATGGGTGGCAGGGGCCATACTTGGGCCATCTTCCACTACCTTCCCAGGTGCATTAGCTGGATTGGAAATAGAGCAGCCAGGACTGGAACCAATGCCCATATGGGATGCCAGCGTTGCAGGTGGCGACTTAACTGACTTGGCCACAATGCTCTCCTCTCTTTGCCCACTTTGAATTGAGTTGTCTTTTTATTGTTGAATTTTAAGAATTCCCTATACATTCTAGATAAAATTATTTTATCAGATATATGATTTTCAAATATTTTCTCCTGTAGGGTTTTTTTTCACTTTGTTGATAATGTCCTTATGAAGCATAAAACCTTTTGGTTTTGATGAATTCCAATTTTTAAAAATCATTTCACATTATATGAATCTATTAAAACATCATGTTTTACATCATAAATATGTACAGGTTTTATTTGTCCATAAAAAATGAAGTATTTTAAGTGGGAAAAAATAAATTTGACCCCCCATAAGAGTTTCACAATTCCTTCTTTTTTTAAAAAAATATTTATTTTTATTTATTCGAAAGGCAGAGTTACAGAGAGGCAACAAGACAGAGAGAGAGGTCTTCTATCCACCGATTCACTCCCCAGATGACTGCATGGCTGGAGCTGCCCCAGTCCGAAACCAGAAGCCAGAAGCTTCTTCTGGGTCTCCCACACAGGTTCAGGGGCCCCAAGGACTTGAGCCGTCTTCTACTCTTTCACAGGCCATAGCAGAGAGCTGGATCAGAAGAGGAGGATCCAGGACTTGAACTGGCACCCATATGGGATGCCGGCACTGCAGGCTGCAGCTTTACTTGCTACACTACAACACTGCCCCCCACAATTCCTTCTAAATTAAAAATGATTTCAAAATTTTAGCTTGTTTATGACTTTTAGAAACACAAATAATGGGACAAGTATAGTATACCTGTGTTATCAGTCTTAGTTCCAATAGGAAGAATAAAGGCCAGTGCTGTGGTGTAGTGGGTAAAGCCACTGCCTGCAGTGCTGGCATCCCATAGGAGCACTGGTTCAAGTCCCAGCTGCTCCACTTCCGATCCAGCTCTCTGCTGTGGCCTGGGAAACAGTAGAAGATGGCCCAAATGCTTGGGCCCCTGCACCCTGCACTCTCTGTAATCTGTCTTTCAAATAAATAAATAAATAATTCTTTTAAAAAAATAGGAAGGATAAACCACCATGAGTATTAACGTACTCAAGGATTTACTGTAGGAATAAAATCTTACACAACTGTGGGGAAAACTGCCAGCAAGTAGGAAAGTGAAGGAGTGAGTTGAGTGCAGACCAAGGTCAGTGTTCAGCCTTCCTGAGGCGCTCATGTTATTTTTTCTTTTACCACATCTTTTTTTCTTGTATTTAAGAAACCACTGCCTAATCCAAGGTCATGAAGCTTTTCTCCGTTGTTTGCTTTCAGTTGTTTTAATTCTCACTTTTAGGTCCTGATCTATGTAGTTCAGTTTGTATCTGATATGATATGGGTAGGAAGTCTTCTCATCTGTCTCAGTGCCGTCAGAAGAAAAGACTTTTCCCCTTTGCATTGTTTCTGGCACTAGTTGATTTTTTTTTTTTTTTTTTTTGGACAGGCAGAGTTAGACAGTGAGAGAGAGAGACAGAGAGAAAGGTCTTCCTTCCATTGGTTCACCCCCAAAATGGCCGCCATGGCAGGCGCGCTGTGCCGAACCGAAGCCAGGAGCCAGGCGCTTCCTCCTGGTCTCGCATGCGGGTACAGGGCCCAAGCACCTGGGCCATCCTCCACTGCCTTCCCCCAGGCCACAGCAGAGAGCTGGACTGCAAGAGGAGCAACCGGGACAGAATCCGCTGCCCCAACCGGGACTAGAACCCGGGGTGCCGGCGCCTCAGGTGGAGGATTAGCCTAGTGAGCCGTGGCGCCATCAGGCACTAGTTGATTTTTAAAAAGGATTTATTTATTTTCATTTTTTATTTGAAATGCAGAGAGACAGAGATTTATTTATTTGAAAAGTGACCAAGAGGAAGAGACATGAAGAGAAATGCCCGCAACAGTCAGGCCCGGGCCAGGAGTCCAGAACGCAATCCAGGTTTCCCAGGTGAGTGGCAGTGACTCAAGCACTCAAGCCATCATCTGCTGCTTCCCAGGCACACTAGCAGGAAGCTAGGTTGGAAGTGGAGTATCTGGGACACTCCAGTGCCAGACAACCAGCACTCTGGTATGGGACGTGTATATCACTTAACCACTGCACCAAATGCCTACCCTGGGTATTTTTAATAGGATTTATGTTTCTATCACACAGTGTATTTCTGAGTCAGTTATATAGTATTTACCCTATATAATTTTCTATAAACTCAGCAATGAACATAATAAAAGAGGCTGCCATGATTCTCTTGCGAGCCCCTTAAAGATACATGCTTTATTTAGTTACAGGAATTAGTGACAATCCAGGATGTGTCTGTGGACTTCACCTTGGAGGAGTGGCAACTGCTTGATGTGATCCCAATCCAATATTGGGATGTGATGCAAGAGAACTATAGAAACCTCCTCTCAGTGGGTAAGGACAAGGCTGGTCACTTTTCACTGCAATTCAATATATTAATGGTGCCTTTCCTTTAAGATGTGTAAAAGCTATGAACATTCAGAAATGTTACTAAATTTGGCCTGAATGTCTTTTTTAAAGATTTATTTTATTTATTTGAAAGGCAGAGTTGGGGCTGGCACTGTGGTGCAGCAGGTTAAAGCCCTGGCCTGAAGTGCCAGCATCCCATATGGGCGCTGGTACTAGTCCCGGCTGCTCCACTTCCCATCCAGCTCACTGCTATGGCTTGGGATAGCAGCGGAAGATGGCCCAAGCCCTTGGGTCCTTGCATCCACGTGGGAGACCCAGAGGAAGCCCCTGGCTCCTGGCTTCAGATCAGTGTAGCTCTGGCTGTTGTGGCCATCTGGGGAGTGAACCAGCAGATGGAAGACCTCTCTCTGTGTGTCTCTGCCTCTCTCTGTAACTCTGTATTTCAAATAAATAAAATAAATCTTAAAAAAAAAGCAGAGTTATATATAGAGAGGAAGATACACAGAGAGAGAGAGAGAGAGAGAGAGAGCGAGCGAGAGAGAGGGATCTTCCATTTGCTGGTTTACTCCCCAAGTGATCACAATGGCTAGGGCTAGACCAGACCAAAGCCAGGAGCCAAGAGCTGCTTCTGGGTCTCCCGCGTGGATGCTGGGACCCAAGCACTTGAGCCATCTCCTGCTCCCTTCCCAGGCGAATTAACAGGGAGCTGGATTGGAAGTGGAGCAGCCAGGACTTAAACTGGCACTCATATGGGATGCTGGTGCTGCAGGCAATGGGTAACCCACTACGCCACAATGCCAGCCCTTGGCCTGAATCTTTGTGATGAAAGATTCTTAATCTTTTTGGGGATCGTGTAGCCTGTTTATGCTGCTTTCTCCCAACTGGAGACAGTTCTAGTGTTCTAAAGACTGAATGTCCTCCTTTAAGGGCCCTGATACTCAGAGGCAGACTGAATTGTTGTTAACACTTTGTCCCCATGTTTGTGTTGTTTCTCCATCAGTAGGGTGTCCTGTCAGCAAAGTGAAAATGATCTTCAAGGTGGAGCAAGAGCAAGTGCCATGGATGATGAAGGGAAAGAGTCCGCAATGGAGCTCTCTGGGTGAGTGAGAGAAAATCAGAAGGGAGTCTGGAGTTGAGATCCCAGTTTTACAGTGAGACACGCATTTATGGTTTTTTTTTTTTTTAAGATTTATTTATTTATTTATTTGAAAGGCAGAGTTAGAGAGAGAGAGAGAGAGAGAGAGAGAGAAAGGAAGGTCTTCCTTCCGTTGGTTCACCCCCTAAATGGCTGCAATGGCCAGTGCTGCGCCGATTCGAAGCCAGGAGCCAGGTGCTTCCTCCTGGTCTCCCATGCAGGTGCAGGGGCCAAGCACCTGGGCCATCCTCCACTGCACTCCCGGGCCACAGCAGAGAGCTGGCCTGGAAGAGGAGTAACCGGGACTAGAACTGGTGCCCATATGGGATGCCGGCGCCGCAGGCGGAGGATTAACCAAGTGAGCCAGGGCGCCGGGCCCACATTTATGTTTTTCAAGAAGCACCTCTTAGATGCTGTTCACCTTTGAAAGTGAGTGGGTTCACTTGACATGTCATCAGATTCCCACGGGTGTCTTCACCTTCACTCTCCCCACATGGGCTCTGTCTTTGGTCAACTGTGGTACGAAGGGATGTCTTTCTCTCCTGGCCCTGGCTCCTCACACTGCCTATTTTATCAAGCTCCTTGGTTTTATTCTGGTCTCTTATTTCCCAAAATGCTCATTTTTCTTCCCTTCTCTACAGATTTCTGATCCTTTTCTCTATTATAATCTTTATAATGTAGTCAGATTGTATAGATTTGAAGCCTTACTGTAACTCCACCAATCATTCTCTTTGGGCAAATTATTTTGAAGCACAGTTTGTTTTATTTATAAAACAAATATTCTTAGTTCTTATTTCAAGATCCTATAAGGATTAATGAGTGAAAACATGCAATATATTTCAGTTATTTGACAAAAATCTGTTATTTTTTCCCAAAATTTTAGTAGCATCATGCTATATTTCCCATGTTTTTAAACTGACGCCTTTTCTTTTATTTTTTTTTGAAAAAAATTATTTGTTATTTTGAAAGGCAGAGTTACAGAGAGGCAGAGGCAAAGAGAGAGAGGTCTTCCATCCTCTGATTCACTCATCAAATGGCCGTAACGGCCAGGGCTGAGCCAATCCGAAGCCAGGAGCCTGGAGCTTCTTCCAGGTCTCCCGTGTGGGTTCAGGGGCCCAAGGACTCAGGCCATCTTCTACTGCTTTCCCAGGCCAAAGCAGAGAGCTGGATTGGAAATGGAACAGCCAAGACTTGAACCAGTGCCCATAAGGGATGCCAGCACTGCAGTCGGCAGCTTTACCCACTACACCACAGCACCAGCCCCAACTCCTTTTCTTATGTCATAGATGCCACTGTTTTAATTTAGGTTCTGGGGGAAGCACCCTTCCAATGACTAGGAGAGACACAGGTGGAAGTAAAGACTTTATTACTATGGGTGATGGGTACATGGCATGCCTAGAGGCCACACACACTGAGGTCAGGGAGTGCACGAAGAACAGGCCAGCACCTTTGTTGGATCTGGGGTATTAGCCAAGCAGATCTCCCACTGAGAATTAGAATCAGTGGGTTTACAGCAAGCTGGCACAAGTTCCAGGGGTCACATGTAACTGTCAGGAAGTCCCTGTGGCTCCTCTGAACATTCCATGCAGTATGAGGGTCTGTGGGGCCAGGTATTTGGGGCTGCTTCCAGCTGTCCCTGGGGAAAATGCTCACCAGGGAGCAGTTGTCTAAGGCAGAAAACTGGATCGACCACATGGCAGAATGGGGGGAGGGGAAGGTGTTGGACTAGGAACTGAAAAAGGTGAGTGACCCCTGCTCCTGGTGTGAGAAAAGTAAACTTATCGTCAAAGTGGATGCCAAGGCAATGGAGAACGACAAGAATTCACCATGTCGCCCTTGCTTGTGTTTTGTCTGGCTGCTAACTTGGGCTGTCCATGTTCTGGTGCATCTTTCTGCTTCTCTTGATAATACTGCTATCTTCTGGAAATCTTCTTCCAGCTTTATTTTTGGTGTGTGCTTGCTAATCTATACTGCTTTTGACTTCCCTTTCATCTCCTCAACTTCTCCCCATAGTGACACCCCAGAAGCCTCATCACCCTCAAGACTCAAGTTACTTGTTTTATGCCGTCGCCAGCATCTTGATCTCCCCAGCTTTTCATTCTGTAATTTTATCCTACCTTGCCTTATTTTCTGGTTTTTCAGAGTAACTAATCTTTTAAATTCTTCACCTCACTTGTATCTTTACAGTAAAGTATAATGACGGGTTCACTGTTTCGCAGTCTCAAAATCACTGTAGTACACAATCTGTTGTTTTCTTCACAATAGTTTCTCCTTTCCTACTGTGGTGACTTATTGCTATTGATTTCAGCTATTAGTTTAATGACAACTGACTCAAAAGTTTCCCTTTCCATAGAGACCATAGAAAAAAAGAATGTCTTAAATGATTAAGATACCAATTAAGTATAATGTTTTATATATACTGTATGTATGCTGGGTCCCCAACTTCTTTTGACATAAACCAAGTGAATTTTAATTACTAATTCTGTGCCTGGACTGTTCATGTTCCTGTTTTGCCGGTTCCATACTGTTTTCTGGTTTATCTTACATCTTCCTCTGAAATTTACCCGCATTACTCCATGTTTCTTGTCAGTCTCCTGTGAGATGTAGGTTATTCCTTCATAATCTCTGCTGTGGTATTTAAATGGCTGTTAATACCGTCTATGCCTTGGCCCTGTTTTCTCACCCAGGAAGCAGGCACAGCTCACAGTCAGCCATGTGATCGTGGGCTACAAACACCTGATACTCATCAGTGCATTGTGTTGCCAAACTAGGAAGTTTGGTAGAATAGGTGTATTCAATGCATTTTCAACATGTATTTTCAAATTATGACGGGTTTATTGGGGCTTAAACCCATCATACGTTGAGGAACACCTGTGTTTAGGAGTCTAGAATCCATTCATGAAATAGAAGGCATTTGTTGTGTAGTGGAATGCCTGCTTAGATTCCATGAATGAATCTGTATTTTGCATGGTTTTGTTTACCAGGCTGAGTACCCTGGCTTTTTCAATTGGCTGTTGCTGGTAGTAGTAATGTTAGATGCTGCTTCCCATTGGTTGAGATAGAGAGGAAAGAAGAAAGGAACCAAATCCCCATACTGAGAATCCCTCTATAAAGAAATGTGTACTAGGGGCCAGTGCTGTGGCGTGGTGGGTTAAAGCCCTGGCCTGAAGCGCTGACATCCAATATGGGCGCTGGTTCTAGTCCCGGTTGCTTTGCTTCTACTGGCTGCTCCAGTGGAAGATGGCCCAAGTCCTTGGGCCCCTGCACCCATGTGGGAGACCTGGAAGAAGCTCCCGGCTCCTGGCTTTGGATTGGCACAGCTCCGGCCTTTGCGGCCATCTGGGGAGTGAACCAGCAGATGGAAAACCTCTCTGTCTCTATCTCTCTCTGTAATGCTGCTTTTCAAATAACTAAAATAAATCTTAAAAAATAAATAAATGTGTACTAAAGGCTATAGGCCACTATTCAGTCCAGTTTCACAGAGAAGCTAAGGCAAAAATGTAGGAGTGTTTTGTTTTACTAACACTCTACAGGGTGGAAACCTCGAGATATATATAACCTACTTCCTCCGGTTTTTTTTTTTTTTTTTTATGGAGCAACAGATTTGGAATTATAGAATTTTGAGGATGGGAGTGAAAAACTGGTGTTAGAAGTAAAGCAGCTTTTGGGCCGGCACTGCCGCTCACTAGGCTAATCCTCCACCTTGCGGCGCCGGCACACCGGGTTCTGGTCCCGGTTGGGGCACCGGATTCTGTCCCGGTTGCCCCTCTTCCAGGCCAGCTCTCTGCTGTGGCCCGGAGGTGCAGTGGAGGATGGCCCAAGAACTTGGAGGGTGAACCAATGGCAAAAAGGAAGACCTTTCTCTCTGTCTCTCTCTCTCTCTCACTGTCCACTCTGCCTGTCAAAAATAATTTTAAAAAAAATGAGAAGTAAAGCAGCTTTTGGGAAACTTGTTTGTTAGCAGATTGAAAAAAAATATAAAAAACAGTACTTGTCAAAATCAAACACAATACGTAGTTGTCCCTTACAGAAACCTAGCCAGAATAAAAATGATAGCAAATTGACAGAATGAATCCCTGAGCTAAGGATGACTTGCCCTTGAATGGCCCACTGGTGGTTTTTGTTCCTGGGCTCATGGGCATGCGTGAGAGTGAATTGCAGCTATTGGCAGTCAGAATGCAGAGCGCTGTCTCCAGATACCCATCAGTTGTGGTCGGGATAGGATTAGAGGACTAGGAGTTAAAAGAATGTTTCAAAAGGAAATTGATATTTTTCAGGGTTAAGAGTTTTGAAAAAGAGGTAAATGAGGGACCGGCTAATCCTCTGCTGGTGGTGCAGGCATCCCATATGGGCACCGGTTCTAGTCCCGGTTGCTCCTCTTCCAGTCGAGCTCTCTGCTATGACCTGAGAAAACAGTAGAAGATGGCCTAAGTGCTTGGGCCCCACCCGCATGGGAGATCAGGAGGAGGCTCCTGGCTCCTGGCGTCGGATCGGCACAGCGCCAGCTGTTGCAGCTGTTGCAGCCATCTGGGGAGTGAACCAATGGAAGGAAGACCTTTCTCTCTGTCTCTCTCTCTCTCACTGTCTGTAACTCTACCTGTCAAATAAATAAATAAAATCTTAAAAAAAAAAAAAAGAAAGAAAAAGAGGTAAATGAGAGAGAGCTATCCTACCAGGTTAATCTAGGAATTAGGGAGTGAGAACTCTGCCTCTTCCCTGCTTCCTCGGAACCCAGCCAAAGTCTGATGTTTGCCCGTTAACTCACTTGTCTCTTGTTGCCCCGGCTATTCTATCCTTTTATCACATCTCTACAATGGACTTGCCCCGTTCTCTGGGCTAATCGTGTACCTCGATTAAGCAGCCTTCTGACTTCCTTTTGTTGTGCCTGAGCGAGTGCTGAGAGAGGAGTGCCACACACTGAAAAAGTTTTAAAAGTCCTTTATTGCCAGCAGCTGAGAGTGGGCTCATGCCCCAAAGAACTCCCGACCCTGAGGCCCAAAGCTACAGGGTTTATAAAGGCAAAAACTGCAGAATCGGGAGGGGGAATACGTGGTTGCTAAGATCAAAAGAGAGTACATAGTTACTGGGGTCAAGATAACCTAAGACCTAAGTGAAATTAATATCCATTATAATCTTGACAATACCAGTTACAATCTTAACAATTATCAATTATGATCTTGACATTAATCCAATTATTAGTTTTAATTATATGTAAGACGTAGACAAATCACATCTTTATCATTAACCCAGGTGCAACCTTTCTACTTTCAAGCTTGAGCAATCATGCTAGGGGGTTTCTGTGCTCTACCAAGGGTGATGTAGTGCACTGCTATTGTCCGACTATTTGAGATCATAGTTTCAGGCGGGGGTTGCTTTCCCAGAATGGAGTCTCAAGTGCTCCAAAATGCAGTCCCTACTGTCAAGGTGCTACTTCACTTTGTTTCCTTCGTACTTTCCCTTGTCCGTTCCACATCACACCTTCCTATTGCACATTCTACATTGTGTAGGTTGCTGTCTTGCCACAAGCCACAAGGTAGCCGTCTGTTCTCATTGTGGTCATCTGCTCCCATTTCCTCTTTGCGGTTTTCTTCTTAAAGCTAAGGAGGAGCAAGGCAAATAGAGGATTTGCTTCAGAATGACAGACTGTATTTGAAACCATAGACATTTCTTTCTATAATACATTGGGGAAAAATAACTAGGAATGTTTTATTTATACTCCTTTTTAGAAGCTGATTGTTCAGTTGTTGGTGAACCAGAGAAGCACCAGGAAAGCAAAGATACAATTCTGACTGTGGAGAGAATCCGTCATTATAATATGAACACAAATCTTAATCCTACAAGAAAAAAATCATATAAATGCAAATCAAATGGGAAGAGTTTGCAACTTAACTTAGACTTACTTAATTATAACAGAAGTTATACTGCAAAAAACACTTATGAATGCAGTAAATGTGGGAAAGCCTTCAAAAACAAGTTTGATTTTATTAGACATGAAAAAAATCATTCAGGAGAAAAACCCTTTGAATGCAGTGACTGTGGGAAAGCCTATAGTAGAAAGGCACACTTTGTGGTCCACCAGAGACTTCACACTGGAGAGAAACCTTATGAATGCAGTGAGTGTGGAAAAACATTCATGTGGAGCTCCCCCTTAAACCAGCATGTGAAATCTCATGCAGTTGAGAACTCATTTCAGTGTAAGGAATGTGGGAAAACGTTCAAGTATAGTTCATCACTTCATAAACATTCTAGATTTCATACAGGAGAGGAACTCTACCAATGCACTGTATGTGGCAAAGCCTTTGGCAACACGTCCGTGCTTGTTACACATCAAAGGATTCATTCAGGAGAGAAACCTTATGGGTGTACTGAATGTGTCAAAGCCTTCATCAAAAAGTGTCATCTCCTTAAACATCAGATAGCTCATACAGGAGAGAAGCCCTATGAGTGTAACAGATGTGGAAAAGCATTTTCCCAGAAGTCCAATCTTAGTGTCACCAGAAAACTCATACATAATACTCACTTTATGACTATGAGAAGTCCTTAAGTGTTAGATAAATCTTACTAAATTGCAGATAATTTGTGGTGGGTAGAAATCCACAATTTGAATGAATCTGATAACAAATTTTTAAAAGAACACAGAAAACATTGAACAATAAATAATAGAACATAGAGCCTGGACAGTAAGCATAAATCAAATAGTCAAGGAGTCAGTGAAGACTACATCTGTCCTTCTTGATTTTTAATTTTTATATCAAATAATATAATGCAGATGTTAGTATAAAATATATGCCTACCTATTATATTAAGTTATATCAAGAGTTCCTGCAATAAATATCACTATTTTTCTTCTAATAGCAGTATATGCATAATTAATCAAGTGAGAAAATGTGATTTAACATATAGTGTGAATTTCAGTAATATTTTCATTCATTTACTGGCATTTTTAATGGGCATGGCAGTGTTACTGAATACCAGTCTCCCCTTTAATTATAGAAGACTTGTAAAACTTACAAATATGATTTCCTATGTGTATAAGCACTAAAGCAAAGTTTAACAAAGTAGCCAATTGAGGAGAAGGAAGGCAATTGCATTCTGTATTACAGTAAGTATTCAGTTGAGGAAATGAAATATTGAAGTTTTTAAGTATTTAAAACATTTCTACTTGAAGTATTCATGTTCTTTTTCATTGGCATATATATAAAAGATATAAGCATAGCTCAAATAGTACTTAAATTATTATATGTATTTGACTGTAATAAAATAGGGTGTCTTGATACTTTGCATCTTTTGGGATTTGGTTGTTGTATTCTTTTATTTTTTAAGGATTTATTTATTTGAAAGTGACAGAGGGAGAGACACACAGAGATCTTTTATCCTCTGGTTCACTTCCCAAATGTCTGCAATAGCCAGGGCTGGGCCAGGCTAAATCCAGAAGGCAGAAATGCCATGTGGGTCTCCTACATGGGTGGCAGGAATGTAAGTAATTGGGTCATCATCTGCAACCTCCCATCACATTAGCAGGAAGCTGGATGGGAAGCATGGACTACCCAGGACTCAGAGTGGCTCTGATATGGGATGCGGGCATCCCAAATGATGGTTTAACGTGCAGTGTCATAATGCCCACCACAATTTGTTGTTGTTACTGTTTTTAAAGAATTTTAAAAAGATTTATTTATTAATTTATTTGAAAGGCAGAGTTACAGAGAGGCAGAGGCAGAGAGAGAGAGTCTTCTGTCCACTGGTTCACTCCCCAAATATCTGCAACAGTCCGAGCTGAGCCAATCCAAAGTGAGGAGCCTGGAGTTTCTTCCAGGTCTCCCACATGGGTGCAGGGGCCCAAAGACTTGGCCCATCTTCCACTGCTTTCCCAAGCACATTAGCAGGGATTTGGATCAGAAGTGGACCAACCAGGACTCAAACCAGTACCTATATGGGATGGCAGCAGCTTTACCCGCTCTGCCACAGCGCTAGCACCTTCAATATTTTATTTTTATTTATTTGAAAGGCAGAGTTACAGAGAAAGAGAGGAAGAGACAAAGGGATCTTCCATCCTCTGGTTCACTCTCCAAATGACCACAACAGCCAGGAGCAAGGAGCTTCTTTGAGGTCTCTACGTGGGTCTCAGGGGCTCAAGCACTTGGGCCATCTTCCGTTGCTTTCCCAGGCTTAGTAAGGAGCTAGATTGGAAGTGGAGTAGCCAGGACACGAACTGGCACCCATATGGGATGCCAGCATCACAGGCAATGGCTTTATCCACTATGCCACAACACCAGCCCCAGTTGTAATTTTTTTAAAAAAGATTTATTTATTTATTTGAAAAATAGAGTTACAAAGAGGCAGAGGTAGAGAAAGAGAGGTCTTCCATCCACTGGTTCACTCCCTAGATAGCTACAATGGCTAAAGCTGTGTCAATCCGAAGCCAGGAGCCAGGAGCTTCTTCTGGGTCTCCCACATGTTTGCAGGGCCCAAGGACTTGGGCCATCTTCTGCTGCTTTCCATGGCCATAGCAGAGAGCGGATCGGAAGTGGAGCAGCTGGACCTGAACTGGTGCCCATATGGGATGCCAGAACTTCAGGCAACAGTTTTACCTGCTATGCCACAGCACCACACACACACACACACACACACACACACACACATTGTTATTTTTGAGAAACTGATAGATTAACTTCGATGGGATACTTGGAATTTTCCATATGGTCAGCATAGCCATCATAAATCAAGTTGCTTCAAATAAGCAAGTTTTTCCGCTTAGCTTTACTTTGGAATTTGACATTTTGTGTGTTTTACATATTCCCTTCAGTGGATTTAATGTAAAAAAAAAAAACTTTAATGTCTTTTATTGAGCTGTGATAAAACTCAGGTTAAACCTGAATTCAGAAATCAAGACTTTTAGGTTTAAGGTCAATTAGAACTATGTTGCTTGATTTCTCTTTCAGAAAGTAATGTTGAATAGTGTCTATAAATGAATGATATGCGCTTCTTTGAAGAAGCACACTAGAACTTAGAGATCTAAATTAAATACTGTCATTCCAAGTTATTTTAGGAGGCTATATGCTAATTTCACTTATGTAGTTATTCCAAAAGTTTCTGGAACCTCTTTTTTTTTGGAATTGTCTTCAGAATCAGTTTGCCAGCCAAAATCTAGGTGTTTATAGTTGCAGGACTTGCCATTTTTTAGCTCAGCATTTTTCTCTCATTTCCTAAGCATCCAACTTAGTGCTTAGCATTCCCACGCTAACTTTCCTTCCCCTGCCCAAACTACAGAGACCACAGGAAAAGGCCCAGGGGGGTTCCATTTTGCAGTGTGGTATGAAATACCCTTGAAAGTGCAACCTTGTAGGTCAGAGTGGCAAGAAGTGTACAGTGGCTTGCTTTACCTCACTAGGAATAAGATGGAGTCAAGAAATTTTAACTGTAATATATCAGGGCACACCTAATCTGCGTTTCTTAAATTTGCCTGCTTACTTTCTTAGTTGGAAGGAAGACTACTGTAGAATAAGTTAAATATATTTCCAGTGCTGGACTAATACAAACCGCCACCCAGGGGGTTTCCATCACTGGCCTCATTCACTCATTCACTTTTTTTTTTTAAGATTTATTTTATTTATTTGAAAGACAAAGTTAGAGAGAGAGGTGGAGCCAGAGAGAGAGGTCCTCCATTCTACTGGTTCATTCCTCAAATGCCCGTAATGGCCAGAGCTGAGCTGACCCAAAGCCAGGGTCATTTCTTCTTCTGGGTCTCCCATGTAAGTGCAGGGGCCCAAGGAGCTGGGCCATCTTCTACTGCTTTCCCAGGCCATAGCAGAGAGCCGGATCACAAATGGTGCAACTGGGATTCGAACCAGCATCCATATGGGATGCTAGCGCTGCAGGCGGTGGCTTTAACCTGCTGCTCCACAGCGCTGGCCCCGGCCTCATTCACTTCTTAGGATGTACTAGAGGAAAACCAAAAGTCTGTGTTTAGTTCTATCCAAACATCTTGCATTCCCAGAACCCCCTAGCATCCTTGTACTCTGTAGCTGAAACAGCCATACATGGTCTCGGTAGAAACTATATCACAAGATTGTCTTTTTGTAAAGATTTATTTATTTGAAAGGCAGAGTTACAGTTACAAAGAGAGAGAGGAGACACAGAGAGATCTTCCATCTGCTGGTTCACTCCTCACATGGCTGCAACATCTGGGACTGGGCTAGGCTGGAGCCAGGAGCCAAGAACTCCAGGTCTCCCAAAGGTGGCAGGGGCTCAAGTACTTGGGCCATCTGCTGCTTGTTTCCCAGGAACATTAGCAGGGAGCTGAATTGGAAGTAGAGTAGCCAGGACTTGAACCAGTGCTCATATGGGAGGCCACTGTCTCAGGCAGTGTCTTAACCTGCTGTGCCACACCACCAGCCCTAAGATTTTCTTTTTTTAATTTATGAAAAAATCATTTAAAAATACCATTTTTCTCTTTTATTTATAGAAGTGGTAGATTAACATTTTTTCTCCATAAAACTTCATTTTATATCATTTATGTTGTTTGTTTTGTTTGGAGCCTACAGCTCCTGATTTTGAGGTTTTTTTCTTCTTCTAGTTGTTTATACACTATATAATCCATGATTGTGAACAATATAGTATATGGTAATTTCTAAAAATCAAATACAAAAAAATAATGAAAGAACAGAAAATATAGAAACAGGAGATCTTTGTTTAGGAGTCCCTATGTTCTGGAAAAGCAAAGAGGTAAAGTAAGTTTTACAAGTTGTAAAAAAGAATTAAGAAATTAGAAAAAGCATAGAAATAGAATGTGAAGCTTTCAAATCTGAAAAGGAGAATAAAGAAAACTCAATAAACCCAACAGAGAAGTGGGCATTCAGCCGCATTTAAAAAATTAATTAATTTTTTAAATATTTATTTATTTGGGGCCGGCGCCGTGGCGCAGTAGGTTGATCCTCTGCCTGCAGCGCCAACATCCCATGTGGGCACCAGTTCTAGTCCTGCTGTTCCTCTTCTGGCCCGGCTCTCTGCTGTGGCCTGGGAGGGCAGTGGAGGATGACCCAAGTCCTTGGGCCCCTGCACCCGCATGGGAGACCGGGAGGAGGTTCCTGGCTCCTGGCTTCAGATCGACACAGCTCCGGCCATTGTGGCCATTTGGGGAGTGAACCAGTGGAGGGAGGACCTTTCTCTCTGTCTCTCTCTCTCACTGTCTGTAACTCTGCCTCTCAAATAAATAAATAAAAATCTTAAAAAAAGATTTATTTATTTGAAAGGCAAAGTTACAGAGAGAGAAGAGAGGAAGACAGAAATCTTCCATCCTCTAGTTCACACCCCAGATGGCCACAGTGGCCAGGGCTGTGCCAGACCAAAGTCAGGAGCCAGGAGCTTCTTCCAGGTCTCCCACATGGATGCAGGGGCCCAAGTGCCAGGCCATCCTTCACTGCTTTCTGGATCGGAAGTAGAGCAGTTGGGACCTGAACTGGTGCCCAATTGAGATGCCGGCACTGCAGGCAGAGGCTCAACCCGCTATGCCACAACATCAATCCCTCAGACAAGTTTTTTTAAGGTGCCCGTGTCCCACACCAGATTACTTGATTTCAGTTCCAAGCATTGGTTCCTGGCTGTTACCTCAAGTAACTGGGTTCCTACCACATGTCGATCAGGATTGCTTTCCTGGCACCAGCCCTAGCCACTGTGGGCATTTAGGGAGTGAACCAATGGATGGGAGAGTCAGCCTCTCTGGTTCTCTTCCTCTCCCTCTCTCCCTCTCTCTCTCTTCTCTCCCCTTCTCCTTCTCTCCCTCCTCCCCAAATAACATAAAATGAATAACAGATTCAACGGAGCAGGAAAGGTGAAAATCATAAAGAAAAGGGTATGATAAATAACAAAACAGTCAGAAATAAATAAAATATATCAATATCTGCAAATATGTTATACTCTTCACCAATATCCTGCACACACTGAAAACATCTTGCATGCTGCCCTCCCCACCCTCCCTCTCCCTCCCCAGTCCTGTCTTCCTGTTTGAGGTTCCTGCTAGCCTCACCTCATCAGCTCCATTTCTCATCTCCTACCGCCTTCCCTCTCCCTCAGCCTGACAGTGGCCTGAGCTCCTCCCGCCTCCTTAGGGAGGCCACGTCGCCCCTTAGCTTTCTCCTTTCTTGCTCCTCTGCCTTGCTTTGCCCTGCCAGCAAGGAGGACTAGGACGTGATCGTGCCGGGCATGTGTGTATCCTGTCAGGTATGATGGCAGTGAGTGGCAAGTTCGTTCTTCATGTGGATGGAAACCTGTTCTACGGAGGAGAACATGCATCTGTAACACCACTGGGAGATTTACACTGAAGATTTAAAACACCAGGATCACCACTGTCGGCCATGGGGAGAAGAGACTGCAATGTTGACTGAATTCCCAATTGCCTTATGGGTAACGGTCCACTGGTTAAGATGCTATTTTATACAGAGGTTACTCATTATCTGGATTTCAGAGTGACTGAAGGAAGCTGTGTCTGTAGGAGAGGAAAAATCTACACGTTTCCTTCCACTGGAGCAGATACTTCATGGGACTGGAAAACGTTGCTTCAGAACATTCCTAGTGTATGTTGCCAACTTCAGTGAAGAAGAGCTTAGAAGTTTTGAAGGTTTTGATCCTACGAAGACTGCAATGTGAGATGTGTATAAGAAATTTGATTCAGGGGGGCCAGAACAGGGGCACAGTAGGTTGAGTCTCCACCTGCAATGCCTGCTTCCCATATGAGCCCCAGTTTGAGTTCTGGCTACTCTGCTTTGGGTCCAAACACTGCTAACTCACCTCAGGAGGCAGCGGGAGGTGGCCCAAGTGCTTGGGGCCCTATCACCCGTATGGGAGACTTGGAGGGAGTTCCTAGCTCCTGGCTTCGGCCTGCCCCAGCCTTGGCCATTTCAGCCATTGGGGAGTGAACTAGTGGATGGAAGATTTTTTTTTCCTCTCTCTCAAAGTTTTCACATAAATAGATAATTCTAAAAAAAAAGAAAGAAAAAAAGAAAGAAAGAAAAGAAATTTCACTTGGGCCGAGATGTTATAGCTTTTGCAGGTCATGGTCTTGTACACTACAGAACTGATGACTTCTTAGATCAATCATGTTGTGAATACATCAATAGGATTAAACCTTACAATGAGTCTGGCATGATATGGCAAAAGCCCATATTTCTATCCACCCTGTAGCCTTGGAGAACTGCCACAAAGATTTGCAGGGCTTAAGGCTGGCGCTGTGGCGCAGCAGGTTAATGTCCTGGCCTGAAGCACCAGCATCCTATATGGGTACCGGTTCGAGACCAGGCTGTTCCACTTCTGATCCAGCTCTCTGCTATGGCCTGGGAAAGAAGTAGAAGATGGCCCAAGTCCTTGGGCCCCTGCACCCATGTGGGAGACCAGGAAGAAGCTCCTGGCTTTGGATTGGTGCTGCTCTGGCCGTTGCCGCCAATTGGGGAGTGAACCATTGGATGGAAGACCTCTCTTTCTCTCTCTGCCTCTCCTCTCTCTATGTAACTCTGACTTTCAAATAAATAAATAAATCTTTAAAACAGAAAGATTTGCAGGGCTCAGTGCTCTTTGCGGAAGGACCTGTATGCTGAATAAGTCTATTGAAGAAATTGTGCAGAATGGAGGAGTGGTGTAAAATCTGAAGGAGAGGTCGCTCACTGTCAGCGGCTCATCTGTCGCTGCAGCTGTGTAAAGGAATGGGTGGAGAGAGTGGGCCAGGTGATCCAGGTCATGTGCATCCTTAGCCACCCCATCCAGAACACCCACGATGGTTAGTCCACAAAAGCTAGTCAACGGAAAGATACCTATGTTTCGTGATCTCCTCTGCACACACAAGGGAAATTCTTTGCCATAGTCAGTACAACTGTAGAAACCAAGGAGCCTAAGAAATCAGACCAGCGTTGTAGCTCTCGGAACCAGCTGAACTGAAATGTGTTAGCATCAGTGACTTCCTCATGCCAAAAGATTTGGGAAAAGAAAGCCGGATCTTTATTTCCCGCATGTGTGATGCTTCAACCACCTGTGAGAGACCTTGTGATGACACTGAGGATGACAGCATCAGAATCTGACTTTGAGAAAATGGAACACAAGAAAAGTGGCATGGGGCAGGGGGAGGGGAGACTAACAGTACTTGTTATCTAATTAGGACAGATTTAAAACTGGGCAAATGATGCGTATTGTGTGGAATCAGTCTTGTAAGTCCTGCTTTTGTAATCAGAAGGGAGGGGTTGAAGAGCACTGTACAGTTGCCTAGTCCTGCCTTCCTTTTTCTGGTATCATGTTGTTTCGGAGTGGCTCTTCAGGACTGTCAGGTTCCACATTCTGTTCATTGTAACCAAACTGCCTCCTCCCCGCAGTGAAGGATCAGTTTTAAACAAACATTCTGATACTTGATACAGTATTTGTGCCTTAGTCAGCATAGCCTTTGCAATTATGTGCTTTTGCTGCTCAACAGCTGGATCCCCACAGTTTGTGTAACATCTAGCCTCATGACAGTAAGCAGATTCTATACTGAATAGTCCATAATTTGGAACAGCATCCCCACATTTTTCCTATAACTTTATATTTTTTGCATTATGTCAGCTATTAATGCAGGGCCCAAATAGTATAGCCCCAGGTCTGGCTTATGTGGGCATAAAAGTCTAACGAAACTCCAGACTCAGGGAGTCATTTGAGGAAGCTGGTATGTAGTGGTTTAACCTAATGGAATGAGTGGGAGGAAAGGGGAAAGGACTCTGTCATGAAGCAGGTAAAATGTAGACTCAGCTTTTCTATCCCAGGTGTGGCTTCTTCAATGGACTAAGATGCACTGCAGTATTGATTTGACAGAGCCTCACTTTGTCTCAAAGTGGCTTGCAAGTGGTTTCTGTACTGCAAAATAAAGCCAAATTCTGGAAACCAAAAAACAAAAAACCAAACAAACTAAAAGCATCTTAAGAGTATTTTCAGTGAGCTGGAGCAGACCATTAGGTGCTTAGTGCCTTTTAACTTAAGCAGCAGCTCTTGGAGCTCTCACCATACATGGGAAGCAGTAGAGCCTTCAACCCCCTCTGCAGGGTGTCTTGTTTAAGCACAGTCTGGAATTTATCAAGTGAAGGAGAGTGGTAGGAGGAACTATAGTATTAATATTATATTTGTTTAAAGATTTATTTATTAATTTATTTGAAAGGTAGAGTGACAGAAATGGAGAAAGATCTTCCATCCACTGGTTCACTTCCCAAATGCCCACAACAGCTGAGGCCTATCCAGACCAAAGCCAGGAGCCTGGAAGTCCATTGCTGTCTCCCACGCACATGGTGGGGACTCAAGTACTTGAGCCATTGTTTGCTGTTTCCCAGGTGCATTAGTAGGGAGCTGGATTGGAAGCTGCGTAGCTGGGACTCTAACTCTGATGTGGGATGCAGGTGTCCCAAATAACAGCGTAACTCACCCTCCCCAGTGGTTTTTTTTTTTTTTTTTAGTTCAGCTTTAGGAGTTTTGTTTTTGTTTTCTTCAAATTATAGACTATTTCAAACATACACAATGGCAAAGAGAATAGTACAATGAATTCCTTTTATACCTCTTGTAAGTGTGCACTCCTAGATTATCAATGAAGTAAGTCCCAAATATTTATAAATATTTTAGAACTTATTTCTGAAAGTTAAGGATTCTTTTAAAATCACATTACCATATTAACATTATCACTACTAACAAAAATTACTAATATAAATATCCAATCAGTATTTGAATTCCTCTACATCATTTTTTTGTAATAACAGTTTTCATAAAAAGCTTTTATTTAATAAACATAAATTTCATAAGTACAGCTTTGGATTATAGTGGTCCTTCCCCCCATACCTGCCCTCCCACCCCCAAACCATCCCACCTCCTGCAACCTCTGCCATTCCATTCTTCATTAAGATTCCTTTTTAATTCTTTATATACAGAAGATCAACTCTATACTGAGTAAAGATTTCAACAGTTTGCACCCACACGAAGTATAAAGTACTGTTTGAGGACTAGTTTTACCATTAATTCTCATAGTGCAACACATTAAGGACAGCGGTCCTTACATGGGAAGCAAGGGCACAGTGACTCCTGTTGTTGATTTAACAATTGACACTCTTATTTATGATGTCAGTGATCATCTGAGGCTCTTGTCATGAGCTGCCAAGGCTATGGAAGCCTCTTGAGTCCACAGACTCCGACATTATTTAGACAGGGCCATAATCAAAGTGGAAGTTCTCGCCTCCCTTCAGAGAAAGGTACCTCCTTCTTTGATGGCTCCTTCTTTCCACTGGGATCTCACTCACAGAAATCTTTCATGTAGGTCATTTCTTTCACTAGTAATACCCATTTAAGTTTCTTCTCTGTTCATGACCTGATAGCTCATTTCTTTTAAGTGCTGAATATTGTTCTATTGTCAGTGTACCACAGTTTATCCACTCACCTACAAGATGACATCCTGGTTGCTCCCAAGTTTTGGCAATTATGAATAAAGCTACAGGTCCTTGCGTGGACATATTTTCAACTCTTTTGGGTTAAATACCAAGGAGTGCAGTTTCTGGATCCTATGGTAAGAATAAGAAAGTGCTAAGCAGTTTTCCAAAATAGCTGGTCTTGGTCGGTTTTCTATTGCTATCATGAAATTCCTAAAGCTGAGCAGTTTATAAAGAAAGATTTACTTTGGCTCATGGGTTTTGAGGATAAAAAGTCTGAGTTCTGATGGCCACACTTGGCAAAGGGTCTCTTGCTGCATTCTCACATGGTGGGTGAGTAGCATGTACAAAAGAAGACAAACACATGGGGTGGCCTTGCATTTAAAAAAATTTATTGGGCTGACACTGTGGTGTAGCAGGCTAAGCCTTGTCCTCTGGTGCCAGCATCCCACATGGGCGCTGGTTCAAGTCCTGCATGCTCCTCTTTCAATCCAGCTCTCAGCTAATGGCCTGGGAAAGCAATAGAAGATGGCCCAACTGCTTGGGCCCCTGTACCCATGTGGGAGACCCAGAGGAAGCTCCTGGCTCCTGGGTTCAGATCAGCTTAGTTCCAGCCTTTGCAGCCATTTAGAGAGTGAACCATCAGATGGAAAACCTTTCTCTCTGTCTCTCCCTCTCTGTAACTCTACCCCTCAAATAAATAAATAAAATGTTTAAAAAATTATTAATTTACCTGAAAGAGCTACAGAGAGAAAAGGAGAGACACATACAGGGAGAGAGAGAGCTTTTATCCACTGGTTCACTCTCCAGATGGCCTTAACAGCCAGGGCTGAGCCAGGCTGAAGCCAGGAGTCAGGAGCTTCATCTGGGTCTCTCCCATGGGTGGCAGGGGCCCAAACACTTGAGCCATCTTGTGCTGCCTTTGCCAGGCCATTAGCAGGGAGCTGGATTGGAAATAGGCCAGCTGGGACATGAACCAGCACCCATGTGGGATGCAGGCATCACAGTAGTTTTACCTACTATGCCACAGTGCCAGCCCCATGGTAGACTTGCTTCTCAACAACCTGCTCTCAGCTCATTAACAGCTTTTTCTCCAAGATAACTAATCCAGTCCTTACTTCTGTGAGATGGCCAGTAATCTCTTCCAAGGGTGGTGCCAACATGACCTAATCACTTCCCACCAGGCCCTGCCTCTTAAAGGTTCCACGACCTCTCAACACCATTACACAGGGGACCAAGCTTGTAGCACATAACACCTGTGGGGAGAAAGCACATGGCTCTACCGTTTCTCATTCTCAGTAGCCGTAAGTGAGAGGTAGTGTTGCTCCACATTCTCGTCAGCATTTCGTATTGCTGGTATTACAGACTTTAGCCGTGTTCTTTTTTTCTCACTATGTAAGAGGTAGCAGATGGACAGAACTCCCATCCATTGGTTCACTCCTGAAATGACCACAGCAGCGAGGACTGGACTGGGATGAAGATGGAGCATGGAACTCAATCCAGACTCCCATGTGGGTGACAGGAGCACAACTGAGCCATTATCACAGCCTCCTAGGTCTGTATTAGCAGGAAGCCAGAGCCAGGATTGAACCCAGGCACTCTGACAGGGGACGTGAGCATCTTTCCTGCTATGCTAAATGCCCACCCCTAATTTATTTTTTATTTATCTTACTGATTTGAGAGACAAGAAATATCCCATCTGTACACAACAGCTAGGGCTTGACCAGGCCAAAGCCAGGAACGGGGAACTCAGCCCAGGTCTCCCACAGGGTTTGCAGGGATCCAACCACTTGAGCCATCACCTTTTGCCTCTTAGGGTGAGCATCAGCAAGAATCTGGAACTGGGAGCAGAGCAGGGCTAGGACTTAAACCTAGTTCCTCCAGTATGGGATGTGGGCATCCCAAGCAGCATCTTAACCACCAGGCCAAACACCTACACCTAATTTATTTATTAATTTTTAATAATTTTTTTTTTAAAGTTTGAAAGGCAGAGTTACAGAGAAAGGGAGAGATGTCTTCCACCTGCTGGTTCACTTTGTCAGCCAGGGCTAGACCACGCTGAAGCCGAGACCCAGGGGCTTCATCTGGGTCTCTCATGTGTATGGCAGGGTCCTAAGTACTTGGGCCCCTGTCACCCACATGGGAAACCCAAATGGAGTTCCTGGCTCCTGACTTGGGCCTGGCCCAACCCTAAATGTTATGAACCAGTATATGGAGGGCTGTGTGTGTGTGTGTGTGTGTGTGTGTTGTCTTGTCACATTGTCTTTCAAGTAAATGAATATAAACATTTTTTAAATTAAAAAAAAGGGACATTGATTTCCCATACACCCCTCACCTATTTCTCCCACTGTTAACATTTTATACTATCAGGATGCAATGACAAATCCAATAATAATGAGTCATTATTATGTGAACTCCAGACATTATTCATATCCCAGTAGTTTTTTACCATGAATGCTCCCTTTCTGTTTTAGGATACAATACAGGTACTGATAATATTCTTTTTATTTTTTTTCCCAATCCAGGATCCAACTAGGATTTTCCACTGCATTTGTTAGGTGATTTTACAGGACTTTAATTTCTTTAGATGAATTTATTTTTTTCCCCAGAAACCTTTTATTTAATGAATACAAACTTCATACATTTCATAATTACAACTTTAAGAATATGGTGATTCTTCCCACTGTACCTGCCCTTCCACCCAATCTCCCACTCCTCTTCCTCCTCCCTCTCCTATTCCCATTCTTATTTTTTACAATGATCTAGTTTCAATTAACTGTATACACATATGATAAACTCTATGTTAAGTAAAGAGTTCAACAAATAGTATGGAAAAAAAAACTGTTCCTTAACAGTCAAGACAAGGGCTGTTCAAAGTCATTGATTCTCAAAGTGTAAATTTCACTTTTATAGATTGCCTTTTAGGTGCTCTATTAGTTATCACAGCTCAGGGAGAACATATGGTATTTGTCTTTTGGGAATCAGCTTATTTCAGTAAGTATGATGTTTCATCCATTTTGTTTCAAACGACTGGATTTTGATTTTTTATTGCTGTGTAGTATTCCATGGTATACATATCCCATAATTTCTTTATCCAGTCTTCAATTGATGGGCATTTGGGTTGATTCCCTATCTCAGCTATTGTGAATTAAGCTGCAATAAACATGGGGTACAGATAACTCTTTCATATGCTAATTTCATTTCCCTTGGGTATATTCCCAGGAGTGGGATGGCTGGGTCATATGGTAGTTCTATATTCAGATTTTTGAGGTATCTCCATACTGTCTTCCATAGTGGCTTTACCAATTTACATTCCCACCAACAGTGGATTAGGGTACCTTTTTCCCCACATCCTCACCAGCAGTTGTTGTTTGTTGATTTCTGTATGAAAACCATTCTAATGGGAGTGAGGTGAAACCTCATTGTGGTTTTGACTTGTATTCCCCTGACAGCTAGTGATCCTAAGCATTTGTTCATGTGTCTTGGCCATTTGGATTTCATCCTGTGAAAAATGCCTGTTTAAGTCCTTAGCCCATTTCTTAACTGGGTTGTTTGCTTTGTTGTTAATTTTCTTGATCTCTATATATTCTGGTTATTAAGCCTCTATCAGTTATATAGTTTGCAAATAATTTCTCCCATTCTGTAGGTTGCCTCTTCACTTTGCAGAGTGTATCTTTTGTAGTACAGAAGCTTCTCATTTTGATGTAATCCCATTGTCAATTTTGGCTTTGATTGCCTGTGCTTCTGGAGTCTTTTCCAAGAACTCTTTGTCTCTGCCAGTGTCTTGCAAGGTTTCCCGAATGTTCTCTGATAATTTGATAGTATCAGGTTGTAGATTTAGGTCTTTAATCCATTTTGAGTGGATTTTTGTATAAGGTGTAAAGTAGGGGCCTTGCTTCATACTTCTGCATATGGAGATCCAGTTTTCCCAGCACCATTTGTTGAAGAGACTGTCTTTGCTCCAGGGAGTGATTTTAGCTCCTATGTCAAAGATAAGTTGGTTGTGGATGTGTGGATTGATTTCTGGAATTTCTATTCTGTTCTATTGGTTTACCCATCTGTTTTTGTACCAGTACCAGGCTGTTTTGATTATAAGTACCCTGCGGTATGTCTTGAAATCTGGTATTGTGATGCCTCTGGCTTTGTTTTTGTTGTATAAGATTGCTTTAGCAATTTGGAGTCTCCTGTGTTTTCACATGAATTTCAGCATCATTTTTTCTAGATCTGAGAAGAATGTCCTTGTTATTTTGATTGGTGTCACATTGAATCTGTAAATTGCTTTTGGTGGTATGGACATTTTGATGATATTGATTCTTCTAATCCATGAACATGGAAGAGTTTTCCATTTTTTTGTATCTTCTTCTATTTCTTATTTTAATGTTTTGTAATTCTCATCATAGAGATCTGCTGAATGGTATTGGCATCCTTGTAAAAAATAACTTGACATTTACGTGAGGGTTTATTTTCCTATTCAATTCAATTGGTCTATATCCTGTCTTTATGTCAGTACCACAGTTTTTTAATTCCCATAACTTTGTAGTAAGTTTTGAATCAGGAAATATAAATAAGCCATGGTTTCAAATATTCCAAATAAGTGTTCTCTTGACTACCCCATTGAAATTCTTCATGTCAAGGTCACTAACACAATTCTAATTGTTATATCTGATGATAGTTGTCAGTCTTAAAAATCAACAATTTTAGATACAATATATCACTCATTTCTCTTTTGAATTGTTTTGAACTTTACCTATAGAGTATTTCATCCCCTTATTTCTCTTCTTATTTCACGGATTTTTCCTTCCCACCCTTTGCTTATTTCTTCTCATCTCTACCTCCTTTTAAGCTGTGAATATGGCAGGACTCAATCCTTAGACTTCTCTTTCTACCCTCCCCTGATTGGTAATCTCATCTGTCCCATCGTTTTAAAGTCTACCTATATAATATTTCTTGAGGACATCTGCCCTTGAACACAAGTATTTTGCCCAACATCACCACCTGGATGTCTCTAATACACATTTCAAACTCAACATGTCCAACACTGAGTTCATGATGTCCTTGTCTCTCCCTTTGATGTGCTCTTTCTCAGTTGATAAGGATGCTGTCCTTTCAATGGGTCAAACCCCAAATTGGTAAACATCTGAGTCCCCCTTTTCTTTCATACCTTACATATGATTCAAAGTCCTTGAACTCTACCTTCAAATTTGAATTCAATTCCTTCTCATTAGTTCTGATACTACTGGATCCAAAACACCATGATTTCACTTCTGGATTATGGTAATAGCTTCCTAACCTGTTCTATCTTTGCACTCCTCCAGTTAATTCTCCATAAAGCAAAGTGGTCTTATTATAAGTTGAGTCAGGGGGCCCATACTGTGGCCCAGTGGATTAAAGCTCTGGCCTGCAATGCTGGCATCCCATATGGGTGCCAGTTCAAGTCCCAGCTGCTCCACTTCTGATCCAGCTTTCTGCTATGGCCTGGGAAAGCAGTAGAAGATGGCCCAAGTTCTTGGGCCCCTACACCTGTGTGGGAGACCAGAAGAAGCTCCTGGCTCCTAGCTTTGGATCAGCTCAGCTCTGGCTGTTGCTGTCATCTGGGGAGTGAACCAGCAGATGTAAGACCTCTCTCTGGCTCTACCTCTCTCTGTAACTCTTTCAAATAAACAAAAATAATAAGTTTAAAAAAAGAAGTTGAGTCAGATCATGCCATTCCTCTGTTCAAAATCCTCTAAAGACTTCCATTTTTCACTTCAGTAAAAGCCAAAGTACTTACATTGATTGTAAGTTCCTCCTCAGTCTGGGCCCTGACCCTTCTAGCATATTATTGCCACATCTTGCCCTCTTGCTATCATTGAAGCCTGATTGGCCCTTTCTTTGCCTTTGTTGTTTTTGCTACCAAAAACTCTTTTCCACCTGGCTTGGGCTTGCAACTTCATTTCCTTTAGGTCTTTTCTTGAATATCTCCTTCTAAGTGAGGCCTTCCTTAACTACCTTCTAAAAAATAGAATTCCTCCCCTACTTCCTATCCCTAGTCACTGTGCTCCTTTTCTCCATAATACTTATCAAGATCTAAGCACACGGAACATTAGTTGAATAAGGACAGTCACTTTCGTATTTTTGTGTTAACTACTCAATACCTAAAACAATGCTTACACACTAGGAGATCAGCATGTTTCAGCTGAATATCAGATATATGCCTAGAATAAAGTGTGACAGTCCACACTCATGTGAAGGTGGGGAGAGTGGAAGGAAGCTATCTTGAAGAAACCTGTAAATGAAAAGCTGTTTTATACAAGGTCTGGGAGGGAAATATTTTCGCATCCTCTAATTCATGACTTCCTATTGGGGAAAAATGATCATTCCTTATATGTAACTTTAAAATTAATGGAATTAATGTGTTCTAGGAGAGATTCTCTCACTCATCCTGGTGCCTGTTGGATAAATATGACTCTCCATTTTGTAGCCAATCAACAATGATTATATAACCCTTCTCTTCCTATGCTATTTAAGTCCCGTACGTGAATGAAATTGTGAGGGTGTTATCTTGGTGTTCCCTTAAGTAAGGTAATAAAAGAAACATATTCATACCTAGACTGACTGAAATATAAAAAAGTTTTTAACAGGGCTCTCATACATTTGTATTTACCCCCATATTACTCAATTTAATTTTTTTTTTTTTTACAGGCAGAGTGGACAGTGAGAGAGAGAAAGGTCTTCCTTTGCCGTTGGTTCACCCTCCAATGGCCGCGGATCCGAAGGCAGGAGCCAGGTGCTTCTCCTGGTCTCCCATGGGGTGCAGGGCCCAAGCACTTGGGCCATCCTCCACTGCACTTCCCTGGCCAAGCAGAGAGCTGGCCTGGAAGAGGGGCAACAGGGACAGAATCTGGCGCCCAGATCGGGACTAGAACCTGGTGTGCCGGCGCCGCTAGGTGGAGGATTAGCCTAGTGAGCCGCGGCGCCGACTCAATTTAATTATTTTAAAAAAGAAAATGAACGAGCTCATATTTGGTAAAGGCAGTTTCTTTTATTAAGTTACTGTTTTCTATTTGCCAGTATCTTTTAAATCGCATGGCAGGAAGGAGGTTTGACATTGTGGTTAACATGTCTTTGGAAACACCTGCATGGCATGTTGCAGAGCCTGGGTTAGAGTTTCCCCCCTCTGCTCAAATTCCAGCTTCCTGTTAATGCAGACCCTGGGAGAGCAAGTAGTTAGACCCCCTGCACTCACGCGGGGGACACGGATGCTGTTACTCCCCCCTTCACCGTGGCCCAGCCCGGGTATTGTGGGCATTTAGTGAATGAGAGAGCGAAAATCTCTCTCTGCCTTTAAAGTAAACAAAAAATTTTTAAATTCTCATGCCTACTTTAATAAGTAAACATTACGTATATGTTTCCTTTTTTCTTTTTTAAGATTTATTTATTTGAAAAAGTGAGAGTTACAGAGAGAGATCTTTCATTCGCTGGTACACTCCCTCAAATGGCCCCAACGTCCAGAATTGAACCGACTGGAAGCCAGAAGCCAGGAGCTTCTTCCAGGTCTCCCATGTAGGTGGCAGGGACCCAAGGACTTGGACCATCCCCTGCTGCTTTCCCAGGCGCATTAGCAGGGAGTTGGAACGGAAGTGGAGCAGCCGGGACACGAACCTACGGTCCTTCGGAATGCCGGTGCAGCGAGCCGCGGCTTTACGCGGCCGCGCCACGGCGTGAGCCCCACGCTTCCTTTCAATATTATCCGAACTCCCCGGGGAGCCCAAACCGAACTAAACTAGAAATCGTCAGTAGAGGAAAAGGAAACCCCTGGTGCCTTCCGGACACGAGATCTCAGAGCCTTATGGGAAATGGAGTCTCAGGTAGATTCCCGGGAGGACTCTGGGAAACCGTGGTGGCGCATCACTTCCGCACATGCGCAATGGAGTAGCTAGCAAGCCCTGCGTTTCTCGACGTGCGAGTGCGCTGCGCAGCAGAGGACTCAGAAGGGCTTGGGGAACGGCTGAAGAACAAAGGCCAACTTGTGGTTCATGGGAAGGAAGTGAAATCTTAGGTAACCCTTATGCGCGGGGGTATTTGGCTCCGAGAAAGCCCGGTGAGGACAGGGCTCCTGCCGTCCTGGTGTGGATCTCGTGTCTCTCTCGAGTGTGGTGAGTCAGTCTGTGCTGCTTTGGAGAAAGTGTGTCCTTCCGAGGGAGCCCATACCTGCGCGTGAGCCGTCCCCAGTCTCGTTCCAGGAGCCTGTTGGCTCTCAGACAGCAGTAAACCCCTGCAAGGCAGGGAGAAGAGTCCTGGTTCCCGCAGCGCCAGACACTGTTGAGCGCGCGTGGCGGGCGTTTCTTTGGTTCTCGTACCGTGGGAGGCTAGTTTGCTCATGTTTTTAGAGAGGTGGGCAGTTACCTGCTTCAACTCACAAAGCCAGTAAGTAGCGCAGGTAGCTTTACCCGGAAGTTCGCTCTGTCCTAGCACAGAACTCTGACTAAAATAAAGAGCTTTTATTCTTCCTGAGGAGGCAGTCCCAGCTTCATCATTGTGTTGAGAACACTTGAGCACGCGGGTGTCTTGCATATTCCTGCCCTGTCTCCCGTTCCAGCAGCTCTGGCTGAAATCGCCAACCCAGGGCCATAGTTGATCGTGAGTTAATGGAACCGGGCCATTTGCAGGAGTGTTGCTTTGCCGTCCTGCAGTCCTGGGAAGAGGCGCTCCTGACCTGGAACTTTTCACCCCATTTGAAGGCAGAGACAGGGGTCAGCTCTGGTCTTCTATCCAAAGAGAGCAGGGCTTGACTCAAGGCATTATTCCTTGAGGCCATCAAGTACTGAGGCCATCAAGTACTGGGTCCATTGGGAGTGTTGTCCCTGATGTTTGAAGGGAGAATTCGAGCAGGATGCGGGGTGCGAGCCTGCATGCTTAGGCTCCATGAAGAAAGGGAACTCATCAGAGAAGGAGGGTGTAGTTAAGGAGGAATCTGGGTTTGCTGCAGACGAAATTCCTTCCAAAACACACACTCTCCTTTTCTCTCTTGATTGTAGGCTGTCACAAACACATTAAAACCAGTGCATACCCTTCATTCCCTGTTAGTTCTTTTAAGATCAAGTGACCCTGGGCTAATCCTCCACCTTGCGGCGCCGGCACACCAGGTTCTAGTCCCGGTCGGGGCGCCGGATTCTGTCCCGGTTGCCTCTCTTCCAGGCCAGCTCTCTGCTGTGGCCAGGGAGTGCAGTGGAGGATGGCCCAAGTG
Source organism: Oryctolagus cuniculus (assembly GCF_964237555.1). Lineage (NCBI taxonomy): Eukaryota > Metazoa > Chordata > Mammalia > Lagomorpha > Leporidae > Oryctolagus > Oryctolagus cuniculus. Next base: position 132,362,389 of record NC_091438.1, on the reverse strand, counting down.
CTTGGGCCCTGCACCCCATGGGAGACCAGGAGAAGCACCTGGCTCCTGCCATCGGATCAGCGCGGTGTGCCGGCCGCAGCGCGCTGGCCACGGCGGCCATTGGAGGGTGAACCAACGGCAAAAGGAAGACCTTTCTCTCTGTCTCTCTCACTGTCCACTCTGCCTGTCAAAAAAAAAAAAAAAAAAAAAAAAAAAAAAAAAAAAGATCAAGTGACCCTAGGCTGTTTCAGTTGTGACACATGGCCTCTGGGGGTATACTGATAACTTCTCACCCCTTACCTAGATGCAGGTGTTTTTTACAGAGTCACAGTGCTAGAAGGACTTTTAGGAGTCTTGTAGTTCTGCTTTTATCATTTTTGTTTCTTTTTAATTTTTTAAATTAATTAATTTGAGAGAGGAGAAAGTGACAGCTCCCATCTACTATTTACTTAGGTTCTTCAATTAACTAGAGAGGAGAGAGAAAGTGATAGCTCCTATCCACTGGTTCACTCCCCAAATGCCCTTATCAGCCAGGGCTGGGCCAGACTGACGCTGACAGCCAGAAACTTCATCCAGGTCTCCAAAAGGAGTGGCAGCGACCCAAGGACTCGAGCCATCAACACTGCTCTAAATGCCCACTACACCTGGGGCTGGGCCAAACCAAAGATGGGTTCTGGGAACTCCATCCAGGTCTCCCACATGGGTGGCAGGAATTCAGCTACCTGAGCAGTCACCTGCTACCTCCCAGTGTCTGCATTGACAGGAAGTTGGAGTCAGGAACTGGAGCTGGGAATAAAATTCAGGTGCTCTTATGTGGGACACTTTTTTTTTTTTTCCTAAAGATTTACTTGTTCATTTGAAAGGCAGAGTTACAGAGAGGCAGAGACAGAGGTCTTCCATCTGCTGGTTCACTCCCCAGATGGCCGCAATGGCCAGAGCTGTGTCGATCTGAAGCCAGGTGCCAGGAGCTTCCTCTGGGTCTCCCACACAAGTGCAGGGGCCCAAGGACTTGGCCCATCTGCTGCTGCTTTCCTAGGCCATAGCACAGAGCTGGATTGGAAGTGGAGCAGCCGGGACTTGAACCAGCGGCCATAAAGAGTAATAAAACTAGTCCTGAGATGGTAATTGAATATCTAGATTCTCACAGTTTATTAGAAGATATGTCAGACCTGAAATCCAGTCTTCAATTCCTACATCATTCTTTTTCCTGCATCATTGTTCAGTTGAGCTAAAGTTGTTCAGTAAGTTTCTTTTGAAAATATCTAATAGGGAGAGGATCAACACGAGTTTCATCCAGTAATCCATCCAGCCAATGTATGCTGAGTGTTTGTTTTGAGTATACACTGTTCTGATACTTGGTGTGCCACAGTGAACAAACCAAAGTCCCTGTTTTCATGGGGCGAGGGAAAAACTAAATAGGGCAGGTGTTTGGCATCGCAGATAGGGTGCTGCTTGAGACACCTGCACCCGGTGTCCAAGTGACTGGGCTTGAGTGCCAGCGTTACTACTAGTTCCAGCTTCCTGCTGATGTAGACCTTGGGAGCAGTGTTGATGGCTCGAGTCCTTGGGTCGCTGCCACTCCTTTTGGAGACCTGGATGAAGTTTCTGGCTGTCAGCGTCAGTCTGGCCCAGCCCTGGCTGATAAGGGCATTTGGGGAGTGAACCAGTGGATAGGAGCTGTCACTTTCTCTCTCCTCTCTAGTTAATTGAAGAACCTAAGTAAATAGATGCATAATCTCTTTGGTGATGAGTGCAATGGGGAGAGCTAAAGCTAGAATAAGGATATCCAGAGTCAGGTGACAGTGAGGGAGGCTTTCTGTATGAGGCAGTCAGCAGTCTTACTGGTAAGTGAAGTGCAAACTGAGCTCTGTGGAATTCAGAGGAAGCCTTGCAGACTCTGGTTATGTCCTTTGGAAGAACAGCCCATGTGAAAGGGATGTGCAGAAGTCCTGCGTAATCCAGCTTGATGTTGTCGAGGAACATGTGGCTCATTAGAGTAAGCAGTAAGAGGATTGAAAGACTGGAGTAGATGAGATCAGAAAAGTCAGCCCAAGGTGGTGTAGGGCCTTGTAGACCTTTGTTTCAAAAGACAGGTAGTGTCTTGGAAAGTATTTGGAAAATACAGGTATTCATTGTCCTTTGCAAAGTGCACGCATTGTAATGCATATATAATATGTTGTACATGTCCTTGAGATGAAAAAGTAACATAAGATAAACAATTTAATTAATTTATTTATTTCAAAGGCGGAGTTACAGAGAGAGATATTCCATTTGCTGGTTCACTCCCCAAAAGGCTGCAACTGTCAGGGCTGGGCCAAGCCAGAGCCAGGAGCCAGGAGCTTCTTCCTGTTCTCCCACGCCTGTTCTCCCAAGCACTTGGGCCATCTTCTACTGCTTTCCCAGGTGCATTAGCGGGGAGCTGGATAAGAAGTGAAGCAGCCAGGACTCAAACCAGCAGCCCTATGTGGTGCCAGCGCTGCTAGTGGCTGCTTAACCGGCTAGGCCTCAACGCTGGCCCCAGAATAAACCATTTAGAAAGTACAAAGACGTGGAAGAATACAATTTTAGAGTTTCATGCAATCCTGTAGTTCCAATCTTTATTTACATTTTGACATGCAATTCACCAGAACTGTGTCAAAAGTACCTTAAAGGTACTTTTTTCGCTTACTAATGTAAGTGGAGTGGCCGGCAGCGCGTGGCACGGCAGGTTAAGCCACTGCATGTAGCACCAGCATCTCATGTCAGAGTGCAGGTCCTGGCGGCTCTGCTTCCGATCAAGCTCCCTGCCAAGGATGTGCCTGGAAAAGCAGGGGAAGATGGCCCAGCTGCTGAACCCCTGCCCCGTGTGAGGTAGACTTGGTTGGAGTTCCAGGCTCCTAGCTTTACCCTCACCTAGCCCCCACTGTTGCAACCATTTGGGAAGTGAACCAGTGGATGGAAGATCATTTTCTCTGAGCCTCCCTCATTCCCTGTCATAAATAAATAAATATATATATATATTTGACAGGTAGAGTGGACAGTGAAAGAGAGAGACAAAAAGGTCTTCCTTTACCATTGGTTCACCCTCCAATGGCCGCTGTGGCCAGCGCACTGCACTGATCTGAAGCCAGGAGCCAGGTGCTTCTCCTGGTCTCCCAAGCGGGTTCAGGGCCCAAGCACTTGGGCCATCCTCCACTGCACTCCCTGGCCACAGCAGAGAGCTGGACGGGAAGAGGAGCAACCGGGACAGAATCCGGCGCCCCGACTGGGACTAGAACCTGGGGTGCCAGTGCCGCAGGCGGAGGATTATCCTAGTGAGCTGTGGTGCCAACCCAATAAATAAATATTTTAAAAAATAAAATTAAAAATAAGTGGAACCGCTTTTCGTGTCTTTCTACAGCATCTTTTTAAATTCAGTTTTAGATTAATCAGCTCTTCCAGATTGTAAAATCTCAAATTGAATATGGACACCAGCATCCCAAGTGGCATCTTACTTGCAGTTCCAACAGCTGCTCCTTCAGCCTCATTTTTAAGTGCTACTTAGCATTCTGTCCTCTGAATAATCATGATTTTTTAGATCAGCACTTGTTTAGGCTATTGTCTATTTTCAAACTATAAGCAAAGGTCTGAAAATACTTTTTATCTCTCCCTTTTTTAAAAATAATAACAGTTTTATTGACTGCTTGCCATGTGCCATATGTTTTGGATGCTTTACAAGTATTAACTATGCAGTCCTCCTAGAAACCCCATGCTAGGCATCCTGCTATTGTCACCACCATTTTGCAGGTAAGAAAACTGAGCTAGAGCGGTTAGGTGGCTTCTTCAAGGTCATACCACTAGGAAGAGGAGTAACAGAATTTGCATCTAGATTCTCTGGCGCCAGTGTGCAGGCTTTTTTTTTTTTTTTTTTTTTTAAGGTTTACTTATATTTATTTGAAGATGCACAGTTAGAGAGGGAGAGACAGAGATTGTCCATCCCCTGGTTTAGTCTCAAAAGGCCGAAATGGCAAGGGCTGGGCCAGACCAAAGCCATGAGCCAGGAGTTTCTTCCAGGTCTCCCATGTGGGTACAGGGGTCCAAGGACTTGGGCTGCTTTCCCAGGTGCATTAGCAGGAAGCTGGATTGGAAATGGAGCAGCCAGTACTCAAACTGGTGCTCCTCTGGGACTCTGATGTCGCAGGCAGCAGCTTTATCCGCTATGTCATAATGACAGCGCTAGTGCTCAGGCTTTCAAATTTTGTATTGATTTTTATTTCTTTAGGGTAAATTTCTGGGAAAAAAGAAATCACTAAATCAGAAATTGACAATAAATTGTAACAGATCGATTGGGCAGAAATGTATGACTCTACCCAAGAGTGTACAGGTGTCCATTGATAATTGATATCAGAATCCCCCCCCCCCTTTTTTTTTTTGACAGGCAGAGTGGACAGTGAGAGAGAGAGACAGAGAGAAAGGTCTTTCTTTTCCGATGGTTCACCCCCCAATGGCCGCTGCGGCCGGCGCACCGCACTGATCCGAAGCCAGGAGCCAGGTACTTCTCCTGGTATCCCATGTGGGTGCAGAACCCAAGGACTTGGGCCATCCTCCACTGCCCTCCCAGGCCACAGCAGAGAGCTGGATGGGAAGAGGAACAACCGGGACAGAATCCGGCGCCCCGACCGGGACTAGAACCTGGTGTGCCAGCGCCGCAGGCGGAGGATTAGCCTATTGAGCCGCGGCGCTGGCCAGAAAGGTTGTTTTTCTATCAACAGCCTTTTCTGTAGCTGGCATGGATCTTTGTTTCTACGTTGGAAAGGCAGGGAGCACCCCCCGAGTCTTGTTTTCATAAATCCATATTTTCCATGAACAGCAGATATCCATTCAACCATCCATCCCTTTGTTCATTCAGGTTCCACTTTGTTTTCCAGTGAATTTGCAGTGACTCATAAGACCCCATAAAATGTACTAGGAGAGTGTTAATAGGTAGGAATATAAACAGGAAAGATATAGATTGATTGATATTTTAATTGACTATAAAAAGTTATAAAATTGATATGAGAGGCCATAGGGTCTGCACAGTTTATAATGTTGAGATGCAATTTGTATGTAATCTTGTGAGTCTTAGAAAAAGAATACTTAATCGGTGAAATTATTGGCCTTGTTTGAGAGAATACATGGATAAAGATTTTCCTGGCACAGGATTTTAAAGAAAAAATTTTGATGAATGTTTATATAGGAAACTTATTATACATGTAGCAGTTATCCTAGGATTAGTTTTAGAGTGTTCCTTTTTTATAAGCAGAATGTGTGCTGCCAGAGCAATGCTTGGAGAACGTAACACTTTTTTCTCTTTCCCTCCCTTTTTTCTTTTCTTCCCTGCTCTGTCTCTCCCTCTTCCTTCCTCTCCCTCTTCATGTATATGAATATGTATGAGGGTACCTCAAAAAGTGAATAGAAAATTGAAAGAGAAGGTTATTTTGGTACAAAAAATTTTTAAGATTTATTTATTTATTTGAACAACAGAATGTCAGAGAGGGAGAAACAGATAGTCCACCCAGTGGTTTACTCTGCATACAACTGCAGCAGCCAGTGCAAGCCAGGCTGAAGCCAGGAGCCAGGAACTCCATCTGCATCTTTCATGGGGTTGGCAGGGGCCCAAGGACTTGGGCCATCATCCACTGCCTTCCTCAGTGCATCAGTTGGAAGCAGAGTAGCCGAGATTCGAACCTCCACTCTGATATGGGATGCCAGCAGCGCAAGCAGCTGGGCCACATTGACTGCCCAGCACAAAAAGTTCTGATATCTGTGCATATGAGGGGTCTTCAGAAAATTCATGGGAAATGTGTATTATTTAAAAAAAAAAAAAAAAAAAACTATGTAAGGATTTCAAAAATTTTTTGTACCAAAATAAGGTCATCTTTTAATTCCATTTTCAGTGAAAATTTTGAAGTGCCTTCATATGCACAAATATACACATACATATATACAGTGGGACAATTTATATATGATTTTTTTAACATCTACTTTGTTTTGAGAGGTCTTCCATCTGCTGGTTCACTCCCCCAGTGGCCACAATGGTCAGAGCTGAGCCAATTCGAAGCCAGGAGCCAGGAACTTCCTGCGGGTCTCCCACGTGGGTGCAGGGGCCCAAGGACTTGGGCCATCTTCCACTGCCTTCCCAGGCCATAGCAGAGAGCTGGGTTGGAAGTGGAGCAGCTGGGAGTCAAACCAGCGCCCATATAGGATGCCAGCCCTGCAGGCAGTAGCTTGACCCACTATGCCACAGCGCTGGCCCCATGATTTTGTTTTTCAGATTTTAATTCTGAGTTAAGTACGTAGTAGTTATCAGTTATCCCGTATAGCTTGTTGCAACTCTGCCCAGTGAACATAATCGGAGGAATCATTCTGAATTGCTTCCACATTCCCTGGTGGTGTTCACTACAGGGTGAAGATGAGTGTGCTGTTACAGCAGGCAGTGACACTCCAAGACGTGGCGATATACTTCACTCCAGAAGAGTGGCGGCTGCTTGCTGACGATCAGAGGACGCTGTATTGTGATGTGATGCTGGAGAACTTGAGGACCCTGATTTCACTGGGTGAGGACAGCATTCCTGGTAACTTGGAATGTACTGCTTCCTTTGCATCATGGGAATGCTGTGAGCCTTCTCAAGCATTCATTAGTTTGGCCCTGAATTCAAGCTGTCCGAGGTCCTTAATCCCCTTTGGGGTCAGATAGCCTGTTTCTGTGTCTACTTCCCAGAGGAGGAGCCCACTCCAGAGCCCTTGACAGGCCCTAAGACTCAAGGAGGAGACTTAAATTGTGAGGTGGCTTTTTTGCCTAGCACTTTCTCCCCATTTTTGTGTTGTTTTCCCATGAACAGGGTTTCCAGTTACTAAAACAAAGGTCATCTTTAAGGTGGAGCAAGGGCAAAAGCCATGGAAGGTGAAGAGAGAGGATCCATATTGGAGCCAGATAGGTGAGTGAGAAAAAAACCAGACAAGTGTTTTTGCAGTTGGTGGGTGTGAGGTGTCCGTCTTTGTTCTTTCATAAGATTGTTTGACTTACTGGGCTCTTTTGTGGTTCCATGTAGATTTAGATGTTTAAATTTCTGCAAAAACTTGTTGGGATTTTGATGGGGATTGCATTGAATCTGTAGTTCACTTTGGGTAACTACACACTTAAAATGGTTGAAATGGCAAATCCTATGTATATTTTACCACAATAAAAAATAATGAAATCTTTGGAAAGTATATCAGGATGTCTTGCCATTTATCTGTGTTGCTTTTTGTTTCATTTCGTGATGTTTTGTAGTTTTTGTCTTTAAGTCTTTCTTAAAATTTGTTTATTTTTTTATCTATTTGAGAAACAGTTCCCATTTGCTGGGAGCTTCTCAAAAGGCCAAATCCAGGAGCTGGGAACTCAGTCTATGTCTCCCATGTTGTGGCAGGGATACAGCTACTTGAACCATCACCTGCTGCCTCCTAGGGAGTATGTTAGCAGGAATCTGGGCTTGGCTGTGGAGCTGGAACTTGAACCCAGGCACTCCAGTATGATATACTGGGGTCCCACGTAGCATCTTAACTATTAGTCCAAACACCTACCTTGTTGTATAAGTCTTTTACCTCCTTGGTTAATTCCTAAGTATTTTATTCTTTTTGGTGCTATTTTAAATGGAATTATTTTATTAATTTCCTTTATTGATTATTATTAGGGTATAGAAACAGTTGATTTTATATCTCATAACTTGATGTATTTATTAGTTCTAATAGTGTTTTTATGTTGTCTTTAGGGTCTCCTACATATAAGATCATGCCATCTGTAAACAAAGATACTTTTTTTTCTTTTCCAATTTGGATGCTACTTTTTCTTGCTAATTGCTCTAGCTAGGACTTCTAGTATTGTGTTGAATAGAAGTCACAAGAATGTTGCATGGGGGCCAGCGTTGTGGGGGTAGAACACTGGTTCAAGTCCTGGCTGTTCCACTTCTGATCCAGCTCCCTGCTAATGCACCTGGGAAGGCAGCGGAGGATGGCCCAAGGGCTTGGGCCCCTGCACCCACATGGGAGACCCAGAGGAGGCTCCTGGCTCATGGCTTTGGCTTGGGCCAGTGCCAACCGTTGCAGCCATTTGGAGAGTGAACCAGCAGATGGAAGATCTCTCTTTCTCTGTCTCTCTCTCACACTCTCTCTCTCTCTCTCTGTAACTGTGACTTTCAAATAAATAAATATTTTTTTAAAAAGCACGTTGCATGAAATCAGAAACTTTTAAAAATTTCTTTCAATAACATAATATTGGAAAAAGTAACTGAGAATGTTTTCTTTTACTTCTTTTTAGAAGTTGTTTGCCTCCTTCGTGAGTTAGAGAGACAGGAGGGAAGCAACGACAATTTTTTTAATCAACATACGTTCATCATTGAGAAAACACTGTCTAAGGAGAGAGACCAGAATTGTAATCTGAGTGCAAACATTATCTCTTCAAGACGAGAACAACATGAATCAAATGGAAAGAGTTTGCATTCTAATTTACACTTACTTAGTTATAATAAAAAATATAATGGAGAAAGCGCCTGTGAATACGAGGAATGTGGGAATGCTTTCAAAAACAAGTTTTATCTCATTAGGTATAAGGAAAAAGCATACAAGAAAGAAATCTGTGAACATGATGACCATGAGAAAACCTTCCCAGAGGAGGCTCATCCCTTTAAACTAGAAAGAAATTATCCAAAGGGAAACAAAACCTTTGCATGCAGTGACTGTGGGAAGATGTTTGACGATAAGGAATACCTTGTAGCTCATCAAAAAACACATGGTGTAGAGAGAGCGTTTGTGTGCAATGACTGTGGGAAAGCTTTTATGCGGAAAACCCAACTCATGGCCCACCAGCGACTTCACACTGGAGAGAAACCCTACAAGTGCAGTCAGTGCGGGAAAACATTCACTTGGCATTCCTCCTTTAATCAGCATATAAAATCTCACACACTCGAGAACTTGTTTGAGTGTAAGCAGTGTGGGAAAACCTTCAAGTATTGTTCATCCCTTTATAAACATTGTAGAATTCATGCAGGAGAGAAACCATACCGATACCGCAAACGCAGCAAAGCTCATGCTGACTCCTCTGTGTTTCCCATGCGCCAGAGAACTCATTTGGACGAGAAACCCTATGGATGCACTAAATGTGACAAAGCCTTCAACAGGAAGTCCCATCTCTTGCAACATTACTTAACTCATCTAGCAGAGCAGCAGAATACATGTAACATCGTGAGAAGTCCTCCTCAGAGGACACATGTCATTCTCCCTCCAGGGAGTCATGAGACAGTGGAAGGTGGGATGATGCAAAAGTAGCCTTTTTAGCAGCAAAGAATTCATCACGAGGAAAACACTATCAACTGGACAAACGTGGAAAAGAGCGTTCTGAAATTCATATTCTGTGATACTGATTTTATTGAGAAGATGACAAATTTTTGAGTTATAAATAGTTTTACTATGCATATAAGGCTTAGGAAGTTGTGACAAAATGAATAATGAGGCTTCATGTTGACAATAGTTACATATAGGAGAATGTGTTCTGAGTAATAGTCTTTATACAAATATAGAAATATCTGCATTGCTTAAGAATTTTGTATAACCACAGATTGAAATACATCCTATGTACTTTATACAAAATTATATCTGTCATGGTGATGGTGGCACAATATTATGAGTGTGTAGTTCCAGCAAACTGTACACTTAAAATGGCTGAAATAGCAAAACCTATGTATATTTTACCACAATAAAGAAATGAAATTTTTCAAAAGTATACCTGGTAAATTCCTTAATTATCTGTTCAAGTCCTAGGAATCATCATTTGGGTAATTGTCAGCTGTAAGTGAAAGAATATGGTTTATAAGGCAGAGTTACAGAGAGGCAGGGGCAGAGAGAAAGGGAGGGAGGGAAGGAAGTGTCTTCCATCTGCTGGTTCACTCCCCAAATAGCCGCAACAGCCAGAGCTGGGCCAATCAGGAGCCAGTAGCTTCCATGTCTCCCACATGGGTGCAGGGGCCCAAGCACTTGGGCCATCTTCTACTGCTTTCCCAGGCCGTAGCAGAGAGCTGGATCGGAAGAGGAGCAGGGACTTGAACTGGCGCCCATATGGGATGCCGGCCCTGGAGGTGGCAGCTTTACCCACCATGCTGCAGTTCTGGCCCCTTAACCATCCTTTTAACGAAGTCAGGGACAATTATGTAGTCTTATGCCTCTGCCCATCTTAGATCATTGTAATGTGTTTTCTTCCCTGTACAAAGCTCCAAAGACAGAGAAAGAAGAGAGAATATGAGTATGTGTGTTTAGGTATGCTTGCACTAATCCTGATTAATATGACATTAAAGAAAGATGGGGCATACGGGATTAAGCTGCCACCTGCAATGCCAATATCCCTTTGGGTGCTGGTTCTAGTCCTGTCTGCTCCACTTCCAATGTAGCTTCCTGCTAATACAACTGGGAAAGCAGCAGAAGATGGGCCAAGTGTTTGGGTCCCTGCCACCCTTGTTGGAAACCTGGAATAAGCTCGCTTCTGCTTTTGGCTTTGCTCAACCCCAGCCATTGCAGCCATTTGGGGCATAAACCAATGGAGTGATGCGCTCACTCACTGTTTCCCACTCTCCCTCCGTCCCTCTCCAACTCTGCCTTTCAAATAAATAAATCTTGAAAGAAAGCAAGCAGCTGTGTTCTCCATTCCTCTAAACGTATAGTACAGGAAAGGAAGTATGTCCTCAGGTAAACTGTTACATAACCTCCCATTTCACTGGGATAGCTACATATGTAAGAGTAAGCCTACATCCAGCACTGTGTAACAGGTGGTCCTACATTTAGTTTAGAAAAATTATTTGTGGCGTTTTGCAGAGACCTCTGGAAGATGGTCAATTATTATTCTTTGACTTTAGAAGTTAATTCAGGGACTGGCGTTGTGGTATAGTGGGTTGGGCTGCTGCCTTTGATACTAGCATCCCATATGGGCAGTTTGAGTCCTAGTCGTTCCACTTCCAGTCCAGCTCCCTGCTGATGTCTCTGGGAAAGCAGCAGAAGATGTGCTTGGGACCCTGCCACTCACATGGGAGACAATGGAAATCCAGGCTCCTTTCTTTAGCCTGGCCCAGCCCCAGTTGTTGCAGCTATTTGGGGAGTGAACCAGAAGGTGGGAGATCCATTCTCTCCCCCCACCACCCTGCTCTGTAACTCTGTCTTTCAAATAAGTAAAAGTTAATTCAGAAGTATATATTCAGGCTTAGTGGGAAATTTCCATTTGACTAATGAAAGTATGTCAAGCTATTCAAAAAGGGCTTTTCTGCTTCCTTGAGCTCCTTGGCAACTTTTATAATTTGACGTTATGCAACTTTAAATAAACTTCAAAGTCTTGAACCAACAATGATTTCAGTGACACTTCTGTATTCCAGGTACTGCTTGACAATGTTAAGTCTTCAAGCTCCTTGTTCAGTGGTTGTGGAGCTTAGGTATAACACTGAACTTGAACCTAAATTCACAAAATCAAGTTTTTCTCTCCTTCAAGCATACATTTTTAGATTCAGTGTATAAAATGCAAGTTGCAGTTGTCATCACTCAGCCATTTTTACAGGATGATGATGAGTAAAAATTTAAGTGATTTTTCTGAAAATCAGACTTTAAAGATCCAAGTTAAGTCTTGTGTCTTTTCATCCTAAGATTTTGTGCTCATTAAACTTAAGAAATCACTTTGTCAACATTAAATTTAGGTGATCATACTAAATCACTTTGTCAACAACAAAAGAGTAAATATAAATAATTACAAATGCAGGGAGCTTCACTTTTTTTTTTTTGTAAGATTTATTTTATTTATTTGAAAGACAGAGTTACAGAGAGAGGTAGAGACAGAGGTAGGTCTTTTATCTGCTGGTTCACTTCCCAGATGAAGCCAGGAGCCAGAAGCTTCCTTCTGGGTCTCCCACGTGGGTGCAGGGGCACTCCACTGCTGTCCCAGGCCATAGCAGAGAGCTGGATCAGAAGAGGAGCAGCCGGGACTAGAACCCAGTGCCCATATGGGATGCCAGCGCCTCAGACCAGGGCCTTATCCCGCTACACCACAGCGCTGGCCCCGAGGGAGCTTCTTTCAAGTTCGACTGCCTTTTCTCTCCTCCTGGTAGTTGTCATTTTGCTTTATTTAACATTTATTCTTCCCTTCCTAGCTCTTTTCCTGCTTCTGCCCTCAGCAGTAATAGTGAAATGGTATACCTTTATTTTTATTTTTATATATTTATTTATTTATTTTGACAGGTAGAGTTATAGACAGTGAGAGAAAGGTCTTCCTTCCGTTGGTTCATTCCCCAAATGGCCGTGACAGCCTGCACTGCGCCGACCTGAAGCCAGGAGCCAGGCGCCCCCTTCTGGTTTCTCACGTGGGTGCAGGGGTCCAAGCACCGGGGCCATCCTCCACCACCCTCCTGGGCCACAGCAGAGAGCTGGACTGGAAGAAGAGCAACTAGGACTAGAACCCGGCGCCCATATCGGATGTCAGCGCCGCAGGCAGAGGATGAACCAAGTGAGCCATGGCGCCGGCCGGTATACCTTTATTTTAAAATGATTATTTTAATATTAATATATCAAGGGTCTTTGCCATCTATTTAGATAAGAATTCTAAACATTGACTATTTGTAAATGAAACAGACAATGTGGTATGGTTTAGCATTGATTTAGAGAGTGAGGCCTTATAAAACGTTTAGAAACTTATACAGGAAGTTGCATACCAGGCTTATCCAGGGAGTAGACCAGAGGCTGCAAAGGAAAGAGAACACGTGGACAGGAGAGCAGCCTGGGCCACGCAGGCGAGCAGGCACCAGAGGCAGTCGCCCATGCCAAGAGGCGCAGGGGCGAGCAAGAGGTGGGCCCAGCACTCCATGCCTTTTATTCACCTCCTAAGGAAAGAGCCTGGCCTGTTGAGTATCACCAAGGAGTCCAAAGTGACTGGAGCAGAGAGGCAGTGTTGAGTTTTGTGCATGTAATAGGTTGAGATTTCATTCTAATGGGATAAGAAAGCTTTGGCCCACTCCTTGGAAGCTTCCAGTCTTACCATGAGAATAGCAAGGAAGTGGCGATTCCTTCTGAGTAGCTCCCGGTTTACTGTAAAGCAAGTTAGGTATGTCACTCTTCTGATGGCACTTTTTGTTTTATCTTGAGCAAGCCAGACAGGATAAAAGACTGCAAATCAGGTCTTTTGATGGGTTTTGTCCTCACCATCCCATATGGGTACCAGTTTTGGTCCCGGCTGCTCCACTTCTGACCCCGCTCCCTGCCAGTGGCCTGGGAGAGCAACAGAGAATGGCCTAAGTGCTTGGACCCCTGCACCCATGTGGGAGACCTGGATGAAGCTCCTGGATCCAGGCTTTGGACTGGCCCAGCTCTGGAGACTGCAGCCATTTGGAGGGTGCAGGGGTGAACCAGTGGAAGGAAGATCTCTGTCTCTCCCTCTCTAGCTCTTTCAAATAAATAAATAAATAAACTTTTTTTTTAAGTGAGTCATTACGTTCAGTCCACGCTCAAGGGGAGATTACACAAGGGCTTAAATACAGAAGGAAGGTATCACGGAGGGGCATTTTAGAGGCAGACTGTCACACTGAACGTTACAATCTCTGGGGCAGAGAAAGTAGTCTATTTGCTTTTTTTTTTTTTTTTTTTTTTTTTTTTTACCGGGCAGACTGTGGATTTATTGTGTAAGTCCCCAACGAGGCCTTATTTTTTCTTTTCAACGTCCTGTTCTGCAGCTTCCTTGGCTCTTTTTGCCCGGATGCCAAAGAGGCGGGCATTGGCGCGGGCCATGTGGAGACTGGCGAAAGCCTTGAAGTTCTTCTCCTCCTCTGTAATAACTCTGGCTTTCTCCTTCTTGAAGACGTTCCGGATGGGCATGATTGGTCCTGTCAGCTGGGTGGCCAACTTCAGTTCTTCAGCCAAGCTGTCACCTTTCTTGGGGGTCGAGGGCTTCCGCGGGAAGAGGACCAGCTTGGAGCGGTACTCCTTCAGCCGCTGCACGTTGGCCTGCAGGGACTCGGTGGACTTGTTCCGCCGCCGCGGGTCTCCGGAGATGCCGATGGTCCGCGCCACCTTCTTGTGGGCCGCGGGGCGATGCGGCGGGCTCGTGCTTGCCGGGCCTTGCGCCTGTGGATCTTGCGCACCGGCTGGTTAAACCAGGTGGCCATGCGTCGCTGCCAGTCCTTGTGGAAGTGCGGCTTCAGGATCATGCCATTCCGACTGGGCACCATGGCTGCATGCTCCTCCGCGCAAGAACCTCTATTTGCTCTTAAAAGACTCCTTTTGAAAGTGGCATGTATCACTTTTTTTTTTTTTTTTTTTTTTTTTTTTTTTTTTTTGGACAGGCAGAGTTAGAGAAAGAGACAGAGAGAAAAGTCTTCCTTCCATTGGTTCACCCCCTCAAATGGCCACTGTGGCCGGCGTGCTGCGCCGATCCGAAGCCAGGAGCTTGTCCAGGTCTCCCATGCGGGTGCAGGACCCAAGCACTTGGGCCATCCTCCACTGCACTCCCGGGCCACAGCAGAGAGCTGGACGGGAAGAGGAACAACCGGGACAGAATCCGGCGCCCCAACCGGGACTAGAACCCGGTGTGCCGGCGCCGCAAGGTGGAGGATTAGCCTAGTGAGCCGCAGCACCAGCCGTGGCATATATCACTTCTGCTCATATCTTGTGTTGAAACAAATCCCATGGTCACTACTAACTTCTAAGAGATGGTGTTACTATTGGATAATAGTTCGGGCATCCTGGAAAGACCCGTGTATTGAGGGCTTAGTCTGCAAAATCTAATGTGAATGGATTAAGTCCCTGTATCGGGATTCCCAGCCTGAGTTCCTCCAGGTATGGATCCTGGTGTAACATTGAGCCCCTCTGGGTTTCTGGCTGTTGGAGGACAGATAGGGACCCAGGAGAACAATGCTGCCAAAGAAAAGCCAGTGAAACTATTCCTCTGCGGTAAGCTGCAGCCCATCTTTTTTTAATTAAAAAAATTTAAGATGTATTATTTATTTATTTGAAAGGCAAAGAGACTGATACAGACAGCTCTCCCATCCACTGGTTCACAACACCTCTCCCCTCCAAATGCCCCATCAGCTGGGCCTGGATTTCATAGGAGCCAGGAGTGGAATCGGAAGTGGAGCAGCTGGGCCTTGAACTAGCACCCATATGGGATGCTGGCATCGCTGGGGGAGGCTTAACCTGCTGCGCCACAACACTGGCCTTGATTTCCATTTTAAAGATGTAGCAATGGGATCACTAAGGTTGAGACTTGTCAAGTTCAACTAAGCTATTAAGTGGTGGGGCCAGGGCTGGCATTTCTACGCAGTGTATTAGGCTCCTTCTTGCAATGCTGGCATTTCATATAAGCATCACTCCACTTCAGATCCAGCTGCCTGCTAACTTACCTGAGAAGGCAGCATAAGATGGCCCAAGTATTTGGACCTCTGCCACCTGTGTGGGAGATCAGTAGAGTTCTAGGCTCCTGGATCTGGCCTGGCCAAGCCGTGGCCATTGGGATATTGGGGACTGAATCAGCAGATGGAAGATTTTTCTCCCTCTGTCTCTGTAACTCTCCCTTTCAAAGAAACAATAAATAAATCTTTTTTTGAAAATTTATTTGAAAGGCGGAGTTACAGAGATGCAGAGAGAGAGAGGTCTTCAATCCTGGTTCACTCCCCAAATGGCTGCAATGGCTGGAGCTGCGCCGATCCAAAGCCAGAAGGCAGGAGCTTCTTCTGGGTCTTCCACATGGGTACAGGGGCCCAAACACTTGGGCCATCTTCTACTGCTTTCCCAGGCTACAGCAGAGAGCCGGACCGGAAGTGGAGCAACTGGGACTTGAACCGGCGCTCATATGAGATGCTGGCATTCCAGGCCATGGCTTCACCTGCTATGCCACAGCACCAGCCCCAATAAATCTTAATAAATAAATAAATAAATGGTGGAGCCACGATTTATTTCTATTTCTGTTGCCTCTTCTGTATGTGTTGTCATTGAATGTCCTTTCATCCATGAGCTGGGTTTAAATTGTCCACCTGTAGAGAGCGGAGCCTGAATCTGTGACATGAAATCAGAGGGAAGGCTTGCTTCTTGCCCAGTGTCCTCCTTTGGGTCTGGTCTCTTCTCTGACATGTTGATCCTTCATTCATCCACTTCATCACGGCTACTCTGTAATCATTTATAAGAGCACACAGGTAGAATTGGATACAGTTCTTCCTTCAAAGTGTGTGATGTCTACGGGATGGCTTATGTAGATGAGTGTGAAATAGTGACTGCTACTAATATACATGTTAAACAAAATGCAGAGAAGCCATTCTTCTGTGCCAGTTGGAGGTGTGCCGTCAGAGGGGAAAACTCTGTAACTGGTAACTGGAAACTAAGGAAGACTTTCTGAAGGAAGTGAGCTCTTATTTCTTTTTAAAAAATATTTATTTTTATTTTTAAAAATTTATTTTATTTTATTTGAAATGTAGAGTTATAGAGAGAAAGGTAGAGACAGAGAGATCTTCCATCTGCTGCTTCACTTCTCAGCTGGCCACAGTAGCCAGCGCTGGACCAGGACAAAGCCAGGAGCCAGGTGTCTCACGTGGGCGTCAGGGGCCCAAGTCCTTGAGCCATCTTCTGCTACTTTCCCAGGTGAATTAGCAGGGAGCTAGAAGGGAATTGGAGCAGCTGGGGATTGAGCCTACACTCATATGGGATGCTGGTGTCTCAGGCAGCAGCTTAACTTGCTGCACCACAATGCCAGCCCCATTTGTTTTCATTTTTTATTTGAAAGGCAGAGAAAGATCTTCCACCCCTTGGTTCACTTCCCAAATGCCCCGCAACTGAGACTGGGACAGGTCAAAACCGGGAGGAGGGAACTCAACCCAGATTTCTTATGTGGTTAGCAGGGTCTGTGGGCCATCACCTGCTGACTTCTTGCATGGGCATTATTGGAAGGCTGGACTCACAAGAGGAACTGGGACTTGAACTCAGGCACTCCCATACGGAATGCAGGCATCTCAAGCCACCTCTTAACTGCTGTGCCAATTGCCTGTCTTGAGCTTTTATTTCCTAAAGAGAAGAATACGGTTAGCTTACATACTTCCTTCAAGTCTTCTGTTGTTGACAATTGTTTATGGCTTAGCATGTGAATAGTTTTTATAACAGTTCATCTGAGCCAGAGTGGAATGTATATATATATTTTTAACCAGAACATTCATTGCATGACTAAGTACTGAAATTCTCAAGATGAGCTGGATGCTGCAATAGCTTCCCCCTTGAGTTTAGCTGTTGCTCCTTCCCAGAATCCATGCCTGTCTGCTGTGTACGGTTTTTAGGTGCCTCATCTGGCCAGTCCCCATGGTATTTCATCTTCTAGCTTTGGTGCTCCAGTTCTACTTTCTCTTGCACTTGGCCAGGTAGCCAATTTGCCACAGGTCGACTTCTGACAGTGGTAGGCCTCAGAGCACAGCGGCAGCCAGTGTGTGCGTCTTATTGCAACGCTTTCCAAGTGATGTCGTCCCCTTCGTCCTGTCTCTTCTGTGGCCGAGACCAGAGACCGGAAGAGAAGACACTTCCACTATGTTGTGCTCAAAAGCTTCCACCAGGCGAATGTATATTCTGTATCAGTGGGTGCCAACTTCTAGAAGACCTGACTCCTGAACATTTCTGTATGGTTACTGATGGTTTGCCTGACCCATCAATACTTGAGAAAAAGAATATAGAATCGCCTTGGGAGGTAATTATGTCAATTCCTCTCTGTAGTCTTTCATTTTTTTAAAAGATGTATTTATTTACTTATTTATTTGAAAGGCAGAGTTAGAGAGAGAGAGAGAGTGGGAGGGAGAAACAGAGCGAGAGAGAGAGATCTTCCATTTATTTGCTGGTTCACTACCCTTTAGTAGCAAAGGCTGGGGGCTGGGCCAGGCTGAAGCCAGGAGCCAAGAGCTTTATCTGGGTCTCCCACATGGGTGGCAGAGGCCCAAGCACCCAGGCCGTCATCCGCAGCTTTCCCAGGCACAGGGAGCCAGATCCGAAGTGGTGTAGCTGCAACTCCAACCGCAGGCAGCAACTTTACCTGCTACACGACACCACCGCCCCCCCCCACATTTTGTCTTTATCTGATTTAAGAATGTTTTATGAGATATACACAAGTTTAGAATTGTTATATCTATGGAGATTTGAACTTTTTATCCATATGTAGTAACTTTCTAAGTCATTAATGATGTTTTTCTTCTAGAAATCTATCTTATATTAATGTAGCTATTCCAGCTTTCTTTTAAAAACTTTTAAGAATTTATTTATTTGAGAGACAGAGAGATAAAGACTTCCATCTGCTGGTTCACTCCCCAGTGCCCTTAATGGCCAGGATGGACTGGACTGGAGTCAGAGACCAGAAACTCAGTCCAGGTCTCCGTGGGTATGTCAGGAGCCCACTTACTTGAGCCATTGTTGCCGTTGATTTCTCAACAATGTTGCAGTGGGTCGTTTCTGAGAGGAGCAGCGTGGTGGGGGCAAGAGGCACGGAGTCACCACACAGACCCCGGGAGGGAGTCCGGTGAAAGCAGGCTTGAGGCGAGCAGCCAGCAGACTCGTTTATTTCAGTTGAAACTACATCTTATATAGCCAAGACCAGCCAATCTGGTCAAGGGGTGGTCTATGCCCCATCCAATCACAGCCTGCCAGGCAGTTTCCAAAGCCATCCAATCACAGCCTGCCAGGCAGTTTCCAAAGCCATCCAATCACAGCCTGTTGCCAGGCAGTTTCCAAAGCCATTCCTGAGTGACTAATGCTCGCTTGCCAGTGGCCACCTTGGCATGGCCCTCTCATTCCACCACAAGCCATCACCACTGCCTACTGGGGTGTGCATTAGCAAGGAGCTGAAATCAGAAGCCAGAGGCAGGCATCAAACCCAGGCACTCTGATATGAGGAGTGGGTGCCTTACTGCGAGGCTAAATGTCTGTGCCACCCTCCACACCCATTCCCTACCAGCTTTCCTTTGGTTGTTATGCCTGGTTTATCTTTTCCATGCTTTCACAGAATTTTATTTATTTATATTTATATTGGAAAGAGAGACAAAGTCAGAGAGATTTCCCATCTTTTGGTTCACTATACAAATGCTTGCAATAGCTGGGGCTGGGCCAGGCTGAAGCCAGCGGCCTGGAACTTAACCCAGATCTCCGGTGGAGGCAGGAATCCAACTGCTTGAGCCATCATGTGCAGCCTCCAGGAGTGTGCATTCACAGGAGCTGGAGACAGAGCGGGAGCTGGGACTTGCACTCAGGGATTCTGGTTTAGGCTGCAGACATCCCAAGTGGTGTCTTAACCTCTGCACCAAACGTTCATCCCTTTCTGCCTTTATAATTGGCAAGTTTAGTCCATTTGCTTTTAGTGTAGTTATTGGTATATTTGATGTGTTTTACCATCTTATATTTCAATTTTTTAAAATTTATTTTGACAGAGTTACAGAGAGAGAGAGAGAAAGGTCTTCCTTCCATTGATTCACCCCCCAAATGGCCGCTACGGCTGGTGCGCTGCGTCAATCCTAAGCCAGGAGCCAGGTGCTTCTCCTGGTCTCCCATGCGGGTGCAGGAGCCCAAGCACTTGGGCCATCCTCCACTGCCCTCCCGGGCCACAGCAGAGCTGGACTGGAAGAGGAGCAACCAGGACTAGAACCGGCAGCCATATGGGATGCTGGCAGGCGGAGGATTAACCAAGTGAGCCACAGCGCTGGCCCCGTATTTCAATTTTTTTTTGAAGATTTTATTTTATTTATTTGAATAACAGAGTTCCAGAGAGAGGTGGAGACAGAGAGAGAGGTTTTCCATCCACTGGTTCACTCCCCAGATGGCCACAATGGCTGAAGCTGCGCCGATCCGAAGCCAGGAGCCAGGAGCTTCTTGTGGGTCTCCCACGCGGGTGCAGGGACCCAAGGACTTGGGCCATCTTCCACTGCTTTCCCAGGCCACAGCAGAGAGCTGGATTGGAAGAGGAGCAGCCGGGACTAGTACCGGCACCCATATGGGATGCCGGTGCATCAGCCCAGGGCTTTAACCTGCTGCACCACAGTGCTGGCCCCAATATTTCAATTTTATTTATCCATTTTCCTGCTTTTTCCTCTCATTTCTTCTTCTTTAAGTGGTCGCTCTTTACTTATTTGAAATTTATAATCTGTATTCTTTTGATCATTATCTTTACATTTTTCCATGCATATTTGACTAATGTCTGAGTTTAAATAAACCCTCTCAGGGTAATGTGAGGACTCAAACTTCTTACTACTAATCAGGTCTCCTTTTGACTTGTAAATTTTAATTATATTCTTTTAACTTAAAATTTAGATATTGCTATTAGAATTCTTATTTCATACAGATGAGGTTTGGATTCATACATGTGCATGCCACGTATTTGTTCACCATTCTAGCTTGTATCTTAGTCTTTCCCTCTGGGATTACTTTCCTTCTTCCTGATGTACATTCTTTAGAAATCCCTTTGAAACAGTTTAGAAGTTTGTCATTGTTTCACAATTGCATCCCATTTCCAGATAAGTTCATTGCCTGATCATCCAATTACATCTTACAAATGCAGTTTTTTCCCCAGATAGCTCACATGTTGCTGTCCTGGTTCTGCATCTGATTGTTTAAATAGCTGCAGTCATTGGTAGTCTGGTTTTTTGCTGACACTCACCTTTGGTGACTTTAACTGTGAGGCCACCGATTATCTATCTACCTGAGACCTATGGGAAGTTTTTCTCCAGAAAGGATTTGCTTCTGGGGCTGGCACTGTGCCATAGCAGGTTAGGTTGCTGCCTGCAGTGCCAGCATCTCATATGGGTGCTAGTTCGAGTCCTGGTTGCTCCACTTCCAATCCAGCTCTCTGCTGTGGCCTGGGAAAGCAGTAGAAGATGGTCCAAGTCCTTGGGCCCCTCCACCCACATGGGCGACCCAGAAGAAGCTCCTGGCTCCTAGCTTCGGATCAGCCCATTTCCAGCCATTGCAGCCAACTGGGGAGTGATCCTGCAAATGGAAGACCTCTCTCTCTCTCTCTCTCTCTCTCTCTCTCTCTCTCTCTCCCTTTGCCTCTCTCTAACTCTACCTTTCAAATAAATAAATATCTTTAAAAAAATTTGCTTCTTTTTGTGCCTGTACCTTAGAGGATGCCACTACTGTGGGATGCCTGCCGTTCCCCAGAGGCCACAGGTCAGATCGTGCTCCCACCCTGCAGATGGCACAGGATCCATACTCGGCTGGAGTGCTGGGTCGGTGACTGTGGGACAGACCTGCGCCTCCCAACTGCCTGCCACTCTGCTCCCAGCTCACTGGGGTTATTGTTGGTTTTGGTTTTGCTTTTTTTCCTGATAGTTATAGGGAAAAGAATAGTCTTTTTCTTTGTTTCTAACTGGATGAGATTCCTTATTCTTATAAAATAATGGTATTGACCTTTGATTTGTAAACCTTATAAATACTCTTACAGTTTGGTTTATTATTTTTTAGCTTCTTTGGAATTCTAAGAAATGTTCTTTTTAAGATAATGAAATGGCATTTTTCCTACCTGCAAATTGAAATATATTCTTTTTTATTTTTTAAAGATTTATTTGTTTATTTGAAAGTCAGAGTTACACAGAGAGAGGAGAGGGAGAGAGAAGTGGGAGGGGGGCCTTCCATCCACTGATTCACTCCCTGATTGGCTGCAATGGCCAGAGCTGAGCCAATCCAAAGCCAGGAGCCAGGAGCTTCTTCCTGGTCTCCCACACAGGTGCAGGGGCCCAAGGACTTGGCCATCTTCTACTGCTTTCCAGGTCATAGCAGAGAGCTGGATCAGAAGTGGAGCAACCAGGACTCACACCTGCACCCATATGGGATGCTGGCATTGCAGGCAACGGCTTTACCCACTACACCACACTGCCGGCCCTGAGATATATTTGTTTAAAATACCTCCTAACAGAAGCAAAACTCTCAAATACTTTTTTAAAATTTATTTATTTGACAGGTGGAGTTATAGACAGAGAGAGAGACGGAAAGGTCTTCCTTCCATTGGTTCACCCCCCAAATGGCCGCTGCGGCTGGTGCACTATGCTGATCCGAAGCCAGGAACCAGGTGTTTCCTCCTGATCTCCCATGCGGGTGCAGGAGCCCAAGCACTTGGGCCATCCTCCACTGCACTCCCAGGCCATAGCAGAGAGCTGGCCTGGAAGGGGAGCAATCGGGACTAAAACCCAGCGCCAGTATGGGATGCCGGTGCCGCAGGTGGAGGATTAGCCAAGTGAGCAATGGCGCAGGCCCCTCAAGTACTTTTAAATTGAGTATTATTGGGCCGGCACCATGGCTCAATAAGGCTAATCCTCCGCCTGCGGCGCCGGCACACCGGGTTCTAGTCCCAGTAGGGGCGCCGGATTCTGTCCCGGTTGCTCCTCTTCCCGTCCAGCTCTCTGCTGTGGCCCGGGAGTGCAGTGGAGGATGGCCCAAGTGCTTGGGCCCTGCACCCTGCACTCCTGGCTTCGGATCAGTGTGGTGCGCCAGCCACAGCACGCTGGCCGCGGTGGCCATTGGAGGGTGAACCAACGGCAAAGGAAGACCTTTCCCTCTGTCTCTCTCTCTCTCTCACTGTCCACTCTGCCTGTCAAAAAAAAAATTGAATATTATTTTGTCACAGACTTTAGAGAGTTTTCAACATAGGTGTTAAAGTCTTTAAAAGTCCAGGGTGGGCATTTGGTGCAGTTATGATGCCACTTAGGAGGGGGGCAGAATTGTACATAGGCTGCAGCTTGTAGCACCGGCATCCAATATTGGAGTGTTAATTTGAGTCCTGGCTGCTCTACTTCCAATCCAGCTCCCTGCTGATGAGCCAGGGAAGACACTGGAAGATGACCTAAGTACTTGAGACCCTGTCACCCATGTGGGAGACCAGGATAGAGTTCTGGGCTCCTGACTTTGGCCTGGTCCAGCTCCAGCTGTTGTGGCCATTTGGGTAGTGAACCAGTGGATGGATGATTTCTCTCTCTCTCTCCTGCTCTCGCTCTCGCTCTCTCTCCCCTCCCCTCCCTCCCCTCCCCTCCCCTCCCCTTCCTTCCCCTCCCCTCCCTCTGTTACTCTTCCTTTCAAACAAATAAATCTTGAAAAAAAAAAAATATGCTACTTGGTATGCCCATATCCTGTATCAGAGTACTGGGTTCAGGTCTGGGCTCTGCTTCGGATCCCAGCTTCCAGTTGATGTGTACCCTGCAAGAACGCAGATAATGGCTCCAATAGTTGGGTCGCTGACAACCACCTGGGAGACCTAGACTGGGTTACAGGCTCCTGGCTTTGGCCTGGCCCAGCCTTGGCTGTTGTTAGCATTTGGGGGATAAACTAGCAGATAAAAATCTCTCTCTTTCTGTTCTCTGTCTCTGTCTTTCTGTATTTCTGCCTTTGATATAAATGTAATAAATTTGAAAAAGTAAAATAAAATTCCTATAACCTTTGGTCTAACACTCTGCTTCTAAGAATTTACCCTAATAAAGAAATCTAATAAATGTATAAAACTTAAATCCTGGGGCCAGTGTTGTGGGACAGCCAGTTAAGCCACTGCCTACAGCACTGAAATCCCATATGGACATGGGTTTGAGTCCCAGCTGCTCTGCTTCCAATCCAGCTCCCTCCTAATGCACTTGGAAAGGTGGCAGAAGATGGTCTACGTGCTTCGGCCCCTGCAGCCATGTGGGAGACCCAGATGGAGTGCCAGGCTCCTGGCTTCTGCTTGGCCTACCCCTTGCTGCTGTGGCCATCTGGGGAGAGAGGAGCCAGGAGCTTCTTTTGGGTCTCCCATGTGGGCGGCATTTGGGGAGTGAACCAGTGGCTGAAAATTGCAGAAATTTTTTGTACCAAATTAGATTCCCTTGTTAAAAAATTATTTTATTTCATTTGAGAGGCAGAAAGAGAACTTCCATTCACTGGTTTACTCCCAAAATGCCTGTGACAGGCAGGGTTGGGCCAGGCCAACCTTGGGAGCTGGAGGTGAACCTAGGTTTCCCCATGGGTGGTGGGGGTCCAAGGACTTGGGCCATCACCTGCTGCCGCCCAGGGTGCACATTGGCAGGAAGCTAGAGTGCGGAATTGGAGCTGGTACTCAAAGCTGCACTCTGATAAGGAATGTGGGCATCTCGAATGGGGGCTTAAACGCTGGGCCCAGCGCCTGCCTGTGACTCATCAGCTGATTCCATGTCCCGTCAAATTCCTCTCCCCAAAAGTTTCTTCCAGTGTATTCTTTCCTGTGATTCATGAGGGTATCTTTTTCCGCACACTCACACATAACAGGTGTAAGAAGTCTCAGCCTTTGCCCAGCGGCTGGGAGACTGTGTTATCTCAGTGTCCATTTCATTGGCAATTTGTGAAGCAGCATACCTTTTCGTGTGTTTTTGGCCATTTGCTTTTTTCCTAGGGATTTCTCATTCAGATCATTTTCCACTTGTCCATTTTGTTTTTAATTATTATTATTATTTTTTTTTTTTTTGACAGGCAGAGTGGATAGTGAGAGTGAGAAACAGGGAGAAAGGTCTTCCTTTGCCGTTGGTTCATCCTCCAATGGCCGCCATGGCCCGCGCACCGCGCTGATCCGATGGCAGGAGCCAGGTGCTTCTCCTGGTCTCCCATGGGGTGCAGGGCCCAAGCACTTGGGCCATCCTCCACTGCACTTCCCTGGCCATAGCAGAGAGCTGGCCTGGAAGAGGGGCAACCGGGACAGAATCCGGCGCCCCAACCACGACTAGAACCCGGTGTACCAGCACCGCAAGGCAGAGGATTAGCCTAGTGAGCTGCGGCGCCGGCCTTCCAGTGCTTCTTGTTGGAGAACGCCGTCGCCCCATCCATGCCGACAGTGCACGGGCCTCACAGCTTGAGTCTGTGCTTCCAGGTCTCCCACACAGGGGCAGGACCCCAAGCACTCGGGCCCTCTTCTACTGTTTTCCCAGGCCATAGCAGAGAGCAGCCTGGGCTCAAACCAGAGTCCACGTGGGAATGCCTGCGCTGCAGGCGGCGGCTTTATCTGCTATGCCACAGCGCCGTTCCCATGTTTTCTTTTAATTACCTGACTTTTTTGTCTCTTGCTAGCTGAAAATGGCTGGCATTTTAGGTTGTAATCTTAGGGTCTTTAAGGCTCTGAGTGGAATTTAGCCCACTCACATTTACTGTGATTATTAGTATACTTAGTCTGATTCCTAATATTTGTTCTTTCTGTTTAATCTCTCCACTTATTTGAGTATTCTAAATGATTTCTTATTGAATTTTTCTCCCTAATACTATTTCAAAATTCTACTTGTTATGTTTATTGAAAATTTATTTAATTTGAAAGTCAGAGTTATATAGGGAGCAGGAGAGACAGAGACAGTTCAGTCTGTTCAGTCCCTAGAAGGCTACAATGGCCAGGACTCAGCCAGGCCGAAGCCAGGATCCAGGAGCTTCTTCCAGGCCTCTCACATGGGTAACGGGCCCACACACTTGAGCCATCTTCCACTGCTTTTCCCAGGTCACTAGCAGGGAATTGGATCAGAAGTGGAACAGCCAGGATGCGAACCAGCGCCTATGTAGGGTGCTGGCATCACAGACAGTGGCTTTATCTGGTTTGCCACGACGCTGGCCCTTTTACCTCTTATTTTTTAATCCTTCAGTTAGTTACCTCTGAAATTATAACAAGTTTTAAAAGTCATGTTTTTCTGTCAGTGCCAAGTGTCGATCAGTATTTGCAATGTCTCATTCTCTAGACCAAGACAAGGCCATTGCTTGCTTTTAGTTTGCCTTGCTTGATGCACACCTACACACCCCTGCTCTCCCCCTGTCCTGTGTTATGTTGAAACCATTTATAATTGTTAATGATGGTTCTTTTAGTGTGCTTCTGTTTTCTCAGAGATTAAGTTAAGCTTAATTTGTTATGGGAGCCTTTGCTTTCCATGATTTCTTATGTCCCACATTTACCATTAGCTTGGATTTATTTTTTAACTTGCAGATAAATTTTCTGAGTCACTGCATGTTTGAAAAGGTCTTTCTGTTTACTCCATTCCTGAGCGCTAGTTTGAGCAGAGAGCTTTAGATTCAGAATGGTTTTTCCCGAGGATATTCTAGCTGTTGTTTCTCTGTTTTAAAGCTTCTGGTTTTGAGGCTAGCATTGTGACACTCCTTGCTATGCTGGAATTCTCTAGGGGAATGCCAGTTCAAGTCCTGGCTGCTCCGTTTCTGATCTAGCACCCTTGTAATCCACACTTGGGCCCCTGCCACCCAAGTGGAAGACCAGAATGGAGTTCCTGGCTCCTGGCTTCTTGTGGGTCTTCCATTTGCTGGTTCACTCCCTAAATGGCCACAATGGCAGGAGCTGGGCCGATCTGAAGCCAGGAGCTTCTTCTGCATCTCCCACATGGGTGCAGGGGCCCAAGGAGTTGGGCCATCTTCTACTGCTTTCCCAGGCCATAGCAGAGAGCTGGATTGGAAGAGGAGCAGCTGGGACTCCAACTAGCGCCCATATGGGATGTTGTGCTGCAGATGGAAGCTTAGTGCCAGCCCCCTGTACACTTACTTTTTTTTTTTTTAAGGTTTATTGACTTAAAAGTCAGAGTTACATAAAGAGATAAGGAGGGGCAGAGAGAGATAGAGATCTTCCAACTGCTGGTTCACTCCCCAATTGGCCACAATGGTGGAGCTGCGCCAATCCAAAGCCAGGAGCCAGGAGTTTCTTCCTAGTCTCTCACGTGGGTACAGGGGCCCAAGGACTGGGCCATCTTCCACTGCTTTCTCAGGCCATAGAAGAGAGCTGGATCTGAAGTGGAGCAGCCAGGACTCAAACTGGCACCCATATGGGATGCGGACACTGCAGGTGGCGGCTTTACCTGCTACACCACAGCGCTAGCCCCACACTTACTTTTTTTTTTTTTTTAAGATTTATTTTATTTATTTGAAAGACAGAGTTACAGAGAGAGGTAGAGACAGAGGGAGAGGTCTTCCATCACTAGTTCATTCTCCAGATGGCCACAACAGCCGGAGCTGTGCCGATCTGAAGCCAGGAGCCAGGAGCTTCTCCCGGGTCTCTGAAGTGGGTACAGGGGTCCAAGGACTTGTGCCATCTTCTGCTTTCCCAGGCCATAGCAGAGAGCTGGACCGGAAGTGGAGCAGCTAGGACTTGAACTGGCGTCCATTTGGGATGCCAGCACTGCAGGCAGCGGCTTTACCTGCTAACAGGCCTTTAACAGGAAGTAGTCTTTTATTATGCCAGCATAAGGCTCAGTTTGATTCTTATCTAAAAGCCTGAGCCTGGAACAGAGGGATATTTTCTTATATATGTTTGTAGCTTCTTTGGCTCCCTTATATGGCTATATGCCTACATTTGATTGGATATTCTAATGCTACAGGGCAGCTATAGGAATTGATACAATACTGCCCGTGTGTACACAGTCACTGGTGATGTTTCCTTTGCACACCTACTGAGCTGTGCGCTGTCTGGCGAGGGTTAACACCACCGCTGTGTGCTGGCAAGCAGAAGCTTAATCAGTTGCATGCCAGCAGCTAATGGCTACAGCTGAAATTCAGAGGCAAGCAACAGTGAGCACATTCCATTCCCAGGGTAAGTGTCTTCTCTTTCTGACCTTGAGAAGACCTCTTCCACGTTACCAACGAATTCTTGTTTCTCAAAGTGTGCTATTCAGACTCCTGTGTTAGAATGAGTGCTGGAGTGTAAGTAGTCCCAGCAAGCACTTCTGTTTTTAGTGTGCCGAAACTTCAGCAGACACTTATCTGGGGGCACGTGTGAAAATGTGGATTCCTACACTTCATCCTCTGTCTGCACAATTAGGCTGTGGTGTGGAGACCAAGGATTCGTATTTGTAAGATCCCCTGCCCTTGCAGTGACTATTAGGTACACCCGCGCTGGAGAATTACTGTTCTGTGACATGTCTGCATAAGGCTAAGGAAAGTAAGATCTTACGTGGCAGTTTTGCTAGTATGCTGAGTCTACAGGATATGGATGTTTGTACCAAGAAATTGACTGAAGTTAGGAAGTTAAATGCATGAGGTCTCAAATACACATCAGCTGGCCTTAGGAAATATTGACACCTGGCTATCAGATGCCACCCATGATGAGATGTGTGATGACTGCATTTGAAAACTCATAGGGACAAGCAGCCACATTGCAGCTTTTAAAATATGTTCTCCCTAAAGCTTCAGACAGTATTAAACATGGTCTGGTATGCCATGGGAATCTGCTATGGATCTATTACAATATATGATAAATAAGAAACAGAATGAGAAGTTCCTATGTTAGAGTAAGATAATGGTTGCATTATCTTTAGTGCAATAAGGATTATATTAGAAATATCAGCATAAGTTGTATGTCACTAAAATAATCTGTGTTGACTCTGGCATTACCCCCACTTACTGTAAATCATCATATGGAATGACATAAAAATGCAATTTGTGCCCTCATCTGAATCCATATCAGTGGTTCCCAAACGTGGATAGGTGTTAGTATCAACTCTACAGCTTGTTACAAATATACTTATCTTAAGGGCCAGTGTTGTGGCACAATGGGTTAGGCCACCGCCTGTGTTGCCAGCATCTCATTGGAGCACCAGATTAAGTCCTGGCTGCTCCGCTTTCCATCCAGCTCCCTGTTAATGCACCTGGGAAATCAGCAGAAGATGGCCCAAGTGCTTAGGTCCCAGCATCCACGTGGGAGACCTAGAAGGAGTTCCTGGCTCCCGGTTTCGGCCTGGCCCAGCCCCAGCCATTGTGCTCATCTGGGGAGTGAAACAATGGATAGAATCTTTCTCTCTCTCTCTCTCTCTATCTCTCTCTCTCTTTCTCTGATTCTTCCTCTCTCTCTGTAACTCTGACTTTCAAATAAGTAAAAAAAAAAAAAATCCCTTTTAAAAATATGATTTGTAAAAAAGTACATATCTTAGGTTCTACCCTAGGAGGCCGTGACTCAGCATTTCTGTGTAGAGGGCTGACTGAGCATCCGAGCTCCAGCCTTAGGAACTACTGCTTTCTGCTCCTTCACTAAATGGAACCGGTGCTTCCTGGAGGCTGGCTTTTCAGAATCTTTCTCATGGAAATTACAGTGGGGCCTGCTCACAGTTTCCTGGGTAGTAATTGAGAGAAATGAAGGAAGCAGACAAGAAGAGCGCTTCACTTATGAGAATAGCCAAGGAGCAGTAAGTTGAGTTGTCAAAGTACTGGTAATCCTGCCTTGTGGTCAGTGATAATGTTCCCTAAATACTCTTTAAAGAACATGAAAATAATCTTGCAATTGTCAGCAATCCCTTACTGATAAATGATTCTTTGTCAGGAACATTTTGCTCTATGAAGTTAGAAGATATTGGTCCCACAAAAATAAGCCCTGTTTTTTGGTGTTATAGGAATGAGTGAAGCAGTAGCATCCAAATATCCACTCCCCAGATTCCCATATGAAAACCTTAAGATGGGGTTCTGATATTTTTTGAAGGATATCCAGTAGAGGGGCCAGCGCTGTGATGCGGAAACTAAGCCTCCGCATGCGGCACTGGCATCCCATGTGGGGCACCAGTTTGAGTCCTGGCTGTTCCACTTCCAATCCAGCTCTCTGCTGTGGCCTGGGAAAGCAGTAGAAGATGGCCCAAGTGCTTGGGCTCTTGCACCTTCGTGGAAGGCCCTCCTCGTTCCTGGCTTCGGATAGGCCCAGCTCTGGCTGTTGCAGCCATTTGGGGAGTGAACCAGCAGAAGGAGGACTTTCTGTCTCTCCCTCTCTCTGGAACTCTGTCTCTCAAATAAATAAATTTTTTTTTAAAAAAAGAAACTTGTCGCTCCCCCTCTTCGTGGAGGAACGACACAGGACCCTGCGCTGTTCTTTCGTCTGCTCGGCCCTCCCCGGGTTTGCTGCTGGTTCTTCCCGGGTTGGCTACTATCCCTTCCACCTCCGTGGAAGGGCAGTTCCCCCTGGCCACATTCCCCACTTCCGCAGGGAAGCGGCACACCGCCAGCCGGCTCTTCTCGGGGGCTGCACAGGTGTTCCCCTTAGATGTTCCCCATAGATGTTCCTGGTGCATGCCGTCTCTCTCCTCCTTTATAGTCCTCCTCCGCCAATCCTAACTCGGCTGCCCACACGCCGAGTACGCTGCTCTCCTCCAATCAATAGCAAGTCCTACAGTTTATTAGTTGAACTGGAGGCAGCTGTGCGGAAGCTGTTTACTTCTCTCCCAGCGCCATATTGTGGGAGAGCAGATGCATAGAATAAGTCTTAATTCCAGTAACTCAGTCTAGTCCGGTTGCTCCCCACAGAAACTATTATGAGCAACCAATTGATCAGTCCATATGGGTAGTGTAAGAGATAAACAAACACATTTTCTTCTCCTACACAGTCAACACAACACTTTGACAGCAGATGCGTGTGTGTGTGGACGGGGTGTTCCCCACACAACAAACAATTCCCCCTCAGACACAGAGTGGGTGTTCTACAGCTATACTCGATTCTGACACTGGCGTTGGTGTCAGTTCTCACAGCTGAGGACTCAGGCCCACAGTCTGCCTCCCACTTCAGACACCAAGCACAAGTAGGTCGTCCCCTTGCACTTCTGACCAGCTGGCTGTAAGCCTGGGTAAAAATCAGTGTTCCCACAAACCTCTCCTCAGGTTTGAAGACTTTGCTGGAATTGGGTGGGGGGAGCCAATGTAATCCATAAGCTGTACTTTGGAAATCTATATTCATTAAATAAAAGCTAAAAAAAAAAAAAAAAAAGACTTTGCTGGAGCAGCTCACAGAACGCAAGGAAATGTATTATTCAGATTTACCATTTATTACAAAGGTTGTTACAAAGAGGAAAGCGGTAGGGGTCCGGGGACTCGTGAAGCTTGGATTCAAGCCCTCTGTGAGAGCCGATGCGCCGGCTGGGCCCCAGGTGGATAAAATCGGTGTTTTCCCGGTGCTCTGACCGGTACTCAGAGGGCGCTCAGCATGGACCCGTCTCTCCTTCAGGACCCTTGACTCCGATGCATGCATCTCTGTTCTGGGTGGAGTTACAACCAAAACACGCAGAACCAAGAGACCCCTGACGTCATAGGGTTTCACCGAGCTGTTACAGATGCTCGCCAGAATCCAAGGGCACTCTGCCAAGCCCCAGGCTCCGCACCGGGTTTTGTACCTGTTTCTCCTTACACGATGTGTGGTGCTCAGAGCCTGTGCCGCTGGCACACGCTGCCCTGGCGCTG
Source organism: Oryctolagus cuniculus (assembly GCF_964237555.1). Lineage (NCBI taxonomy): Eukaryota > Metazoa > Chordata > Mammalia > Lagomorpha > Leporidae > Oryctolagus > Oryctolagus cuniculus. The sequence continues at coordinate 132,331,246 of NC_091438.1, read as the reverse complement.
GCACACGCGGTCCTGGCGGTATGCACTTCTCTGGGGAGGTGTCTTGATTGTGCTGCTTCACAGGGTGGCTCCTTATTAGTCTGGGAGAGACTGGGTGGGACGCAGGGCATGTGGGACCCAAATCCTTGTCCTTCTTTCCAGACCTTGGGGGTGTAGCTGCTTCTCGTCCTATTCAAGTTGTTGCCGCAGGAGTCATGTGAAGTCAGGCCTGGAACTCCTTGGTGGGGCCTGTTTCTACTTCTATTTTGTATTTCTGGTCTGTGAAATTCAACATTTAGTAAGAGGACCTGACTTTGGAAAGAAAATACAAGAACACTTCAGAAAGTTCATGAAAAATAGAATAAAGGCATAAATTTTAGTTCAAAAAATGGTTAAATACATACATATCTTTTTCATAATACACATTTTCCTGAACTTTTTGAAGACTCCTTGTATGTATGAGTTTCAAATAATTTTTGCAGCAAATTAAAATTATCTTTTAGGGGCAGGTGTTTGGTATGGTGGTTAAGCCACCCCGTTGGGATGCCTGCATCCCGTATCAGTGAGCTGGGTTCAAGTCCTGGCTCTGCTCTTCATTCCAGCTTCCTGTTATTGCACATGCTGGGAAGCAGCCAAGAAGACTCAAGTGTTTGTTTTTGTTTTTGTTTTTTAAGATTTATTTATGGGAGCCAGTGCCGTGGCTCACTTGGTTAATCCTCCGCCTTGGTGCCAGCATCCCATATGGGTGCCGGGTTCTAGTCCCTGTTGCTCCTCTTCCAGTCCAGTTCTCTGCTGTGGCCTGGGAGGCCAGGGAGGATGGCTCAGGTGCTTGGGCCCTGCACCCGCATGGGAGACCAGGAGGAAGCACCTGGCTCCTGGCTACGGAGCGGCATAGCTCCAGCCGTAGTGGCCATTTGGTGGGTGAACCAATGGAAGGAAGACCTTTCTCTCTGTCTCTCTCCCTCACTGTCTAACTCTATCTGTCAAATAAATAAAAAAATTTTCTTAAAAAAGATTTATTTGAAAAAGTTACACAGAGAGAGAAGGAGAGGCAGAGAGACAGAGAGAGAGAGAGGACTTCCATCCGCTGGTTCACTCACCAGTTGGCTGCAACTGCTGGAGCTTTGCTAATCTGAAGCCAGGAGCCAGGAGCTTCTTCTGGGTCGCCCAGGTGGGTGCAGGGGCCCAAGCACTTGGGCCATCTTCCACTGCTTTCCCAGGCCATAGCAGAGAGCTGGATCGGAAGTGGAGCAGCTGGGACTTGAACCAGCACCCGTATGGGATGCCAGCACTGCAGGTGGTGGCTTTACCTGCTGCACCACAGCGCCGGCCCCTCAAGTGGTTTAATCCCTGCCACCCACACGGAAGACCCAGACTGAGTTCTCAGTACCCGCCTTTGGCCTGGCTCAGCTGTGGCTGTTGTGGGCATTTGGCGAGGGAACCAGCAGATAGAAGATTTCTTCCTGTCTGTCTCTCCGCCTTTGAAATAAGTAAGTTAAAAAAATTTATTAGCTACCTCTTTATGCCTTTTCCATGAAATTTTAAAACACCCTTGTAAAGGACCAGTTCTGGGACAAATTTCCTAAGCCAGTGGAAGCGTGGCAGATGCATTTGGAAAAATGTCCACTGAGCTCTGAAAACCTAGGCTGTGTTAGAATGAAAGCAAACCTACACTGGCTATAGATAAGAGGGGCGCGATGATACAAAGCCCCACAGTCCCGAGATAAGAGGATGTCCCTGAACAAAAGGGCCTGCTGCTGCTGCTCGCTTGGGTCTGCAGGCAGGATGCGCCCTGCCTCCACGCTAATCTTTGACTCACAGGAAAGGAACGTGGAGCACTTGCTTTTGTCTTTTCTCTGTTGATTTGGCCCCAAAGCTGTCAGTTTGATATAAATTCCTCTTATCTCTTCCCTCCCTCCATCCTTAATTTAGGACTTCTCGGAATTCTTTCCTTATCGCTGGGCGCTCATGATTCCTTCCTCAGCCCTGGCATCAAGAACTACCTCTCCAGCATCTCTGCTCACTCCCCTCACTCACCCCTCCAGACGGCCTCACTGGAAAGGACCTGCGATAACGCGGCCAGTTCCTTCTCAGCCTCTGGCTCCCAGGACATATTCTGTAGCTCCTTGCCATGGACCATTCAAAGAAAGAGACCCAATGCAGTGTGGGCAAAGCAGGTGATCGGTCAGTCTCCTGTAGCTCTCCAGATTTCAAGCCCACTGTCTTGGTGGCTTGCTCAGGCAGCAAGAAGGAATATAACTGAAAGCAGTCCTGCGGGCAGTTTGAAGACTCTCTCACCACTGTTGAGTTAGAAGGTAGGGTTTCCCAGCATGCCACCACAGTGGAGGGAGGAGTCTCGGCTTGGCACCCACCGCATTTCTCCAAAGAAGAATCTCCATTGACCACTGCCCCCTCCTCCCCCTCCACCACCACTTCCTGCTCCACCACCCCTTCCTCCTTTGGCTTCTCTCTCTTTCCTCTCTCTCCTCCTTTTTGAGGATCCTTGATCTAGCTGAGGGTTTGAGGAACTCTGGAAGAGATTTATTTATTTATTTATTTATTTTTTGACAGGCAGAGTGGACAGTGACAGAGAGACAGAGAGAAAGGTCTTCCTTTGCCGTTGGTTCACCCTCCAGTGGCCGCCGTGGCCAGCGCACTGCGCTGATCCGAAGGCAGGAGCCAGGTACTTCTCCTGGTCTCCCATGGGGTGCAGGGCCCAAGCACCTGGGCCATCCTCCACTGCACTCCCTGGCCACAGCAGAGAGCTGGCCTGGAAGAGGGGCAACCGGGACAGAATCCAGCGCCCCGACCGGGACTAGAACCCGGTGTGCCGGCGGCGCAGGCAGAGGATTAGCCTAGTGAGCCGCAGCGCCAGCCTGGAAGAGATTCTAAGACCATTTTCTTTGTTGACCCTCTTAGGGAGATCGGGCCCCTCTGGGATTTCACATCTGTTCTATCTTGTTGTGTCTCATTCTACATTGATTGTATCCTGTTGGCCACTTCAGGGTTTTTTGTTGTTGTTGTTGTTGTTGTTTTACGATTTATTTATTTATTTGAAAGTCAGAGTTACACAGAGAGAGGAGAGGCAGAGAGAGAGAGAGAGAGGTCTTCCATCCGCTGGTTCACTCCCCAGATGGCCACAACGGACAGAGCTGCACTGATCCGAAGCCAGGAGCCAGGAACTTCTTCCGGGTCTCCCACATGGGTGCAGGGGCCCAAGGACTTGGGCCATCTTCTACTGCTTTCCCAGGCCGCAGAAGAGAGCTGGATTGGAAGAGGAGCAGCTGGGACTAGAACCAGCGCCCATATGGGATGCCGGCACTTCAGGCCAGGGCGTTAACCCTCTGCGCCACAGCGCCTGCCCCAAACCTTCAGTTTTAACAACTCCCTTCACTTTGGATAGCGTACTCAAAATCACCAAATCACCCAGGGATTCTGTTTCACTAAGTAGCCTACCACCTGCTCTCCAAGACATGCCTGAAGTTGCAGAGTTTGCATTCACTTTCTCTCTCTCTCTCTTTTTTTTTTTTTTAAGATTTATTTTATTTATTTGAAAGACAGAGTTACAGAGAGAGGTAGAGACAGAGAGAGAGGTCTTCCATCTGCTAGTTCACTCCCCAGATGGATGCAACGGTCGGAGCTGCGCCTATCCGAAGCCAGGAGCTTCCTCCGGGTCTCCTATGCGGGTGCAGGGGCCCAAGGACTTGGACCATCCTCCACTGCTTTCCTAGGCCATAGCAGAGAGCTGGATCAGAAGAGGAACAGCCGGGACTAGAACTAATGCCCATATTGGATGCCGGCGCTTCAGGCCAGGGCTTTAACCCACTGCACAGCGCCGGCCCCTGCATTCACTTTCTTTCTCACTGCTCACTTAGTGGCAGTGTAACCTCAGGCAGGTTAACTTTTCTGTGCCTCATTTCCTTATCTGAGTAATGGGCTCAAGAAGGGACTTAACTCACACAATAGTCTTAAGGATTAAATGAGTTGACACCAGCAAAACACTTAGAACAGAACCTGACGTCTGGGCAGCTGGCAATCAGCAGGCGTGAGCTGTTCTTATTACTTTCTCCTCTTTCGTAAAGCAGCAGCAGCTCACTTCACTCTTGTTTGATGACTTTGCCGTGGATTTTACTGAGAGAATAAGAGAGCCAGGTGGCCAGCACTGTGGTGTGTCAGGTAAAGCCGTAGCCTGTAGTGCCGGCATCCCTTATGGGCACTGGTTCGAGTCCCGGTTGCTCCACTTCTGGTCTATCTCTCTGCTATGGAGGATGGCCCAAGTCTTTGGGCCCTGCACCTGCATGGGAGACCCGGAGGATGCTCCTAGCTCTCTTTCTCTCTGCCTCTGCCTCTCTGTAATTCTGCCTTTCAAATAAATAAATAAATCTTGTGTGTGTGTGTGTGTGTGTGTGAGAGAGAGAGAGAGAGAGAGAGAGAGAGAGATGCGTCTGTACCTAATTCTTCCTATCCTTTGCCCATGAAAGTGTCTTGGTCAACTCCTCCACCTGGCCTGTGCTCAGGGCTCTATCCTGTTCATCTTCCAGGATTTCCCTCATTTTACTCTTTCCAGAATGATTAATCCCTCTGCCCTGTCCCCTAGCAGCATGGAGACATCTTTTAAAACAAGAGCAAAGAAGCCAGACTCTTCTTCAACCCTACAATTCTCGTCAGCGCTGAGATACAGGGTGGGAGCACACAAGAGAGCTTCATATCTCCCTTGTGGGATTGCTGGGGGCGAAGTTTTCTAATAAATGATGTCAAGTCCTAAGCATAGACCTGGCTTAGAGCAAGCACATAAGTGTTGGCTATTACAGTCAGCCCTCCATGTCTAGGTTTCCACATTTAAGGAGTCAACCAGCCTTGGACCAAAAATACTCAGAAAAAATGCATCTATACTGAACATGTACACACATTTCTCCTGTTGATATTCCCTAAGCAATACAGTACAGCTACTTACATAGCATTTACACTGTTAGGTATTGTGAGTAATTTGGAGGTGACTTAAAATATAAGGGAGGATGTGTATAGGTTACACACAAACTTGGCTATATTGTATATATGGGACTTGAATATCTAAAGATTTGGGTTTTCAGAAAGGAGTCCTAGAACAAAGGCCTCCTTGGATGCCAGGGAACAACTACATTAGCATTGTTGTTGCTGCTGTTATTATAAATTTTCATTTCTGTGCTTGCTGAAAGGGATTGGACCTTCTTAAAGAGATATTTTAGGCAACAAGTATGGACTTAATTTAAGCTACAGTCACACCAGGCTGGTGTTGTGGCATAACAGGTAACAGTTTATTTATTTCTTTATTTGAAATGCTGAATTACAGAGAGAGAGGGAGAGACAGAGAGAGAGAGATCTTCCATCTCCTGGTTCACTCCCCAGATGGCCCTGTCAGGACCAGACCAAAGCCAGGAGCTTCAAACTGGTCTCCCACATGGGTAGGAGGGGCCCAAACACTTGGGCCACCTTCCACAGCTTTTGCAAGCTCATGAGCAGGAAGTTGGATCAAAAGTGGAGCAGCCAGGACTTAAACAGCACCTGTAAGGGATGCTGGCATCACAGGCAGCAGCTTAACCCACTATACCAGAATGCTGGTCCTGAAGATTAATTTCTTTATCTGAAAGGCAGAGCCACAGAATAGAGACACAGACAGAGAAGTCTTCCATCTGCTGGTTCACTCCCCTAATGCCCTTAGGTTCACTCCCCTAATACCCTTAGGTTTACTCCCCTAATGCCCTTAGGTTCACTCCCCTAATGCCCTTAGGTTCCTTCCCCTAATGCCCTTAACAGCCAGGACTGGGCCAAAGCCATAGCCAGGAATCTGGACTCAATCTGGGTCTCCCACATGGATGGCAGAGAAACAAGTATTCAAGCCATCATCTGCCTCCCAGAATGTGTATTGGCAGGAAGCTGAATCAAAAGCATTGTAGCTGGGCCAGTGCTGTGACAACAGGTTAAGCAGCTGCCTGCAGTGCCAGCATCCCATATGGGCACTGGTTCGAGTCCCAGCTGCTCTACTTCTGATCCAGCTCCCTGCTAATGTGCCTGGGAAAGCAGCAGAAGATGGCCCAAGTGCACTCTCACATGGGTAGCAGGAACCCAACTACTTGATCTGTCATACGCTGCTTTGCAGGATACGTGCTGGAAGGAAGTTGGAATCTGGAGAATTGGGATTCTAATCCAGGCATTCCGATATGGGATGCAGGCATCCCAAGCAGTATCTTAACCACTCGACCAAACACCAGCCCTTTGTTGAGATGATTTGTTTAATTTCTATTTTTAAATTTATTTTCATCCAGTTGAAGAAGCAAAGTAGTCACAGAGAGATTATACAGAGTAGTCACAGAAATCTTCCATCTGCTGGGTCACTCCCCAAAATACCTGCAACAGTCCAGGCTGAAGCCAGGACCCCAGAGTTCCATCCAGGTCTCCCACATGAGTGGCAGGGCCCTAAGCACTCGAGCCGTCATCTGATGCCTTCCAAGATGCCTTAGCAGGAAACCGAATTGGAAGCAAAGCAGCTGGAACTCGAAGCAGCATGCCAATGGGATGCCTGTGTTGCAAACAGCAGCTTAACCAGCTGCACACAGTGCCAGGCCCTCATTGTAATTTTGCCTTGCATTTCCTGATATACTGAGCATCTCTTCATGGGTTTATTAGCCTTTTGAATATCTCCTTTAGAGGGAGGTCTATTCAAGTGTTTTGTCTTTTTAAATTTTTAAATTGTTTTGTTTCTTTGTTGTTCAATTTCAGCTCACTATATAACGTGGATCTTAATGCCTTATCATACATAGTATTTGCAAATATTTTTGCCCATTCCACACACTGCCTTTCTACTCTGTTGATAATTCTTTTAGTGCATAAAACTTTTTAAATTTTGATGAAGTTCAATTTGTCTATTTTTCTGTTTATTGCTTATGCCTTTGGTGTCGTATTCATGAACTCTTGGCCAAACCCCAGTGTCCTGAAGATCCTTCCCTGTGTATTCCTCTAAGAGTTTTACAGTGCTGGGCCTTTGACCCTTTCTGAGTTAATTTGTATATGTGCTGTTGCAGAAGGAGCCACCGTTTCAGCCCCATTTGTTGGAAAGTCCTTTCTCCACTGAATGGAGGAAGGCTTGTTTCTGGGCTCTCTCCCCTGGGGTTCTGACAGTCCATGCTCCTAGTCTCCTCCTGCCGTTGGGCTCCTCACTTCCTGCTTCCTTTGTGGGTTCCTCTTGGTCTGTCCTGGGCCATGGATGCTGTTGCTTGGCCCTAGGTGCTATCATTTCTCATGCAGCATGCTTTTGAGGGTTTTATTTCTGCATATGCCTCTCAAGTCTCTCTCCTGAGCTTGCAGCTCAGGACCCCAAAGGCTAACTGATGTCCTACAAAGCACGCGACTCTAATAAGTCATGAGCAGGACCCTTCACCTTCTCAGCCCTTCTCCCCTCAAACAGACCTGCTCCTCCACTCTCTCCCCGTCCATCTTGTTTCCTAAGCCGGAAACTTGGGTTTTAGGCTGGACTTTTCTCTGTTCTTCACTTCCACGTCGAATAAGTCGGCACATCCTGCCAGCTCTACCTTCTGCTTGGTCTCACATTGTCCCTTTCATGCTGCTGACTGGTTCAGATGAGGTCACTCTACAGCCTTTCTCTCCTGACGTGGAGCTACTGCTTCTTCCCCGAGCTCCTGCCTCCTCCTTTCACATATTCCGCACACCGGAGCCAGCGTGGTTCTCAGCACGTCTTTCTCCTTAAGAGCTTCCGTGGAGTGACGGCAGTTCTCTCAAAGGGAGCTTACGGAGGGGACTGCTGCTCCGACCTCGGCTCCTAAAACTCCACTCCTCATGAATTTGTCAACTCAGCCAAAACCTCCACCACTCCGTCCTGTCAAGTCTTGTGCAGCGTTAGTTCTTCCCACTGGCTTTGTCAATGAACTCAGCGAATTCCCATTCTTATACCTGTCAGCTGAGAAGTCTCTTTCTCTTTCCTGACCCCCCAGCTCTGGTGTGGGAACCCCCTGTGCTCCTCCGTAGCACCCAGTGCTTACCCTGTCAGAACGGATCACACACACATACACACATGTACACGCACACTTATGGGCTCATTTTTTTAACATGCAACTTAATATCTTTATTTTTTTCTTGAAATGGAGGTAATACCCCTGCTCTGTGAACTTCTAATGAGACAAGGATGAGAACCATGTGGGAGCGTCCATGCAATCAGTAGGAGGGTACTGTCAACCCTCCTTAACCCCTCCACCCGCTCCAGAATTCCTTAGCCCCAGGCCTGGGTTTGAGTTCAATGTTTTCTTGTTGAGGAGGTCAGCATTAGTGTTTTCTTCACGTTCACTCTCTCTCCTATGCCTCTGCAGTGGGTTTCCCCCAGTGGGAAATGTCCACACAGGGACAGCAGGTGCCTTTGAAGGCTACTTCTGGGATGACAGGGGAGTGGTCTCCTTTGCCTGGTTCCCCCCCCCCCCTTCCCTGCAGAGCTTACTCCTCTGACCACTGCTCGGCAGCCTGGCATTGTTTTTGTGGGCTCTGTGCAAACTGCATCCAATGGGTGGGTGATTGTAGACAGCCCTCTAGGCCTGAGATGGAGAGAGGTGTACTGGAGGATTTCAGAGGTGTCTTCCAACTCAAGATGCCCTAAAATCCTGGACTCTGACCAGAATCTAAGTCATAATGGAACCAAGAGAAGAAAGAATGCAGAACCCTGAACCCGTCAACCAGAGCTTCACTGCTCCGCTGAGAGCCATGCAGAAGAAGCTGGCTCGCCTTGTTCCCGCTCACCTTCTTCATTCCGCTTCTCCTGTGGCTCCGGCTGGGCCTTCGGCTCCCTCCCTTCCTCCCATCCTGCCTGATGTCCCTCTGACTTCTCGGCCTCTTCGCCCTGGGCCTGCCTTCATCACCAGTCGCTCAGACCCACCCGGTCCTCCTCCCACTTCCTGTCCCAACCATCTCCCGCCTCTTCCCACCCTCCCGACTGCACGTCTCCCCACCTGGGTCACCTCCACCCTCGCCCGTCCCCCCGCCTACCTTCCCCCTCCCCCTCTCCCTTCCATCCGACGCCCTTTCCGACTTGCTCCTCTCTTTTCCCACTCACCTCCCTGTGCCCCTCCCCCCTCTCCTCATCCCACTTCTTCCCCTGGCTGTATGGACCTTGGGCCCAGATAGGCTGTCCCTGTTCCTGCAAGGACACCCACCCCAGCCAGCTTCCACCACGACTGACGATTGCCACATTCAGTCATGGCGTCCCATGTCCCTACCTGTGAGTCACCCAGGACATTCCAGAGCTCCTGGTGACCTGATGGACATGGTGCACACTGGATGGTGACCAGCAAGCATACAACCCAGAGGGCCACCTCCCTCAGGTAAGGACCTTTTTACCAATATTGGGTTGTCAGCCGCCAACATGTTTTTGTTTTCTTACTAAGTTTAGCGTGTGCCTCCATTCCCACCCCTTACATCAGATGTTATCAGAATGGGCACCGTTTCTAGTCCTGGCTGCTCCTCTTCCACTCTAGCTCTCTACTATAACCTGGGAAAGCAGTAGAAGATGGCTCAAGTCCTTGGGTCACTGCACCCATGTGGAGGACCTGGAGGAAGCTCCTGACTCCTGACTTCAGATCAGCTCAGCTCCAGCCATTGTGGCCATTTGGGGGAGTGGAACAGTGGATGGAAGACCTCTCTGTATATATATCTACCTCTCTTTGTAACTCTGTCTTTCAAATAAATAAAAAATAAATCTAAAAAAACTGTTAATGAAGATTCCGTTGTTTTTCCATAGGAGATTCCATTGGGAGTAAGACACAGAAAAACTACAAGTGGACTCTGAATTCTGATTATCCCTGTTAATCTCATTGCATCAGATGTAGAGAGCCTTACGCACACACAGACACCACCGCACACAACATTCGCGGACACCATAACCCTGATCAGCCATGGAAGTGGGTGGCAGCTTTAGCCTGGTGATGATGTGGATGGAACGCTCCTACCGAGTTATGGTTTATCCCTGCCTATTTTATTAATTTCATTTTGTTATTTTATTTTATATTATTTTAAAGGCAAAGAGAGAAGAGCGACAAACAGAAAACTGCCATGTGCTGGTTTACTCCCCCAAATGCCCTTAATGGCTGGAGCTGGGCCAGGCCAGAAGCCAGGAGCTGGGGGGTCTTACGTGGATAACAGGGACCCAACAGCTTGCACTCTCACCTGCGGCTTCCCAGTGCACATTAGCAAGAGCTGGATTTCAATATGGGATGCCTGTGTTACAGGTGGCAGCTTAACCCACTGTGCCACAATGCCGGCCTCCCAAGTAAGGTCTTAACCACTACGCATACACCCTCCTCCTCCCTGCCTTCTTATATAGCCCAAACAAAATGATTTAGATCTGCTTGTTTACTTCCATATCATATTTATCGGTTGAGATCATTTAGTCATGTATACATGTAATCTTGGGACAAGGAAACGTTTTTAACCTCAGGAGCAGAGGAGTGAGCTAAATATACCCCTCAGTTCGCAGCTTGCTCTGGTCATTCCCTGGGCAAGGCCCCTCTCCTGCTGTTTTTTCTTTTTCTTTTTTTTTTTTCTCAATAGCATACCCATTTCCCACTTTCACTCCCCTCATAATACTCCCCCTTAAAACATGTTGATGTGTGCACGTGTGTTCTTGTAAAATGCAGTGTTATTGTGAGGACTGTGTTTTGAATTGTTGTCCACAACATTGTGTTGTAGACTTTATTATGTTTTCTACCTTTCCACCCAGTGTTCTATGGTGAAGATCTGTCTCTGTGAGTATAGTGGTCATCTGTGTTTCTATTCTGCACTGTAGGTTTGGTATCTCTTCCACATCACACTCATCCATTTCCCCAGTGACAGACGGACAACCAGACTGTCTCTCTCTCCACTATGATGAACTTCCTAATTGGCTGAGGGTATTTAGTTGTTGTTGTAAATGAGTACTGAATTTGTTCAAATTATTTTTATGCATTTTTAGACAATTATATGGTTTTCTCCTTGTCTTATTATTCTTTGTTTCTTTTCTAGCCTTTTCTCACCTTGTTTTGGATCCTTTATTTTCAGTATTGTACCTTATCTTCATTAGTTTATTAGCTAATTTAAATTTTTTTTTATTTCTAGTGTTTATACACTCTGTGTCTTATTTAGCTCTTTCTTTATTTCCTTGAGAATGAGAGAGATGCCTGCAATGGCTGGGGCTGAGTCAGACCAAAGCCAAGAGCTGAAAACAATCCATATCTCCCACATGAGTGGCAGGGACCCAACTATTTGAACCATCACTCTCTGCTTCCCAGGGTGCACATGAACAGGAAGCTGCAGTTGGGAACAGAACCCAGACTCAAACCCAGGCATTCGGATGTGGGATGCAGGCATCCTAACTGGTATCTTAATCTCTATGCCCAACACCTACCCATTCTCCATGCATCTGTAATCACAGTCTACCTTCAAATAATATTGTGCTACATCTAGTATAATGAAAAATGTACACAATACCTTCCATTTTTCCTGTAGTATCTCGTTATGGTTTTGATTTGCATTTCCTGATGGCTAATAAATATCTTTTTATGTGCTTATTGCTCATCTGTATACCTTTGGAGAAATGTCAATTCAAAGCCTTTGCCTATTTGTTTAAAAATTCTATGTATTCATTTGAGAGGCAGATAGAAACACAGAGAAAAACAGAAAGTTCCTGTCTGCTGATTCATTCTGCAAATGCCATGATGGCTAGGGCTGGGCCAGTCTGAAACCAGGAGCCAGGAGCTCAACCCAGGTTTCCTACATGGGTGGCAGGGACCCAGCTATTTGGACTATCACCTGCTGCCTTGCAGGGTGCATGTTAGCAGGAAGCTTGAGTCAGGAGTGGAGCTGGGACTGGAACCCAGGAACTCTGATACGGCAGACAGGCACCCAAGCAGCATCCTTCCACTACATCAAATCCCCGCCCCTGCCCATTTTTAAATTGAGTTGTTTATGATTGAGTTGTAAGAGTTCTTTATGGAGGCCACAGGGGAGAATCTGCTTCCTTGCCTTGTAGCTCCTAGAGGCTTCCCACATTCCTTAGCTCATGCCCATCCCTGACTTGTCCTCAAAGCCACATCGGTCTGACCAGTCTTGTGCAATCACATGGCCCTCTGAGCACACTCCTAAAGACCCACGGCATTAGACTGGATCTTATCTCAGTGCCCCAGTAATATCCCTGATAAAACCCAGATACCCCTCATGTCTATCTCTTTTGCCATGTAAGTTCATTATCCACAAGTTTGGGATCAGAATGTGGCCGTCTTCAGGGGGACGTTATTCTGCCGACCATCCCATCACCATAAATAATGCTTCAATAGACATCCTTCTATGTATCCCTTTAGTGGACCTCTATGCATATTTCGTGGCCTTGGAGTCTGCATATAATTAGAACAGGTCGCGTTAGATTGTACTCTAAAATGGCTCCATCAATCTACTTCTCTACAGCAGAATCTGAGGTCCCTTTACCTCCATGTCCCTACCATTATTTGACAATGTCCAACTTGGTCATTTGTGCCCATCTCTTATGGGTATAAAGTGATGTCTCATGATTGATTTAATTTGCATATTAATAATAATTAAAAGTTCTTCCTTGCCCTTAGTTCACAAAAATATTTCTCTTACATTTTCATTACATTATTAACTTTACATTTTACTTTTCAATTTTGAGTTTATTAAACCACGTAAGGCTTTGTATCTTGGTTTATGTAGGGATATTTTTAAAATTTTTAAGATTTATTTAAGAGGGAGGGAGGGGGAGAGAGAGAAATCTGTCATCCACTGGCTCACTCCTCAAATGCCTGCAACAGCTGGGGCTGGGCTAGGCCGAAGCCGAGAGCCCAGAACTCCATCTGGGTCTCCCACGTGTGTGGCAGGGGCCCAAACCAAGCACTTGGGCCATCATCCACTGCCTCCTCAAGATGTGTTAACAGGAAGCTGGATCTCAAGTGGAGTAGCCAGGGCTTGTATCATGGTTCAACAGGTTAAGCCACCACAGCGTAATGGGACAAGCTACCACCTGAGACACCAGCATCCCATATGAGCCCCAGCTGGTCTCCTGGCTGCTCTGCTGACAATCCAGCTCCCTGCTAATGGGAGATGACCTACGTACTAGGGCCCTTGCCCCTCACATGGGACACCAGGATAGAGTTCTAAGCTCCTGGCTTAAGCCTGGCTCAGCCTCAGCCAATGCAGTCAACTGGGGAGTGAATAAGCAGATGGAAGATTCATTCTCTCTCTCTTTTTTATTTATTTATTTGAAAGGCAGAGTTACACAGAGAGAGAAGGAGAGGCAGAGAGAGAGAGAAAGAGAGAGAAAGGTCTTCCATCCGCTGGTCCACTCCCCAATTGGCCACAATGGCTGGAGCTGTGCTGATCCGAAGTCAGGAGTCAGGAGCTTCTTCCAGGTCTCCCATGCAGGAGCAATTGGGCCATCTTCTACTGCTTTCCCAGGCCATAGCAGAGAGCTGGATCGAAAGTGGAGCAGCCAGGACTTGAACCGGCGCCCACATGGGATGCTGGCACTGCAGGCGGTGGCTTTACCCACTACGCCACAGCGCCGGCCCCAGATAAATAAATCTTTAAAAAAAAAAATGCTGCTTGGGATGGCCACATCCCATATTGGAGTGCCTGGGTCTGAGCTCTGGCTGCACTCCCAATTCCACCTTCCTGCCAATGAACAGCAGGTTGGAAGCAGTGGCCTTAGCCCCATCTTACCTTCCCCTCCACCTGGGCATCCCTTGTAGAGTCAGAGGGAACCAAAGGATTTGGGGGCCTGGAGCAGGGACTATGGGAAGGGAGAGCTGGGCAGCTGCCTCGAGTAGTCAGATCCCACGGCCTTGGCACAGTCCTCAGGCAATAGAGTTTCCCGGATAGGGGTCAGAGGCCCAGGTCATATCTGCTGTGCCTTTTTCTCTTTAAGACTTATTTAGTTATTTAAAAGAACCACAGAGAGAGGATAAAGAGAAAGAGAGAGGGAGAGGGAGGGAAGGAGAGAGAGAGAGAGAGAGAGAGAGAGAGAGAGAGAGAATCTTTCCACTGGTTCACTCCCTAGATGGCTGCAATGGCCAGGAAATGGGTCAGGCTGAAGCCAGGAGCCAGAAGCTTCATCCATGTCTCCCATATATATGACAGGGGCCCAAACTACACTTGGGCTGTCCTCCACTGCTTTTCCCAGGTCATTAGCAGCTGGAACACGAGCCAGCACCCACATGGGATGCCGGCGCCACAGGCAGCAGCTTTACTCACCATGCCACAGCGTCAGCCCCATGTTGTGCCTTTTCTCCCCTGCCTCTTGGCCAAAGCATCCTCCTTTGGGTCACTTAGAACCCTATTTTTTCTCTCCCAGGACTAAGAACCCTCTAGAGAATGAAAACACAGGGGACCATTTTCAAACTGACTTTAATCATTTTTTTGCTGCCCAAATACTGTACATGCAGAAGCCATGTGAAGAATTTTCTCCTCGAAGGAATTGGCAAGAACGTTGTACAAAACAGCCGGCAGTCCCTCCCAGCTGTGCACCTGCCACCCAGGAACCACAGAAAGATGCTGCACATAGAAAATGTAGAGGGCACGGATAGAAAAGGCTAATTGCTTCTTATCTAAACAGTGTGCTTGTCAGCCAATATCAGCGATCTCTGTCTTTGCAGGATGCATTTGGAAATTCTGAACAAGGGGTTCCTGCCTCCCGTGAGCTGCCACGCTAAGGAGCGGATAGAACCATCAAGTCTGCTTTCCCTATGGAAACAGCCACTCTGCCTTCCGAGACGGTGCTGGTAAAAGACCTTCTGCAGGGACGAGTGGTTTTGAGAAGCAAAATACTTGGAAGGGGCAGGAGTTCCCTCTCGCCTGCGGTCTTCAGCCCACCCACTGGAGTCATCTACATTAGAAATGAGGAACCGCACGCACGCTCACTCGGAAAGCAGCTGAAGTTGTGACAATCACTTCAGCACCTTGAAAACTGTCCATTGTACCCTTAATTACTTCTCACAAGAATAAAGGAGGGGAACAAACCACAACAAGGTGAAAGCCGGGTCTGTTAGGATTCCTAGAGTTCCCGTCTGCAGCAGCAGCTGGGCACGAGCAGACGTGGACCTGTGCCCGCTGGGGCCCCGGGGGAGCTGGGCGTCAGCTACACCAGGCTCACCACCTCAGCAGCCCCGCAGCAAAGACTCCGAGAGCCTGGAGGGGACCACGGGGCAACGAGCTAATGGTCAGGTGTTGCAGGTGAGCGAAGAGACTTGCAGCAGGTCCCACGAGTCCCTGTAGAAAGCTGTCCAGGTCGGTGGTTAATGGGACAGACGCGCCATTGGCCCTGGAATTCTCAGGCCCCATTTCTGTTTGCCAAGCTGTCTGGAACCCAGTCCCAGGGTTTGATGTGAACTCACAGAGGCCCAAGGCCCTGCCTTTCTGAGCAAGTTCCCAACCAGAGCCCCGGAAGATTTTCCTGGAGCAGTAACACTCATGGCCCAAACCAGTCGAGGCGCCCAAGAGAATGCAGGCTTCCCTCACAGGCACAGCCTGCTCGGAGCAGAGGAACCCAAGCTCGGGGTGGGGTGGGGGAGGGGGTGCTTTGCTACATGGAAAGATTAAGCCCTTTGTCAGAGAACCAGGCCCCCCCACTGGCCATGCCAGCATCTGAGCCACACGTGTGCAGCTCGGCCAGCAGGGCCGGTGCCCGGGGAGGCCGAGTCACTCTCTTTGGCATCACTGACATTGCGCTGAGATGCTCAGGCACTCTTTCAAAATAACCCTTTCCCAGGCAGACCAGGCCAGCCCAGCCCCCCATCAGGCTGGGCCCGATGGCAGGGGGCTCCCCCGTTCTCCAGTCATGATTGCTTTGCCCCCCCCCCCCCCCCCGTCTCTTCTGAGCGAGAAGCAGACTGGAGGGAGAAAGCAGGGGGCGAGTCTACATTTCCATCTCTTCCCTGATCACTCAGTGAGAGACGATCCAGTAGAGGAAGCAGCACGTTAAAGAACCTCGGTACGTGTCAGGATATCGGAGAGGAAAACTCGGAGGAGGGGGAGAGGAAGGTGGGAGGAGGCAGGCTCCCCGCAGCCACTGCAGAAACAGCGCTGGCCGACCTCCGGGCCCTGAACGAAGTGCCACCGCTCCCCACCCGGCGGACAGCAACTCGACTACGGCGGCGGCAAAAGGCAGCAATCTCACGCACAGGGTTTGCACAGTGTGGGAGCAATCGGAGAGACACAGAGGAGCAGCCGTCCCGAAGCCGTGCTGCCTTCTGGGCCCAGGATGCGTGGGGAGTATGAGGTATCAGGAGCTCAGAAGCCCAGGGGAAGAGGGCGCTGCAGCTCCCGGCCGCAGGGTGTGGAGGAAGGACGCCGGGCACGCGTCAGGGCTCCTGGTAACGCAGTCTGAGGTTGTGCTACATTTCATTTCCAAAGAAGTGCCCGTGGAGGACTCAGTTGTCTTTAAAAAGAGGCTTCCACTCTCCTCAGGGCTGGCAGTGGAGGAGAGCTCGGGTCGCTTCCCTGTGAGGGTCACAGCCCTGGGGAGAGTTGGCTGGACTTTAGTGCTGCAGCCGCAGGCAGTGGTGCCACGAGTGAGCGGGGAGCTCCCCTAGGCTTGCGCTGCCCCGTGGATGCTGGCATTGTCTGGGACTCGCTGGGCCTCCAGAGCCTCCCGTGTGCTCTGTTCCTGGCGGAACCAGGTGGTGGAGGAGACCGAGTGGGGAGTCCTTTCGGAGATGGAGCTTCCCTGGAGGATCCAGTCACCCTTATCAGACCCAGACGTGGCCCCCTCCGCTGCAGCCTGGTTCCTACCTAAGGCCCATGGCCGGCTTCCCCGTAGGGAAGGAGTCTGACAAAAGTGGCGCAAACCAAACAGCACAGAACTGTGCAGACAGACGTTCTGAGTCACCCATCCCGGCCTGCTGTGGCCCAGCTCACTGCCAGGCCACTCTGGTCTCTGTCGCATCCCCGGGGAGTCCTGCCTGACCAGAACAGAGGGGAGGCCACAGACCCCCATCCGGCAGCCTCCACCTGGGTCCATCTGGGGCGAGGGGCGCTTGGAGCCGGGACACTGCACCTGGCAGTGAGTTGGACTCAGGGTAGGGGGAACCCTGGAGGATGGTTTCCTTCCTCCACCTCCCCCACCCCCACCATTCTCTCCACAAAGGGCAGATTCCCCTTGCCCCAACCCCAAGAAAGGTGCTCCCAGGATGCTGGGACACAGACCTGAGATCCAGCCACTCCCCAGCTCACATCCAGCAGCCTCTAACAACTTCCCTCTCGAGGGAAACCTGGGGGGAACCCAGGTTAAAAACAGTGATTCCCCAAGGCCAACTTGGAAGCAATGATCTTCCATGGGACTGCCCACCTCGTGGGCAGTTTGGATAGCTGGGGTTAGAGGCAAGCAGCCCATGTCCCCGGCACAGCAGACTCCTCCTTGGGCCGGAACTGGCCGTGCTAGCCTCCCCCAGAGGCTAGCCAGCTGCTCGTCCCTGCTGGCCATTCCCACCCTCTCCCACCGCCTTCCTGGACCCCTAGAGGAGGGAGGGTACCCAGAAACCCTGCATCCAGGGGGTGGCTGCAGGGTCTGGGTCTCGCCTGTGGGTCACTCAGAACCCCACCACTCCAAAGCGGTCAAATTCACACCACCCTCTGTGGCCGCACTAGAGGGGAGTCCAGCAGCAGCCGGGAGGAACATGCGGTTTTGAAAATTCCTTTCCATCTCCCCGCTAAGGGCAAAGGGTACAGAGCCCTTTGCCCCGTTTTCAGGAACACAAGAAATGTACGCATTACCCAGTCCAAGCAATGGACTAGGAGAACATTGCTGCCCCAAGAGGAAGCCCGTCCTGGCCACCGCCTCCCCATTCCCCGTGCCCAGGGTGGCTCCCTCCTCTGAGAAGACGAGAATGGAGGCTCGGGCCAGACAGGAGCCCAGGTGCAGGCTCTGTTCCCTTCCTTGCTGCCTCCTAAACACTCTGTGTGCAGGTGTGCTGGGGTCCTGGTGGCTTCCCCTGGTTTCCACGGGAGGGGGGTCCCAGGACTCTGGCTCCAGCCCCTTTGGACTGGTGGCCTGAGTGTCATGGAGCTGTCCCTCCTGTGCCCCTCCAGGTTCGCTTACAAACAGAGCCTAAGCCTTGAGGCCCGAGACCTCTCCACTGCTGCCCAGGGAGCTCTCCCTGCCTTGGGCATTTGCGTGGGAGCCGCGGCAGCATTTGGGGGGCAATGTCTGTGAAACAGGCTGAGAGACAGCCTTCCCCATGCCCTGACCACTCTACTGCCTCGTTCCTCCCTGCCACCCAGGAACCCGAGGCCGCTTTGTGTCTCTCCTGGGGGACCTCTCACCCTCTACCCCAGAGCCGAGATGGGAGAGGGACAGGGAGGGCATTCCTGAGCCAGTTTTCAGGTTCCCAGCATACATCTGCCAGGGTCCAGTCCAGGCACTGGTCCCCACCAATAGGGCCCAGCTGTCAAGTCGGGGTCACAGTGGCTGGGAGAAGCGTCAACAGGACGAGAGTGGGAAAGAGCAGAGGCAGAGGAGGGCCTGGCGCAGGCCAGGCTGCAGCGAAGGCAGGGGGCCGAGAGCACGAAGTATTGCTGTGCGGAGCTGGTGACTGCGGGGACGAGAGCCCGGGGCCAGGCTGCCCGTGGAGCCAGCAGTGGGCGCCAGACTGAGTCTGAGCCCCCACGCAGGGACCCAGGTTTGGACATGAGCAAAAAATAGAGCCCCGAAGGAACGAGAGCATGCAGCGAGTCCCCGAAAGTCGGGGAGGGCTGTCCACCCCGCCCCCTCCCTCCAGCCCACAGCCCTAGCCCCAGCGCCTCGGCGCAGGGATGGCCCTGGAGGGCTGAGAGCAGCCCATCTGGGGCCAAGCCCCTGAGCCCACTGCAGAGCCCCTTTGGCAGCGCTGGCAGGGAGGAGGCGGGGAGGTGGGCTGGGAAGAGCAAGCGCCCAGGTGAGCCCCTGGCGCCTCCCTCTGAGGATCTGGCCAGCAACGCTGGGAACCAAAACTCCATGTGCTCCGCTGGGAGGAGGAGGAGGCGGTGGCTCCTGCCCCCAGGAGGACCCTCTCTGAGCCCTGGGCTCCCCGGCCCCGGCCAGGGTGCTGGAAGGGCGTGCTACACGCACAGAGCGCTTTCCGCGGGCACAGCTGCCAAGCGGCCAGGGGCTGGGGCAGGTGCACAGGGGCCCCTCTGGGCCTCTGTGTGGCCAGCTGCAGTGGATGCTACATTCCTCAAGAAAGAGCAGCAGTGCTGGGAGAGGCAAAAGGTGGGACAAAAGACAAGACAGAAAACCAACCAGAGACCACCGAGAGGAGGCACAGGCACACGACCGGGCAGGCTCCACCAGGGGCCGTGTCCCGCACTTCAGCCCAGGAGACTCCTCGGGGTGAGTCGTGGCCACCCAACACTCTTCCGAGTTTCTCTTCAAGAAGATACAAAGAGACAAGAATTTCAGCCTGGGTACTCTCCTGGACCGACTGTGTACCCAGACGAATGAACAGATATGACATGGTCACATACACACATACAGACACACACACACACACAGACACACACACTACGGTGTCCACTGCCAGCTGGGGCGAGCCCAGGAGCCAACAGGCATGCAGCAGGGCAAGGGTCCAGAAAGACATGGAGATTATGTACAGGAGGGGAGGCGGGGCCCGTTGGCACCCCTTCCCCCACTGCCATCCTGGCCTCCTTTCCTGAGGTCCTTAGGAACACGAGGGACTGGTGGCACTCTCCAGGGAGGACTGGGACAGGCGCCTGGTGAGGGAGCCGAGTGTGGAGTCTGCCACGGAGGAGGTGGGGAAGAGTTTGTACCAGCCGGTGACCGCCGCACTCAGGTCCAGCTCGTCCAGCATGATCTGGGCCATGCCCATGAAGCACTTGTGGTCCATGCGGCCATAGTCGCCCCAGACGATCACCTGGCAGAAGGGAGGCAGAATGAGGAACTGAGCCACTTCCCTGGGCCCAGGAGCCTGCAGGCTTCACCAGGCTACAGATGGGACAGAGGGAACCAAACTCAGGCCGATCTGGGGCAACAGTTACTGAGGGGCCAGACTTGAGCCCAGAGACTCAAGGTGCATGATGTCAACTGTTGTAACACATCATGGAGGCGGGGCTGCTGTGCCCACACAGAGGACCGTGCAGTGCACAAAGGCAAGTTCACCATCGTAAAGATACACGAGAACTTGTAGCTGAGCTGGGATCTGACCGGGAGAACGTCCCGGCATCCCACGTAACAGCCTTCCCCAGGAAGGAGCCGGCCCTGCTGCTGGCCCGCCTGGTGCTCACGTGAGTCCCTTGCCCTCCCTGGGCCTCTCAGTGTTCCTCTCCACCCACTGCGAGAGGGGAAGAGATTTGCTCAGTGATTTTCAAACTTGTGTTTTCATTGCTGGGGCCTTTTCTAAGCTAGGGTGCTGAGGTTCAAGTTTACAACTCCAAGGGACCTTGCCGTGAACCTCCACAGGCCAGAGGAGCTGCCCTGGCAGGCCCTGGCTCTTACCTCTTCCTTGCTACCTATGGGGCCTCAGGCGAGGCCAACACTGTTAACCCTGGGTATCTATGTGCCAGGCATCCATACGTGCGACGTGTACACTCTTGGCCAACCCTCATCACATACGACCTGTCACTAGTGAGTGTCAAGCTGGAGTTTGAACCCAGGGGTTCGCCACTGTGCTTTATTCCCATATGACCTCAGGGTCTTCATCTGTGAAATGGGCACAATGATCCCTCCCCTCCAGGACTGCAGTGAAGTCAACACAGTGTGTGAAGGGGCTCTGCCACTCGGGTCACTGGGAGGACAGCCACCAGGATTCGGGCTCAGTTCAGCTCAGCTGGTCACCAGCTGACAGCTCAAGCGAGTGGCCTCATCTCTCTGAAACTTTCTCGGTTGCAAGGTGGAGAGAACAAGGTCACGTCTGGAAAGCAGCTAATGCACAGCCTGGTCCTGGATCGATGTGCAGTTAGCAGTGGTGCTAGGTAGCAGGAGAGGGCAGCCCTGCCTGCCAGCTGTGCCAGCTGTGCCAGCTGGGAAACGATCCTGCCACCCTCTGGGCCCTGCACTCCTTGAGAAGCAGCTGGGAGCAGAAACACCTCCCTGAGCCGTGGAAATAAGTGGGTGCTGGGGTTTGAGTGTGTCCCCCGAGGGTTCCTTTGTTGAAATCTGATCCCCAGCATGAGGTTCTACAAGAGTGGAAACCTAATGGACTCTGGGAGTTCAAGGTGAGGCCTTTGGGAGGTGACTGGAGTTAGATGACGTCATCAGGATGTGGCCCCTGGGACTGAATCCTGGCGGCCACAGACACACAGGTGCTCCCTGTCTCCAGCCATGGGATGCCTCGTGGTGTGTCGGGACTCTGCCGGCAAGACAGCTGACATTAGATGCAAACCCTTGAAGCCCCAGAACTATGGTTGGGATAAACCCCTTTTTCTTACAGTTAGCCAGCCTCAAGTGTTTTGTTACAGGAATGAGAAACGCACTCATACAACAGAGTGTGCACTAATGCCCCTGGCCTGGTGCTTGGTTCGGGCTAAGTCCTAAATGGCCCTGAGGGCCTGCCCGCTCACCCATCACACTCACCTGCAGCACCCTGCCTTGGGGCCCCTCATCAAAGAGCAGAGCCTGCTGGTACAGGGGGTCACAGGTCTTTTTGGCCATCTTTGTCTTCTTCTTGGCCAGGCAGGCTCCATTCTCAAGTAGGTAAGCCTTGACATACGTGGCTGCGGGATAAGGGAGAGCATGGTGAGCAGGGGTCAGGAGGGGCTGCCACGGCCTTCCAGGTCCCCCAAACTCCAGGTGACCCTGGAAGTGAGGAGTGCAAGGGAGCAAACGCTGCCTCCTCCAGTCGCCTGCCCCTGCCCTGCCCTGCCCCGCCCTGCCCCATCTGCTGGCCTTCCAGGCAGGCTATCACTCCACTGTCAATAATTCTGATTTAGGCCACTGGGGAGCTGAGAACCTGCTAGGCTCAGAGCTCAGCTGTGTACCCCTCCCTCCCCCAGAGGACCCCCCATCTCCAAAATTCTCCTCCCAGGCTCTTGGCCCCACCTGGAAGGGATTTGGAGCCTGGTTTGGGAGTCAGGCCCCGAGCTTCGATCACCTCCACCTCCAGTTGGCCACTCCGGTCTGTGATGCCGATGTGCACGTCTCCTGAAGAGAGAAGGGGGACAGTCCAGGCAGAGCCAGGCCAAGGGACAGGCCGGTCTGCAGAGGCTGCTGCCACACCCCTGGAGTGGGGACAGGTGTGGCAAACTGCACGTGCCCCAGGCTGCTCCCAGGCGACTGTGTCCAACCCACTGAGGGACCCTTGGTGTGGGCTGGGGGCATGACCCTCAAGGGCATGCTTAGGTCACCACAAATGGCGGCCAAACTCCCACGGATGGTGGCTCACTGGCAGCCTCTGCCTTGCTGGGCAGAAAAGGTAGGTCCGGGACAGAGCTTCCGGGGTCAGGCAGTGCCCCTGGGGCGGGGGGAGGCTCTGCTGTCCCTAACTTGTCCCTGCCACCTGCCCCAAATGTATGTGGGACAAATGTTGACAGAGAAGCAGTGCGACTGGCCAGAGAGCTTTGGGCCTGCCCAGGACAGGAGGCGCTGCCCTGGGGCGAGGGCCTGCGCACCCCTGGGCAATGGCGGCAGGGAAGGCCCCACACCTCCTGGCTGCCACGGCCTGAGAACTTGCAGTGCTCCCACAAAGCACAGCGCCCCGCTGCGGAAGTGCAGGCGTGGGGTCACGGCTGGCTATGCGATTTCTAGGCCCATTCTAAGGCTCGGGGTCCTTGCACGCCGCTGGTCACTTCATCCCTGCAAGGTGAGCGGGCACAAGCCTGTCCTCCCCAGTTTTGGACACGAGGGGGCGCAACACACAAGTGTTGGAGGCTGCCGGGGCGCCTTCGCCCGGGGCCAGCGGCTGGCTCCTCTCCCTGCCTCCCACCAGAGGCTATGTCCAGGACTGGAAGAAGCCGGCTCCCCGGGCGCTTCAGAGCCTGAAAGCAAGAACTGGGAATTGACCAAATCCGGCCCAGGAGCCAGGGGAGCGCCCTCTCCCGCCCAGGGTCCCCACGGACCTCTCTTCCAGCACGCAGGGGCTCCTGGGCGGTTACTTTCTAGAAGGCAGGCTCGGCTCGCAGCAGCTTGCTCTTTGGCTGTGAGGGTCCAAGGCGGGGAGCTGCGTGGGGACCCCCGGGGCAGATGCTGTTCAGGGCAGACTGGTAGAGAAGGGAGCGGCGCCCCGAGCCCCTTGGAGAGGGGAGGGCGGGTCTGAGCCGGACCTCAGCTAAGAGGCGCCACGCGCTGCTTGGGAGCAACAAGTTCAAGCCAGCACCGCTGTTAGGTTGCAGAACTGGCATTCTCATATTCCCATCTTACAGATAGGGAAACTGAGGTGCAAAGAGAGGGTGTGACTTGCCCACGTTCAGAGTCGGTGACAGAATGAGCTCCCTGGCGGCGGGTGCTGCACTGCCGCTGTTCTTACCGCAGCGTGGGGAGGAGTGTGCCGTGAACGCTGCCACGCAGGGAGGCGGTGGATGCTGCTCCTGTAACTCTCTGCCGCGACACCGGGGCCCTGGGCGCCCCTCCCGCCGGGCGGCTGCCCTTACCTCTCTCACCCTGCCCTGCAGACTCACCCATGGGTGGCGTTGCCAGCGTCTGCCGCCCCACAATCTGGGCTGGTCCCAGCCCATCCAGGAAGTCGCTGAATTGGCTTTCGGCCCCGAGCCGGGTGGTGGGGAAGATGAACCTGCAGGAGGGCAGAGAGGCGCGTGACCAGTGGTGCTCAGGCGACTGTGGGGTGCGGTCAGGGGACGAGGTCCGACGCAGGGACTCTGGGACTGGGGCCCTGGACCATCCCTCTGTGCCTCAGTTTCTCCCCTGCTGGTCTGAGCTCACTACTCAGGCATGGGACAAACAGAACTATTCATTCCTGCACATGGGAGAAAGCTATTTTGCTGTCCTTAGAGAAAAAGAAATTAATAATAATAAAACCCACAAGGCAAGGATTGCAGAGGTGACCCTTAAAAGGTGGGGCTTGCTGGACTGTGTCCTCCCTAGGGGACACCAGTGCCGAGACCCAGAGACAAAGGCCAGACAGTTCAACGCCTGGAGGAAGCTCCAAGAACTGAGGTTTGAGCTGACCATGAATTTGAGATCCCAGTCAGTCACATGAAGGGTGCCTAAAACAGCAGCTGAGACTGAAATAGCACAATTACGGGGCTGAGGTGAACGGCAGGTGAGGGTGGGCGGGGCCTGGGGATAGTGACAGGAAAGGCTGACAATGATTGAAAGCCGGCCAGGGGCCGACAACGCCAACAGCAGCTCCGCCTGCATTGCATCCTTCCATCCTTACCCACTCTGCGTGCTGGGAGCGAATGCCCAACGTGACACATGAGGAGGCAGAGACTGGGAGAGGTCAGCCATGTGTCTCGCCTGCAAAACAGAGACCATGCCCAGTCCCGAGGGGTATGGTGAGGACTGGGGCGCGGGATGCAGGGAGGGTTCTGGGCAAGCAGGAAACAACGCCTGGTGGTGGGGGTTGCTGCTGCTGCTGTCCTCAAGGGAGACTGCTGCTTTCCGATGTCCTCCTCGAGCCCAGGTGGTTTGGGTGTGGCCAGCAGAGAAAGGACATATGGGGGAGGTTTGCCCCAGCTCTGCTCAGGGCTACAAGGGACCAAACCAAGTCCTCAGGTCTCCTAGGATGGTGCACACTCCGGCTAGAGACAAAAGGCTGTCCAAGGAAGAAATCCCTGTTAGACGGGTTGGCATCGAGTTTCCCTTGGCCAAGGACAGGCAAGGAGGGAGGAAGAGGCCGAGTATGCTCTCCTCCACTAGGCCCAGCCTCTCTACCCAGGAATGGGCTTCAAGGCCCAGGCCACTTTTATTGGTCATGGTCCGCAATAATTTTTTTTTTTTTAAGATTTACTTATTTATTTGAGAGAGAGAGAAAGAAAGAGAGAAAGAGAAAGAGCACTTCCATCCATTGGTTCACTCCCCAGAAGGCCACAACAACCAGGGCTGGGCCAGGCCAAAGCCAGGAGCCAGGGGCTTCTTCCAGGTCTCCCATGTGGGTGCAGGGACCCAAGCACTTGGGCCATCCTCCACTGCCTTCCCAGGCCATTGCAAGGAGCTAGACTGGAAATAGAGCAGCTGAGACTGAAGCCTGTGCCATATGGGATGCCAGCATTGCAGGTGGTGGCTTGACCTGCTGCACCACAACAGCCAGCCCCAGACATCAGATTCTTAAGATGATGGGGTCTGAGAAAGGTAAGGAAACTTAAACTCATAAAGTCACAGAATGTTAGGAGTTGGTATGGATGGAGTGTAGGGATCGTGAACAAAGGTTAGAGTTGGGTGGCCTTCATTCAAATCCCAACTCCACTGTGGGTAATAGCTGTGACTCTGGGTAAGTTCTCCCTCCTCCCATGCCTCAGTCTCCCCACCTAGAATGTAGAGCAGCAGTGTCCACACCCCTCAGGGTGGCGGAAGCACTGAATGATCATGGCTCCAGCTCAGGTCTCAGCCAGGGAGCCCAGCATGGGAATCTCGGCTCTCAGGTGCGGGGTGAGGCCCTGTGCGGGGTGGGATGTAGCGAGTGCTGGTGACCTTCCGGATCCTGCGCTTCCGCCCTGAACACTCAACCAGCTGCAGATCCAAGATACACTTCAGAACAACCGGGTCTGTACCCAACACGTACTGGCCTTTTCTTCTTGTCACGGTTCCCTGAGCTGTTTACATTTCCTTCACTGGTGCTCGGTACTAGAAGTCAGCTAGGGATGATCTAAAGTCTGCAGGAAGGTGTGCATAGGTTATAAGCATATACTTTGCCATTTTGAAGGAAGAAACTTGAGCCTTTGAGGACTTTTGTATCCTCGTGGGGTCCTGGAGGCAATCCTGGCAGACCCTGGGGTCAGCTGGATGGGAGTGGGATGCACGATCACTGGATATTTTTTTTTAATTTAATTTTTTTTGACAGGCAGAGTGGACAGTGAGAGAGAGAGAGAGACAGGGAGAAAGGTCTTCCTTTGCCGTTGGTTCACCCTCCAATGGCCGCCGCGGCTGGCGAGCTGTGGCCGGCGCACCGCACTGATCCGATGGCAGGAGCCAGGTGCTTCTCCTGGTCTCCCATGGGGTGCAGGGCCCAAGCACTTGGGCCATCCTCCACTGCACACCCAGGCCACAGCAGAGAGCTGGCCTGGAAGAGGGGCAACCGGGACAGAATCCGGCGCCCCGACCGGGACTATAACCTGGTGTGCCGGTGCCGCTAGGCGGAGGATTAGCCTAGTGAGCCGTGGCGCCGGCAATCACTGGATCTTAAGTAAGGGAGTCACAGAACCTTGGGACTAGAGGTTGTGGGGTCTTGATGACACTGAAGCAGAAAATCGTAGTTGCAAACCACAATCTCATAGATTTAGAGATCTGGAGGAATCTCCCACTAGTGACTTTCAAATCTTTTGCTGCAGCTCTTGTGTAAGAAGTCCTAACACCATATCCCAGTTACAGACCTGTGTGCAGCTAGACATAGAAACACTGAAACAGGGCTGGCAGTGTGGTGCAGTGGGTTAAGTCGCTGTGTGAGACCCTGGCATCCCCTATCCGAGTGCCAGTTCAAGTCCCGGCTACTCTGTTTCCCATCCAGCTGCCTGCCGTGTGCCTGGGAAGGCAGCGGAAGATGGCTCAAGTATTTGGGCCCCTGCCACTCACGTGGGAGACCTGGATGGAGTTCTGGGCTCCTGACTGCAGCCTGGGCCAGTCCCAGCCATCGCAGACATTTGGAGAGTGAACCCACAGATGGAAGATCTCTCTGTCTCTGTCTCCCTCCTCCCCCCACCGTCACTCTGCCTTTCAATTAAATAAGGCTTTTAAAAAACTGAAATCCAAGTTCGCAAGGGGCTGCATGGTGTCGTCCTGGGGCAGGTCTAAGTTGTCTATTTCTTTTCCTGCTGCTGGTTTTGAGCCACTGCCCCGACTTTACTTCCTGCCCCTGAGTCACCACCCAGTTTGTAAACCACAGATCCAGTCCAGTCTCCTTCCTCAAGCCCCAAGCAAGCCTGCTGGCGAAAACCCGGCTCCTCGGAGCCCTGACAGCGGTTTTGGACCTGAAAGGATTTGAGGGTCACGTTCCCCTTCCAGCCCTCCAGGGCGGGGCTGCGTGTAGGGAGCAGGGGGCCCTTCCAGAGCGTGCAGGGGGGACTTGGCCGTTCCTGACTCTCTGGGGGTGCTCTTATGGGAACAACTGGAAGACCCGGGGCCCTGGGGAGACACAGAGGAACCGAGACATCTCAGCTGCAGACTGTGTGCGCGGGCCCAGGGAAGGGCGCGGCTGCACGCACGTGCCGTCCGAGCTGTTGCTGTTGGTGCTGCCGTCCGTGGACTCGCGGCTGCCCTGGCGCGTGACCCGGCTGCGCATCTCCACGGCGATGCCCGTCTCCGTGCTCCGGCGGATGTTGCTGCGCAGCTTCTTGGTGGCCCCTTCTGCGACCCCGGCACCAAGCACAGAGAGGAAACAAGGTCAGGTCACAGAGGAGGCTTCTCGGAGAGCAATGCCAAAGTCACCGTCTCGGGAGGGCAGGGGCATTGCTGCAGGGGCTCAAAGCTGCTCTGCAGCCCGCCCCCCTCCCCTGCCTAGACCAGCCGCGCAGACAGAGCACGCTCATCCGGGGTTCTGGACTCACTGCTGGCATGGTAGGAGACGGCGGGAGTCGCCAGACAGAGCCCCAGACCTGCAGCCCCGCGGCCCTCCCCCTCGTCCTCCCGGGGCTCCCATGAGGCCACCCTCCCACTCCTCGAGAGCCTTGGCCCCAGGGGTTAAGTGCTCTTCCTGCCTCTGTCTCCTGGAAAGTTCATCTTCTCTAAGTTTTATCGCCCTTATTCCAGTTACCCTCCCACCTCTCTGACACCTTCTCAGATAGGCCCTATCAACACCCCTCCCCGAAGGCTGGCCACTCTCAACCCTGCCTTCTCCAGGTGGGTCTGAACATGGGGGCGGGGGTGGAGGGCAGGTGACTGGGGAGCTGGAAAGGCCATTAGGGAAGCAAGACTGAGGAGAGGGTCCGCGAGCTTGACCTAAACTGACCTCAGCGGTGCAGAGAGCGCCCACTCCTGTGAGGAGGACCCCTCCCCAGCCTTGTAGGGAACCCAGGGCCCTTCCTTCTCTAAGCATCACCGTACTGCCTGGGTTTCCATAGCAACTTCCTCGGCATTGCTTTGCAATCCCTCCAGACTCGTTGGGGCCTGGGTTGGGGGTGGGGGGCGGGGTGAGGGTTTGCAGGGACTTCCCCTAGCTGTGGCGTGGCTGCTGGAGGGGTATGGTAGGGAGAAAGTGGCACTCACATGGGAGGTATCCAAGAAGCTACTGGCTGTCACCAGTTAGAGGCCCAGGCGAGCAGCCACCCCCTCCTTCATTCTTCTGGGGGCAGTTCTGACCCATTTGGAAGCAAACAGACTTCTTAGATAAGACTTGCCCAACCCAACATGAGTCCTGGAGTTGGGGAGTCACAGGATGCTGAAATGCTAGAGATACCTCCACCAGGACCCCCCCCCCCATTTCATAGATGGGGAGCCTGAGCTCTGACTAATAATAGAACTGGGACCAAGACCCCAGGCCCACAGACTCCCAGGCTATGACACACTGCTCCTCAGTCCCCTCCCTGCACCACATCTATGTGAGATGTGACTCAGCAGTGATCCGTGTCTTCAGGGTGAAGAGAAAGGTCTTGCAAGCTTGAGTAAAATTCCTCTGCTGGCTTCTCGCTTGTCCAGTCTCAACCCCTGTTGATCTGGGCAATAACTGTATGTAGCTTCTCTCTTGGGAGCCAGGCCAAGTTGTTTGCATTCTGTAGTCCCTAGGGACTGAAAGACTCCAGGAACCATTCCATCTGCCCCTTCACATATGAGAGGACAGGATACAGCCTGCGGCAGCAGTCACCATAACATCTTCTGGAATGGTCCAGAACATTCTGCCCACCCTCACCCAGGGTCCACAAGGGGAAGCCGCTGTCCCTGGTGCTGAAAGGGTGAGCTCCACGTTGGCAAAGGCTACTACAGCCCCCAGGGGCCCTATGTCGGCCCTGCCTAATGCCTGGGCAGCATTCACTTGTGCTCCAGAGCTCTGACCTCACACTCCCTACTGGCCCCACAATTTGGAGAATATTAGATTTAGGAGGTAGCTGGGACAGAACATTTTTAGCTCCATTATACAGATGTTGAAACTGAGGCCCCCATAGGAAAGCAATTTATCAAGGTCCCATGGAGAGTTACAGAGCCAGGACTGGCCCTCTAAAATATCAGGAAATATCCACTCCAGGGTTCCTTGAGGAACATACTGGAAGGGAGCAGGCATGAAGCAGGAGGACTAGAGAAGAGGCTGGTGAGGTAGCCCAGGCTGGATAATATGAGTGCTGGACCCAGGACAGAGGCCCTTCAATAAAGAGAGATGGCAGGGCTCTGGCTAAGGGAAGGTACATAAAGAGCATGAGAAAGAAGGACCAGAGGGGCCAGCACCGCGGCTCACTAGGCTAATCCTCCATCTGCGGCGCCGGCACCCCGGGTTCTAGTCCCGGTCGGGGCACCAGATTCTGTCCTGGTTTCCTCTTCCAGTCCAGCTCTCTACTGTGGCCTGGGAAGGCAGTGGAGGATGGCCCAAGTGCTTGGGCCCTGCACCCCATGGGAGACCAGGAGAAGCACCTGGCTCCTGCCATCAGATCAGTGCTGTGCGCCAGCCGCAGCAGCCATTGGAGGGTGAACCAACGGAAGGAAGACTTTTCTCTCTGTCTCTCTCTCTCTCTCACTGTCCACTCTGCCTGTCAAAAAAATAAATAAATAAGTAAAGAAGGACCAGAGGCCAGTCCCTCACTTCCCAGCCCTGCAGGGAATGGAGCCATCCTGCCTGGGGCAGCAGGGGGCACTCTTCCAGGATCTTTGCCAGGAAGAGCTTCCAGGGCCAACGCCCATGGTGAATCCACCACACCCCTCTGGGGCCAGACTCTCCCGCCCAGGAGGTGCCTCTGAGATAGGACACTGGTATCCTCCAGGGGAAAGGAACTCTAGATAGGAGAGGAGCATGCCACAGAGAAGGGGCGGGGCTAGAGGCCAGAGAACTCACTTCTGTTTGGGCTCAGTTGTGACGGGGGTAACAGTCATGGCACTGACACTTTGCCCAGTGTTGGTCACATGCCAGGCATAGGGCCAGGTGCCACTGTGTACCCTGGGCAGCTCTGCAAGGCATGCATTATCATCATCATTTGCAAACACAGAAGGAGGCTCAGAGGGGCAAAGTGACCAGCCTGAGTCCTCCAGCTAGGAGAGGCCAGGGCACAGGGTGTGGCTCAGGGGGCCACCATGAGGTCATTTTCTGGGAAAGCGTTTTCTCTCCAGGCTTTGGAGGCTTATTGATCAGATGAGAACCTTGCACAGAGGATCTCAAGGGGCCCTTCCTGCTCGGACAGTCAGTGATGGGATGATTCACAGGCCTCAGCAGAGTCCCCTGCTCAGGCTCCAGGCCCTCAGCCGTGCCCTTCCGGTCCACGAGACAAGCAATCCAGAAGCACCAGCGTCACCCATCTCCTCTTGAGGCAAAAGGTCTTCCTGGTGTCTGCTCCAGGCCCTGCCTGCTGGCTGTGAAGTCTCAGCAAATCATGGCGATGTCTCCCAAGGACTCAGCCCCTGCCTTGGCCTTGGAAGAGAGACGGCCCCTCCAGATCACTGCAGGGCACAAAGGCTTCAGGTCTGAAGCTGCATCAGATGGATTCCAGGGCCGAGTCTCCTGGAGCTGGGCTCTTGCTGTTCAACACCTCCTCAGCCTCCTGATCTTTATCCCCTATCCCTAATCCCAGCTCTCCTTGTCCCGGCTCAGCTCCAGGAGCCACATCCATATCTCCATCCGCCCATTCACAGGGGCCATGCCCACCCCAGGGCGCTTCCCCGTGTAGCCGTTCCACAAACCACAAACTACGCCACAGTTTGATTGCTGGAAAAGACCATCCCCCGTGCTCCCCATCCAGGGTTCTGTGATCATCTATTTTAAGGCCTGGAAGTGCCCCACCCCCAGCCCCAACTGCAAGTCTTAATGCCCATTCTCTCTGGATCCTCTGGTGCCCCATCACCCCCTCCCAGCTTCCTCTTTGAAGGTTTCTTGAGGAAGTTGTTACTCCGAGCAAAACATTCAGGAAGAGATTTTAGAGTAAAACCAGCTGGTGTCTGGGCTGAAGCCGCCCAGTGAGAAGGGCTTGGTGGGGAAGGCTGGCTCCTCTGTGGTGTGAGGGCCAAGGTGGCTGAGTGACAGTGTGGGTGGTGCCTGGCTCTGGGCACAACTGGGATTCCATCGCTAGGTGCCTGAGAAGGTACACAGCATTTCTCAGGCTGTGGCTGTTGAGGTGTGTGAGAACACACATGTGTACACATGTGTGACGTGTCTCCGATCTGGAGGTATGCGTCTGTACCGTGGGATCTGTGCTTGTGTGACTGGCGTGACATGGTTTTGCAACCATGAACAGTGCGAATGACAACTGTGCTTCCCTGGCAATGCGAGTGGCCGGCATGAGCAGCAGAACACTCGCTGATGTTATTGTGTGAGCCATGAATCTCCATGGGACTCTCCCTTTGACTTTAGAATGTGCACATGTGACTGTGTCACGGTATCCATGTGACTATTGGCACTTAGGAGGCTGAGAGATCACAGGTAAGAGAACTTTTGGAGGATGGTATTGTGGCACAGCGGGTTAAGCTGCCACCTACATCCCATATGAACACCGGTTTGAGTTCCAGCTGCTCTGCTTCGGATCCAGCTCCCTGTTAATGCCTCTGGGAAATCAGCAGAAGATGGCCCAAGTGCTTGGAGCCCTGCACCCATGTGGGAGACCCAGATGGAGTTCTGGGCTACTGATTTCAGCTTGGCCCATCCCCGGCCATTGTGGCCATTTAGGGAGTGAACCCATGGATGGAAGATCTCTCTCTCTGTCTCTCCTTCTCTCTCTGTAACTCTGCCTTTCAAATAAATCTTTTTAAAAAAGAAAGACAACTTTGAGGGGGAAGGGTTGTGTATCTGAAAACAGTGGTGTCACTGCCCACACCGAGAGGAACACAAAACCGTTAACGTAGTTCCCAGCGAATGTGAGTCTGTGTGTGGACACAGCCCAGCGTGAGGGTTGGCAGGAGAATGAGGATGCCCAAATGCTAGGGTCGGAGCCCGGATCCACCTCCTGGCTGTGCGCTCTGGGGCTTCTGACTTCCTTCTCTGAGCCCCGTGAGGATCAAGTGCACAGGACAATCCCTATGCATTCTGTCACTGCCAAGTGCCCCCAGCCCCAAGCCCCATGTCCACGCCCTCACCAGGCTGGGGGAGCTGGAGAGTGCTCTTGCTCCACTGCGTCAGACCCACGATGGCCACCATCTTGGCGCCCAGGCTGCTGCGCCGCTTCTTGGCGGTGGTGGTCCCAGCCCCGGCCCCAGCTTGCTGGGATCCGATTTCGCCGCTGATGCTGGAACTCCGCACCACGTTCCTGGAGGTCCCAGCCGAGGCCGGACCCGGCTCCCCGTTAAACATGGTCCCCCGGGTGGCGGGGCCCCAGGCAACCCTGAAGGTAGGAGGGAGACAAAAGGATCCCACATCAGACCCAGAGACTCTAGGGCAGCCCCACCACTTCCTAGCTGTGTGAACTTGGGCAAGTCACTGAGCCTCTTTGAAGCTGAAATGCTTCAAGCAATGAAGCCATGCCAAGGGTGGGCACAGGGTCGGCCTCAATAAATAGGACTGCCCTTGTTATCGCGTGGCTGGGAGGGCCTGGCAGGTGACCTAGTCTGGCAGTGAGGACCAGAGCTGTGGAGTCAGGTGGCCAGGCCTTGAACACCCAGGACTTCCACATGCTGGCCATGAGCTTCCTTGTGACAAGACATTTTGCAGTTGCAGCGAATATGTCAGGAAAATGAGAACTCCAACTCCTTCCTCCTGGGAGAATAGTGAGGATTAGATGAGATGGTGCATGGAGCATGCTGGGACCCACGCAGGTAAAATAAGTACCCAGCAAGTGCCAGGGATGGCCGTCTTCACAGCAGGCCATCAGAACAGCCAGTGGGGCCAGTGTAGCAGTGCAGCAGGCTAAGCCACTGCTTGCGATACCAGCATCCCATATCAGAGCAATAGTTCAAGTTCTGGGTTCCTCTGATCCAGCTCCCTGCTAATGTACCTGGCAAGGCAGCACAAGATGGCCCAAGTACTTGGACCCCTGCAACCTACATGGGAGACCAGGATGGAGTTCTTGGCGCCTGGCTCCTGGCTTTGGGTTGGCCCAGCCCTGGCTGCTGTGACCAGGAGAGTGAACCAGTGGATGGAAGATCTCTCTGTTTTTCCATCTCTCTCTATCATTGTGCTTTCAAATAAAAAAAAAATATTGAAAAAAGAATAAGAAAGAAAGACATCAGGGAGGACAAAACCTGCCCCAGCCTGTGCAGATGGTGGAAGGACCCCTTCCACCTGAAGGGATTGGTCCAGAAAAGCCACCCACCCTTCCCGATGCCACTGAGACAGCCACCTCATATGAGCTTTTTAACACGCTTCCCCCAGTCTTCCTCCTATAGACTTAAAAAAATTTTTCACTCAAATAAAAACAATCGTACTGAAAAACAGTTTTATATCCCAGCACACTGCATCTGATGCTATGTTCTAAGCATTCCCCAATGTCATTAACACTTGGTATAAATGATTTAAGGCCACCCTAGTAGTCCATTGTATAGAGGTAGCACAACTGACTTAACTATTTCAATATAGTTATCTCCTGAATCAGACACAAGTTCTCTCCTCCCTCTCTTTTAAACACACATGTCAATAAACATCTTTCCACACTGGTTTTGTCTGCTTATGTCCTTGGGACTGATGTCTAGAAATGGAATGGCTGAGTTGGAGGTGTGGGTACCACTGGGAGCCTCCCGGGCACATCCAGCCCCCACATGCTTCCTGGCAGAGCACTGGCTTTGCCCAGATGCCAGCCCCTGGCTTGTTGTAGTGACCCAGCCTAATGAGTTTAAGGCAATCAATGGATGGCGTTCACCTGGGGTCCAAGGGTGGACAGATGACCACATTGGCTCAGTTGGACTTAGGGGAAGATTCAAATCCGATGCCTGCGGGGGGGGAGGGTCTTTCTGCCTACCTCCTCCTCTTTCTCCCCCACGAGCCCTCCCCAAAGAGATGACCCATCCCTAGGATCAATACAGTAAGGCTGAGGACAGCACAGCACCCAGACAGAAGGGGCCAAAGGCCATCCCTGGAGTCTGCCTTTCTCTGAGCTCCAGTTTTGAGAGATAATTTATTTTCCATTGCTTAGGCCAGTTTGAAGCAGATACATCCAAAAGCATCTTGCCTGGTACCAGGGCTTAAGTAGTCTTTGGGCTCTTGGAACATATTTCCCAATTCCTTTCCAGAGTATAGAGGTGTACTCTTCCCATTAGCCTCAGCTACAAATATTTAAGCCCCCGAAATCCCAAGACCAATGCTGAGTGCCAAGGACATGGGTAGTGAACCAGGCTGACCCAGTCCTGCCTTCCCAAAGGCTCCAGTCTGGAGACAGACAGTAAATAACTAATTATACAGCCAAGTGTTTCATGGTGGCTACCGTAAGTACAGGAAGAGGAGGACGGAGGCCTCTGAGAACACTCTGGAGCAGGGAAGCGAGTGTCTCTGGCTGCTTTGTGCCACAGCAGGGTCCACAGCTGTCTGGACAGAGCAAAGAGCAGAGCCAGCCGCTCGGGCGTGCACCGTGCCCTGCGCTGTCCAGGCTGCATCTCGGCCCCCAGTGCTCCTCCCAGGGCAGCTGCCCACCCCATGGCTATGGGCACTGCTCGACCCTCTGCCATCAGGCCTGTCACCCCGAGGGAGTCTGACTTTTCAAAGGACACAGCAAGGGAGGAAAGCTGGGGGCGGGGGCGGGGGTGGGAGGAGGGTACCACTCTTGCCGAGGAGCAAGACAGTCCCCAGGCAGCTGAGAGCGGTCACCTGGCCTCCAGGTCAGCCTGGCTCCCGCAGGCCTGGCAAATTAGGGCTGACAGAGGAGATGAGTCAAAGCCGACTGACTGCTCCTGCTCAGCCTGTGCCGTGTGCAGAGACCCGGATTGTATTTCTCCACCCGCCCCCCATCAGACTCACCACGAATGGAACATGCCCCTGAACCTTGGCCTGGGATAATCTCTTTTCTGCAGTTTCCAATTCGAGTGCCAGTCCTTGTGCTTTCTTGGGTGTCTGCTTGGCCCTTTGGTAGAAGGTGGGACAGGGGGGTCTGATACCATGCACCTGCCACAGCAGACACCCAGCTGGCTCCTCCCAGTATTTCTGTGGGGCATACAGTTCTCACCACGCTGCAGACGAGCAAACTGCCTCTCCAAGAACAAAGGACTTGCCCGTTCTGCTCAGCTAAGAAGCGAGAAGGCCTGAACTCAAACCCAGGTCTCCTGTTTCCACAGACTGACACCCTCAGCAGCCACTGTCCCCAGGGCTTTATCCAAAGGGCTCGTTTCCTGAAACTCATGCTCTGCCCAGCAGCTGTGCACTATTTGAGAAAACTGCAAGGGAAGGGTCTACTATGAGAAGCCCCCGCTGTGGGCCAGGTTCCCACCGCTGGGGTGAGCATCCCAGGGCAGCGGAAAGCCCACCCAGGTCACAGCTGGAGAGGCAAGTGCTTCCTGCACAGCCTCCTGGCAGCCTGAGCGCACCACCCCCAGAGGGTGAGAAGCTAAAGGGACAAAATTCCCAAGGCTGCCAACCCGGGGGCTCGTGTTTCCTCATGAATAATGGATGAAACTGACAAGAGACAGCTTGCCATCCAGGACTCTGCACCATCCGGCGCTGTGTGCGCCTCTTCAAACACCCGGGGATCATGCAGGGGGCCTGGAGCACTCCAGAGTGCTTGTGGGAACCCAGCCTGCAGGCCACTTCCCCAAAGGGGGCTTCTCTGGGTCTCAGCTGCCTCAGCCGTGTGCTATAAGGAGTCGGATTCAGTCCTCTAGGCCGAAAGGCTGAGCATGAACTTGTGCTGCAGCGGACGCTCCGGAAGGGAGTCCAGCGCCTTCTCTGGCAGCCAGTTGAGCTCAGGAAGAGCAAACCAGCCGTGCGGTCACTCCCAAGCTGTGAGACCACGGGCAGGGGGAAGCGAGGAGGCGGGGGTGGGCGCACAGTGGGGAGAGGGCCGCAGGACGGAGGATACAGCCTGTCACCTGCTAGGGGTTCTAACCGTTGCTCAATGAACCACAGCCTTTCCAGGAAAGTCACTTCGACAATCGCTCTGCCAGGGCCAGCACTGTGGCACAATGGGTTCAGCTGCTGCCTGCAACGCCAGCATCCCAAATGAGCTCTGGTTTGAGTCCCAGATGCTCCACTTCCAATCCAACTCCCTACTAAGGTGCCTGGGAAAGCAGCAGAAGATGACCCAAGTCCTTGGGCCCCTGCCACCCACATGGGAGACCCAGATGAAGCTCCAGGCCCCCTCCTGGTTTCGACCTGGCCTAGCCCTGGCCATTGGGGCCATTTGGAGAGTGAATCAGCAGATGGAAGATCTTTCTCTCTCTGCCTCTGCCTCTCCTTTGTAACTCTGATTTGCATATAATAAATAATATAATATATACTACATATTATAATATACTATATGATATAATATAATGTATATTATTATATATAACAAATATAAATAATAAATAAATAATAACAATAAAAACAAATGAGAAAACCACCCAGAATGGGGAAGAGATGCCTTCAGGGTTGCACAGGGAGCTTCAACCCAAGTCCCCTGACTCCTAGGTCCCATGTCACCTGTCTGGTGCTCCCTCCACCCCCCTCACCTGGAAGACAGCTCAAACTCACCGAAATGAGGAGCCTGAGAGTGTGTGCTACACCATGGGGGCTGTGCCCCTCCCAACAGCACACCACTAAGGCATTTGCACAAGGCTTCAATTAACTCCCACTTCAAGAAACAGGGTGAGGGCAGTCAGGGCAGGCTCCCGGGAGGAGGTGATCCGGTAAAAGGGTCTGGAAGGGAAGAGTAGAGCTTAGAGGAAAGGCTAGGGAAGACATTTGTCCTGAGGGGTTTCTAGTAGCTGTAGGCTATTGTATTGGATGGATTCTGGAGATAGCTGTGGGGCCCTGAGCAAATCATTTAAAGTGTCTGATTCTCTCTTTCCTCCTTTGTGAAAGGAAGTGGTCTAACATCTGAGCCCTCCCAATATACCTTTAGGCACTTTATTTATTTGTTCAAAAATTTATTTATTTATTATTTGAAAGGCAGAGTTACTTAGAGAGACAGAGAGAGTGATCTTTCTCCACTGGTTCACTCCCCAAATGGCCATAATGGCTAGGGCTGGGCCAGGCTGACCCCAGGAGCTAGGAGCTTCATCCAGGTTTTCCATGTGGGTGGCAGGGGCCCAAGGACTGGGAGTGGAGCAGCTGGGACTGGAACCTGGTGGCACTCACACACGATGCTGGCAGGATCATCGCAGGTGGTGGCTAAACTCGCTGTGCCACAACGCTGGCTCCCTGCCGGCACTTTAGCGTCAGACTGCTGAACTCCACAGGAAGAACTAAGACAGGACCAATCCCCAAGGGGCTCCAGACCCCGTTCTTCCTTCGTGCATCCCCCCAATTAGTGAGGTCCGTGTCTCTCCCCAGAGGCTCTGTGACATGCCCAGCAGTGGGGGCAGGAGACACTCCTGGCTCTGCCCCCAGTAAGGTATTCAACTTCTCTGAACTTCCATGTCCTGTTCTATCAGATGGCAACCACCACCCCGTGCCCGACCCTTCCAGGCTGGACTCAGGATCAGGCGGGCCAGCGAAGAGATAAGAACGCGACAGGGTCAAACACCTAGATCTGGGGCCAGCACTGGCCTAGCAGTTAAATCGCCATTCGGACTCCTGCATCCCGTATCAGGGTGCCCGGCTTTGAAGCCTGGCTCCAGCTCCTGATTCCAGCCTACTACTAACACAGATCCAGGGAGCCAGCAGTGATGGCTCAAGGGACTGGGTTCCTGCCACCCATATGGAAAATCTGGGTGAAGTTCCTGGCCTGGCTCCTGGCTTTGGCCCAATCCAGGTCATTGCACTCTTCTGGGGAATGAACTAATGGATGAGAAGTCTGTCTGTCTGTCTGTCTCTCTCTTGCTCTCTGCTTCTTAAATAAGAAATAAAACCTAGATCAGCCATTGACAAGCCGTGACAGAGGGTTTCTGTAACAAACTCCATGAGCCTACACAAGGTAAAAGACTGTCCAGTTGTTAGCTCTTACTGGCCTGAAGCCCACAGCAGGTGCAGCCATGTTAGGGGAGGGTGTAGACTAAGAGGACAGCCTCCCACTGAAGCCCCAGGTGCTGCCGGGTCAGCGTGGGACTAGAGTCCTGCTGCTCTCAGTTGAGGAGGAGAACCATGAAGCTGTGCCAGCCTCTCAGCTCTAAATTCCTTGCTGGATTGCTGGGTCTGGCATTTGAGACTCCTGCCCCACCCCTAAGCCAGCACCAGGCCTACCTCCCACATCCCCCACGGGTTGTGTCAGAGGCCAGGGCCTGCATCCAGAGAGGGGGAGTGGGGGACCTCTGGGCTCTAATGCTTCCCTTCCTCACCTGGTGAGAGATGGGAGTAATGGGGGTCGGTGTGGGTCGGGAGGAGCAGGCTGGGCCATGGAAGCACACCCAGCCAGAGTAGGCAGCACCCCGATTGTGTGGACCTTTGTCACCCCAGTCCAGGCTTGCACATTCACACACACACACACACACACACACACACACGGGGAGAGCCACCACAGGGCATATCACACACAGCCACACATGTGACACATGACATGTGTCCATCACACATGTGCAGATACTCACCTCTCTCCTAGCTACCCACTCACATAGAGGCACAGAGAAGCTGCTAGCGGCGCCCACACACTCACCCCCACAGCCCCTGCCCAGAGAGGCACCGCTTCGGTGAAGGGCCCCAAGGCTTCCAAGGCAGGGCAGCAGGACGCGTCTCACCCTGAGCGCGGGCTGCTTCGGCGAAGGCGCACGCACCGGCTCGGAGCAGGCAGCTGCGCCAGCTTGAACACTCACGCACTCAGACACGCGGCAGCCCGCAATCTCACCCCGCGGGCTCCCGTCTCTGCCACCCTGGACAAAGGAGCTCATCGGTGAGGTCTGTGGCGAGGAGACGAGAAGGCTGGCAGGGAGCAGCTGCTGTCACCATGGCTACCAAGCTGACCCACTTCTCCTTCACCCAGCCTGGCCCACCCAGCCTGGGCAAGGCAGGCTCGGGCAGCTTCGGGCAGGTGTGCCCTCCTCCATCTGAAGCTCTGGTAAGGGATGCCTTGAGCACAGCCCTCAGGGGAGCAGGCTGCTGGAGCCCTGTAAGACCCAACACCGGGCTTGCTCCAGCACCAGGATCTCTGGCCTCAGGGAAACATGGGGCCCTGGACGCATCCCTAGGCACAATGCTCACTGCAGTGCAGGGGCTGGTGTGGCCAGGTCCCAACCTGTGTCCCCAGACTGCAAGGGCTCAGGACACCCAAGAGTCAGGCACACCCATGGCTGGGTGAGCCCTGGCCCCTGCTCAGAACAAGGCTCCTGAAGTCAAAGCTGACCCTCAGGGGTCATGGCCAGGCCTCCCTCAGCCAGGGGGCTCCTGAGGACTTGGTCTGGGACTTAGAAGAACAATGCAGCATGGACAACCCCACCTTGGGAGGAGCTTACAAAGCAGAGTGAATCTCTCCTGCTTGACCCCACCCTGTAGCTCCCCGTCTCCTTCCTTATGAAGGAGAAACCCCTTTGCAAGGCCCACAGCCCGTGTCACCTGGCTCCTGTCTTCCTCTCCCAGCTCCCAGCTTGTCCCAGGCCTCTTGCACCTGCTCTGTATTCCGGCCGCATTTGTTTCTTTTCATTCCTCAGAAGTGCCACTTTGGGCTGGTGTTGTGGCTTTAGCAGATAAAAATCGCTGCCTACAGTGCCAGAATCCCATATGGGTGCCAGTTCAAGTCCTGGCTACTCCACTTTTTTTTTTCTGACAGGCAGAGTTAGACAGTAAGAGAGAGACAGAGAGAAAGGGCTTCCTTTTTCCATTGGTTCACCCCCAAAGTGGCCACTACAGCCAGCGCATTGAGGCCAGTGCACTACGCCGATCCAAAGCCAGGAGCCAGGTGCTTCCTCCTGGTCTCCCATGCGGGTGCAGGGCCCAAGCACTTGGGCCATCCTCCACTGCCTTCCCAGGCCACAGCAGAAAGACTGGAAGAGGAGCAACTGGGACAGAATCCGGCACCCAACTGGGACTAGAACCCGGGGTGCCGGCGCCACAGGCGGAGGATTAGCCTAGAGAGCCGCAGCACCGGCCGGCTACTCCACTTTTGATACAGCTCTATGCTATGGCCTGGGAAAGCAGTAGAGGATGGCTTAAGTCTTTGGGCCCCTGCACCCACGTGGGAGACCCAGAAGAAGCTCCTGGCTCCTGGCTTCAGATTGGCCCAGCTCTGGCCATTGTGGCCAATTGGGGAATGAACCAGCGGATGGAAAAGACCTCTCTCTCTCTCTCTCTCTCTCTCACTCTCTGTCTCTCCTTCTCTCTCTGTGTAACTCTGACTTTAAAATAAATAAATAAATCTTTTAAAAAATTTTAAAAAAAGTGCCACTTTGCCTTCTGTCTGCGCAGAACCCTGCTCTCCAGCCCATGCCCACTCCTGTGCCCTGAGGCCCCACCTTTGTCTGCCCCTGGGCCTTCACCTGCCCGTTCCCTGGTTGGAGGCCATTTCCAAGGAGAGTTTTCCCAATGAGGTTGGGGTCCCCGTGGTGCTGCCCCTGCACTCCAGCACGGCCCTGCCTGCTACAGGCTGAGGTGGACTCCAGCACCCCAGCAGGTAGCCTTGTTTGGGAAGTGAGCGGCTGCAGATGTGGTTAGGTAAGACGAGGCCAGGCCGGAGTGGCGTAGGTCCCTAATCCACGTGACCAGTGTCCTTAGAGAAAGACCATGGGGACAGAGCTATGGGGGAACACCATGTGACAATGGAGGCAGAGTGGAGTGATATGTCCACAGGCCAAGGAATGCCAGCTGTCACCAGGCCTGGACCAGATCTGCCATCACAGCTCTCACCTTGGTCTCTGACCTCCAGCCTCTAGAAAGGGAGAGAATAAAGTTTCTGTTGTTTTAAGCCCAGTGTGTGACACTTTGTTACAACTGCCCTGAGAATGAAGGCTTGCTGTCCTTAACCTGTTCTGTGCCCACCTCCCAAACCCACCTGCTGGCTGGGGGCTCTGTACCACAGGAGCCATGTCGGCTCCCACACCCCAACACCTCGTCCCTGGCCAGGCCTGCCAGGGACTCTGGACATCATTGCCGAATGAGAGTGGCAATCTGCACGGCGGTATCACCAGCATGTAGAGCTGGAGAGCAGAACTCTGAGTCATTTTTATTTTCTTCATGTGACATATTGTGTTTTCTAAAGTTACTACTTTAGAAACTATATTAATGCTATAATGAAAAAACAAAAATACATATTTTTCTTTTCAAGCATATTTTATTTTATATGAAAATAGCAGACATTTCCACCAGCATGTGTTTTGTGAAGTGGGAAAAGTTCTGCTATCTGCTTAATAATTGCTTCTTGGATGACTAACTGATTGCTACACACATCGCTAGAGGACTTTCCGGCATCAGATTCACAGAGCTGGCGCTCTGGGGCCCCTCGGGGTGTGGATTACAGGAGGGGAGGAGCCCAGGCAGGGGACACATCCCCTTGGCCATCTCCACCACTCACCCCATCCCATAGTTGTGTGGCACCTGTTAGCTGCTAAACTTGACACTTGGGAATACCACCAGTCCTGGCCCAAGGCCACCCCTAAACAAAAACAAGACCCTGCCCCCATGAAAGCACCATCCAGGGCTCCTCAAGCTCATCTGTTCACACGAATGACCAGAGGGTCTTGTGGGAATGCAGATTCTGACCCCAGGGCTCACAGGTGGAACCTCAGCACCTACAGTTCCAGCAGGCTCCCAGTGACGCCCGTGCTACAGGTCCGTGCACCACACGAGGCACCGAGAGGCAAAGATAAAATACTTTGTTCTGCAAGAGCAAACACTTCAGCACATGAGTGAGCAGAGAAGGCCTCCCAAGGAGCTCAAAAGATGGGGTTGGGTGGGGGGTTGGCGCTGTAGTGCAGCAGGTTAAGCCACCACCTGTGACACTGGCATCCCATATGAGTGCTGGTTCAAGTCCCAGCTGCTCTGCTTCTGATCTAGCTCTCTGCTAATGCACCTGGGAAGGCAGCAGAAGTTGTCCCAAGTACCTGGGCCCCGGCCACTCATGCGGGAGACCCAGATGGAGTTCCAGACTCCCGGCTTCAGCCTGGGTCAACCCTTGCAAATGGCCACTACAGCCTTTTGAGGAGTGAACCCAGTGGAAAGAAGATCCCCCCCCATAACTGCCTTTCAAATAAATAAATAAACCTTTATATATATATATATATATGTATATATATCTATATATTCGGGGCTTGGAGAGGCAGAAGTAGCTCTAAAGGAAAGAGATGGGCACTACTGGGACTGTGCGGAAAGAACACGTGTCGGAGGCTGGTGAGCAGAGCAGAGCAGCTGGAGCAGGAGGCAGGTACGGATGTGGAGGAGGGGCCTGGGAAGGGAGGCTGGAACAGTCGATGAAAGGCTCTGGACGCGGAGCTGAGAAGCTTGGCTTTAATCCTGCAGGAGTGAAGTCTGACATGATTTAGATGTGATGTTTCCCAGAGCTCAATCTGACACTGAGCGCATAACCAGAAGAAAGCCCGACAGCAGGGAGAGCCCAGGAGGCTGCTGTAACCCTGCAGGTAAGAGGGCCGCGCTGCTTCAGACCAGACCTGCCTGTGACGAGTGGAAAGGGGTGGCTGGGAGTCATGGTGGTGTTAGCGGTTGCCTAGGGTTATTAAAGGGATAGAGTAGGCAAGAGGGGAAAAATGGAATCCAAGATCATATACACGATGAGCAGGGGCTGGGAGGCACCACCAGCAGAGCCTGAGGTCCCAGGGGAAAAAAACCTGGCTTAAGAGGAAGAGGAATGCCCCACTTTAGTCCCGGGAGTCGGAGATACCTGTGGCGCTCCCACATAGAGGCACTGGGCAGGCAGGGCCACTGGAGCTCAGCGGGGCAGCACAAGCAGGCAGGATTTGGGTGTGTTTCCCAAAGCAGGGTGAGGCAGGGTGGGAGGGGAATGCCCAGAGGGGAAGACAGATGAGGAAAGCCGTAAGGTGCAATACCTACAGTTACAGGTAGGGGGACAGTGCATGCACTCAAGCAGGGAGGAGTAGTGGTTAAAAGTAGGGGAGAAGTGGGCTTTTAGCCTAGTGGTTAAAACACTGTGAAAACGCCTCCCACATTGGAGTGCCTGGCTCTGGACCTGGACTCCAGTTTCCACCTAATGCATACCCTGGGAGGCAGTTATGGTGGTTCAAATAACTGGGACCTTGTCACCCACAGTGGGGGAACCTAAATTGAATTCCAGCTCCAAGCTTTGGTCTAGTCCAGTCCTGGCTATTGTGGGCATTTGGAAAGTGAACCAGCAGACAAATGGGAGCTCTGTCTATTTGTCTGTTTGCCTTAAAAAAAAAAAAAAAAAAAAGTAGGCCAGAGAAGATGCCGTAAGTGAACAGATGGCCAATTTGGCGACTCTACAACACCCTGATGTTCAGACCAAGGAGAGGCCTCCCAGTCCAGGATGCAGGAGGGAGGCCAGGAGATACCCTGACTCTCTAGGGGCAGGGGAAGCCCAGGGCTGAGAAGGAGCACAGTTTGAAAGGGAATTGAAAGGAAAGCAGAAGTTGCAGTGGGGGAAAGGGGGCTGGAACCCCTGGGGAAGGTCTGGGCTGCAACAGGATCCCTAGTGCCTTATTCCAGCTCAGTCCTAGCACAGGAAGGGCACAACACCCACACACACGCACACACACACATACACACACACATGCACCTGCACACCTGAGTGGCTACGGAACTCCCAGGGCAGAGCTGAAACGGTAGGGGGAGAAGTCCAAGGATGGAAGCCAGATTGCTGCTCAGCGCACAATTTATCCTTCCACTGAGACTCTTTGGGGAGCGAGCAGGGGCACAACTAACAATCACACCATACCACAGTTATGAGTTAGGACTGTCCCAGGCCAACCCAGCCATATGGTCACCCCAGCCACGGGGGATACTGGATCCCAATAAGACGCCCATCTGGTTCCTCTGCTTCCCTTGCCAGATGAGAAGGGACACGCAAGCTCATGCTGAGAGGCAGAGGCCTGGCTGAGGGTGCCGGTGGGAGGGCCTGATCACCGACTCCCGGTAGGCGTGGCAGCACCACGGACAGCGGCCGGCGCGCTGCCTGACACCCCGCCTCCAGCCCGGCCGCCTGCGGCCCTGATCAATATTTCATCGGGGCAAGGGCTCCGGTTACCAGCCCCGCGCCGGGCCGGAAGGCGCCGCCGCGTCCGCGGTCTGCCCTAGAGACCCTCTTTGAGAACCCAGCACAGCGACTTCCCCACCCCCACGCAGACACCGCCCCTTGGAAGGCCACTGCATTCCGTGTACCCTTTCCAGCTACAGACCCGTGTGCATGCCACACACCTTCC
Source organism: Oryctolagus cuniculus (assembly GCF_964237555.1). Taxonomy (NCBI): domain Eukaryota; kingdom Metazoa; phylum Chordata; class Mammalia; order Lagomorpha; family Leporidae; genus Oryctolagus; species Oryctolagus cuniculus. Next base: position 132,286,698 of record NC_091438.1, on the reverse strand, counting down.
CTTTGCCCCTGAGACAGACCAGGGAGTCAGACATAAGCTGTACAATTGACGTACACAAAGCAGTAGACACACCCCACACCCAAGCAAGCAAGGCACCAGAGGCAGGCAGACACAGATACATAGACACACAAGTACACGTCACAGTCACATTACATGGAGATGTAGACCCCTGAGGTCCCCACACACATCACACACACACACACATCCAGGAGATACCCTGCACATGCAAAGTCACAGAAACTGTGTTATAGAGACCACACACACCTCACGTGACAATACTTTCAGCACCCCCCCACACACACACACACATAGTGCCTTCACAGAGACCTCAGACACTCAGCAAGGATCCGCTCTGTCCAGGCCTGCCCGCCCCCCGCCCCAGGCACTGTCCTGGTGCCCAGGCCACGTCCTCACAGTGAACAATGTGCTGGGGAAAGGGCAGATGGGACTCTCTCCCATCTCGGCCTTGGCCCTGGTCCCCAGCCCTGTGGCTGAATCCACTGTGTCCACTAGGGCTCCTGGGATCTGTGCCCAGTGTCCAGGGGCAGGCAGGCAGGGCACCAAGAGGTGGAGAAAGCAGGAACAGGGACTTTTGAGACTTCAGAGCCTAGGGCATGAAGCTCCAGGGACAGCCTGGCCCTCACCGGCAGCTCCCGAAGCTTCCCTGCTCTCTGGGACTCTGGGCATCTAGGAAGCCCTGAGGCCCAGCTGTGCCTGGGGACCAGAGGAACCATGGAGTCTGTAGCTCCAGCCACCCCAGGAGCTGTGTAAAGACCATGACATACAACAAACAACAACTGGCCTCAGAGATAAGGGGGCACCCTACCCCCCACCCATGCACCCCCAACTCCAGGAGCCCCCCTCTCAAGCAGGTTATGGAACAGTGGCACAAATTCTCCTTCCTTCAGGACAATCACACCAGAGTACAGGCTTGGACTTGTGTGAGCAGAGGAGAAGCAGAGAGGCACAGAGCAAGGAGAGGCCCCCAAACTCATCAGGTGGGGGGAAGGCACCTTCAGGGTCTACTCTAGGTGACAGCCCACATCTCTGCCACCCCAGACCACGCCCCACTTACCACTCACCCGCGCAACACCGCATGCCACTCAACAATTTCTGCCATGGCTACTTTTAACTTAAACGCATCTATTTTTAATAGAAATGGTATTGCTACTGTAAGTGAAAAAGCCAATATAACATTTTAATAAATAGAAAGGGGCAGTAAGATAAATACAGTGAAAAATAAAGCTAATGCTATGAAATCTTAGCTGTGTGGAGTGGCCAGCCAAAGCTGCCAGCCTCGTCCGAGATCTTTCTCGGTTAGAAAGTGGGGACAGAAAGTGTTAGGAAGTTGTTCAACACACACTAGCAACTACACTGACATTTTCTCCCTGGGCCAATCTTGGACTTGACAGAGCTGAAAAGGACAAGCTTCCTCACCACGCGAGCCAGTGTCACTCAACATGAGTCACTGACCGTCACCGCGGTCCTGCTGAGGGTAGCAGTGTACTCTCCGGGGAGCTGTGGGCCTGCCTGCCTCTTGCTGAAGCCTGGACCCCCTGGCCAGCTACTACCCGGTTGCCACAGCCCATCTGGTAATAACCACCCTTGGGAAACTGCTCAGTTCTTAGTTACAAATTGGCATCAGAGACCCCATCCAATGTGAGCCTCATGGCAGGAATTGTCATCCCCATTTCTGAATAAGCAAAGTGAGGCTCAAAGGTGGAAGAGATGTGTTCAAGGCCACAGGACCATGCACTTGCTGTTCCCTCAGCTTGAGATGCCTCCCCACCCTGGCTTTGTCTCCCTGCAGAATGTCCTGTATTCCGCAGGGTGGGCTCAGCTGGCATCTTCCACAAGGAGGGTGGATCCATGAAGAGGAGAACCTTGGCTCCCACCCACCTGCCTTTTCTATTCTACCTGCATCCCCTGCCTCGCTGTCGGGAGCCCTTGCTCTGGGCTGGCGGAGCAGTGGGGCCAGAGGAAGAGTGGTGACCGGGGATCTGCCCGTGAGGCCCTCCTAACCCCGATGGGCAAGTGAGTAGGTAGCTGAGGGTAAAAGCCATGAGTAGCTTTCATTCTGGAGTCACTGTGCTGTGCGCTCCTGGCCTATGGATGCCACCTCTCTGAACCTCAGTTTCCTTGTCTGTTAAATGGGACAGTGGACATGCCCATGTTACAGGGTGTGAGGATTAAATGAGATGATGCGTGAACACGGCACACAGTAAGTGATCAAAACTGTTTAGTGCTTGGGATGTATGAAGTCAATATGGGTATAGAATGCCTGGCTGGGGAAACTGGGGTAGGTGTGCGATGGGTTTTCACTGAGGAAAGGAAATGAGTGAAGTTTAGAGAATGAATAAGTTTGCTAAGGAAAAGCTTTGACTGCTCAAGCCTCCCTCTCCCTCTCCCCATTCCAAAGCGAGGTAAGGAAGTTCAGGCTCTCTCTCTCTCTCTCTTTCTCTCTCTTCCTGCTCAGGCCTCTGAGTTACCTGTGACAGGTTCTTCAGAGCCTGCCCTGTGCACTACCGCCCCAGGAAGACTCCCGGTTTAGTCACAACTCCAGGCCCCCTTTCTCCAGATGAAAGGCTGGGGCTCAGACCCAAAATGCTGCACCCACCTGGCACCTTAGGCACTCCAGGAGATGTCTTGGCATCCTTGGCCAGCTAGCAGAGATGCCCTTTCTCTGAGGTTGCACCAGTAGCCGTGTTTGCATGGCTGACTGTGATCCTTTCCCACAGGCTACAGCTGATTGGACTACATTGGGCACCTGAGCCTCTCACAGCCAATCGGATCCTCTTCTGGGAGCTTGAGATTGCATCAGTCATGCCCTGAGTTCCATTTTTGAATCTGGCTAGAACCAAGGGACACAATACAGGAACCACAGGTGGCCTAGGACCAGGAAGTCAGAGAAATCCAGTCTGTAGTGACAGAAAGGCAAGAGTGGCCAGGGGGGCACAGAGTGGCTGCTTCAAGTTCTTCTGGCTTTCCAAACCCTAGCTTCCCCTCAGTTCCCAGGAATCCTTGTCCTCATTAAAAAACAAAACAAAGCAAAACAAAAATCTTTATTACTGAAGCTGGTTTGACTGGGTTTCTGTATATAAGCAAAGACCTAATTAAGACAGGAGAGAAATTGGGAGCTAGAGGTACAAAGATAAACAATCTTGAAAAAAAAAAAAAAGTTACTGTGCTTGCACTGGAGGAACCAGCAAGGAAGAGAGGTAGACCCCCGAAGGGGCGTGGCCATGGACCTGCCGGCGACTCTGACCAGGGAGCGTCGGAAGGCGCTTCCGGGGGAAGGTGGCAGCTGAGCCCACCCTGCGGAATACAGGACGTTTTCCAGGGAGACAAAGCCGGGGTGGGGAGGCATCCCGAGCAGAGGGAACAGCAAGTGCAGACGCACAGAGGCGCAAAACAGCCTGGCATGCTACAGGAACTGCCAGGAGTTCAAAGAGTGGCGGGGAAGCAGGGGAGATGAGACAGGGCAGATCACAACGGGCTTTGAATATCATGATAAGAAGCCGAGGCCTTTTCCTGGCAGCAATGGGGAGCTATTGAAGTATTTTAAGTAGCAGGGGGTGACAGGGTCAGTTCTGTTTTGGAGGGATCACTTTGGGCTGCGCGCAGGGAGGACTGGGAAAGGCAGGCCTGGAGGCAGAGAGCCCGGCGAAGATACTGCACGGCAGCAACAGCTGGTCCCTTCCTTCATTCACTAGACAGCTCACTGCACACCTACTGTGTGCCAGGACTGGGCGGAACAGCCTTCCCGACCTCACAGAGCGTGCAGTCCAGCAGGTGAGCAATTCCAATACCCTGAAGAAGGGCCAGGTCCCATGGAGGTAGGGGGAGGCGGGCGGTTTAGTCGCAGGTTTTTAGGCTTCCCGGCGGAAGCGACGTGCAAGCTGGTGCTGAGCTGGTGTCTGCCTGAAGGATAAGTAGGAGTTGGCAGGGCCGAGGAGGGGGCGTGCGTTTCAGGATTGGGGACAACATGTGTGGAGTCCAGCAGCCGAGGGAGAGGGAGAAGGGTACAAGATGCTACAAAAAGGTAGGCAGGACCAGATCACACAGAGCCTTGGAGACGTCAGTGAGTCTGGAGTTTATTCTAAGAAGTCCTGGATGTTTTAAGCAGGGATATGACACAATCAAATGTTTAGCTTTATTAGATCATCTGGCTACAGCGTGCAAATGGCATGAAGTAGGGCAGGAGTACAAAAGACAGGTAGGAGGCAGAGGTAGCAGGCCGGGTGAGAGCCCACAGGGGCCTGGTGGGGGGCAGCGGGCAGGAGGAGCCCACAGACTCCAAAGAGAACCAGCAGGACTGGCTGAGGATTGGCTGTAGGATGTGGGGGTGAGGGAGAGGGAGGTGTCCAGGAGAACTTGCAGCTTCCCAGCTTGAGCAAGTGGGCGGATGATGGTGCCGGAGAGGAGCCGGGGACCTGGAGGCACAGCAGAGGTGGGCGGGGGGAGCCGGGGCCCTGGGCTCTGCACCTAAGGCTGATCGCCTGTGTGAGACATCTGAGGGTGGTCCAGGGAGCACTCGGACCTTCAGAAGAGATCATTAAAGTCAAGAAGGCGAATGGGATGACCTGGGGGTGGGGAAGAAGCAGGGACTACCGTGAGAAGGGGAGGGGAGGGTTCAGGCAGCCCCGAGGAGCCACGGCCGCAGCAAGACCCGAAGACTGAGGGCCCAGAAGCTCTGAGCTTGGAAAATCAGAACCACAAAATCCAAAGGTCAGCCTCTCTCAGCCCCAGAACGACTGGCTCTGGCTCCCCGTCTCCTGGCCAAGCATCACCCACCCACAGAGAAGACACTGTTCCCTTCTGCTCTGCACCTTTGTCCCCTCTGGGGAAACTGCACCTGGGCCTCCAGGCACTGCCTCCCAGGCGATGCCCTGGTCCGGGCCTGCACTCTGTAGTTGAAGCCCAGCCTCTTGACAGCTGCGTGACCGGCCACATAACATCCGTGTCCTCATCTCTACAGTAGAGACGATGATAGTACCTACCTCACAGGGCGGCTGAAGATGTGTATGTAAAGTGCTTAAACTAGCACACAGTAAGCACTAAATAAATGTTGCTATTATTAACATCCACCCACCTCGGGACAGTTAGTCATGCCCTCCACCTTGTGCGTCCTCCTCTCAGGCCCTCCGTGCCTTTTCCTTCCCCCTACCCGATTTGTGGGTTACATAATGTGCAGGGCCCAGTGTGCAAGGGAAAAGGCAGGACCCTGTGTTCCAAAGTATCAAGAATTTCAAGATGGTGACAGCAGAACATTCCACCAAGTGTGGATCCTTCTAGGCACAGGACCCCGTGTGACCACAGCCTTGAAGCCCTAGGCCTGACGCAGGGTCAGTGCCACCCGCATGCAGTAGCCAAAAGGCTGTGGGCATTGTATTGCGGCTTTGATTCCCAATCAGAACTTCACTTTGTCCTTCCCAAAGAGGGAGTAACCATCACCGCCATGGTCAGCGACGCCGTGCCTTGCCAAAGGTCACCCAGCACAGGAACAGCAGAACTGGGATGTGCACACGGGCCAGCCTGTCTCTCGCCCTGTGGCTTCCCCAGGGAGGTTGGGAGAACTTGGTCCCAAGGGCCGTGCTGAGATGCCGTTCAGCCCCGAGAGAAGGAGCCGGAGGGACTGGGACTGGCCCCTTTCCCTCCCGGGGTGAGCCACGCAAACAACCCTTCCCTGGGTGCCAAGGCTGCTGTGCACAGGGGAGGGGGTAGGAGAAGGCAGAAGTCGCTGGGGAGAAGCCTCAGCCGGAGGGCCACAGGCCCCAGCCCCTACCCTGGAAACCTGGCCTGGCCTCCTCTGCTTAAAACCCTTTGGGGGCCGCTGTTGGCCTTGGTATAAACTCCGGCCTTCAGCACCCAGCTAGAACAGGCCGGCCTGGCCTGGCTGTCTGGGCTTGCCCCGTCCTCCCCTCCCCCACTGCTTCTGTCCTCCCACAACAGCATGGCACCTCTCACACCTCAGCGGAGACGGAGAGGTCACCAGCCAGGAAAGCACCGCCAGGGACAGGGACAGGAGCTTCCCTTTCAACACTTGTCACAGGTGTCATTACCTGCTCTGGGTCATGCGCCCGCCAGGATGCCAGCTCCCCGGGGCAGAGGGCCACGGCTTCCAGCGCTTGGTCTAGGGGAGGGACCCAGGGACTGACTGCCCCCTCCTGCCACAGAGGCAGGGGCGGGGCGTTCTTTCCCCCTTCTCTCCGTTCCTCCCCAACTCTCTTCCTTGTCCATGCATCTTACAGTCAAGGTCTGTGGAGCCCAAGCCCGCAAAGGGAAGAGGGCCACCTTGGCAGGTGCTGCACTGCGCCTCCTCCATGGCTTTTCCTCGCCACCTTCCTGGGGTGGGGCAGTGCTCAGGTCAGTCATTTCTGTTCTTCCAGGGGAAGAGGCCAACCGCCTCAAGTGCTAACAGGCTAGAAGTGAAAGACACAGCACTTGAACCCTGGGCTGTCTGATGCCCACGTGCCTGGTCTCTTCTCTGCCCCAGGCCACCCACCCAGTCCCTAGGACTCACTGTTCACCTGCAACCAGAGCACCACTCTTTCTAGCCGCCACCCCCAGTCTACTGACACCCCAGCGGGCGCAGTCCCCATTGGGTCAGCAGTTTGCCATTGTAGCAGACCCCACTGCTGGAGAGAGACCAGTGCAGACCACCCCTCCCCTGGGTCAAAAAATACCAGTGCGGGAGAAACGCCCCCAAGTCAGCCAGACACGAAGAGGGGGACACCCCCTTGGGAGCAAAATGCCAGTACGCCAGCAGAATGCTAGCAGGAGAGATACCCTTGTAGCCAGCAAAAGGCCAAGTGAGAGACGCTTCCCTACGCCCACCTCCGCCTGGGCCCATGACATGGGCAGGGGGTGCCCAGAGAGCCAGTCCGTCCTCCAAGGTGGTGCTCCCAGGTGGGAGGAGGCACTGGGGCTGCGGTTGCCTGGGGGCAGACTCAGGTGAGAGTTCCTGCATGGTGCTAATGAAATCAACCACCAGCCTGCCCCCCTTCCCCAGGGACCCTCCAGGCTCCAGCTGATGCAATGCCCAGGCCCAGTAATTGTTTTCTTCCCTCCTTAAAGGGCCAGCTGCTACTGCAGCTGCAGACATGGCCCAGGCCCCTGACAGACCCCACAGAGCTCAGCACCTGGGCAGAGGGAGGAGGAGTCCAGAGGGTGGCAGCTTCGGGCCTGGGCTCCACAGAGTAAAATCCAATTAATGTCCAGAGAGCAGAAGCCCGGGGTGAGCAAGGAAGGAGGGAGAGAGAATAGTTAAGACAGTGACACAGACCACATGCCCCGAGGGAAGGGACTGTGTTCCCTGCTGGGTCCCCAGCACCTGCCTCCCGCCTGCCTGCCCCAGCAAGTGCTTGGCTCCTGAGGTCAGCAGTTGCCCAGGGAGCTCTGCTCTGTGTCAGGCACCAACCTCAGCAGCTCAGATCCACCATTATCACCGACTGCTCCCAGCAGACCTAGCCGGTGCGGCCGTTTTACTGAAAGATACTCAGAGAGGGGAAGTGACTTCCTGATTATCACACAGCCACAAAGTGGCAGAGCCTAAGTTTGAAGCCAGGTGTAACCAACCCTGCAAAGAGCCAGGTAAATGTGGAACCCCGGGGCTGCAAGACCCTAATCCAGGCAGCGTGGCACAAAGGGCATTGCAGGGGTCTCTGGGCCCTAAACAAACTCTGAAGACGTGGTGCTTGGATTCAGGACAGGTTGTACGGGCCCCCTCCCATCCCCACGCCCAACCTGAGAATGTCCCCTTAGGCTGCCCACATACCCCGAGGGACAGTTGGCAGCTGCCTGATTACAGACTAATTGGTGGCTGGCAGTGACTCTGAGGATGGCCTGTTAACTGTGACCAGGCTCAACCCAGAAAAACCCGCTTGCCACCACTTCAGACCCCAAACCCAAGGACCCCAGGCTGAAGAAGTCGTCATGGGTAGAGCACTGGACCTTCCTCCCCACATCCAGACAAGGCCGTGTGATCAGGGCTCCACACTGCCATTCACCCAGACCCCCAAGCAGGCCTGAAGAGCCACATTCAAACAGCTCCCAAGGGGCAAGGCCAGCCAGTGCCCCTTGTTCTCTGGCCTTGGGTATGGCATTGCCACCCCCTCCAGAGCCACGAGAACCATGGACTCTCTCAGGCCCAGGACACTGTGGGGGAAAAAAACAAACCCAGTGCTCAGGGCTGGTGATGTACGGTGCGTGATGTGCGCATGGGGGCGGCTGGGTGGGAGACTTGGACATCCTCTTGCTCACCAGGAGGACAGCTTCCCCAGCCTCCCGGCGGCCTGCACCCCACGCCCCATCACCTCTTCTGGTCCAGGCAACCAGGGGAAGAGAAGACGCCCAAGTCTCCCACCAGGGGTCCTCCCTGCACCTCGAACTCCCCACCATGCTACTGAGAGGCTGCCTTTCCGAGCTTCGCAGATGCCCCTCGCTCCCACCCTCGGGCTGGAGCGACACCATCCCTTTTCTTTCGTGGGCTGGGGAGGTCCTCTGGGCACCACGGTGGTGTCAGGTTGGGTGGAAAAAGTGGCCGCTTCCCAGCCAGGGCACAGGCAGGAGGGAGGAAGGCAGGCTGCCTTCCAGCTCCCTTTCCAGGAGGGATTTTAAGCACTTTCCAAAAAGGCCATGCGAGGCAATGCTGTTGAAGCCAGGGCCCCAGGTGCTCTGAGCATCAGCAAAGAACTCAAGACTGGGAGGCCCATACCCCATTTTCCAGGCCCTCCTCCATGCCCCCCTCTCCCACCTTAGCCCCTGTCCCCGAGCCATCCCACTCACTGCGCCCTTCCCCGGCCCCGGCCCCCGCCCCTGCCCCAGACCCTGCACACTCGCATCCCCACGCCGCGCTTCACACCCAAGTCCCCCTCCCCCCGTGGACCCCCGGACCTCTGCAGCCCCCTCCCCACGTCCACTCCCAGGCGGGCAAGGCCTACCGACTTACCCGGAGGTGAGGCCGGGGTCCAGACAGGGAGGGGGGGCTCACAGGCCGAGGCGGCTCCGCAAGGCGGGGCAGGTGCTGCCCCGGGACCCCGCCCCGCGGACCCGGCGGTAGGCGCGGCCCGGCCCCAGGCGGGCGCGGACTCCAAGGGGGTAGGGACGCGGGGCGGGGAGGGGCGGCGAGAGAAGCTCACGGGGGCATCGCCCGCCACCGCGCCGGGCAGCTCCGCTCCGCCCGCCTGCGCTGCCGGCTCCGCAGCCGCCACCGGTCTCAGTCGCCGCCGGGTGCAAAGCCCAAGCCCGAGGCTGGCGGGAGGCGAGGAGGGAGGCGGGGCCTGGCGGGGGCGGGGCCTCTGGCGGTGGGCGGGTCTAGGGCGGGGCCAATGGGGCCTGGACTTTGTGGTGGGCGGGGCCTGGAAGAGTCGGAAGAGTCTGGATTTGTCTGGCCAGGGGCGACTTATAGGAGTGAGGCCTTGCAGAAGTGGCCCTGGGGAAGCCCGAATCCGCTCCTTGTCCCTAGAGTGCTCTTGGGCCCGCCCGTCCCCCGCTCCCTCTGTTCCCTCTCCACCTGTTCTTTCTCATTCTTCCTCCCCTTGGGGCACCCCCAAGACCTCAGGGACAAGCGCGGTGCCCCCTTGCCCTGCCCTGCACCACACCCAGGAGAGTAGGGGGTAACTCACCAACACAGAGGAACCAGCAAGCTCTGAGATGGCAGAGGCTTGCTCCAGGGTGCGCTATGAACAAAGACTTTTCCATGTCTTTTGGACCGAGGGCCAGGCAATCCACCGGTGTCCTGCGCTGAGACCAGGGCTTCTCCTGAGACAGTGATTGTCAACCTACAGAGGCTTGGGGCCCCAGGGGACATTCGACAGTGTCTGGAGACATTTTTGGTGTTCATGGTTGGGGGGTTGCTCCTGGCATCTGGTGAGAAGAGACCTTGGCTGCCGCTGAGCACCCCGCAGGGTACAGGACAGTCTCCGCACCCAAGAATCGCGCCTGGCACCTGCCTACGTGCACCTCCGCAGGAACACCTTGCATGCCGGGTTCCTCTGCATCTGGGACTTGTGAGACACCATGTGAGCACAAAGTCTCTCCTCGGGTCCTGCCTGCCCCAGCTTGCTGTGGGTAACCCTGCTCAGTGCCGTCAATTCCGCTTGCTTCTGGCAAAGTCTGGTCTTGTTAATACTCACTGAAGACAGGAACGCAGTAGTCTCCCTTCTGAGGGCATTTATTTATTTATTTATTATAGATTTTATTTATTTGAGAAGTAGAGTTGCAGAGAGGGAAAAACAGAGAGAGGTCTTCCATCAGCTGGTTCACTCCCCAAATGGCCGCACCGGCTGGTCCAGGAGCCAGGAGCTTCTTCCAGGTCTCCCACAAGACTTGGGCCATCTTCTACTGTTTTCCCTGGCCCTGGCAGAGAGCCCGTGAGGGCACTGATTTAAATATGAATGAGGGTGGGGGAATTACTGGGATTGAAGGAGGCTCCTGGGGACAGCTGGCTGCGTCTCCCGCAGTCCTCATCCTAGCTCATTCCTTCCCTCTTGGCCTGTAAGAAGGATGAACTGAGGCCCTGCAACATGAAGAACTGAAGCCGGGCCCCATAACTGCACACAGATTATTTGTTAAAATCTGCAATTGCAGTCAACAGCGCGCCTAGCCTGGCACTGGGGCCAGGGCAGCAGGGAGGCAGGACCAGGCCAGGGACATGCAGATGGAGGTGGACAGGGCAGAGCCTGGGAGGACGTGGGAGACGAGAGAGGTTCCGGGTTCCCTCTGCGCTCCCGCCTTGGCCCTGTTCCTTTGGAACTGTGGTCCCTTTGCACATCTGATGAAAATGTAGAACTTTCTCTCCAGAGAAATGTGAAAATGTACCTTGTGCTTCTAATTTCAGGGACTCCAAAGCTCCAACTTGGCTTCCAGAATGATGGGGAGGGGGGTTGTTAAGTGCATATAGAAGAATAAACACGCAGGGGAAAGACTCTAGAAAACAGTGCTGAAAAGGGATTCGCCTTACTTGATATTAAAACATACTCTAAAGTCAACACAGTGAAAGCAGTATGGCATTGAAGCAGGACTGGACAGAGCCGTGGATGGATCGAGCCACACAGGGGGATTCAGTGTGTGATAAAGACAGAACTTCACATAAGTGGGGGAGGAGATAGGGCTTTCTGTAAGTGGATGAAATAATTGGCAAGTCAATTGGGAAAATAGAAGAAAACTGTGTCTTTATCCTACACTGAAATAAATTGCAGCTGGAGCACCATGTTTGTTTGTTTGTTTGTTTGTTTGTTTTTTGACAGGCAGAGTGGACAGTGAGAGAGAGAGAGAGAGACAGAGAGAAAGGTCTTCCTTTGCTGTTGGTTCACCCTCCAATGGCTGCCGCGGCCAGCGCGCTGCGGCCGGCACACTGCGCTGATCCAAAGGCAGGAGCCAGGTGCTTCTCCTGGTCTCCCATGGGGTGCAGGGCCCAAGCACCTGGGCCATCCTCCACTGCACTCCCAGGCCACAGCAGAGAGCTGGCCTGGAAGAGAGGCAACCGGGACAGAATCCGGCGCCCCGACCGGGACTAGAACCCAGTGTGCCGGCGCCGCAAGGCAGAGGATTAGCCTAGTGAGCCGCGGCGCCGGCCCACCATGTTTAAATAATAACACCATAATGTGCCCCTAGAAAACATGAGTGAATTTTTAATAACCTTGGACATGGAGAAGACTAGGCATGCTGAAACCCAGAAGTCCTAGGGGAAAGTATCAATAAATTTGACGATAAGGGTGGACGTTCTGACTTAGCAGTGAGGACTCCACTTGGGATGCCTATGCTCCACACCAGAGAGCCTGGGTTCAAGTCTTCTCTCTGCTCCTGATTCCAGCTTCCTGATCATGCGCCCAAGGAGGAAGCAGATACCTGAATTGAGTTCTAGGCTCCTGGTTTGGGGCTGGCCCAGAGCAGGCTGTTAAGGGTGCATCTGGGGAATAAGCCAGTGGGTGGGCACTCTCTCAAATAAGTAAATCAAATTTTAAATTTGACTATAAAAGTTTCTATACAGAGAAAATTATCATAATCAAGTTAGAAGACAAATGATAAACTGGAAGTGAATCCAGGTTTCCTCCTGTATTCCCCCCACCCCCCTAAACCCACCTCCATCCCCATTGGCCAGCCCTTCCAACAAGCCAAGAAGGGGAGAAGCAGGAGGGATAGTTACAACTGTGAAAACTGAGACCGAGCACGTCACGCTGGCTCCTCCCACGGCGCCCTGGCTGGCGCCCACCTGTTCAAAGGCTGGGAAGCCCCGGAAATCCCAGCCAGGCCATCTGGGTCCACAGCAGGTGCCTTAGCACGATGGAGCCAGAGCCCGCCCGGAGACTGCTCACCACTTCCCTCGCGTGGCCATCTTGGGAACTGCACACCTCGGTTCCTGCTCATGCTCATTCTTGGCATGAAGCTGAATTTTTTTTTTTCTTAAATAACAGCCAATTTTTTGAGGAAGCGAACGACGTTCCAGGAATTACGTCCAATTCCTAACACAGAGTATTTCTTTTGATGCTCAAAACAACTCTTCCGGTAGATCCACTGGGCTAACATCTCCATTTGACAGTCAGGGAAACAAACTGAAGCTTGAGAGAAGTGGCATCCAATTTCTAAGTGCTGGCACCTGGATTTAATGTCCCGTTCCTGGCCCTAGTTCTTGATATGATAAAGCCGAGTCCTTGGGGGAAATTCAATAAAACTTTTTTTGAGGTTTACTTTGACTTGGGCCATGTGCCAGGCACTGGGGATTCAGAATTGAGAACGGTTATTAAAGGAGACAGGCAGAGAAACATGCCTGGAATGGTGGATCCCGCACAGGAAGGTGTCGGGGGAGCAGGAGGGGCCCCGGAGCAATGTCCTCAGAGTTTGAGGGCAGGATGAAGGGGTAGGGGGCACTGAGGACTGGGGAGGAGGGCAGTTCAGGGGAGCGGCAGCGATCTCTGTACCCAGAGTTCAGGCAAAGGTTGGGGGTGAGGGTGGATAAAGTGACCCAGGACACAGCTAAGGAGTTTGAGTGTGAAGAGTTGGGGAGACTTTTCCGCGTTTCCATCGACTTGGTCAGGGGCTCTCTGCCCGCTCCCAGACTCTCCGGCTCCAGTGCAAGATACTGGCTAATCAGGCCCCTCCCTCATCTCCACCCACTTAATGACCAGGGCCTGCCCATCTGCCTCCCAAACACCTTCCAGGCTATCTGCTGCTTTCCAGCCCAGGCCCCACCCACCCCTGCCGCCTTGCCATCCCCTGTTCAGCTGCTGTCAGGGGCTCCATCTCACCACCTCAGATCCACGGGATAGAAACCTTCCGGAAACCTGACCACAACTCCTCTCCTACTGAAAACCCTGTCACAGATTAGTGTCAGGGGAGGATGGCTCCAGGATGCTCCAGGGGCACCAAACTCCGGGATGATCAAGTCTCTTACAAGATGGCACAGTAGGAATATTTGCATGCATGTTTAACTTTTAAAAAAATTATTTTTATTTACGGGAGAGAAAGAGTTAGCCAAACTACCAGCTCACTCCCCAAGTGCCTGCAACAGTCAGGGCTGGACTCAGCCAAAGCCAAGAGTCCGTAACGCAGCTTGGGTCTCCTGTGTGCGTGGCAGGGCAAGTATTTGAGCCCTCATCTGTTGCCTCCCACAGCGAACATTAACAGGCAGCTGTAATCAGGAGTGCAGCCAGGACTTGAACCCAGGTCCTTCAATACAGAGTGCAGACATCCCTAACAGTGTCTAAACCACTGCACCCCACACCCACCCTCTTGTATACTTTTTTAAAAAATATTTATTTATTTATTTATTTGAGAGGTAGAGCTACAGACAGAGAGAGGGAGAGACAGAGAGAGAGGTCTTTCTTCCTCTAGTTCACTCCCCAAATGGCCATCACAGCCAGAACTGTACTGATCCGAAGCCAGGAGCCAGGAGCTTCTGCTGGGTCTCCCATGCAGGTGCAGGGGCCCAAGGTCTTGGGCCTTCTACTGCTTTCCCACGCCACAGCAGAGAATTGGATCAGAAGAGGAGCAGCTGGGACTTGAACCGGTGCCCATATGGGATGCTGGTGCTGCAGGCGGAGGCCCAGGCTACTACGCCATGCTCTGCTTTGTGTCGAAGGATCCTGCTCCCTGCAAACTACATTTCCTGGCCTTCTCTTTCCAACAAACTCCTGTCTGATTCTGACAACAGGAAGGACAAGTGGGAAACTGATAGTCTAGAGAAGGCATGCAGGAGGAGCGGTGGGACCATTGTTCTCTCAGCCTCTGCCACAGTCTCTGGCCATAGCTGCCGGTTCTGGGCTCAAGGGCCTTCTGCATTTCCAGCTGTTGTGGTGGTGGCCATGGCCAGGGGTCCCAGCAGGGCTGGCAGTACAGAGGGGCAGCAAGGAGCAGCTGCAGGTTCCAGTGACCTCTGGCACTCCTGTGTCCCATGGCGTGAGCAACAGGTGCCCTTCTGGGTCAGAACGCCATGCTGTTCGATCCTCCTGGCCTTGGGGCGGTAGAAGCCTCCTGCAGTACTAATGTGTACCCGCCCTTTCTCCTCCTCTGAAATAAGCCCTCTCAGTGTGCAATTGCAAGGGCATCTTCCCTTCCGTTGTCTTCACCCGAATGACACGGTGTTGCCCTGGCCATCGTCAGGTGGACTGCCATGAGTCCTTCCTTGGTAGTGCTGTGTGCGGCAGCTGGGCTGGGAGAGGCCGTGAGAGCAGACACTGAGCTCTCAGCTGGGGCCTTGGGAAGGGAGTGAGGGCAGGATGCGGAGCAAGCACAGGTCTTGAAGCTCCTACTCTCTCCTCCCTCCTCACCTGCCCACACCTAGTAGCGTTGTGCTGTGGAGAGCTTCCTGCTTGCCCCCCAGGGTCACCTGTCTCTGGGTTGTGGCTGGAAGGGGTGGGCTCTGGCAGGACCAGGTGGGAGGGCAGCAATGGGCATAGTTGGCAAAAGGGCCCAAACCAGAGGAGCCAGCAAAGGATGTCCTCGCCACGGAACAGAATTTAGGAAGGACAAAGAGCAGAGGCTATTGCCTCCACTGCTGCTTTTAAACTTATTATTTATCTGTTTGTTTATTATTTATTGATTTAACTTATTTGAAAGGCAGAGAGAGAGAGAGAGAGAGAGAGCGCTCTATCAATCTGTTCATCCACTTCCCAAATGCCTACAACAGCCAAGAGTGTTGCTGAAGCCAGGACCCAAGTACTTAAGCCATCACCTGCTGCCTCCCAAGGTGTGTATCAGCAGGAAGCTGGAATCAAGAGTGGAGCTGGACTCGAACCCAGGCCCTCTGATATGGATGCAGTCACACCGAGCACCTTAACTGCTGCGCCCAGTGCCTGGCCCTGGTTTTCTAGTGGTGCTTGCGGAGGGACAGAATGGTGCTTCTCCACCTTTTCCGTCCTACCTCCCACCAAGTACTCTGTAATCAGCGCAAGGAAGCTGAGTCTTCCAACAGCATTCGCCCTTGCCAACAGCAGAGGAAACCCATTCATCCAATCTACTTTGCTTCTGTGGCCTCCTGGCGCAGCCCAGACCATGGTGGGGTAGCTGCGTCGCGGGGGGGGGGGGGGGGGCAGGGGCTAAAGGTTTAACATTGTGATGGGGCAGGCATTGGCGCACAGCGGCTTTACCCACTATGCCACAGCGCCGGCCCCAACTTCAAATATTTTAATGTTGGTTTACTCCTCTATGATCTGAGATCATGCTGAAGTAATGTCCCCAGGCAGCCATTTATTTCATTGAAAAAAATAATTCCAGCTTCAGTCTTTAGATCGCCTTGTGGGTCCACGTGTCCTGGAATAACTTACACTCAAGCAGTTTCCCTGTTGTGCAGACCTCTAGTTAAGTTTAATTTGGACTATTGTTTGGAAAAGATGCCTGTCTATGTAGATATGAAGTATCGTTTCTCCATAAAAAGATGATTATTTTGTATTAAAAATACCACCATACTTATTCCACACCATTTGTGGTGATATTAATGCTGAACTGTAAAATTCAGGAACTAAAATGTGACCCTCTAATTAAGAAAGAAAAAAAAAGATGAGAAGCATAAAAATGCTCTGAAAAAGTACAAAGCACCACACAAAGGCAAGAAAGTGTTGTTATCAACACAGTCGTCAGCTTAGGCAGCTTAGGAGCGTGAAGGCAGCGCACAGGCTGAGAGCCAAACAGCCGGAAGGCAGGAAATCTTAGCACCAAAAAAGGGCAATTTCTTTGTTCCAGTTCTTCCCGCAGTGGCACTGAATTCCTCTGAAGTGCTGAAGAGGCCCAGAAAATGGGGAGGGGGCAGACTGGGCATTCCGTGGCAAAGACACAGGAGAACCACCAGCCCGGCTCCTCTGGTTCCTTGTGCGCCAACAAAGGAGACAGGAGACCCTGGAAGGAGGAGGCAGATCCTATCAGCCAGGCTCAGGTTCAAAGCCAGGTGTGCGCTGGATCCTCTGACAGGCTCTTTAAAGAGCCAGCAAGCTATTTCGGGAGCCAGGATGTCGGGAGCATTCTGTAACTGACACCAGACTCAGCTTCCAACAATCTAAAAGCCACTCTCCCTACACAATGTTACCCAAAAAAAAAAAAAAAAAAAAAAAAAAAAAAAAAGACCCCATGGCGGCCGGCTCTGTGGCAAAGCAGGAAAAGCCACTGCCTGCAGTGCCAGCATCCCATATGGGTGCTAGTTCAAGTCCCGGCTGCTCCACTTGCAATCCAGCTCCCTGCTAATGTACCTGGGAAAGCAGTAGAGGATGGCCCAAGTCCTTGGGCCCCTGCACCCACGTGGGAGACCTGGACAAAGCTCCTGGCTCCTGGCTTCAGATTGGCCCAGCTCCAGCCATCGCGGTCATTTGGGGAGTGAACCAGCAGATGGAAGACTCTCTCTCTCTCTCCCTTTCTCTCTCTCTCTCTCCTGCTCTGTAACTGCACTTTAGGGGCTGGCACTGTGGCATAACGGGTTAAACCGCTGCCAGCAGTGCCAGCATCCCATATGGGCGCCAGCTCAAGTCCCGGCTGCTCCACTTCCCATCCAGCTCTCTGCTATGCCTGGGAAAGCAGAAGAAGATGGCCCAAGTCCTTGAGCCCCTGCACCCGTGTGGGAAGACCCAGAGGAAGCTCCTGGCTCCTGCCTTTGGATCTGCACAGCTCTGACCATTGTGGCCAATTGGGGAGTGAACCAGCAGATGGAAGACCTCTCTCTCTCTCTGCCTCTCCTTTTCTCTCTGTGTAACTCTGACTTTCAAATAAATAAATCTTTAAATACACACACACACACACACAAATGCTTTAGGGCCGGTGCTGTGGCACAGTGGGTAAAGCCACTGACTGTGGTGCCAGCATCCCATGTGGGCACTGCTTTGTGTCCCAGCTGCTCCACTTCCAAACCAGCTCTCTGCTATGGCCTGTGAAAGCAGTGGAAGATGGCCCAAGTGCTTGGGCCCCTGCACCCACATGGGAGATCCAGAGGAAGCTTATGGCTCCTGGCTCCTGGCTCCTGGCTCCTGGCTTTGGCCTCCTGGCCTAGCTCTAGCCATTGTGGCCATTTGGGGGGTGAACCAGTGGATGGAAGTTCTCTCTCTCTCTCTCTGCTTCTGCCTCTCTGTAACTCTGCCTTTCAAGTAAATAAATAATAAATAAATAAATAAATCTTTACAAAAATATTTTAAGAACTTAAATTCAAAAATAAAACTTAGGGGCTGGTGTTGTGGTGCAGTGGGTAAGGCTACTGCCTGCAACATGGGCATCCCATATCGGCACTGGTTCAAGTCTTGGCTGCTCCACTTCAGGTCCAGCTCCCAACTAATGTGCCTGAGAAAGTGGCAGAGGATGGTCCAAGACCTTGGGCCCCTGCACCCATGTGGGAGACCAGGAGGAAGTTCCTGGCTCCTGGCTTTAGATCAGCTCAGCTCCTGCTGTTGTGGCCATTTGTGGAGTAAACCAGAGGATAGAAGACCTCCCTCTCTCTCTCTAACTCTACCTCTCAAATAAATAAATAAAATCTTTTGGGGCCAGCGCTGTGGTGCAGCGGGTTAATGCCCTGACCTGAAGTGCGGGCATCCCATATAGGCGCCAGTTCGAGACCCAGTTGCTCCACTTCTGATCCAGCTCTTTGCTATGGCCTGGGAAAGCAGTAGAAGATGGTCCAAGTCCTTGGGCCCCTGCACCCACGTGGGAGACCTGGAAGAAGCTCCTGGCTCCTGGCTTTGGATCGGCGCAGCTCTGGCTGTTGCGGCCATCTGGAGAGTGAACCATCAGATGGAAGACCTCTCTCTCTCTCTCTCTCTCTCTCTCTCTCTGTGTGTGTGTGTGTGTGTGTAACTCTGACTTGTAAATAAATAAATAAATCTTTAAAAATAAAATCTTTAGGGGCTGGTGCTATGGAACAGTAGGTTAATCCTCTGCCTGCGGTGAGGGCATCCCATATGGACGCCGGTTCTAGCCCCGACTGCTCCTCTTCCAATCCAGCTCTCTGCTATGGCCTGGGAAAGCAGTAGAAGATGGCCCAAGTGCTTGGGCCCCTTCACCCATGTTGGAGACCGTGAAGAAGCTCCTGGTTTCTGGCTTTGGATCGGCGCAGCTCCGGCTGTTGCGGATATTTGGGGAGTGAACCAATGGAAGGAAGACCTTTTTCTCTGTCTCTTCCTCTCACTATTTGTAACTCTACCTCTCAAATAAATAAATAAAATCTTTAAAAAATATTTAAAAAATGAAAAAACATACAACAAGAAAAGTGGGAGAGAAAGAACATTCTAGAAAAAATCACTTTCTCTGTGGTCACATCCTAGATGGTGGCTTTTGAATATTTTTGCTTACCCTCAATAAGAAAAAATGTTATACTGTGACCAGTACATATACAGATATATACGGTCAACAGCCATGTGTCAAATAACATTGTGGTCAACAGCAGACTGTGTAGATGACAGTGATCCCAAAAGACTATAATGGAGCTGAATAATTTCTATTACCTCGAGACGCTGTGGTCATTGTAAAGTTGCAGTGCAAGCATGAATTGCGCTTGTGGTGATGTTAGTGCAAACAGACCTGCACTGTCAGCTGTGTAACAGTACAGCACCTGTAGCAGTGTAAAGTACAGAACACTTGTCAATGATAAGAGGCATGCTGCTGGCTTATGTCTTTGCTCTATGATATTTGTTGTCATTGCGTTGGAGTGTCTTCCTCCCACTTATAAAACTGGAAGTTGACTGTCGGATGGTATGCTCCGTCAGGCCGGCCCAACCTCATCGTCTCCTGTTTACCACATCTCTCGATCACATCAGGAGGCCATGCTGAGTAATTGATTTATCCCATCGAGGACTGTGTAAAGGCACAATAACACATTTCTCAGAAATACCCCATTGTTAAGTGAGATATGACTGTATTTGGCTGAAACAAGTTGCACAATAATTTTCATGGTATTTATCCCTGATAGGTGCAACTAATTCGATTTTAAAATTACATTCTATTTAGGGGATGGCGCAGTGGCGTAGTGGGTTAACGCCCTGGCCTAGGGTGCTGGCATCCCATATGGACGTCATTCTAGTCCCAGCTGCTCCTCTTCTGATCCAGTTCTTTGCTCTAGCCTGGGAAAGCAGTGGAGGATGGCCCAAGTCCTTGGGCTCCTGTACCCACGTGGGAGACCAGGAAGAAGCTCCTGGCTCCTGGTTTCGGATCGGTGCAGCTCCGGCCGTTGTGGCCATCTGGGGAGTGAACCAGTGGATAGAAGACCTCTCTCCTCTCTCTGCCTCTCCTCTCTCTGTGTAACTCTTTCAAATAAATAAATAAAATCTTTAAAGAAATTATATTCTGTTTAAAACATAAAATCTAATTTTACACTTCTAAATGACTTCATGATGGATTAATGGGTTGTGACCTGCAGTCTGGATGTTTTCCTATTCCAGGCTATCATCAATTGTTGCAAAATTAACTCTTGATTTTTTAAAAGATTTATTTTATTTATTTGAAAGTCAGAGTTAGAGAGATAGAGAGAGAGAGAAAGATCTTCCATTTGCTGCTTCATTCCCCAAATGGCTGTAATGGGCAGGGTTGGGCCAGGCCAAACCCAGGAGCCAGGAGCTTTCTCTGGGTCTCCCACATGGTTTCAGGGATCCAAGCACTTGGCCATTTCCCAGGCCATTGCAGAGAGCTGGATCAGAAGAGGAGCAGCTGGGACCTGAACCGGTGCCCAGGTGGCTGCTTTACCCACTTTGCCACAATACCAACTCTAACACTTAATGTTGATCATTCTAGCTTTTACTAACGTTTTGCTTCTTCACCCATATTCACTGGCTTCTTTCACGCTGAAGGAAAGCAAAGTGTTGTAGCTTCTATCAGAAGCCAACCTTGCCCTTGGCCTGTGCTCAGAACCCCAAGAACTTCCCTCTGCAAATATTCTGCCTTGTTTGCATTGTCAGTTTCCTCTTGCCTACTGAAATAGTTTACTCACTTGCTCTAGAATCTCTCCTTAAACCAAAATCAAATGAACAAATAAAAGTCCTTTATTTGACCCCATTTCAACTCCCACTTGCTTTCATCAAACCTGAGTACATCTGGTTGAGTGAAACAGAAAGCAGAAGGGGTTGGGATGCAAACTCAGTGGGACGAGGAGCTTGGCAAGAAGGCGCGTACTGGGTGTGGCAGGGAAAAGAAGGCATCGAGATTGCATGAGTGAGTAGAAATAAGTGAATTCTGACCCCAGAACTGTCTTCCTTAAGTTCCCCTTTTTTGAGTCTCCCTTTGCTCCCAAACCTTTGTGGCCAAGGCATGAACTCTGGCATCAATAATAGTCCTGCTGTTTTGGAGCTGGGTGATTTACGATAAGTTGCATCTCCTCTTTAAGTTTTCTCATCTGCAAAATTAGTCTAATAAAACATCTCATTGAACTGCTTCAAGGATTCAGTGAGATTAACACATGTTAGCTCTTATCATCAAGACCTTCCCCCAGCCTTATACAAAATCTTACTCTCTGACCAATAGTAATGACCAGAGTGATCACTTGTTGAGCAGTTCCTCCGTGCTGGGCAATATACCACAGCCCTTACAGAGTTTCCAATCCCAGAAGGATTGTTTGGCACCTTCTCACCACAGCTTTCTCCCTGGGGGAACTTAGTGTACCATACAGCGTCTACCATGCACCAGAGAGTAGACTGGCTTACTTGCATTCATGCATCAACAGATGTTGATTAAGTACCTCCTATGATGCCACGCACTTACTAGGTATTGGAGGCACCACAATGCAGGTAGCCTTGGACCTGGAAGGATGCACAGTAAGTGCTATGTAATGAGGGTAGGTATATGAGGAGTTCTTCCCTGTGTCTTCCTTGGTCTAGGCAACCCCACCTTTGTCTCCAGACTCCATAGCTAACAATGTTTCTGATTCTGTTTTCTCTGGCTTGATCTTGGAGCCCTATCTTCAGAACCCATCTCTGAGTTCTCAGCTCCCCATGTGGCCACCAGGATTAAGAGATCAAGTTTGCATTCCCAATATCTCTCTCCCTGGGATTGTCCTCCAGAGGAAAGGAACTCGCAAACGTCTGAAAGGGAGATGAAGAGCTGGCCCGGAGTTTACCCTGTCACACTATTTTTGTGTGTGTGTGTGACAGGCAGAGTTAGACAGTGAGAGACAGAGAGAAAGGTCTTCCTTCTGTTGGTTCACCCCCAAATGGCCGCCACAGCCAGCACGCCGTGCCGATACAAAGCCAGGAGCCAGGTGCTTCCTCCATGCGGGTGCAGGGCCCAAGCACTTGGGCCACCCTCCACTGCCTTCCAGGGCCACAGCAGAGAGCTGGCCTGGAAGAGGGGCAACCGGGACAGAATCTAGCGCCTCAACCAGGACTAGAACCTGGGGTGCCGGCGCCGCAGGTGGAGGATTAGCCTAGTGAGCCATGTTGCTGGCCCCTGTCACACTTTCAACACTTCTCTGTCTTCACTCACTCATAGTCTCCCAGTTGCAAGTCCCACGGACTCCCGGGCCCTTTGTGGATCTTTTGTACCATTCTCTCTCTGCGGTATCACACACCATTGCCTGCTCTTTGCATCTGTCACTTCTCCAGCTCAGAGAGGTTCAATAAGTGGAGCTGGGGCTCCAACCCAATTCAGGCTGACTCCAAAGCACATTCTATAGCCAGTACTTCATGCTGCCTCCCAAAGCGGGCCAATGGTCTAAATCTGTGCTAATATGTAGCCATTAGCTACGTGTAGCTACATACATTTAAATTTAATAAAAACTAAATTTAAAACTCAGTGTTTCTGTTGCAGGAACCATTTTTCAAGTGCTCAGTAGCCACCTATGATTGGGGCTATGACACTGAACAGTGCAGATAGAAAGCATTTCCCCCATTCCAGAAAGATGCGTTGGCTAGTGCTGACTTAGGAAAGGTTCGCCCTCTGACCTCTTCTCCTCACCCTCTGTCCCACCTACTCTGAGGGAATCGTTAGCCATCTTTTGGTCTGTGCAATTTAAAAGAAGAATCTAGGGACCAAAACTGGTTCAAACAGCTCTTCCTTGCATGAATTTGGAATTGAGTCTAAGAATCTGTAGTGCTGGCATCCCATATGGGCACCAGTTCGAGTCCTGGCTACTTCACTTCTAATCCAGCTCTCTACTGTGGCCTGGGAAAGCAGCGGAGGATGGCCCACATCCTTGGGCCCCTGCATCCATGTGGGAGACCCAGAAGAAAGTTCCTGGCTCCTCGCATCAGATCAGCCCAGCTCCAGCTGTTGCGGCCATTTGGGGAGTGAACCAGTAGATGGAAGACCTCTCTCTGTCTCTTCCTCTCTCTGTAACTCTGTCTTTCAAATAAATAAATCTTTTTTAATAAAAGAAGGATCTATCTCCTGCCCTCTAGAACACCTGTTTCCAAGGGTTTCAGAGTACATAGTCATGTATGTACGTACGTATGTACATGACCCTGTTCCTCCTGCTCCACAACCATGTTGGTTGATTGGTTGGTTGGTTCCAGGATGGGCAGTCCAAAGCCATCTGAAGCCAGTCCAAACAGGACCTCTTCCTCCCATAAATCTGGAATTGAGTCTAAGAATCTAGTCACCTGTATGACCTTTTGAATGGAGGTAATGTGAGATCCATAGATGACTATGTTTGTTATTACATGGATTGGGAAAACTGGTCTTTAGAAACAGCTACACATATTGGGGAAAGTTGGATTTAGGTGTTCAAAGGCCATCGGGACCCTACACCCCTCTCTCTCTCTGAGCTCTGCCTTCCTCTGTGCTATCTTCCTGCTTAGGGAGGTGCTCTCCATGAAGCAGGAATGATGGCCACCCTTAGTGCCTATGGCTTAAGATCAGTGAAGAGAAATCCTCTCTCAACAATGTTTATATTTTGAATCTTTAGGAAGGCTTTGCTTGGCTTAATTTCATGGGCAGCTCTGTTTAGAAATCATGACACACTGGGGCTGGCGCTGTGCGTAGCAGGCTAAGCTTCCACCTGTAGCACTAGCATCCCATATGGGCACCAGTTCATGTCCTGGCTGCTCCACTTCCCAATCAGCTCTCTCCCTATGGCCTGTAAAAGCAGTGGAAGATGGCCCAAGTCCGTGGGCCCCTGCACCTGCGTGGGAGACCCAGATGGAGCTCTTGAATTCTGACTTTGGATTGGCCTGGCACTGGCCATTGCAGCCATCTGGGGAGTGAACCAGCAGGCAGAAGACCTTCTCTCAGTCTCTCCCTCTCTCTGTAGCTCTACCTCTCAAATAAATAAAATCTTAAAGAGAGAGAGAGAGAAAAGAAAAAGAAACCATGACCTGTCAGCAAAGTTTCCTAGGAAACAAAGCCAGAAGAAGGTGCTAACACTTTCGTGGGTGGCACAATCCTGGGGCCATAAAAATGAGGGAGAGGGCCGGCGCTGTGGTGAAGCAGGTAAAGCCACTGCCTGCAGTGCCAGCATCTCATATGGGTGCTGGTTCAAGTCCTGACTGCTCTACTTCTGATCCAGCTCTCCGCTATGGCTTGGGAAAGCCATAGAAGATGGCCCAAGTCCTTGGGCCCCTGCACCCACATGGGAGATCCTAAAGAAGCTCCTGGCTCCTGGCTTTGTATTGGCTCAGCTCCAGCCATTGCAGCCATTTGGAGAGTAAACCAGTGGATGGAAGACTTTCTCTCTCTCTCTCTCTCTCTCTCTCTCTGCCTTTGCCCCTGCCTCTGCCTCTGCCTCTCTGTAACTCTGCCTTTCAAATAATAAATAATTCATTTTAAAAAATGAGGGAGAATAGAAGGCAGAAAAAGATGAGAAGCAATGCAATAAATGTGTACTGGTCTTTTTTTTTAATTTTTTTTTTATTTTTTTGACAGGCAGAGTGGACAGTGAGAGAGAGAGACAGAGAGAAAGGTCTTCCTTTGCCATTGGTTCACCCTCCAATTGCCACAGCCAGCACGCTGCGGCCGGCGCACCGCGCTGATCCGATGGCAGGAGCCAGGTACTTATCCTGGTCTCCCATGGGGTTGAGGGCCCAAGGACTTGGGCCATCCTCCACTGCACTCCCTGGTCACAGCAGAGAGCTGGCCTGGAAGAGAGGCAACCAGGACAGAATCCAGCGCCCCGACAAATGAGGGAGAATAGAAGTCAGAAAAAGATGAGAAGCAATGTAATAAATGTGTACTGGTCTTTTGACAAGTGTCTTCCCCACCTGGCCAGGAAGGTTGTATGGAGAAGTTAGAGAGGAAGGAAAGGACAGGGAACTGTCTCATCCTGCATCTTCCTGTCACTCATCTCCCATTAACAGCTTGACCCAAAGTTTGCTAAATCCCCTGTATTCCATTGTTTTTGCTCAGGATGCCAGATATGACAGTCTAGGAGGTGGTATGCTTGTCATTGGTTGTCACAGAAGCCATGGACTCCTTGTTTGAAACTAATTGGCCCCGGGCAGCAGAATGGTGAGGCCTTGCTCAGCCGTGGTCAGCCACATTTGTGGTTTAAGTGTACCACGTGGTCAATGCCCTGGGAGCCAAACGATGCTGAGAGACTTTGAGGAAGCAAGAAATTTATTATGAAAATGGGCAAGATCCAGGGAAGACAGTGAAGTAGGTCTGGAGAGAGAGGGAAGGAAGGAGTTCTAGGTGGAAGCATCTTATACTGCAATAAGTTATTTTCTAAAATACGTTTTTAAAAAACATCGTTTATTTGAGACACAGGGAATGAGACAGAGAGCTCCCATTCACTGATTTACTCCCCAAATGCCCATAACAGCCAGAGACTGAAATCAATCCAAGTCTCCCACGTGGGTAGCAGAGAGCCAATTACAAGCCATCACCATCACTGGGCAGTGTGTACACAAGCAGAAGGCTGGAGTCAAGAGCTGGAGCCAAGTATCAGATCTAGGCACTCTGATGCGGCATCCCCTGATGACCAGGTCAAGCACCTGCCCCTCTGCAGTGAAGCTCTAGGGTGCAGGTGGCAAGGCCACTGAGGAGGTCCCGAGTTGAACTTGTCCATCAGAGGACCACTGGGGCCAGTGCTGTAGCGAGCAGGTAGAGCTGTGCCTGCGACACTGGCAACCCATAGAGGTGCCAGTTTGAGTCCTGGCTGCTCTGCTTCCAATCCAGCTCCCTGCTGATGGCCTGGGAAAGCAGCAGAAGATGCCCCAGTGCTTAGGCCCCCATCACCCATGTGGAAGACTTAGATGGAGTTCCTCGTTCCTGGCTTTGGCTTGGCTCAGTTTTGGCCATTCCAGTCACCTGGGGAGTGAACCAGAGGATGGAAGATTCTCTCTCTCGCTCTCTCTCTGCCTCCCCTTCTCACTCTAAAATTCTGACTTTCAAATAAATAAATAATTTTTTTTTAAAGAAGAGAACCACCTACCCCAGAAACAGGCCTGTCCTAGAACTGCTTTTGTGCTCCATGTCATTGGCTGGGAGCAGCCTGTGAGAAATAAGACTCAGGGCAAAGGACAACAAATTTCAAAGCTCAGCAGGTGGACTGTTGATGAATTACAATTCCCTCAGTCAGAGACCTCAGGCCAAGCTCCCTCCCAGCCCAAGACTGCACAGAGATAAAGAAGGATGAGACTATAATCTATAAAGGAGAAAAAAAAACAAAAGTCAGGTTGCCATTACCAGTTGAAAGGGCAAGGGGTATTGATCAGGCAAGAATGCACATGTCCCCCCTCCTGGCTTTCAGTGTCTCATTTGTAATTTCAAAGGGCACACATGCAAACTTGAACTCCGGATTTCTTTGTGGTCCAACTATTCATCCAGAGACTATTATCTTCCCAGGCTTGAAACCTGGAAATCTTATGTTTTTAAAGATTTATTTTTATTTATTTGAATACAGGGGGAGAGTAAGTAAGAAGAAAGAGGGAGAGTGAGAGAGAGTGAAGGAGAGGGAGAGAGAGGGAGAGGGAGAGGGAGAGGGAGGGAGGGAGGGGGAGAGAGAGAGAGAGAGGCACTTTCTATTCAGTGGTTCACACCTGCAATGGCCAGGGCTGAGGAAGGCCAAACCCAGGAGCCAGGAACTCCATCCTGGTCTCCCGTGTGAGTGGCAGGGGCCCAAGCATTTGGGCCATCTTTCACTGTTTTCCCAGGTTCTTTAGCAGGGAGCTGGATTGGAAGCAGCACAGCTGGGACTCCAACCAGCACTCTGATACAGGATGCTGGCGCAGAGTGTTGCAGGTAGTGGCTTAACCCACCAGGCCACAGTGCCAGCCCCTGGAAGTTATACTGAACATGCAATTTTTTTTTTAAAGATTTATTTTATTTATTTGAAAGACAGAGTTACAGAGAGACGTAGAGACAGAGAAAGAGGTCTTCCATCTGCTGGTTCACTCCCCAGATGGCCGCAACGGCTGGAGCTGCACCAATCTGAAGCCAGGAGCCAGGAGCTTCTTCTGGGTCTCCCATGCAGGTGCAGGGGCCCAAGGACTTGGGCCGTCTTCTACTTCTATCCCAGGCCTTAGCAGAGAGCTGGATCAGAAGAGGAGCAGCTGGTACTAGAACCGGCGCCCATATGGATGCTGGCGCTTCAGGCCAGGTCTTTAACCCGCTGCACCACAGCGCCGGCCCTGCACTTTTTTTTAATTCCCACCCCATCAACAGCTAATCAATGGCCATGTCTCTTTCTTTCTCTTAGATATATTTTATTTATTTGAAAGACAGTTAGAGAGAGACAGAGATGGGGAGATAGGTCTTCCACCTGCTGGTTCGCTCCCCAAATGGCCGCAACAGCCAGGGCTGGGCCAGGCTGAAGCCAGGAGCCAGGAGCCGGATCTCTCACATTGGTGGCAGGGGCCCAAGCCCTTGAGTGATCGTCTGCTGCTTTCCCAGGTACATCAGCACGGAGCTGGATCGATGCCAGTGCTGCAGGTGGCGCCAGTCCCTGGCCAAGCCCTTTCAAACATGCTGGCTGCAACACCTCTGCATCTGTACCTCTTCCCTCCACTCTGACGTCGTTGGTGCTCTCATCACACAATGCCCGCACTGCTGTGGAACTCCAGCTCATCATTCTGCACCTCTGTCCCATCCTCCTCTTTTCCAGCTTATCTCTAAGTATATTTTTTAAGATTTATTTTATTTATTTGAAAGACAGAGTTACAGGGAGAAGTACAGACAAAGAGAGAGGGGTCTTCCATCCACTGGTTCATTCCTCAGATGGATACAATGCCCAGAGCTGAGCTAATCCAAACCCAGCAGCCAGGAGATTCTTCCGGGTCTCATACGTGGGTGCAGGGGCCCAAGCATTGGGCCATCTTCTGCTGCCTTCCCAGGCCATTAGTTGGGAGCTGGATTAGAAGTGGAGCAACTGGGACTTGAACCAGCATCCATATGGGATTCTGACACTGCAAGGTCAGGGCGTTAACTTGCTGAGCCACAGCACTAGCCTCTCTAAGCACAGTTGTGACTTTGTCACTCTCTTATGTAAATATTCCTACCACTGAGGGATGTGAGCCTGATGGAGTTCCTGGCTCCTGGCTCCTGGCTTCAGCCTGGTCCAGCCCCAGCTGTTGTAGGCATATGGGGAGTGAACCAGTAGATTGAAGATCTCTTTCTGTCTCTCTCACTCTTTCAAATATACAAATATTTCTAAAAATGATTTTAAAATGTTTAGAAGCAAAGTACCTTCCACCACTATTCCTCCACAACAGAAAACAAAACCCAAGAGTGTTACTCTATTATATCTTTCCATAGGAGTCTTCCTCCCTTCCCTCGTACTCTGAATTTCTTCGGCTGCTTGCTTGTTTCCTCTATTTGTTCTAGTGGCCACCTACACATGGCACGCTCTTGCCCACTTCCATTTGTTTTTTAAGAACTAGTTAAAATGTCACATCCTTGTGAGTCTTTCCTTAATACTCCCTGTTATTCATACTTTGAACTCCAGCAGTGCATGACTGTACCTGTCTTTGGCCCTAACTACTTTCCTTTTAGAGCAAATAAGGAGCACAATGAGAGAGATGGGTATGGCTTAAAGAAGCCCCACTGGCCTTTTAGACAGGTCCCTCTACAATGCTATAACTTTACAGAATTTACCATCATTCCAAAACTTGCAAACTCAATTTTACAGTGAACAGAATGATGTCATATCCTAGAGGGCTCTTGTATTCACTTAGCTCACAGAAACTGAGATGTATTTTAAAATTCTATTTGAGTGATAGACAGAGCTCCCATTCATTGGTTTACTCTTCAGATGCCCATGCCATCTGGGGCTGGGAATACAATGTAGGCCTCCACATAGGTGGCAGTACCTCAGTCACCTGTGTCAGCACCGCTGCTCCTCAGTCTGCATTAGTAGGAAGCTGGAGTCATGAGCCTGATTAGGGATCA
Source organism: Oryctolagus cuniculus (assembly GCF_964237555.1). Taxonomy (NCBI): domain Eukaryota; kingdom Metazoa; phylum Chordata; class Mammalia; order Lagomorpha; family Leporidae; genus Oryctolagus; species Oryctolagus cuniculus. The sequence continues at coordinate 132,257,985 of NC_091438.1, read as the reverse complement.
AACTCAGGTACTCCAGTATGGGACATGCGTATCTTAACTGCTAAGGTAAATGCCCACCCCAGAAACGTAATTTTACAGCCATTGTCTCTATTGTTGGGGAACAGTGGTGTTTTTTCTTCATACTATTTGTTGAACTCTTTACTTAGTGTAGGGTTAATCTTATGAGTATAAAGTAAACTGAAAATAGATCTTTGTAAAAATTAAGAGTGGGACTAGGGGCCGGCGCCGTGGCTCACTAGGCTAATCCTCCACCTAGCGGCGCCGGCACACCGGGTTCTAGTCCCGGTCGGGGCGCCGGATTCTGTCCCGGTTGCCCCCCTTCCAGGCCAGCTCTCTGCTATGGCCCAGGAGTGCAGTGGAGGATGGCCCAAGTGCTTGGGCCCAGCACCCCATGGAAGACCAGGAGAAGAACCTGGCTCCTGCCTTCAGATCAGCGCGGTGCACCGGCCGCAGCGTGCCAGCCGCGGCGGCCATTGAAGGGTGAACCAACGGCAAAAGGAAGACCTTTCTCTCTGTCTCTCTCTCTCACTGTCCACTCTGCCTGTCAAAAAAAAAAAAAAAAAAAAAAAAAAGAGTGGGACTAGGAGAAGGAGGAAGAAGGGGGGAGCGTAGATGGGAGTATCACCATGTTCCTAAAACTGTGTATATGAAATACATGGAATCCGTATACCTTAAACAAAATTAAAAACAGAAACTTCTTAAAAATTATTTTATTTATTTGAGAGGCTGAGTTACAGAGACACAGAGAGGGAAAGACAGAGAGAGTGTTCCATCCACTGGTTTACTCCCCAATGGTTGCAATAGTCAGGGCTGGGCCAGGCCAAAGCCAGAAGCCAGGAGCTTCTTCCAGGTCTCCCACGTGGGTGCAGGGACCCAAGCACTTGTGCCATCCTCTGTTGCTTTCCCAGGCACAATATCAGGGAGCTGGGTGGGAAGTGGAGCAGCTGGGACTCAAACCAGTGCCCATATGGAATGCCAGTACTGCAAATGGCAGCTTAACCTGCTATACCACAGCACCAGCCCTCAGAAAGGTATTTTTATAATACCAGAATTCAACTGATTAATTACAACAAAAATACAATTATTAAAATAACTAGAGGGCTGGCACTGTGGCATACCTGCAGTGCCAGCATCCCATATGGGCACATCCCATATGGGTGCCGGTTCGAATCCTGGCTGCTCCACTTCCGATCCAGCTCTCTGCTATGGCCTGGCAAAGCAGTAGAAAATGGCCCAAGTCCTTGGGCCCCTGCACCCATGTGAGAGACCCGGAAGAAGCTACTGGATCCTGGCTTCAGATCGGCACAGCTCTGGTCATTGTGGCCAGTTGGGGAGTGAACCAGCAGATGGAAGACCTCTCTCTCTCTCTTTCTGCTTCTGGCTTTCAAAAAAAATAAATAAATCTTAAAAAATAACTAGAATCTTCTAGGTGCCAGATCACTGAATTTTGTCCCTATCAGCAAGACATCTGCTGGGTGAGCATTGTATCACATGAGGAAAGCATGTTGATTCTAAGCACTCTGTGGTGAGCATTGTGGCACAGCAGGTTAAGCCAGCACCTGCAATACCGGCATCCCATATAGGCACTGTTTAGAGTGCTGGCTGCTCCACTTCTGATCCAGTTTCCTGTTAAGGCGCCTAGGAAGGCAGCAGAAGATGTCCAAGTAATTGGGCCCCTGCCACTCACATGGGAGACCTGGATGAAGCTCCTGGCTTTGGCCTGGCCCAGCCCTGGCCATTGCAGGCATTTGGGGGGTGAACTACCTGATGGGCTGTCTCTCTCTAAGCTGCTTTCAAATAAATAATTTTTTTTTTTTAAAAAAAAGCATTTCTTAGCTGAGGGAATCTAAGCTATTCTCGTTCACTACAGGGAAATCCTAATACTCAGGTTGGCTGGACTGAGAAGGGCTTGCAGTGAGAACACCAGTGCTAGCTTCCGTGACTGCCTTGTTTCAGACTGCCATGACCGATCAAGCCCTTTGGTTCAAAGTCTCTCTCCAAACAGGATATAGATTGACTGGAGGACAAGACTGATTTGGCTTCCATTTATTACATTACAATCACATCTGCCTTCTGGAAATTCCCCAGTCAACCGAGATCAGAGGGTTTGGGTTCCGATCATGTTTGTAGGCATGCTCTTGGCTCACTCCCACAGATAGCTAAAATCAATCAGTCTTAGCCAGCTTACTCTAGCTAGGTTATTCTGCAGCAACAACCAAAACTACCCAGGGGCTTACTACAACAAAGGCTTGTCTCTTAGTCACGTAGCATGTGCACCCACTTGTGGCCTTGCACACCTTCATTCTGGGGCCAAAGTTGGAGAAGCAGCTCTATTTGGGACATGCTGCTCTTGTGACAGAGCAAAAGAATTATGACAGAATCCTGGGATGGCTCATGCCATTTCTACTCACTTTTGGTTGATGAAAACAAGGCCAAACTTGATGACATTAGGGTGAGGCGTATAATTTCCTAGGAATAGGCCAGATAGTGTTTTAGAAAGGGAGAGGCAAAGAATATTGATGATGATAATATGGTCCAGAGCAAAGACTAGCATTCAGTTTTTATGCATCGTGTGACTGTTATAATATTGACCACTGAAACACTGAAATGCTTTAGTACCATCTGGTAAACTGCTGTTATGCCAAGCCTCCCAGTGGCTCCCCTCTGCTGGCAGTGGGGATTAACTGTTAACTGAATGGTTAACAGCATGGAGAGACGCCTCTAGGACACAACACGGCCTTCTAATCTGGTTTGGCTAATTTCCTCTACTGTGTAAATCTGTATTAGTTTAATTCTGATTTCCAGGCTCCTAGAGGAAACTGACAGCAGCCCCTACCTGTTGTTGATACTTAATTACAAAATAACAATAATTACTAATGACACTGATTTGTGTTGCTTCCTGTACTTTTTAAAAATTTTTCACACGGTATATACATAGTTGCTCAATAAATATTTGTACTTACTTTTCCCAATTAGCTAAGTTTACCGCTCCACAATCTCAACACACTTCCCATTTCAGATCTCAGTTTTTAATTTTTTAAGTCCATTTCTCATGTTTGAAAATGTTATCAACTTTTGAAGAACACTTTTGCAATTTGCAAACCTCACATTATTTCATCCAATTTCCCAACATTCCCAGAAGGTAAGAATTAGATCACTTTACAGATGAATAAATTAAAACCCAGAGAAGTCAGGTGTCTCATAGGTAGTGAGTTTTTTTTTTTTTTTTTTTTTGACAGGTAGAGTTATAGGCAGATAGTAAAATAGAGAGACAGAGAGAAAGGTCTTCCTTCCGTTGGTTCACTCCCCAATTGGCTGCAATGACTAGAGCTATGCTGATCTGAAGCCAGGATCCAGTAGCTTCTTCTGGGTCTCTCACATGGGTGCAGGGGCCCAAGCACTTGGGCCATCCTCCACTGCCTTCCCGGGCCACAGCAGAGAGCTGGACTGGAAGAGGAACAGCCGGGACTAGGACTGGCGCCCATATGGGATGCCAGTGCCACAGGCGGAGGATTAACCAAGTGAGCCAATGCGTCGGCCCCGGTAGTGAGGTTTTGTTTGTTCATTTATGAAATCTTTATTGAGTGCCTAAAGTGAGATTTATTGACATTGGATATGGAAACAATTCTGAATTCACACAAGCGTTTATTCCACTATTCTCAATTACTTTACCAACAGGGTCATAAACTGAAAGAAAATACTGTTGTTTTAAATTTTTTAAAATTTATTTATTTTTGATAGAGACAAGAGTTTTCCCATCCACTGGCTTTTTCCCCCAAATACCTGAAACAGCCAGGGCTGGGCCAGCCTGAAGCCAGGAGCCAAAAACGCAGCCCAGGTCTCCCACGTGAGTGGCAGGGACCCAAGAACTTGAGCCATCTGCTGCCACCGAGCATACATTGGCAGACGGCTGCATCAGAAGCCCAGAAGCATGGGGAGGCAGAGCTGGGGCTTCAACCTCGGCACTCTGATATGGGATGCCGGTGTTCCCACCAGTGTCCTAACCACTGCGCCAAATGCCCCAATACATTTTTATTTATTTTTATTTTATTTATTTCAAAGGCAGTTACAGAAACGGAGGGAGAGAGAGAGATCTTCCATCTCTTGTTCATTCCCCAAATGTCCTCAACAGCCAACGCTGTGCCAGGCCAAAGCCAGGAGCCAGGAACTGCATCCGGACTTCCCGCATGGGTGTCAGGGGCCCAAGCACTTGGGCCACCTTCCCCTGCTTTCTGAGGCACGTTGGCAGGGAGCTGCATGTGAAGTGGAGCACCCAGCACTAGAACTGGGGCTTTGGCAAGGGATGCTGGCGTCTCAAGTGCTGGCTTACCCTGCTCTGCCCCAACACCCGCCCCTTCCTTTTCACAGTTGAGAACCCCAGCAACAGAAGTCTCAAAAAGCTTCCAAGGTCATTTGTAAAATTCAAGGTTACCATCAGCAGAGGCAGTTCTATTCCTCTCTGCACTGGCTAGTTAACACACTTATTGTGGACAATTCCATTCAATACCTATTTGATAAACACAGCTATAGATTCTGAAGTTATTCAGATTGGGTTTTGTCGCTCATTAGCTGTGGGGCTTTGATAAAGTGACCGGATCCATCTAAGCTTCGGTTTTATCACGATGGAAACAGTATGTATGCCTGGGACCATGGCTGTGGCAGAGCATCCCGCCTGGGTGCCAGTTCCAGTCCCGGCTGCTTCCCTTCTGATCCCCCTCCCTGCTATGGCCTGGGAAAGCAGAAGATGGCCCAAGTTCCTGGGCCCCTGCACCCGCATGGGAGACCCAGAAGCAGCTCCTGGCCCAGCTGGGAACTTGGGGATATGTGGAGATGTAAGACCTCTTTCTCTCTCCTTAACTTTCAAATAAATAAATCAATTTTATTTATTTATTTTTTTTTGACAGGCAGAGTGGACAGTGAGAGAGACAGAGAGAGAAAGGTCTTCCTTTGCCGTTGGTTCACCCTCCAATGGCCGCCGCGGCCGGCGCGCTGCGGTCGGTGCACCGTGCTGATCCGATGGCAGGAGCCAGGAGCCAGGTGCTTTTCCTGGTCTCCCATGGGGTGCAGGGCCCAAGCACCTGGGCCATCCTCCACTGCACTCCCTGGCCACAGCAGAGGGCTGGCCTGGAAGAGGGGCAACCGGGACAGAATCCGGCGCCCCGACCGGGACTAGAACCCGGTGTGCCGGCGCCACAAGGCGGAGGATTAGCCTATTGAGCCGCGGCGCCGGCCAATAAATCAATTTTAAAAAATACGTATGCCTTTGGGCTAGGTGGTTGTGGAGATGAGAGATAAAGGATGCTCACTGTACTTGTATACTGTGGTTTCCAATCGTTTTTTTAATCCTTCGTTCAAACGAGAAAAACAACCCTTGGTCAGTACTGCCCTTTGTTCTGGAGTACCTCACTCCCCAGCTTGGTGTTAAAGGCCCTCTTTTATGAATTCACGGTGTTGGCTCTCTCTAATGGCGTGCTTAATCTGGGTTCCCCACGTAGTCCTTGGTCCACCAGCTTTCTTCCTCCCCAAATTAAAAATAACAACACAAACCTACATATTCCCTAAAATGTAAAGGACATGCATACCGCGGAGAGGACCCACAAGGAAAGAATGCCCTGGAGGCTAACGCCTCCGGACACCCCGGAACGAGGCTGGATCCGTAAAATCTTTCCGCTTCTACCTCGTGGGCGCCCCTTCAGAAGTCTCGCGAGACTTCAGAAAACTCAGCTTCTGCGCACTGCAAGCTACGGGGAGCCCAGGCGCCAGGGGAGGGGGAGGGGAAGGGGAGACGGGGCAAACGGCGCGGCCGCCATCTTGTTTGTGCCCCCGCTTCGTGCGCGCTCCGTTCTCGGTGACGCACGCTTCCCCCTCCCCTCCGCTGTGCCCGGGCCTCTGCACTGCCCGACGCCGCAGGAGCGCGGGGGCGGCTCCTGCTCTTCCCTGGACTTCCGAACAGAAGCGTGTGAGTGTGCGGGGGCTTCTGCGGGAGGGAGCGTGCGAGGGTAGCGGCGGCGGCGGGGGGAGGGGCAGCGCTTCCCGCCTTTGGCGGAGGCCTCACTTCCCTCGCACGGCCGCTGCTGTAGTTCGGTCCGGCCTGCCCGCCGCCATGTTGTGTGCTCGCCGGGCTCGCCGCTGTCGCCGCCGCGCTCGTGGGGTCCGTGCGCCTCGTCGGCCCGGCCCGCGGGCTTTCTCCCATTGGCGGAAGGCGACGGCGGGGGGGCTCGCTCGTGATTGGTCGGTGGCGGGGAGGCCGCGGACCTGGCGCCTTATTGGTCGCGCCGACTCCGGCCTGGGGGGTGATGAAGGGATCGGAGGCTGCCGGGATGCGAGCGTCTGGGGTTTGGGCGGCGGGGGCGATGGTCCCCTGTTGCTCAGGCCTGGGGTGGAGGCTGCGGGCGAGAACCCTTAGTGGGGGGTGAGAGAGGGTGATGGCCTGGCGAGTACTTTGGATGGAGCCTGGGGTCTGGGTTGGAATTGTGGGGGGGGGGCTCCTAATTCCAGAGAGGCCCCTTCTGCTGTATGAGTGCCCGGGATGGGCGAGTGGGTAAGCCCCTAGGGACTCAGCCGTGGAAAACACCGAAACCGCGGTTACTGGCTGAGAGCCTCTTCAAGATCCAGGGGTGTAGACTGGGAATGTAACACAGTTTGAGAGTGACCCTGCGGTCCCTGGTCTGAGTGCAGGGCATTTAAAGGGTATCCGGCCTGTAGGCACATGTCCAGACAATGGAATCCGGTTAGGGATTTTGCTGGGGAGAGGGAGCTTTTTGAATAAGCCCTAGAATCCAGAGTTGTTGGTCCTGGGACGTGCTAGGAGGAGCAGGCAGAGGTGGGTCCTACTGGATAGGTGTGCCCGCCCGGTCCTAATAATTAGATGCCGGGTCTAGGAGGGTCTAGGTCTTAAGTAGGGGTGGATTTAAAATTGACAAAGGTACAGGAAGCATTTTTGGGGACACTTTCAGACTTGGGAAGTATATTAGAGAGCAGTAATAGATTATTGGGTCCCAGAACCTTGCAGCTGTGTTGATGTGTGTGAAATGTTCTGCTCTAGATCCGTACACCTCAGGACCGAGTTTCCAAAGTTACATTTCTAGCAGACATTCAGTACTTGGCAGTAATATGTATATTGCTGGGTTGCTTTTTAAGAGGGAAGGAGCTAACTAGAGATTCTGGATTTTCACTCATTTATTTCCTTTTTTATATGCTTAAAAATACACTGATATCAATATGAGCTTTTTCTTTTTTTCGGTAGCAGCTCCAAATGAAATAAATAAGCGTGTAGCTTCTTGCGTCTTCTCTTAAGTAATGGGATTTGCCAGCACTTTCTGGTTCATATTTCAAAAGACTTCTGGTCTTAGCAGCAGTTGTGGAGGGTACGTTCCAGTTCTGCCAAATGTGGTGACTCGTATCGCTTCACATTTCGCTCCTCCCAAAGTTTGGGAACTCTGGGAGCCTCCATGTTTACCTAATTTGTTTTTACTTGGCTTTGCTAGGCAGCTGTTTTACCTTTAGATGTATGTTTGCACTTCTGTTTTTATACCAACTTCAAGAAACTGGTGTGGTTTTCAAATTTGGTCCATTTTATGTGAATGGAACTAAATTTTCAAGAGACGAGGGGAAAGTGGTAGATGATGAGAATTGATGCTTTGTGGACACATTTACTATCTCTTCCTTATTAAACAGGCATTATCACTCCCATATTTCAGATGAAGGCATTGAGAGTCAGAGAGGCTAAGGACTTAGTTTGTCCAGTGTTACTCTGTAAGTGCTTAAGCTGGAATTCAGACCTAAAGTGCCTGATGTCAAAGCCTAGAGTTTCGTCTGGTGTATCATACAGTGAAACCTGACTAGTAAAATTCTTGGGTAGTTTTATATTTTCAAACAGATCATCTTACTTTGCTGTCTAGAAGAATGTGTTATGAGGGCCGGCATTGTGGTGTAGTGGATTAAGCCTCTGCCTGTGATGCCAGTATCCCATATGGGCTCCACTTCCCATTCAGCTCCCTGCTAATGGCCTGGGAAAGCAGTGGAGGATGACCCAAGTGCTTGGGCCCCTGCACCCACGTGGGAGACCCAGAAGAGGCTCCTGGCTTTGGCCTGAGCCAGCCCCACTTATTGGGACCATTTAGGGAGTGAAACAGCTATTGGAAGATCTCTCTCTCTCTCTCTCTCTCTCTCTCTCTCTAACTCTTTCAAATAATAAAAATTAAAAAAAAAAGAAAAAAAGAAAGTATATTGTCAGGCCGCCGCCATTGTGGTACAGCAGGTTAAGCCACTGGCTGTGACGCTACATCTCATATCAGAGTGCTGGTTCGAGTACCAGCCGCTCTGCTTCCTATCCAGCTTCCTTCTGAGGGATGTGGGAAGTCCATGCAAGAAGGCCCAAGAAGGTTCAAGGACTTGGGCCCCTGTCATCTTGTGGAAGACCTAGAGGAAGCTCCTGGCTTTGGCCTTGCTGAGCCCTGGCTGTTGTAGCCATTGGGAGAATAAACCAGTCGATGGAAAATTTCTTTTTCATTCCGTCTATCTCTGTCACTCTGCCTTTCAAATAAATAATTTTTTTCTAAATAAAATGTATTAGTGAATATAATTAAGAATTTGTTGTACTGTTTGAAGGTTTTAGATCCCAGAATCTAATTATATAGAATATAGGTTCTTCAAGTGGGTGGTTAAACCATACCCTCTTGGTTTCTGTTGTGAAAGGGAAGATTTACAAAATAGATTGCTGAAATTTTTCTGAACCCATGTAGGTGATGGGGAAAAATATGTACAGAAACGTGGAAAGTGCATAGTCTTTAAAACTAGGCTTCATCGTGTTGCTGATGTAGTCTTTAAGTGTGTAATTTAGGCCAGACAGTGAGGAACTACTGAGTGTTTTATACATTGATCATACCAGACTCATTTGGTTCAGTTAGGTTAACCAAATATAAAGAATGTTATAGCACCTGTTACTTTCTTTTTAAAAATTGTTTAAGGGGAACTCAAAAAGCCTATAATGGCCAGGGCTGGAGCCAAGAACCAACAGGAACTAGATCCTTCTCCCAACCTGGGTCACAGGACTCAGCCACTTGAGCCATCACCTGCTGCGTCTTAGGGTCTGCATTGGCAAGGAGCTGGAATTGGGAATTAGAGGCAGGACTTGAACTCAGGCACTGCTGTATGGAATTCAGGCATCTTAACCAAGTTCCTGCCTGTTTGTCTAGACGTACTGAAAAAGAAACTGAGTTATAAAAACAGGCACATAGGACTATGTACAAGTTTCGTGTTCAGCAAGATTTTGGTGAGCAACTTGCTCTTCAACACGTATGGCTCATTGCTGGACCTTGTTGTTGCCTGAAGTTGACCACCCTAGCAGTCTTGAACTCCTCAGAACCTGAGTTTGAGTTTATGTTAACAACTTGTGGGGCCGGCACCGTGGCTCACTAGGCTAATCCTCCGCCTTGCGGCGCCGGCACACCGGGTTCTAGTCCCGGTCAGAGCGCCGGATTCTGTCCCGGTTGCCCCTCTTCCAGGCCAGCTCTCTGCTGTGGCCCGGGAGTGCAGTGGAGGATGGCCCAGGTGCTTGGGCCCTGCACCCCATGGGAGACCAGGATAAATACCTGGCTCCTGCCATCGGATCAGTGCGGTGCGCTGGCTGCAGCGCGCCGGCTGCGGTGGCCATTGGAGGTTGAACCAACGGCAAAAGGAAGACCTTTCTCTCTCTATCTCTCTCTCACTGTCCACTCTGCCTGTCAAAAACAAAAACAAAAACAAAACAAAACAAAAACACAACTTGTGAACTTCAACTTTGTCTTCTAAGCAGAAGTCACACTAATTCTTTATACATTGTGTCCATACCATCTTTAGATGTTTGTATCAAGTAATTATCTCATTTAAGCTTACATATTTTTCATTTTGTCAAAACTGATTCATAGAAGATAGGAAGTACTTTTTTATTTATTTAAATAAAAATTTAAAGATTTATTTATTTATTTGAAAGGCAAAGTTACAGAGAGGCAGAGGCAGAGAGAGAGAGAGGTCTTCCATCCGCTGGTTCACATCCTAAATGGCTGCAATAGCCTGAGCTGAGCCAGTCCAAAACCAGGAGCCAGCAGCTTCTTCTGGGTCTGCCATGCAGGTGCAGGGGCCCAAGGACTTGGACGATCTTCCGCTGCTTTCCCAGGCCATAGCAGAGAGCTGGATTGGAAGTGGAGCAGCCGGGACTTGAACCGGTACCTATATGGGATGCTGTCACTGCAGGTGGCAGCTTTACCTGCTACGCCACAGTGCTGGCCCCTGGAGTATTTTTATCATCGTTTTATTTACAGATAAATAGAAGCAAAATGAAAAGAAGGGCCATGTTAGATGTCTTTTTGAGACAATTTGAAATTCTCAATCTGTTTTAGTTCGGAGATACTAAGCCACTAAGGCTCTATTAATCAAACTTAGAAATAATATCACAGTTACTGCCTTTTATTGTCTGTACCAGCTAGGATATAAATGTGTTTTATATATCATCCTCACATGACATGAGGTAGGTACTATTAACACTGTCAGTGTGAGGAAACCAAGCAGTTAACTAATTTTCTGAGGATCTCATAGCCAGAAAGTGGCAGGACCTAGATGCACACACAGTTGTGTAACTCTTTAGTTCCTACACAGTTTGTACAGCTCTTACTTTTTTTTTTTTTTTTTTTTTTTTTAAGATTTATTTTTTGAAAAAGAGAAACAGGGCAAGATCTTCCATCCTCTGGTTCACGCCCCAAGTAGCTGCAACAGCAGGGGCTGGGCCAGGCCGAAGCCAGGAGCCAGGAGCTGCTTCCAGGTCTCCCATGTGGGTGCAGGTGCCCGAGGACTTGGACCATCCTCCTCTGCTTTCCCAGGCACATTAGCGGGTAGCAGGATTGAAGTGGAGCAGTCATCGGGGATGGCAGCACTGTAGGAGGTGGCTTTACCCACTGTGCCACAGTGCAAGCTGGCGCTCTAAACTTACAAACACTGTTATCTGGACAAAAAGAAAAATAAAAATCCTTGCATCTTTGCTTAGGAAGTGACCTTCAGTTCTTTCAGGAATGTCCTTTGTTTTGAGGCCCTAAAGAGTGAGATGACCTTGAGAGTGTCCTTTAGTTTTGCAGATACAGAGCCAGGTCTAGCCCTGACCCCTTGATGACAGCAGATGCTCATTCACTGGCCAGCATTGCCTTTCCTGTGGAAGCATGGGTTGATGGTACTTTGACAAGTTTGCCTCATTCATAGAAGGGAGAATGACAGAGGACATTATGAGGGTCACAGATGACTTCTTGAGGTTTATTCCAGCCTCAGGCAGCCTAGGAGGAACATTCCTTAGCCAGCAAGTTGTTCTTTTCCACTCTGTTTCTTGTTCTTGGAGGAAACTGGTTGTGAGTTATCTGATGTCTTACAGTCTCTTTTTTTTCCCATTTTGTTTATTCAGTTTTTCATGCATGTACTGTGACAAGTTAGGAAGGTTATAGGTCATTTTAGTATTTTTCCCACAGAGACTCAGAGCACCCCACATAATTTAAGCAGATTAATTGCAGGAGGAAATGGATTTTAAAAACTTTGACCAGAAAGTGCCTTGGGGAAGAGACAGTATAGTAGCTGATTTTGGACTGAGACCAATAAAAGAATTCTGTCTCTGAGGAAAGTGAGCAACACATTTACTCTGTGTATGTTGGAGTGGGGTCATTTTTTTTAATATTTTTTTTTTTTTTTATTTGAAAGGCAGAGTTAGAGAGGAGGAGAGATTTTCCATCCCCTGGTTCACTCCCCAAATGGCTGCCAACAGCTAGGGCCAGGCCAAAGCCAGGAGCCCGGAGCTGCTTCTAAGTCTCCCATGTGGGTAGAAGGGGCCCAAGCACTTGAGCCATCTTCCACTGATTTTGCCAGGCCATTAGTAGGGAGCTGGAGTCGCAGTGGGAGAGCTGGGCCTTGAAACAGCACCCGTGTGGGATGCCGGCGATGTAGGTGGAGTCTAAACCTGTTGTGCCACAACGCTGGCCCCTTGGAGTGGGTTTTTAACTTGTCTGAGCCTTATTTTCTTCTTCTGGAAAGTATCAGTAATGATACCTATCTTACAGGGAGTCCAAAGCATTTGGTGGATGCCGTCACAGAGTGGACCTTACTAAATGAGAGACCCATTTTCTTTTTGAAACAATATAAGATCTGTCCTGGCAGCCAGTCAGAGCTTCCCTGAATAAGAAGTCTTTTGTAATTATCTGCTCTGTTATGTGCAGTAGGAGTTCCATATGAACAACCATGTGATGGAAAAGGAAGAACCTAATTTAATTGTGCCGTGTGGTTTGGGAGCTGATTTTCAGTGGTCCACTATGAGACCAGTCCTAAACTTTCGTTTCAGTGAAAAATTGTCTCCTGGTCGCTGTTAATCCCCAGGTGCTGAGTGGTAATGATTCTGATGAGATGGAGACTTTTTGTATTTGTCAAATAGCAGTGATTATTAAAGTCAGAACAGTCAGTATTACCTTCTATCCAAAAGGACAGAATTGCATTGTAGCAATTTTTAAGTTTTTCTAACTATAAAAATTGCCAGTTGAAGTAGGACGGTTGGTTTGGTTTATGTGATTTGTAGTTACCTGGGTGACATTTTCTTCGAAGCAAGCAGGAAGATAACATTGTGGAATGATTCAGAAAAAAATCTCTCTGCGTGCAGAATTTTTTGCCAGGTTGCAAGATTTGCTGCATTCTTCCCACACTTCTCCATGTTTTAGCAGTGATGTACCTGATAGCGAAGAGGCAGCAACTGACTTTTCAGTATGGGAGTTGTATTTCCCATTTTGGTATTTTTCCAATCTGCAGACAGATTATAATCCAGTGTATTTTCTTTTATATGGTGAGAGCTTTCTAGTGGGTAATCGGATGAGGTTTAGAGAGATGGACCTTAGTCTCATTTTTGCATTTGAATGCCTGTATCAGAATAGGTTTTTTTTTTTAATTCTAAAAACATTTTCAGTGTTTTTTATTGTAATTTTTAATATTTTTAAAAGATTTATTTATTTGAAAGGCAGCGTTACGGAGTGGGAGAAACAGATCTTCCACTCACTGGTTTGCTCTCCAAACAGCCACAGCAGCTGGGGCTGAGTCAGGCCAAAGCCAGCAACCTGGAGCTTCATTTAGGTGTCCCATGTGGGTGGCAGGAGCCCTAGCAGTTGGCCAATATCCACTGCCTCCCCAGGCACATTAGCAGAGAGCTGGATTGGAAGCGGAGCAGCCAGAAGTTGAACAGTGTTCATATGGGATGCTGATGTCACAGGTGGCAGCTTAACCCACTGACCATAATGCTAGCTCCAGTAAAATCAGTTTAAATTTAAAGTTCAAATCTCCATGTCCAAGATATATAAAGTATCCTATTTATTTTACATTTATTTGGATGACCCAGCTGACATCTTAGCCACTAGGCCAAACGCCCATCCCAAGTGTCCTATTTAAATTAGTATGTTGCATTTAAAGTCAGCAGTACTTACATTTGTATATCCTTAAAAATTAGATTCAAGGGGCCAGCGCTGGGTGTAGTGGACTGGGCCTCTGCCTGTAGCACCAGCATCCCATATGGGCACTGGTTTGGGTCCTGGCTACTCCTCTTCTGATCCAGCTCTCTGTTATGGCCTAGGAAAGCAGTAGAAGATGGCCCAAGAGCCGGCCCTGGCACTTCTGGGAGACCCAGAAGAAGCTCCTGGCTCCTGGCTTCAGATGAGCCCAGCTGTAGCCATTATGGCCATTTGAGAAGTGAACCACCAGATGGAGGACCTTTTTATCTGTCTCTCCCTTTCTCTGTCTAACTCTACCTCTCAAATAAATAAATAAATAAAATTAGATTCAAGAATTATTCCATCCTTAAATACATGAATGGGTGTGAACCATAGAGATGTTGAACAGTGCTTCAATAAGGAGAATAGAATGACTCATAGGAAATGACATTAGTATATAGAATATTTTGTATGTCATTGGTTTAAGTCTGTGAGCTACTAAAGGTTTTAACAGTTCCTAATTACTGTTAGTCCTATTCTCAAAAGCTGTGTATCATCCAGCAACCTATAAGAAGTGAGATTCTTTGCCTAGTGTTAAGAAATATACTCATATCCCCTCCATACTGGGATGATCTTTCCATTTTAAAATAGAAAAGAGAAAGGGCTAATAAAGTAGCCTACTAGCTGCACAGTTGAACATCATTGTCATTTTTAACTGTCTTAAAAATTATTATATCTCAAAGGTAAGTAACATAGAATTTGCTTAAAAGGGTAAAGTTGGGGCCTTTTTAAGGGGCAGAGCATGCTTGGTTGGTAGTAGTTTTGGAGGCAGAGGATTGCCAATTATGGTGATATTTAATGTCATTTTTTTTAAAGATTTGTTTGCTTATTTGAAAGTCAGAGTTACACAGAGAGAGGAGAGGCAGAGAGAGAGAGAGGTCTTCCGTTGATGGTTCACTCCCTAGTTGGCTGCAGTGGCTGGAGCTGTGCCAATCTGAAACCAGGAGCCAGGAGCTTCTTCTGGGTCTCCCACGTGGGTGCAGGGGCCCAAGCACTTGGGCCATCTTCTGCTTTCCCAGGCCACAGCAGAGAGCTGGATCTGAAGTGGAGCAGCCAGGTCTTGAAAATACCCCATATCGGATGCTGGTGCTTCAGGCCAGGGCATTAACCCACTGTGCCAGAGCACCGGCCCCTAATGTCATTTTCATTAATACTAAATTAAAAAGGAAGACACTGTAAAGTGGGTAAAACTAACTATTTGGGAATGTTTTCCAGAACAGAGTTCTCTATAGTCATCTTTTCATCCCACTAAAATTTCTAAGTTAGCTTAGAGCAGGATTTCCTAAGCTATTCCATTGAACATTAGTTCTTTGAATTACTAGACTATCCTTTGGGGTTGAGAACTGGATCCTTGACAAAGTAATGGCGAAATTGAGATGCATTTCTTTATCACAGAATTTTCATTCACAGCCTTTGTGCTCATGGGCCTATGCCCCATGAAGGTGGAGGGTGTATTATGCAGTGTTACTTGAAATGACTTGGTCATGGAACTCCATTTGTGAGAACATCTGGTAAACATTTCATATCATGGCTGGTGTGTAGTTTAGCCCAGTTGAGCAGTTCTAGTATGGTACATGAGTTAAAAATGAAGCGATTGCTTGGCCAGGAGTGGGAAAGGACTTTGCTGGGGGAAAGATATGTCGTGTCCCCTCCGCCCCTCCATGTTTTTCTTTTTTTAAGTTTTGTTTATTTATTTATTTGAAAGAGTGAGAGACAGTCACCTAGATATCTTCCATCTACTGATTCAGTTCCCAGTTGGGTGAACAGCCAGGTCTGGGCCAGGCTGAAGCCAGGAGCCAGGAACTCCATCGTGGTCTACCACACAGATGATAAGGAACCAAGTATTTGGGCCATCTTCGTTGTCTTTCCAAGTATTATTAATAGGAAGCTGGATCAGAAGCAGAGAGTATCCAGGACTTGAACTGGTGCTGTACTATGGAATGGGTGGTGGCTTAACCATGCCATAGCGTCATCTGCAAAAAGTACATCTTGAAAGTAACATAGACTCTTAGGGATGAATGTGCTTTCAAAGGTCATCTAATCCAGTTACATTAACAGCAATAATAATGGCAGCTGTCATCGTTTGAGCACTTGTCATGTATCAGGTCCAGTATTCATTAATCTACAAGTGTTATTAACCACTGGGTCTTACTGAGCTTTTATCTTCGTACTATTTCCTATTCATCTGCTGTTCAACATTGCTTCTACATTTTCCAGTATTTGGACAACTGCGGTGTCCTCTTTTCCCTGTTACTGGTCTAGAATGCAGCCATCCTCCTGCCCTGTGCCCTTCTCCAGCTTACTCTCCACACTCAGCCCAAACTGAGCTTCTGAAAGGATACTTCCAATTGCATGCTTAAAACTGCATTGGCCGGCGCCTCAGCTCACTAGGCTAATCCTCCACCTGTGGCGCCAGCATTCCGGGTTCTAGTCCTGGTCGGGGCGCCGGGTTCTGTCCCTGTTGCTCCTCTTTCAGTCCAGCTCTCTGCTGTGGCCCCAGGAGGGCAGTTGAGGATGGCCCAAGTGCTTGGGCCCTGCACCCGCATGGGAGACCGGGAGGAAGTACCTGGCTCCTGGCTTCGGATCAGTGCAGTGCACCAGCCGTAGCGGCCATTTGGTGGGTGAACCAACAGAAGGAAGACCTTTCTCTCTCTCTCTCTCTGTCTAACTCTGCCTGTCCAAAAAAAAAAAAAAAAAAAAAAAAAAGACTGTGCATTACCACTGGCCTCAGTGTCCAACTCTGTTTACCTTTCTGACTTCTAACCCTTTTTCTCTGGGTTGCTGCCATACCAGACTATGGTATGCTTCCTGTGAGCTCTAGCCTTTGAGCATGGCAGTTTGCTTTGTCTGTCATAGTAGGCTCCCATTAGAATTTGAATTTCCCCAGAAGCCTTTTCTGACAGTCTGAAACTTAGACAGGTTCTGGGTTAGGTGCTGTACTTAGTTCTTCTATCATATTAATGAGTTTGTCCCTGTTTTAACTCTTTAACACCAAGCATTATGATTTGCTATTTTAACTTCTTTTTCCTTAGAAAATATTTTAATTTTCTTGAGAACAGGGATTGTTTTGTTTAGGATCCAGGGCTTAATTAGTACAGTGTCTATGCTTGTTAGTATTGGAAAAATAAAATTATCCTAATCCTTACAACCTTACAAGATGTTTTCTAGTTTGGCACACTTGTCTCAGTGTAGTTAAGTAACTAGCACAAGGTTGCTCAGCTGAAAAGTGGTGAGAAGGGATTAGAGCCTTAAATCTATCTAGTTGTAACGACTGGGCTTTGTTTTGTTTTGAAGATTTATTTATTATTTATTTGAAAGGCAGAATTAGAGAGAGAGGTGAAGAGATCTTGTATCTGCTGGTTCACTCCCCAAATGGCTGTACCTGCCAGGGTTGGGCCACGCTGAAGCCAGGAGCTTCTGGGTCTCCTATGTGGGTGCAGTGGACCAGGCAGGCACTTGGGCCATCTTCTGCTGCTTTCCCACACCCAGGGAGCTGGATAGGAAGCGGAGCAGCTGGAAATTGAACTGGCACACATATGGAATGCTGGTGCCACAGGCAGCATCCTAACCCACTACACCACGACATCAGCCCCAACGACTGGGCTTTTTACTCTGCTGTTCCATGTGGCTGCTCTTTCTCATCTTGCTTTTACGTATCCTGTCAAGCATTCAAACAGCCTGTGCCTAATCACTCCACCCGTTTTTTTTATAATTTAAAAAAAATTTTTAAAAATTTTATTTGATAGGTAGAGTTACAGACAGTGAAAGAGAGACAGAGAGAAAAGTCTTCCTTCCGTTGGTTCACTCTCCAAATGGCCACAAAGGCTGAAGCTGCGCCGATCCGAAGCCAGGATCCAGGTACTTCCTCCTGGTCTCCTCTGCGGGTGCAGGGGCCCAAGCACTTGGGCCATCCTCCACTGCCCTCCCAGGCCACAGCAGAGAGCTGGACTGGAAGAGGAGCAACCGGGACTAGAACCGGCACCTATATGGGATGCTGGCGCCGCAGGCGGAGGATTAATCTAGTGCGCCATGGCGCCGGCCCCTGCATCGATGTTTTTTGAGGCAGCTGGTGTCATCTTTAGACAGCTCTAAGAACTGAAATAAGGTCTCTCTAGAATAGTTTTCCATCTATTGGTCTTTTTTTTTTTTTTTTTTTGAAAGACTATTTATTTGAAAGGTGGAGTTAAAGAGAGGCAGAGGCAGGGGGAGAGAGAGAGAGATCTTCCATTTGTTGGTCTACTCCCCAAGTGGTCGCAGTGGGCAGAGCTGGGCTGATTTGAAGGCAGGAGCCAGGAGCTTCTTCTGGGTCTTCCACGTGGGTGCAGGAGCACAAGGACTTGGCCCATCTTCTACTGCTTTCCCAGGCCATAGCAGAGAGCTGGATTGGAAGTGGAGCAGCTGGGACTCAAACTGGTACCCACCTGGGATGCTGGCACTGCAGGCGGCAGCTTTACCTGCTACGCCACAGCGCCGACCCCTACCTGTTGGTCTTAATTTTATTATTATTTATTATTTTTTTCAAATTCAGAATTTATATGCTATTTAAATTCCCATTTATATTTTTATTTGATTCTTTCTTTTTTTGGATAACATTTACCTTGTGCCAGTGCTGTGTTCCTTTATTTGAATAATGTTACTGCTCAGAATGTTTCTGGGCTTTCTTTGAGGATTATCTTCAGAACTTCTTTCAGATTCTCTTAAAAATATGTCAAGAGAATTTATTTTGTTTTTAACCTAGAAGATGACTTAATTTTGGAAATAGCTAATGGTTGGTTAGGACCAAGTTAGGTGCAGTACAGAGGTTAAAAGTTACCTTTCGGCAGCTCTTGATTTTCTTTGATTTGCTTGTAATGGTTTAACAAAGTTTGAACCAGAATTTAAAATGGAAGGATTTGTCATTAGAACAATCTGACTTTAGCTTCTTCTAAAGGCTCTGAAGCTCTTACTTCAGTGGACCAGTGTTCCTTGGCCATTATCAGTTGGAGCTGAGTGCTGTTTGCCCCTGTATAGGACATACACTCTCGTTTTCCTCAATCCCCACTGTACCCTATTTTTTTCATTGACATTGTGGCTAAAGCCAGGTTTAATTTATATCTTTGTGGGGGCTGGCGCTGTGGCAAAGCAGGGCGCCAGTTTGAATCCCAGCTGTTCCACTTCCAATTCCACTCTCTGCCATGGCCTGGGAAAGCAGTGGAAGATGGCCCAAGTCCTTGGGCCCCTGCAGCCATGTGGGAGACCCAGAAGAAGCTCCTGGCTTCAGATCAATGCAGCTCCAGCTGTTGCAGCCATGTGGGGAGTGAACCAGTGGATGGATGGAAGACCTCTCTCCGCCTCTACCTCTGTAATTCTGCCTTCAAATAAATAAATAATCTTTAAAAATTTTATATCTTTCTGCTGAGCACTGGGGATAAATGTGGCTCTTATTTATGCAATTGCTCTCTTCAAAAACTGTTTTCTGCTAATAGAGATATGTTAAAAAAATAATTATAATGTGTCAACGCTATCGTTAAGTGTGTAGTTAGATACCAGTGGAGCACCTCCCATATTCCAGGTATCCCATTGAATGTTTTCAATTATTTCTCTGAAGCCCCAGTGCTCCTTTGGGTTAATGTTGTTTTTTCATTTTACCAGTGAAGAAATGAGGCCAGAAACCCTTAAGTAACTTGGTCAAGATGAGGCATCTATAGTAAGTAGATAGGTAGCTGTGATTCAAAGGTCGTTCTTCTAAGAGCGTCATTTCTCCCCCACCGCCTCTGTGAGCTTTGAAGCTCGAACTGTGTTATCAGTCACCAGTCACCGTGTTTGTCTCACAGTGTGATCTCAGTGCTTTATAGCGTGAGAAGATGCAGTTGTCTGATGCAGAGGCTGCTGAGATCCCAGGCCAGGGAAGAATGTGCATTGGAATTCCAGAGATCCCATGAGGCTGTTAGCCTGCAATAACGACAGGCTTGAGGAGAGAAAGCTCTGCAGTAAGTGAATGGAACCGGCGCCAAATGGAAATTCAGGGATAATTTGAGTTCTCTTCCCTCTGTGGCTTGAATTCTATCAAGGTGACGGTTGATGAGAAATTGGAATTGTTTTTCTTGTAAACTACCAAGAACTAATAAAATTGGTGCCAGAGAATATCATTGGTTTAATCTGGTACATAAAAAGCAGAGTTGAGGGGCAGACTTTGGAATAACAGCCAGACCTCAGCCAGGGTTGGTGGTGAAAGACATAAAAACTGGAGAAGATTTTTAGTAGCAACTGGTAATCTTCCCACACAGCCCTTTATGGCTAAGGAGCTGGTTGCTGCAAGGCTGAAAGGTATTTTGGAGATAGAAGAGAGATTCCTTCAAAGTAGGGAGTAAGGGAGTTAAGATCCAGTTAGGCCAGTGCCATGGCTCACTAGGCTAATCCTCTGCATGTGGTGCTGGCACATTGGGTTCTAGTCCCAGTCAGGGCGCCGGATTCTGTCCCAGTTGCTCCTCTTCCAGTCCAGCTCTCTGCTGTGGCCTGAGAAAGCAGTGGAGGATGGCCCAAGTGCTTGGGCCCTGCACCCGCCTGGGAGACCAGGAGAAGCACCTGGCTCCTGGCTTTGGATTGGGGGTGAACCAACAGAAGGAAGACCTTTCTCTCTGTCTCTCTCTCTCTCTCTCACTGTCTAACTCTGCCTGTCAAAAAAAAAAAAAAAAAAAAATCCGGTTAGATCTGTTCCTCTTGGAGACTTAGCCACTCTGTATTGTAGGGAAGTTGGATTGGATGACATTTAGCACTTTCCATTGTTTCAAAGCTTATTTAGGCACAGGACAATATACTTTACATTTAGTAGCTCACTTAGTCCAGTATCACCTTATTAATAAGTGGAGGAGTCAGAACTTGAAACCAGCTCTGCCTGCCTCCGGGTTGTCTTGCCATACTAACTTAAGTCAGTGGAGCAGGGAACGTGTTCTGCCCAACTGCTGCCACCCTAAGCTGAGCTGCTTGCTTCCTTGCAGCTGATTTGGCGCTCCTTGTTGTGGGGTAAAGAGAATCCCTGGGATGGTTCAGGCACACTGTCGGCCTTCTGCTTTCTCCTGCCAGGTGGAGAACAGCTATTCCAAATCTGTGATGCAAACATTTGAGAAAAAATGTACGGTAGCTGTTAACTCTGGGTTGCTTCAGGAACTGCCCTGTAATGCATCCTCTTAGCAAAACCAGATGCTTGTTTAGTTGCCAGGTCAACTCACAGTCCCTTAGTATTTTTTTTAAATATTTATTTATTTATTTGAAAGTCAGAGTTACACAGAGAGAGAAGGAGAGGCAAAGAGAGGGAGAGAGGTCCTCCATCCACTGGTTCACTCTCCAATTGGCCACAACAGCCAGAGCTGAGACCATCTGAAGCCAGGAGCTGGGAGCTTCCTCCAGGTCTCCCAAGAGGGTGCAGGGACCCAAGGACTTGGGCCATCTTGTACTACTTCCCCAGGCCAGAGCAAAGAGCTGGATCAGAAGCCGGGACTCAAACCAGTGCCCATATGGGATGCCGGCCACTGCAGGGGGCGGCCTTACCCGCTATGCCACAGAACCGGCCCCAGTCCCTTAGTATTTTAATGTTTAATGTTAATGGTTTAGTTGTTAGTTGTTTCAAGTCTTAGTAATAAAATTTCTTTTGACTTACAGGGCACTGTTTTGTCAGATATTTGGCTAGGTCTGTAGCCGTCAGGTCAATTTTTTTTTTTTTTTTACAGGCAGAGTGGACAGTGAGAGAGAGAGACAGAGAGAAAGGTCTTCCTTTGACGTTGGTTCAACCTCCAATGGCTGCCGCGGCCAGCACACTGCGTCTGGCGCACCGCGCTGATCCGATGGCAGGAGCCAGATATTTATCCTGGTCTCCCATGGGATGCAGGGCCCAAGGACTTGGGCCATCCTCCACTGCACTCCCGGGCCACAGCAGAGAGCTGGCCTGGAAGAGGGGCAATTGGGACAGAATCTGGCGCCCCGACCGGAACTAGAACCCGATGTGCCGGCGCCGCAAGGCGGAGGATTAGCCTAGTGAGCCACGGCACCGGCCTGTCAGGTCAAATTTAATATTAGCCAGATTTCTAATTGTTGAACTAGTGAGGATGACTAATGATTTGTGCTTTCTGCACATATATGTGGCACCTAAACTTTCCTTGGATATGCCTTTAAGTGCTCCATCTCTTGGTTTTAGCAGTGTGGTGCGAAGGAAAGAATACCATTCTAGGAAGGACCTGGGTTTGCATCTAGATGTATGGCTAGGGACCGGTTATTTAACTTCTCTGAACCTCACTTGTCTAGAAAAGATCTTACTTACTGATCTAGTGAAACAGCTCTGTGGAGTCTAGGATATTTAGCTTTGAAGGGAGAAAGCAGATCTAAGGAAATTATTAAATAACTTAGATAATGGTGTGATGTTTCCATCTGAATGTCTCACTTAAAAAAAAAAAAAAGACATGTTCATTGATTTTACCATATTAGGAGCCTCCTCTTAAAACCTAAGCAGTTGGTCCCAAAATCCATGAGCAAATGTGACCACCACTGTTGAACTTCAGTACCCCCTGATGTCTTTAGTAACCACATTGAGTCAAATAAGGATACTCATAATATTTGTCCTGAGACAGTCCTGCTGCTTATTCTTGAAAATGTAGAAGTAACCTTTTTTTTTTTTTTAAAGATTTTATTTATTTACTTGAGAGGTAGAGTTACAGATAGAGGGAGAGACAGAGAGATCTCTCATCTACTGGTTCACTCCCCAAATGGCCGCAACAGCCGATCTGAAGCCAGGAGCCTGGAGTTTCTTCTGGGTCTCCCATGAGAGTGCAGGCCCAAGCACTTAGGCCTTCTTCTACTGCTTTCTCTGGCCATAAGCAGAGAGCTGATCAGAAGAGGAGAAGCCGGGGCCCTAACCAGTGCCCATATGGGATGCTGGTGCCTCAAGCGCATGCTCAGCTCACTACACCACAGCAGTAGAAGTAACCCTAAAAACTAAATGGGGCAGGCGGTTGGTGCATCTGTTAAGCGGCTGCTGGAGACGTTTTAGAATGGGTCAGTCCTAGCTCTGCTTCCCATTCCAGCTCTCTACTAATTAGCATCCTGCGAGGAAGCAGCTGGTGACCCAAGTAGTTAGGTCCCTGCCACCCTTGTAGGTGCTCTGGGTTGAGTTCCTGGCCCCTGTGGCTTTAGATTGGCCAAGCCTTGGCTGTTGTAGTCTTTGGGAGTAAACCAGAGAATAAGAGATCTCTGTCTCTCTGCCTTTCAAATTAAATAAACAAGAGAAAGAGAGGGAGAGAGAAAGAAGGAAAATTAACCAGCAACATTTTGTGACCCCCTAAATAAATTAATCCATCAAACTATAATCAACTTTTAACAATACAGTCACTGACACTCTGTATTCTTTGCCAGTTTTTTCCACCTTTTTCATTGTATTTCCTTCTTGGTTCCTGGTTGGCTTTTTGGGAGTGCCGCTGCCCCTGCCACTGTCATATATTATCCCCAGATTTTCCTACAGTTTGTGTTTTAAGATAAATTGCTTTGCCCTGGTACTAATCCGTGCTTTTAAAATTACTATAAACATATGATAGATACCTGTTAGAAATCCTGCAAATTATTCTATGGCCACTGGCCTCACTGCTTGTTATTGTTAGAGCTACTGAGGTATTGGGGGCGGGGGGCAGTTTTCTTTTTTTCTTTTTTTTTTTCCTTTCTGTTTAATGCTCCACGGAAAACTGAAGGTGATTATAACTTTCCGACCTTGTGCACATTGCTTCTCTGGTTTACTGCCATAGGATACTGTAGCAGTATCTTACAGACATCTTTGATGACCAATCAGAAGCAGTTAAATTACCTTAAATTTTTTAAATGGAACTCTGACAGCCAATAAGAAATCCCTTGGGTGGGAACTGTAACAACCCTTTCGCCTGATTTTCAGAACAATTCTAAATTTGCAGTCTCCTGTTTTGGAAGCACATGAGACTGTAGTGCATCTGCTGTGTGCATTTGCTGAGCATTTCCAGCATTTAAGTTCCCTGTAGTTTGAAGTCTGAATCTGACCCCTGTTCTGCTTCTCAAGGTAACTTTAAAACAGGAAGTGTACAAAGGAGGTAACTGATGACGTGAACAGCCAATCATGTCTTTGTGTTCTTAGCCGATAAAGCAGCTCAGCCAATGGGACTACTCTGGAGGCAAGGTTTGGTGTCAAATAGCATGCTAGATTGAATGCCTTTGACTGTTAAAGTGGAAGGAGGCTGCAGGGCTTCATTGGAGCCTCGGAGTTTTTCACTGAGGCAGGGGTCAGCTGAAAGACAAAGAAAAATGGCGAATAGTTTGCTGGGGGGTGGAGGGACAGCTGTTCGGGCTTTCACTGGAGTGGACATTCCAGACTCAGGTTTCTGCATCTCCTGCTGCCTTTTGTTTCCTCCGTCCTTTTGGGGGGGGAGGGATAGGAGTGACTTAAATTCTCCTAGTCCGAGGAGATATAAATAACTACATGTAAAATTAATGCAGTTCCCGGTAAGTTTAATTCTTTGTTTTGTGTTGAAATGATAGAAACTGTTTAGCTTCAGAGAGTGTAGACAAGTTGCACTGTTTCAGAAAATGGCCACTTTACATTCCATGCATACCTTTTGGTGCACCTAGAATACCTTGCTCTGTTTAGATGTTGCATGTCCTTCAACTGGGGTTTCTTTTCCTAGTTGAGTTTTGACAAGATCACGTACATGAAGAAAGGCTAATCATTTTTCAGGGGCACACAGAAGCAAAGCACTTTATCTTTGCCTTGGGTAAACTTAACTGTTTTCCAAATAATTTTCCTTTGTTCAAGTGCACTGAAGCTTTCCTACAGAATAAGCTGAGTTGTTGTCAGAGTTTTTCTGTTTCCATGTGCTTTGTTGACATCTGTGTTATCAGAGGTGGAAGAACACTATTGCTTTCGAAATTTGTGTGAAAATATAATTTGCACTGATGCAGGTTCTCCTGGCGAAGGCCCACATGTTAATGTGAGATTCTCCCATAACTTTCTTGATTTACCTGTCTTCTTCTGGAGTCTAATTACCATTAATTGATTTATTAACAATCTTTGTTGTAAAATGCACATTTTAGCTTGGAATGCTGGTTAGAAACATCCTACTCCAGGTATCTTTGCAGTGACAAGAGCAAGTCTTTTTCCATCAATTTCACATACTTTGTCAGGTGTTGATTTGGTTCTTTAAAATAATGTTAGCTAAATGCTTTTCATTTTCTGTGTGGAGTATTTAAAATGGTAATTTACCTGCAGTTTGTGAATAGGGAAGTTAAGAGTGCAAGCATTCTGTCTTGCCCTTGATACACCCCTTTAGTGATATGAAGCTAAAGTAGGTTGATAATCAGTAACTAACCAGTTCTTTTGAATAGTGACATCTTCAGTCCCTTGTGTTGAGGTCTGTAATATACCTGATTTTAAAAGGCAGCTCTTTGTTTTCTTTTTATTTGCAAATACGGAATGAAGGTCATTGGAACATTTCTGCAGCAGACTCAGGGTGAAGCAGTGAGCCAGCAGCCCTCGTTCTCTGGGCAGGGAAAATGAGCAGGCCCTGTTAGAGAAGTTTGGAGGGTGTGATTTGCCTTCCCTGGCCTCCCCTCTAGTAAAGGGTTTACTTAGAGTATCAGTAGGGGGTTAGATTTGGGCTCTGGTTGTTGGAATGGTGTAGAAGTCAAAGTTCCTGGATGCAGGCCTCTGTCGTTGCTCGAAAAAGTGACCTTGAAAAACTGCCGAGCAGTTAAAAGATTGAAGGACAAAGTTTGTACAGATTTGGACCGAAAAGCTCTATTTAAGATGAAACGAGACTGCTTCTGATGTTCAACTTGAGTGTTTAGTAGGAATATATTACAGATTCATATTAGTTTTCAAGCAGTAAGACAATAAGGCTGCATTCATTCCCTCTTCCACTCTTTTCTGTCCCCACCCCCGCAAGAACAACAGAATAAAAAAAAACTCTCAATCTTTTTGGTGTGATAGTTGAGTATCATAGTATCATGCCACTTGTCATCTTTGTGATCTAGGGGGTGCTTGGTGAAAAGTGGTATTTCAGGAGTTCAATGTTGCATTTACCAAACTTCTTTTGGGAGATTGGCGTGCTTATGGTAAGAAAATGTTCATTTTGGGAATGTAAGTCCTAAGAGAAAGGACTGCGTTAAAAATTACATTTTAAGGAATGATTATTTTAATTGAAGCTTACTTTTTAGAAGTCCTTGATTTATATGTTATCTGTTGGTTTCAGGTTTTTCTTATATGATTTAAAAAACTGTTGTAGATGTTGAGTGACCCTACTGGATCTGGATTAGAAGGCCTGGAGCATAGGAAGAAAAAGTTAAAGTTGGGGTACCGTATGAGGCCTAGGTAAAACTGTTGACTTGAGAACTTTATGAATTTAGTTTCTTGGAAAGCTGTCTAGCCTAGATTTTTTACCTTTTCAGGGTCAGGGACTCTCTGAGAATCTGACCCACCATCTGGAGAAAAATGAACGTAAGCATGCCTATGCAGATCTTCTGGTAGCTAAGATGTTTCTAGTGTATGTTGAACAGCATTTATATCAAACACTTTAGCCAGATAAGTGTTTTCCAGAGAAATAAAAACTTTACTTCCAGAAAGATCAGAGCTCTTCTAGAGCTAACTGTAACTTAACTGAGGTGACTGTATGGGTGGGTACGGGGCCTTAGATGGGGTCTAAGATTTGGATATTTATTTACTTTGATTAAAATATTTTGAGGCAGCACAGCACAAGCCTTTTAAAGTCAGGAAATGGTGTTCAAGTTCCATCCAGGTCGATTGCCAGCTTTGTGAGCTTGGACAAGTCAGCCATTTAGTGTCAGCTTCCTCATGTATAAAAATGGGACCCCAGACAGTGCCCTCTTACTTAGTGCTGAGTCTTGAATGAGATCATGTGTATTTGTGCTTTGGAAATTGTGAAGTACTGCATAAATATTAAGTTACTAATATCAGACTGAATCCAAACTATTGGGGGATTAAATGTGTATGAAGATAGGTGTAGCATCAGAGGGAAAAAATGCCAGTATTTAACATATTTACAGATTTTTAAAAAACTGACATCTCTTTTTAAACTAGTTCTGCATGCATTCACCTGCATATTCCTGTTTATGCAAGCATGACCCATTTGATGCATATGTTAAGTTCATTAAACCTTCATCCATTAAGATTCCTATGAAAGAATTTTAACTCTTTTGTCAAAAATTAAGGACCTCTTAGAATAAGATGAAAGGGGGATGCTGATTAGATTAGACTGAGGGATCTTGGAGTGAAAGCTGGGAGTCTGTTCTGATTAGATGTTGAAATTTGCATTATAAGGCAATAAGTTGTAATCATTGCAGATGTTTGCTAAGCAGAGTTACATTTTCAGTTTGTGCACCAAATATTTATAAAGTAAACTGTAGCCCTCTTTTATTTGCTTTGAGGTCATGTGATCTCCTTTCTGTCAGTCTTCAGCTTGCAATGTCCTAGCAAGCAAGTAAATGTTGAGATGAAGACTTTCTTTTTTACATAAATTGGCCTCAATAAAATCTAAATGCTAGTTTACATTTCATCTCATTGATACCTACTGTAAGATACCTCTAACATAAATGGTAGAAGCCCGTAGGGATTTCTTTACCGATTTTCCATGGCTAGTGTCATCTATTTTTAGGGCTTCCCTTTTTTTTTTTTCCAGGGGTGGGGTTGATATTTTGTGATCTATTTAATTTCCTGTCCTATTAAGTCACTTCCTCTCAGGCATGGTCAGTCAGTATTGACGTCAGCTCTTTTCTGTGCATTGAGTCATATCAGACAGGGTGAGATTTGGCAATATTGGCATTGGCTTTTCCAAATTAAGTCCCAGTTCCAGGGATATGGCTTTGTTTTTAAAATTTATTTTTTTTAAAGATTTATTTATTATTTACTTGAGAGAGTTACACAGAGAGAGGAGAGGCAGAGAGAGAGAGAGAGAGGTCTTCCATCCGATGGTTCACACCCCAATTGGCTGCAATGGCTGGAGCTTCTTCCGGGTCGCTCACGTGGGTGCAGGGGCCCAAGGACTTGGACCGTCTTCTACTGCTTTCCCAGGCCATAGCAGAGAGCTGGATCGGAAGTGGAGCAGCCTGAACTTGAACTGAACTGGTGCCCATATGGGATGTCAGCACTGCAGGCAGCTGCTTTACCTGCTGTGCCACAGTGCTGGCCCCTAAAATTTATTTGACAGAGAGAGGGAGAGATATCTTCCACCACTTGTTCACTCCCTAAATGTACACAACTGCTCCAGGTGGGTCAAGCCAAAACCAGGAGCTGAAAACTCAATCCACATCTCCCATGTGGGTGGCAGGGACCCAAGTACTTGAGGCATCATCTGTGCCTTCCAGGCTCTACTTAGCAGGAAACTGGATTAGGAGTGGAATTGAGAATTGAACCCAGGTACTCAGACATAGGCCACAGGCTTCCTAACTGCTGTCTTTTTTTTTTTTTTTTTTTTTTTTTTTTGACAGGCAGAGTTAGACAGTGAGAGAGAGAGGGAGAAAGGTCTTCCTTTTCTGTTGGTTCACTTGCCAAATGGCCACTATGACCAGAGCGCTGTGCCGGTCTGAAGCCAGGAGCCAGGTGCTTCCTCCTGGTCCCGCATGCGGATGCAGGGCCCAAGCACTTGGGCCATCCTCCACTGCACTCCTGGGTCACAGCAGAGAGCTGGACTGGAAGAGGAGCAACAGGGACAGAATCCGGCGCCCCAACTGGGACTAGAACCCGGGGTGCTGGCGCTGCAGGCAGAGGATTAGCCTAGTGAGCCACGGCGCCAGCCCCTAACTGCTGTCTTAACTTCCAGGTGCCCACAAGGATATGTATTTTTGGGGGAGAAAATAGTAGTCATGATTATTGAGGGTTTTTGTTCCTGACACAAGATGAGGTCTTCTCTTTAAGAAACTATAATGTTGTGGAGGTTTCAGTATTCCAAAATGATCCTTAAAGCTGACCATCCTTATCTACAATAATAAATACATGCAGAGTTGAGAATTGTGGGTAGGAGAGGATTTATGGGGGAGGGGAGCCACTGTAATCCAAAAGCTGTACTTCGGAAATTTATGTTTATTAAATAAAAGTTAAAAAAATAAATGCATACAGAGTTTCAGAACTTTTGAATGAGGCTAATGGAGTCATTTTGGAATCTAGTTTAGATCCCTTAGCATACAAGGGGAAATTGAGGCCCAGACTGTTGAGGTCCCCTAGTCAAGGTCTTTCATTTTTTAGTGACGGGCCTATGCAAGTTCAGGAATTGACTCCCAGCCAATTCATTGCATGTTCCTTTTATTATTCTAGGTTGTTTTGACTCTTTGTTTCTCATGTTTGTCTTCCTTTGGATGCATCTGTACAGGTTTTCTATTTGGACACAGAAGGAAAGTGGGCGATGGAAGAGATTCAGAAGTCTCCAGGTAGAGTCTGTTGGTTAGAAATCTGCTGTGGCAGCAGACTTAGCATTACTTTTGGGATCTCTTGCCTCAGCCAGAAAACTGAGAATCAGCTAGGAAAGTAATGGTGCCCACCTGGCTGAGATGTCCTACAGGGCTGGGTTACTTTTATGCATTACAAGGAAGTGTAAACTAAGGTATCTAAACAAACACCTGCATGCCAGGTAGCGTGTTTTGTTTTTGTTTTTCAGTAATGTATTTGAAGAACAAGCTAATTCCCAACCAGGTTTGGGTTTCATTCTTCAAGTCAGTCCTTAAGCCAACCTGTATTTAATAGGAAATTCTAGAGTCACTTTGTTTGACAAGACTAAAATAGGAATCATTATCAAAGTCACATTTTAACTATGCTGACTTTACTTTATTCTTCCAGCAAAGTGGTATAGTTGTGTGTGCCCATGTGGCTTTGGGTAGTTTGGGATTTGGCTTTTGTTATTGCTTTGCTTGTTTTCTGACAGATGATATTGTAAATTGAAAAAATTTTTTAAAGATTTATTTTTATTTGAAAGAGTTACACAGAGGGAAAAAGAGAGGCAGAGAGAGAGGCAGAGAGAGAGCTTTTCCATCCGCTGGTTCACTCCCCAGTTGGCCGCAATGGCCAGAGCTGCATTGATCTGAAGCCAGGAGCTTTTTCCAGGTTTCTCATGCAGGTGCAGGGGCACAAGGACTTGAGCCATCTTCTACTGCTTTCCCAGGCCATAGCAGAGAGCTGGATCGTTAGTGGAGCAGCCGGGACTTGAACTGGTGCCCATATGGGATGCCGGCACTGTAGGCAGCAGCTTTACTGCTACGCCACAGTGCCAGGCCCCTGAAAAAAATTTTTTTAAATATTTATTTATTTGAAAAGCAAAGTTATAGAGGGAGGAAGAGACTGAGAGAAAGATCTTCCATCTGCTTGTTTACTCCCCAAGTGGCCATAACAGCCAGGGCTGTGCCAAGCAGAAGGCAGGAGAACTCCATCTGGATCTCCCATGTGAGTGGCAGGGGCCCAGGTGCTTGGACCATCTTCCACTGCTTTCCCAGGCACATTAGCAGGGAGCTGGATCAGAAGTGGAGCAGCCAGGATACTAATCTGTGTTCACATAGGATGCCAACATCACAGGTGACAGATTGACCCACTATGCCACAACACCGCCCTCCACCCTCCAAATTTTTAATTT
Source organism: Oryctolagus cuniculus (assembly GCF_964237555.1). Taxonomy (NCBI): domain Eukaryota; kingdom Metazoa; phylum Chordata; class Mammalia; order Lagomorpha; family Leporidae; genus Oryctolagus; species Oryctolagus cuniculus. The sequence continues at coordinate 132,227,837 of NC_091438.1, read as the reverse complement.
TTCTTGTTGGAGTCAGGGCTGTGGCATAGTGGTTAAACTTCTGCCTGTGGTGCAGGCATCCCATATGGGTGCCAGTTCGAGTCCCAGTTACTCCACTTCCAATCTAGCTCCCTGACAATTGCCTGGGAAAGCAGTGGAAGATGGCCCAAGTGCTTGGACTCCTGAACCCACATGGAAGACCTGAAAGAAACTCCTAGCTCCTGGCTTCGGATCAGCCCAGATCCGGCTGTTATGGCCATTTGGGAAGTGAACCAGAAAATGGAGAATCTCTCTCTCTCTCTCTCTCTAACTGCCTCTCAAATCTTAAAAAAAAAAAAAAAAAAAAAAGACATAGTAGGATATATATGAAGCATTAATTAAAATAAATTTTCATGAACAAAAGTTAACTTAATTGAAACATTGAAGGCTTGGATGATGTAATTTAGGTAATATTTAAATCATAAATTATAGTGTAACTTAAAGTACTGAAAATTATAATAGACACATCTGGATAGAAAATATCTCATGTGTGCATTTCCCAGAAATTTTTTTTAATCTATTCTTCCTGCTGCTTTAATATTGGGCCCAGTTTAGAGCCTGGTCAAATTCTATTTATTATCTCCCTTACCTTACCTTCCTGTCTCTCCCCTCCACATGCTGAAGACAGACGGACCCTACTGTTCAATAATGGACCAGAAGATTTTTTTACTTGCAGTATTTATTATAAATTAAATTACAGTTCAGTACCCTGCAGTGAAAAAGGGCAGCTGAAGGATAAGAAATAAAGGTAAATTACAGTGTAAGGAAGAACTAGAGGAACAAGTACACCTAGTCAATGTTTAACTTTAAAGTGGCATAACATAGTTTGTGACCTTGTGTTCCTTTGTTCAAAGAAATACTAAAATAACCACAGCGAATAACAGTGCTGGTTCACTGGGTTATCATTTTTTTTTTCTTGAAAGTACTATTGTTTTGGTCTGTCTCCATAGTTTCAATTAGATAGAAAACTAATGGGAAGAACGGCTTGACTGGAAATACCCAGATAAAATGAATTTTCCCTTTATCTGCCTAAGCTACATAGTTCTTACCTTTGAGGAAATACTGAAGTTAGATGCTTTACACTTCTTTTCACTAATTTCCCATGCATGCATGTCTTTTCTGTGGAGATGAAAAATGTGTACAAATAAAATCTTAGGCTCTGAGAGTCTGGTAGGAGAGGTTGATGGTGTCTATCAGCTGTAGAAATGGATGTGAAAAATGTGAGCAAAGAACATAGAATTCAGAGGAGGGGAAACCTTGGCTCAGGAGTGAAGGAAGGCAGTTGAGCCGGGTGTTGTACTCAGGGAGGTAGGAATGGGCATTCCAGGCGTGGGGAGCAGCAGGAGCAAGATCATAATTCAGAAAGCACAGTTGGGCTGCACTGCTTAGCGCATAAGGAGGTGAGCTAAGGATAAGAGGGAGTAGTAAAAGAAAGAAGTCTGGAAAAGTAAGTTGGAGTTGGATGTAAAACAGCTTTAATTGCCAGGCTTAGAAATTTGAACGGTACTTCCCTTAACACTGGTGACCATTGACGATTGTGGGGTAGTAAATGGATGTGATATTATTAGAACTGTGCTTTTATGGAGTTTGTTATGTATCTTTATATAGAATGAGCTTGAATAGAAGACACAAAATCATGGAGAGTGCAGTCAATTCATACATCAGGTTCGCAGCCCTTACAGATAGTAGGAGTTAAAATAGGTAGTAATGTAAACAACTTAGAACCATCCAGTAATTACTAGCTGTTATCATCTTTATTATTATTACTTATTACTATTATTTATTATTATATGGAGGTGATGAGGACCTCAACAGAAATACTGACAATATGAAGAAAAGTCAGGAGATGGCTGCTGTTGGACATGTTACTACAGAATTTAGCAGTTAGTTAAAACTGAGGAACAGAGGAGAAGGAGGGTAACTGGGATAACTCCCATTTCAAGCCTGTGTGACTGATGCATAATCAAACTATAAGGAGCAGGTTTCGATGTGTGGAGTTTCAGTTCTGCTTAGTTTTACATTTGGAGATATACAGCAGGCAGTTTGTACATGTGGCACTGGAGCTTTGGAGAAATACCAAAATCGGTAATGCGTCTTTAGAATTTAAACTCTTAGAGGTTACAGCTGAGTTTGGGAGTTGAATGAAAGAGAATCAAAGGAGAGAATGGACAGAAGGGTAGTTTCATGTCAAAGATGTAAAGTTGATAGATCCAGGAATGAACATGGAATCCTAGGTGAGTATCCTGTGAGGCTTGATTGTATACTCCTATTATCTGAGTGTGGACCAACCATATGAGTTACTATTCTTTATTCTAAAATGCTGATGTTCACTTTTGAGTGTTATTTTAGTTTAAAATTAGAAAATGGGGCTGGCTTTGTGGCTCAGAGGTTTAAGCCACAGCCTGTGATACCAGCATCCCATATGAGCACTGGTTCGAGTTCTGGCTGCTACACTTTTCTTTTTCTTTTTCTTCTTCTTCTTCTTCTTCTTCTTTTTTATTATTTAAAGATTTATTTATTTGAAAGGCAAAGTTACAGAGGAGGGGGGAAGGGAGAAGTCTTCCATCTGCTGGTTCACTCTCTAGGTGGCCAAAATAGCTAGAGCTGTGCCAATCCGAAGCCGGGAGCTTGTAGCTTCTTCTGGGTCTTCCACGTGGATGCAGAGGCCCAAGGACTTGGGCCATCTTCCTCTGCTTTTCCAAGCCATAGCAGAGAGCTGGGTCTGGAAGTGGAGCAGCTGGGATTTGAACCGGTGCCCATATGGGATGCTGGCACTGCAGGCTTTACCCACTTCGACGCAGTGCCGGTCCCTGCTACACTTTCAATCCAGCGCCCTGCTAATGCTCCTGGGAAGGTAGCAGAGAATGGTCCTAATGCTTGGGCCCCTGCCACCCATATGGGAGACCCGGATGGAATTCCAGGCTGCTGACTTCAGCCTGGCCAAGACTGGCTGTTGCAGCCATCTGGGGAGTGAACTGGTGCATGGAAGAAATCGATCTCTATTTTTATCTCTCTCTCTTGAACTCTGCCTTTCAAATAAATAAGAAATAATTTAAAAAAAATCTTTTTTAAAAGACTGGAGAATATTGGGGCTGGCGCTGTGGCACAGTGGGTTAAAAAAAAGCCCTGGCCTGAAGCACCGGCATTCCATATGGACGCCGGTTCTAGTCCCGGTTGCTCCACTTCTGATCCAGCTCTCTGCTATGGCCTGGAAAATTTGTGGAAGATGGCCTAAGTCCTTGGACCCCTGCACCCATGTGGGAGACCCAGAAGAAGCTCCTGGCTCCTGGCTTCGGATCGGCACAGCTCCAGCTGTTGTGGCCATTGTGGAGTGAACCATCGGATGGAAGACCTCTCTCTTTCTCTACCTCTCTCTATAACTCTGTCTTTAAAAAAAAAAAAAAACCACACACACACAAAAAAAAAAACAAAAAAAACTAGAGCATATAACTCCCTATTCAGGCATGCATCAGGAAGTACAGATACCATTGTTAGCTCACATCTTCCTCAGAATACTTTGAGCACCATGTGTGTGTGATACCTGTTCTTGTGACAGGTTGAACTGAGTGAGGATGTCAGTATCAGCTCATAGGCTAAATATTCAAAAAACTTAATATTAACTTTTTCTCTGTGTGCCATAATACGTGAAAGATTAGAAATGCTTCACTAGTAGGCTAAACAGCTGCTTGGGACACCGGCATCCTATATCCAGGTGGCAGTTTGAGTCCTGACTACTCTGCTTCCTGCTGATGCAGCCTGAGAGGCAGCAGATGATGACTCCAGTGCTTGGGTCCCTGCCACACATGGGAAACCCACATGGAGTTCTGGGCTCCTGGGTTTGTCCTGATCCAGTCCTTACTGTTGCAAATGTTCAGGGAGTAAACCAGTGGATGGAAGATCTCTGTCTTTCTCTCTCTGTATCTCCTCACATACACACAACATATCTTCATTCAGTGCAGAGACTAGCTTTTGCTTTCCAAGTTGACTTGAGCTTAACTCTTACTGATGTTAGCTTTGTAAAGTCTCAGATAGCAGCATCCTACGTGCAGCCAATCAAAAGTATGTGTATGGGAGTTTGGCAGCATTTGGTTAACCAGTAATTGATAGCCACATGATCATGATACATCAGTAGGCAGCACACACAATTACCAGAAATGGGACTAGGATTTAACAGAATTTTCAATGTAAAGCACCTATAATTAGTTTCTAGGCTAAGCATATTGTAATTATCCTCCATCAAAAATAAAGGCAGTAAGAAATATTTCATTAGAGAAACAGTGGTAAATTTCCACCTACCTTACGTGGTTTTTTTATATCTTAAATTCCACGATTATTTTTCTCCTGGTGATTAACTGGGCAGCTACCCACGAAGCTACCCTTGAAGGTGATTCAGCAGTGTAATAGTATGCAGTGTTTATAGGAAGCATAGTACCTTAGAGTTAATGAAGTGATTTCACACTCATTCTCTGACTTAGTATTTACTTGTTGTAGGAAGGACAGAAGATCATTATCCCATTTTGGGGGTTTGGAAGCAAGAGGGAGGGCCTAATGACACAAGCCCTATCTGTGCTTTGCATTGTGCCTTGTTGCTGTGTATTAAAAAACCTATCTATGGTGTGTCTATCTTATGGAACTGATTCTGCCTCCCATTTTCCCTTTTTTGGTACTTGCTCCTCCCCTAAAAGTCACACATTAAAAAAAAAAGAGAAAGGTGGGCATTTGGCTCACAGATCACGACACTTGGGACCCTGTATCCCATGTCAGAGTGTCTGCATTTGAGTCCCAGCTCTGCTTCCAATTCCAGCTTCTTGCAAACGTGCAACCTGGGAGGCAGCAGAGGGTCTAAGTAACTTGGATTCCTGCTACCCACATGGGAAATCTAACTTGAGTTATAGGGCCTGGTTTTGACCTGGCCCAGCCCTACCTGTTGTGGACATTTGGGGAGTGAACCAGCAAATGGAAGATCCTCTATGCATATCTCTCCCTTTCAAATAAAAATACAAATAAAAATTTTAAACCGGCACCGCGGCTCACTAGGCTAATCTTCCGCCTTGCAGCGCTGGCATACTGGGTTCTAGTCCCGGTCGGGGTGCCGGATTCTGTCCCAGTTGCCCCTCTTCCAGGCCAGCTCTCTGCTGTGGCCAGGGAGTGCAGTGGAGGATGGCCCAAGTGCTTGCACCCATGGGAGACCAGGAGAAGCACCTGGCTCCTGCCATCGGATCAGCGCAGTGCACCGGCCGTGGCGGCCATTGGAGGGTGAACCAACGGCAAAAGGAAGACCTTTCTGTCTCTCTCTCTCACTGTCCACTCTGCCTGTCAAAAAAAAAAAAAAAAAAAAAAATTTAAATGATTTATTTATTTGAAACACAGGGTGACAGAGAGGGACAAAGAGACCTTCCATCCACTTGTTCATTTTCCAAATGCCTATAACCGCTAGGGTTGGGCCAAGCCAAAGCCAGATACCGGGCACTCCATCCAGGTCTCCCATGTGGTTGATAGGGACCCACGTACTTCGACCATCATCTGCTGTCCCCCAGGTTGTACATTAACAGGAAGCTGAATCTGAAGTGCAGAGTAGCAGGGAGTCAACCCAGGCACTCTGACGTGGGATGCAGGCATCCTAAGCTGTGCTTTACCCTGCTGCTGTGCCACAACACTTCCAAAATAAATTAAAAAAAAAAAAAAAGAAAAAAAATCAGTTTCCCCAGAGTTCTCACAGAATCTTTATACTTAACAATTTAAACCGAAAAGGAAATAGATTGTTTCTAAAAGTTTTCGTCCAAAAAGATGAAAAGCCATTTTTCCTCTTAGAATAAGGCATAATACAAATACATCCTATTGAGCACTCTCATGTTTTTAGGAAATTGTCTTTGGTGAATCTCAAATTCACTAAGGTCAGGTAAGTAGTTGAAGGACCTTTTTCAAAGAAATACTTGGTTAGAGTTGTGTCAGGTGTTCTATAGTGTTCCTTAGCTCTGCAGGTTCACACTTTGTGGTATATACTGAACAAATCCCAAGTTTGGGTTCTTGAGTTGAACCACGTTGATTGGTATTTTTAGATGAGTCATGGTGTTCTTAAATAATCAGTTGCTTTAGATTTCCTAGCTCTGATTTGTAATCCTTGTTTCACCCCTAGTAGGGTAGTTAGAACAAAGGAATTCTGATTTCTTGGAGTGATGGCTGCATAATTAAAAATAATGTTATCACTTTGTTCACAATGTAGCAATAGCTTTAATTTTGAAGCACTGCATAGAATTTAGCCTGATGATTCCTCTTCTAAGTGTGCATTTCCAACAAGGGTAAGGTTGTTCTTCTGAACTATAGTGAAGGGGCCAGTATTTCAATGTAGTGTGTTAAACAGCTGCCTGCGATGCTTGCATCACATTTGGGCACTCGTTCTGAGTCCTAGCTGCTCTACATCTGATCCAGCTCCCTGCTAATGTGCCTGGAAAAGCAATGGAAGATGGCCCAGGTCCTTGGGACCCTGCACTCATGTTGGAGACCTGGAAGAAGCTCCTGGCTCCTGGCTTCGATCTGGCCCAGCCTTGGCCATTGCTGCCATTTGGGGAGTGAACTTGTGTATGGAAGATTCTCTCTCTCTCTCTCTTTGCCTTTCCCTCTCTCTTTCTCTAACTCTGCCTTTCAGATAAACAAAAAACAAATCTTTTTTTTTTTTTTTTTTTTTTTTAAAGTGGACTATAGTGAGAAGATAGTGACTTCCCATTAGCAGGCATTCCCTCACCCCCACACACAGTAAACTTGATCTGCCAGGTCTTTCCATCTCCCTATTGGTTGGTGACCAGATGGTCTAGTCTCACTGTTTGCTGGGAACTACAGCTTAACAGGCCTGAAAAACTTAGGCTTTCTTGTTTATACTTTCCACTTTGAAATATGTGTGAATATGGCATCTTGGCATTTTCAAGTACTTTTTTTTCAGGAGAACGATCAGGAAAACTAAAAGTAAAAGCCTTGGTGGATTTATGTGCCAGGCTGAGAAAATCTATAGGATTTTGGTCCTCTGTTGAGTTACCGGTTGTAAAGACAGAAGAAAACATTTGGTGGATGAGCTCAGAATCAGGGGACATACTTTTAACTCCAGTTCTGGCGTGTACTTGTCTTGTGACCTTAGCTAGGTACCTCAGTCTCCGTGAATAAAGTTTATTTGTTAGATGCTAATATTTTTATCTCTGCTGCCTGTCTTACGTGTTCATAGCCAGAAACAAATGAGATAATGTGAAGCTACTTTAAAAAGTGTGAAGTGTGTACACATGTAAGGGATTAGCATAACCATCTCACTTATGTTGCACTCTTTGAAGTGGTCTTTACATTTTCCATTCCTGACAGCTGTATACATGGAAGGGGGAGATTTAAGGTTTGATTGGCTTGGGTGATTTGTTTCTTTTCATGCTCTTTTTCTTCTTTCTTTAAACATTTAAATCAGTGATAAAAGACACTAAGCAGAGGGCAGACAGAATTCACAGTGTGTCTGTGAGTCAGCAGAATCCATAGCTAAATCAATACTGCCAAGCTCATATTGACATTCTTATAACACCCACCAGGTTTTTAATTGAGAATTCTGTGCTCCCTGCTCCCCCTAGTTTTTAGACAGATTAATTTACCGGCACAATTTTCCATTTTCCAGTGGAGCCTATGATTAGATAATTGTCTACATTTATGCTACATTTTCTAAAATAGAACAGATTTCTCTCCAGCCCCATTTTTCTTGACTCTTGTATTGAACTGCTACACAAAGGTTACTGTACAACTGAGTACAAATACTTGAGAAGGAATTTCTCCATATGCAAATTTGAAAGAAAAGAACCCACAGTGAGCCCAAGGATACTTAGGGTCTTAAAATAGTTCTTAAGAAGCTTCTGTTTGTTCACTCAGTAAACGGGTATCAAATCCCCACTGTGTGGTAGGCCTGTTTGCCTTAGGATGTGCCAAAACCAAAGATAATTATGTAAGAATTAGGAAGATAATAGGAATGTGGAAATTTTAGGCTTAAAAATAATATACAAAAAAAATACATTGTACAAGCAAGTCTTAGAATGCTAATTGTAGAAATAGAAATAGATTGGATGATGTACTGAGAATGGTTTTTGGGGGGAGAAAAAGCATTTAGTCATCACTGACTAGTGAATGTATATATTTAACTTAATTTCCTTACCTTAAACTTTGGTTTCAATCTATGAGATGGTCTCAGAATTCCTGCTTTCCAGAACATGTTTCCTTTTCTCCAGGATCCTGGATAGAGATGAAGAGCCAGCCAGAGCTCTCCAGAACTCAAAACATAATGTTTTTCTTGGGTGTTGGGGGCAGGTGGGGTCAAGTGGCATGGAGTGCTGCCTGGACTCTGGGTTTCCTCTGCCTTCTAACTTAGGTAAGATTCCTCCCAGGAGACGAAACAGCCACATACTCCTAGTTCGTAGATTTCTAAAGTATTAAGTTTAAATGTTTTTGGATTAGTCTGGAGTAAAAACCTGTGTAGTCACTGATCATAGACATTCTCAGGGATTTAAATTTGGAGCATTTCTAGTCATTTTCAGCTGGATTCTTAGCATGCTTGGGACTAATAGATTCATTCTAAATTTAGTAATTTGAAGGGCTTTAAAATCATTTCATATTTATAAAAGAGATGAAAGAAGATATTTCTCCGTTTTAATACATATTTCCATTCATCTGAAACTTTTTTCTTTTTTTTAAGAAATATGTTAAGAACAAATTAAGTAGTCCAGATTAGGGGGAGAAAGAAGTGAGCTGGGTCACTAGCTATAATACATAATGGGGATTAATCTGTAGGCTCCGTACTGTGTCTGGGACTATTCAGGCCAAGGGTAGTTTTTTTGCCTAGTCTGACATATGATAATATGATACCATCTGGCATTGGTATGGTGCTCAGGGTTTTTTAGGCTTTCTTACATGTGTGATCCCATTTGTATGTTAACTGCCCTATAAGGTGCTACTTAATGTAAGTGAACAATGGCCCCAAGAAGTTAAGTGATTTCCCCAAGATCATAAATGGACAGCAGGTTAGTATCCCGAGAGCAAGAACCCTCAGGTCTGGTGCATTTTATTTCTGTTTTACCTTGTATTTTACTGGCCCCCATTGTTTGCAACTGAGTATACCTAGGTGCTTCTGACTCCCCTAGAGACAGCTCAGGGGAAGGACAAAATGAAAATGGCACCAGCCCTGTGGCATAGCTGGTACCTGCGGTGCCAGCATCCCAAGTGGGCTCCTATTGAGTCCTGGCTGCTCCACTTCTGATCCAGATTCCTACTAATACTCCTAGGAAAACAGTGGAAGATGGCCCAAGTGCTTGGGTCCCTGCACCCATGTGGGAGGCCGGAAAGAAGCTTCTGACTTAGGGCTTGGGACGGGCCCAGCTCCAGTTGTTGTGGCCATTTGGGAAGTGGATAATTGAATGGAAGATCTTTCTGTCTTTCTTTCTCTCTGTTACTCTGCTTTTCAAATAGGTAAATAAATCTTAAAAAATAAAGAGTAAGAGAAAACAGAAAAATGCCTATATGGTAAGAAATAGCAGTGTATAAGCAGCTTCTCTTCTTTGCCACAGATACTCAGGATCAAGTGGTTAAACATCTCCTGAGCTAAGGATTTGAGTCAGTGTTCTAAGCCAAAATTGCTTATTTGTCTCAGCAGTCTGAATGTGTGTGTGCACACACACACACAACATTAAAACAGTGCAAAAATTGTGAGTGAATAAGCTGTAATAAATCAAGATCATAATTCAAAATTTTAGGGCTTTTGTATTTTAAAAAATATTTTTATTTATTTGGCAGTGACAGAGAGGATGGTCAGAGAGGGAGAAAGTGAGGGGGAGAGAGAGAAATCTTTTAGCCCCTGGTTCACTCCCCAAATGGTTGTATGGGCTGAGCCTGGGCCAGGACAAAGCCAGGAGCCTAGAACTCCATCTGGGTCTCCCATGTAGGTGCAGGGCCCCAAGCACTTGGGCCATCTGTTGCTTTCCCAGGCACATTAGCAGGGAGCTGGCTTGGAAGTGGAGCAGTGGGGACTTGAACAGGGGCTCCTATTTGGGATTTTGGTGTTACAGATGGCAGCCTAACCCACTGTACCAGAATGCAGACTCTGAGCCTTTGCATGTTAATTTTTATTTATTTGCTTATTTGGAGGAGATAGACAGATATACAATGTTCCCATCTACTGGTTCACTTCCCCAAATGTCCCCAATGGCTGTGACTGGCCTGACCAAAGCTGGGAGCTAAGAACTCAATCCAGGTCACCCACATAGTGGCAAGAACTCCATCACTAGGGCCACCATCATTGTCTCTCAGGGTTCACATAAGCAGGAAGCTGGATTCAGGAACTGGAGCTGCTTATTGAACCCAGCTACTCTGTATATGGGATTTGGGTATCTTAACCTTTAGGCTGAACACCCACCCCACTTTAGTATTTCTGATTCCACCATTTACTGTATTATGACCTTGAGGAACTAAGGTTGCAAAATCCTTCACTCAAATTCACCATTATATGTGTGTGTGTGTGTGTGTGTGTTTGTATGCACATATATAATAACACTGGAAGAGGCTCCAAATGCCAAAAAAACAAAGTACAGAAAAGCTAGTTGCCTGGTTTGATTGGTTTACATTTTGTGTATGTTTAAATATTTGACTATACTTCATAAAATTCATGCAGATATTGCATTTTAATCAAAAAAGTTTTTAATAAAATATATCCGGTCATCAGCACACCATGTAAAACTGGGATAGTATTGATAAACTTAGCATTAGCTAAGTGAAGGTCAGTTGGGGATAATGTGTGTGGTAAGTAGTTTGTAAACTCCAGACTCTTTAAGTTGGCATCTTTGGTGCATTCTTCAGAATCACACCTCTCCTGCACACACGCAAACACAGCATCTCACTAGATGGTTATTTGTGAATCTCAGAAGAGACCCAGTAAATCAAATGGCTCTTTGTTCTAGGATATAACTTAGCATGGGCTACAGGCACTGTTTTTACTCCAACTCGTGTCAGAATTGCCTTTCAGGATGAGTCCTGAAAAACCAGTTACTCATCATTCCTTTGCAGGAGTTTATTTACTCTCCTAAAGGTAGGGGGTCAGTGAGATTATCAAAGTATTTCTGTGGGGCAGAGAGGGCTGCCCCGCCTCCCTCTTCATGGAGGCTGAACAAGGGTGCCACATAGCAGCAGTGGTAGCCAGGGCAAGCTTCTCAACCGTGGTGCTCAGTTTTCCTATCAGGAAATCAGGGAGAAATAAAACACTTCACCGTGCTTTACAGCTGTGCTCTAAATATTATCTTTTTAAAAAATTATTATTAAAGGGCCAGTTAATATTTTAGGCTTTGGTTTCTGTTGTAACTCTCTGTGTGAAAGTTGCCTTAGACAAATTAATGAGGGCTGCTGTCTTCCAGTGAAACATTGCCTGCGGAAACAGGCGTGTAGCCAGATTTGCCTGTGGGCTGTAGTTTTCAGACCTTTGCTTTAGAATACTTCACTGTTTGGTCCTTTTTCTCTATAGTACAAAATACTGGTAGTGTTTTATTGCTGTCAAATGTACAGGGATATTTAAGTTTTAGCATTAAGGAAGGAATGAGGAAGAAAGTCTGTGAAGTTAGATGCTTAAAAAGCCATTTTCTATTCCACAAAATAAGTTTTAAAATATTGTGTTCCATCACTTCCTTTGCTGATACGAGTTGCTGTGCTGCCTTCCTTTTTTTTTACAGTTATACTACAAACATGTTATGATCAAGCCTGTGTTTCAAACATCATATAATAGTAGATAGCAAATGGAAGCAGCTTTTGTTTTTGAAGAGAAAGTGGCTCTTCTCCAGTTTGAAACTGTGTCCTTGTGAGCAGATTTTTAAGGAGAATAATGTATAGCCATTGTCAACCCGTAGTCTTTCAGGAAGCATGACTTTCTAGTGGGCATTTTGAAAAGCAGCTTCATGCTTAGCCTCTTGGAATTAGAGATACAGACACACCCTCAAACACTGAACTTGGCATTAATCAGAGTTGGGGAGGTAGGGCTATATTATTTGTTCTTGTTGAAGTGGGGGCTACTGTATAGTAATCTGCCAGGAAGTACAACTACCTAAGGGTTTAGAACTTAAGTCATAAGGTTTCTGGCACCTAGCTTAGTGCTTTCTTACTTAAGTGGAAACCTTAGATGAACTTAACGACCATTGAAAACATTTTTTTCTCTAGTCATCCTGCCTTCCTTTGAATTCATTTGTTGTGTCCTTAAGTGGTGAACTGTAGTGCTTCTGTACTAGACCACCAGAGACCCCTTCTGTATGAGACCACTGACACGTATTTAACATATATCACTCCAGGAGTGGCTGTGTGGAGTGAGCAGTCTAAGGCCATCAGCAAGTAGGCAGCAGGCCAGTGCACAGACAGGTCTTTTAATTTCCAGAGCAGTGCTGTTTTTCTCCTGAAATTGTCAATCTGAGATTGACTTTATTATGGAGAACATAAGCTCCTTTATGGTTTAAAATGCTTTTTAGCTACTTTGATTGATAATGGCATATGTTCTAAGGTCGGTCTATATAAACATGGGAGCCAAATTGTCTGTTGGTGGAATTGTTTTGTTTTGAAAGTCTCAGTCCTCAAATTTAGTTTTCACTTTTTTTTTTGTAGTTTGGAAGAATATCTAAAATAGCAAGCACAAATTATCTAAATGCTGCTCCCTTTCTTCCTCATCCATCTGTTTATTCATATTTGCATTCCTCCTTTCTTTTTAATCTCTCACTCATCATTTTAAATATAACACTTCCCAACCAGCTGATTCAAATGAAGAAACCTGGAACTAAATTCAATAAATACCTGAGCAGTATGGGAACATTAAGTACTGGAGATAGCACTGCCTGTCGGCCAAAACAGCACATGATCTCCTGACAGTGGAAGACATGAGCAAAAGGAAGGTCAAAGGGAATGAAGAGGTATATGCTCTGAACACTGAGAGAGACCTGTAGACAGAACAAGTGTTAAGTTGGAAACAGAAATAGTTGGGAACACTCATAGACCAAAAGACCTTAAAGGCTGCAAGTTAGATTGGAGACCATTAGGGAAATGATAGTACCAACATTTAGATTTATTTCTGACAGTACTAAGTCAAGATATATTTGACAACAAGGTCATCATTTTTAGATAAAACTTAACTGCCCAGGGTGGATCACTTTTCGTACTTCAATAACAAGCAGCATTAGTTAAGAATTTTGTTTCATTTTAGGACAACTTCCTATAATATCTTATTTCCTTTAACAGTTGTGACATTAGACACTTAGGTGTTATCTCCCAGCAACATCTGTTTGATTTTAGTTACTGCAAAGTGCTATATTGTGGGGCTGGTGCTGTCGTGTAGTGGGCTAAGCCTCTGCCTGAGGCACCAGCATCCTATATGGGTGCTGGTTCATGTCCTGGCTGCTTCTCTTCCGATCCAGCTCTCTGGGAAGGCAGTGAAGATGGCCCAAGTGCTTGGGCCCCTGTACTCACGTGAGAGACCCCAAGGAAACTCCTGGCTTCAGATCAGCCCAGCTCCTGCTATTGTGGCCATTTGGGGAGTGAACCTGTGGATGGAAGACCTTAACTGTCTCTCAAATAAATAATAATTAAATTTTTTTAAAAAGGGGCTCTATTGTATTTTAAGGCATATTATAAAAGACTTTGATATAGAGAATGAGTTACATGCCAAAGAAGAGAGAGCTAAAGCCTAAAGGTACAGAATTTTAGAAGCCAGGTAGGTAATATGGTAGTAAAGCCTTACTTTTCTTTGTTTTAGTAGTTTTGGTACATCCTATTCCTCACCCAGGAATATCCCTAAGGGAAGATTTGGCAAGCATGGTGCTTGATCAAGAGAACAGCTTGAAAGACTTCCAAGGGAATCGTAAAAGAGGAGCTTTTGGGATGCTTTGAAAGCTGCTTAGGTCTCTCTTTCTTCAAGAATGATAAGAGTAACTAGATATTAAAATGACGGCTTGATTGCCTACTATCAAGTGTTCTGATTTAGTCATGTCGCTTTACAATTTTCTTATCTGTTGTCTTTTTCCTTTTAAAAATGATTTATTTATTTATTTATTTGAAAGGCAGAATTACAGAGAGAGAGAGAGAGAGAGCGTGCGTGCGAGCTATTCATCTGCTGGTTCACTCCTTGAAATGACTGCAACAGGCCAGGGCTGAGCCAGGCCAAAGCCAGGAACCAGGAGCTTCAACTGCATCTGCCAGCTGGATGCAGGGGCCCAAGTACTTGGGTCATCTCTGCTGCTTTCCCAGGCCAGTAGGAAACTGGATCAGAAGTGGAGCAGCCGGGATACAAAACTGACACCCATATGGGATGCCAGTGTTGTAGTGGCAGCTTACCCGCTGTGCCACAGTGCCGTCCTTTCTAAAGGATAGGCATACAAGGTATTTTCCCTCCTCCTCCTCCTCTTACCCATATTTTATTAATTAAAATTTAATAAAATTTATTTATTCATAAGCTTTGCTCATCTGAATTGGTTACTTTTCGGAAGAGGTTCTGACTTTGAAAAGGTTTACACTGGTAATAGTGTGCCTTCATGTTTCTAGCTTCCTAGCCTGCTTTCAGCTCCTTGGACTGCTTTGGCTGTATGTGCACACATGCTTCGCTTTTACCATTCTATTTCTCTTAAATCTTAACCCTTTAGTAAGTCAGCTTCAGATAGATTTCTTTTTTTTTTTTTTTTTTTTTTTTTTTTTTTTTTTTTTGACAGGCAGAGTTAGAGAGAGAGAGACAGAGAAAGGTCTTCCTTTTTCCATTGGTTCACCCCCCAAGTGGCCGCTATGGCCGGTGCCTTGCGGCCGGCTTGCTGCGCCAATCTGAAGCTAGGAGCCAGGTGCTTCCTCTTGGTCTCCCACGCGGGTGCAGGGCCCAAGGACTTGGGCCATCCTCTACTGCACTCCCAGGCCACAGCAGAGAGCTGGACTGGGAGAGGGGCAACCGGGATAGAATCCGGTGCCCCGACTGGTACTAGAACCCGGGGTGCCGGCGCTGCAGGCAGAGGATTAGCCTAGTGAGGCACACTGGCCTGGATAGATTTCTGATTGTAGTCCTTAACTTTTAAAGACTCATGGAAGCCTCATTTATTCTTTTTTTTTTTTTTTTAAGATTTATTTATTTATTTGAAAGTCAAAGTTACAAAGAGAGAAGGAAAGGCAGAGAGAGGTCTTCCATCCACTGGTTCTTTCCACAGTTGGCCGCAACAGCCAGAGCTGTGTGGATTCGATGCCAGGAGCCCAGAGCTTCTTCCTGCTCTCCCACGTGGGTGCAGGGGCCCAAGGACTTGGGCTATCTTCTGCTTTACCCAGGCCATAGCAGAGAGCTGGATCGGAAGTGGAGCAGCCAGGACTCGAACCAGCACCCATTTGGGAAGCCGGCACTGTAGGCAGCAGCTTTACCTGCTATGCCATAGCGCCGGCCCTCTCATTTTTTCTTGAGAGTCCCAGAATAGTTTGTACAGGCACATCCTTTGATTGGTCAGGAGATTCCAGTGGGCATTCTTCAGGGTTGGGCTGTCCGAGATTCCCTTTGCTCAGAGAGGCGGTGTCCGGCGACTCTCCTGCTTTTCACTCTGGAGTAGTTATCAGACTGTGTGTGTGCTGGTTGTGTGAGGGTGGCTGTGAGAGAGGGGAAACAAGACAAGACATAAGATATGCACATGGGTATGATGATGATTCCAAGCAGTGTTTTTGTTTTTTTTTTTTTTTTTTACAGATAAACAGTGAGAGAGACAGAGAGAAAGGTCTTCCTTTCGTTGGTTCACTCCCCAAATGGCTGCTATGGCCGGAACTATGCCGATCCGAAGCCAGGAGCCAGGTGCCTCCTCCTGGTCTCCCATGCGGGTGCAGGGCCCAAGGACTTGGGCCATCCTCCACTGCCCTCCCAGGCCACAGCAGAGAGCTGGACTGGAAGAGGAGCAACCGGGACTAGAACCTGGTGCCCATATGGGATGCCAGCGCTACAGGAGGAGGATTAACCAAGTGAGCCATGGCGCCGGCCCCAGGCAGTGTTCTTGCGGGCTGAAAGCCAGGTACACACCTAAGGCTCGGAGGAGTCGTGAGAAGGAGAGACCGCTTCTGATGGGGAAATTTAGAGAAGACTGGAGAGAGTGCAGTTGAGCTGAGTGTTAGAGAAACCACCCTCTCACAATAAGCTTGAATTCTTCCCTTTCTAGCTTTGGAAAGCAAACTGTTTTAAAAAATAGATTAATTGGGGCCGGCGCTGTGGCACAGCGGGTTAATGCCCTGGCCTGAAGCGCCAACATCCCATATGGGCACCAGTTCTAGTCCTGGCTGTTCCACTTCCCATCCAGCTCTCTGCCTGGCCTGGGAAAGCAGTGGAAGATGGCCCAGGTCCTTGGGCCCCTGCACCTGCGTGGGAGACCCGGAAGGAGCTCCTGGCTTCGGATCGGTGCAGCTCCGGCCGTTGTGGCTAATTGGGGAGTGAACCGGTGGATGGAAGACCCCTCTCTGTCTCTGCCTCTCCTCTCTGTGTACCTCTGACTTGCAAATAAATAAATACATCTTTTAAAAAATAGATTAATTACAACAAGATACATTTAATAGATACTCAGAATTGAGATTATTGCCAGCAACAGCTGCTAATACTTTGACTTGCCCTTATGTCTTTATTAAATACTCTTTTTCAAGTATTTATAAAATTAATAAACATGAATAATAAATATGTTAATAATTAAATCTGAGAAAAATCTTCATTGTACTTTTCATAAGGTGATGTAAGCTAAAATGGCTTTTTCTTCAGACAAATTTGTTCTTGTCAGCTTCATATAATTAGCTTTATCCAGTGATAGATATAGCAATCTAACGTCAAATGAAGAGAATCCTGGAATAAATTTCTTCTCTTTTAAATACATCCCTGCTCTCATTTCCCTAGAAGATGGATCCGGCACATTTTCCACAAACTGTAAATGTTAGAGATGAGCTACTTTTGTGGTGTAGTGGGTTAAACTGCCATCTGCAGTGCCAGCATCCCATATGGGCACCAGTTCCAGTCCCGGCTGCTCCACTTCCGATCCAGCTCCCTGCTAATGCGCTTGGAAAAGCATTGGAAGATGGCATAAGTACTTAGGTCCCTGCACCCACATGGGAGATCCTATGGCCTAGCCCAAACCTGGCCATTGTGGCCATTTGGGGAATGAACCAGCAGGCAGAAGATCACACTCTATCCCCTTCCAGCCCTCCCCGCCATAATTGTCAAATAAATAAATAAATCTTTAAAAGAGAGAGAGAGAGAAATGAGCTACTTTTGTAGCAAATTCAATTCAGCTGAGTTAACATTAAAATAAGAAGTGATGATTAACTAAGGTGATTGTGTATTGTTTAGCTTATTGAAGTGTTTGACCAGCAACATTTTTTGTGTGTTTGTGATTAAGTCATTTTACTTAATGCTTCAGTGAGAAAACATCAGGAATATTTAATTTTTCATAAAATATGTTGCTTGAGATTTGGGCTGATTTTTAAAGTTCTGTGTGAAGAATGCCTCTGCTTTAAGGAAAACCTTTTGAATAAAAGTTCTGACCTTTTCCAGGAATTTACAATAGTGGTTTATGTTCTTCCAAGAGATATTGCTCATTGTCTGTGCAAAGATGTTGGAAAACATACTGTAAACCTTTTTCTCTTTTTCCTCATGAGAAGATCTTATGTTCCTGGTATGGAAAGTACCTTTGTGTTTTGAAATCTGGAATTTATAAAATGAGGTTGCTGAGTGGAAAAATCATAAAGGCTCTAACTCTAAATCCAATGCCCAAATGGAACCCTGCTTGTAAATTAAACTTAATGTAAAGAAGAACAGTCAGAGCTATCCAAAGATGGAAAAGAATGCCTTACCAGAAAGGCACTTCCCAGAACTGGAGGGGAGGCAGGCAGATTTGAGCTGGATGACCACTTACGGTAGGATTGCAAGGCGAAGAGGCTCTGCGAACATCATATGGAAGTGTGGGCCTGAGTGTCTCTGTCTTTTCTGAGTCCTACACTTCTGTGATGCAGTAAAATATATAGAATGTTATTATTGACTTGTATTTTTTGTTATTATCTATTTGTTTATTTTCTAATGCAGCTGGGCTTCTTGAGTTGAAAACTTAACGTTGAATACTTTTACACTTACAGAAAGATTTGATAATTTGGGTTTTATACCCAGCTACTACAGCAGGTTATGGTTGTGAGCCTGCCAAAGATCTATTCATGGTCTGTTGACTACACAGTGTTAGCAAACCGATCATACCAGCACATCTGTAGTTGGGGCAATTCAGAATTAAAAGTAGGCTTTTCAGATGGTTGTGAAAGTACTTCTTGAATTGTCTTCTTTCTTTCTTTCGTTCGTTCGTTCGTTCGTTCTTTTTCTTGACAGGCAGAGTGGATAGTGAAAGAGAGACAGAGAGAAAAGTCTTCTTTTGCCGTTGGTTCACCCTCCAATGGCCGCCACGGCCGGCACGCTGCGGCCAGCGCACCGCGCTGATCCGAAGGCAGGAGCCAGGTGCTTCTCCTGGTCTCCCATGGGGTGCAGGGCCCAAGGACTTGGGCCATCCTCCACTGCCTTCCCGGGCCACAGCAGAGAGATGGCCTAGAAGAGGGGCAACCGGGACAGAATCCGGCGCCCCGACCGGGACTAGAACCCGGTGTGCCGGCGCTGCTAGGTGGAGGATTAGCATATTGAGCTGCGGCGCCGGCCAATTTTGTCTTATTTCTTACTTGAGGAGTCGTCTTATTGTTTTGAGTATATTATATTAAACTATTAATAAAAGTAGATAATTAAATTTCTCTAGATTACTTCGATTTCTTTATTCTCAGTATATCTAAGAGAGTAATGTATAAGCGCTGTACATGTGGTTATAAGTGAAAATGTCATGGGACATGCGAGAAATCTCATTTTGTTATTTACAACTCAAGTTTTTATCTAGTCATTTTGAACTGTGACTCAACACTTCCTTTTAACTCCCTCCAGAACTCCAAGATCATACTGCTTTTCAGGGTCTTAAGAGTTCTTACTGATGTATAGAGCTGTTTATAGGCCTCCAGCACCAGAAGTTGGCTCCAAACCTTTTCCCATTACATCATCACCCACTAATGTCATGACACCCTGGTGAATTCGGCTTTGAAGATTGTACTCTTGTCTCCCATTTTTTTCTCTTAGCATTTTCTTTAGAAAGAAAATGAAAAAAAAAATTATAGATTTCTGAGGCAATCCCAGGCAAATGTTTAAGAGCAAATTTAACATCCTCACAGGCTAAGCCTAGGTTTATCAGTGTTATTCCACCCGACTGTAGAAAGTATTCTGCCCTGCACACATGTGCATGGCGCTGAAAAAGCAACAAGCAAAACCAAAAAACAAAACAAAACATGTGTGGTCATGGGACGCCTGGTTCTGGTGCTTTTCTTTCAGCTCCTCAGAATCAGTTCACAGTGACCTTCATAGCTCTTCTCCAGCATCCTGCCAATGGCACCTTAAACCTTTTCAAACAATTCCCCAGAATAGAAATTCTTAGGAGATCACCAACTTTCTCATTCTGAGAAATCTGTCTGATTAAACTATTTCATGTATTTAAGTATTTGCCTGAAAAGTATTTAAGCCATCTGGTGTTTTTTACTTTCCCCCTGTAAATCTATTAAGGCATTTTATTATCTGTAGTTATAGCTGATGTGGGGATCCTTGTTCATCTTCCCTCCTCCATCAGAAAGCGATCGGTCGATCAAGTGCAGGTTCTGGCCCTGTGTTCTCTATCTTGATTTTAATTCCGTATTGTTTTCAACTGTCTTTAATGCTTCCAGTTGCTGGTGTGCTGTGTTTGGCTTTGTGCCTAATAGCAATGTTTAGGGAAGGAAAGTTTTGGGAAGTATATAATTTCAGTTCAGACTTCATGCCACCCACTCAATTATTGACCTAGTCTTAAGCAATTTTATGTCTTTTGAGGCAGATTTGCCTGAGATTAGAAGGAATAATCATTGATAGCTCCAGAGAACTGGGGCTACAGTGTCTAAAACAAGAGAATGAACTTGGCTGTCATTTTTTAAGACTTTGGGTTTACCTAGCTATCCAGTGTTAGTCCCAGGGTCCCTTTATGTATCTGCTGCAGGCTTTGATATGGAGTATGAGAAGCTGTGAACTTTGACAAAGCTTTAGAAGGAGTGATATATAAAATTCTGGACTAGACGAGGGAAACAAAGTGCTTTCCCCACCCCCATAAGTTGGATTCTTAGCAACTTTTGATTTTGTAGTTGGTGCTCCTTGATAGTCTTCATGACATCAGCTAGATGGAAGAGAAAGCCTTCTTTGTTCAAGTGTTTGCTACATTGTGGTAAAAATCTTCTCAGCACAATCAGGTACCTTGCCGTGTTGAATAAGTTCAAGAAAACATACCCAAAGAAAGATAAATGATTACCCTAGACAGAAAGTTTGACTTTATTATTTCTCATATATCTCATGTATGTGTTTGTTTACAGTTGTAGAAATGTCCACAGAAGGAGGATTTGGTGGTACTAGCGGCAGCGATGCCCAGCAAAGCCTGCAGTCCTTCTGGCCTCGTGTCATGGAAGAAATCCGGAATTTAACAGTGGTAAGGAAGAATGAGAAACTTCAGAGTGTAAAAGGCTATCGGGTGGCTGGCACCGCGGCTCACTAGGCTAATCCTCCGCCTAGCGGCGCCGGCACACCGGGTTCTAGTCCCGGTCGGGGCGCCGGATTCTGTCCCGGTTGCCCCTCTTCCAGGCCAGCTCTCTACTGTGGCCAGGGAGTGCAGTGGAGGATGGCCCAGGTGCTTGGGCCCTGCACCCCATGGGAGACCAGGAAGAGCACCTGGCTCCTGGCTCCTGCCATTGGGTCAGCGCGGTGCGCTGGCCGCGGCGGCCATTGGAGGGTGAACCAACAGCAAAGGAAGACCTTTCCCTCTGTCTCTCTCCCTCACTGTCCACTCTGCCTGTCAAAAAAAAAAAAAAAAAAAAAAAAAAAAAGGCTATCGGGTGTTTAGCCAGACCTTAAGACTAAAAGATTTTTCAATTTTAAGCACATTTGCAAATAAGTTGTAGTTCATCCACAACCTACAGGCAGGAGAATGAAAATACAATTTAGTTTAAGTGTGGTCTTTACAAGGGTGTCCTTTATATCTTAGTGATTTTCCTTAAGCTTGTGCGTGCTTTGAATGGGAGGTAGTTTAGTGTGGGTGTATCTTTTAAGGAATGCAGGAAAGCAGCGATCTCACCTTTCCTTGGAAGCCATAGCTCTTTTCTTAAACCTGATTTAGTGGCCCTACCGAATTTCTAGAACCTGATAGAAACCACTTTGTGAGCCAGGCACTGTTTCTGTGTGGTAAAAGGCACACTTGGACCAGGGTTTTTCACTGGCAGTGTTACTGACCTTTGAGATGGATAATTGTCAGATCTGTCCTGGGGTGAGCTGAAGGGTGTTCAGCAGCATCCCTGACCTCTGCCCACTCAGTGCCGGGAGCAGTGCTAGCCCCAGATGTGATGACAAAAAATGTCTTCAGACATTGGCAGATGTCCCCTCTTGATATCTCCTGTTGGGAACCACTAATATAAAACAATCAAATCTAACCCTGGCCCTTGAGGAGCTTACCATCTAGAAATTACAGCAAAGTCATTTAGTCCGTATGTATTAAATAATTTATTAAGTCAGGTACAGCAGTGAGTGTGAAACAGTCAAAATACTTGAGCACAGAGGACAAAGTACTTGTTTCTCTCTGGTTGAGTTAAGGATGCTTTAAGTAAAAGGAACATTTTTGTTGGATTTTTTTTTTTTTTTTTTTTTTTTTTTTTGGACAGAGTGGACAGTGAGAGAGAGAGAGAGACAGAGAGAAAGGTCCTCCCTTCGCCATTGGTTCACCCTCTAATGGCCGCCGCGGCCGGCGCTCTGCGGCCAGCGCACCGCGCTGATCCGATGGAGCCTGGTACTTCTCCTGGTCTCCCATGGGGTGCAGGGCCCAAGGACCTGGGCCATCCTCCACTGCACTTCCCGGCCACAGCAGAGAGCCGGCCCGGAAGAGGGGTAACCAGGACAGAATCCGGCGCCCCGACCGGGACTGAAACCCGGTGTGCCGGTGCCGCAAGGCGGAGGACCAGCCTAGTGAGCCACGGCGCCGGCCTTTGTTGGATCTTAAAACATGAGTAAGCATTCAGTAGATGGAAGGGAATGGAAAGCATATCTTGGGCAGAGAGCAGGGCCTGCATAAAGGTGTAGAGACTCAGAGCGGGGCACCTTATGTTTAGAGGGACAGCAAGAAGTTCAGAATGGCTGGAGATCACTGTGTGGGTAGTGGAGGTTGGCATAGAAGCAAAGTATCAGGTAGGAGAGTGGTAGAAACGGTGAAGCAAGTTATAATGAGACTATTTTCAGAATATAGTGCCATATCCTTAAGGAACAATGTTCCATTTGGTGTCATTTAAGCAAATTCTGCAGGAGCTTCCTCGTGTTGTATGTGTCTTTCCTTCCTGCCCTGGAAACATTAGCATACTGGCAGTACAGATACCAGATTCCTTCCTGATGTAGAACTAGTATTGTGGTGGCCTTTATCCTCTGATATGCAAGTCAGTCTAAATTTTTATTACTTATTTTTAAAGGACATGTGACAGAGAGGCAGAGACAGATCTTCCATCCACTGGTTCACTCTCAAATGGCTGCAATGGCCAAGGCTGAGCCAGGCAGAAACCAAGAGCCTGGAGCTCCTTCCAGGTCTTCCCACATGGATGACAGATGCCCAAGTACTTGTACCAATATCCACTGATTTCCCAGGTGCATTAATAGGAAGCTGGATCAGAATGGGAGCAGCCAGCATTTGAACCAGCACTCCAGTATGGGATGCTGGCATTGCAAGCAGCAGCTTAACCCACTGTGCCACAATGGTAGTCCCTATTTATTTATTTAAAAGACAGAGACAGAGATCTCCCATCTGCTAGTTTACTCCCCAAATGTCTGCAACAGCTGGGACTGGGCTAAGCTGTAGCCCAGAACTGGGACTTAGTCGAGGTTTCTTAAATGACTAGCAGGGACCCAATTGCTTGAACCATCACCTGCTACCTCCAAGAGTGTGCATTAGCAGGAAGCTGGAATCAGGAACAAAGCTGGGACTTGAACCTAGGTAATCTGATATGGGATGTGGATATTCCACATAGCATCTTCTCCCCCCCCCCCCAATTTATTTATTTATTTGAAAGGCAGAGTTACAGAGAAGCAGAGAGAGAGAGATCTTCCACCTGCTGGTTCACTCCCCAGATGGCTACAATGGCCTGAGCTCTGCCAATCCAAAGCCAGGAGCCAGGAGCTTCTTCTGGGTCTCCCACGCAGGTGCAGGGGGAAAAGACTAATTAATATTCCAGATGTACCTGTGGGTTGTGTTTGTTTAGATGGAAGGATTTCAGCAGTTGAGCTTGGTTTGGCCTTTTCAGAAGGATATGTTCACAGTGTTTTTTTACTACTAGAGGTGGTAGTTACCTGTACTATCTCAGATATAACATACACAGGAGGGAAAAAGTGAAGTAGTCAAAAGTGAAATGTTTTGTTCATTCATATTTTAGGGTGATGAACTCATGGTTAAGCTCATCAGGTTTTGGCATTTAAGTGAACCTGGTGTAAGACTAGTGCCCTCCTGGGGTGTGGTTGGACAGGGCCAGTGCTGCCAGTCTGCACTGCATCAGGAGCTCAGAAAATGGATGTAGGAAGGACCATGTGTGTACATGCGTGAACATGAACTCTGGGGGTTTGAGCCCAGCACTGATTTACTACCAGGTTTTGTTGGAGTGTGTGTACATAAGCTGTGATGGGAAATACATAAAAAAACTTATTTAACTGTTTTTCAGTGTTCAGTTTGCTGGTGTTAGTGCATTCATACTATGAAACACATCTCCAGAACTTTCCATTTTACAGAACAGCAACTCCTGTCTCCTCAGCCTGGCAGCTGTTATTCTGCTTTATGTTTCTATGAATTTGACTACTTTAGATACCACATATAATTGCTTCTTGGCCTTTTGGCTAAGATCAAGTGTAGATACCACATATAAATGGGATCATACAGTGTATGTTTTTGTATGACTGGCTTGGCATAATGCTCTCAATCCATATTGTAGCATATGTCAGACTATCCTTTTTAAGGCTGAATACTATCTGATTATATGTATGTGTATGTGTGCCACATTTTGTTTATTGCCTTTCAATGGACATTTGAATTACTTCCACCTCTTGGCTCTTGAATAGTGCTGGTGTGTACGTGGGTGTGCAGATACTTCTTTGAAACCAAGGGTTTTGATTAAAAAAAAAATGTACATAGTTGAGGGGCAGAGTGTCAGAGAGAGTGCAAGGGAGCAAGTGATCAAGTAGTCTTCCATCCATTGGTTTAGTCTCCATATGCTTGCAACAGCCACACTAAAGCCAGGAGCCAGGAACTCCATCAGGGTCTTCCACATGGGTGGCAGAGGAGCTGGAACTTGATCCTAGGCACTCTGGGACAGGTACAGACATCCAAATGGCAGCTGCACCCTCTGTGTACAAACCTTTCCCCTAGGCTTGATTTTTAGCCTACATGGTTTACTTTTCAAGTTTGTTTGCCAATCAAGCAGATTGTAGTGTTGATGGAGTTTTGGTACCGAGATATTAGTCTCCCAGACATTCAATTTTCAGAGATTCCATTTTGTTTTAGATGTTGTGGATGAAGAGAAAGAAGAGTAAGGAGGAAGATATTTTTAAGCATTCCTCTTCTGGTGACTTGCTGAAATTTTTCTCCTGCTTATCCTTGAAGAAAACTCCTAGACCTCTCATGCTATGTGTCTTTTACATTGTATGCTTAGAATAATGTCAGGCATGTAGTACGTACAAAATAAATATTTGAATAAATCCAATTCTTCCACTTCAGATTTAGTGGAAAACAGCATCAGTTCCAAGTCTGAGTGAGAATGGAATCCATCCACTAAAGTTGGGATAATTTTTCGCTTTGAAAGATTCCTAATTTTCCTCTCTGCTCAGGACTGTGCCTACAACGCATGAAGGCAGCTGCTTCCCTGACTGTACCTCTCTCTCTTATGTGGCCAGACATTTTAGCATTTAGTGCGTTTCCAGAACTCCACAGTTCTTAAAACCAGATTTCCTCAGATATGTCAAAGCCTCTTGGGTTGACATCTCAAAATATCTTAACAGATTTTCTTAAAATCCATTATGCTTAAGCTGTCCAAACATAAATAAAACTTGTGAGAGGATTCATAAAGTGTTGTGGTCTCTTTAAGACTGGGACATAGATTGTTTCAAAAACAAGTAATTGAGGTTTGCTAGATGATATATTTCATGATGTTTCAGAAACACTGGCCTCAGTCATTTTTGGTCTGAATATTGTAAAAGCAATTGATCTTTCATCTCATCTCATCTTTCTTTCCTCCTTTCCTCCCATCCTTCCTTCCTCCCTCCCTCCCTCCCTTCTTCATTTATTTATTTATTTACTTACTTACTTACTTACTTGAAAGGCAGAGTTACAGAGAGGCAGAGGCAGAGAGAGAGAGAGAGGTCCTCCATCTGCTGGTTCACTCCTCAGACCGCCGCACCAGCCAGAGCTGGGCCGATCCAGAGCCAGGAGCTTCTTCCGGGTCTCCCACATGGGTGCTGGGGCCCAAGGACTTGGCTATCTTCTGCTGCTTTCCCAGGCCATAGCAGAGAGCTGGATGAGAAGTAGAGTATCCAGGACTCAAACTGGCGCCCATACAAGGTGCCAGCACTGCAGACGGCAGCCTCACCTGCTGAGACACAGCACTAGCTTCTCATCTTTTCATCTTTGGCTGTCACTGTTACAAGTTCTGTAACTGTCCAAAAATCCCAGGGTGCATTCAGCTGAGATTAAAGTTGGTTAACAACTGTACCGATGGAGGCCAGTCCTGTGGCGTAGCAGGTAATAGCCGCTGGCTGCAGTGCTGGCATCCCATTTGGGCACCGGTTTGAGACCCGGCTACTCCACTTCCAATCTAGCTCTCTGCTATGGCCTGGGAAAGCAGTAGAAGATAGTCCAATCTTGGACCCCTGCACCCGCGTGGGAGACCTGAAAGAAGTTCCTGGCTCCTGGCTTCCGATCGGCTCAGCTCCAGCCATTGCAGCCATCTGGGGAGTGAACCAGCAGATGGAAGACCTCTCTCTGTCTCTGTCTCTCTCTCTGCCTCTGCCTCTAAATAAATAAATAAAAACCATACCAGGATGATTATGCACCAGGGTGATTTTGTGAAATACAAGTTTTCGAAAATGTGTCTTGAGAGGGACCAGTCTTCTGCAGTGGGTCAAGCCACCACTTTTGACACCATCATACCATATCACAGATTAGGGTACTGGCTCATGTCCCAGCTACTCTGCTTCTGATCCAGCCTCCCAGTTAATGCACCTGGGAAGGCAGCAGAAGACAGCCCAAGTACTTGGGCCCCTGCCACCTATGTAGGAGACCAGGATGAGTTTTTGGCTCCTGGCTTTGGCCTGGCCCAGACTTGGCTGTTGCAGCCATTTGAGGAATGAGCCAGTGGAGGGAAGATTTCTCCCCTTTTTGTGTCTTTCCCTCTGTGTTACTCTGCCTTTAAGTAAGTAAATTGTTTTTAAAAATGCTTATTAATGAACTATTAATTTCAAACGTTTTTCATACTAAAATAAGCTCATCTTTTAATTCCATTTTTCCACAAATTTTTTAAAGTACCTTGTATCCAGCAGAGCTCTGAAAACAAATATAATAGGCATCCTGGCATTGAAGTTTTTCTTTTTTTTTTAAAGATTTATTTATTTATTTGAAAGAGTTACACAGAGAGAGGAGAGGCAGAGAGAAAGAGAGGTCTTCCATCTACTGGTTCACTCCCCAGATGGCTGCACTGGCTGGAGCTGAGCTGATCCAAAGCCAGGAGCCAGGAGCTTCTTCTGGGTCTCCCACCCGGGTGCAGGGGTCCAAAAACTTGGGCCATCTTCTACTGCTTTCCCAGGCCATAGAAGAGAGCTGGATCAGAAATGGAGCCACTGGGTCTCAAACCGGCAACCTTATGGGATGCTGGCACTTCAGGCGGCAGCTTTACCCACTGAGCCACAGCACCATCTGCCTCCCCCATCCCTCACGTGTGCACGTGCTTTGAGTTTTATCCCTCTGGACCTCTTTGAAAGTGGGGAAGAGAAAGCTAACTGTCTTTTAGAGGTTTGAGAAGCAGGCAGTAACTATTCTGAATCTTGAAAAACCTAATTCTTCCCTAACTTATTCCCTACACCTTGATCAGCCATGAATTAGCTGTAATTTAGTACCTAAGTCACTTTCTTTTAATCGGCAGTTTCATCTTTTCATTCCTCAGTGCCTCCAGATTGAGGGATGACATTTCTAACATTACGGTCAAATCAGATGACCATTTAAACAAGAACTTGGTGGTGAAGGTTGGTGGACTGTTAACTAAACAGGTCCTGTGCTGGGTGAGCCCCTCCTTAGAACAGTGATCTCAAACTTTGCTGTCTGCCTGGACCACATGTGGGAGGATCTTGTTAAAATACCAGCATTGTGGCACAGGGAGTTAAGCCTTTGCTTGCAACACCAGCATCCCATATCAGAGGACCAGTTTGCCTCTGGCTTCTCTGCTTCTGATTTAGCTCCCTGCTAATGTGCCTGGGAAGGCATTGGAAGATGATCCAACTCCTTGGGCCCCTGTCACTCATGTGGAAGACCTGGATGGAATTCCTGGCTTCCAGCTTTGGCCTGGTGTACTCCTGACCATTGCATCCATTTGGGGAGTGAACCAGTGAATGGAATCTCTTTCTCTCGGTATGTCTCTGTTGATCTGCCTAATCTTTATAAAAATGAAGCGAAATTTTTTAAAATGAAATACTGGTGTTGAAGATTTAGTAGGTTTGGCATGGAGCAGGAGACTGAATTTTTTTTAGTTCCTGGGTGATTTGTTGCTGGTATAAGGACCTCACTTTCCATAGCAAGGTTAAAGCAGTAGTCCTTAATCCTCATGGTGGGTCATGGTCACTACGGGACTGTACTCCCTGGGGTTCCTCGCTTAGTTGGTCTGTGGAAGAGCCTAAGAATCTTGTTTTTCAAAAGCTTTCCAGGTGGTTTTTTTTTTTTTTTTTTTTTTTTTTTTTTTTTTTGACAGGCAGAGTGGACAGTGAGAGAGACAGAGAGAGAAAGGTCTTCCTTTGCCGTTGGTTCACCCTCCAATGGCCGCCGCTGCAGCCGGCACCCCGCGCTGATCCGATGGCAGGAGCCAGGATCCAGGTGCTTTTCCTGGTCTCCCATGGGGTGCAGGGCCCAAGCACCTGGGCCATCCTCCACTGCACTCCCTGGCCATAGCAGAGAGCTGGCCTTGAAGAGGGGCAACCGGGACAGAATCCGGCGCCCCGACCGGGACTAGAACCCGGTGTGCCGGCGCCGCAAGGTGGAGGATTAGCCTATTGAGCCACGGCGCCGGCCTCCAGGTGTTTTTAACATGCAGCCAGCTGCTGAGAATCATTGTTTTCAGGAGAATTAAAATCTTTAGTTTGCCGGAGTGCCTGACTGGATAGGCCTGGAAAAGATATTTTAACATTATTTGAAACTCTAGATGTTTTTCAGTGTAACCTAAGACCCATTGACTTTTTTTTGTATCTAAACTCTCACTGAATGAATTCAAAATTTCTTGGAAGTTGGCAGTTTTAGATGGCAGCATTTTAAATGTAGTTCTTTGGTTGTGGTCAGGAGCATGAGGCTATTTTGAGAGAGAATTTGCTCTTCTGTCTTACTGCTATCACTCCCAAAAGTAAGAAAAAAGTCAGTATGTGTCAGTTGTTCTTCCACTTGAATCAGCAGCAGGAGAAAGAGTCAATGTTACCCACATCAGTTGCATGGTTGCCAGTGACCTGGGGAGCAAGGAATCGATATCCAACTTAGTGGGCCTCGGAAACTGGGCTACTCTCGGAGGTGATGAGCTCCACACATATCTCAAGATCTGTTTTTCACACACTAACCCTTGAGATCTCAGTTTGGGGATCATGAAAAAGTAATTGTTCACAAAAGAAAAAGTTTGATTTAGAGGGTTTGTTTTATTTAGTTATTTATTTGCTGTTACATAATTTTTTAATTTTAAGGAATAAGATTCTAAAGCAAAAACATTATTAATAAAATCACAGGTCTACCTCAAGTATTTTAAAATATCTTCTGTAATATTCCACTCAGAATGAAGTTAGGGGGTTTAAAGCAGAGCTTTTTGTAAGTTTCTGCCTCATTTTAGAGTTCTACAAGGTTGAGTTTCTTTCTCCTTCACCCTTTGTTCTTGCTTTTGATTAAAGAATAGTCTTGTAGAACTAATAATTTTTTGCTTTACCCTTTCAGTATGGGGAAGGAATTTTTTTTTTTTTTATCAACTTTGGACTTTGGTTAAGTAATCATGGAGCAATCTTGTAGAAATTATAGGAAACAACCAAACCAGATGAGAGAACAGTTGCAAGAGAGCTCAATCTGTGGTCATAATCTTGTACTGTGTATCATCTTGGGAGGCCTTCCAAAGGAATTATCCCTAACATTCTCTTTGGCATTTCTGTGTAGCATCATCATCTTATGTGATATCCCACACAAGAAGGAAGAAGTGATTGATTTCTATGATTAAACTTTCCTCTAAATCCCCTCAGGGTCTGGCCCCAATCCAGCATCCTGTTTCCTGCTGCTCCCATTTGCATTCAGGCCATGCGTCTAAAATTTCAGTAGACCATACAGTTTTTGTGTGTGTGTCTGTGCTGTTTCTCTATCAGAATAATCTTTTCTTACTTTTTTAAGGTTTATTTTATTTATTTGAAGGGTACAGTTACAGAGAGAAAGAGAGAGAGAGAGAGAGAAAGGTCTTCCATCCACTGATTCACTCCCCAAATGGCCACAATAGCCGAAACTGGGTCAGGCTAAAGCTAGGAGCCGCATTCAGGTCTCCCAAGTAGGTACAGGGGCCTAAGCACTTGGCCCATCTTCCACTACTTTCCCAGGCACATTAACAGGAAGCTAGATCAGATGTGGAGCAGCCAGGACTAGAACCAGTGCTCAAATGGGATGCCAGTGTTGTAGGCAGCATCTTAACCTATGACATCATGACACTGGCCCCCTGTTTTCATTCTTTTTCTTTCTTCTTTTTTTTTTTTTTTTTTAAGGTTTATTTTATTTGAAAGAGTTACAGAGAGAGGTAGAGACAGAGAGAGGTCTTCCATCCGCTGGTTCACTCCCCAGATGGCCACAACGGCCAGGGCTGTGCCAATCCAAAGCCAGGAGCCAGGAGCTTCTTCCGGATCTCCCACGTGGGCGCAAGGGCCCAAGGACTTGGGTCATCCTCTACTGCTTTCCCAGGCCACAGCAGAGAGCCGAGTTGGAAGTGGAACAGCCAGAACTCGAACCAGCGCCCATATGCGATGCTGGTGCTTCAGGCCAGGGCTTTAAGCCACTGCACCACAGCACCAGCACTTACACTTTTTCAACAGATTTCTCAGCATCCCTTAGAGTTCTGATATCCTCCTTTCTGTGAACATTTCCCTCTCTCCGACCCCATACTGTTTGCACTGATTTCCTTCTTTGTGTCACCTGTAGGGTTTCACATCCTTCCCTCTAGTATAGGCTAGAGACTGTAATGTTGTGTTTTGTTTCATTTTGTTTTTTTGTTTGTTTATTTTTTTCTTCTAAGGTATATTTATTTAATGGGGCAGGCACTGTGGTGTAGTAGGTTAAGCATCTGCTCATTTAGGTGCCGGCATCCTGTTTGGGCACTGGTTTGAGTCCTGGCTGCTCTACCTCTGATCCAACTCCCTGCTGATGGTCTGAGAATGCAGTGGAAGATGGCTCAAGTGCTTGGGCCCCTGCACCAGAATGGGGGACCTGGAAGAAACTTCTGGCTCCTGGCTTTGGATCGGCACAGCTCTGGCCATTGCAGCCATTTGGATAATGAACCAGCATATGGAAGACTTCTCTGTCCCTCCCTCTCTTTGTCTGTAATTCTGCCTCTCAAGTAAATAAATAAATCTTTAAAAAAGAAAAAAAAAAAAGGTATTTATTTGAAACGCAAGAGAGAAAGGAAGAGAGAGAGAGAGAGAGAGAGAGATCTTCCATCTATTGTTTTACTCCCCAAATGGCCACAACAGCCATGCTGAGTCAGCCTGAAACTAGGAGCCTGTAACTCCATCTGGGTTTCCCAATTGGGAGGCAAGTTTCTGAGCCATCATTTGCTGCTTCCCAGATGCATTTGCAGGGTGCTGGATCAGAAGTGGAGCTGCTGAGACTTGAACCAGGCACTCTAGTATAGAACATGAATGTTCCAAGCCATGGCTTAATCCAGTGCAGCACAATACCTCCCCGACTGTAATGTTTTTATGTGACTGTCTCTGACAAACTACAGCACCTATTTGCATCTTTTATTTATTTATTTTTTAAAGGCAGAGCAACAGAGAGGGAGGAAGAGAGAGAGAGAGAGAGATGTTCATCTGCCAGGTCACTCCCCAAATGACTATAATAGCTAGGTCTGGGCCAGGCTGAAACCTAGAGCCAGGAACCCCCATCCTGGCCTCCTGCATGGGTGGCAGGGGCCCAGGTACTTGGGCCATCTTCCTCTGCTTTCCCAGGAGTATTACTAGAGAACTGGGACTAAAGCAGAGCTGCTGGGACTTGAACCAGCACTCCGATAATGGGATACTGGCATTGCAGGTGGCTGTTTAATATGTTGTGCCACAACTCTGGCCCTAGATTTGCATCTTCTGCATAGTAGAAGGTATCATACATTCACTATTAATTGCATTTCATGAATAAAGTAAATGAAAGGGGAACAGAAAAATAAGACTAGAAAAACATGTCCTGCCTCCTTAAGGTGATATTTTAATGAACTAGATTAGTGTGCCTTTGTCACTCTAGGGTTTTAGTAGAGGCTCATAGAAAATCTTGATACCCATTTTGGAAAAGGAAAACATTAAAAATTGGTATTTGGGGGATAGTGCTGTGTCATAGCAGGTTAAGCCACTACCTGCATGCCATACAGACACTGGTTCGAGTCCTGCCTGCTCCTCTTCTGATCCAGCTCCCTGTGAATGCTCCTGGGAAAGCAGCAGAGGATGGCCCAAGTACTGGGGCCTCTGCAGTCAGGTTGGAAACCTGGAAGAAGCTCCTGGTTCCTGGCTTTGGATGGGCCCAGTTCCAGCCATTGCGGCCATTTGAGGAGTGAACCAGCAGCTAGAAGCTCTCTCTCTCTGTAACTCTGCCTTTCAAATAAATAAATAAATCTTTATTAAAAAAAAAGATGAAAAATTAGTGTTTGAAGTTTGTAGAGCTGAGTGGAAGCGAGCCTCTGGTTGAATTTGTATGGAAAAATCGGATGTGTGGTATATACTGACCCCAGCTTGTTCTTCCCTCTGGAATATTAGATGGATTCTGGGAAGACTGGTGATGTTTTTCCAAAATGCATTATTTGACATACATTTGAGGTTTTCTTTTGGTCTGGTGGAAAAGTTTACTTACCCTTGTTAATTACATCAAATCTCAAATAATAGCTGCTACCCCTTCCATAATGTGATGGTAGAGGTTCCCAGGTGAGCGTGTGGCGTTGGGTGAGTCATGTCTTGGCCACTCAGCAGAATCAGACTGTTGACCCCCTAGTCACGGGAGAGCTCTTGCTGATTGTAGTCTTTGTCTTTGTGCCTTTCCCTTCTCTGCAATTCAGAATTGATTTTTGTTTCTAGAATTGCATCCATTACTGGGCATGTGTTTAAATACCATTCGTTTCAAAATACAACAGAAAGGTCTTATGTCACACATAATTGAGTAGTAAAGATCATAAAAGCCCTTCCCTAAATCCCATCCAGAGTGAAGTTTCATGTTTCCCCCCACACCAGTCTTATTTGTTACGAAAAAATAGCAAGACGGGTCCTAAAAGGCAGCTGGGAACTTCACCCTCACATTTTTCCCCAAACCTTTGCACCCCGCCCTGAAGCACGTTTTGGAGACAAGGTCTCTGCAGCTGTAGTGTGAAAGGAGCTGCTCCCCGCTTCCTGTTGTCATGCTTGTGCAGAGGTCACGAATGGCCAGCTCACACTAGCTGAAGAGAACCGTGGGTCACTGCGGTCAGGAGCTTGCTGCCCTTTCCCCTTCTAGCCTCTGAGGAGAACAAAGAGCTGGCAGTTGAGAGGAATGCTTCTGGGGCAGAAATCTCGTTTTAATCTGCGTACTGCAGACTGGTAAGCTTTCTGAGAAGTGGTGAAGATTTATAGTGTGCTGCTGTACAGCGCTGAGCCACAGAACCTGATCGTGTTGGGGCTACCTTTCATGAGGGCTCTGAGAGAGGCCGGCCTGAGTTTTCCCTGAAACCCTTTCTGTAATCGTTTGAACTTCTCTATGGGTTAGGTAAAGAAGAATTCTGTGCTAGAGCTCGCGTTTTCCTTATTTTATCCATTCCTCCTCCCCTGCTGAAAGGAAGGTCTAAACCAACCAGTGTTCTGTGCTCTGGACTGTCCCACCATTTATGTAGCTCTTGTTGCTTGTTTCAGAAAGATTTCCGAGTGCAGGAACTCCCACTGGCTCGTATTAAGAAGATTATGAAGCTGGATGAAGATGTGAAGGTGAATTCACATTGATTTTTATTTTACATATTCAAGTTGGAATGATGAGTAGGGTATTGTTCATTTTTCTAGAGCACAAAGTTTAATTAAATGAGAAGTAAGATGCTGTTATTGTCTGTTGCTTTTTTATTTGGTTCTTGTCTGAAATTAAAAGAGCTGAAATTGAATGCTTTTTATTTATTATATGGTGCTTATCTGAAAATTAAGGATGTCCTGATTTTTTCCAACTGTTGAAAAGATGCTGAGTGTTTTTTAAAGCAGATGCTATCGCCCAGTTCTTTTCAGTATGTGTAGACACATGTCATCAAGTCAACAGGGCAGTGCAGCTAACTGCAGTCTCTAGTTGATCAGAGAGCTCCAGGAAGGTTCTGATAAAGGTATTGCACCTGTTGTAACCTTTTGGTTTGTGAATGTTTTACATGAGTGAATTATACTTGTGAAAGGGTTTGCTTGAGGTTGACCATTTCTGCTTTCCTAGAAGTCCACCTCCTGTTAAGATTCTCAGAGAAAGAACAGCTCTGTCTCTTTGCCACTTAGAATTGATAATTGCTTATGTTTGTACAGGAAGCTAACAGTTCATAGCAATTTTCCCTCCCTCTGCCTCACAGTAACCTTGTGAAATTTGATAGGATAAGAATTAGTTCCATTTTATAGTCATGGAAATAGACACAAAAAGGTTAAGTGACTCACTTAGTATTAGAACCAAGATCCCAGTTCTCAACTCCTGCTTCCTCTTTTTTTTTTTTTTTTTATTTTAAGATTTATGTTATTTATTTGAAAGACAGAGTTACAAAGAGAGGTAGAGACAGAGAAAGAGGTCTTCCATCTGCTGGCTTACTCCCCAGATGGCCGCAACGGCCGGAGCTGCACCAATCCAAAGCCAGGAGCCAGGAGCTTCCTCCGTGTCTCCCACACATGTGCAGGGGCCCAAGGACTTGGGCCATCTTCCACTGCTTTCCCAGGCCATAGAAGAGAGCTGGATCAGAAGAGGAGCAGCCGGGACTAGAACCAGTGCCCATATAGGATGCCAGCACTGCAGGCCAAGGCTTTAACCGTCTGCACCACAGTGCCGGCCCCAGTTCCTGTTTCCTTAACTGTGGAGCACTTCCTGTGGTTCTGTCTTGCACAGTCCACTTCACCAAGGGTTTACAGCTTTGTTTTAACCTTTTCATTTTTAAAAAATATATTTAATATATTTGAAAGGCAGAGAAAGACAAATATACTATCCAGATAGAGAGAGACCTACTGAAAGAGCTCCCATCCACTGATTCACCCCCTCAAATGCCTTCACTAGCCAGGGCTTAACCAAATTGAAGCCAAGAGCAAGGAACTCACTCCTGGTCTCCCTCCTGGGTGGTAGGGACCCAACTACTTGAGCCGTCACCTGCTGCCTCCCAGAATGCACATTAGTATGAATTGGGAGCAGAGCTAGGACTCAAACCCAGCTACTCTGATGATGGGATGCAGGCATCCCAAGTAGTTTCTTCACCACTAAGCCAAATGCCCATCCTGAGCTTGAACTTTAAAGTCAGGCATATTGAGACAGCTTATGTTGCTTAAACACATACTATATGTAAGGCTTATGTTGGGCACATCTCATTTGATTCTCACAGTAACTCTGGGAGGTTATTATTCTTTTTCAGTATATAAGAAGCCAAGCCTATAAAGATGAGAAGACTTGAAATTTTACATCAAGCTCATTACTTTCCCCTCATTGTCTCTTCTTCAGTTAGAACCTAACCCATGTCATTTACTGGCTCTGTGGCCCTAGGCAAGTCCCTTCACTCCTCCCATACCTAGTGTTTCTGAAAGGCTATTCTGAAAGTAAGAAAACACCTTGCACAGCCTGGCATATGATAGGTGCTAAGTAAGTAAGCATTCTTTCTCCCTCTTCTCTCCCAGTTCTCCTTGTTACTAATTTTGTCCCTACTCATGGATTTATTTTACCTTGGAATCTCTTGAGGCTACCACCTCTCTCTCTCTCTCTCTCTCTCTCTCTTTTTTTTTTTTTTTTTTTTTTGATGTGGTCCCATGGCAGGCCATGAGGCAAGAGACAAAATGCCTGGTTTGAATGACTTGCTGGTGATTGACAGGGAGGGCCTGCATCTGTTACAGATGATCAGTGCAGAAGCCCCTGTGCTCTTTGCCAAGGCAGCCCAAATCTTTATCACGGAGTTGACTCTTCGAGCCTGGATCCACACGGAGGACAACAAGCGCCGGACTCTACAGGTAATAACCGCAGGCTCACATGGAGAAAATGGGCTGCCTTTGCTTGCTTCTCTTGCATGGCTCTGAGCAAAGATTGTTCTTTTTTTAACCTCTGTCTGTGTAATTGACATCCTCCTCCACTGCTGGGAGGCAGCCTGACTTTATAGCCATGGTGATAAAGTTTCCCCACCAAGCATCTTAATTTCCCGGTCTCTCATGGCTTTCACAGCTCAGTGACTGAACTGTTCACTTCGTGAACCCTAGCTGTAAACATAGGCTTAAATGATAGAGTATTCTCTGTTTCCAGATGTGAACAGCCTTCAGAGACTCAGAAGGGGCAATGCCAAGAAGACAGCAGTCTCATTAACTTCATTAGCCTTTCTGTTTCTTGCCTGCCTTTCTGGGAATGCTTTCTCTTTTTTCTGTTTTAACCCAGCATGTTTTATGCAGAGCCCTTGGTGACTGGCTTGAGAAGTCCTCCCTTCAGCAGCCAGGCCTTAGCTCTTGGAAAAGTTTCCTACATATGAGAGAAGGGATGTCATAGGTACAAAACAGTGACAGTATTTTAACAAGAAAGTAAATTAGTTTATCTTATTTCCTTTACCTGCAAAATTGAAAATATGAGTTTATTACTTGATACTGTAAATAATTATTGAACACCACAGTGTGCCAAGTACTGTTCCAGGCTCAGGGGATTAAAAATACACAAAAGAGACGAAAGTCCATACCTCTGGGGAGCCTGTATTCTAATGGAGCTAGACTTTATAGCATATGCTTTACTGTTGAAAGTTTTAGAGCAACAACAACAACAATATTGGTGCTGATGTCATGGTGCAGTGGGTTAAGCAGCTGCCTGCAACACCAACCATGTGGGCACTGGTTCAAGTCCCAGCTGCTCCACTTCCCATCCAGCATCTTGCCAATGCACCTGGGAAAACTGGAAGATGGCCCAAGTACTTGGGCCCTGCCACCCATGTGGTAGTCCCAGATGGAGTTCCCGGCTCCTGACTTCAACCTGGCCCAGTGCCAGCCATTTTGGCCATTTGGGGAGTAAACCGGAGGTTGGTGTGCTCACTCACTCTCTGGCTTCGCCCCCCCCCCCCCCCCCCCGTAACTCTGCCTTTCAAAATACTTGAATAAATCTTTAAAATAATAATAGTTACAGAAATTTAATGCGTGGGTATGCATGCTAAAGTGTTAAACATCCTACTTTGAAGTAAGTCTGGGGATCTAGAGCCATCTAACTAAAGCTACCTTCAAGATTAGTTCAGATTAAAATATAAAATGGACAAGGCACTTAAACAGCTCTTCAAAAAAGCAGATATCCAAATGACCAGTAAGTACGTGAAAAGATGTGCAGTATCGTTAGTCATCTGGTCAGTACAAATTATGGTCACAATGACATACTAGTTTATATCCATTAGATGGCTGAAATAAAAAGGCTGTTGATAATACCAAGTGTTGATGAGGAAGTGGGTTGTCTGAAACTTACATATTGCTGGTCAGAATATAAAGTGGATGATCGCTTTGAAAAACTATCTGGCATTTTCTAATAAACATATTCCTTTTTTTTTTTTTTTAAGTTTTATTTGTTTATTTGAAAGAGTTACACAGAAAGAGGAGTGGCAGAAAGAGCGCACGCGCTCTTCCATTCGCTGGTTCGCTCCCCAAATGGCCACAATGGCCGGAACTGCACCAATCCAAACCAGGAGACAGGAGCTTTCTTCTGGGTCTCCCACATGTGTGCAGGGGCCCAAGGACTTGGGTCATCTTGTACTGCTTTCCCAGGCCATTGCAGAGAGCTGGACCGGAAGTGGAGCAGCTGGGTCTCAGACTGGCTCCCATATGGGATGCTGACACTTCAAGCCAGGGCATTAACCCACTGTGCTACAGCGCTGGCCCCTAAACATATTCCTAATTTGTGTCCCAGTGCAGCCGTTCTTCTAGGTGTGCACCCAAAAGAAACATGGACGTTTTTGTATAAAAATATTAAGCTTATGTATAGTAGCTAAGGTTCATATTAAGCTATGTATAGTAGCTAAAAAACTGGAAGCAACCCAGTATCCATCCAACTCAATATAGTAATAAGCAAATTCTGATATATTCATGAAGTAGATTACTACTCAGGAATAAATAGAAACAAGTGATTGTTTCATATACTATGGATGAATCTCAAAGATATGTTAAATAAATGAAACCAGAGGGGAAAATATGTAATGCTTGATACTGTATACTGGCTGTATACTATATACTGTATACCTGTGGTGATGGAAATCAGAGTTGTGCTTGTCTCATATAAGGGGGTAAGGGAGTTGAGTATTGACTAGAAAGAATTAGAAGGGAACTCCCTATATTCTTATGTGGATGTTACACACCTGGGTGCATGTATTTATCAAAATCTATCAAACTATGTACTTAAGATTTGTATATTTTGGGGCCAGCACTGTGGCCCAGTGGGTTAATGCCCTGGCCTGAAGCGCTGGCATCCCATATGGGTGCCGGTTCGAAACCCAGCCACTCCACTTCTGGTCCAGCTCTCTGCTATGGCCTGGGAAAGCAGTAGAGGATGGCCCAAGTCCTTGGACCCCTGCACCCACGTTGGAGACCAGGAAGAAGCTCCTGGCTCCTGGCTTCGGATTGGCACAGCTCCAGCCATTGTGGCCATCTGGGGAGTGAACAATCGGATGGAAGACCTCTCTCTCTCTTCCTCTCCTCTCTCTGTGTAACTCTGATTTTCAAGTAAATAAATAAATCTTAAAAAAATACTTAAAAGATTTGTGTATTTTACTGAAGACGAGTATTAACTTGATAAAACATAAGCAATAAAGACAAAATAAAAATTTTAGATCAGTTTATCTGTTTCTGAAATACTCTAGAACATTTTGGTTTATGTTTGGAGATGACGATTGTCTTCTTTTTTCCTCTTTCATTTAGATAGCTTGAGTAGGTGACATCATCAGGAATGTGACACCATATTGTACTCATCTTAAATGAGCCCTGGCAGTCTTAACATGCTCTGCTTTGGTTGGGAGGGTTGGCAAGAAAGGTGGATTAGAGGTTTGCATTTCAGTGGCTTGGGGCCAACACAGATACAAGGAAAGGAAAAAGCAGAAAATTTCCATTCTCTCCTGTTTGACAAGTCACCTTCTCTTAAAGTGTGGTATACAGAGGTTGCTAGAATTTCTGTTACTCCCCCCCACACACATTGGATTATGAAAATTTCAACTATAAGCAGACTTTATAGTGAGCATCTTATATTTAACCACCCAGATTCTACCATTAGCATTGACTATACTCGTTTTGTCTCCATATCTGCCTGTTGCTTTACCCATCCATCAAGTCATCTGTTTTTAAGTACATTTTGGATTCTGTCATTCACTAGGAGTCATTTTTTTTCCTGCCTTTTTCTTTAAAATTTTCAATAAAGTACACAAATCTTAAGTATATTATGTTGGTTTTTAATTTAAAAGATCTTTTTCATTTTATTATCCAAAGAAAGGGAGTGTCATACGTGTAGAGAAAACTTCATCAGAGCAGACCTTATTTTTGGTATCATTAGTGAGTTGACTCCTTTGTCCTCTCCACATCCCTGCTTCTATTCTAGTAACTTCAGACTATAGTATTCATGTCACATTCAACCAGATAAAGACCACAGATTTGTTAGGGCAATTTTGTTTGTCAAAAACAAAGATCAGAGGCCAGCACTGTGGCTTAGGGGGTTAAGCTGCCATCTTCAGTGCCAGCATCTCATATGGGCGCCGGTTCAAATCCTAGCTGCTTCACTTTGAATCCAGCTCCCTGCTAAGATGCCTGAGAAAGCAGTGGAATATGGCCCGTACTTGGGCCCCTGAGCCCACATCGGGGACCAGGTTCTCCTAGCTCCTACTTCGGACCCGTCCAGCTCTGGCTGTTGTAGCCATCTGGGGAGTGAACCAGCAGGTGGAAGAGTCTCTCTTTCTCCCCCCCCCCCCCCCCCCCGGTCACTTTGCCTTTTAAATAAATAAATAAATCTTTTAAAAAAAATATGGGACCTGCGTTGTGGTGTAGCAACACCAGCATCCCATACGGGTTTGTGTCCCAGCTGCTTTACTTCGATTCAGCTCCCTACTAATGGTCTGGGAAAAGCAATGGAAGATGGCCCAAATGATAAGGCCCCTGCTGCCCATGTGAGAGACCAGGATGAAGCTCCTGGTTCCTGGCTTCAGGTTGGCCCAGCCCTGGTCTTGGGGAATGTCTAGGGAGTAAACCAGCAGATAAATGATTCATATTGTCTCTGTCTCTATCTGTCTGTCTGTCTCTTTTTCTCTCCCCCTCTCACCTTCAAATAAATAAATCTTAAAAAGAAAACAAGGGATCGGCACTGTGGTGTAGCAGGTAAAGCTGCCACCTACAGTGCTGGATCCAATATGGGTGCCAGTTCATGTCCCAGCTGCTCTACTTCCCATCCAGCTCTCTGCTATGGCCTGGGAAAGCAGTACAAGATGGCCCAAGTCCTTGGGCCCGTGCACACGTGGAAGAAGCTCCTGGCTCCTTGGCTTCAGATCGGCGCAACTCCAGCTGTTGCAGCCATTTGGGGAGTGAACCAGCAAATGGAAGACCTCTCTCTCTCTCTCTCTCTCTCTTCTCTCTCTCTCTCTCTGCCTCCTCTCTCTGTGTAACTCTTTCAAAAAAATAAATAAATCTTTAAAAAAACCAAACAAATAAAAATTATAATCTGATGGAAACTAACATACCTCCAGTGACTAGATTACAACTACTTGTGAACTAGAAACAAAAATGGTATTTAGGGCCTATGAAAGATGTACATTTTAATGATAGCCCAATCTTGCTAACCATGGAATGGCCAGAATCCTGCCAGGTGACATTGCTAGATTTTAGAGCCTGAGCTGCCTCGTATATCTTTCTCTTCTTTGTTCATGTCTGTCCCTCTGAAGTCCTTATTCCAGCTGTGGACTTGGCCATAGGTGCTTAGTTTTACTTAGAAGTTGTCTTATCTTTATCTTACTTGGAAGGTAGGAAGGCAGCTGAACTTGTCTTTCTTCAGGCTAACTTTTCACTCTGTTTTTCTTTGTTACAGAGAAATGATATTGCCATGGCAATTACCAAATTTGATCAATTTGACTTTCTCATCGATATTGTTCCAAGAGATGAACTGAAACCTCCAAAGCGTCAGGTGAGCTGGGAAGGTGTCGCTGTTGCTGCTGGGAGAAGAGCACTTCGCATTCTGTTTCTCCCTTGTAGAGATGTTTAACTTGACACCTTTGAGGTGGTATTTCATTGAAAATTGAAAATTAGTACAAGCAGTAAAGTGACTTGGTTCTGTCAGAGCTCTTAATCTGGGCTAGAAGAATGTTTCCAGGGCATTACAGATTTTAGATTTTTTAAAAAACATCCTCTTGTGTGTGCAGTAGCATTTGGGGTGCATGGACTTTGTTTTCTCTTACCCTGTATTGTAGATCTCTGTAGAGTGTCCTGGCTGCACATTAGAATCACCCTTTGGGGCTTAAAAAATGCCATTGCCTGGACTCCACCCCATAGCTGCTGAATTGGATTCTGTGATTGTGGGGCCCACGCATTAGTACTTTGTAAAGCACCCTAGATGCTTGAATGTGCAGCCAAATATGCTAACCACCATTTAAACTGTTTATTAAGCAATCACAAGAAAGAATGGATCAGTCTTCCCCTCTTTTCTGCTTGCCCTTCTCCAGAGTTCACATCAGCTAGTTTTTTTTGTTTTGTTTTGTTTTGTTTTTTTTTCTCCAGCACTTTGGATGCGCACAGCCATTCATTGTGATTCCAGTGGACCCCTGTCCTGTGTGGTGGTTGTTTCAGGCACAGGGCTGGCGTGACTCACTAAGTGTAGTAGTGGCAGAGCTCTCACAGGAGCAAAGCTGTGCCTTGATCTCCTTGCTTTTACTAATATAATTTTAAGTGTTTTTAACAAATTATTTTATAGTATATTACCTGTAGAAACAGTCATCCAGCGACAGCCACTCTCCCCATGCTGGTCCATTTAATAACTAGTGTAGAAGGGGCCATCGTCACTGACATTTGTGATTCTGGCCCTGTGTGTGGGCCTCGGGGTTGGCGAGTCCTCCGTGATGTCTTAACCGGAGCACCGTGCGCCTCACTGCAGCTCCGCTCTCCCTGGGCAGTCTTTGCTGCTGTAAACATCCTTGACTGGAAGCTGTAAGGTGTTAAGAGGAGCTTTCAGTCGGATGTTTACAGCGGCAGGCTGCCACGGTCGTCCCCGGCTGCTCATCGCCCTGAATCATGGCAGGTTTGTGCCCCGGGCTTGACTCCTCCTCTTGGAGTGCTTCCCTCCTCGCTGAGAAGTCACAACAAGAACTCAGACAGCTTCTCTTCCTTCAGAGCAAACAGTGCCACACATCTGCTCTCCCGGCACACCCTCCCCCTCCCCGAGTCTGTCCCAGAAGCCCCCTTTACACACAAGCTGACGAGTTCTGTGATGAATGAGGCCTTGCACTCTCAGCGTGCTTCACTCCTGTTCTCTGTGGGCTGCCTGCTGGACAGACTGGCTGGAGAGAAAGGTCCCGTCCTGTCCCTTCCTCAGTGCCCTCTGTGCCTCTGGCCCTCTCAGATCAGCTCCTTGTTCTATCCTCGCTGCACTCGAAGGGCTGTTACCCAGCTTCTTGTAAAGGGCGTCTACTGAAGCACTGCTTGCTGCCTGGATTTACTTTTTTGTAGGTGTTCAAGCTATTGGTTGGCATCTTTTTTTGGGACAGCCGCTGCCTGGGCTTGGAGAAGTAGATTGCTGAAGGCTGGCCTGAAATTCTAAGATAGCATTTTTAATCCTCTGTAGACATGAAGTTTTCCCAAGTTCCAAATTGGCTGGCACCTCCTAAAGTCCTTTAAAAGTGCCTACTCTCCAAAATGCATCCCTTCTGAAGGAGACAGCAATTCACTCTTGCTACTAAAACGAATGTACTTTTTTTTTTCCAATCTGGGACTGGCTACACAACACTGTAGCGATGGCCCTGAGATGTGATGCTGCTCACTGTCTGGCCCTGTTTGTCAATTTCAACTTCTGAAAAGCTTTCAAGAGCAGACCCAGTGCTGGGGAGGCCACTACTGAAGCTGAGCAGGTGCACTGTTCTGGATTGATCCAGTCTTGCAGGGATTGTTCTTGCACTTGGCCTATCTCTTACTGCTAAAAAAAAAAAAAAAAAGGAGTTAGCTAAAAACGTTGAGTTGTGGCTGTAAGACCCTTGACTTCTCAGAGATGTTTGGAAATTTCACTTATTCTTCAGAGAGGAAAGTAAAAATTTGTTGAAAGTAGTTGAGGCTGGCGCCGCAGCTCACTAGGCTAATCCTCCACCTGTGGCGCCGGCACACCGAGTTCTAGTCCCGGTCGGGGCACCGGATTCTGTCCCGGTCGCTCCTTTTCCAGGCCAGCTCTCTGCTGTGGCCCAGGAAGGCGGTGGAGGATGGCCCAAGTCCTTGGGCCCTGCACCCGCATGGGAGACCGGGAGAAGCACCTGGCTCCTGGCTTCAGATCAGCGCGGTGTGCCGGCCACAATGCACCGGCTGCAGCGGCCACTGGGGGTGAACCAACGGCAAAGGAAGACCTTTCTCTCTGTCTCTCTCTCACTGTACACTCTGCTTGTCAAAAAAAAAAAAAAAAAAGTAGTTGAGGCCTGACTTCTGCCCTGTAAAGCTGTAACTTCAAAGTTCCTTGCCCATTGTAATGTCCTTAGCTTTTCACTCATCTCTCTATTTATTTATTTATTTATTTATTTATTTATTTATTTGACAGGCAGAGTGGACAGTGAGAGAGAGAGACAGAGAGAAAGGTCTTCCTTTGCTGTTGGTTCACCCTCCAATGGCCGCCGCGTTCGGCGCGCTGCGGCCACCGCGCTGATCCAGTGGCAGGAGCCAGGTACTTATCCTGGTCTCCCATGGGGTGCAGGGCCCAAGCACTTGGGCCATCCTCCACTGCACTCTCTGGCCACAGCAGAGAGCTGGCCTGGAAGAGGGGCAACCGGGACAGAATCCAGCGCCCCGACCGGGACTAGAACCCGGTGTGCCGGCGCCGCAAGGCAGAGGATTAGCCTAGTGAGCCGCGGCGCCGGCCTCACTCATCTCTTTAAATCAAGTATCATCATTTCTTTGCTAGCCCGACCTCTGTGGCAGAGTAGCGAGTGTTACTGATGCAGAAGGACTTGAAGTATGCTTCTTTCTGTTGCAGTGATTTGCGAACAGTC
This sequence comes from Oryctolagus cuniculus, assembly GCF_964237555.1. Taxonomy (NCBI): domain Eukaryota; kingdom Metazoa; phylum Chordata; class Mammalia; order Lagomorpha; family Leporidae; genus Oryctolagus; species Oryctolagus cuniculus. The sequence continues at coordinate 132,183,809 of NC_091438.1, read as the reverse complement.
ATGCTTCATCGTAGCAGCACACCCCTAGGCGTCTCTGCTTGGTACCCACAGTGTTCCAGATGTGCCCCATGCATTCACAGCCGGAGAGGCTGCAGTAAGCAGAGAGGAGAAGCTCTTTTCCTGCCCTCACAGCTTTTGGCGAGGGGTATTTAAAGTGTTTGCTTTTTGTCTGGTAAAAAGGCCGTATTTGGTGCTAGACTGCCATAGCAGAGATAACTGGAGACAGAAAAGTCACAGTTCGGGGCTGGGAAATGCAGGTGTCTCCCCACCCCCTGACTTGCTACAGGCTGGTTCTCCTTTACCTTCTTATCACGCAAAGGCTTTTCCAAATTCAGTCCGGACTTTAGTGATTTGTGTTTTTTATAAAATAGAAAGGGAGCTGTCAGCAGAAAATAAATATATTGTACCTGTTTAAACAGTTTTGAAAAGTTGGCTACAGCTGCTTGGTTGAAGAAGGTGTCAGTATTGTATCCCTCCTGCAGGGTGACCTTTCTTTATAATGCTGAGACAGTGTTGAAGTGAATCTGGTATTATTACTGTTAAGTTGCTCTGGAAATTTGGAGACCTACATGAAAATAAAAGGGGAATCTCCCTTTTTTCTTCTGCTTCAGCATGGTCATGTCGAAGGTAAAAAACGATTTGGAAGTATTATCTCTCGGCTGGGTGCTTGGCCATCAGGGAACACTGTTATGCAGAGACCCAGGTGTCCCAGAAACAAAATGTCAGCCATCCTAGTCTTAGCATCCAAGGCCTCCAGTTACCAGGCAGGCAAAAGAATGTGCAGTCCCGTTCTGCTGGGAACACTGGTTTCTGCCCCTCCCTTGGCTGCAGAATACACGTGGCAAGGGGAGGGCAGGGGCTCTCCTAGAAGAGAGCTGTGGTTCAAGAGACTTTGTCGTGCCACCAGCTTGGATCCAGAGAAGTACGCTCCTGCCTCTGTATAAGTCCAGCTGACTCAGCAAGCAGTCTCTGAGTGCCTTTGTCGGAATCGGAGGGATGGTAGGAAACCAGAGGGGGCTGGGTTTATGTTTCAGCAGCATGAGCAGTGAGCTGGACGTGTGTAATGGCAGTCCTGTGGAAGCGTGGTTTGGGACACCTAACCTAGGGAGGAGGCGGGATGAGCAGCATCTGAGAGCTCTGAGGCAGGCCACAGGGACTCTGCACCTGGAAGAAATGTGTTTTCTGGACCTGACAAATTTGGCCCAGAACAAGGAAGTGAGTAACTGAGCTAATATTTTTACTTAGGCAGCCTGAGTGGTTGTGGGCATTTGTTTTTGTTGTCCCAGGCAGGGGCACCGTGTGTCACAGGTCTCTCCGGATCAGATGCCAATCTCTGTCAGTGGTCAGGGGCTGACCGACCCCAGACTGGGCTGTACCCATGCTGTAGTGTGTGTAAACATCCTACACTCTCAGCTGTGAGCTCAAGGTGGCTGGGAGAGGGTTGTTTACTCCTTCTGCCATGGAAAACGTCAGCTGAAGAAGGAGCAGTCTCTTCACTCGGCAGGTCGGACAGCATACGGCTTCCCTAGTCAGCCACAGCAGCGCCCTGGCGGGGGGCTGTCTGCAGACCCCTGGGCTGTGCTTCTGTGGCTAAATTCAACCAGAACCAGATGTGACACTGGCGAGACAGGTCCTCTGTGACCACAGAGCTTTCGGTGTGCTTTGAAAACCTGGACACTTGTCTACCGGTGCTCTGGAACCTGACATTTGATTCTGAAACTGTAGCCCAGGAGAAGTGCTGTTTGCCTTCACCCTGCCTCCCTCCCAGGTAGTGGGACCGAAGGAAGAGGAATGTTGCCTGTTTGGGAGGTGGGGGCCACCTGAGAAGCTTGATGTTTGGGTAACATCTTCCCAACACTCATAGTTAACACTGTCCTCAGACCGTGGGCCTTGACACCATTCATGATGAGCACTGCTGCTGTGTGGTTTTTAGTTACAGCAATTATTTGCCCATTTGCAGTTCACGCAGTGGGTGATTACTCAGTACTTTAGAAAATTGGCTGTATGTTTTGTGAAGCCTATAGAAATCTGTTATTTTTAGTTTGATTTCGCACAACTGGTCTCTTCAAATTCCCCTTTCCTTTGGCTTCAAATGTGGACTGCTCAGCATTCAGGAGGCTACCGCACATAGCCTGTTTTGGGGGAAGAGTGGAAATTCACTGTGGCGGTTGCTGAGTCAGTTCTTTCCCTCTTACCTGCCTCTCCTTCCACCCCACAGGAGGAGGTGCGCCAGTCTGTGACGCCTGCCGAGCCCGTCCAGTACTACTTCACGCTGGCTCAGCAGCCCACAGCCGTCCAGGTCCAGGGGCAGCAGCAAGGCCAGCAGACCACCAGCTCCACAACCACCATCCAGCCCGGGCAGATCATCATCGCGCAGCCTCAGCAGGGCCAGGTCTGTGAATTGTCCCGGGCATGTACCCAACAAGCAATACCTCTTTAAGTATGGATTGGGGAATGCTTGGCCAGTAGAGAGAGGGAGCTAGATCGTCATGGAAACCTGGGCTTTTTCTAGGTTCAGGCTACAGAGCTGAAGTGTAGCCTTGATCTCACTGGACCCTGTTTCCTTCATGGTTCAACAGAGGAAAGTACAGCAGTCAGGGTGTACTCCCAGATCCCTGTGACCTCAGAAATCTCAGAAGGAAAAACGTTCTCTGTATTGTTCCTGTGAAGAGTAGTGAAGTCACTGTAGAAGGTACTTGCAGTGGCCTCCATCCCCACAGTGTGTGTGTGTGTCTCTTCAGAACTGGACTTTATGCCTTTAAGAGGGAGGAGATGAGCATCATCGCCCTCCTGCCAGCCTTTCCTCTCTGTCTTCCCCTCATTTCTCTGTCCCACCATATTTCCTTTACGGTGGTAGCCAGAGGATTCTTTCCCTTCCCACCAGTACTGCTGAGAACAGTATCTTCCATGTGTACTGTGGGTCATGAGGCCACAGAGAACTCTACTAGGACTTCCGAATCCAAATCCTGTCAGTCATTTATTTATTCATCAAACATTGAGCATCCTCTGTAGCTATAGTCCTGTGCTATGAATTTGGCATGTAAGCATGGATAAAATAGTCCTTATTTTCAAGGAATTCACAAACTAGTTGGCCATACAAATACTTAGGTTTACACCACCCTGTGGGACACATATAACATTCTTAACTCTCCTGGGTGTTACGGGAACACATCAGAAGCAATACCTAACAAAGATATGAGGGGGATGGTTGAAGAAGAGGTGGTCAGAGAAGGTTCCTGAGGGGACTAGTGAGAGTATTAGAGGGTACAGTGGAAGCTGAGGTGAGAAACAGCACAGGGGTGGTGCAAAGGTGCAGCCAGCATCGGGAAGCATCCCTGCAGGTTAGAAAAGACAGGCATGGAGCACATCCTGGATAGCCTTGTGTATTCCAGCCAGGAGCTAGGCCTGCCCAGAAGACAAAAATAGATGGTAGAGGATTTTTCTCTTAAAAGACATACTTATTTGAAAGGCAGAGTTAGATCTTCCATTCTCTGGTTCATTCCCCAGATGGCCACAATGGCTAAACCTAGGCCAGGCTAAAGTCTGGAGCCAGGAGCTTCTTCCAGGTCCCTCAAACAGGTGCAGGGGCCCAAGCACCTGGGCCATTTTCCACTGCTTGCCCAGGCCAATAGCAGGGAGCTGGAGCAGAAGTGGAGCAGCTGAGGGACTCAAACTGGCACCCATATTGGATACTAGCATCACAGGTAGTAGCTTAACCCATTATGCCAAAACATTGGCCCCAAGGGGATGGAGGATTTGAACATTGATTATAATTTTGGGATTTATTCCTTGCTCGTTCATTTATCCACATAACAAAAATTGATAAGAATGCTTGCTCTGTGCCAGACACTGTGCTAGGCAGGAGGGGTTCAAACATGATCACAATCTCAGCCCGTGCCTTAAGGTCTTGGCTGCACGCTTATGCCTTAGGGACCGCGTGTGGCTGATTCTTGTGCCTTCGCAGTGCGAGAGCTTTACATGCCAAAGGCTTTATCCCTTTATACTGTGAGCTTCAAGGGAATCTGTCAAAGGCTGGCTCTGATTGGTGGATCATCCTAAGAAACTCATGGCTGCTGTGCCCTAACAGCAGGGTACACCATACGTGATTTGACAGCTGCCATGCTAACATAAGCCCTCATTTCCCTGAAATGATGCAGAAATACCTTGGAAATCCTCTTGGGAAAACTGGGTTGACACAGAACACTGATGAGTTGGCAGCACACATTTTATTTTATTTTTTTTTAGTCAGTGAGAATCTCATCTCTTCTGCCAGTCCAGTCCTGCTCAGCCTGGAGCTGATAAGGGTTGTGAGGATGATGAAGTTGGTTTTTCCTAGCATTTCCAAGCTGTTGTTTCGCTATCCTGCTGCTTCGGGTGGCCTTGTGCTGTGTCACACTTCCCTGGACCTGTAGTGATGGCTGTTTCAAGATGAGTGCCAATGTCCTTTGCAGTACAGAATACATATCACAGCAGACTGGACAGGAATACATATTTTGGTGAAGCGCATCCTGTGTTTTCAATTACTTTTGGAGGTTTGGGGCTAGGCTGAGTTGAAAATCTGAACTAAGAATAGAAGAGATGTTGTCTATTGTCCTAGCCCACTGCATGAATTTTTCTTATAACTGTCACCTTTCTTCCCTACCCAGTTTATGGTAATTTGTCCTTACCTAGTAATACCTCAAGTCTCATCTGTGGTTCCCAGAACATATTCCCTTCCCTAGTGGCTTTATTTTTATCTATCTATTTATTTATTTTAAGATTTATTTATTTGAAAGACAGAGTTACAGAGAGGCAAGGCAGAGAGAGAGGTGTCTTCCATCCTGTGGTTCACTCCCCTGATGACTGCAATGGCCAGAGCTGTGCTGATCCAAAGCCAGGAGCCAGGAGCTTCTTCTGGTCTCCCACATGGCTGCAGGGGCCCAAGGACTTGAGCCATCATCTGCTGCTTTCCCAGGCCATCACAGAGAGTTGGATTGAAGTGGAGCAGCTGGGTCTTGAACCAGCACCCATATCAGAAGTCGGCACTGCAGGTGGCAGCTTTACCTGCTACGCTACAGCGCCGGCACCCTCCTAGTGACTTTAAATGTGTAGTTGTATTGTCCAGTTGACCTCTGCAGTAAGAATTAAGAACATCAGTCGAAGCCCCATGATTCATTGACTCCTAGAGACTTTTTATTGAGGTGATTTTTTTTTTTCTTTTAAAGATTTATTTATTTGGAAGAGCTACAGAGAGAGCAAAGTCTTTCACCTTCTGGTTCACTCCCCAGATACCCTCAACAGCTGGGGCTGGGCAAGGCTAAAGCCAGGAGCCAGGAGCTTCATCCAGGTCTCCCAGGGGCCCAAGCACTTGGGCCATCTTCCACTGCTTTTCCAAGCCATTAGCAGGGAGCTGAATGGGAAATGGAGCAGCTGGGACACAAAGTAGCGCCCACATGGGATGCAGCCATTGCAGGCGGTGACTTTACCTGCTGTACCACAGCACCAGCCCCTGTTGAGGTGATTCTTAATTCAGAGTTGGAGAGACCCCATGTCCCAATTGGGGCAGAACTCAGGGCAGTACAGGTGTAATTTAAAAGGCTCTACCACCTACCACCAGACAAGCCAGATTTGTGGGGCTTACTGCTCTAGGTAATCTGTAAAGATCCCATCTAGGTCAGAGTTGTGAGATCTGAAGGAATGATTGGTCCTTTTGGCAGTTCATTTCTTTACCATCTCTGAAAAGAATAAATTTTCTGGAACTACAATCCATGAAGTGTGTATGAGAGACACAGAATCTGCCAAGTCATGTGCATTAGATGGAAATTTCTTCAGTCTGATGCTGTCATTTCTAGAAAGTCTAAGTTCTTGCTTTATTAAATTCTGTTAACTAGGGGTAGGCTCAGATAGGATTCCTGGTCTTGACAGTGTTAGTGTCTTAACAGCATTCACCTCTGTGTAGGAAAGCATGCCGTGGTCCAGAGCAACCACCTGGCTAGCGTGGGCAGGAGTCACTCTGCTGCTTGAACAGGGGCGAAAGCCTGTGAGCACTAGGCCCAGCCTCAGAGACCAGCCTGTGTGCTCTGTTCTTCTCCCAGTGTCTTGCAGGCCTAAGAAGGTGCCTGGGACCCTGGACTTAATACATTTATGCTGATCCCACTTTCCATTTAGTTTGTGCTGTAGATTCACCTGTTCCAGACTTGACTTTGGCCATTTCTCAAGTAAACTGTCATGATTTTCATTTTCTGTGTACTGTATGTATCTTACCATATTGTACATACTATGAAAAGTTGCAATGTTGGAAGCATAGAATTTATGTTTGGGGCCCAGCTAAGCATTGTTGCACTAGGAGCCTAAAAATTGGTTGACTTTCCCGTATTTTGTTTTGAGGACTAACTTCACAATGCTCTAAACCCAGAGGACTCTGTGGGTTCAGTAGTGTTGTTAGTGTGGAGATGAGTTTAGGCGTTGCTGGAGGGGATTTGCTTCCAGGTAACTGTTCATTATTGGCCTCAGAGCCAGAGCTCAGGCTGCTTTCTCTTGACTTTTCTTTCCAGACCACACCTGTGACGATGCAGGTTGGAGAAGGTCAGCAGGTGCAGATTGTTCAGGCCCAGCCACAGAGTCAAGCTCAGCAGGCTCAGAGTGGCACCGGACAGACCATGCAGGTGATGCAGCAGATCATCACCAACACAGGAGAGATCCAGCAGATCCCGGTGAGCTCTGCGTTACAGGTCTGCGTGGCTCTGTTCTCAGCTGGGGGACAGGAAGTACTTAAAGCTTTTCTAGTCATACATGTAGGTATGTTTGTTTGGCCTGTCTTCCCATTACCCACCCTCTCCCCGAGCACAGCTTGTTTGAGTTTGCTCCTGCTTTCCTTTGATTGAGGTTCAGGTTCACCACTCTGGAACAGCTCCTCTTGATTTCCCCTCCTCTTTGTTCACCTATGCAGAGAAGTCATTGTGGCTGCCATCCCATGCAAGGCCCAGCAGCCCTGTGAGGCAGTCCTGTCTTTTGATTAGCAGAGAAGAAGGAGGTGTGTAGGGAAGGCCATAAATACACTTGTTGCATATTCATGAGTCAGTCCCAGTGGAGCCTGCAGCAAAGTGTATTTTTGGCTTTCATTTAACTTACTCCTTCCTTCACTGTGCACTGCTACTTCCTGAGTGCCTTGAGGGAGTTCATTTTGTAGATGTGTTGGCTTTTTTACCTGTACTTGTTCTTTTGGAAGAATGTCCTTGTCTTAACACTTGGAATCTATACATTGGTCATTTCGCCACCAAAAATCGGGAAGTACGTGACACGCAGCGATCTCATTGCCTGCCTCTTGCTCCTCCTATTGAGAATGAAATATGGACAGGTGTGGGAACTCATTTGGGCCTGGTTAACTACCACCTCTTCAAAAAAAAAAAAAAAAAAAAAAAACTCAAAAAGTTGCAACCTTACACTGAGCAGCTTTAACCCTCTGGGGCACAGAGCATTAGCCCAGGATTGTTGCAGAATTCACAGCCTCGTCATCACTGGTCTGAGGCCGTGTTTCTGGACTCCTCCAGCAGCTCCCCAGAAAGGGAGAGCTTAGTTGTGAAGACCTTCTGGAAGGAACCCATTGGTCCCTTTTGAGAGCCCCAGGGGTAGGCTTATTATCTGTGATTAGCATAAACACAGTGCTGATCCCCAGCCCTGCTCTGCCTTAGAGGATTGGGATGTCCAAGCCCAAAAGAAAAGCTTGCTTTTGTGTGAGAATAGCTGGGAACCATTTGGCTCATAGCTTTCCAATCATATTTCTCTCCCCAGCTAGAAAATTCAAAATCCCTGTGACTGTCAGTGCATCTTCCCCCACTCATAGGACAAGGCTTTCGTCTTCCATCCTGTGGTCCTTGGCTGCAGGTCTGGGGACTCCTGGGACCAGCCACTGTCGGTCTCAGCAGATGAGATTTCCTGAGTCTCCAGCCGGCTCCCTGTATCCCTACCAGCAGCTTCAGGAGCCGGAGAGCTGTTACAACATCTAGGTGGGGACTTGAAGCTTGGCTCCACAGCCTCCCCACAGCATTTCTCGGCATGCTCTCAGGGAAGAAATGACTGCAGGTCACAGGACTCTTGCCCTATCTCCTTTGAACCAGATTGGGGTTTATTACTATTATTACTGCTGTTGTTACTCATTTTATTTATTTGAAAGGCAGAAATAGATGGACAGACAGATCTTCCATCCCCCAAATGCTCGCCAGCAGCTGGGGCTAGGCCAGGCTAAAGCCAAGAGCCAGAACCTCAGTCTGGGTCTCCTTTGTGGGTGGCAGAGACCCAAGCGTCTCAGGGTGCACATTAGCAGGAAACCAGAATTGGTAGAGCAGAGACTTGAACTCAGGCACCCTGTTATGAGATGCAGGCATCCCAAGCAACATCTTAACCTCTCTCTGCCAACACACATGCCCCTGAGCCAGATTCTTAAGAGTTTAGCTTTTATTTTTTTATTTATTTATTTTTTTATTATTTTTGACAGGCAGAGTGGACAGTGAGAGAGAGAGACAGAGAGAAAGGTCTTCCTTTTTGCCGTTGGTTCACCCTCCAATGGCTGCCGCGGCCGGCGCGCTGCAGCCGGCGCACTGCCCTGATCCAATGGCAGGAGCCAGGTACTTCTCCTGGTCTCCCATGGGGTGCAGGGCCGAAGCACTTGGGCCATCCTCCACTGCACTCCCTGGCCACAGCAGAGAGCTGGCCTGGAAGAGGGGCAACCGGGACAGAATCCAGCACCCCCGACCGGGACTAGAACCCAGTGTGCCGGCACCGCAAGGCGGAGGATTAGCCTGGTGAGCCACGGCGCCGGCCTAAGAGTTTAGCTTTTGTGTCCCTCTTCTTGCTTCAAGCAGACAATTCGGATACAGTCTACCAAGAACTTCAGAGTGGGTTTTTTTCTGGTGGATCAGATCCTTTGAGGCTTGCAGTTTCAGAGATGCATTCAGTGTACGCTACCTGCAAGAGTACAGCTTCATCCCACAGCATTATCCTCGCGGAAGTAAGCTCCTGAGGGCTGGGCCAGTTTGTTCCGGGGCAAGGAGGGCTTTGCCCATCAGCCTCAGGAAATGCCTCTGCCTTTCAACCAAGCACACTGGGCAGCCAGGGAGGGTGGTTTCTGTGCTCCCAGAACCCCTTGGATCCCCTGAATTGTTGTGAACGTCTGCCATCTTCCCCCAAGGCTCTGCCGAACCAGCCCCTCTCCGGTCATGGCCGTGTGTCTTCTCTTTGTGCCCTGGCTCAAACACTGATACTTTCATGGTACACTGGAGCGTTAAGAGCCTGCGTTAAGGCTTTTAGCACACAATTAAATGCAGCATGTGGTATTATTGTATTATCTGAGACTTAATCGTAAGCATGAGGGACTCTGAGGGCACTTTTGTAGCTTTGGTTTCCCATGATGGAGTTTTCTGTGAAAGGTTTATTGATTCTGCTTCCCCTGGGGAGACGTTTGGCCAGAAGTAGTGCTGAACACTAAGGATCCTCAAAGTCCCACAGACCCCCCTTGGTCCTGGCTCTTGGGAACAGAGATCGTGAGGCAGGCCAGCCTTTCCCTCTGAGAGTGCAGTGTGGCACTGGCAGTACTCGGGCAGTGGTGTGGAATGGTGGCCATCTGCTTTGGCTCCTGGTAGACACTGGAAGCCTTCACAGTACTGGGAAGTGTGGAGTTGGAGGGAAAGGAGGCCTGTGCTGAAGGTGCAGGTGTTCTCATAATGTCAGCAGTCTTTGAGGGAAATCCCTTCCATGAGCTGTGATCAAACAGCCAGAGCCAGCGACCGATGAGCCTGTAGCCGTGCCATTGCACGTGTGTGACAGGGTCTGGGAAAATACCCTCTTTTGTGTTGTGTAACTTGTGGGGATGTTGTAGTCTTGCTTGTTTTGACTTCTGTTTCAAAGGGACTTTTTCCGGGTTGGCCTTTGGAGGGCTTGAAGGGTGGGGGGCGATCGCCATCTCTGATCGTGGGGAGGCGGCCTGTTCCAGATGACACTCAGCTTCCTGTGGTCCCCTTGTCTCTGCCCTGCCCTAGGTACAGCTGAATGCCGGCCAGCTGCAGTATATCCGCTTAGCCCAGCCTGTGTCTGGCACCCAGGTTGTACAAGGACAGATCCAGACACTTGCCACCAACGCCCAGCAGGTATGTACTCCAGGGACACAGGGCTGCAGCTCCCTTCTGCCTAGAGAGGAGTATTCCATACACAGTTGTCCTGCCACCCCTCCTTCAGCAAGAGCCCCATCCTGCACCCTCTTTGTCTTGTCTGTACCCCACGGACAGATGGGAGCAATTGAAAGGCTGGATTCAAAGTGTGTGTCTTACCTGCTTGTTCTGGAGGGGCGAAGAAATGGAAGGCAGAAGCGTCAGGGTAATGCAAAGAAGCCTGCTGTATGTGCATACGTCAGAGTGGAGCAAGCGTTTGATGCTGTCTGGTCAGCAGACTGAGTCTCTATCTTTAAGCCCAAAATGTGTGTTCTGGAGCCCTCTCTGCACCCACACCTCCTCTGCATCCCTAGCCAGAAAAACTGCCCCTCTGCTCTTCTGTGCCCTGCAGTATTGAAGGCTGCAAATCACAGATGCTGAGGGCCTGCTCCCCCAGCCTCGGGGCTGAGGGACGTGGGCGTCGTTTGCAGAGGGTGGCAGTCGCTGGTCAAGGGGAGGCACTGTTAATGGATTCTTCTGCCTCAGACCCAAAAAAAGCAGCGATCGTTTAAGAGCTGGACCCGTCTGGCCCAGTTGCATTTCTGGTGATGTATCTATTGACAGTGGTGACAGAGCTGAGTTTGTAGAGCAGGTCTCCAAAGATCTCATTTGGGAAATATGAGGCATGAGCCAAAAGCAGGGCGTCTGAGTTCCGTGCAGTCTCTGGGGCTATTAAAGGGCTCTTTCCAGGCCCACTCTGTGGCTCTTCCGAGTACTTGGGCTTTTGTGTGGTTTCTTTGGGGTGCAATGCCACTGATTCCCACCGCAAGACTGTGCCACCCTCTTGGGGCCTTCCTTCTGCCCCCTTTTTTAAAACCTTGTGTGATCCTTCTTGGGATCCAGAAAACATTTTCCTGCATGGCAGTAGGAGGAAATGAGAAGGAAGGATTCTTGATTCTGCAGAGGTCAGTTTTAGAAATAGAAGTAAAGCCGCAAAGTGGAGGAGAAGCCAAAAGGGGTGCTTGGGGCAGTTACAAATCTCACTAACAGCCACTTGCAATGGTGGCAGCCTGACCCCTAGCAGGTGCTCAGTAAATGTTTGAGTAATATGTGGGTACCTTGAAAAGTTTGTGGAAAGTAGAATTAAAAGATGAGTTTATTTTGGTGCAAAAAATTTATAAAATCCGTGCTTAGTTTTTTCATAAATAGACATTTTGCATGAACTTTCTAAAACTCGGCAGATGTCGATGGATTTAAAGATAAATGGAGCTTTGTCTCAGCTCGTGTGAATTGCAGTCCCGCTGGCCACAGGACATAGTTAGCCTTCTTGTCTGTGAGGAGCGTGTTCCATTTGTCCCAGGCTCATTCATTTATTCTGCAGACGTTTTCTTTGTGACTGGGAAGTACTGTGTACTCGGAGGAGGACTGAGAACAGAATGTAGCTCCTTCCCACAAGCAGCTTGTAGAATGGTAGAAGGAAGGGAAACCAAAATAAGGAGCGGTAGTCAGAGGCCCGCGTGCAGCCCTTCCACACCTGTCCCTCCCCTCGCTCCTCGTGGCCTCGTAGGTGGGCCTGCAGGGTTGCTTCTGGCCACTGTAAGGACATTTGAGAACAGTCCTTACCTTGCAGGTTGATGTGTTGATCCCAAGAGACAGTACACAGAAGACATTGCTAGTCGAATGTTCGGTAGATACACACAACCTCCAGGCTTCTTTCAGGTCTCCAAGCTGGGTGCCCAGTTGTCATCAGAGGGTGCAGTTCTGCATGTCTGTGAATGTATCTTACAGTCCCCACAAAGGATTTTAGTGCATGTGATCATTGTCTTCCTGGCCTCCCCCGCCCTTCCCCCTCCTCCTCCCCTTGCTTGGCCCAGAGGGCTGCGTGTTGCCTCTCTCGGAAAAAGTGCTTCATAGCTTTGCCACGAGGACTGCCAGGCCAGGGCCGCTCGTCCGCCAGGGTGTTTCATATTCCGTCAGATAATCTGGGTGATAAGGGTTTGGTGTGGAGCCCACCTTCCAAACATGGAAGAGACTGCTCAGCACTCTGCCCTGCATTTTGTGCGGTGCCTTCGCTGGCTGACAGACACACAGACACACACACTACCCAAACCAGAAATAGTATGCCTCTTCACGTTAGCACCTGGGAGAGCGAGGTGTTCTCTGTGAACCTCAGACCTCGAGGTGACGGGCCGTGGGGCAGGGGTGGGTGGACATTAAGTGCAGTGCAGGTGGGGCTTGTTTGTTATGTGCTCCAGGGTTCTTGTGTGCTGTGTGGTGCCAGCTCCCAGCAGCCACCAGGAGGAGGAGCCTGGAAGAGACCCTTGCTTTCCTACTCCTCGTGGAGCACCGGTTCTGAGCCAGGGCTCCTTCTGGTTGCTTTATATGCATTGGCGTCTTTGATCTTCATGAGCTCCTCCTGGACGGTCCTGGGCAGTCCCTGTGGCTGACATGCCTCCCCTGCTGTCTTGCTTCCCACAGATCACACAGACAGAGGTCCAGCAAGGACAGCAGCAGTTCAGCCAGTTCACAGATGGACAGGTAGGATGCACGGCCTGGGGGGGGCTGGGTGGTTCCCCGGGAAGCTGTGGGAATCTGGGTTTGGGCAGTTAGGGCAGCTGTCATATCCTTTACTAAGAGTGAGTGGATACAAGTTGTTAAAACAAGGAGTAGCTTTAAATCAGGGCACTTGTCCTTTGGATTTACAGGCTATGGGAGTTAAAAATAATCTTAGACATGGTATAATCCAAATTGTCATTTTACAGATGGGTAAACTGAGCCCTAGAGGAAAGAAGTTCCTTGCACATGCTCACTCAGGGCAGAGCTAGATGCACAGCCTCCTGTTTCCTTCAGCACTGACACCACCCCCCCCCACGGGCGCTTTTTAATAACACAGATGAGTTGAAATGCAGGGAACGTGTGACCTCTTGAGCTCTCTTGGTACCCAGAATTCAGCAGTTCTGATCCCATACAAAGTTGAGAGTTTCGCTTCTCCCCCTACTTTCCCTGCACAGAGACCTGGAGGACATCACAGGGTGATGTTCCCAAACTTTCACTCTGTTGCCTGAAAGGGAGAAGAGCTGGTGTCAGGATCCACCAGCACTGGGTGCTAGACTTACGTGGCAGGGCTCCTGTGGGGGGTCTTGGCTCTGGTTTTGGGGGCCACCTGAGAAACCAGGTGGTGGGTTTGCCCTGACCATCCCATGTGGCTCCATGAGTGTCTTCTCCACACCGTCCTGGCCTTGGCTTGGTGGTACCTAACTCCAGGGCACCTTCGGGGCAGGGCCCATGTGGGAGGTAACTTCAGAAGCTGGAGCCAGAGAACAGGAGAGTGGGGGAACCCTCCTGCTCCTGCCGGTGAGCAGCACTGAGTCAGGGGACTCTGGCCGCCATGCTACCAGTGCCGTGGTTCGATTGCTTGTGTTTGTCACAGAGCACCAGGGTGCAAGCTCGAAGCTCTGAGCTAACTAACAGGAGAGGCAGAGCCCAGAGATGGGAATGCCACAGGACTGCATCACCCTGCGCCTTGCCCTGCCCACCACGCACCCTTCCTGCCGGTGATGCTGTGCACTGGCTGTAGTGGAGGTGTCTGGGGCCCCCAGCCAGCTGGAGGCCCGTAGGGAGCTGCGTGCCCCTCTCCTGGGTGACCTCACTCTGTCCTCTCCCCCCTCCACAGCAGCTCTACCAGATCCAGCAAGTCACCATGCCCGCGGGCCAGGACCTCGCCCAGCCCATGTTCATCCAGTCAGCCAGCCAGCCCACCGACGGGCAGGCCCCCCAGGTGACCGGCGACTGAGGGCCTCATCTGGCAAGGCCGAGGACACCCGTACAGCCCAGGCCGTGGGCACAGAGGACCGGCAGACCGCAGCGCCTCCTGCAGGCTAGGACACTGGCGCACTGCGCCCCGCGGCTGGGGCCGAACTTCTCCAGCAGAAAGATGCAATGTTTTTTATTTCCTCTTTTGCCATTGTTTTCTTCAAGGAATCAATATTTCATTATGTTGAGCTGCGTGTCCGATGCTATGAAATGAAAATATTAAATAACATATTTATGGCATTTTCTTGAAGAGTGTGGTTGAAGAAATATTTCTTCTTTTGTTTCTTTTCTTTTTCTTTTTTCTTTTTCTTTTTTTTTTTTTTTTGTTTGTTCTTATCGCCACTTCTTTCTAGGAGCAGATCTTCCCGGGGTGGCAGCATTTCCTCACTCTTGGAGCAGCCGCTGCCCCTCAGATTTGCCACCTGCTTGCCCTCGGATTGAATTAGGTGGACACATGTAGCACCTCTGGTCGGTGTTCCTCTGCCCTCGCCCCTGCTCTGGCCCCAGGCTCTGTGTTCATGTCCGGAGCCGCGCAGGCAGTGCCTGCACTTAGGGGAACTCGTTCCCCATGGAGAGTGGGTGGTGTCGTTCCCACACACCCCTCTGCTGGGGACCCATGGAGATGAACTCTGTGCTTTTACTGCCTCCCCCTCTATTTTATGTTTTACCTGCATTCAGAATTGTGCTAGTCTCCTTTGCTGCGTGGACTTCAAACTGCATGAAATGCAATAAAACCTCATTTTAGATAATTTAGAGTCTGGGTTTCTGTGTCTGGGGGCATTCATGGATCTACTTTGCTCAAGAAAGTCGTCCTCAGGCCGGGGGTCTTGAAGGGGGGCGTCCCAAGCCGAGGGAACTGGCACTGCATATCTGATGCAGACCGAGGCCCTGAGCCATGCTCTCAAAGGGAACTTCATTACAATACAAGTGCATCTGCTGCTCGGGGGTGCCCACCTGCCTGCCTCGTGTACCCGTGGGCTGATGTGGCTGAGGACCGGGGGCGTCTCAGAGAAGGCTGGCTCCCTCCTGCAGACGAGGGCCAGAGCAACCCCTCCAGTCCTGCAAGGCACCTGCTGTGGCCGTGCCCATCACTCTGACATCTGCCCTGGAGAGCAGCCCAGACCAGTGGATGGAGGTCTGTTCTGTGCTGCGGGGAGACGCAGAGGGCCAGTGCTGAACCATCTTTCTTGCCTCCACCATGCCGTCCTTACAGCAGGGGGCCTCATCACGGGGAGAGCAGAGACCGAGTGCCAGGGAGAGCAGGTATTAATTTGCCATAAAACCTGGGTAACTTCTTTGCCTTGGGAGCCAGGTCAGGGCTGAGGTGGGGGTGGGGAAGAGGCAGAGGAGCAGCAGGTGGCTTCAGGTTCTCTTACCGATTCCCTCACCATGTATCCCCCACTGGAAACCACGGGGTAGCGCAAGAGTTGCTGTAAGAGTCAGAAACGAGCCGAGTAATTCTGCCCCATATTCGTCATCCTTCCCAAGAGATCCCCGGCAGCTCGGATCCGTCAGGTGTCTTACCTGGATTCAGGTCTGGCCGACTGTGCCCTTACTGTTCTCCAGGGTGTTGGGGGGAGGTGGTCCTCAATGCTGGTAGTTTCTGTGCCATCTATGTCATTTTAATTAATTTACTTAGGTGTACCTTACCTCATTTCCACAAGAAAAATTGACATGGCTTATAATGAAAAATTTAAATTAGATAAAATGTAATTGAATAGGAAATTAAAATTGCAGAAAATAAAAACACAAATACGGCTGTAGAAATCTACATAGTTTTTAGAATGATTTGATGCTGAGCTTCCTGGCAACCAGAGTAAAAATGGTAAGATGAAGTTAGGGATTCATACTGTAAAAGGAAAAACCAGCACTGCTTTGCAAAACTGAGGGATGTTCCTAGTGTGAAGGTTTTGAGTAGATGGTACCCTTATGGGTACCCTTCTGGCACTCCCGAAACAGAGTCTGGGACAGCCCCACATGCTTTGAAATCCGTGCCTACTGTTCTTTGTTTTGTTGTGTGTTTTTTTTTTTTCTTCAGAATATGCATGTACCACAAACTTTGCAGTCCCTTCCTGGGATCAAGTTTTCACTGATAGTTGTGCCCAGCCCCACGTGCAGAGAATGCAAGAGGGAAAGAGCAAGCAAGCAGGGGGCCCTGGGCTCAGAGTGAGGCAGAGTCTGGGCACCCCGTGTCCCACCTTGCTCCTCCAGGCGAGACTGGAATTGCATTCCTGTCCAGTGGTCCCTGCGTCCTATGGACTTCCATTCTTGGAGCCAGTTCAGTTGGTTGTGATTGGCAAGCCAGCTGCCCTGCTGAGCACGTTCCCTTTAAATTGCCCTGCCAACAAGGCCCATCGCGGTGTAAACAAACCCTTTGGTGCAGCCCAAGAGAGCCCCTATCTAATACCCAGCAAGATCCCCTTACATCCGGAGCACTCTTTACACATTTTTTCTAGCATTTGCAGCATCCGACCTCCTAATGATCTTCACAGTGACCCTGCAGGGGAGACAGGAAGAGGGATCATGATACCTGTGTTACAGATGCAGGCATGGGAGGCCTAGCGAAGTGTAGTAACTCGCCCAAGGTCACACCACGGATCAGGGCTGGGGTGGAAACCAAAACGCTGGTCTCCTGTCCCTCTGCGGGAACATCGTTGCTCTGTGGCCATAGGTGGCATGTATGTTGTGTTTAGGAAGGAGTCGTACCCTTGTGATCAACCTAGCCTAGCCACTGGCCCAGCCTCAGGTATCTGTGGAGTAAAAAGAACAGTTGGGTGTCATCTGGGGACAGCTAGAAGTTGGGATGATTTCCCAGGAGGCTGGGATGTTGGAGATTGGAGACCCCTGGGGTCACCTTCCAGCTGGCTGCTGGCTTCCTCTATGCTCAGATCTGCACAGGCCACAAGGGGGCAGCATGCAGCTCTCGCCTGAGAATCTGGGAGGGGCCCTATCCCACTGGTCCAGCCTTGAGACAGTTCTAGGAGCTAGCAGTGGTAGGACTCCCCTTTCTCAGTGGGAGCAGATCCAGATCCTCAGCGCCCTTCCTGATAAGACCTCCCCCGCATGAGAGACGGCGCCCTTTCCAGAGCACTGCATCAGGGTGGGTGGGGAGGTTTTAATAAGGACTTTCTGCTGGCCCAAGTTCATTCAAGGTCCTGCAGATCTGTCCAGCTTGCTTTCCACCCCCTGCACTCTCTGCTCCTGTCACACCCAATTACCCCTGGTTTCCGAACTCACCTCCATGTTTTCAAAATGTGCTGGCCCTAATTCCTGGAATGCCCTTTTACTCCCTTTCTCACTTATTGATCTCCTATATAGCCATCAAGGCCCAATTTAAATGGCCCTCACTGAGAAATGGCTAATTCCTGAGGCCGAGTCAGCGAAGACCTCGTATGTCCTCCCCCGGCAACTTCTACACTCTCTGTTAGAGCTCACAGCCGGTCACTGAGCAAACAAACACTGCTTCCACACCTCGTGCAGGGCAGATGCTTCAGACGTCTTGAGGACAACTTCGAGAAAGCCAGGTGGGGGTTCTGCTGTCATGGAGTTCGTGTGGAAAATTGGGTTGGGATGTGAGTAGGGGAGAGAGACAATAAACGCCACCCCAAGTTGGGCTGTGGAGAAACCCCCTGGCCTCTTAGAATTTTCCAGCATGGGGGGTCTTCCTCAGAGGTGGGCGTCCTCCTGGTCAGGGTCGATGCTGCGCTTTCAGAGCCTAGCACGGTGCCTGGCATCGAGAGGGCAGCGGTTACTGGTGAGTGAGGGGGTGGCCTCACTCCTGCGGCGCACCTGCCACACAGCAATCACCGCTGCCCCTTGCACCCATCAGCACACTTGCCTGAGTAAGGGTTTTTCTTTTAAGTGGAGAGCTGATAATGTGCTGGGCAGGGCTGTTCCATGGAGATGAGCCTTTTAAGGAATTTCTCTGTTGTAAAATGCATTCCAAAGCTTGGTACCCACCTGGATTCCCATTTCATCTCCACACCCTCATTACATGGATACTGCTCTCCCCATCTTATAGGCAAGAAAGTGAGGCTCAAGGAGATTAAGATACTACCCAAGGGGGAGTAGAGCCAGGTGCTCCCAGAAGTCTCCTCTCCCAAGTGGCCCACCCAGCGCAGTCCACATTGTTCTGTCCTCTGTGATACTTTTCCTACAGAGGAGGAAAGTCCCCCTTCCCACCAACTTCTGGGCAGGGGCCTTTGTCCCACAGCTCCAGCCATCCAACGGGCCTCTGTAAGGTGGCAGCTGACCTTCCTCAAGGAAAGGACCCTAAGGTGGAGGTCAAGTGTCCAGGAGCAAAAGCAACTTGGCCATGGCCTCCTTAAGGCCCCCAGAGCTGGGGCATGGTATCACCTGGGCTTGGGGACTGTGCTACGGCTACAGCTTGGGGAGAGGGGCAGGAGGACAGCAAGGCTGGCCCCAGCTGGCCCCAGCTGGACAGCCCAGCCTCCCTCACAGCCCTGAGCCTCTGCCCTCCTTAGAAGGCCAGCCTCCACTGAGCTCCTGCCCTTCCCCCAAGCTCCCCATACCTCTCTGTCTCTCAGCAAAGGTCTGTGGGACAGAAGCTTTCTAAGATCTTGCATGTGTCAAATGTCATTATTTTGTCCTTTCATTTAAAGGGTGATTTGGCAAGGTATGGAATTGTAGACTCGCAGTTGTTTGCCCTCAGCACTCTGAAGATGTGATTCCATTGTCTTTTGGCATCTGTTGTTGCTGATGAGAAGTTTACTGTCAATTCAATTATTGGACCTTCGTAGATAAGCTCTCTTTTCTCTCTGGTGGCTTTTAGAATTTCCTCTTTATTCTTGATGTTCTACACTTCTGACTACAAATTGTCTAGATGTAGTTTTGGTTTTGTTTTGAAAGATGTCTTCCTAGGCAGTCTGTGGGCCTTTTAAATCTAGAAATTCATTTCTTAATTCTGGAAAGAGCTTAATCCTCTTTCCAGTCTCCCTTTCTGAAGCTAACAATACGTTGGGTCGAGTTTCTCAATCTTCTACATCTCTTTTCTTTCATATGCTTCTGTGCTTCAGTCTGGAGAATTTCCTCAGTTCCAGCTTCTAGTTCATTAATTCTCTCTTTAGCTGTGTTTAGTACACTAACCCATCTATTGGTTACTTTTACCCAATATTAGTGACTTTAGTTTTCATTTCTAAAAGTTCTCAAGTTCTGTGTACTTCTGATGAATGTTCCTGTTTGATAGCTGTTCTTGTTTTATGGGTGCTGTTTCTCCCTTTATCATCTTGAAGGTTTTAACTATATTGAACTTCCTTTCTTATTGCGGCATTATCTCTAATTCTGTAGGTATGAGTTCTCCCCTGAGTTTTCTCTCTCTCACGGTGCTGTATTTCTGTTATGTTGGGAAGTCCATCCTTGAGATTATCTTCAGCA
The DNA here is from genome assembly GCF_964237555.1 of Oryctolagus cuniculus. NCBI lineage: Eukaryota > Metazoa > Chordata > Mammalia > Lagomorpha > Leporidae > Oryctolagus > Oryctolagus cuniculus. Next base: position 132,164,481 of record NC_091438.1, on the reverse strand, counting down.
CATTTCCCACACTGTGTCCTGGAATGTGGAGGTCGCTCTTAAGGACTGATTCCTCGGCGTGGAAGTGCACCAGCCTCAAGTCAGCTCTTACGTGGGTGGCTTTACTTGGGAGTTTTGAGAGCACAGCTGAGATGCCATTCTCACATGGGCACTCTTCCTGCCGAAAGCCAGGGCCTAGTGGTTAGCAGCCAGAGGCAGTTTAGCCCTCTACACAGCAGGCAGCGCCTTCCCAGACCCTGACAGCCCTGCCCTCTGGTGGGGCCTGCAATGTCTCTATCCCTGCGGGAACACTGAGTACCCCCTCAGAGGGACACCTTCAACTCCTGTGTACCTCCAGCAATTTCCTTTCATTTATGGCCAAGATTTTTCATTTGTGCTTTTGAACTTGGATTTTTTTTTATCTTTTTAAGATTGATTGATTTATTTGGAAGGCAGAGTTACAGAGATGCAGAGGCAGAGAGAGGCCCTCCATCTGCTGGTTTGTTGAGGTGGATTTGTTCTGAGAGGAGGAGCATGGTGGGGGCAAGAGGCTCAGAGTCACCACACAGACACCAGGAGTCGGGTGAAAAGCCAGAGGCAAGCAGCCTTCAGACTCATTTATTTCAGTTGGTACAGCAGCTTATATAGCTGAGGCAGCCAATCCGGTCAAGGGACAGTTTATGCCCTAACCAATCACAGCCTGTTGCCAGGCAGGCTCCTTTGCCATGTGGTTTCCGAAGCCATTCCTGAGTAACACGCTTGCTTGCCAGTGGCCATCTTGGCATGGCCTTCTCATTCCACCACACTGGTTCTCACTCCCCAAATGGTTGCAACTGCCGGAGCTGCCAGGAGCCTGGAGCTTCTTCTTGGTCTCCCACTTGGGTGCAGAGGCCCAAGGACTTGGGCCATCTTCTACAGCTTTCTTAGGCCATAGCAGAGAGCTGGATCAGAAGTAGAGCAGCCGGGTCTCAAACCAGCGCCCATATGGGGTGTCAGCACTGCAGGCAGCGGCTTTACCTGCTGTGCCATCCCCTTGGATATGTTTTTATTGTTTGTAATCATGCTGAGGCAGGCACCTGGCCTAGCAGCTAAGATGCCTCCATCCCATATCAGCTCCCAGATCCAACCCACCTCTGGCTCCTGACTCCAGCTTCCTGCTAGTGAACTCCTGGGAAGCAGTGGTGATGGTTCAAGTGATTGGGTCCTTGCCATCCATGTGAGAGACCTGGACTGGGTTTCTGGCCCGGGCTTCAGCCTCAGCTCAGTCCTGGCCATCATGGACATTTGGAGAATGAACCAGCAGTTGGGTGCACGCTCTCTATCTCTCTGCCTGTCAAATAAATAAACAACTCAGCATTATCTGACATTTCCAATATTTCAAGGAGGAGGGACTTCAGTAGGTGTTTGATCAAGTTTGGAATCCAAGACAAGGAAGTCTCAGCTGGAGACAGCTGAGGTCCAGTTTGATGTGGAATTCTCGCTCTCTGAAGCCCCCCTCCCTCTCTTCTGAGCCCAGTTCTCCCTAAATCCCCATCTCCCTTTTCCAAGCCCCTCCAGTCCCTCCAGACACACAGCAGCTCCTTCCCTAGCGCCCCTCAAGCCACTCCCACCACGGGAGCACGGAGGTTCTTTTCCATTGCACACTCAGCAGCTCAGCAAAGTCCCTCCTCCTCATTTCCCAGCCAGCTCCAGTGGCTCTCTCTGGGAACATGGCACCTTCCAGCGGGGCCACAGTACTGTCGGCGGCTCTGCACGATCTCCAAGGAGTGGGGTCAAGGAGGGGCAATCCTGAAGGCAGGGGAGAAGCGACCCCGCAAGAAGGGATGGCTTTGACCTTCATGTCTGTGCCCCCTCTGCCTCTGTGTCTCCTCCCTGTGGGCCCCCTCCAGCCCTCATGATCAATGGGGGTCCACTTTCGCTGAGTTCAGCAGCACTGCTCTCTCCCCACTTCCTGCAGCTCTGTCCAGGCTGGGGGCAGGTCAGATCCTGGGACGAGAAACGCCCTGGGCCACCTCTCATCTGCTGGGCGGCTTAAATGCTTTGTCCTTCCTGGGGGAGCAAAGGGAAAGGAGGAAGGGCAGAGGGGGACTGTCCATGCCATCACCCCGTGAGCGCCCCCTGCACTGTGCTCCCCCTCTGCCGGAAGCCAGAAGCCTTCTTGCGTTGATGAGAGCAGAGAGGACCAGGGAATTCTCCCAGCCTCTCCCCGTCCACCCTGAACACGCACCTGAAGATGAATGGTTCATGTTTGCACAGCTCCCTGGATGACCTGTGACTTTCTCATGCATGATTGCATCCCTGACAATAGCCACAGGTGGCGAGCAGATTGCCCAAGGTCACCAGCGAGTCCAGGACTGGAAGCCCAGCTGTGACTTGTAGCTCAGGGCGCCTTCTGCCTCAGCCACTGCCAACCGCCCTGGGTCTGGGCCTTCCTGCCCCACCCCTCCTGGGCTTTCTGCTTTTGGGCCCTGGCCAGGATCCCTGTTTCCCATCAAACCAAACTGAGTCCTTCCACTTGGCATTCAAGGCCTCTTTTTTATTTTTTTCCTTTTAAGATTTATTTTATTTATTTGAAAGGCACAGTTACAGAGAAAGAAAGAGATCTTCCATCCGCTGGTTCACTCCCCAAATGGCTGCAACAGCTGGGGCTGGGCCAGGCAGAAGCCAGAAGCCAGGAGCTTCCTCTGGGTCTCCCACATGGGATCAGGGGCCCAAGGACTTTGGCCGTCTTCTGCTGCTCCTCCCAGGGAGCTGGATTGAAAGTGGAGCGATCAGGACTGGAAGCAGTGCCCATATGGATGCCGGTGCTGTGGGCGGTGGTTTCACCCGCTATGCCTCGGGGCTGCCCCCTCAAGGCCTCCTCTTGCTCTGTCCTCCCCTGCACCTTCGCTACCTGGCGGTTCCACAGCCAAGAGCTACCTTCGCTGAGCCTCGGTGCTGTTGACTCTCCAGGGGGGTGTGAGCAGGAGCATCTCACAGGGCTGTTGGGATGCTGAAGCAGTGCAGGTAAAGCATCCTGCATGAGGCTGAGCACGGCAGCCGCAGGCATTATCGGCCACACGTCTGTGTGCCCCTCCAAGTCCTCCCCAGTCCGGCGCCGCATTGTGCGTGTGCACTGTTCCCTGTTCTGACCTCCAGCAACCTCTGGGGGTACAAGGACCCTCAGGAGGCTTCTGGAGTACAGAGAGGGGGGCAGGTGGGTGGAACCCAGGTCCCCTCACCTCAACCAGATCACCTGTGTGCAAAATCCTCTTACACGTGGGGCGTTACCTTAGTGGTCTGTCTGGAAAAAGGATTCTCAGTTGGGGAGCCACTGATTTCAACCACCCCTCCCCCTCCAGGATGGCAATTTGAGCCTTTGGCTGGCCAGAGGTCACGGTGGCAGTCAGTGGCAGGCTTGAGCCCTGCCCCATGGTCGGAGTCCCAGCCACTCGTAAACCTCAGTTCTTTCAGCCCCGGCCCTGATTCCAGCACCCGGGAACCAGGCAGGTGCCAGCCAGGGGGAGAGCTCAGGTCAGAGACAGTTTGGGGGAGGGTCACCAGCTGGCTGTGAGTGCGGCTTTAGCCTCAACTTCTTCACATGCGGAGGGCGGCTCTTCGGCCCACAGGGACAGGGCCTGGCACATAGTTGGCGCTTAGCAAATAGGAGCACTCCCCCCCCCCCAATCAATACAGCTCCATTGATGGACGCTGGGACAGTGATGAATTACAGAAGGCCCTGGAGCCCTGCCCCCTGTGCAGATGGTGGAGCCGAAGCTCAGCACAAGGCCAGGCCCTCGGGCAGGTGGGACACGGGTGGGTCCGGGCAGAGCCCCGAGGCTTTGGCAGGGAGGGAGATGGGCCCTGGGGTGGGAGGCAAACTGTGGAGGGTGAGGTGGAGGGAACAGGTGGGGGAGAGGGCGGCAGGACGGAGGGTGGGAAGCCACAGCTACACAGAGCCCCTCTCCAGCAGAGGGACCCATCGAGGGAGCCTGAGACAGCTGCTTGCTCAGAAAAGTGTCTTAGTCATTAGAGGCGGTGGTTGGGGAAGTCCATCCTCCATCATGGCCTGGGAATCCGGGTGGGGGCAGGAAGGCTGCCGGGTGACCCTAGGACTGGCCACCTGTCTTCTCTGGACTTTCTCTTTCGGCTCCTCCACTCTCCCATGTACACACACACACACAGCTGAAGTTTCCTACGGTCTCCTGGAATTCTCTCTCAGATCCCTCCTGCTCTTAGGAGGACTTCTGTGTCTCCCGTCCCAGCAGCAGTGGACATGTCCCTCTGTGACACCTACACCTGCAGGCGAAACAGCTCTCTGTGCCCTGTGGAAGTCCTTCCTGAGGTCTAACCGCCATCCTGCTCCCTGGTCTCTTTCTTCCTGCTGCAGCTTCAGGGGGTCCCGTGGAGCTGGGGTTGGGAAAGATGATGAAATCCTGCACCCATAAAGGAAGGCCTGGGAGCTCTGAGCTGCCCAGCGAGAAGGCAGGCCCAGGCTCCAGAGTGATGCCGAGCCCCAGTCTCAGGGTTCTGGGCAGTGAGACGGCAGCTGGAATTCACGCTCCTCCCTTCCCACCCTGGAAGTGCTTCTCAAACACCCCAGGCCCCTTGCCACTGCTTTCCTTTGCACCAGTCCTGTCCCAGGGCTCCGACTGAGGCCGCCCAGACAGGCGGTTCCATAGCCAGGAAGGACAGTGCACCTGTTTCGGGAGCCCTGGCTTCCGCTCACAGGGAGAGGATGGGATGGCCCAGCCTGGGCATCGCATGCATGGGTGTGTGTGTGTGTGTGTGTGTGTGCACGCGCGCGCGCGCCTGGAGTCCAGAACCTTCCCCAGCTACCAGGAGACGATGGGGGCATAACCTGCCCAGAGGCCCCAGGCGCCGGCCCTGGGCACACCTGGAGCCAGGAGCAGCTGGAGAGATTCAGGTCAGAGCCCAGGGGGTACCGGCACTGGGCAGAAGAGAAAGAGTTGCTGTTGGGGAAGGTGTGAGCTGACTGCCGAACCCAGCTGGGGACCCCCCGGGTCCCTGCAGGCCGCCCACAGCCTGGGCTCCCTCCCTGCCTGCCCCGGCAGCGCTCAGCAGATCAATGCTGCCTTTGCTGACAGCTGAGAATCGAGCTCGCCTGCCCGCCCCCTCCCCGCCCCTCCCGCGCCGCTCGCTGTCCCCCGAGATCCTCCCGGAGGAACCGGGAGTTTGCTGCGGAAGCGCTTCACCCCGGGGCAGGGCCTGCGGAGGGAGCGGCTGGCGCGGCTGCAGCTTTCGCAGGCGAAGAGCGAAGGAGGATGGCGAGACCCAGATGACCACCCTGCGCAGGGCTGGGCCGGCTGCAGGGCCAGGGCGGCCCCTCCAGCCGCAGGGCGGCGAGGGCAGCAGGCACTTCAGGAACTTCGCCCAAGAGGGGGTGCTATGGGAGGAAGCCTCGCCTTCCCCCAGCCCGGGTGGGATGGCGTGAGCCTCGGGGAGGGGGCTGTCCGGCCCACAATCCCTGTGCTCCAACCCCGTTCCTGGCTCAGGGAGTGAGGCAGAAGAGGGTTTCCCACGGCGGGGACGAGCCCCAGATCGGGGGGGGGGTTCCCCTCTTGTGCGCAGGGGGACCTGGCTCGGTGGAGGTGGGAGGTCGTGACGAGCGTGCATACCCGAGGCCCGCGGCGCTTCGGCGCCCACGCCCCGGTTGCAGCTCGGCGGCTCAGGGCACACCTGGAGCCAGGGGCAGCGGCAGGGACTCCCGCAGCCCGCACAGCCACACGCGGCGCTGGACACACTCCTCGCTCCCTTCTCCAACGCGCCTCCGCGAGCCCGGCCCCTGCGCCTCCATCTTCACACCCGGCCGCACCAGGGCCGCGAGCCGCGTCCACAGGTGGACACTTGACCCAGCCACACCTCGGCTCCACGAGGCGCGCCGTGGCCCATCCACGGCCGGCCGCCGCCGCGCACGCCCCGCCCCGCCCCGCTTGGCACAGCCGCCCGCGGGGCGTCCCACCCCCAGGCGAGCCTTCAGGGCCACCCTGGCCCACGCAGTCGTGCACGCCGCTCGCACGCGCCCAGCCTCCCGGCGCCGCGCGCCGCCCGGCCGCTCGCCCCGGACGGCCCGGCTCGCAGCCCGCCCGGCCCGTGCAGCCCGCCCCGCCGCCTTCGCGCGCGCTCCCGCCCTCCCTGCGCCTCGCCCGGCGGCTCGCTCGCTCCCTCCCGATTTGGGAAGGCGGCCGCGGGGCGGGCGGGGGCGGCGGGGCGGGCGGGCGGGGCGGGGGAGGGTGACATGTGAGCGGCGCCCGGCGGCAGGTGGAAAGGCGAGCGGCATGGAGCGCGTAATAAGAGAGTTGGAGTCGGAAAGAGCCGCCCCAGTCGCCGGGGAAGCGGGCGGTCAGTGCGGGCTCCGGCGGCCCCCAGGCTCCGAGCGCCCGCCCCCGGCCCCGGCGCGGCCCCGGCCCGGCCCCTAGCCCCCGCCGCCCGCGCCCACCCCGGGCCGCCCCGCCGGCCCCGGGTCCGAGCCATGCGCCGCTGAGCGGCCCCGAGCGCGCCCCCGCCCCGGACCGTGCCCGGGCTCCGGCCCCCCACCGCCCGGCGCCGCCCATGGCCGAGGCCCCCCCGCGCCGCCTCGGCCTGGGCCCCCCGCCCGGGGACGCCCCCCGCGCAGAGCTGGTGGCGCTCACGGCGGTGCAGAGCGAGCAGGGCGAGGCGGGCGGGGGCGGCTCCCCGCGCCGCCTCGGCCTCCTGGGCAGCCCCCTGCCGCCGGGCGCGCCCCTCCCTGGGCCGGGCTCCGGCTCGGGCTCCGCCTGCGGCCAGCGCTCCTCCGCCGCGCACAAGCGCTACCGCCGCCTACAGAACTGGGTCTACAACGTGCTGGAGCGACCCCGCGGCTGGGCCTTCGTCTACCACGTCTTCATGTGAGTTTGCGACCCGCGCCCCCTCGCCTGCCCCCGGAGCCAGCCCGGGCTCCCGGGCCGGCCGCCCCGCCCTGGCTCCGCCTCCCGACCCCCTAGCCGCCAGGCAGACCCTCGTCCGTGTCTCCGCGCGCCCGGGCCGGAGTCCCATTTCCGAAGCTCCCAACTTGACCCTAACCCTGACCTCTCGCCCTGACCCCTGCTTGCCCTCACTTCGGATGGCTTCCATCTCCCGGGCCGCCGAGCCGCTCCTCTGTCCCAGGTACTCCCCACTTTGAGCTCAATCCCAGCCTCTGAACTGGGCTGGCCTCTCCCCTTCCTCAGCTCTGTCCTGTGGCCCCACACTTTGTCACCTCCTCCCACTCTGCAGTTCCGAGGGGCTCCCCTTGGACCTTGCTCCTCTGCACGGATGCCCCTGCCCCCAGCCCAGGGCTGGCCCTCCCGCGACGTGTCTGGGGGGGGGGTCCCCAGCCCCATGCTCTGTGTCCCACTTCATCAGTCCTCTCCTGGCCTTCCACACCACCCTCAACTTTTTCAGCACTGGGGGCAGCCGCGGTGGCGGTGGCAGCAGCAGCAGCAGCCAGCCCAGCTCGCCCTGTCCTGCCCCGGCCGCCAGGCCCAGCTCGCCTGCCTGCTGGCCTGCTGCACCGGCCTGGCTCTGGGCAGCAGGGGAAAAAGAAAGAGGAGAGGGGGAGGTTTGGAAACACTGATGCTGTAGGCCCCCGCCTCCCCCTCGCCAGGCTCCTAAAGCTTTCAAACACACTGACCCTTCTTGGATGTAAAGAGTGAATTTTGGCAGCTCTGAGCTCCGTCTTGGGGGACGGCCTGGCCCAGCTGGGAACATGAGAGGCCCAGCGGATATCAGTTGAAGGGCTGGGCCTGGCGCTGGGACGCTCGCAGGTGCTTGAGAGAGACCTCCGGTCCCCAGGAAATGTGCTCCTGGGAGTCGCTCCCCGGGGTTTCCTGGGTGGCCAACTTGCCTGTCCACCTGGCTGACTGTGCCTCTCCCAGACTGAGTCTCCACAATGCGTGTGGGTGGAGAGGTGTGCGCGCGCCTCGCCACTGCCTGGCCAGCGTGCCTCTGCTCATCCGTGTCCATCCCTCCTCGGGCCGGTCCTATTAACTGTGTCTGTCGGTCTGTGTATCCCCACCTGTGCCCCTTCCCCTGCTTGTCCTCTCTTTCAGCCTGTCTCCCTGCCCGGCCCTCTGCTACCTGCCCCTGCCCCTGTCCCTGCCCCATCTGATCTGGGCGTCCAGCAGTCCCGAGGTGAGGGGAAGGTGCACGCTGGTGTAGGGAGAGGTAGAGGAAGAGAACTGTCGCCAGCCGTGAAGTGCCAGGGGCAGCAGCCTTGACTCGCTGTAGAGAAACCGACTTGAGATCGCTCAGGATGTGAGGTCAGGCTTGGGGACAGGGTCAAGGGTTAGGAGTAGCCCAACCGCCAGTGTCCATTGGGAGGCCTGGGATGAATCTTTTGTCACCACAGAGAGGCTTTTTGGAGTGATGATGGTTCTGTGCTGCTGGACTTGGGGGTGCGGGACAGGGGCTGCTCCCAGAGAGGCTGCGTGGCCCCTGGGTGCTCACGGAGGGTGAGGCATTCTGCAGGCAGCAGCTGCGCTGGCCAGCCCGGCTCCCGGGTTGGGGTCCTTCGTCCCCCAGACCTGGCTTCTCAGTCCCCACAAGGGTCACTGGAGGTGAAGGACCCGCTGCCTCTCCCCTGGCCGGCCACCGTTGCCACCTCCTGTGGAAGGGCCTCCCTTCCTTCCCAGGAGCTAAATCCGTGGAACCTTTGCCCCACATCCTGCCCTTTCTGGATGCCAGGAATGCCCTGGCCAGGGGCATGCTCGTCCTGACCACTTGTCCCCGGGCATCCAGAGTGGAGGCGCTTCTCAGGAGCTCCGGGAGGGGGGAACAGGTGGTGTGACAACGTCCGCGTGTTTAGGGATCTCAAGGCGCTGGGCATCTGTCTGCCAAGCCCAGGGCGGCTGCAGGGTCGAGGGCCCCGCCCCTGTGTGCTCCCTGAGCCCCTTGGGTCATCTCTGGGCGTCTCTGAGCGCCCCATCTCTAGGTCATCCACGTGGGTAGAAAGCCCAACCTGTGAGCCTGCCTCTGGCACGAGGCCTGGGGCGGGCAAGTGCCTGGAGAGCCAGGGCCTGTCGGGGCCTGAAGCATGGTGGCTGTTCTGGGGCTGGGGGAGCCCAGGCCGAGGGGCCCCCTCCGGTACTCCCCGCAGGGTCTTGCGTGTTCTTGCTGGGACCTGCTCCTGCTGTGAGACATCTCGCTCTCCCACTGCACTTGGGGTCACTCCCAGGCTCCCTCAGAGGCAGCCCAAGGGAGTTCAGTGAGCTCCTGGGGAAGGGGGGCCGGGCCCAGAGGCAGCACCCGCACCTTTTCGGGCGCCTGGGGCAGGATTGCCTCTCCCGCCAGCCAGCCAGCAGCTCCGGCTGGCGCTGGGCCCCTTGGAGCCCTGCTCTGTCTTTGGGTTCCAGTCCTACCTCCGAGCCCCACCGTGCACCCTGTGCCCTGGCCCTCACAGGAGCCCTCTACCCCACGCAGGCCCTGCTGGTGTGGATACCCCGGCACAGCCCCGCCTGCCTTCGAGGCTCCCTCGCTGCAGGGGGCTGGCCTGGAAGGGGCTAGTGCAGAGCTCGGGCCGCAGCCCCCCAGCCTCTGTAGCCTGCTGCTCCCAGCCCCCAGGCGGCCGCCCTGCTCTAAGTGCAGGTTTATGATTTTGTAAACATCCTCCCTCAGCCTGTCCCTGGGGTCAGAAGCTGTGGGAATGGGGAGGGAGGGAGGCGGCTGCCGCTCCTGGGCCCTCACACTCCTAACCCGGAGCCCCAGCCTCTGGCCCCGACCAGCCACCAGCGAAGGCGACCCAGAGTGCTCAGGGCTCCCGGCCCCGGGCGGTCCTCACGTTTCAACGGCCCCACTTTGCTGATGGGAAAACTAAGGCTCTGAGCCCAAGTCACTTGGCACTCCTGACTCCGGGCTCCCTGTGGCCGCCTGCCTGGGCTCTTGGAGTTTGAGCTGGGATTTCTGACCGGATGTGTGCAGGGCACTGCACTAACACCCTCTCTAAGCCACTGTCACTGTGTCCCTCGGTAACCTTGGGAGGCGGCCCTGCTCCCCCCGGGTGACAGATGAGGAAACCAAGTCTCAGGAGTGTCACCCGGTTAGTTCACAGGTTAGGGTCTCAGCCCGCACCCCGACCCCGGCTGCTCAGAGCACCCTCCCATCACCCCGCTCTCTGTCGTCAGCACGCAGCATCAGGCAGCAAGAGGGTATGTGGAACTACCTAGTGTCCCTGTGCTGTCACACTTTGCTGCATGCCTGTCGGGTTGTCCCGTGCACACTGGCTGCTACCTCGTCACGTGTGCCACACGTGCTGACGGTGGCCCCCACACCCGCGCAGCACGCACCTGCCAGAAAGAGCCTCAGGCTTCTCATGGATGTCACAGGAACACGAGCAGCCTGGACCCAGAGGACAGGACGGGACAGGGCGGGCTCGAGTCCTTCCCTGCGGCTTACCCAGAGCGGAAGGTCTGCGTGTGGCTCTGTGCGCCCACCTTGGAGCCCCGGCGGAGCAGGATGACTTCCTAGAACGTGGCTGGCGTCTGTGAGGGCCCCCAGTCCCACCCCTGTCTACTGCTGGGGACGCCGAGGCACAGAAAGGGGCCGATCCTCCTCCAGGCCACCCCAGCGCGACAGTGGTGGGGCTGTGCTGGGACCCTAGGCCCTCTGCCTCCCAGAGCTGCCCTCGCCCCCACCAGGCGTGGGGACCATGCCCCAGGAGCTTTGCTTCGTGCCTTGGAGTGTGACCCACATTTCTCACGCTGCTGCTGTCCCGCCCGGCCCTGGTGCTGGGTCTCTGTGAGGGGGTGGCGGAGAGCCGGTTCTCTTCCCTTGCTCGCGCTCCCTCCCCTCTGGTGCCCCCCCCACCCCGTCCCAGTCTTCCTTTGGGGTCTCAGGAGAAGGTTAGATCTCTCTGTGCCCAACGGCCCCCACCCCAGCCCTGCAGGCCACTCCCTCTTCCCACTGAGGAAGGCCTGGCTGGGGGGGGGTCTCCCTCGGATCCCGCCTGCTGCAGGAGCCAGGAGTATTTCAGGTGGCCGCGCTCAGAGCAGGTGGTCAGAGCCACTCAAAGGAGCTGAGTGCCTGAGAGCAGCCAGGGAGGGGCAGGCTCTGCAGAAGGGGCCTAGCCCCAAAGGGGGCCATGCAAGGTCTCTAACACCCCTACTGCCCTGCCTGCTTCTCCCCCCACACACCCCTGCAAGGGGAAGTCAGGGGAGCCTGCCTGGAGAAGGGGCTCTGAGGCCACCAGATTCAGGTTCCTGTCCGGGTCCACCCTTAGCAGTCAGTTATGCATCCTTGGGCAAGGACTTGCCCTGCCTGAGCCTCAGCTTGCCCATCTGAGAAGTGGGAGCAAGCACACTGGCCTGCAGGTCAGCCCAGGCCCAGTGAGTCAGGCACAAAACGCCGCTGGGCTCCTAGGTGAGCCGCTGTCCTCATTCCCACGATGGTGGCTTTGTCTTCTGGGCGGAGGTAGACAAGTGTCCCTGGCTCCTGGTGAGCATGTCTGGCTGTGCCCGCCTGTGACAGCTGCGATGCCCTCTGCAGGGAGCCCGAGGCCGTCTTGCGGTCCCCTGGGCAGCATCCCGCAGAGCCCCCTGCGCCTTTGGCTTCCGTTCTCTTGCTTGCCTCTCCCAGGAAGCCCGTCAGGTGGGCGCTGTCCCCTTTGCTTCTCAACCGCGGAAGTGAGGCAGGGTGAGGGGACATCACGCAGCCCGCGCAGCGAGGCCCAGACTCCACCCTGGGGAGTGCCCGTCGGTTTGGTTCTTCCTCCGTGTGTTAAAGCGCCCACCTCCATGCAGGCCTGGGGACCCAGGGGAGTGGACCGTGCCTGCGCCGGCCTCGGGTGGGGACAGTCCAGCCTGCAGCTGCGGGACCACTGGCCTCTGCCACCTCGCTCCCGGGGGCTCGGGGCTGTGTGTCGGTGTGAGTGTATCTCTGCTGTGAGAAGGGCATGGCGCAGATGTTGCTGTGCCCACAGTTGGGTCTCCTGGTCAGACCCTGGCAGCTGGCCTGGCCCAGGGAGTGGGAAGGAGAGCCACAGGACAGGGAGGCATCCAGGCACCCCTGGGAGAGAGGACTGTCCCCCACTCTCTGAGCCAAAGATCTCAGCCAATGAGGGCCAGGAGTTCCGAGGGAGATTTAGAGCTTGGTCCAGCACTTTCAGCCTGGTCCCAGGGCCTCAGTGTCCTCTCCTGTAAAATGGGCCTAATGGGCAAGTGGATGGCTCAGGGATGCCAGGCAGCCCGTAATGCTGGGTGGATAAGAAGTGCTGTCTCGGGACCTTGGCTTTGGTCAGGTGGGGAGCTTGTCTCCCAGCACCTCCCCCTGAGCCTGGCAGAGGACAGGGCAACACAAGGAAGCTGCCTCAGCGCCGAGCAGACCCCCATGTCCCCCAGGACTCCAGGCTGTCTGGGCAGCACTGTCCCTAGGGCAGGATTTGTGTGCCCTGGGGGTTGGCACCCAGGAGCGGCGAGGAGCAGGATGGGAGCCGCAGGCGGCAGACTAATTGGGCTGGGAATCGTGGGCAGCGCCCGAGAGAGCGGGGAGCTCAGACTTGCTTCCCCTTGGAGATCTGGGGAGCAGTGGGTCGAGGGGGGTGTCTCTGGCCTAAGGGCCCGAGGGAAATCTTGAGGTCCACTTCTCCTGTGACCCCTCAGACACCCTGTCCAGGCCAGAAGCATGGGCAGGGCAGAAAGCTTGCTGGGGACAAATGGAGCTTGGCTCCCATTGAAGCTGAGGGGCTGGAGGTCAGACAGCAGGAAGAACTGCCCATTCCTAGGAGGCAGAGTGAGATTCTGTGGGGTGCTTGTTCCAAAACCTGGAGCGGGCTGGGTAAGACTGACTCTCACTGTGCTGGTCACGCCAGGGAACGGTGGGGGTCGGAGCCTGGCCCCTCTGAGCCTCCTTTGGGGTGGGGAGGGAGACAGGTACCCAGTGGCTCACGGGCCGCCACTCCTCCACCCCTCCTTCCATGTTGCTGCTCTCTGGGAGCCTCAGTCCAGGTCACTGTCTTTGGGTTTATTTTTTGCCGGGCTCGGCTGTCCCCCGGGAGAGGAGGGGGTGGGGAGGGGAGGAAGGAGAGGAGGAACAGCTTTGTCAGCACAATCCCGGCGCCTCTGCTCCTGCCCCTCTTGGCCTGGCTGCCACCCTCCACCGGAGGAGCCAGTTCCTGGGCACAGCAGGCACCCAGCCCCCTTGGGACCTCCTTCCGTGGGGGCAAGGTCAGAGGGATGAGCCTCTCCACCCTTATCCTCTCTCCGCCCGTCTCTGCTATGGAACATCAGAGGCACAGTCTCTGAGCCTGCACACGTCTATGGCTCCATTTCACAGATGGGGAAACTGAGGCCAGGAAGAGGACCTGATTGCCCAGGGACATAGCTACCTGGGGACCTTTTCCACTTCCCCTCCTTAGCAGATGGGCATTATATTGGGGTGGCAGGTGTGTGTGGGGGTGCTGCTTGCTGCTGCTCCTGTGCTCCCGAGGAAGGGAGCAACTCCAAATTCATTTTCAGCTCTTCTGCTAACCTCCTGGGACAGTCTGGAGGGAGAGATGGGGGGTGGGGAGAAAAGTGTGAGCTGTGGCCCAGCAGAGAGAAGGAGATACAACTTAGGATGCAGGAAGGCTGAGCAGGGTTATCGGGCCTTTTAAAGGTTATTTATTTATTTATTTATTTATTTGAAAGGTGAAGTGTTGGAGAGAGGGGGAGACACAGAGAGAGCCTCTGTTCACTGGTTCACTCCCCAAATGGCCCCAACAGCCAGACTGGGCTAGGCCAAAGCCAGGAGCCAGGAACTCCATCCTGGTCTTCCACGTGGGCCCCTCCCCCATGCCCCCCCCTTAAATATTTATTTATTTATTTATTTGAAAGGCAAAGTTACAGAGAGAGGTGGGGAGGGACAGAGCGAGAGAAAGCTCTTCCCTCCTCTGGTCCACTCCCCAAATGGCCACAACTCTCAGGACTGGGCCAGGCCGAAGCCAGGAGCCAGGAGCTTCACTGGGTCTCACATGTGTGTGGCAGGGATCCAAGCACTTGGGCCATCTTCCACTGCTTTCCCAGACCCTTAGCAGGGAGTTGGATCGGAACTGGAACAGCCAGGACTCGAACCAGCACCCATATGGCATGCCGGCATTATAGGTGGCAGTGACACCGGTTCGAGTCCTGGCTGCTCCACTTCTTATCCAGCTCCCTGCTAATGCACCTGGGAACAGCACTGATTTCTCACCACATGCCAAGCCCTGTGCTCACCCTCGCAGCCCAGTGCAGAAGATTGCTTAAGTGCTGGCCCCTGCACTCACGTGAGAGACCTGGAGGAAGCTCCTGGCTCTTGGCTTTGGTCTGGCTCAGTCTCAGCCACTGTGACCACTTGGGAAGTGAACCAGTAGATGGAAGATCTCTCTCTCTCTCTCTCTCTCTCTCTCTCTCTCTCTCTCTCTGTCTCTCCTTCTCTCTGTAACTCTTTAAAAAAATAAATAATTATTTTATTTATTTGAAAGACAGAAGCACTTGGGCCATCTTCTGCTGCTTTCCCAGGTGCGTTAGCAGGGAGCTGGATTGGAAATGGAGCAGCTAGGACTTGAACCAGCGCCCATATGGGATGCTGGCATTGTAGGCATCGGCTTAACCCGCAATGCCACAATGCTGGCCCCATAAATAAATATACTTTTTAAAAACAAAAAAGCCAACATTTGCCCTGTTTTACAGATAGGGGATTGAGGAAGGCATAGCAAGGACAAACGACTTACCCAAGGTCAAAGAGCCTGCTGCTTTCCCATGCTGCCTTGGGCCTCTCCATCTGGAGCACACCCGGCCCTGGTTTCGCCTCACCCCTGCCTCCCTGGTCCCTCCTTCTCAGTGTTGTCAGCAGCTCTGCCTTGGTTTCAGCCCTTTGGATGCTGGGGCTTCGTCACGGGTCCTCCCCCATGTACACACTTTGGGGGTGATCTCATGTGCTCCTGCATCATCGGGGGCCACCTCCAGGATGACAGCTATTTCCTCCTCCTCCTCCTCCTCCTCCTCCTCCTCCTCCCCCTCCCCCTCCTCCCCCTCCTCCCCCCCTCCTCCCCCTCCCCCTCCCCCGTTCATCCCTGTGTGGCAGAGTCCTTAGCCCAGGGCACCTCACGCTCAGCCCTGGGTCCCAAGGCAAACCCCCTCCCACAAGCATCCTTTGCTCCTCACCGGAGAAACACCTCGAGGCATCCCAAAGGTCCTAGTGCTATTGACCCTCCCCAGCTTCTCCTGCTGCCACGCCCCCTCCCCCGCCCCTCCCACCATCTGGCTAACTCTGATTGGATTCACTCTTCAAATCTCAACTTGAGCACCATGGCTCCTTGGGCGCACTCCCTTGCCCACCCGACCCTTCAGTGCCCCCAGAGCTTGACTCACGCAACCTGCGTGTTCTCCACTCTTCTGCACTGGGCTGCGGGATGGGGCTGCAGGGTCGAGCACAGGGCTTGGCACGTGGTGAGAAATCAGTGAACGTCTGCTGAATGAGGGAAGGGAGGCGCTGGTGAGGCTGGGTTGTGCGGAGGAGAAGGGTTTGCCAGCCAGAGAGGGGGTGGGACGGAGCCCTGGGTCCTCTGTGCGTGGGTGCTAAGCTAGAGGTTCTCGGGGTTTTGCCCTGAGTGCACCTCACGTGTAGGGAACAGCAGGGGTGACAGCTTGGGGTGGGACCCTCGTCCCCTGCGCCCTGTGTCACAGGGTCTCTAGAGTCCTAGTTCCTGGGGGTGGGGTCTTGATCCTTAGACTGTACCTTGTGCTGTGGGCCATGGGGAGCTGTGGGCAGGGCAGGGCAGGGCAGGGCAGGGCAGGACAGGGCAAAGCAAAGCATCTGGGTGGGAACCAGGGCTGGCGAGACCTCTTCCTGTGCAGGCACTGTGCAGCCACGGCGCTCCTGTGCGGTGGCAGGCACTGTGCAGCCACGGCGCTCCTGTGCGGTGGCAGGCACAGTTACTGTTCCCATTCTGCAGATGGGAAACCGAGGCTCAGAGGAGGGAAACCAGGCACAGCAGGTTACACACTGCGTCCGTGGCAGTGCTGGGGCCTGAACCTGAGTCTCTGTGACTCCCAAGCCTGTGCTGCAGAGGGCTCTCAGACACGTCAGCAGACCCACCGCGCTTTCCGTGGCCTCCGTGGTCTGAGGCGACAGCGAGGAAAGTGAGGCCAATGCCACGACTTTCACGGAGCTGAGCGTATTCCATTTAAAGGGCTGTCTCTCAGCCTGAGATTATGTCCTTTCTTCTATGAAATGGTGGGCTGGGAGTTTTTCAAAAATGTCCTTACTTGGCAAAATAAAAAGTGGACAACCTTACGAGGTCCCTGAAGTGTTTTTGGAAATTGTACCGGTGCGTGAAGTCCCCGCCTCGGGGCTGCGTGCTGGCTCCTCCCTCCAGAGCTGTGGGGCCAGAGAGCCGGGAGTCTGGCTGCAGATGGCGGAGCCTCAGGCCCTGCCCTGCACGCGAGGCCCCAAGACTGGGCTGGGGCAGTCAGGGTTGGCTGGCGTCAGGAGCACTGGACCAGGAGTCGGCAGGCTGGGGTTTGGCTCCCTCCTCTGCTTCCTGGTGCCTGTGTGATGCCAGACAGGTACCCCAGGCTCTCTGAGATGCCAACTTCCTCACCTGTAGAATGATAACCCCCTGAGGGAGGTTGTGAAGGCCTGGAGGAGCAGGGCAGCCAGAGTGGCCGTTCCTAGCCACTGGGAGCCTTGGAAGGCAGTGCGCAGACGCAGGCTCGCCGGAGGCTCAGGGGGCCTCTGGGAGATGGAGGCGCACCTGCCGGGAGCCAGGCCCAGAATATTGTCCTTTTTTTAAGGTTTATTTATTTATTTGAAAGGCAAAGTTATAGAGAGGAGAGAGACAGAGAGGTCTTTCATCCACTGGTTCACTCCCCCAAATGGCCGCAACAGCCAGGGCTGGGCCAGGCCAAAGCCAGGAGCCAGGAGCTTCCTCTGGGTCTCCCACGCTGGTGCAGGGGCCCAAGGACTTGGGCCATCTTCCACTGCTTTCCCAGGTACACCAGCAGGGAGCTGGATCGGAAGTGGAGCAGCAGGGACTCGAACTGGTGCTTGTATACCCCACTGCGACACAACACTGGCCCCCAGGCTCAGACTGTAAACTCAGAGTTTGTCATTTAGTAATAAGATTCATAGTCTCGTCTACACTGGGTGTTGTGCTATGTATTTTTCACATCTGACTTCACCTAATCCTCCCGAGAGCCCTGTGAGTTCGGGGCTGCCTCTAGCCCCGCGTGTCGTGAGGGGTGAGGACGCTGGAGCTGGCAGGAAGGCACGTGCCCTGTCACACAGCCAGGGTGGGTGTCCAGGAGAATGGCGATTGTCTGGGCTCAGTGCAGACCAGTGAGTGCCCGGGAGGCTTGGACACGGAGGAGCAGGGGCTTGCCGGGGCTGCAGGGGGTGTGGGCGGGAAGCTGCCCTGCCCGCTCACCGCCCTCGGCCTCAGCCTCTCCCTCTGCTCTGCCTCTCAATGATAGCAAGTGGGTTCTGAGCACTTCGCTGGGGGCCAGGTGTCTGAGGACCTGCCCAGCCTGCTCTCACTTTTCCTTCCAAACCACCCTAGGAGGTGGTTGCTGTTGTTATGCCCATTTTTCGGATGGGAAGTTGAGGCGCCGAGAGGTCAGGTAACTCCTCTGGGTGTAGGACACAGGGCTAGGACCCCAGGAGTCTTTACCGACTCTGACCTGCCAGCCACTGGAGGCTAACATGAGGATCAGTTGAGCTTTGGCGTTCAAGGTCCGGCTACCACCCCAGCTCTCCACTGGGGACTTGTCCTCCTTGTCTCTTGCTCTCTAACTTGGGAAGCGTTCACTGGCAGTCCCGTGGGACCAGGCCCTGTGCCAGATCTGGGAGCAGAGCAGTAAATCAGACCCTCCCCTGCTCCCCGGGGGAAGACGGGCGGGAGGCAGGCAGTTACCAGGCAGGGTGATAAGTGCCACTGTCCCCAGGCAGCACAGAACCCTGCTGGGGGCCTCAGCCCAGAGAGAGACTTCACTGGCAACCTGAAAGCCAATTAAGAGCGGAAAAAGTCTATTGGGCAAAGAGGAGCAAGGACAAGTGTTGTGGGCAAGAGGGACCAGCACATGCAAAGACCCAGAGGTGAGGCCATACACGGCATTTGCAAAGAACAGCAAGAAGTCAGAAGACCAGAGGCCTCCAGGGGGCAGGAGGGGCCCAGGGAAGAAGGCAGGTGTGAGCAGGGCCAAGTTTGGGGGCCAGCACCCTGCTGAGGTGCCGCCACTTCCCATCCCAGCCGAGGAGATGGGAAGAAAGTGAGGCTGGGAGCACTCAGGCCAATTTGTATTTTAGGAATTCCTCTTTGGCACTGGCCAGGAGGGGGGTGGAGGAGGAAGGATGGGCGGGGAGCCCCCAGGATGCTGCCTTTTTCCCTCCCGGGGCCCAGCCCTCTGAGTGCCTCATCCAGGGTCTGCTGACCTGCCCTGGGCCTGGCTACTCCACAGGGCCCCAGCCCAGGACTTTGCCTGTAGGGAAAGTTCGGCTGCTTATGCAAACCTTGACCTGGGGGAGGTGTGTGGCTGAGCGGGGGTGCGATGGAAGCAGAGGGGGTGGGTGCAGGTCCTGAGGCTGGCAGGGGAACCTGGGAACATGAGATTGGGCTCCATTGGGTGTCCCTCCCTCCAACAGTCCTGTAGCGCACCCAGGGATTTGGCCGAGGTAGTGGGTGCAGGGCGCTCTGTGAAGGGACAGAGCCCAGGTGGTTCCCGGGCCCAGCTCCTCCTGCTCGGCTTCTCAAAGCTCCAGAGTGTGAGCTCAGCACGGGGCAGGGACTACACTCAGGTCAGCAGCGGAGTCCCGAGCGGAAGCCAGGCTCAGTGCAAGAGCCTTCGTTGTCCCTAGCTAGGATAAGTGGCAGCGGCCACCTTTCTGCAGAGCCTCACGTAGGCTGGCCGGGGCTCAGGTCCCTGCCTGGTGGTCCTGGGTGGGTTTCTTCACCCTTCTGTGCCTCAGCCCCACCCTGGAAGGAGGTCCCCTCTCCCACCTGATGCTCCACAAAGCTCTTTAAGCGAGGTGCGTCCGTCCGTTGTGGGGTTTCATGATTGTTTGCTTAATGAATCCCACTGAGTTCTCACGGTAACCCTGGAGGAAGCTATAATTACACCCAGTTTACACAGAGGCTTGCCCAAGGTCGGTCCCCTGAGAAGCGGCTGAGACAGGCCTGGAGCCCTGGAGTCTGGGTGCCCGCTGAGGACCCCCGAAAGACAGCCCCGGTTCTGCATCTGTGCCGTCAGCACAAATCAGCCAGCTGGTGCCCCGAGGGAGACACACCTGTCAGCTGGGCAGGGTGTGCATGGGTGTAGCAGCCTGGGCGGGCCTGCTGGCTAGAACTTGGCTCATGCCAAGCCCCGTGCCCCCGTGCTTGGGCCTGGCCACAGCTGCTGGCCTGCAGGGAAGGGGAACCTTCCACTCGCCCTCCCGCACCAAGGGTTCCTCCCCTTGGTCTGGTGGGCTGCAGAGGGGGCTGCTGGTGGCGTGACGGCCGGGGCACCTGCCAGCGCTTCCCCTTCACATGACAGGCATGGGGTGGGCCCCAGGCTGGGGAGCGGGATTTGCGCTCTGCTAATCCCGGGGCTGCAGCCCCCGCTCTGTCTTGGCCAGGGCCGTGGGAGAGGTTTGTCCTTGCCCCATGCCCAGTGGCCCCAGTGCAGATCCCTGGCACACACCCAGCTCTGCGTGGGGCCCTTCCCTGCTTGTGCCCCCCCTCCCCCCACTATCAGAACCGAATTCGGACTCACAGGCAAATGCAGGGACATTTGAAGCTGCAGGCGAGGCCTCTCTGGGAAAGACGGGGCCACAGCAGGGAGGTTTGGGCCCCACGTCTGGGCAGAGTTGCTGGAGGATCGGTTGGGGTGCAGAGCTGGAGTGTTTGGGGCTAGTCGTGGGCCACCCCTTCCTGGAGAAATTTGGCTACAAGTCAGGGAGGCAAATGTGTGGGCTGTGCCCCCCCTCACTGGGCAGTAAACACAGCCGTCGCCAGGGAGATGGGCCCAAACACCCCGGCCCCCCACGGTTATTTATACCAGGACTCCCTCTCCTTCTCTGGCCAGTCTGGCTTCTCAGCCCACTCCTGAGTCCGGACCTGAGTTGAGGGTTCAGCCCCTGTCAAGATAGGAGACCCCAGGAGTAGGGGCCTGGTACCTGCCCCCTCCCAATGGCCTGTCCCAGCGGCGGGCCCAGCTTTGGGGCTTGGGTTGCTCAGCTCCTGGCGGCCAAGGCTGGGAAGGAGGCAGGCACCTGGGGACTGGACCCCTGCTGCGTGACTGGGGTCATGGGCACCCTGGACACTTCGGTGTCCTGTGTTCAGGTGGGTGGCGTTCTCAGTGACAGCTTTTCCAGCTGTTTTAAGAGTAAATCTAGGGGTGCGTGTGTGTGTGTGTGTGTGTGTGTGTGTTTTGACAGGTAGAGTTATAGACAGTGAGAGAGAGAGACAGAGAGAAAGGTCTTCCTTCTGTTGGTTCACCCCCCAAATGTCTGCCATGGTCGGTGCTGCGCTGATCTGAAGCCAGGAGCCAAAGGCTTCTCCTGGTGTCCCATGCAGGTACAGGGGCTCAAGCACTTGGGCCATCCTCCACTGCAGTCCCGGGCCACAGCAGAGAGCTGGACTGGAAGAGGAGCAACCAGGACTAGAACCCGGCGCCCATATGGGATGATGGCGCCACAGGCGGAGGATTAGCCAAATGAGCCACAGCGTCGGCCCCTAGGGTTTTTTTTTTTTTTTTAAATTATTTTACTTGAAAGGCAGAGAGGCAGTGAGAGAGGGAGAGAGAGGTCTTCTATCTGCTGGTTCACTCCCCAAATGGCCGCAACCTCTAGAGCTGAGCCAATCTGAAGCCAGAAACTAGGAGTTTCTTCCAGGTCTCTCATGTGGGTGCA
Source organism: Oryctolagus cuniculus (assembly GCF_964237555.1). Taxonomy (NCBI): domain Eukaryota; kingdom Metazoa; phylum Chordata; class Mammalia; order Lagomorpha; family Leporidae; genus Oryctolagus; species Oryctolagus cuniculus. Next base: position 132,143,667 of record NC_091438.1, on the reverse strand, counting down.
GGGGCCCAAGCACTTGGGCCATCTTCCACTGCTTTCCCAGGCCATAACAGGGAGCTGGATCAGAAGTAGAGCAGCTGAGACTTGAACTGGTGTCCATATGAGATGCCAGGGTGGCAGGCGGCGGCTTTACCCACCACACCACAGCACCACAGTGTTGGTCCCTAAATCTCATTCTTTAAATGAAACCTGACACTGTGGGGCAGCCCACGTGGAACACAAAACAGAGCAAAGCAGAGATGCTCTGTGTGGAGCTGGGAGTGGGGGCCCACAGTTCGGCCCACATTTCTGCCCACTCGGCACACAGGGCCCTGAATAGCAACCTGCAGCCTACATGCGGCCCTCTTCACTCCAGGACACATTCCAGGTAACCCTGGGATTCCCTGGCCAAATATTTATGCCTGCTTCCAGGGCCAGGCCTCTTCCCCTGCTCACCCCGCCAAGGGCTTGTTTCAGCCAGGGGGCTGTGAGCACCCCAGGCCTGAGGGCAGCTGTTTGCAGCCTGAGAGGGCTGAGGCAGCCATAGGGGTGCAGCCAGGCCCCTCGAGTGAGAGACAGGCCCTGGGGGAAAAGAATGAGGACCAGAGGGTAGCAGGGGCTATCTGTCCCCTCCCTGCCAGATTCCAGCTTGGGACTCCAAGAATTTAAATTCAAACTTGGCCTCCCGGGTCACTATGAAGATACATGTGTTAGGAAGGACAGCACCTATTTGATTTAACAGCTTGTTAATTTGATTCACACTTTTTAATATTTAGGCGATGCAGGTCTCTGTACCCTTTCCTCAGCCCTGCCAGTGTCAGGGGTGAGCCTGCTTGGGCGCTCCCTCCTCCTACACGCCTGTGCTGCAGCCTTAAGACCCCCCACCCCCGAGGGGGCAGGCTTCTAGTACTCACAGCCCCCACCCCGTTCACTCCCCAGAGACTGGGCAGCTGCAGGAGTGGGGGAGTTTGGCAGGCTGTGCTCTACAGGGATGGACCTCAGTGTGGGGGGAGGCAGGAGGCAGCGGCAGGAACGGCCTTGGCACAGGGACCCTCTCAGGACAGAGACAGGGGATTCTGAGGGGGCCCAGCCAGAGACTGTAGGAGTGCTTTTTCCCCAAGGCAGAGAGAGGTTCTTGGGCAGAAGGGGGACATCCCAAGGAGAGGAGAGTGTGAATGTCACCAAGCGATCCAGGGAGGCAGAGTTGGTGATCCTTGGAGGTGTGTGTGCGGGCACCTGCTAAGGAGCTTGGGTGCAGATGTGGCAAAGCCCTTGTGGCGTTGTAAGTGGGGGAGGGCTGAGGAAGGGGGCACAGACTGGGAAGTGAGTGGCCCCGGGGGCCGGGGTCAGAGAGCAGGTGGCAGAGAGGGGGTGGGTCTGGCCAGGGGTTGGAAGTGAGGGGGCTAGGAAGAACTAATCAACCTTAACTCTGCCCTCTGGGAGCGCATCTCCCACCTCCTCGTGGTCCATTCTCTCAGTTCTGTCTCCTTGCTCCCTCCCCTGCCCTGGGTCTCGAGGGTGGGGAGAGGGGCATGACCCCCTAAGCCCACCTCCCTGTAGATATGCTGCATGATGGCCTGCAGGCTTGTGTGAGAGCTTCCCCCCACAACTGAAGTCATTCATTCATTCATGGTTTCTTGAGACCCTCCCCCCACGGCACCAAGGCCTGTCCTAGGTGTGGAGAGAGCAAGATAAAGGCCCTGATTCTGGGGGTGCATGTCAGGGAAGCAGGACTGTTTGTCCTAGGGCCACTCTCTGGTCCTGGGAACAGGGACCCCCATTAGGCACTCATTTGCTCCAGCTGCCCTTGGCTGGCAGCCAGCTCTCCATCAGAGAGGGGGAGCCTGGGCCGGCTGGCAGGAGCTGGGCTCAGGCCCCTTACAGGGACCCGGGCTTGGGTTTCTCTGTCAAGTGGGCTTTCAGTGTGGTCTATGAGTGGCCCACTCCTCTGGCTATGGAAGGAGGCGGTGCTCACAACTCTTCTACGCAAGTTGACAACAACAGCTACCTGTTCTGTTCCGCTGTCTCAGCTTGGCCCTGGCCAGCAGCTCTGTCCGGTGGGTGTCTTCCCTCCCCCCCCTCCCCGTTTTCCCCAAGGGGAACTGAGTCACAGTAGTGTGCAATGACTTACTTGCATGAGGTCACACGTGACACGATCTGACACTGGGAGCCCTTAAGGACGGGTGCTGAGGGGTGCTGCCTGGCACCTGCCCCTCCTGGGCACTCAGCCTAGAGAGTGGAAACCCAGCCCTAGCGCCCCCCCCCCCAGACTGGCACTGTCCCGAGCCTGGGCACTGGGTCCTGCGACCCTGGCTAAGGCGGGACCAGGGACCCGATCTGTCCAGAACTCGGCCCAGGGGCCTTGGCACCTTGGCGTCCCGAGGCGCTCAATCCCCGCCCCCGGCGTCGGGGGGTGGAGTGGACGCGGCCCTGGCGGTCGGGGTGTCGCGTCCCTGGTCTCCGGCCTGGCCTCGGGACGCGGCGGCACCTTCACACTTTCCGCTTGGCCCGCTGCTCGCCTTTCAGGCCGCTGCGTTTTCAATTGTTAATTTGGAAACGGAAAAAGAAGCCGGCCGGGCGCGGAGCCGCGGAGAGGTAACACGAGCCGAAGAGGCCCCCGCCCCGTCCCGCCCCGCGCGCGCCCCTCCCACGCCGGGGCGGGGTCAGCGCGGGGACCTGGAGGGGAGCCGGGCACTGGGCGGCGAGGGGGAGGAGTCCCTCGGGAGCCCTCCTCCACGACCCCTCCCTCTCCGAGAAGCCCCGCCCGGTGTCGGCCTGCCGTGTCCTGAGGTGACCCCAAGCCTGTCTGCAACCCCTCTACGGGGCCTCATGCCGTGAGACCCCCGTCCCCAGGCTGCCTGAAGGGGTCACTGACCTCATTAGACACGCAAAGAAACTGAGTCCCAGAGAGGGATCTTTCGCAGGCTGAAGACCAGGCAGCCAAGGCAGATTCTGAATTCAGTTTCTGTTCTTTATTTTGTTTATTTTCTTAAATATTTATTTATTGGGAAGGCAGAGTTACAGAGAGAGAGAGAGATCTCCCATCCGCTGGTTCACTCCCCAAATGGCTCCAACTGCCAAAGCTGGACCAGACTGAAACCAGGAGCCAGGAGCTTCCTCTGGGTCTCCCACGTGGGCGCAGGGGCCCAAGCACTTGGGCCATCCTCCATCGCTTTCCCAGGCGCATCAGCAGGGAGCTGGATCAGAAGTGGAGCAGTCGGGACTTGAACCAGTGCCCATATAGGATGCCAGTGCTGCAGGCAGTAGCTTTATCTGCTACGCCACAGCGCCAGCCCCTAGTTCCTGTTTAGGCTGTGAGGCATGCAGGATCTGTCTTCCTAAGTAACAGGAGGGGACTTCGGGACCAAGAGGTGCCAGTTGTCTGCTTGCCCCGTCTTCAGCTGTGTGTCTGTGGTGAGTGAGTGCTCCCACTGCCTGAGCCTACTCTGACTCCTCCTTGCTGTCACCATTCAATATGGGCCAGCTTTGGAGCTCGAGGGAGGTCCCTCTGGACTCCCCATGCAAATGACATGTAAAAGGTGTTCTCTTTCCAGGGCAGTGAAGTCCCCGAGGACTGGCAGCAGGGGTGCACTTCCCTTTGGAGAAGCTGGCATCACCAGCTCCCCATCCATCCTTGAAAAACGGGGCCCTCCGAGACCCTCCCCAATCCCTTCCTTGATGGACCGAGCCACAGAAGCAGTTTCCCAACTCTTGGGCTGGCTGGCGGCAGTGTCGGGGTGGAAGCCTCGGCGACCCAGGCCCCGGCCTCCTCCCTCCTCCACCGTCGTCGGAAGACCCTGGATCTGTAGGAAATGCAAGCTGAGCACCTTTCCCTTCAGAGGCAGAGGAAACCAGAGAGTGCGAGCTGAAGATCCTACCAATGGCCCTTCCGCTTTGTGGAACAGACCCAGAGAAGCTGAGCTCTTGACTCAGGGTCACACAGCGGGCCTTTCCCAGCCCCAGCTCCTAGGGCCCCCTGCATGCAGTCTGGCTGCGCCTGGATTTGGGGTTCCCACTGGGAGCATGGCTCTCAGGGCAGCTGGTAGTTTGCATGTTGCTTTGCTTAGTAGTGGTAGCATAGTAGCAAGGGCATTGAAACTCCCCTCCCCCACAATGCCCTTGAACCTCCCACTGGGTGGGTCCTCAATGGCTGAGTCTGCAAAACTCCCAGACTGGGCTTAGTCGTGGCACTTGAGCTCCCCAGAGGCTTCTGCCCTCCTCAACGTTCCTGTTCTACCCTGTCAGCTCTTGTTGGTGCAGTGCCTGCTCTGGGAGCATTGAGAACCAAGTGGTGGGAACCAGGCTCTTGCCCCCGTTTTGGAATCTTCTCTCCCTGCACCCCCCTCCCCTCCCCGCTTAGCTCTGGTTCTGCTGATTCAGAGGACAGAAGGCTCCTTAGAAGTGACCCTGACCCCTGCCAGGCTCAAGCAGCTGGGGAGCTGGGCAATCCTTGAACCCAGGGCCACCCTTTCACATTCAGCAGAAGGACAGGGCAGATCCCATCAGCCCCTGGACCAAGGGGGTTTGGAGTGAGGGAGGGGCAGGGTCTTGGGTCCTTCCACAGAAGAGAAATCGAAAGAGCGTTACCTTAGGACTAGGGAGCCTGGGTGCCAGCCCAGCTGTGTCTCTGACTTACTGTGCGATCTCCGGTAGGCATAGCCCCGCGCTGGGGCTGTTTCCCCGTCTCTGAATGAGAGGGTGGATCCGTAAGAGCTCTTTCCGTATCTGATCACTACCTCCACTTCCCCTGTGCTAGTCACTGTCATCCTTTGCTAGGATTCTACCATCAGCTTCCTGGGAGCAGCCACAGGCTGGTCTCCACTCCGTAGCCTGCTCCATAGTCAGCTCATGCCACTCTCTGCTCTAACTCCCCTTGTCACTGAGAGGAGAGGCCCAGATCCTCACAACAGCCAGCAGAGGGTCTGCTTCCCACCTCCCCCCACTCTCCCCACCCCCTTCTCCGTTCTGGATGGCCCTGGCACCCTTCTGGCTCAGGTCTTTTTTTTTTTTTTTTTTTTTTTTAAGATTTATTTATTTATTTTGAAAGTCGAGTTCCAGAGAGAGAGAGGTGAGAGATCTTCCATCCACTGATTCACTCCTCAGATGGCCACAATGGTTAGGGCTGGGCCAGGCGGAGGCCGGGAGCCAGGAGCTTCATCTGGGTCTCCCATGGGGATGGTAGGGACCCAAACACTTGGATCATTGTCTGCTGCTTTCACCAGGCCTTTAGTGGGGAGCTTGATTGGTAGTGGAGCAGCCAGGACACAAACCAGTACCCATATAGGGTGCTAGCCTCACAGGCGGTGGCTGTAGCCACTCTGCCACAACACCACCCCGGCTCAGGTTTTTACACTTGCTTTTCCCTCTGCCCAGACCCCTTGTCTCCCAGATGTCTGCATGGCTCCTTCCCTCTTTGATCTTTGCTTAAAATTCCCTTCTCAGAGCTGTTTACCCTCACCACCCTCTATCAAAATAGTCCTCTGATCCCAAACTGATGGTTTCCTGTCTCTTTGCCCATTTAACTTCCTCCATCATCATCTGAATTTTGAACTTTTACTTGTTTATTTATTTAATGTATTCATTTTGTTTATTTGAAAGGCAGAGAGAGAGACAGAGAGATATTTTGCGTCTGCTCGTTCACTCCCCAGATGCCCACAGTATCTGGGGCTGGGCCAGGCTGGACCCAGGAGCCAGGAGCGTAATCTGGATTTCCCAAAGGAGTTCCCAAATGAGAGGCAGGAACTCAAACACTTGAGCCATCATCTGCTGCTTGCCAGGGTGTGTATTATCAGGAAACTAGAATCGGGAGCAGATCGGAGAGTAGAACCCAGGTACTCTGATACGGGATGTGGTTGTCCCAGGTGGTGTCTTAACTGCTGTTACAAATGCTTGCCCCTCTGAGGTCAGCGCTGCGGCATAGCAGGTAAAGCTGCCGCCTGCAATGCCCACATCCCATATGGGCCCGGGGTTCGAGTCCTGCTCCTCCACTTCCAATCCTACTCCCTGCTGAGAGCAGTGGAGAATGGCCCAGGTCCTTGGGCCCCTGCACCCACATGAGAGACCTGGATGAAGCTTCTGGATCCCAACTTTGGCCTGGCCCAGGGGAGCTGCAGGTCCCGATCTGAGAAGTCAGCGCTGCCCGGCCAGCCCCTAGCAGGCGAATGGCCCTGCTCCCTCCTGTTCCACCCTTGGCTCAGGTTGGCGAGTTGCTCAGCCCCTTCCCTGGTGCAGCAGGCAGTCCGAGGGCTTGGGGCTAGTCCAGGGGAAGAGCAGGAAGCTATTACTCATCATATTAGTCTGTTTTCCATTACGATAATGAGCACCTGAGGCTGGATACTTTATAAAGAAAGAAGGCCTGCCTAGGTCACAGTTCCAGAGGTCCAAGGACACGGCACTGGCGTTGGCTTGGCCCTGGGGAAGGCCTCCTGGGAGATGAGAAATCCCAGGGGGAGACAGGAAGCCAAGAGAGACTGGGGCCCTGAAGGAGCTGGGTTTTTACATTTTGTTTGAGAGGCTGACACACAGACAGACAGACAGACAAATAGAGGAAAATCTCCCATCCACTGCCCTCAATGGCAGCGGCCAAGCCAGGCCATAGCTGAGAGCCAGGAATTCAATCTGGGGCTCTCACATGGTTGGCAGGAATCCTAGTTCTTGAGCCATGACCCCTGTCTCCCAGGGTCTGCATTAGCAGGAAACTGGAACAGGAAGTAGAGCCAGGACTCACCCCAACCCCAGTACTCATTACTTTGACAGGAGATATGCAGTCTTTACAACTAGGCCAATCACCGGCCTAGTCCACAGAGAGCTAAGTTAACCCCCGCCTAACAACCTCCCACTAAGATCCACCTGCTGAAGGTGCCAGCGCCTCTTAACCACACTGGCCTCTAGCTCGTGAACTGCGGGGGGCAAAGGACCTGCAGACCTTAATGTCCGTCAGTGCCTTGTCCAGGAAACACCACTTTCCATTCGCTAGCGGGACTGAGAGCTTTCAAACCAGCTCAAGAACAGTTGGCCTGTGCAGGTGGAGGACGCTGATGGTGGGGAAAGGGAAGGCTTCTGCAGAGGCTTCGTGGCAGGAAACGCATCCGGGATTCATGGGGTAGAAAACGAGGAGTGACATTCCAGGGCAGGCCGGGTCTCTGCCACTTCGCTTTGCACTTCTGCCAACTTTCCTCCATAGTCCTTAGTTCCGTTCTTGAAAAACACAGCCCTATTAGCTCGGCCGATCCGTGGTGGCTGCTTCTGGGGGGTCAGCCTCCCACTCCAGACAGATACGCGGCGGCCAGGAGAGGGGCATGGAACCGCCCACAGTCTGAAGGCCCCGGCTGAAAGGGCTGGAGAGCACTGGAATCCAGCTGGGCTGGGCGGTGGCTCAGCCCAGAGGAGAGGGACGCCTGTTTGTAATGGGGTCATCTAGAGGGGTCGGGTTTTTGTAACTTGTCAGGCTAGGGGAATGCCTTTTTCTAATTGGCCTTCCAAGAGGGGGCATTTTTTTCATAGTTTGTGCTGTGTGCTGGCAACTGCTGTGCCTCTGGGGACAGACGAGAGGGAAGCTAGAACTGAGCTAAAGGCCAAGTCTTCTTGCCTTCCCAACTCTCTGCTGGAGAGGCAGAGGCAGAAGGGACTCGAGCCGTCGGCGACTTGTCCCCCACCTTCAGGTTGTGGCCAGGGAAATGGGCGCTCAGTCAAGACCTCAGCCCTAGCCCTGAGCCCCAGCACAGGCCTCCAGCCCGGGAAGCAGCAGCGGTAGTGGCAGCCGTGACGTGGGGCCCTGGGTCACGTGCTCTGACTCCTTTTGCCATATTTAGAATCGCTGGATCAGGGGAAGGATTCTTGGAAAGAGCCTCGCTCTGAGGCCTGCTTCCTGTCCCTCCCCTCTATCCCCCTGGAGTGCCAGCAAGTGCCTGCTTTGCCTGGAGGAGTCTGGGGGACCCCCAGGCCCCATGGCCCGCCTTGGCCAGGAAGGGCCTGTGAAGTCCAACGGAAGTCTCTTCTGTAGGCTCGGCTCTCGTTTGGGGTTTAGAGAACCCCTACTCTGCTGGAAGGTGGTGGGGTCATGGCCTCTACCCCTTAGGAAGCTTGGCTGAATGGGGTCTGGCCTCAGAGTACCCCAGCAGAGGGAAGAGAGCCCCCGCCTTGGGGCCTGGTGTGAAGAGCAGGGCGGGAGTCACGCCCCTCCAAGCCAGCAGTGGAAACCCAGGAGCCCCAGTGGCGGGGCCTGGAGAGAGAGAGAGGGGCCAGGCCCCATCTGCCCTTGCTTGTGGTCCTGAGGAGGCAGGTGGCTGAGCCACAGCAAGCACTAAGCAGCACCTTAAATGCTAGTGTTGGGCGCCTGGGACGTCCCGGTCTTTACCCGCTCCTTCATCCTTGCTGTTGAGGACAATGAGCATGTGGGCAATGGAGAGGGCCCCAGGGAGCCCCAACAGAGCAGATGGAGGGACGCCCCCCACCCCAACCCGGGAGGGAGCGAGAGAGCGCTCCTCGGGGCCTGGTCAGCCCCATCTGCACAGGCCAGGCTGTTTCAAACCTCTGCCCTTCAGCTCTGGCCTTACCTCTCCAGAGCCCGCTGGGTGTGGGCGGAGCCTCCTTTCCCTCCTCCATCCCGCCCCCTCCTCATCCCCTTCCTGCGGATTCCAGGGGAGCCACAGGGGCCCTGCTGCTCAGCACCAGCCCGGCGCCACCTCCCAGCACCCTGGGGACTTCATTCCCCGCATCTTGCATCTTCGGCTTCTCTCCTGCCCTCCTGGCTCCTTCCACTCCGGCTCTCATCTTAACAACAACCCTCCACCGCTCTAGTCATTCTGTCTGCATTCTCTGAGGCTGCCCGACCAAGGGGCCCAGCGACCAACATGTCACCAAACCCGGTGGGCATTTGGCTGGCCCATCCCCCTTGACCTCCGCAGCGTTGTCCAAGCCTTCCCGAAACACAGCTTCCCTGGGCCTCTCTTCTGGTTTCCCGCCCATCTCTTGGGCTGGCACTGCTTTCCTCCCTCTGCCTGCTGGGGCTCCCTGGGGCCCTTGGCTTCCCTCTCAGTCACCACCTCCACCAGATGTTCCTCACCTCTGCATTTCCCACCAGGTCTCTCTCTTCTTCCCCACCGTGTGTCTGGCAAGCGCCACACAGCCCTGTCCCTCTTAGCATGTCCGAAAGGGAACTCATGCTTGTGCACCTGCTCCTCCCTGGGGACCTCTCACCTCCATGTCCATCCAGTGCCCAAGCCAGAAGCACAGGCATCGTCCCCTCCTTGTCCCCAGGCATCCTCAAGTCCACTTCCTCCAGCATTCTCCAGTCCCTGCTGCCACCAGCTGGGTCCAGCTGAATTGCTATGGAGCTTTCTGCTTTTCTTTTTCAAAGATTTATTTACTGGGGTCGGCACTGTACGGCACAACAGGTTAAAGCCCCAGCCTGCTGCGCTGGCATCCCATATGGATGCCAGTTTGAGTCCCCGCTGCTCCACTTCTGATCAAGCTCCCTGCTGACACACCAGGGAAGGCAGCAGAGGGTGGCCCACGCTCTGGCTGCTGGGGCCATCTGGGGAGTGAAACAGAGGATGGAAGACCTCTCTCTGTCTCTATCTCCCTGTAACTCTGTCTTAATTAAATCTTAAAGAGATTTATTTATTTATTTATTTATTTTAAAGGTAGGCAGAGTTACAGAGAGAAAGGGAGAGAGATAAAGTCTTCCATCTGCTGGTTCACTCCCCAAATGGCCTCAATGGCCGGAGCTGGGCCTATCCAAAGCCAGGAGCCAGGAGCTTCTTCTAGGTCTCCCACCTGGGTGTAGGAGTCCACGCACTTGGGCCATCTTCTGCTTCTTTCCCAGGTGCATTAGCAGGGAGTTGAGTCAGAAGTTGAGCAGCCAGGACTCAAACTGGAGCCCACATCGGATACCGGTGGCAGCTTAACCTGTCACGAGCCGGCCCCAGCCTTCTGCTTTCCTAATGCATGAGCTGCAGTGCCCCGAGTGGTGATCCTGAAACACAGCTCAGCTCTGCCATTCTCTCTCTCTCAGCTCCTCCTTGGCTCCCTGCTTCCTGTCTGTTAACTCTCAAAGGCGCTAGGGTACCACTCAACAAGCTGGCCTCTCTGGCTCCTCCATCCCCCCCTTCATTTTGGGTGCCCTCCATCCAGAACTACTGGCCATCTCAGGCTGCCCACAGACTCCCACATCCCTGTTGCTTCCCTGTGTAGTCACCTCCTCCAAGAAGTTCTCACTGATCTCTCCTCTTTGTGTTGAAACCTTCTTGGGCCTTCCCAGGCACCTTGTCTATCGGGTCACCGCTGTTACACTTGTTAGTTTCTTGGGACCTGGGTTGTTCATTTCTGACTTCACAACAGCCTGGCTGAGAATGAGGATAATCAATACCTCTGAAGTGCGTGAGGCTTGGAGAGGCTCCTCTTTTCAGCTGTGAGCTTCTCGCTGCTCCCCCTTCTCCATGCCTGCAGCACCCCACATCTGCTCTTCCAGGGACATCCCCAGGGAAGCTCGGGCCAGCTGGTGGCCGAACCCCTCCCTTGTACACTCCCCCTCTGAGGAGTCTCAAGGCTGATGGGACCTAAGTCATCGTCGAGCTGTCCCCACCTTTGTGTGTAGACAGGGACATTGGGTCCTAGAGAGGTGGTATGGTCTGGTCATCCAGGTGGTCTTGGGTTCAGGTCCCACCCTTAGGAGTTCGGACAAGTTAAGAGACCTGGGGCAGGTGTTGTGGCACCACAGGTCAAGCCGCCACTTGCGACATCCACATTCCATACAGGAGTGCCAGGGCTGGAGTCCCTCCTCTGCGTCTGATCCTGCTCCCTGCTCATGTGCATCCTGGGAGGCAGCGGGTGATGGCTCAAGTGCTTGGGTCCCTCCCAACCGTGTGGGAGACCTGGATGGAGTTCCAGGCTCCTGGCTTTGGTCTGGCCCAGCTCCAGCTGTTAGAGGCATTTGGCGAGTGAATCAGCAGATGGAACATATCTCTCTGTTGCCCCGCCTTTCAAATAAATAATAATAAGTAAACTTTAAAAAACATGCCTATGGGATTTTTAAAAAGTTAATGTACTTTTCTTTTGTATTTTAAGTAACAGCTTTCTTGAGATACAATTCACATACCATAGACGTCCCCCTCTGATGGTGTACTAAGTACAGTTCCATGGTTTTCAGTGTGTTCACAGATTTGCTTGGGACTGACATGTTCCTGATTTCAGAGTGTTGCGTATTCAGGGAGATTTCTGTAGACTTCCCTGGTTGAGTTGTTCTGATTCGCACATCCAAAGTCTGGAGTCTTCCAAAATCTGAATCTTTTTGAGCTCTGCCATGTTCGGCCCACACACCCCTCTGAGCCTCTGTTTCCTCGTTTGTAAGCCTCGGGTGATGGCGCTGCTGCCGCCACTGCTATGGGGGGGCTGTTGTGAGAGCGGGGAGCATACGTGCAGATGGCTCACCACAGGGCCTGGCTGACGGGAAGCCCGTGGCCAGCAGGAGCGTTTCTGATTGCCACCGAGGGTGAAGCTGCTGTTTGCGTGAGAGCCCCATCCCGAGCAGGGCTTCACCCCTGCCCTGCTCCTCTGGGCAGGGACTGGAGGAGAAGACGGAGAGAAGGCAGTGACGCTGGTTGTTTGGAAAAGCCCTGCGTTGGCCTAATTGAGTCAGCCACGGCCACTACCATCAGCTAGTCCAGCGATTCCCAAACCATGGCCACTGAAACTGAGTGTGAGGATTACCAGGGAGCAGTGTCGAGGCCCAGACTCGCCGAGCTCACCCCCTACCTACTGGGCCAGATCTACAAGTGGGTCCCAAGTATTTTAGCAGGTGATTTTGACACCCGCCAGAGTCAGAACCAGAGATCTAAGCAAACCCTTCTCTTGGTCATCCCTAATCTTCTTACTGCCCTCTTGAATGAATGGGATAGTCACAGAATCGGGGGGGGGGGGGGGCGGAGTGGAAATGGGAAAGATTATGATAAGCCCCATGATAAGCCCCAGCCCGGGAGAGGCGGCCAGGCAGCATGCACCTGTCGCAGGCCTGAGCCCCTGACTGCAGCCAGACACGATGGGCAGAGATGCTCTCAGAGCAGCTGCCGGTCTGGCCTCTCTGCTGGGAAGTTGCAGGGACCCAGCGCAGCCGGCTCCTGGGGACCACAGATGTGTGTCTAGCGGGAGAAATGGAGGCAAGCCTCAGGCCTTATTTGTTGAGTGACTGAAGCTCCACCCCGGTTCTGGCAGGTACAACCGGACCCCAGCCACAGAGCACCTTCTCCAGACGGTGCTCTCTGTGTGATGACTCCTCGGGCAGGCCAAGGCCGCATGGGGTCAGCCTGCTCTGGAGTTCTCGCCCCAGCCCTGCCTCTGATTCCCCGATCATGATCCCAAGTCTGTCCCTCCCCCGGAAGGCAGAATACAGGGTGTCCTCTGTCTGACCACTTATGAAACCCGCCCCAGCTTTTTAAATATTTATTTATTTATTTGAAAGGCAGAGTCGGAGCTGGCGCTGTGGCTCAGCGGGTTAATGCCCTGGCCTGCAGTGCCGGCATCAGATATGGGTGCCGGTTCTAGTCCTGGCTGCTCCTCTTCTGATCCTGCTCTCTGCTATGGCCCCTGTACCCACGTGGGAGACCCAGAAGAGGCTCCTGGCTCCTGACTTTGGATCAGCACAGCTCCGGCCGTTGCAGCCATCTGGGGAGTAAACCAGCGGATAGAAGACCTCTCTCTGTCTCTACCTCTCTCTGTAACTCTTTCAAATAAATGAAATAAATCTTTAAAAAAAAAAAAAAGAAAGACAGAGTCACAGAAAGAGAGGGAGAGACACAGAGAGAGAGGTCTTCCATGCATTGATTCACTTTCCAAATGGCTGCAACAGCCAGGGCTGGGCCAAACAGAAGCCAGGAGCCAGGAGCTTCTTCCTGGTCTCCCAAGTGGGTACAGGGGCCCAAGCACTTGGGCCATCTTCCACTGCCTTCCCAGGTGCATTAGCAGGGAGCTGGACTGTAAGTGGAGCAGCTGGGACGCCAACCAGCACCCATACGGGATTCTGGTGCTGCACTGGGGTTGCAGGCAGTGGGTCAACCTGGCCGGCAAAGTCCCTTCAAATGCATTCAGCCTCCAGGGTGAGGAACTCCCCAGCAGGGCGAGGTGGAGTTCAGGGGATTTATAAGCAGCCTCTTCCTAAGGGAACCCCACGGATCAGAGCTGCATCTGCTTAGAGCTCTCCAAGCCTCCTCAGTGGAACTTTGGTTTGGTGACCTGGTGTTTTGCTGTTGTTGGGCAGGGGTGGGGAACCTTTTTTTCTGCCAAGGGCTATTTGGGTATTTATAACATCATTTGTTATCAATTTAAAATTTAGCCTGCTGTAGATGTATTGAATTCCAAGTCCTGCCTGCGGTTACCTTGGCAGGGCCAAACCAAATGACTTTGTGTCCCCCGCCCCACCCCCTCATCTGTCAGCTCATTCTCCAAATGCCTAGGAACAAACTCAGTCCAGGTCCCCCACATGAGTGCCAGAGACTCTGCATTCAAGCGGTCACCTGCTGCCTCCCAGGGCATGCACCAGCAGGCTGGAGTGGAAGTCAAACCCCAGGCCCTGCCTGCACGGGACCCAAGGCATCTTCACCACTGTGCCAGAGGCCTCCCTGGGAGCTATTATTTTAGAGACAGAATGGCTGGGGGAGCCCCTTCAAGGAAGTGATGCTGGAACAGAGACCTGGATGAGTAAGGGGGCAACAGGCAGAGGAAACATCAAAGCAGGTGCAAAGCCCTGTGATGGGAATATCAGGGGCTGATATGCCAAGGGGTGGGGTGGGGGGCGGAAGTGCACTGCACCATGGGCAGGGGCGGCCGAGGGTAGGGGAAGGGAGCAGAGCTGGGTGCGCTGAGGCATTTGCCCTGCCTTCCCCAGGTGGGCTGGGAGGACAGCGGAGAATTTTAAGGGGAGCTTTGCAATGCCGTAAGGGCTCTCTGGCTGCTTTGGAGGCAGTGGGTTCCGTTAAGGCGAGGGTAGAGGCTGGGAGATCCTTAGGCCTATGGGATGTTGCTGGCTTGGTCAGGATGGTGAGATCTGGTCTCTACAGGGACGTGTTCTGAAGGTGGAGATGGTGGAACGTGCTATGGGATGAAACGTGGAAGGTGAGAGAAGGGAAGACTCAGGATAAGACTGGTTCTCAGCCTGAGACCCTGGGGAACGGCAGTGCCCGCAGATGGGCAGATGGAGGGAAGGGAGTCTGGGAGGTGAACTGAGTTTGTTTCTGGATGTTGAAGAAGAGGCACGGAGTAGCCTGGTGGACACATGAGCCGCGCTCCCTGGAGAGGCTCACACTCGCTGCAGCAAAGGTTGCAGTTGGGGCTGGCAGAGGACTGAAAGTGGCTTTTTCCAATTTGTAGACTTAGGGAAACACATGTCGAAGTTTCAGTTAGTGCTCACCTCGGCGGCACATAGACCCAAATCGGAACTATACAAAGCGTGGCCCTGGGCCAGGAGCAACGTGCGGACTTGGGAGGCGTCCACGGTTCTGAGGAGGCACATGTGTGACCCTGACTTGAACTTGACACAGACAGACATGGACATGACAGACATGGACACGAGGCACCACACGGCATCCCGGACATAGGCAGCATTTTTATGCATCAATTTGAAAAACGTTAAAAATCAATAGATAGGTAAATAAATACTTCTATTAGTTTATTTATTTATTTATTTATTTATTTATTTTTGACAGGCAGAGTGGACAGTGAGAGAGAGAGACAGAGAGAAAGGTCTTCCTTTGCCATTGGTTCACCCTCCAATGGCCGCCGCGGCCGGCGCGGTGCGGCTGGCGCACTGCACTGATCCGATGGCAGGAGCCAGATGCTTCTCCTGGTCTCCCATGGGGTGCAGGGCCCAAGCACTTGGGCCATCCTCCACTGCACTCCCTGGCCACAGCAGAGAGCTGGCCTGGAAGAGAGGCAACCGGGATAGAATCCGGCACCCCGACTGGGACTAGAACCCAGTGTGCCAGCGCCGCACACTGGCCGCGGTGCCAGCCTCTATTAGTTTTTAGTTACCCAAGCGACCCATGTGTATTCTAAACAAACTTAGGGAACACAGACAAGTAGAAAGTGAAATGGAAGCCGGTCTGTTCATTTACCGCCCAGAGAACTTGCTGCTGATGTGGCACGTGTGTGAAAAGTCCCGCCTCCCCACACCTGCGTCCCCCCGCCCTTCCAATTTTGTCCTCGGCTGTGTTTCCCTTGACCTGTTGTGAAATGGGTGTTCACAGACCTGTAACTGGTGAGTGTTAAGGAGAACTATTCTGGAAGCACCTGGTAGGAAGCCCGGCAGCTGGGAGCGGGGGAATGGAATGAGGCTGAAGGATCTCTGACAAGAGTTTCTCAGTGAACTGGGAAAGCCCTTCCTGGAGGAGCCGGCGGGGTGTGGTGACCTCAGGGGCCTCCAGTCGCAAGCCCCCTCCCCTGTGGTTCATTAGTGAGTCTGAGGACCTGGGCTCTGCTTCCCGCCTCTCCCATGGCTGGTGTTTGCTGACTCAGCTCTTGGCTGGACCTGGCCAAGGAGGCCTCTTCCTCATTCATTCATCCAACACCCGCGGCCGATGGACAGCTGCCACTGGGCCCGGAGCAGAGCTCGACCCTACCCATCTTTCCTCCTGCCCAGCCCACTTTACTGACCAGGATACTGGTCTGGAGAGCAGGTGGCTTTCCCAGAACCACAGATGTCAGCAGGCCTGGGACACAAACCCCGCCCTGTCTGACCTTGAGTCTGTGCCCTTGGCACCACGGAAAACCATGTAGACAGTGACTCCAGCCGCAGCCAGGGAGGCAAGTGGGTGGGTGGGAGTGAAAGACGAGCAGAGTCTCAAAGGCTTGGACAGTGAGGCGTGGGGGGTGCTGTGCAGTGTTAGCAGCAGGGCAGAAGCCCAGGGACTTGGGACAGGTGGGTCAGGCCACAGGGGACAGATTCCCAGGGAAGCCCACTCCCGCTGGGGTCTCTTCCAGGCCAGGTGCATGCTCACCACGCCTCTGCTCTGGGGGCCCAGTACTTGCAGTACTCTCCAAGGCATCAGCTCATGCCCTCTCCCTCTTCCCATTCATTGGGAAACTGGGGACCCTGGCTCTAATCTCTGCTCTGTCCTGGACACACTGGGCCACCGGGGGTGAATCCTTTTCCTTCTCTGGGCCCCAGTTTCTTCGTGTTCACAACTGGAAATGAGGGAAGGGTTCGAGACCAAGGTTCCCTCCTGGGCGCCTGGGTCTCCCCCTGTCGGCGGGGGCACTCGGGCCGAGGGCCAGCTCCATCTGCTTGCCTCACTCCCCTGCAGCTTTCCCTTCGTGCGTGTGTGCTCCCTATCCCTGTTCCTCCCACAGCGGTCTCAATATTCACTTCCGGAAGAGCCCCTGTGGGCAGCGGGGGGCAGGGGTCCCCTCCTGCCACTGCAGAATGCATTGGGAAGGGGGTCCCTCCCTCCGCCGCTGACCTTCCCTGAGCCCCAGAGGTCAGCCAGTGAGGGTCACCAGGCACCTTGAGCCCACATGTTCCGCTACAGCCAGGGCAGCTGTGAGGGTCCTGAGGTTTCTGTGAGTCCAGCAGCCTACGACTAGGGGCTGCTGTCTTTGGTGGCCAGCACAGAGCCATGACTCCAGGGAACTTGGACCCCAGCTCTGCTTGCGAAAGAAGTCTCCCCCAAATAATACCCCCTCCCTCCGCCAACAGTGCAGCCCCTGCTAGAGACTCCTGGGCTGTCCGGTTCCTCCAGTAATTTAACCCTCTCCTTCCCGTTGCAATTGCAGATTTTTGCTGGTCTTCAGCTGCCTGGTGCTGTCCGTGCTGTCCACTATCCAGGAACACCAGGAACTTGCCAATGAGTGTCTCCTCATCTTGGTGAGGGCAGGGGCCCAGGTCGGAGGGGGCCTGTGTGAGGCAGCCCCTCTGCACCAAGGGCCGCAGGTGGAGGGTGACTTCTCCTGTGGTTCAGGGATTGCCTGGCTGTGCTGGTCCCTCTGGGCATGAGCCCTGCTTTATAGCAGGTACTGAGGGTCCCCCCTGCCACAATATGGGGCTTAGAGTGACCCAGGATCGAAGTGAGTAGGCTCCACCCCTTCTCAGGACAAAAACTGCCAACACTGCCCCTGGCCTGGTGAGGGTTATTTGTTTAGTTTAAAAGATTTATTTACTGGAGCTTTTGCTGTGGTGTAGTAGGTAAAGTCTGTAGGTAGGCCACCTATGGCACTGGCCTCCCATGTAGGCAGCTGATTCAAGTCCCAGCTGCTCCACTTCCAATCTACCTCCCTGCTAATGTACCTGGGAAAAGCAATGGAGCATGGTCTAGGTATTTGGGCCCCTGCACCCTGTTGGGAGACCTGAAGAAGCTCCTGGCTCCTGGCTTCTGGTCATCCCACTTTGGCCTTTGTACCATCTGGGGAGTGAACCAGTGGATGGAATATCTCTCTTTCTGTCTTCCCCTCTCTCTCTGTCACTCTACCTTTCAAATAAAGGCAGAGTGACAGAGGGGGAGAAGCAGAGAGAGGGAAGGAGAGATTGATCTTCACCCAAATACTTGAGCCATTCTACGCTGTCTTCCAAGGTGCATTAGCAGGGAATTAGGTCAGAAACAGAGCAACTGGGACTTGAAGTGGCACTCCCAGCACTTAAGTATTGGATGCTGGCCTGCGTGGCTGAACCCCCTGTGCCGCAATGCTGAGTTTATTTTTGTTTTGATTTTATCTTTGTCCTTAAACAACAACAACAAAACACCACCACATAAAAGCCCCTTGGAGGGGAATGGCTGGCAGCCAGCCCTTCGGTCCCCCAGAGGGAGGGAGTCTGGGATGAGGAACTGCAAAACCAGATGACTCCTGGGGACAGGAAAGAGCGGACAGACCTGAGTTCTCAGCCTCCTTGGTGGGGGCGGGGAGGGGGGCGGCGCACCTGCCTTCTGCAAGCCGCCATGGCTCTATCCAAGTGAAGTAGAGACCTCCTGGCTAGGTGAGTGCGCTGCGCCCCGGGCCCCCGGCCGGGGTGGGGACTGGAGCTCGGCGCTGTCCCGCAGGAATTCGTGATGATCGTGGTCTTCGGCCTGGAGTACATCGTGCGGGTGTGGTCGGCAGGGTGCTGCTGCCGCTACCGAGGATGGCAGGGCCGCTTCCGCTTCGCCAGGAAACCCTTCTGTGTCATCGGTAATCCGCGGACTCCCCATCTGACCCCGGCGACACACCTGCCGCGGACCTCCCCAGCCCGTCCCCGCCCCAACTCCGGGAGCGCCCCGACCCGGGTCCCGACGCGGGGTGGCCCGGGCTCCGGGGCCGGCTGTGACCTCGCCACCCCCGGCCCTGCAGACTTCATCGTGTTCGTGGCCTCGGTGGCCGTCATCGCCGCGGGCACCCAGGGCAACATCTTCGCCACGTCGGCGCTGCGCAGCATGCGCTTTCTGCAGATCCTGCGCATGGTGCGCATGGACCGCCGCGGCGGCACCTGGAAGCTGCTGGGCTCCGTGGTCTACGCGCACAGCAAGGTGCGCTGCGGGGCTGGGGGCGCGGGCTGCCCGGGGAGGAGCGCCTCAGGCCGCGGCGACTCCGTGGGGTTGGGAAGGGCCGCGGCCTCGGGGTCGGGCCAAAACCGGAGGCGGGGTCTAGGGAGAGGGGCGGGGCCTGGGAGGCGGAGCTTGAAGGTTCCCTGGGGCGGGGCCGGAGAGGCGGAGCTTGAAGGCACTGCACAGGGCCGGTGGGCCCTGCAGAGTCCAGCAAAGGAAGAGCCGGGGTTCACGAAGGCCAGGGGCAGGGTCTCCTTGGAGGGAGGAGCCGAGAGAGCCAGGCGGGCCGAGGCGCTGGGGAGCTCCGAGGGGTGGGCCTCTTTGATCCCCTCCAGAGCCGCCGGTCCCTCATGCCCTCCCTCCGCGGTCCCCGCAGGAGCTGATCACCGCCTGGTACATCGGGTTCCTGGTGCTCATCTTCGCCTCCTTCCTGGTCTACCTGGCCGAGAAGGACGCCAACTCCGACTTCTCCTCCTACGCCGATTCGCTGTGGTGGGGGACGGTGCGTGAGGGTCCACAGGGGCCACCCTTCTCCCTGGGACCCTCGCCGGGGAGCTCTCGAGGTCTGCCCGCGGTGACTCCTGACTCGGGGCTTCTGGGCTGAGCAGGCCTGTCTCTGACCGTCGCACCAGGCCTGGCCTCCCTTGCCTAGTGCCCCTGCTAGCCCCCAACCTGCTGGAGTAGACCTCTTGTTCCCACTCAAGCCTTGGTGGCTTGTAGCCCTTTCCCTTGACCGACCGGAGGGGAACCCGTCTGTGTCCCTGCACCAGCTCCTGTAACGGTTCAGCTCTGGGGGTGGTCCCGTGACCAGTCCTGCAGGTAAAGGCAATTGTGTCTCCAGATCACGCTGACGACCATCGGCTATGGTGACAAGACCCCACACACATGGCTGGGCAGGGTCTTGGCCGCTGGCTTCGCCTTACTGGGCATCTCCTTCTTCGCCCTGCCAGCCGTGAGTCCCCCTTTGCCGTGTTGGAGGGGGAGGCTGCGTGGGTCTTCGATGGGCAGTGATGGGAACACCCTGGCAGCCTCTTGCTCCCTGCCCCCACCCCCACCCCCACCCCCAATCATGCCCTATTGCCCTAGGGCATCCTAGGCTCCGGCTTCGCCCTGAAGGTCCAGGAACAGCACCGGCAAAAGCACTTTGAGAAGCGGAGGATGCCAGCAGCCAACCTCATCCAGGTACGCCCAGGAAGCGCGGCAGAGCGGGGCAGTGTGACGGAACAGGTGTGACCCCACAGACAGAGCTAGGCTGCTGGCCGAGACGGTCAGAGACTCGCCTGCACCAAGTGCCCAGTTGGGGGTGGGGCAGTGCTGCCCGATTGCTGACTCCAGCCCCAACTCTACATGAGCTGGGTCGCCATGGAGCCTGCACAGGAGGCGTCTGCCAGACGTCACCTGTGTGGTGGTCACTCAGCCTGTGCCACTCCCAGCGCCCTAAGTCCTTAGTCTCATGAGCACAGGCATGTAGGCGGAGCCGGCCCTGGGACAGCTGGGCAGGCTTAGTGGAGCTGGCCAAGGAGGCAGAGAAGGAGCAGCAGAGGGGTGGCTGGGAAGCCAGGAGTGGGTGGTCTCAGGCTCCCTGGGGTGGGGGGCATGCTGACTGTAACGCCAGGGCTTGGTTTTCTGGGACCCTGTGACGGGTCAGCAGTGTGGGCAGGAGGTGATTCTGGGAGCGCTGGCACAGCCCACCTCTGCCGGCTCCCCAGCACAGCACTGCCTGACCCCCAAGGCCAAGCCTGAGTCCAGCCCTCCTTATCTGCCCTCCCCAGCATGGAGCTCCCCTCTCCATCCCCGCTATCTCCAGCCAACCAGCCCAGTCTTTTCTTCTTAGTGTCCCTTGGGGCACAATGGCCACTGTCCCCTGGGAGCTGGCCTTCCAAGGGGGCATTGTAGGGGCAGGCGGTTGGCACTGTCCATGCCGAGAGACAGCTGGTATTGTGGTGCCCATAATTAATGAGACAGCTCTGGCAGCTGCTCCCCAGCCCGAGCCAGGGGCCTAGGCAAGCAGGAAGTAAAAATATTCTTGTCTTAGGCAGGCGCCTGGCCGGTGAGGTCAGCAATGGCAGCCCCATAAGGACAAGGGGCACCCAAGGAAGGGGAGACACCCAGGGCCCAGTTCCGCTTTGTCCTGCCCAGCAGCCTCCAAGTCTCCCTGCCCCTGCTGATGGCTCCACTCACAGGGCCTCCCCAGCTCTTCTTCTTACCTGGAGGGAGAGGGTCAGTCCTTCCTTTCGTCTGACCTGCTTCTGTCCTGCTCCAGAGGTCTTTAGTACAGTATGCCCATGGGCAGTGGTGGGCAGCTGGGAAAGAAGGCGTGGGGTTGTTATTAGTAATAATAATCCCTTCAGTCACCACTCACTCCCTGGACACTGTACACACTGACACAGAGTAACCAAGACCTAGCTTGTGATCTAGGGGAGAAAAAGATGTTTGTCAAATAGCTATCAAATGTGATAAGGGAGATAAGCATGCGGTGTAATAGGGGAATCTGGCATTAGGTACCTCCTGTGTGCCAGGCACTGAGCTTAGCATTTGATTTACATTTGTCCATTTAATGCGCATAACACCATGTTGGATAAGTAGTATTAGACCCATTTTACAGCTGGAGAAACTGAGGTGTTGAAGCTTTACTTACATTGCCCGCATTAACAAAGGGCAGAGCTGGGGTCAGAAACCCACATCTGGCCTGCTGGTTCCTACCCCTCTAAGGGCCCTGGCTCTGATGCTGTGTCTGCTCTGTGGCCTTGGGGAAGTCATTTCTCCTAAGGCCTGAATTTCCTGCCTGGCTCTGCCCACGGTGATGGAATTGAAACCAGCCCGTGGCTCTGCAGGACCCTCAGCTGGCCCTAGGCCTGGGTTTTCTCGGGGCAGAGGGCTGGCAGGGGCCGGGAGGCCTCATGTCGCCCCCACACTCCCCTGCCCACCAGGCTGCGTGGCGCCTATATTCCACCGACTCAAGCCGAGCCTACCTGACGGCCACCTGGTACTACTACGACAGCCTCCTGCCGTCCTTCAGGTAGGCCCTGCTCAGGGTGGGGTGGGGTGGGATGGGGGACAAGTGAGGACAAGGGACTCTGCCCTGGAGAGTGCGGAGTGGGGCTCAGTTCCCAAGGGAGCGTCTGGGACTGGCTGTGCTGGAACCCGAGTGTCCCTTCCCCGCTGTGTTGTGCCTGGACACGAGGCAGGGGAGCAGCCCTGCCCCACTGGCTGGGCCCTGGCTTCTGGAGTGCTGCAGTCTCCGTGCCCACCACTAGGTGGTGCCCCCAGGGCAGGGGCACAGCCGGCGCCTCTCCTCTGGATCTTTTCTTGGGACAGCCTGACTTGTTACAGCTGGGCGGAGGGTGCAGAATGGGCAGTAACATGTGCACCAGGCCCGGGCGCCGGGGCCCGCCCCAGAATGCCTGTGCACGACTGTGCACCCACTTTTCCTGGGCCAGGCCGCAGCCTTGCAGCCCAGAAGAGGGTCTGGCCCACTGGCCTGGGCCAGGCTGTGACCGCATTGGGGTGGCTGCACGCAGGGGATTATTAATAGCCTCAGAGTTGCGTGTGGCTAGGTGCCTGGCCCGCCAGCCCCTCAGGCAGCAGTGAGGATGGCGGAGCCCGGCTCAGTCCCGCAGGCGGGCAGGCGGGCGGGCAGCAGTAAGCCCTGCGGGGCCAGGCTGCTGTGCTCAGCGCTTCTGCGGGTGCCTTCTTCGCCTCATTAGTTCTCCAGGAGCAGGTGTTGGGTGATCCTGCCACCCCTGCACCTGGCCCCCCCACTGCTCCCTCCCAGGGAGGAGCAGGAGGGAGGGGCGGGAGGGGTGCTCCCGGGATCAGCCCCCCCATCTCTCCACCTGGCACAGCCGGGGGTGGCTACCTTGGAAGAAGCCTCCTTTGCCAGGAGCAACCCGGAGGTGTCAAGGCCAGAGGATTGGAGTGGGGGCTGGCTTGTTAGGAACAGGATGGGTGGGAGGGGGAGGGAAGACAAGGGGTGGGACAGGGTGGGGTCTGGGTCCCCGTAAGAGGGACAGAGCCTGGTCTGGAGATTCTGGGTCCACTGTGCCTCCTGCTCCCTGGACCCCAGTTTCCTTATCCATACAATGGGGAGGCAGCAGGCGAGAGAAGGGTACTCTGGCTTACAGCAACAGGACAGGGCCTGGGAGCTAGGGAGAGCCTCCGGCTCCAGGGCCACTCTGAGAAGCTGGTGGCAGAGTGAACGCCACGGGGGAAGGAAGCTGGGTCCACCACCCCCTCGGCTTCCGTCTCTGCTCGAGCTCCGGAGCCGCGCTGCACTGGGAGGGAAGGGTTTCGGGGCTGCCACAGGCAGCACAGCCCCATGTCCAGGCTGCTGGCTGCACCAGCACAGATGAGCTGGATTTGAGCTCCCACTTGCAGCCTTGTGCAGGTGCCCTTGAATTGTGCTCAGCCTGCACAACCATACCTGGTGCCCCCGGGGAGTTCCCAAAGCCTGAGTACAGAACGGGCAGGAGGAAAGACGAGTCTCCCTCCCCTCACCCTCACCCTCACCCCCACTCCACCCCACCTGCCCTGGCCAGCAGGGTTTGTGGGGCCCTGTAGGGAGGCAGGGTCTGGCAGGATCTGAGTTCTGGGGTTCACGGCCCACCGGGCGAGGGGTAGTGCCTGGGCCCTGCCTGCTGCTGACAGCGCCCTCCCCTGCAGAGAGCTGGCCCTCTTGTTTGAGCACGTGCAACGGGCCCGCAATGGGGGCCTCCGGCCCCTGGAGGTGCGGCGGGCGCCGGTCCCCGACGGAGCGCCCTCCCGTTACCCACCCGTTGCCACCTGCCATCGGCCAGGCAGCACCTCCTTCTGCCCTGGGGAAAGGTAGGGGCCCCCGAGGCCGCCACCTCCTCTTGCTTCTCCTCCTCTTCTTCCATTCTTTGTCTCATCCTCTCTCAGACCTGCCTTCAGCCACTATGTGGGTGTCTGGGCCTGTTTGGGGGACGCCCAGGCCTTGTGACGAGGCCTGGGCAGGTGACCTCAGATGCTCAGACAGGTACAGACCGAGGGTCTCTCTGGAGAGGCCGGGTTGGGGCTCCCAGGGTCCACGTGGGAGAGAGGTCCACTCCATCCCTTCCCACCACCTCCTCCGTTCATGCCATTGTCCTGTTTCTTTCTTTGTTTCCACGTCCCTCTCACTCTTCCATCCCTGCACCCCCATCCCTCCGGGAAGCTGGAGAGAGGAGGAGGCCGCTGGCCACAGGTGCTTACGGCTCAGGTAATCGTGGGCACCGTCCTGGGGTGTGAGGGCAGGGATCCCCCCGCCCCCGGCATGTGGCTCTGGAAGGGCCTTGGCCCTGAACTCGCCTCTGGGGAGCGAGATGCCAGCTGGGAAGAGAGCTCTGTGACCGAGCCTGCTGTGGGCCCTACATGAGCTCGCCGGGTGATGAGCGCTCTGGTCTCAGACAGCCGCGGTCCCCAGCTTTGCTCAGCCCCCAGGGGCCTCCTGGGAGGTCCCTTGCTCCTTGCCGAGGTGCACTCTGCTGCTCCCAGAAGTCCTTGTCCCCTTGAGCTGTCTCTCCTGGATGATTCCCGTCTTGAAAGAAGAACAAAGGAACAATGCTTCCTCCCAGGCGAATGGTGGGGTCTCAGGCATGCGTGGAGAAGGAAGCCCACCCGCCCGAGCAGGGGCTGTTCCTGGAGGGATTTAGCTTTGAGGTCCAGGGGCCAGGTGTCCTCCTTCCTCCCCATCCTTTCCTCATCTCTTTGTTTCATTTTCACACCTCATCCCTGAACCAACCAGGGGACCCCTGGCCTGGAGCCTCAAGCGCCATTCTGAGCCCCAGGCCCAGACCCAGGGAGGAGGGGCGAGCGAGGAGGAGGCGCGGTGTGGCCTTGAGAGCGTCAGCAGGTCACTCTGGACTCTGTCCTGTTGGAAAATCAGCATGTGAGGCCAGTTGGGGGCTCCGGGTCCTCAGAGTTTCTGGGTTGAAAAGGCCTAGGGGCTGGGGGCCTGAGGAGGGGACTTCTGGTGCAGGGGGTGCAGGGAGCAGTGCCCCTCCCCGTTCTCAGTGAGGCTGCACAGGGAGTGGGTAGAAAGGTCTGGGGCTGGGCCGAGGGAAGCATGACTGACCAGGCTGGGCTGGGAGCCCCCTGGAAGGGGCGTTCCTGGTGTGGCTCCACCCCTAAAGCCCCTTATAGCCACCCTGTCTCTAGCACGCCACAGCGCACAGCACAAACCCAGCAGGTTCTGCCCTGAAGGCCTGAGCCGGGCCTCTCGGAGCTTCCGGTTGGCTCTGGTCCCTCCTTGCCTGGGTAGCAGGCACTAGAACAGAGGTGGTAGCAGGCACCGGACTGCGGTGATGGTGGTGGAGGGTCCCTTCTTCCCCGGGGACCCAAGAGGCTCAGCTATGACATCTACATCAGTCACCAGGCTCAGGCTGAATGGCTGTGTCCTTAATCCTGGCTGTCTGGGCCCAATGGGGTGAGTGCCCCAGCCAGGATGCCACCCCAGCACGCACACACACACACACACACACACACACACACACCTGGCTGGCCAAGCCTCCAGTGGCGCTCAGCAGTGGATCCAGACTGAGCCTGTTCCCAGGACGCAGAGCTAAAGGCCAAGGCTTCCAGGGGCTGCCATCGCCAGAGCCAGTACCTGCGCTCTTTAGGGTTTTGCAACGAGGTTCTCCAAGCCTGGCCTCCTGAGCTTCTGTGTCGGCATCCCAGGGCGTTGTTCAAAACGCCGGTGCCCGGGTGTCTCCCTGGGCGCGCAGGCGGAGCCTCTCTGGAGAAGACATCTGGGAAGCTGCGTATTTGCCTCGCTCTCCAGAGAGCCCCGTGCCGAGCGTGAGGCCCTCTGCATTCTGGAGACGGGGCTAGAGGATGACTGGGGTGAGGGTCTTCTCTGCCACCAGCCATAGGAGGCCGGCCCCATCCCGGCAGCTCCCCAGGCTCCGCCCACCTGCCCCTTTCCCACTAACCTCTGTTCGTGTCTTGTTCTCAACTTTCCAGCCAGATGTTTAGTAATAAACGGAGTTTCTTTCGGATCCACGCCAGCTGGAGACCGAGGTACCCCCTCACCTGCTCCTCCTGTCCCCGCTCGCCCTTGGCCCCCCTCAGTTCCGGGGCCGGAGACGGGGACAGGATGGGCCAAGGACAAGGTGCATGTGCCTGCCGCCTGCCGTCTGCCTTGGGGCCCTGGCAAGCCCCTCGCCCTCCTGGGGATGCCTCTGCCGAGTGTGGGGCGCGGGCCCGGTGGGCCACGAGGGACACTTGCAGGAGCCTTGGGGATGTGCGCTAGCTCTGCCATGACTCCCTGTGTAACCTGGGCCCAGTTACTGCTTCCCTTCCGTGGGATGGGCAGATTGAACTAGAGGCTCTCTGAATGTCCCTCCCACTTTGACTTTTGCTGGGCCTTGGGCTTAGCTTCCAGTCTTCCCCACTGCCCACCCGGGAGCCTCTGGGAAGGGCAGCTCCTTGTTAGCTTGGGAGCCCTGGCTCTTTTAGCTGCATCACCAGCATTCCTTGGTACCTGCCCCGGGCCAGGGCCTGCTCTATGCACTAGGGACCCAGGGATGAATTAAACATGGTGTCTGGAGAGCTGCAAAGAGTCACTGCCACGCTGTGTGATGCAACAGGAGGAGGACACGGAGGGGCTGTGGGGCTGAGGCAGGCACTTAGCCCAGAGGGACCCTGGAGGAGTCCTGGAGGCAGCACAAGCCAAGGCCAGGCAGTAGGGGAAGAGCCGTGGCCGTGAGCCTGCAGCCCCGGCCTACCAGGTCCGGGATGGGCATTGGGCTGAGACCGGGACTGAGTTGGGTCAGGAAGAACCCGGAACCCCAGTGTGAGCCTCAGGCTGTTGGTGTTTTCTGGGATCAGGAGCTCTGCACTCTGCAGAGCCGCCTCTGGAGCTTTGTGGGTTGGAGGCCCATGGCAGGAGATGAGGGGCAGGGCTCCGGGCCGTCCATCCGTGCTTCTGCCGAGAGATGACCTTGCTCAGCAGTGTGCGTTCTGGATCACGTCTGGCTGCCACCCACCTCCCACGGGTTCTTGAGCAAATCAGAGAAAAGCCCCACTGGCCTCGGTTTCCTTACGCCAGATGCAGATGACAGTGGGACCTGTGCCTGCTAACACTGTGCCTGGCCCCGGGAAAGCGCGCCGCACTCAGTGTGGCATGCTGGGCAGTGAGATCACCCAAATCACTAGGGAACAGACCAGGGCTGCAGGGAAGGGGCGTTCCCTGTGGGGGAGGCTGAGGAGATGCAGGGTGGGTTGTGTGGGCTGGGCCCGAGGGACAGGAGGGGCCAGGCCAGGGCAGAGGCCAGCAGGGAGGCTGCCTCCACAGCCCCCGAAGAGAAGACCTGTGTGCAGGTCCCTGGGGAAGGCTGCCTGCCCCCCAGCCCCCACACTTGGCCTTGGCAGGACAGTCAGAGGGCAGCCTGTGCCAGAGCTCCCCTCCCCCAGAGAGCAGCCCCCGCCGAGCCCACCCTGTCCTCCTCCCAGGTGGCAGCAGGCCTCTTGGGCCAGATTCTCAGTCTTGACCCCACTGACGCTTTGGGTTGGGTCCGTCCGTGTGGTGAGAGTTTGGTGCACACCTTGTAGGACAGCACCCTCGACTTCTGTCCAGATGATGCCAGGAGCGCCACCCAGGGTGACAGCCAAAGTGCCTTAGATGTGGCCAAATGTCCCTTGGGGGCAAAGTCACCCCCCACCCCCGCCCCCACCCCCCCAGGTTGACAGCCAGAGTCCTAGTCCTCGTCTAGGTACTCAGCCCAGGAAGAACTGTCTCTGAGGTCAGAGCTGCTTCCCTGTCCTCTTCTGCCCGCGGGAGTGCTCTGTGGCCTCAGGTGAGCCGCCTCTTTCCACCTCTGTAGAATCGGATGGCAAAGCCAGAGCCTGCCACCCCCGAGTGCGCTCAGGAGCCTGGGGAGGGAGCGAGCTCTTTGCTGCCCACTGAGTGCCAGCTTGCTTTCCATTTTCTTCGAGCTTTCAGGCTCCGGAGAGGCTGGGGTGAGCCATTTTCTGGGCCCTGCCCAAGGAGCTGGAATCCAGGGCCGCTCCTGGGAAAACAGTGTCTCCTCGCGTTCAAGAGGAGCGTGGGGCCTGGGGCTGGCTGCAAGGTTACCGAGCCCGGGAACTGGAAGCAGCCTCAGCCATTGCAGAATGCGAGCTGAAAAGGGGCCTTTCAAGGCCTCCCACGCAAGCAAGCCCCCGAACTTCTTCTTCCCAAAGTCCTGCTGAGTGCAGGCTCAGCACTGCTTGCACACTTCTTGTGACGGGGAGGTCACCCCTTTCCCTGCCGGGCAGCCACTGTAGGAGTGCTGGGTGCAGTGATCCGGAGTTCCAGGCCCTTGGCTGCCCCTCTCTTCCTCTTGCCCATGGGAGCGGAGGATAGGGGCAAGGTTGCACGGCCCTGGGGCGGGCGGTGGGGTGCGGGGTGCCTGCCAGCATGAGGCGAGCCCGCAGGAATGGCTCTGCAGAGGAAGGTTTGGGAAGCCGTCCTGACTTCGGTTGGAATCTTGGGGCTTCATCAAGGCGGGCCTGGGCCAGCAAAGAGCATGCAGGTTTGCGGGAGCCGCCCCTGGCCTTCCCTTCTGAGAGGTCCCTAAGGTCCCAGGCCTTGACCTAGAACCTCTCCCCTCTAGAGGCCCCACCCCCTGAGGATGGCCCTGCATCCTGGCGGCCTTCCTGAAGGTGCCCCTGGTTTCGTGATCACCCCTACTCCAGCACCATGGCTCGACCCCATGCCCTGGGCATGGGAGACCCTGGCTCCCACCCAACCCCGAAACCAGAACCTGTCCTCGGCTCAACCGTTGATCTGAAAGTCCCCGAGAATAGGTGACACAGTCTCCTTTGCCAGCCCCTGCCCCACCTCGGCCTCCTTTGAGACTGTCTGGTGCTCTCCTGAGCCAGGACCCCAGACATCTGGGGTGGGACCATCCCCAAACTCTGTGGCAAACCTCAGCTGGGGGAGGCAGCAGTGCCACCGAAGGGCATAGGTCCACACCCCCACCCCCACCCCAAGCAGCGATAACATGGCCCTTGAACCCTCAGACACAGTTACCCTCCCAGGTATTAGTTGACCGGAGCCTGTCCTGGAGAACTTGCAACAGCCCCCAACTTGTCTGTATCTGGGGCTTGTTGGCTGTGGTGGGGAGCTGGGTGTGAGAAGGGACGTCTGAGCACACACACACACACACACACATGCACTCGTGTGTGTTCACAGGCATGCAGGCAGGATGTTAAACTTGGGGCTCAGTGACCTGGATCCAGGGGGGATCTGGGACCACATGGGCCGGACATTGGTCCAGGTGGGCAGAGATCAGGCAGGGGAGACCACGGAACAGGGGATCAGGTGATGGCTGTCACTGGGAGGGCAGGCACCAGGCATGTGATGGCCTCCACGTGAGCCCAGGAGCCAGAGGCCCTCAGCAGGCCGTCACCCTGCACAGACGTCTGTGTGATAGACTTACTTGGCATTGTACTACCTGCACAGCTGTACCAGGTACTAAAGCCTTGACCCGACCAGTGTGAGGTTGGTGAGCTCCAGCAGTTAGGGAAAGGAGGAAGATAAAGATGGACACACCCACACATGCACACACACCAGTATCCGTGTGCACATGGGTACCCGTGCAAGCGTGCACACCACACTCCCCACTCCACACGGTCTGCCCTTGTGTGCAGTGGAGACAGCAGCTGACCTCAGTGTACATGGCCAGGTGAGCTTCTCTGGCCCTCAGCGACCTGTGCCCAAAGGGGTCGCCACCTCCACCCTCCACCCACCCACCTGGGCCAGGCCCGGATCTCCACCCTCTGTCTGTCTCTTTGAGCCCCATCTTGGGTTTCTGTTACTCCTTCCACTCTGACATCTGTCTCCTGAGCACCTCTTATCTGTTTGGGCAATGAGGGATGGGGGGAGGGAGGGGAGGGAATGTGTTCTGGGTGACCCCGAATCACTTCTTGTAGGAGGGGGGGCCCTCTCCACACCCTTGTTCTGTCTCTGCTCGGTGGGGAATTGAGACCCATAGCCACCCCTAGCTCTAAGTCAGCTCTGTCCCCACTCACCGCCTCCTCCCTCCCCTCGCCTGCTCCCAGCTCCTGCTAACTTGGCTCTCTCCCCACCTGCCCTACCCTGCCAGCAGCCGGATGGGCATCAAAGACCGCATCCGCATGGGCAGCTCCCAGCGGCGGACGGGTCCTTCCAAGCAGCACCTGGCACCTCCGCCAACGCCCACCTCCCCCAGCAGCGAGCAGGTGGGCGAGGCCACCAGCCCCACCAAGGTACAGAAGAGCTGGAGCTTCAACGACCGCACCCGCTTCCGAGCTTCTCTGAGACTCAAACCCCGCACCTCTGCCGAGGGTGAGCTTCTGGAGGTCCGGGGCCCAGGACTGGCTGGGGGTGGCGGGGATGGTGACCCTGGGCTCAGGGCACAAAGACCCGGCTCTGCTCCCAGCTTTGCAACAGGTTGACTGTCCTTGGGCACTGGTCTGGTCTGTAGAATGGGCACCATGATACTTGCTTTGCTGTCAAATGGGCATTGGTGCGTATGTGGAGGGTGGCATTGGTGGTGGCTGGGGGCACAGGCTTTGGAGCCAAGCTGCCTGAATTTGAATTCTGGCTCTGAGACTTATCTTGGGCAAGTGATCTCAGCTCTCTGGGCCTCCTCCTCCCCATCTGGGAAATGGGGACAACGATAGCATCTACGTCAGAGGATTACTGTGAGGATCAAATGAAATAATCCAAAGAAAGCAGACAAGAGAGGTTCTGGGATACGCTAAGTGCTTGACACGAGTGAGCTGCTTACAGATGTGCTCTGGAAGGGGCTCGGGTCCACGCACGAGGAGCCCTGACTGCGCACCCAGCCACTGGATTATTTCATTGGCTTCTGCGGGGAAGTGGGTTCTGTGTTTATCCCTGCTTTAGAGACGTGGAAACAGATCTTTGAGCTCAGGCGTGGCCGAGCTCGTATCCCACAGTGCATGCTGTCTGCCCTCCCCCCTCCCCCTCCCCCCAGCCCCCAGCCCTCTGACTTGAGGCTGTGGACCTGGGGTAGGGGGCATGGAGGTGCTGCTTATTAACGGTTAGACATCATTTTTTGAGTTCTAGTTCTGCTTGTCGCTTGCATGGGGACTTGGGCAAGATACCGCCCCCTTCTGTGTCTCACTGTCCTCTTCCGGAAAATGGGGGCATCGGCCAGGGCCTGGGAAGACTTCTCCCAGCTTGGACATGCTTCAGGGCCCTGGGTGGGGAAAGGTGGGGGTGCGGGGATGAGGATGGGGGATGGGAACAGGAAGCCCCTTTGGCCCTGGAGGGAGGGAACCCATCTACACTACCCTCGAGATGCCGCTGGCCCGCAGCACAGACAGCCTTTTCCTGGAAAGGGACAGAACCCCAAGGACCTGGGCATGGCTGGTGCCCGGGACCTCCTTTGCCTCTCCTGGAAGCAGCCTGGGCTGCTGCCGCCTCGTGCCCCCTGCTCCTGTGGGGCGGGAGAGCGCCTCCAGGCTGTGCCGGGTGGGGCACCAGCCTCAGAGCAGTTGCTGGCATGTGGGGAGGAATGGCTGATTTTAAGGGCCGGTCCCAGCGGCAGGACTGGAGCTTAAGGGGAAGACTGCCGGGTGGTGTGCAGAGCCTCAAGCGGCTTTCCTCCGGGGCCCTCCTGTCCTGTGTGACGGGACCCCTGGGGCCTCCGTGTGCAACGCGTTTGCCCCAGGACAGACCGGAAGTGCCCTAAAGCAGCTCCCGTGCACCTGGCACCAGGCAGATATTTACCCTGCTGGCCCCAGGGGCAGATGGGCACCCAGTACCCTAGGGCATGCTGCCCCAGGCAGGAGGCTGGTCTGCCCGTGCCCCCCAGGAAGGTTCTGGGACCCCTCTGGGCCTCTGTCTTCCTATCAGTCCCTCTGATGGGCGTGGCCCTTCGGCTGCCACCCCCTGGCCGACCCTGTTTTCTCAGAGGGCCCCTCGGAGGAGGCAGCAGAGGAGAAGAGCTTCCAGTGTGAGCTCACGGTGGATGACGTCATGCCTGCGGTGAAGACGGTCATCCGCTCCGTCAGGTGAGAGGCCCTGCCGGCCTGTCGGCCATGGCTGCTCCCCGTCCAGGTCTGCTCTGCTGGCCAAGGCCGCCTGGGGAGCAGGTGGCTTGTCCCTGCCAGCAGGCCTTGTTCTCATTCCTGGAGTCTGGAGGGCCTGGCTCCTGCGGGCAGTGGGTGTGGCTGCCCCCACGGCCCCGCTCCTCACAGGTGCAGTGTCCTCCCAGTCCCTCCCTGCTCTGCCTCTCTGCTGCTCCCCCTACGCCATCTCTCGCTGTGTGCCCCCCTCCCCATAGCTGTGGTTCAGCATCTGCCCATCTTGCCTCACTTGCTTTCCCCTGCATCTCGGGGTCTCTGTGTCCTCTTCCTTTTCTTCCTGGGCCTCTCATTCTTTCTCTCTTCCTCTCCCTCTCTCCCTCCTTGGCCTCCATCTGTCTGCTTCCCCAGGACTTTCTTTAGAGCAATGCTTTTCAGACCGCAGCTCCAGACAGTTTGAAGTCAGCTTAGTGAAATCCACTTAGTGGGCGTGGTCAGCACCACCCAGGGGCCAGCAGAGCAGTGCTAACAAGTTATTTGGGGAGCGAGGGCAAGCCCTGCTCCCCGTAGCTCTCACCAACAATCAGAATTCACAGCCCCTGTGCTACCGGGCTAATGTCACGGCACCTTTCAGGCGCCTTAAAACCAACCAGCCTCCCTCCGTCCCTCCCACCCCCTTCCCTCCCTCCCTCCCTCTGGCGGCGATGGGGAGCCGGGGAGCCTGATGGGAGCAAGGGAGGCAATGTGCCCTGGCCTAAGCAGGAGGTGCTTTGGGGCTGGACAAGCAGGTAGCTGGGAAATGATCCCCTGCTTGAAGAGGCCGGTCCCTCTGAGCCGCCCCTCCCCCTCCTCGCCCCCCCCCCCCCGCCCCCGGCAGGATTCTGAAGTTCCTGGTGGCCAAACGGAAATTCAAGGAGACCCTGCGACCGTACGACGTGAAGGACGTCATCGAGCAGTACTCGGCGGGGCACCTGGATATGCTGGGCCGGATCAAGAGTCTGCAGGCTCGGTGCGTGCGCCGGCCCCAGGCAGGGAGGGGAAAGGGAGGCGCGAGAGGTCGGAGCAGCTGGCGCCTGGATGGAGTCCCGAGCGCCCCCTAGGGGCCACTGTCGGCACTCGGGATTCCGGCCTCAGCAGGTCCCCCGCTAAGGCTGCACAGCTACCCAAGGTGGGTCCTGTGTGCCAGCTCCGTTGGTCGCATGCCTGCGGGCTTGCTTTAGAATGCCTGTGTCCTGGTCCTGAAGTTATCCGCCTAAAGGACTTCCCACGTCCCAGGCGGAGAGACAAATTGGCCTCAGTGGCCAGCTCTTGCCTCTGGAGCCCTCCTGCGTGTCGTATTTAGACCGGCAGCAAGGAAGAATGCCCACAGTCACACCTTGCCCCTCTCCTCTGCAGGCCTGCATCTTCATGACCCATGCATGCATGCATTCATTCCCTCCAGAAGTTGAGTCACTGAGTCTTCACTGTCTGCAGACGGTGGACACGGGGAGGGGAGTAAAACAGAGGACAGGGCTTTCATTCCAGAGGAAACAGACCTCGATGATCAAAACAGCTGTCCCGCAGAGGATGAGTGCAGCTAAGGGGGGAAATAAAGGTTAGAAATTACGGTTTGCAATTGTAGATGAGGAGCTGACATCTGAGGAAAATGGAAGGGGGTGAGAAAAAAAGGAGGCTGCTTGAAGAGTTTCCAGGGGGAACGGCAGGTGCAAAGGACTTGAGCTGGGCAAGGTGCTGGAGTAGTCTTTTAGGAACAGCAGGTAGGCCAGGGTGATGTATTGGGCAGAGAGAGAGGCAGCAGATGAGGTCAGAGGGCTAACAGCACTTAGACTGTATGAAAGCCCCATAGGCCACTGCAGAGACCTTGGCGTTCCTCCAAGATGAGATGCAAGCTTTGGAGGGCTTTGTGCAAAGGACTGATAAGATCTGAGCTGTTTTAAAAGGACCATCCTCAGGTGCTGTGGTGAGAATGGTGGATGCAGTGAGGAGCCTCCTCCAGCCCTCCAGGCCAGAGGTGATGGGCACTAGGGCCAGGTGGGAGAGTTGTCAGATCTGGATACATTTTGATGTTAGAGCCAACAGTGTTTTCTGATGGAGCACAAGAGAGCCAAGGACGGAGTCCTGGACATCCTTAGCTAGAGCAAGACACAAATGGAGTCGCCATGTAGTGACAGGGAGACGGCAGTCCATCAGGAGTGTTCATACAGCTGGGTTTGTGATGCGGGCGTCCAACTGGAGGGCTGGCCCGGCAGCTAGAAACGCGAGTGTGGAGTTCAGAGGAGAGGCATAGGGCAGAGAGAAAGATTTGGTGTCAACCATACAGAAAGGAATTGAAAATCGTGGAGCTGAAGACAGGACCTTGTGGGTGGAAGGAATTGGAGAAGAGAGGTCCAGCCATGAGCACTGGGGTCTGCAGGGTTTGGAGGTTGTGGAGAGAGAGGAGGAACCAGCAAAGGGACTGGGAGGGAGGAGGGGAACTAGGATGGGGGTGGGGGGTGTTGGGAATCCAAGTGAAGAAAGTGTTTGCAAGATAAGGGGCGATCAGACGTGTAAAATGACAACTGAGAGGTGAGCTCCAGCCCACAGCAACATGGAGTTCACCTGGGAGCCTGACGCCGTGGCCCGGGTGAACTGGTGGCCATGGAATCCTGACTGGAGCCCGGGTGAGAAAGGGGGCAAGGAACTGGAGGTAGAGTGGAGAGAGCACTTCCCAGACTTTTCCTTGAGAAGAGCAGAAAAGTGGCTATAGACTTGCGCACCTTATACTGACGTTCCCACGTGTCTCCCCATTTCCCACTTTTCCTCCATCAGGCTCCCGTGTCCTGCCTTTGCTCAGCCAGCTCCCGCCCAGCCCAGCCTCGTGCCCTTCCTCCAGGGCAGGCTCTGGCCCCTCAGCAGGCAGCCCAGCGTTCTGGTGGTCCGCGCCCTTTCACAGTTCCCTCTGCCCGCAGGGTGGACCAGATTGTGGGCCGGGGATCTGCGGACCGGAAAGCCCGGGAAAAGGGCGACAAGGGGCCCCCGGACACGGAGGCGGTGGATGAAATCAGCATGATGGGGCGCGTGGTCAAGGTGGAGAAGCAGGTGAGTGCAGGACGGCGGCTCGCCGCGGTCGCGGAGCTGGCCCTCCGCCGAGAAGCTCTGGAGGGCCGCGGAGACCACACAAGGCGAGGGTGCGCTTCCCGGAGCCGCAGCCCAGAGCACCCACCCGGGAGGCCCCAGCGGGCCCACGAGCCCCGAGCTAGGCCGAGCCCCGACCCGCAGAGAAGCCCCGCCCCCAAAGGCTGGCCCTCCCGCTAAGCCCCGCCCCCGCATTGCCCTGGTCTCAGCTAAGCCCCCTAAATCCCGGTTACACCCTTCAGTTGCGCCTCTCAGTTATCTCCTTTTCTCCCGGACCAATCAATCACAAATCCCAATCAATCACAAGTAAAGGTCTCCCCGGGACTCTGCCCCTGCTTCCCGGCTTCTTCCAGTGCTCGGTCCAAGCTCCGCCCTGCTCTGTAGCGACGCGGGTCTCCCAGAGAGCCCTGCCCTGGCCCCGCCCACTCTCTGCGCTCCGCCCTCAAATCCTGTCCTGCCGAGGCCCGCCTCCCACCAGGCCCCGCCCGCTTTCTGCGCTCCGCCCACAAGTCCTGCCCCGCCCAGGCCCCGCCCCCGACCGAGCCCTGTTCCGGCCACGCCCCCAGGTGCAGTCCATCGAGCACAAGCTGGACCTGCTGCTGGGCTTCTACTCGCGCTGCCTGCGCTCTGGCACCTCGGCCAGCCTGGGCACCGTGCAAGTGCCGCTCTTCGACCCCGACATCACCTCCGACTACCACAGCCCTGTGGACCACGAGGACATCTCGGTCTCGGCACAGACGCTCAGCATCTCCCGCTCGGTCAGCACCAACATGGACTGAGGGGCTTCTCGGGGGCGGGGCGGCTCCCGGGCCCGCCTCCCGAGGCCTCGGACTCCTCTCTTACTTGAACTCGCTCCCCCGCGGGGAGAGGCCACACGCAGTGTTGAGCTGCCTGGGTGGGCGAGATGCCCCCACCTCAGGAGCGCGAGGTGCCAGGCCGCACGGAGGGCAGCGCCGCGGCCGCCGCGCGCCCTCGGGGGCCCCCCCAGTGCCCCCTCCATCAAGGCCCGAAGCGGCTCGCCTGGCCGAGGCGCCGCCCCAGGAGTGGAGTAGGGCGCCGGGGGCCCTGGGCCCTGACCCAGCTTCCAGCTATGCAAGGTGAGGTCTCCGGCCTGCCCTTTGGACAGAGCAGGGAAGCCCTCCCGCCAAGTCCCCACCCCGCTCCGGGGGTGGGCCCGAGGTGCCCGCACAGGTACCCACAAAGCACAGGACCCTGCCGCGTGGCAGGTGGGCACCATATATGCAAACTATGTTAAATATGCAACTTTGAGGACCCCCATGGGGTCCCTCTGCCCCTCCCACTGGGAGATGGGCCCCCAGCAGTAGCTGGTCTCAGGCTGCTCAGCCATGACCCCCAGCCCCATTCTTTGGCTTATCACCCCGCCCCCACCCAGCATGGGGCCTGTTTCTCCCCGCCCTCTCCGGAGGGCAGTGCCTGGGCTTTTCTTCCCCTCTGCAGGTGTGGCCTCCTAGGGGCTCCCTCCTCCAGCTGGTGGCCACTCCCCTCTGGCTCTCCCGATACCACTGACAGCACAAGTTTCTGTGTTCTCCCCTAAGCTCCCCTGCGATGCTCCAGGGGAGGGCACACTCGGGCAGACATGCACAAGCCCCTCATGCTCGCGTCACACACTTGGCCACCCGAGCACAGAGCCGCGCAGCCTCTCCCAGCCTCTGCAGCGGATGCCAGGGACGGGCCTTTTAGGTGACACCCACTCAGAAGAAGACGCCCCCCACCACCAGTGTGGGCAGGAGAGGGAGCTTGGAAGCGACCCCTTGTCTCTCCAGACCCCACCCCAGAGCTCTCCCAGTGCCTCTTTTCAAGAAGCTCTTCTCATTGGGCCAGGAGCCCTGACTGCTGCCTCTGCTGCCCCCCAGAGCCCTCCTCAACACCCCCCACAGCACAACTCAGGCTAGGCCTCCGGGGTCTGCACACCACCACAGACTCTGAGTTTGCCCCCACTGCTGCAGTCGCTCCGGCTTCAGAGAGAACAATACTGCGTCCAGCAGCTACACCAACAGAGAGGCCAGTGGGCGCATGCACTGTCTCCCTCCTTCACGCCCACTTCCTTGCCACGGGCTGCCCCTTGTACTGGTGTAAGCCCCCATCCACTCCAAGGCCCCAGCACCGTTCTCATATCCCTACCTCCTTGCTCCTCTTCTGCAGAGCCATTGAGGGTGGCAGGAGGGTAAGGGGGAGTGGATGGATGGTAACCCTCTCAGAGGTGCCTGGGAACAAGGGGCTGAGGCCAAACTGCCTGCATCTCACACTGGGGACTTGCATGCACCAGTGCCAGGGCTCAAGTGGGATCTCACTCAGCCCCATGGTGCCCTGCCTCTGCCCCAACATGCCCTCTGCATGTGACCATCGTGCCCTGGATGACGCTTGTCCTGGCTGTCCTCACCTGCATTGCACTGTCCCCATAGAGCCACCCCTGGATCCCCTCAGAGACAGAGCTGCAGAGAGGGGCAGGAGACTGGGGTTACCCTATGACCAAAGGAGACCTGGGAAGAAGCCCTCCCTCCTTCCATGATCAAGGTTCCCTCCCCTCTCCCCCCGTTCTTGGATATTGCAAGTACCTCACTTTGTTAACTTATTAACTTATTGGTTTCATTAAAGTTTTCAGTAGGAAGTGGTTGGTTGGTCTCAGTTTTTTTTCGTAGGCTCCTGGTTTGGAGTGGAGACAAGGAGATTTGGATTAATGAGAACTCTTTGTCTTAAATAACAAAGACCCCCAACCCCATGTGGTTTAAGCAAAAAAGGAAACTTATTGGCCCAGTGCACTAAAAAGCCAGGAATCTGTCTCCTGGTTGGGTCTTCCTCACAGGCAGGTTGACCTCTCATGATGACTACCACTTTCCCAATAGTTTGTGTCAGTCAGGGTCCAGTAAGGATGACAAAAACAACACTAAGTTTTTCACCGAAGAGAACTTGCTAGGGATAAGGGGTTATGTTGATGAAGGAGGGCTGAGAGACCAAACAGAGAACATAGAGATGAGCTGGAGGGAAAAAAATAACAGCAAGAAGCAGCTGCCACTGCTAGAGCTGCAGGAATACAGGAGGACATCAAAAAGTCATGGAAAAGGGAGTTAAAAGGGAAAAAAATAGGGGCAGGTGTTTGGCCCAAGGAGTAAGATGCCTGCATCCCATCTACATCCTAGGAGTGCCTGGGCTCAAGTCCCAGCTCTGTTCCTAATTCCAGCTTCTCACTAACGCACACCCTGGGAGCCAGCAGGTGATGGCCCAGGTACATGGATCCTTGCCACCCATGTGGGAGACCTGGATGAAGTTCCCAGCTCCTAGCTTCGGCTTGGCCTAACCCCAGCTGCTGCAGGAAATTGGGGAATGAACCAGCAGATGGGCGCTCTCTGTCTCCTTGTCTCTCTGCCTGTCAAATAAAAAATAGACAAAAAAGATAAATCTTATTTCTCAATATAAGCTTTATCAAGTTCAAGACACCTTTGTCAGCAACATTACCAGACAGTCCATTTCTGGAGAAAGAGAGTCCTGGGAATTTTACATTATTATCTGAGGGACAGTGAGCACCCTTTTGAGACTTTTTGAGGTCTTTTGAGACTAGAAGACAGAAGTCAGAAGGAGGCAGATTGGGACTGTAAGGTGGATGCCCGATGGCTTGCTGTTGAAACTTGGAAGGTTGTCCCTGTCTGATGAGGGGAACGAGCAGGAGTGTGGAGGAGCAGAGTCCCCTCTGGTGAAGCTTTCCCTGCACTTCTCCATAAAGCTTTGGCTAACTTTCTCACACCACTCTTCTATAAGCAGATGGTATTGTCCTTTGGCCTTTCAGAAAGTCAACAAGCAAAATGCTTTGAGCATCCAAGAACACCAAAAACCAAATCCATAACCTGTAGCCCTAGCCTTTGCGTTCGATTGAGCCATTTTCACTTCCCAGTAGCTGTTGCTTTGGTTGTGCTTTATCGTCAGGATTATACTGAGAAAGCCCTGCTTCTTCCCCTGTTAATAATTCTCGGAAGACAGGCTTCAGGACCTTAGTCCCGCTGTTTTGAAACTCCTATGCATGGGAAGTTCTGCTCTTGGGTGCAATTGAGTTGGGTGCAGCAGTTTTGGTGCCCACTGAGGGAAAATGTGCGGTACCTAAAGTGTGCAGTCAGCATTGAATACGCTGGGCCGCTTGAGATGCCTGTGGTGCTTACTTTTTGTCTCTGTTGTTAATCACCAGTCCCCTCCAGTTAGGGCAAGGAACAGATTCATCTTTTTCTCGGAAATGGATGCACTGGGTCTGCCACTGCAGGTTTCATATTCGACTTCCTCTAGTCCCTTCTTAAAGTGAGTTATCCACTCGACACCTGTGGATTTCTTTGGACACTGCCCCTAAAACGCTTCATAAAGCGTCAGTGATTTCACCGTTTTTCCACCAAAGCTTCGTATACATTTGATGTTTGTTTTCATGTCAGATTAGCAGGATCCATGTTGCTCTGATAGGCACTCCTTTCAAACGGCTGTCATCCAAGTACTTAGACTAGATCCTGCTCAGACATGTCATAACAAGGTAGTATGAGTTTATTTTGGTGCCAAAACCTGAAATGCATGCATAATTTGATCATAAGAGTGGAGAGACCAGGGTTATCAGAGCCCTCTGCTTGTGGAGGAGGAAGCCTGTGGTGTCGGGTCTCAGAGATCGGAAAGGAGGTGCCCTTGGCTGGGGCTGGGCCCTCTTAGAGGATACAAAGATGTTTGTCTGGGGATGCAGAAAAGAAGTTGGAGCTGGGATCAATTGTTGCCACGTGGCTGTTGCTGGTAAGCCTAGGAGGTGCAGGGAGGAGGAAGTCTTCACTTCTCCTGCCCTCCAACCTCCCTCTAGTGCCCCTCGCTGTCAGAGCCAGCTGACAAGGGGGTAATGTGGTCTGCAGAGCTGCAGGCCCGTGTCACAGAGTATGTTTGGGAGGCTACACTTGGAACTGAAAGGAAATAGCTTAATAAAGGGGTGCAGACAGGATCCACACACTCCAATCCACCCAGCTAATAGGACAAAAGCATCCTTCATATAAATGATGACGCTCTAACCCTCTCCCCCCAGATGCCGAAGACACCTGCTTCCATGGGCCATCAGCTGTATCCAACCCCAGGAGTTAGGCACTGAATCCACATCTGGATGATGTTAATTATTCCTCTAATGCATTCATAATCCTACTTGAAAAACTAAAGTTAGTGATCACTTGCAGTCTTTATGCAAAATAACAAGAGAAAAGGACAAGGATGGAAAAGGAAACTGCTTAAGTTAGACACTGCCTTCCCCAACACACACACACACACACACGTACACACACACACACAGAGGCGAGGAGGAAAGTGGGCGTGGCCGCTTTAGCTCCCTTCCCAGTGACCACAGGCAGGTGCCACCTCCTCCTTCCACTGCCTCCTTCCACTGCAGTCAACACTGCAATCAGATCAGGTTCTCTACAGGGCGCGGTGACCCAAATGCTCATTTGTGCAGGGTCTGAGTCCTCAGGGGGTCTGCACAGCTTTGGGTGCCATGGCTTTCTGCAGTGATTACTATGGTACATGGAGGCAGGAGGAGGGACCTTAGAGAATTACCCCTGTGTGACAGCATCAGTCATGCCTACGCTCTATTAACTCTTTCTTTGCCTGTCAGTTTCATGGAATGGAGCACCTCAAATGACCACGAGGACGTTTTAGCTTCCAATTCAAGGGAAACTCAGCTGTCTCCCTTCTCTTGGAAACCAAGACCTCCAAACAGAGCCCAACATTGCAAGGGCCAGAAACAAGCTTTGTGAGTGAGTATTGGAAGCTGAGTTGTGGCCTCTCTAAGACAGCAAGTTCTGGTCTCTGGAACCTATCTGTTTATAAGGAAGAGTTGTTTAAGATGTGATTGAGTTAATGGTCATGGCCTGCGGAGCTCACCCAGCAGACCTGAATCCAATCACAATTTTTTTTTTTTTTTTTTAGTGAAGCAAAAGGAGATCACCTTTGTTGGACACCTGCTTTGGTATTAGCCAGATCAGCCTTGGCAGGGTAATTTCATGTTGTTGAACATATAAAGAGTCTGTTCTGGCTGCCACGACCGTGTCACACATGAGCCTACTGGGAAAGCCCTGGAAGGACTGGAGACGAAGGCTGGCTGACCCCACGGAATGTGCCCATCTGTCCCCCTGATTAGCAAGAGCCTCCTCTGCCATGGACACCCCGCTGGTGAAGATTTTTTTTTTTTTTTGACAGGCAGAGTGGACAGTGAGAGAGAGAGACAGAAAGAAAGGTCTTCCTTTGCCGTTGGTTCACCCCCCAATGGCCGCTGCAGCCAGCGCACCGCGCTGATCTGAAGCCAGGAGCCAGGTGCTTCTCCTGGTCTCCCATGTGGGTGCAGGGCCCAAGGACTCGGGCCATCCTCCACTGCCTTCCTGGGCCACAGCAGAGAGCTGGACTGGAAGAGGAGCAACCGGGACAGAATCCGGCACCCCGACCGGGACTAGAACCCGGGGTGCTGGCGCCGCAGGCAGAGGATTAGCCTAGTGAGCCGCGGCGCCAGCGTGAAGTTTTAATTGGAATACAGATGTCTTCACATCCTGGGCCATTTCTCAAAGTCCATCCAAATACATCTCTGTGCTTTCCTTTGCCAGTTTTCCAGTGCTGTGCTCTCTGTGTCTCCGACCCTCCAGCCAAACCGTTAGCTTCTGCCCATAGGTCAATGTGGGACCCCTATACTTCTTATCACCTCTCAAGCCAGACAAAAGGTGCAGGCAGACGTACTAACGTTTGGGTAGGATTTAGCCAGGCATGGAGACTGAGGTGCTGAATGTTCCGGCTAGAGGGCATAGCACGTGTAAAGGTGCAGAGGCACCAGACAGCCTGGTACACAAAAGGAATGGAAAGAAAACCCTGCGTCCGGAAGACAAGGGAGAGAGTGGTCCAAGGGGAGACTTCAGAATTACTGGTCAAGGTTTGCAGGGTCTCATAAATCTGTCCAGAGAGCGAGGATTCACTGTGAGGGCAGTGGTGAGTCAGTGAACAATTTCTTTCTATATTTATCTACTTGCAGAGCCAAGTGACAGAAAGAGGGAGAGGGAGAGGGAGAGGGAGAGGGAGAGGGAGGGAGAGGGAGAGGGAGGGAGAGGGAGAGGGAGGGAGGAAGGAAAGGACAGAGAGCCCACGAACCAGCCTCCCTCCACTGGTTCACTCCCCAAATGCCTGCAACAGCCAGGGCTGGGCCAGGTTGAAGCCAGGAGCCAGGAACTTCATCCAGGTCACCCACATGGGTGTCAGGAATCCAAGTATGTGGACCATCTTCTGCTGCCTCTCGGGCTTATCAGCAAGAAGTTGGATTGGAAGCCAAGGGGCCAGGATTACAACCGGAGCTCTGTGCTGGGATTCAGGTACCCCAAGTGGTGCAACAATGGCCACCCTTATCAGTGCAGGATTTTGATCAGGGCCACATCGGGACTGCTTTACATTTCAGAAAATTTTCTTCCTAGGCTGAAAGATGGATTTGTGCGAGCAAGTGGGGAGACAGTTAGGAGACCGCTGCAGTAAGAAACTGCAGGGGATGTGGTAACCTGAATGAGTCCCATGGCATTTCGCTAGCTGACGTAGAGTCTGTGGAGCACCTGCTGTATGCCAGACCCTGGCTCAGCACAAACACAAGATGAACAGACACAGGAGAGCAAGTTCCGGTCCCGAGGTCATCCAGCCCCTGGGGCAGACAGATGGTGCACAATTAACTAATGCACAAGCCACAAGAGGGCCTGCAGGTGGCTATGAAGCCCCCAAACTATCATCAAATATGGCCTGGAGAGCAAATACGATTTTAGCTTGGTGTGTCGTTTGTCTATCGCCATGCGAACACTCACCCTAAACTTAATGGCTTAAAACAACCACCATTTTATGCACTGTTAATTCTGTGGATCAGCAACTTGGGCAGAACTCGGCTGAGCAATTCTGCTGAGCTCATCTGGGATCACTTCTGTGGTTGCAATCATCTGGCATCATGACTGGGTTTCGTGGTCTCAGCCAGACTTACTCACGTATCTGGCGTTTGCTGTGGGCTGGCAGCACCCTGGTTGGTCCACGGGCAGGATCAGCGGCTCATCCTCCGGTAGACTTGACGGGGCTTCCTCCTGTGGCAGGAGGGCAGGAGCAGGAGCTGCAGGGCTGTGGGGGCCCAGGCTCAGAAGCTGTGCCAAGCAGCTGGCACCTACGATGCTGCCTGGCGTCAGCTCACTTGGACGGGTGTTCTGAACACGCCGCGGTTTTCACACTTTTGCAGATCCAAGAAAACCCAGGCTCTGTGTTTCACGATTCAGACAATTTATTTCATGTCCATTTGACAGTTTGAGTTGCTTTCCCTCTGAGCGTTAAAGGCGTATCTTCCCTTCCATCTACCTCTTGTGTACAACAGGGCTGCGGCAGCCGCTGCACTGGTGCCTTAGTCACTGGGGCTGCCACTGGAGATGCCGCAGACCGGGTGGCTCACACACACACATGCATTTCCTCCCGGTTCTGGAGGCTGGAAATTCGAGACCAAAGTCTTAGCAGCCTTGGTTTCATTGTAGGGCCTCTGTCTTTGGCTTGTGGGGGTTACCTCCCAGGGCTGTTACTGAACTGTGCGCTGTGTGTACACATCTGCTGCTTCTCTGGGACACCAGTCATGGTAGATAGGGCCCAGCCTAGCAGCCTCGTTTTAACTCAATTCCCTCTTTTTTTCTTTTTTTTTTTTTTTTCTCCTAAGAGAACCCTTTCTTAGTTTCTGAGGCCACACCCACATAGAGAAGACCTTACATATTTAACACCGTGTGTTACCCCCGTACAAATGGAGAAAGCTTAATGATCTCTTTAAGGTCCCTACCCCCAAGTAAGTCACACTTTGAGGTATTCGGGTTTGAAAGTCACTATACACACAATTTGTCCCATAGCACCTGGGGTGGGGGTTTGATCATGACCTGGGACAGGGGCCAAGAATCAATCTGCGGCTCTCCCCATCCCATCTGGGCAGAGGTGTACAGCTGTGTAGTCATCATGGAACCCAGTGGCTTGGAAACTAATTTTTTTAAAGCATCAGGACCTTTGCTATAACATAACCTCTTTGGAAACCTACTATATGAAATATCATCAATGTAATAAAAAATGGGGACCTCCCAGAGGTGGCCTCAATTCTCACACTGAGCATGTGCCCAGCATTTTGCTGTAGCCAAAATAAGTCACGTCTGTCTCTCTTACGCACTTCACAATATTTATTTATTTATTTGAAAGGCAGAGAGACAGACAGACAGACAGACAAGCTTCCATCCACAGGTTCACTCCCAGATGGCTGCAACGTCCAGGGCTCCAGGGCTGGGCCAGGCCAAAGCCAGCAGCTGGGAGCCCAGTGCAGGTCTGCCATGTGAGCAGCAGAAACTCAGCTAGCTGAGCCCTCACTGCTGCCCCCCAGAGTCTGCGTCCGCAGGAAGCGGGGACTCCAACCTGGGACGGGCACCTTCATCTAGGCTAAAGGCCACACCCTGCATGGTGCCTTGTGATTTACCTCTTGCAGTAAATTGTATTC
This sequence comes from Oryctolagus cuniculus, assembly GCF_964237555.1. Taxonomy (NCBI): domain Eukaryota; kingdom Metazoa; phylum Chordata; class Mammalia; order Lagomorpha; family Leporidae; genus Oryctolagus; species Oryctolagus cuniculus. The sequence goes on along the minus strand of NC_091438.1, from coordinate 132,099,531 downwards.
TTTGTCCCAGTCTTCCTTCTCACCCTTGTCATGGCTGCCCTTGTCTTACAGTGGGGTTCTGGAAACTGATTCGACAGAGAGTGGTATGCAAAAGGTCTGGGACGGTGTGCTTGGGAGACTCATCCACAGGAAAGCAGCAGGCAGGACTGGGCACCGGGCGATGTCAGCGGTGAGGCGCTGGTGCTGCCGTGGTACCGCGGAGCTCAGGCAGCCCAGCGGGGCTGTGTCGGAGGGAAGGGTGTAGGCCTTGGCCGTGGCTTTGGATGCAGAGGTTTCCCACGTGCAAGGGCCATCTCCAGCCAGAGAGCCTGTCGTAAGCCAGCGGCAGACTTCCAGCTGCTGGGGAATGGCTTCGTAGGCCCAGAAGGGGCATCTGGGTGGGGCACCACGGCAGCCACTCCACCACCCCAGTGACTCTCGCCTGGCCCCTGGGATCTACTTTGGGCGATGGAATGTGACGGGGCGGGGGGCGGGGGGAGAGACAGTGCGCTTGTTGCACACAGGCCAGAAGAGGCACGCCAAGTCCTGCCAAGTTCTCCCAGGCCTCGTCGCTTCCTCCTGCAGCCATGCAAAGGCCCAGGTAGCTGTTGCTGCCTTCTCCTGGGTCCAACCCGCAGCCCTGCACCAGGCTGGATTTCGGCGTCTGGCCCGGCCCGGCCAGTGCCAGCTGAAGGGCAACAGTTGTAGTTTTATAGGCCACCGAGTGTGAACTAATCATGGTTTTACAGGCCACCAAGATTTGGGGTTTGTTTCACAGCAAAATCACAAGACCTGGCACAGCTAGAGAGGTGAATCTCACTGGAGACGATGGGGTGGAAGATTCACATTGTACATGACAAGGGATTTTTAAAATTTTCATTAAATGTTTTTGTTTTTGTCCCAAATGGCTTTTCTTGGCACTAGACACTCTCTCTCTCTCTTTCTCTCTTTCTCTCTTTCTCTCTTTCTCTCTTTCCTCTCTCTCTCCCCAACACCCTCTAAAATGGGTGAAGACTGGCAGATTTCCCGAAGGAAGTGGGGAAGACGGCTGGTAACACTCCTTGGGCAGACGAGCCTGAGCCTGCCACCCAGGCCGCCCTGCCTGCTCAGACTGGGGTGGGGTCTGCCCTTACCTCCCCCTCACTCCTGCCAGACTCCCCCTTAGCTCCTCTCCTAGCCCCCTCACCCCTCCCCTTCCCCAGGATGACCTCAGTTCCTGGAGGGTGAGAAACACACCTGGTTCTTTTTTGTGGTCATCACAGTCCCCAGCAACAAATGCCCACTGGAAGGGAGGGAAGCAAGGCCCCCTCCGGGCTGGGCAGCTCCGCCTGCGAATCCTCCAGGCCCCTGCAATGTGTGCCCATCACCACAAGGCGTCAGTAAAGACCCTGGCTGGTGTGGGTGCACCACCCCGGACCCAGGAAACAGGCTGGACTTTTGGAGCCAGAACACCCCACCATGAAGGCCTTTGGCTAGGCCCAGCATGTCTGGGGGGGGGGGGAGAGAGAGAGAGAGAGAGATAGCAGAACCGAGCAGTTCACATGGGGCTCCAGGACTTGCCTTGGAGAGGTCTCTCATCTCTGCTTGCCTTCACTTACTCTACGGCTGTTTGGTCATCGCCACTGTGTGTCAAGCTCTGCCGAGGTTACTGCGGCTTCTCCCAAACTCGCCAAGTCCTTGCTAACGCAGAGTAGACAGTAGACCACCGTCTAGACAGGAAGTAAACAAAAAAGATAATTTCAGAGGGTAATAAGCGCTGAGAAGAAAATAAAACAGAAATGAGAGAGTGACAGCTGTTCTGGGAGTGGCCTCTTGGGAGGGGTGGCCAGGGAAGGTCAAGGTGAAGCTCAGTGCTCATCTGGGGAAACTGAGGCCCAGCAAGCCAGGGCAGAGCCCAGAGCTGAGCCTGTAGCTCTCAACGGCAGGCCTGTCCCGGGTGCCCCCTTACACCCCTTGTCAGCTCTGCCCCTGCAAGGAAGGAACAGATGTGGGGGTGCACTTGGATCTGGGTGCTAGACAGGGTCCAGGGGAGAGGAAAACCTTCAGATGTCCTAAGTGCAGAAATCACCAAAACACACAGGCTTGGCCCAGAAGTTCCACAGGGGCTGCTCATTAGCCTGAGGTTGATGCCCGGGTCCCACGTCGGCCTGCTTGCATTAGATTCCAAACTCTGGCTTCTGACTGCAGCTTCCTGCTAGCGCAGATCCTGGGAGGCAGCATTGATGGCTCAAGTAGTTGGATCCCTGCCACCTACATGGGAGACCTGGATTGAGTTCCTGGCTCCCAGCTTGGCCACTGTGGTCATTTGGGGAGTGAGCCAGCAGATGAGAGCTCTCTCTCTCTCTCTCTCTCTCTCTCTGCCCCTAAAAGAAATGAAAATTAAAACAGATGGGGCCAGCATCATGGTGCAGCGGGTTAAGCCACTCCCTGTGGTGCTGGCATCCCACATGAACACCCATTCAAGTCCTGCCTGCTCTATTTCCAATCCAGCTCCCTGCTAATGCACCTGGGGGAGCAGCAGAGGATGGCCCAAGTACTTAGAACCCTGCCACCCACTTGGGAGATCTGAATGGAGTTCAGGTGCCTGGTTTCAGTCTGACCCAGCCCTGGCCGTTGTGGCCATTTGAGGAGTGAACCAGTGGATGAAAAATCTTTGTCTCTCCTTCTCTCTCTGTAACTCTGCCTTTCAAATAAATTACTTAATTTCCAAAAAAGAGAAAAATAGAAATCCCAAAGTTCTAATTTTTTTCATGATACAACTTGGAAGCTTTCCCACCCACCCTCAAAATATCACACACAAAAACTGCTCCCCTAAAATTCAGTTTTGATGCTTCTGGTTTGCCTGGGAAAGTCATTTCCCCTTGTCCGTGAACCTGAGTTCCCTCATCTGCAAAATCTGAACCTAACTTTCTGGATGCCAAAGCCCTGACTTTGTCCGGTCCCAGCTGGGACCCTAGGCATCCCCCGCGGCCAGGCTGGATCCCATCCTCCTGCTTCTGAGCCTGCCCCGCTTAGCCCAGCCCAGCCCCAGGTCTGCCAGTGAGGACATCAGGCACAGCCACCCTTGTTTCACCCAGCGTGGCTGGGATGCAGGGTTGGGCTGCTTGGCCCAAGTTTGCCCACCAAGCAGCAGGCACAGCCAGTCAGCGACAGAACCAGGATTTGAACCAGAACCCCCGTTCCTTTCGCTCCACTTCCCGCTCCAGTCCCAGACCTTGGGGGAGCTAAGCTTCCTTTCCCTGACTATGGGAGTCTCAGCAAGCCTGGTCCAGGTGTGTCATTTGGTGTGGTGCTGCCACCTGCAGGCTAAAGGGGGTGTCGCAGCCCACCTCAAGCAGGTGCCTTGGGGTCAAACAGGGGTAGAGAGCTTTTGCAATGCTTTCCCGTCCAGCAGAAGACTCCGATGGAGCACCAGGCGCAGCTCATTTGTCCTGTGAAAGTGCTGAGGCAGGGGAAGAGGCCTTCAACAAGCTGTGTGCCCTCCTCCCACGTCCTGCTGACCCCTTGCAGCTGATGCCTGTCTCTCAGCTTCTCTAGTGATTTTGGACTTCCTGGTTGCCAAACTGAACGGCCTCCTTTCAGCCTGTGCCCTACCTGAGCTGTCAGCTGCGCCAGGCACCTCTGACCACACCCTTCTCTGAGAAACGTCTCCCTGAGTTCCCTCCACACCTTCCTGCTGCTGCTCCTCCAGCCTCCCCTGCTGCTCCTTCTCAGTCTCCAGCTTCCCTCAAGTGTGCATCCCCCACAGCTCTGTCCTTGGCCGTCTTCCTCCATCACGCTGCACCCTTGTTCCCATGGCAACCATGGATGTGCTTACTCCAAACATGCTCATCGTCGGCTCAGACGTCGCTCCAGAGCTCTGGACCCATTTGCAGACCGTCTCCTCCTAGACTTGAATCCCAGCATCTACTCTGATCTGATCCTACCTGCTACAGCCTCGTCTTCCTGCTGGGTCCCACCCAAGGGAAAAGTTTGTCCCCTTCCAGTGGCCCCACATCAGTAGGACGTTACTGACACGGTCGCCCCTGCCCCCATCTCCTTCGGCAGCAGGACTTCCAGCTTCTTCTTCCCTGTATGACGCCCAGTGTAGAGAGCACAGGTTGGGGCCTTTCGTGCCATGTGGCCAGGGCAGCTTCTGGAAGGTGCCCTTCTCTTTTCTCCCTCTTGCTGGCTGGAATATTGATGCAGTGGCTGATGCAGCCTTTTTGGGTCATGCGGTCTGACCCATGATTGACAAAGTGCCAAGGTGGAGAGGCCTGGACATTAACACTATGGACAACCACACCAGTGCTGGACCACCTGGTTCCTTTGGTTTAATCTCCGATGATTTTGTCTCTCAAAGCCACACACCTAATCCTAAGCAATTCAGATAGAGTCATTCATTCAGCTAAAGAAGACCTGCCTATGTCAGACCTTGAGATCCACGTGTTTTCACACCAAAATATCTCCTTGGGCTTAGTCCGTCTGTCTCCTCACCGTGTCTCCCATCTACCCCACCGGGCCCCCATTTGCCCCAGGGCCTTCGTTGCTGCCTGAATCGGGGTGACCGGCTTCTCTGGCCTCCCCATCTCTCCTCTCGGGTTCATTCTACTCACAGTACAGAGAGACCTCCCCCAAGCACAAGCCTGCCTCTCTCCACTCTGCTCCTAACTCCACGGCTTCCAAACACCACCAGGGTCAAGTTGAAACTCCTCAGTCTGTCTCTCCGGGGCCGTCACTCTTTGGCCCTTGCCCACTCCAAGCATGCCCCTTGCCCTCTGGCCTCCCGGCCCACATGCTCGTCCCTCTGAGCTGGGCCTTTCTCAGGCAAGCCTGCTCATGCGTGCCACCTGGACCCAGTGCACACTGCCGCTCCCGTGGACTTTCCTTCTTCCATGCTCTCAAGCTGCCATTCTCCCCCCATCCACCCCGCCCCTGAGGGCCTGCTCCGTGTCCCCAACTATGGCGAGTGCTTTCACAGCAGCAGTCCAGGGGTAAGTCCCCTTCCTGTCCCCATTTTACAGACAAGGAAACTGAGACCCAAAGCAGGAAAGTGAATGGCCCAGGTGATGCCTGATGGACTCTTGGAATTGAGCCCTATTCCCCAGCCCTCCTTGCCGCTAAATGTGATTATGTGGTTACACTCTTGGCGAGAGCATTTGCTCTCCGAGAGCAGGACGTGGAGGTGTCCTTGGCCAGTTTGCATCTGCAGTCAAAGATAAAAAAAGAAGACAGAAAGCCGACTCAGATTTCGAGCAGCCATCTTCGCCCCTGAGGCTGGGGTCATGAGCAGCAGAGCAGCGGGAAGGAAGCAATGTGGGTTTAAGCGACTGCGTGGAACTAGAAATCTTTTCTATTCTCCGAGCCACGTTTTAAGTTTTGTGGTTCTTTTTATTACCGTCGCTAACACTTAAACATCTCCATGAGCAAGGTGTTGTCCTACATACATGAAGTACAGCAACTCGATATACATTGCGAGCTATCTGGCGCCAGGCAGTGGCTTCACCTCCGTGAGCCTCAGCCCCCTCATCGCCGTCCACTCCCCTGGACTCCTGGGCAGCAGTCGGATTCCTGCGGCTCAGGTGACACACTGTGAGGCAGCGCTGGGCGACCCAACAGACAGGTGCCTCTCTGGCTTGCAGGAGGCGTGAATTTGACTCTGATGGGAGGAACAGGAAGCAGAGGAGAGAAGGTAAAGGATTGCTATTTCAAAATAGCCATGGAAAACACACGTCTTGGGCTTCCTTGCACTACTTTTGCAATTAGTCTTATTTTGAGCTGTGTGTAAGGGGACAGGTAAGCTTACTCAAACTACACGAGCTCTGTGTGTGGGAGGAGCGGCTCCCCGAAAGGCAGTCTGGGGAGACCTCGCCCCGGGAGAAGGGTGGCTGACTCCCGGGAGGCCCAGCCAGCATCTGTGGCCCCCTGCCCCAGGGTCTTCCTCCGCAGGGCAAAGAGTCCTGGACTCCAGCCCCCTGTGTGGGACGTGGTCGACGTCACCCCTTCCGTGGACGTGTCCACAGCTACTGCTCCTCAGCACTCACCCTACCGAAAGGGAAACGGCCGTTGCTCACACACTCTCTGCTTGCCAGGCCCTGTGTTGAGCCCGTGCCATCCACGAGCTCATTTAGTCCCGTCAGTTGGCTGTGTAGGCATTTGAGTGTATTTTGAATTAGAAAGATAAACAAGAGGGGCCAGGGTCCTGTCATAGTGGGTTAGGCCACTGCCTGCTGCACTGGCATCCCGTATGGGCACTGATTTGAGTCCCTGCTGCTCCATTTCCGATCCTGCTCTCTGCTGTGGCCTGGGAAAGCAGTAGAGGATGGCCCAAGTCCTTGAGCCCCTGCATCCCCGTGGGAGACCTGGAAGAAGCTCCTGGCTCCTGGCTTCAGATCAGCGCAGCTCCGGCTTTTTTCCGTCTCTTTTTCTCTCTGCACCTGCCTGTCTGTAACTCTACCTTTCAAATAAATAAATCTTAAAGAGAGAGAGGAAAAAAGAAAGGAAAGGAAGGAGGGAGGGAGGGAGGGAAGGAAGGAAGGAAGAACGAGAGAGAAGCAAGAATAGACTTGCTCTCAGAGCAGAGCCTGGACAGAGGCCGCAGCCTGCAAGGGCGTCTGGCTGTGCCCGAGGAGACCACACCACCCCTGTCCTGAGCATAAACCCAGAAGCTCTTAAGGGAACAAATAGATTTTTTTTTGACAGGCAGAGTGGACAGTGAGAGAGAGAGACAGAGAGAAAGGTCTTCCTTTGCCGTTGGTTCACCCTCCAATGGCCGCTGTGGCCAGCGCGCTGTGGCTGGCACAGTGCACTGATCCGATGGCAGGAGCCAGGAACCAGGTGCTTTTCCTGGTCTCCCATGGGGTGCAGGGCCCAAGGACTTGGGCCATCCTCCACTGCACTCCCGGGCCACAGCAGAGAGCTGGCCTGGAAGAGGGGCAACCGGGACAGAATCCGGCGCCCCGACCGGGACTAGAACCCGGTGTGCCGGCGCTGCAAGGCGGAGGATTAGCCTAGTGAGCCGCAGCGCCGGCCCGGAAACAAATAGATTTGATGACATGAAAATTTACAACCTCTGAAGGCCAAAAGATACCGTGTGTAAAGGCAGATGACCAGCAACAGATGGGGAGAGAGCCTCTGAACGTTCACACAACCCTGAGTTTGCTGTGTCCAATATATAAAGAGCTCTTACAAACTATTAAGATGACAAACCTCTATAGAGACTAGGAGAAAGATACGAACACCTGATTCACAGAAGAAATACGAATAGACAGTGTCAGTGACTGTTTTTTTCTCCATTTAGGGAGGTCACAATTTGACCAAACATTGCAGCGTGCAGTGTTGTCGGGGTGTGGGCCAGCAGGCTCTCATACTCCATGTGGGCAGGAAGGATAATGAGGCCAATTAGGGAACTCCTTGACCGTGGCTATCTGTTTTACTGACTCGTTTTTTCTGAGCCAGTCATTCCCGTTCTAGAAATTCATTCACGGAGATGTTCCCATAGTGGTCAGGGTAAATACATAAGGATACTCTTACAGATGAGGATACTCGTCTGTAACAGTGACATTTGGGAAACTAAGGTCACACCAAGAGGAAATGGTTAACTACTATAAACAATGCAGTGTTTAAGAATGAAGTAGAGGGGCTGGCATTGTGGCCCATCCGGTAAAGCCGTTGCGTGCAGTGCCGGCACCCCATATGGGCGCCAGTTCAAGTTCCAGATGCTCTTTTTCTGATCCAGCTCCCTGCTGGTGCACTTGGGAAAGCAGTGAAAGATGGCCCAAGCCCTTAGGTTTCTGCTGCCCACATGGGAGACCTAGATGGAGTTCCAGGTTCCTGGCTCCTGCCTGACCCTAGCCCAACCCCAGCCATTGCGGCCATCTGGGGAGTGAACCAGCAGATGGAAGATCTCTCTCTCTCTCTCTCTCTCTCTCTGTCCTTCTCCTCTGTAACACTGACTTTCAAATAAATAAATCTTTAAAAAAAAAAGAAAAGTAGAACCACATTTACCAATATGGGATGATTTTTAAAATATATTAAGGGGGGAAATTCAGTAATATGAAATATTATGACTATCTTTACATAAAAAAGAGATGTGTGTTAGGAACCTGTATGTAACATAGATGTAATAATTGTATACATTATATGCAAGTAAGGAAAACTTGGGAGTCTCTGTTATTTTTTACTATATATTTTCCAAATTGTTTAGCCTCAAGCATATATGCTTTTTGACTAAAAACATGTGTTAATGCCAAAAAAAAAAACCCTCAAGCAATGACTGGCTCATTTCCTGCACTGGGCCTGCATGGGCTGGGGGTGCGTGTGCGAAGGGGAGGGTCCTGCTCTCTGGGTGTGCCCATTATGGCAAAGCCCAACCCGGGCTGCTCACTACGAAGAGGCGCAGGGATGAGCCCCTCGGGAGGCCCCCGTGAGGAGCTTTCTGCCTGCTCACTCCTCTGCTCCGAGATGTCCACAATCCCCACACCGTCCACATAAGAGTGGCCGTCCCCCGGGAGCCCCGAGCGCTCACCGCGTCCATCCTCCCTGCCGGCTGTGCAGTGGTGAATAGGCCATTTAACCTGTCTAAGCCTCAGCTGCCTAGAATGGGCACAAAGCTGTGCCCACCTCGTGGAGTGGCTGCGAGCCCTGAAGAGGCAGGTGCATCAAGCCTTCTGCCCGCGTGTGTCCCTGCTGTGCTGGGGAAGCCTCGTGGCTCCCTCAGTCCAGCCTTGCTGCCTCCCAGTGCCTGTGACATAGGGAAGCCAGGGAATGGGGTCCTCCGGGCACAAGCCTTGGAGAAATCAAGGTCACAGGGCCTGGAATCAGAGCTCGACCTGCAGCTCCAGGCGCTCTTTCGGCCTCAGCTCCAGCACCTCTGACACCCGCGGTGTCCCCTGTGGGGTGGAAGGGGGTGAGGGCTGGGAAGACCCCCACCCACCCTGACATGTGATGAAATAAGCCTTCCATGGGTGGCAAAGGCCCTGGGGAGGACGCGCAGGCAAAGGCCCAGAGACAGACAGCGGGCACAGCAGAGCCTCCACAGCCTGGAGGGCTGGAGCTGAGGCAGGGAAGGCCCTGGAGGTGACTGGGACAAGGCCTCCCCCGTCACGGGCGGGCGGCTCGTGTTCCCCAGCAGCGCCCATTGGACCAGTTCACAGGGCGGCCCCTGGATCACCTCGGCTCATGCCTGTGCTGTCTCCACCTGCCAGACTGAGCCCTGAGGAGCTTCCTTTGTTTTTTTCTGTCTCTCAAACCACCTGCTGGGCCTTGGGCCTTTGGTCTGGACTCCCAGCTGACCCCACCCACCGCCCATCCCACCGCCTCTCAGGGCCTTCTCAGCAGCTCCCCTGGTTGCACGCACCACGCCAGCCAGATCTCAAGTCCCAAAGCATGGGCAGGTCTCCTCTCCCCAGGTCAGGTGCAGAGTGGAGGCTGTGAACACACCCACCCCAGCCAAGGAGCACTGCCCCCTTTGCAAAGGAGCTCTCAGAAACCCAGGGTCATCCAGATCCTTGCGCGTACACTTCTGATCCTGGGGTTATTCTCCCCATTGTATGGGAGGAGAAACTGAGGCCCAAGGAGCCCCAGTGACTTCCCCTCACGTCAAAGCCCGAGCGGCAGAACAGAGCCAGGCCACTGCTCTTGTTCCTCTGGGGCCAGACCCAGCCGGGGAAGGGAGGGTCCCTGGTGAGACCAAGGTGCGCATGATCACCCCACTACTTACGAGGGTGTGACTTGCAGTCATTTGCTGTGTGTGCCGCAGTTTTCTGACCTCTGCAATGGGCAGACATACCCAGTGGTGCTTTTTGCCGGGCTGGGTGGTGAGGAAAGGAGAGGCTGGAAGAGGAAGAGTGCCTGCTGGGTACTCCCCGTGAGCTCCCACCATGCCTGCACCCAGCAGGCACTTGGCCAGGACCGACCTGGTCCTGCAGTCGGGCGTAAGCCTGACCCAGCACTTCCAACAGCAGCAGGGTGGTGCGAAGAGTTAGGCGGGGTGGATTAAGGAATTCAAGGGGATTACTCGGTAATCGGCTAAACTCTTAAGCTGCCTGGGAAAAGGCTCATTAATTCACCCGACAAATATCTGCTGAACGCTGAGCCGAGCTGGTGTGACAGCGACCCTGGTGACGGCAGCGCTCCATTACCGAGAATCTCCCACGGGCCAGCCACTAGCTAGCTGCCCAACGGCGAGGCTGAGGTCCCTTTGCAAGCTCTTTTGGTTCTGTGACAGGGAAGGTGCTCCTGGGGTCAGAGACTCAGCAGGCAAATGTGACCCCCAGAGCACGCACGCAAGGAGGCACCTGCCACTGGGACTCGGATGACACCACTCAGCCCGAGCCCCACCCCGGGGCAGGGGGCGATGCTGCTCTGTGCCGCCCAGAGCCCCCTTCTTCCCTGGGGTCAGTGCCCAGATGGCCGAGGGCCGACAGCCTTCCCTGCAGCACTCCCAGGGGTGGGCTCAGCTGGGAGAGCTGCTCAGCCCGGTCCCACCCCGTGCTCTCTCCCCGGGCAGCCCACATCCCGTGACTGACGGGCAGGCGTCTAACGGGGTCTATGAAGGGCCCTTTCGGGGCCAGCTGAGGCACACTCGCAGGGTCTGATTTGTGGATTCTGCTTTGCTGCCCTCTCTCTCACAGGTGTGGATCCCCAGTGCCCCAAGAGGCCTCCTGCAAGCTGGACGCGTCTCACAGTGCTTCTGGGGGACCCAACTTGCCAGAGTGGCACTTTTTTTGGGTAAAGATTTATTTATTTAGGTGTTCCCTAAAAGTGTCCCCATTACAAACGCACGCTCCCTGTCCTGCCCGACTGCCAGCAGCTCGGCGAGGGCGCTGTCATCAGCACCCCTGTTTTACAGACGAGATTCACGGATGTTACACTTTCCTGGGGAAAAAAATCCAAGTTGGTGATAAAACCCAGTCAACCAAAAGGTGATTCAAAATAAAGAACATCAGCCTGCGAAATGTCCGGATGAACCGGAAACTGTTACAAGATGGAGAACTGTCTCGTCTGGGCCCCCACTCAGTTCCTTACCGCCCCCCACCAGACCCAGGCCAAGTATGAGGCTAAAAACCACAGGACAAAGGGGCAGCAGGTGGCCTCAGGAGGGTGGCTGAGGAGAGAAGGGAAAGAGGGTGAGAGAGAGAGAGATAGAGATAGAGAGAGAGAGAGCTGCCAGCCCTGTCGGAAACTCAGGAAGCTGGTGTGGTTGCCTTAGGACAACCAAGACAGGGATGGCGAGGAGACTCAACTTGAGGGCTGCTTCCAGAACTAGAGGCTGCATCCAAGGCCTCAACAGTCTCTCCTCCCCTCCAGCTGTGTGTGTGTGTGTGTGTGTGTGTGTGTGTTGGGGGGGGGTGCAGGTCAGAATCCTCTAGAACATCAAGGAACTGGGGATCCAGGCAGTGGACCTCCTGGCTGCTGTCCAACTCAGCAGCTGGGTTCCTTCCTCTGCCCTGTCTCCTATCCCCCTACAAGGGCAGATGTCGGATTTTCAGTGCGATCCGTTCCGTATGGCAGGCCTTCCAGGGTTTAACAACTGTTTGGCAACCTACCCCTGACTTGGCTCCTCACTTGTTACGAGGCTTAATGCTTTGTAAAGTAGGAGGGCGGGGATATTAGCCCCATTTCATGGATAGGAAAACTGAGGCCCAGAGAGAAGGAACTCAAGGCAGTGTGTAACCTAGGGTCAAGGCTTCCTACTCCAATACAGCCTCTTGTCTTCTGTCTCCAGCCTGGGGTCCTGGGCAGAGCAGGAGCAAACACGGACCTCACTGAGCCCTGAGCTCAGGCCAGTCCCTTCCCCGAACACTTTCTTCCTTGCTTCCTCCATGCTGCCCCCGGAGACCCCCTGGGCTTGGAGGAGACCCCTATTTGTCTGCCTGTCCTGGCAGCACCGGCGCCGCACAGAGCGCTCTGGGAGGACCCCCAGGCTGGTGAAGTCCCATCCATGAACGCAGCCTGGGGCCAGAGTACAGCCCAACCTTGGGGGACGGAGGGTCTCGGTGGCTGTCCCTGTCCACCGTCTGGAATCTGCTCTCACCTAGAGAATGCCTGCCGCCCGTGCCAGTGCAGTCCACGGCGCCTCTGACCCAGTTCCCCCTGCTTCCAGCTCTGCTCCCCCACCCTTGGAAGGACCTTTCCAGGGACAGCCAACAGCAGAGGGTGGCCAGGGACTTGTGCTGGTGACCAGGACTGTAAGGTCGAATGCTCCCGGCCCAGGCCAGCCGCACCTCCCCCACTATGGAGTGAGAACCACACTTTCCTCACAACATTGTCGCAAAACCTCTAGACCTTTCTTGTCACTTCTAGACACTGTGTGCCTTCCTTGAGCACTCCCTGGAAGTCTCCCTCCCCCGCCTTTAAACAGGCTCTTCTCCAACCTCTAGAAACACTGTTAGGGGCCGCGGCTGTGGCTGTGGCGTAGCGGGTAAAGCCACCACCTGCAGTGCTGGCATCTCATATAGGTGCCAGTTCAAGTCCTGGCTGTCCTACTTCCAATCCAGCTCTCTGCTATGGCCTGGCAGAGCAGTAGAAGATGGCCCAAGACCTTGGGCACCTGCACCTGTGTGGGAGACCCGGAAGAAGCTCCTGGCTCCTGGCTTTGGATCAGCATAGCTCTGGCTGTTGCGGCCATTTGAGGAGTGAACCAGCGGATGGAAGACCTCTCTCTCTGCCTTTGCCTGTCTGTAACTCTGCCTTTCAAAAAAATAAATAAACAAAACAACTGTCTTCTTTCAAGGCTCTGTCTCTCCCATCATATGTCACTGCCTTCCAGAAGCCTGCTGGGAGCCCCACCCTGGCCAGCTGGAATAGCGCCCTCCTCCGGGTGGCCTCTACCTCTTTCCTAGGCCTCCTCATTCTCTTGCTTGTACCAAGATTGGTTTATTCCCAGGTCTGTTGCCCTCCTGCTGCCACCTGTGCTGTGTGAAACCATGAGGGCCTGCACCTGGTTGGCCCAGAGCTGGGGATAAGGCTCGCACTGATTTGTAGAGCCACCGCCACTGTCACCGGGTGTCTGGCATCAGCCCCGCCCGAGGACTGGCGGGCTCTGAGGACACAGCCTGAGATCTGAATCTGGGGCTGGCGTTGGGATGCCGGCATCCCACACAGGAGCAGCAGTTTGAATCCTGGCTGCTCCACTTCCGATCCAGCTCCCTGCTAATGAGCCTGGGAAGGTGACTGAAGATGGCCCAAGATCTTGGGTCCATGCCACCCACATGGGAGACCAGAGCGGAGTTCTAGGCTCCTGGCTTCGGTCCGGCCCAGCCAGAGCTGTTGCAGACATTTGGGTAGTGAACCAACAGATGGAAAATCTCTGTCTCTTCCCCTCTTTCTGTCGCTCCGCCTTTCAAACAAATCTTAAAAGACAAGGAGAGGGGGAGAAAGGGAGAGGGAGAGGGAGAGGGAGAGGGAGAGGGAGAGGGAGAGGGAGAGGGAGAGGGAGAGGGAGAGGGAGAGGGAGAGGGAGAGAGAAGGAAGGAAGGAAGGAAGGAAGGAAGGAAGGAAGGAAGGAAGGAAGGAAGGAAGGAAGGAAGGAAGGAAGGAAGGAAAAAAATCTGAATGCATGGTGTCTTGCACAAAGAAGAGCCAGGGTCTGCATCTCAGGTACCCCCAACTCCTCTCTGGCATTGGGGCCAGGTCTCCCACCCTAGGGAGCCCCGCAGTCCAGCGGGTTGGGTTGCCACCCGGCAGCAGCCTGTGCCTTCCAGGATATCACAGCTGCAAAACTCAGAAGAGATTTTCGAAATGAACTGTCGGTTTCCTCTCCTGGGTGCCGCTGGGGACTGTGACCCCCTCGCACTGTAGTCGGGGGTTGGAGCGATAAGGAAACGAAACACAAGGCTGTAAAGTGACCCAGTTTATTTTGGTTTCGTTGGCCGGGCGGGGCGGCGTTGCTGCACGCTGCAGAGCTGGGCCCGCCCCCGGCGAGGGTGGGCGCTCATTGGAAGCGAGCTCCGGGGACCGATCCAGCATGAGGGTCATCAGGCAGAGGCCCGGAATGGCTCAGATAGGGGAGTGGGGCGAGTCCCAGAGCTGGTCCAGACTCCTTCACGGACGGCGGCGGCGCGGGTCCGAGATGTGAGTCAGCGCCGCCGTCCGCAGGGGCACCCTCACGGAGGGTGCGAGTGGGCCCCGCCGCGGCGCCGAGTCCCGCGGGCACCCGGGCGGGGAGGCGGGACCGGCCGCGCTCAGCAGCTCACCGGGCCGGCGGGCGGCGCCGCCCCCAAGTCCGAGAAGCAGTCGAACTCGCTCTGGCCCAGGAAGAGCTCGGGCAGCTCACGCACGCGGTGCAGCCCGAGCTCCAGCTCCAGCGACGTCAGCGCCTCCTCGTCGATGAGCTCCGCGTCCATGCCTCCCAGGGCGTGCGCGGGCAGTGGCGGGGCCCCGGCCCCGGGCGCCGGCTGCAGCCCGGGGGCGCCTCCTGGGACGCCGGGGGGCGCGGGGCCGCGGCCTGGGTACAGCGCCGCCACCTGGTGCAGGTGCGGGCCGCCGGCGGCCGGAGGCGGCCCGGCCGGAAAGGGCTGGAGGGAGTGCGGCGGCCCGAAGGCCCCGTACGCCAGGGCCCCGGGCGGGGGCGGAGGCGGTCCCAGCGGAGCCCCCCGCGGCCGCAGCCCGTTGTCCAAGCCCGGGCCCGCGTAAGGCTGCAGAGTCCGGAGCGTGTAGGCGCCGTGGGCGGGCGCGGCGGGCGGTGGTTTCGGCACCAGGCGGTAGCCCTCGGCGAGCATCAGGTGGTCGGCCATGGTGGAGGGCGGAGGATCAGCGCGGGCGCCCCCCAGCCCCGGCCAGCTGCTCCTCTGCGGCGAGATAGTCGGGCCCGGTGCAGTCCCTGCAGTTCAGCCGCGCGAAGGAAAACGGAACCCGACCGGTGTCCCTGTCTGGCCCTGCACACTCCGAGCTCCGCCCTCCTGCGAACCCCGCGGCCGCGGCTCGGCGTAGCAAGCGCACAGCACAAACACCCAGGTCGGACTCGAGACCTCCGCGCAGTTTCTCAGAGCTTGGCCACCTCTTATACCAAGAGGCGGGGTCATCCCACCCCCTGGCTCTCATTGGTTGGATCAGAGACTTCTGGGCGGGCCGTGCGCCGTCATGTAGGTCTCGGCCCCGCCCCGGCAGGAGCCCTGCCCCTTAGGCTCCAGGCCCCGCCCCAGACGATGAGTGCCGCCTCATCGGGGTGTGAGGGACCTTCCAGGGGCTCCGACGCGAGGCTGGGTCATCGCCGGCATTGGACTGACCAGAAGGTGAGGTGAGAGGGCCAGAAGCTTAAGGGTCCCAGAGCTGCAGGATCATAGGCCCACTCAACCTCGTAATTTTCCAGATCCAGACTCAGAGTGGAAGAAGTTTCTTGGAAACACCAGCAGCGCCGTGGTGGAGCTAGACTGGAACCCAGACCTCGTGAGGGCCACATCAACGAGGCACAGGCACCCAGGCAGCGCAGGGTCCCTGTACCCCCGAGGGAACCGGTGAGCCCTCCTCTGGCTTCCCGCTGCGCTTGGGCTGTCGAAGCATGTACCAAGTTGTTATTAAAAGTAATTTATGGGCACGGCTCCTGGAGGACTTGTTCATCTTATCCTCAGCACTTGGCCCAGAGCCTGGCCCCTAGCAGGCTTTTAGGCAAAGCTGAGTGAATGAACAAGCGTGGACTGGAACCCATTCACGGGAACTGCAGCTTCTTCATGGGTCCAAGGAGGCAGCAGCGGCAGCACCTGCCCCGCTGAGGTGTTGTGAGGGTGAGATCGGGGCTGTGTGTGCCGTGCCCACTGTAGTGCCAGGCGCCTGGTGAGTGCCCACAAGTGTCTTTCCAATGAAGGCCGGGCTTTCGTGTGTCCTGGAGGACCTCCCCCGTGGGACATTTCACACCTTCCTTTAACAGCAACAAAAGCTTGGCTTTGTAGAGTGCATTATACTCTGCAAGCATGGGTTATCAGTCCCATTTCACAGAAAAGAAGACTGAGGCCCGCCACGAGAAGGCGGCTGTGCAGGGGCAGAGGCCGCGAGTCGGCGTGTGAGGGCCATGTGCTTTCTGAGTCCTCCAACCTTGCCTCTACCACCTGCCATCCTTTCCCTCCCTTCTCCAGCCCCCTCCCCTGTCGTGGCCTTGGAACTTCCTGGAACTGGGGTTTATCTATTTGGTGGAGAGGGGAGAACACTAGGGCGAGAGGCCAGGGGCCCGAGTTCCAGTGCTGTCTCCACCGCCGGCAGGCGTGTGACTGTGGGGTGTTGGGCAGGGTTTCTCCTGATTCTGCAGGGCCTCAGCTTTCTGCTCCGTGAAAGTGAGACAGTGACCCCTGCCCAGCCACCCTGAGAGCTCGGGGCAAGGTCACAGAGGACCACGGGTGGGAAAGTCACAGATGACTGCGGGGTGTGATCGCCTGCTTTTGCGAAGTGTGAAAGCTGCGCACTGGGGCTGACTCCCCTGTGTCTAATTAAGGCCCCACACAGAAATCCCTCACCTTGCCTGCATGTCAGACTCGCCTGCACTGGGGCTTGAAAACCACAGAATCCTCATTCAGACTCTCGGCGGTATTTTTGAATCATCAAAATCTGTGCTTTTATTTATCTATTTCTTATAAAATAAAGTTATAATTCCATTTCCACAAACTTATTCTTTTTTTTTTTAGAATTTATTTTCGTTTTATTTGTAAGGCACACACATATACAGAGGGGGTCTTCCATCCACTGGTTTGCTCCCTAGATGGCCACAACAGCTGGGGCTGGGCCGGTCTGAAGCAGGAGCCCAGAACTCAATCCCGATCTCCCACGTGGGTGGCAGGGACCCAAGTACTTGAGCCATTACCCGCTGCCACCCAGGGGTGCTTTAGCAGGAAGCTGGAACCAGGAACAGAGCTGGGACTTGAACCCAGGCGCTCTGATGTGGGATTTGAGCAACGGAAGTGGCATCCTAACCTCTGCACCAAAAGCACATCCCAAATCTGAATTTTTAAAGGTCATTTTATCATTCTTACATAGTAGGTCCAAGGACACCAGCTCCATCACCAGATTCCCTTCACACAAAGAAAAAGAGAGAGAGAGAGAGTATGTTTTGAAAGTTCTTTAATTTAGTCAATAAGTATTTATTAAGCACCTATTCTTTGCCAGGAATTGATTTAGTTGGTTTTGAACTTTCAAAGGCATGCACTTCTCTGAGAATCTAACGAATGTTACAGACACCAAGGTCACAAGCTACAGGCTGAGAATCCCTTGCCTGGAGAACTTCGGACCCCAGTGTTTCAGATCTCAGATTTTGGAATCTGTGCATGTTCACAATGAGATATCTTGGGGATGAGACCCAGGTTGAAATACAGAATTTGTTTATGATTCATATCCACTTTATACACGTAGTCTGGAGGTAATTTTATAATTTTGTGAATGAAACAGTTTCACGGTGTGTAACTTTCCCCTTGTGGCCTCAGGGCGGCGCCCCCAAGATTGCAGATTTAGGAGCACTTCAGATGGCCCTGTCAAGGGTGCTCAGGCTGGACCGCAGATAAACGCAGTGCACTGACAGATCCGGCAAGGAGGAATGCTCCACCACTGCTCAGGCCTCCGCGGAGCCTGCTAGGATCTTGAGAACGAAACAGTGCACAGCGAGGGTCCCCGTGTTGGAAATGGTGGGTGCTGTGGGAAGAAGGACAAATGGAGTCTGGAGGGACTGGGGCTGCGGGCTGTGGGGTTGCACAGGATGGGCTGCATGAGCCTCACTGAGACCTTAAGGATCGAAGCGAGAGGGCGTGGGCCACGTGGTGTCCTGGCTGGCGGGGTCCGAGCAGGGGCAGCCTGGAGCAGCGCCCATGAGGCACAGCAAGGACGGAGGCTCCTCGTTAGAGATGCACGGTTCTTCCAAGGCAGCAGAACAGCGCGTGACAGTCGCAGGCTAAGTCTTTGCTGAGTGAATAAATCGGGCACAGAACAAGCTGTTATCCTTTGATGGAAGAGGAACCTGAGGCCCAGAAAATGGCTGGCCCTTGCGGGGTGGGTGTGGGTGTGTGCGTGTACGGGGGTTGAGATTGGAAGAGAGGCTTGCAGCCCTCAGAACACAGCCCTCTCTGTGGGGTGGGCTGCATTCACCCTGAGCCACACCCTTGCGTGCAGGACTTCATGGGGCCGGAGAGCCCTTCGCCCATGTGGTCACCAAGCGATGCAAGGAACTGGGGGTCCTGGGGTCATTGTGTGCTGCCAAATGGGGGTACAATACTTTTCTCTCCTCCCTGTGTCCAGAGTTGCAGAGACAGAGAGAGAGAGAAAGAAGAAAGAGAGAGAGAGAGAGATCTTCCATCTGCTGGTTCACTCCCCAAATGGCCACAATGGCAGGAACTGGGCCAATCCAAAGCCAGGAGCCAGGAGCTTCTTCTGGGTCTCCCACATGGGTGCAGGCTCCCAAGCACTTGGTCCATCTTCTGCTGCTTTCCCAAGCGCACAAACAGGGAACTGGATCAGAAGTGGAGCAGCCAGGGTTTGGACCAGCACCCATATGGGATGCTGGTGCTGCAGGCTTTGGCTTTGTTCACTACTCCACAGCGTGGGGCCCCAGGGTTTACTCTTGCTGACAACCCCATTTCTAGCACTCAGCGGGGGACAAGGCTCAAACAACATTCAGCCAGTACTGTCCATGACCTGACATGGGGGTGCTCGGGGACGGTGCCTGGGGAGGACTTCACTCTAGAACCTCTGAGCTGGCTTCCTGGTCCCTGGTTGAGCCTCCTTCCCCCTCATCCAAGCCACTGGGCAGCCCCTGTGACACTGAGGCCCAGACAAACGGAGAGATTCCATCCCCTCTGCTGCTTGTCTCTGGGTTGCAGAAGGAAGATGTTCCTGCTACACCCCCTAAGGATTGTGTCCCCCAAGAGACGCTGGCCAGTGGTCTGCTCTGTCGCTGCCTGATGCCCAGATGACAAGAACGAGGCACTGCCCCTGATGCTCACTGCAAGAAAGGCATTGGATAACAGGTTCTGGGCATCTGGCATGGACCAGAGCACCAGATACGGGCTGGGTGCTTTGCAGGTGTTCCCATACTCAACACTTCCAATAAACCTGGGACTACTTATTACAGCTTCCCCAGCCCCCAAATCCCCAGTCCGAACTCTGCAATCTGAAACGCTTCTGGCCGCAAGCATCTCGGGTCAGGGACATCTCCATTCCACAGAGGATGGGAGGGGTTTGTCCAGGGTCACACAGCAGGGATGGACGAAAGGAGTGCAGCAGCCTCCCGTGGCCACTCTCCTCTTTGCCACATGACCGGGAAGCTCCTGGCCCCATGGCTCCACTGCTCCCCTGCTCCCCAGTGTGCTTGGCCAAGCCCTTCTCCTCCTGCAGGTCTTTGTTCAGATATTCCCTTTCCCTCATCCTAACCGTGATGCTCCTGCTTTCAGTTCCCGTCTCCCTAAGCTGCGGGATGGACCCAGTGACTCACTTCCCCGAACAGGTGGTGTCATTGCCAAGACCAGGTCCCTCCTTGCTCTCTCTCTCGAGCCACTTGTTCGGGGGTGGGGGTGGGGGTGGGGGAAGTTGGCTGCCATGCTGTGAGGATACTCAAGCAGCCCTGTGTGGAGGACATAGGGCCTCCCTCAACAGCTGTGTGTGGGCGCCATCTTGGAAGCAGAGGGTCCAGCCCTGGTCAAGCTTCTGGATGATTGCAGCCCGGGCCAGCATCTTGTTTGCAACCCCGAGGGAGACCCTGTGCCAGGACGCCCCAGCTGGGCTCTTCCTGACCCACAGAGACTGAGATGAGAAATGTTTGTGTTTTGAAGTGGCTGAGTGTTGGGTAATTAGTTACACTGATAACTAATGCACGAGTACAGCCCATTGCCCAGATGGGCCTGACTTTGCTCTACTTTTGATTTTTTTCCTGAGCACTTATCATCTTCTAACACGCCAAGCAATCCACGTCTTTATTATGTTGAATTGTTAATCTCCGCACTCCCCCTGGGGTGTCAGCTCCTCAGGGGCTCTGTCCTTTGGGCGTCCAGGACAGTGCCTGCCACATGCTGTCTTTCCCTGCATAGGAGATAGTAGCAGTTAAGGAGATCCTTA
The DNA here is from genome assembly GCF_964237555.1 of Oryctolagus cuniculus. NCBI lineage: Eukaryota > Metazoa > Chordata > Mammalia > Lagomorpha > Leporidae > Oryctolagus > Oryctolagus cuniculus. The sequence continues at coordinate 132,079,548 of NC_091438.1, read as the reverse complement.
TTTCGGAAAGGTTAGAATGTGAAAAAGAATCTGTGGCCCTTAGAATCAGTAAAGTGTGACTGGGGTGCCCTTCCTGTGGAGCCCGGCCTGTGGTGCCCGGCCTGTGGAGCAGCACACACTGGTCTTGTAATGTGCCCAGCCCCAAATCGGATACATTCCTGGACGAGGAGCTGTGGGTGCCAGAGGCTGGGTAGGGCTTCCTGGCAAGCTCTTTAAAAATCAGGCAGAGAGCCGACGCTGTGGCACAGCAGGTAAAGCCGCCGCCTGCTGTGCCAGCATCCCACGTGGGCGCCCTTTTGAGTCCTGGCTGCTTTCACCTCCCATCCAGCTTCCTGCTATGGCTTGGGAAAGCAGTGGAAGGTGACCCAAGTGCTTGGGCCCCTGCACCCATTTGGGAGACCTGGAAGAAGCTCCTGGCTCCTGGCTTCAACCTGGCCTGGCCCTGACTGTTGCAGCCACCTGGGGAGTGAACCAGTGAATGGAAGATTCTCTCTCTCTCTCCCTCTCTCTCCCTCTCTCTCCCTCTCTCTCCCTCTCTCTCCCTCTCCCTCTCCCTCTGCCTCTGCCTCTGCCTCTGCCTCTGCCTCTCCATCTCTGTAACTCTGGCTTTTAAATAAATAAGTCTTTAAAAAAAAACAGGTGGAATGACCCAGAATAGGCAAATCCAGAGAGACAGAACAACACAGACTGGCTGTTGCCAGGGCCTGGAGGGAGGGGAGAATGGGGAGCAAGTGTGTAATGGGGAGCAGGGCTCCTTTTGGGGTGATACAGATGTTTTCAAACTAGATAGAGTTAGTGGCTGCACAGCTTGGTGAAGGGAAGAGATGTCACTGAGTCACCTAATTAAAAATGGAACATTTTATATTATGTAAATTTCACCTTGATTGAAAAAAACAACAAAGTACTCATTGCTGTGCTTTGTCTTTCCTCATTTCCTGCCAGGAATGAGGATGTGATGCCTAGAGGAGCAGCAGCCATGTTTTCAGTATGAGGACAAAATCACCACCATCATCATCACCATCATCATCTTTGTCATCATCATCATAGCAGTTGATATGTGTGAGATACTACTCTAGTTCCTGACACACATCAACTAATGTAATGTTCACAACGACCCCATGAGGATGGTACTGTGATTCCTTCCTTGTAAAGGAGACTTGGGCAGCGAAGAAAATGGTGGCCCACACTCAGGGTGGCAGAGCGGAATCTGGTTGAAACCAGGGGGCCCAATGCTGTGGTACAGCTGGTAAACCTGCCTCCTGGAGCACCGGCATCCCATATTGGCATCAGTTCGAGTCCCGGCTGCTCCACTTCCAATTCAGCTCCCTTCTAATGGTCTGGGAAAGCAACAGAGGATGGCCCAAATCCCTGGGCCCCTGCACCATGTGGGTGACCTGGATGAAACTCCTGGCTCCAGCCTGGCCCAGCCCTGGCTGTTGCGGCCATTTGGGGAGTGAACCAGCAGATGAGAGATCATCTCTCTGTCTCTCCCTCTCTCTCTGTAACTCTGTAAATAAATCTTTAAAAGGAAGGAAGGAAGGAAGGAAGGAAGGAAGGAAGGAAGGAAGGAAGAGAGAGAGAGAGAGAGAGAGAGAGAGAAAGAAAGAAAGAAAGAAAGAAAGAAAGAAAGAAAGAAAGAAAGAAAGAAAGAAACGAACGAACCAGGGTCTTCCATGCACCATGGAATCTCAGCAGCATCCTGGATTCTTAGCTTGGTCTTCTTAATTATCTGGACATAGCACTATTTTATTAAGCCGCCAGAGTTAGGTTTCTGTTCCTTGTTTTCTGAGATTGAAGGCCAGGTGTGTCTGACTTCAGGGCTGGTGCACCTAACCACTCGATTCTAGCCTGCACGCGTGATCAAGTGCTTTTGGGCTCTGATCCCAAGAGAAGGTAGAGCCAGGGTCTGAGTGCACGCTGAGGTCCCAGCACAGGACCTGATCTGCAGCAAACAGTGCAGGGATCGGCAGAGACTGCAGGGAGGGAGGCCATCCCACCCCAGGGCAGCCTTCAAAGGTGGACGAGCCCAGAGGCTGGGGAAGGCATCGCGAAGGAGAGAGACTCATGGACGGTTGGGACTAGGCAGGGAAATGGATTTTCTCAATGAGGAGCACAGCTTTGGCGTGACGGCACCAAGGTGTGAACCGCCCAGGGTGAAGTTCAGGGTAGCTAGGCAGAGCCAGAATACTGGGGGAGATGAGGCCTTGGAGTGCCTCCTCAACACTGGTAGATGGGGATAAAACGTCCCCATCTAGCCAGCACTTTCTGTGCATCTCAAGACAGCTAAAGCGAAACCAGGACAGGAGCAGGAAGAGGTACTGTCACCTCCAGGACTCTGGGGCGGAGGCCAAGGGCGGCAGGCCTGGCTCATCCACAGGTTAGGCTCAACCCACAGCTCACCCTGCCCCCGCCCCTCACAGGGACAGAGCTCCTGGTGTAGGGATGCTGCCTCTCTGAGCACCCAGCTCTGGACTGGCACAAATTCTCCCTCGGAACCGGGAATCCCCGAGCTGCCTCAGAAGATGGCACAGGTGTCACCTCCCCTGGCATCCATGGTAGATGCCTGTGCCCAGCTTTGTAGCCAGGCTCAAAGGCTGGCTCAAGAACCTTGACCCTCCCCTGGCGATGACCTCGGCCTTCAATGGCTGAATAATGGCACTCGGAGACCTGGCGCATCTGTGGGAGGGGGAGTTCCTGGGAACTGCATTTCCTCACCAGCATCACCCAGCCCTTGGGAGTCAGCCTGGTGAGCGAGTCAATGCTGGGCCCGGACGAGGCCACATTAATCATTTCCTCCTCCACGCTGCTGCCGCTGCATTCTGTGGCTGAGTCACCTCCCATCCCAGTACCTTCCACGGTGCCTTGCACAAAATAGGTGTCTTGTGGGGGGAACATTTGCCAAATGAATACCATTGAGTCTTACACCACTGGGTGTTGTGTCCTCTCAGTTCCCTTCAGAACACTTTAACAGTGTGAGGACAGAGCCACGTTTTCCTCTTCTATGAGGGAAGGGTCAGGATGAGGCAGGGCAAGAGCATGGGTTCTGTAGACACTCGGGAGTCCTGGCCTCGAATTCCAGCTCTGCCTTCTCAGGGTCTTGAAATCTCAGGCCAGTTATTCCTCCTCTTGGTCTCAGTTTCCACGTCTGTAAAAATGGGGGTGGCCGTAATATCAACTAGTCGTGGTATAGCAGGTAAAGCCACCACCTGCATGCTGGCATCCCATATGGTCACCGGTTCTGGTCCCAGTTGCTCCACTTCCGATCCAGCTCTCTGCTATGGCCAGGGAAAGCAGTAGATGACCCAAGTCCTCGAGCCCCTGCACCCGCATGAGAGCCTGGAAGAAGCTCCTGGCTCCTGATCGGTGCAGCTCCAGCCCTTGCAGCCAACTGGGGAGTGAACCAGTGGATGGAAGACCTTTCTCTTTGCCTCTCCTTCTCTCTGTGTAACTCTGATTTTCAAATAAATAAATAAAGCTTTAAAACAAGAAAAAAGAATAAACACATCAACTGTCTGACCAGGTACTGACAAGGATTAAGTGAGATCACATCTAAGGTTGCTATCATTGGCCTACAGTAAGGTAGATGAGTGAGTTTAACTGTTCTCCATTCTGGCACTTTCCATAGTGCCTGGCACATGGCAGACATTCAGCAGGTGCCAGGTCACCTTGAGGCCATCCCGATCCTGACTGCGGCTACATGCACGAGTGCAGGAGATAACAGCAGAAGAATCGCCCGGCTGATCTCAGCCAATCTGCCACACAGAGAAGCACGAGCTCAGAAATCACTCCTGCGCTGAGCCCTAAGTTTTGTTCCCCAGCAGAAGGTAACTGACATAAGCCATGAAGTTACAGGAAGGGGGGTGGGGCTGGTTGTCAGGAGTCACTGGCCCAGGACTCTTGCTCTGCCTCATCTGTGCTGTTTTTTTTTTTTTTTTTTTTTTTTTTTTTTTTGCACGTTTGGCTTCCTGCTCTTTCGTGAGGCAGAGAGCATGACAGATTTGTATCTTGCACCTCTGCTAACAGAGGAACACTGACTCCTTCTCTCTGCACCCCAGGCCTAAAAATCCTGGGGAATAGATTCACCCTTGGGCCAATGACCAGTGATGGGGTGGGGAAGGCAGGATTCCCCCCGACACACACACACGAGGTGGCACACACGGAGCACAGCCACGTGCCACGCGCTGTCCTAAGGCTTAACAGGTGTTACCCAACTCCACCTTCACAACAGCCCTGCCAGAGCTGTCATTATGTCCACCTCAACATGCAGAAACTGAAGACTGAGGCACCGAGAGGCCAAGCAATTTGCCCAGAGTCACAGAGCTAGTGAGAGGTGCAACCGGGCTCCACAGCACGGCTGGCTCAGCATCCATGCTCTCAGCGGCCACACTGCTTGCGTCTCACCTGGAGTTCCTGGGGAGAGCCCACAGACGGAGGGGAGTGTGGGTAGAGAGCAGAGAAGCTTCCGGGGGCTCACAGGTCTCTCAATGGCAGTCACCAGGCAATGGCAGCAGCAAGTTCTGGGTGACCTCTGCAATGGATGGAACTTCTTCAAAGTCAGGGAGGCTCAAGTTCAAGCTCCTACAGCAAGCAACCATCTGAACTGAGCCAGGTCAAGGTCAAGGCCTTGCTGTTAACTACTGCGTCTCATCATTACTTCCTTCTCAAAATGGGGAAAAAACAGGGCCCACATCTGCCCTTATCTCCTGGGAGACCTGCTGTTTCCCAGAATGCAGAGGTATGGCGTGGTCGTCTCCAGTGTCCCTGTGGCTGTGACTGCCTCCCTGGCTGCTGTGTGGATCCCCAGGGGGAGTCACATGCCCCCTTAAGTGCCCAGCTTAGTGCCAGCCTGGCTGGGGTCTATAGGGCGTGTGTGGGAGGAGCTGTTTGGGCTTCCTCAAGCCGAGCTTACATTTGGGGGACAGAGTTGGGCCAGGCAGGAAGGTGCAGTGGGATCCCCTGAGTGGGACAGCCTGGCTCTTGTCGGGCTGGATTTCCAGGAATTGGAAGATCCCCCTGCACCTCACATCCTGGCAATGAGGGGCTCAAGGGGGAAGAGGCAGATTGCATTGCTGGTGTTTGGTGGAGGGGGAGGAAGCAGAACTTTCTCATAACGCATCCTGGGACAAGGGTAAGCCCCTCCTTCGGTAAACTTTTTGAAGACACCACAATGACTGGGAGTCACACACGAAGCTGGAAATGTTCCAGTTGTGATAATCCAAACAGTAAGAGAAACGAAGGGAACTCAGCTTTTTTAAATAATAATTTAAAGCATGTGCTTATTTTTTAAACTTATTTCAAAGGCAAAGAGGGAAAGAGAAATTCCTTATCCACTGGTTCACTCCTTAAATGTCCACAACAGGCATAGCAGGTTAAGCTGCTGCCTGCAGCGCCAGCATCCCATTTGGGCACCAGTTCAAGTCCAGGCTACTCCACTTCCGATCCAGTTCCTTGCTACTGTGTCTGGGAAAGCAGCAGAGGACATCCCAAGTGCTTGGACCCCTACACCCTGGTGGGAGACCCAGAAGAAGCTCCTGGCTTCTGGCTTTGGTTTGGCCCAGCCCTGGCTGTTGCAGCCTTTTGGGGGAGTGAACCAGCAGATGGAAGATCCTCTCTCTGTGTTTCCCTCTCTCTATCTCTCTAAAACTCTGCCTTTCAAATAAATAAAATAAATCTTTTTTTAAAAAAATGCCCATAACATGGCCTGGGAAAGCAGTAGAAGATGGCCCAAGTCTTTGGGCCCCTGCACCTGAGTGGGAGACCCAGAAGAAGCTCCTGGCTCCTGGCTTCAGATCTGTGCAGCTCTGGCCATTGCGGCCATCTGGGGAATGAACCAGAGGATGGAAGACCTCTCTCTCTGTCTCTACCTCTCTCTGTAACTCTGTCTTTCAAATAAATAAAATAAATCTTAAAAAAAAAAATGCCCATAGTAGCCAGGGCTGGGCCAAGCCAAAGCCAGGAAACAAGAACTCAATCCAGGCCTCCCACCTGAGTGGCAGGGACCCAAGTACTTGAGCCACCACCTGCTGCCTCTCAGGGTCTGTGTTACCAGGCAGCTGGAATTAGGAACCAAACTGGGACTTGAACCCGGGCATTCTGATATGATACGGCCGTCTTAAGTGGTGTCTTAACTGCTATATCAAATGGCTGTCTGATATTAGTTTAACAAGAAATTCTATTTAACTTAATATATCCAAACTAGCATAATTGGAAACAGTAATCAGTATAAAAATTATTAATGAGCAATTTTATGTTCTTTTCTTTGAAATATGACATACATTTTATACTTACACTACAATTTTGATTAGCTCCATATCAAGTGCTCAATAGCCATGTGTGGGGCCGGCGCCGCGGCTCACTAGGCTAATCCTCCGCCTTGCGGTGCCGGCACACCGGGTTCTAGTCCCGGTCGGGGCGCCGGATTCTGTCCCGGTTGCCCCTCTTCCAGGCCAGCTCTCTGCTGTGGCCCGGGAGTGCAGTGGAGGATGGCCCAAGTGCTTGGGCCCTGCACCCCATGGGAGACCAGGATAAGTACCTGGCTCCTGCCATCGGATCAGCGTGGTGCGCCGGCCGCAGCGCGCCAGCCACGGCGGCCATTGGAGGGTGAACCAACGGGAAAGGAAGACCTTTCTCTCTGTCTCTCTCCCTTACTGTCCACTCTGCCTGTCAAAAAAAAAAAAAAAAAAATAGCCATGTGTGGCCAGTGGCTACATCTTAGAGCTTTTCAGACCAGGGATTCTGGTTATGAAGAGTCACAGAATTTCTGCTCTTAAGATTGCCTTTGGAAGGACTTCAAGGTCAGCTGGCCAAGTCCCTCACACACAAGGAAATGACTTTCCTCAAGGAGATCCATGGCACCTGTGTGTCCCAGGTAACTTCCCTAAACCAGCGGCCCCCTGCCAGCCACCATCAAGGTGTAACTGGGCTGGGGCAAGAGAGAAGGCAGGAAGACGCTGGAGGGAGGTAGAAGGACCCGCGCCAGCCGACACCCTCTCCCCTCTCCCTTCCTGGACGGAGCATCTCAGATTGGGCATAGAATGGATCTTTTGGGAACTCCCAAACCTGAATGCGGGTGGACTCAGGCAGCCCTCCCTTGGGTTCCCCTTTCTCCATGGTTCCTACAACCAGTGAGACCCTGTGCCTGGCTGCAGTAGGCTGCAAAGCTGGAAGACCCTGGGGAAGGCACAGGAGCTCAGAATTCCTGGTGTGTGTGTGGGGGGAGAGTTAGCTCTGCCTGAGGGCAGGCTCTCTGCTGGAGACGTTGTCTGAACAGAGGAGGGAGCAGTGGACAGAAGGACAGAGCAGATCTCCCATTTTCCCATGGGTCATGACCACTGCTGCTCTTCCTCCTCCCCACCCCCACACAGGGGCCCCATGGCTTCCTCTGAAGGAAGGGAGATTCCATTTTTCTAATCTGTCGCACCTGACCTCCGAGTCCCGGCACATGGTGGGAAGCCCCTGAGAGGAGGGGAATGAGGGAAACAGACACAGAGCTCATGGGTCTGAGCCAGGCCAGCTGGGGCACGTGGTGAGGGGGGAGAGCGGCTGGTGTGTCCTGAGCACTGGCTGCTCCCCTCATCTTGGGAACCTCACTCACTCCCCACCAGCGGGAGGTGGGTGGCCCCACCACCCTTCCCCTTCCTACAGCTGGGGAAAATGAGGTGTGTGGAGGTTCAGTGACCCGCGTGGGTTAAGATGCACACTATCTGATTCCAAAGGTCGATTTTTCTAGATGCTTCTTGGCATGTCCCCACCCGGCTACCCCCAAGCACCCAGCAGCAACCACGCTCTTGGCAGGTACCCTTGCCTTTGGGGGTTCATGGCCAAGCAGAGGTTCCTTGGAAAGTCCCCCTGGAGGAGGACAGTCACCATGCCCTTCGGCCACCCAGGACCCCCTTGCCCAGGAGGCCCTCAGAGGTCATGTGGCACTCAAGGTCACAGGGCGTGGGTGGCTACAGGTGGGCAGGATTCACTACTCTGCCCCTGGGCGCTGACTCATGGCAGCTGCTGTGGGAAAGCCACTGCCAGTCTTTCTGCCTTGACTTTCCCAGCCCGGCAATGGGTAGGGTTGCCTTAACATATCCACCTGGGCCTGGAGCCAGGAGGCTGGGAAAAAGCTGAGCACAGCACATCGCCAGGGTACCTCGCCCTCCCCCTGTTCCCAGTGCCAACAGCTGGGCGAGAGTCTTACCAGTCCCCAGAGGGGCCAGACCAGGCTCTGATGGGGCTCAAACCCCTAGCACCCGGCACAGGCAGGGAGCCTGGCTGATCTGGTTTGCTCTGGACCATATCAGCTTTGGTACCCCAAGTCGTGCCTACTGGGAACCTCTCAGTCTGAGGCCAACCTGATGCCTGGTCAGTCCAGTCATGTTCTAAGTGAATGAATGAAATCAGGGAACTAAAGAATGCATGAGGGCTGGTGCTGTGGCGCAGTGGGTAAAGCCACCACCTGCAGTGCCAGCATCCCATACAGGCCCTGCTTCAAGTCCCGACTGCTCCTCTTCCGATCCAGCTCTCTGCTATGGTCTGGGAAAGCAGTGGAAGATGGCCCAACTGTTTGGACTCCTGCACCTGCGTGGGAGACCTGGAAGAAGCTGGCTCCTGGCTTCAGGTCAGCATAGCTCCAGCTATTGTGGCCAATTGGAGAGTGAACCAGAGATGGAAGACTTCTCTCTCTCTCTCTCTCTCTCTCTCTCTCTCTCTCTCTCTCTCTCCCCCCCCCGCCTCTCCTTCTCTCTCTGTGTAACTCTTTCAAATAAATACATAAATCTTAAAAAAAAAAAAAAAGAAAGAACCCACAGGTAACATAGAGGAGGAGCCAAAGCCCTGAGCATCCAAACACTCAGGTCGTTCTGTATCTCGTGCCTTTCCTTGCCACCAAATCTCAAAACCGTCACCTGGGTATTCTGAGCTGGTCGCTGGGGTGAGAAGCCACTGGGCAAGGAGATGACATTGGGTGGATCTTTGCTAATCCTAAGCTTGAGACTGGAAAGGATCCTGGGAGAGGGGGATAGAGGGGGCTGCTCAAGGTCATCCCTGTGGCGAAGACCCTCCCAGGCCCTCGCTCTTGGGGGTTTGCAACCTCCCTCTGGCCACTGCTGGCTGTGTGGTCTGGAGCAAGTGACGGGCTCTCAGCTTCAGTTTCCTCATCTGTGAAATGGGACTGCAATACTGCTGCCAGCTCCTGAGGCCGTGGCAAGGATTGAATGAGGTATGCACCAAAAGCCCTTGGCATAGAGCCGGCGCTGCGGAGGTGCCCCGGGAATGTCAGCCGCTACCACTTCTCTGGTGCCACAGACATTGTGCACTTGCTGTGGTGTGGCAGGGCAGCGGAGCTGCCAACGAGGACGAAAGCCTGCCACCTGATACTGCGAGACCTTGGCAAACTCAGCGCTCCTCGGGCCTGGTCTGCACGTCCACGACCTGAGTTTCACCCCGCTCAGGGTCCTCGTGAGAACCAACTCCAGGGGGTTGGTGCTGGACGAATGAGCCACCTCCGTCCTCCGTCCTCCGCAGACCCACCTTCACCCGCCGAGACACCCACAGGGCTGCAGAAAGCTCGAGGAACATGGAATTCAAGGACAAGTTGAACCCGTGCGTGAGATTATTACTCCCATTTCACAGAAAAGGAAACAGTAGTGAGAAGGTACTCAGAAAACACTCGGGGCGCTGGCACCGTGGTCAAGGGTAAAGCTGCGGCATCACTTGTGGCTGCCAGTTCCAGTCCCGCCTGCGCCACTTCTGATCCAGCTCCCTGCTAATGCGCGTGCCTGGGAAGGCGTGGAGGAGGGCCCAGGTGCTTGGGCCCCTGCACCCAAGTGGAAGACCTGGTGGAACTCCCAGCTCCTGGCTGCTGACTGTTCCAGCTCAGGCTGTTGCTGCTGTTTGGGAAGTGAACCAGCTGATGGAAGATCTCTCTGTCTCTCCCTCTCTCTCTAACTCTGCCTTTTGAGTACGTAAATAAATCTTTGTAAAAAAGAAAGAAAGAAAGGAGGGAAGGGAGGAATGGAGGAAGGGAGAGAAAGGAAGGAAGGAAGGAAGGAAGGAAGGAAGGAAGGAAGGAAGGAAGGAAGGAAGGAAGGAAGGAAGGAAGGAAGGAAGGAAGGAAGGAAGACTGGCTAGTGAATAAATGAGAACGAATGGAGAGCGGGGGGGGGGGGGGGGGCGGAGCAGAACCTCTCTCCTCTGCACTCTAGGCGCGTGGGAACCTCTGGCAGCGCTCGGTCCCTCAGCTTCCCCTGGCAACCAGGCAGCGGGCCGGGCGCTGTTCCCCACCCAGGTGTGGGGACAAGGAGTCACCCGGCGCGGGGCGCGAGGAGATCTGCAGATGAAAGGGGCCGCGAGCGCGCCGAGCCGCCCAGTAATTAGCGGCCGTAGTGCGCGGCGGGGCGGGCTTATCGCCGGCCCTGGCCTCGCGGGCGGGTCCGCGACGCGGCTGCCGCCGCCGCCCCGGGCAGAGGGCACGGCGGTTCCCACGCTCGGGCTCGGGGCCGGGGGTGTTTTCGGGACGGCGTGGCCGCGCTCGCCACCGCCGCTGAGGCTGGGCTGTAATTAGGGTAATTGCGTTGCTCCCTGCCTGGGGCGGCTCAGGACCCCGGCTGCGCGGCGCTGGCCTTGGGGGGCGGGGGACGGGGTTAGGGGCAGGGGGCAGCCCGCTCCTGCAGATACTTGAGTCAGCACCCCTGCGCCGCCTCCACCGAGAAGGGGCTCCTGGAGCAGGCCGTGTGCGGAACTACTGGAGGGGAGAGGGCCTGCGCCGGGGTGCACCTGCTGCACGCTGTAGGCCAGGGGGTGGGCTGGGCTGTCCCGTTCCTGTCGGGAGCAGAGAACACCGGGACTGTTCCGTGGCGCCTGGCCCACAGGGATGCTCAACATACAGAAAGTGAGAGCACTTCATAAAGCTTGTGGGAAAATAGAATGAAACGGGAAATTTATTTTGGTGCAAAAAAATTAAAAATCCATGCCTAGGCAAAGTGTTCAGGAAAGTCATGGAAAATGTGTGTCATGAACAAAGTATGCACGCATTAGGAGGCCCAGAGGGTTAAATGACTTTAGCAACCCAGCACATCTGGCTACAGAAAGGAAAACAAGACCCAAAGCCCAGCAGGTGCTGGTCCTGCTCCTTTGAGTAGTTGGCTTTTACTGTTCCTTGAATCCCAACCTGATTCTCTGATCTTTAGGGTTTCTGCAGGCCTAATCCTAATCCCAGATCCCTAGTCACAAATGAAATGAATGAAATAATTTTAAAAAATTCATTTATTTATTAAAAAAGCAGAGTTTGAGAGAGAGAGAGAGAGAGAGAGAGAGAGAGAGAGAGAGAGAGGTCTTCCATCCACTGGTTCACTCCCCAGATAGCTGCAATGGCCGGGGCTGCATCAATCTGAAGCCAGGAGCCTGGAGCTTCTTCCAGGTCTCCCACATGGGTGCAGGGGCCCAAGCACTTGGGCCATCCTCTACTGCTTTCCCAGGCCATAGCAGAGAGCTGGACTGGAAGAGGAGCAGCCATAACTTGAACCAGTACCCATATGGGATGTCGGCACTGCAGGTGGCTGCTTTATCCGCTATGCCACAGCACCAGCCCTGAGCCTAAATTCTTGCCCTCTTCCCAGATATCTTCCTAAGTAGAGAACAGGGACCAAGGACCCTTCCCACCTGAGACTGTCAGTTGTGTGTGTGTGTGTGTGCGCGCGCGCGTGCACGTGCATGCGCATCTGTGCATAGGTAGCTGAGACCAGAGCTTGGAAGCAGATGAGCCTGGGATCCACTCCTGCCAACAGTGTTTTCCAGCTGAGTGATGCAGGCAAGTGCCTTCACCTGGGCCTCTGTGAGCTACAGCATGCTAATGATGATAAAACAATGTGGAGAACCACTCTCATTCATTTTCCCTCCCCGAGCCAGCCCCTCACTGTGCCGGCTCAGGGCTTCGTGCTGCAGGAGTGAGGGCAGAAGGGACACCAGTTAAGGGGGGAGGCTGAGCTGCAGGGCAGGGGGACAGCCCCTGGCTGGGGAGACTTCTGAGCAGACGTGAGAATCACCTGGGGTTTGCTGCTGGACAAGTCAAGGCAGAGGCAGCCACAAGTTCAAAGACACCAAGCTGCGAACAAAGGGTTCCCTATGATTGCTGGAGGAGAAAGTGGGAGGTGGACACAGTGGGAGGTGGGGGAGGGGCAGCAGTCAGGGCGGGCGAGGGTGGTCGTGACTGCATCAGGAGAGGCTTTGGGGGGCGGTCTACCAAGGGGGCACTGTTCCCTGTAGGCCCCGGGGAGCCAGGGCCGGCTTTGAGCAGGGTGGAATGGCTGGGTTTGTGTCTTAGAAGGATCAGTCTGGCCAGCCGCTCGGACGATGGCATGAAGCTGACCATGCAGGAAAGTAGCCAGGAGCCCGAGTGACATAAAGGACGTTGATGAGCGCTAACCTTGGCGTGCTGCTACCTGCCAGGTCCCGCTGAAATACGTGAGCAAGCGTTTGAACGCCCTTGATCCTCACGGGACGCGTTCAAACCTGGAATTCTCATGATCTTCTACTGATTTATTTATTTAAGAATGTTTATTCATTTATCTCCTTTGAAAGACAGAGACATCTCCCCTTCTGTTTGGTGCACTCCCCCAATACCCACAACAGCCAGGGCTGAGTCAGGCTAAGGCCAGGAGCCCGGAACTCAGTCTGGACCTCTCACACGGGTGGCAAGGACCCAGGTACTTGGGCCAACATCTGCTGCCTCCCAGGGTGTGCATGAAAAGTCAGCTGCATCAGAAGCGGAGTAGCTGGGACTTTGAATGAGGCGCTCTGAGAGGGGGTGTACTCTTCCCGCTTCTGCCTACCTGCTGCCGTCAGCTGGGCCCGGCTCCCTCTGCTCCCTGCTCTGACTGACCCCCTTCTGTCCAGGGGCAGGAAGAATGACGTCCCTTGAGGTCCCCCGCTCTGCTCAGACCTGCCTGGGGCCTGGCAGCAGCAGGTGGATGCCTGCACGGCCTCAGCCCTCTGCCCAGCCTCCCGCTGGGGCTCCTCTTCCACGCTCTTCCCCTCCCTCCGTGCCAGCCTCCCTGTCCTCTGCCACCCCCCTGACGCACCAAGTCCCCAACAGCCTCAGAAATCCCACACGTGCCACTCGCTCTGTCTGCAGGGCCCGCTCCCGATCTCCGTGCCATTTTCTTTGACCCTGGTCACCTTCATGGCAGAACCCTCCCCAACCACGGCATTTAAGTAACAATCCTCCTTCATCCCCTACCTGGGGCTCTCTATCCCATTTCCTGTCTATCGCTTTTTAAAATTCATTTATTTTTTAATCATTTGAAAGGCCGACTGACAGAGACAGACCGACAGACCCACACACACACACACAAAGTCTCCTGTCTGCTGGTTCACTCCCTAAATCCTCTCAAGAGCAGGGGCTTCTCAGGCCCACGCCAGGAGATGGGGGCTCAATCTGTGCCCTCGGTGGGTGGCAGGGGGAGCATCACCACTGCTTCCCAGAGCGTGCCTTCTCAGGGAGCTGGAACCGCCACAAGCAGACGCAGGACTCAGACCCAGGGACTCCGTGACAGCACACCCGAGTCCCAAGCAGCTGCTTCCCTGCTGTGCCAAACGCCAGCCCCCTTGCTTGCTGCGTGGAGCACACACCCGCTGAAATCTTTGCCGTAGTGCGCGAGTGTTGGCTAACCGTCTTCCTCCCCAGCCCTCCCCTCTCCCGCCTCACTAGATTCTTATTTCCCTGGGACAGGGACGTTCCTTTATTTGCTTCCCTGACAAATCCCCAGTGCCTAGAATATCATAGGTGCTTTTGGACTTTGAATGTGGCATCTCATTTTACCGACAAGGCAACTGAGGCATAAAGAGGTTGAGTAAACCTGCCTGGGTCACACATGTGGGGCTGGTACGATGGCATGGGGATGTGGGCAGTGACAGCAGGGAGGCTGCCGAGGAGGAGGGGTATGGGAGCCAGGGCCCCCCCAGCTCGGCTCAGATGCCTGGGTCCAGAGTCCACAGACTGACGGCTGCCCCAGGCAGTGAACTTGGTACTGTAGAACTCAGGGTTGCTGAAAATTGAAAAAACAACAGATCCGTAGTGGAAAAGACTTTTGGAAATCCATCTGGGGAGTGTTTAATGGCTGCTGTTGTTTGTCTGGGAGACAGCTCCTGCCAGCTCCGACCCTCTCAGTGACGCTTGAAGGAGCAGAGAACCTCCAGGGTCAGAATCCAGGATTCAGGGTCCAGACCGAGACACTTGGACCGATAAAGGGTTTTTCTGAATTCCTGAACTTCCCTTTATTTTTATTTATTTATTTGAAAGGCAGAGTTACAGAGGAAGAGAGAGAAGAAGGGAGGGAGGGAGGGAGGGAGGGGGAGAGAGAGAGGGAGAGAGAGAGATCTTCCATCTGCTGGTTCACTCTCTGAATGACCCTAGTGGCTGGGGCTGGGCCAGGCTGAAGCCAGGAATCTGGAACTCCATCGGGGTCTCCCAGGTGGGTGGCAGGGGCCCAAGCACTTGGGCCATCGTCCAGATTCCTTTAAAGGTCACAATGCAGAGCCTGCCACTTTGGAACAAGCGCTTTTCATCACCAGCCCTGGAGGGGGAGGGGTGAGCTGGAGTAGTGATTCTAGAACCTGAGTGTGCAGCAGAATCACATGGCGGGGGGTGAGTGGGTGCATGGACTGGGAGGGGAGCACCCCCAGAGTTTCCCATTCAGGAGCTCCCGTGGGAGAGAGGCCTGAAAACCTGCGTGTCTAACAAGTGCCCGAGGGATCGGACCACACCGTGGATGTTCTCTGTCACACGAGACAACCTCACAGAGCCCACCTCCTCCAGGATGGGAGTGTGGAGAGAGGAAGCCACCAGAAGGTTTCTGGGACCCCAGGAGTCAGGTTAGAACTCTTCCGGAAGACTGCAGGCGAGAAGAGAGCTGGGGTTGCGGGAGGCGGCGGAGGCTGTGGCCGGGGACATAGTCACAGGCAGCGCGGGCCAGGGACCTGCCCAGAGGACAGGTACACCAGTGCCTCAGCCAAGAGGGGACACAAGGTGGGAGGCAGCATGGGGACCCCAACCACGAGTCCCCTCCCCCAAGTCCCCAACTCCATCCCCTTCTAGACGTCACCCTGGAGAAGGGACAGAGGAGTGAGAAACCCTACAAGACTGAGCATTTCATGGGGCCACAATGGAGTTTCTTGGTGGAAACGTCATTGATGACTGCTTCTGCTCCTACCAGGGCGTGGGGAGGCGGCTCACAGCTGCAGCGGGCTGGGTAGGGCCCAGGCTGCGGAGCCCTTGGCTACACAATCCCCAGCAGGGGACGCCCTGCCTGAAACCTAGTCTCGCTAACACGGAGGGAGGGTAGCAGCCAGCGCCTGGGGGCTTTGTGGCTGTTGTGGGTTGGAAAAGTCCTCCCTCCAACTCTCTGCCTCCCTTCCTCAAACACCTACTGGCACCTACTATACCCCCGGCATAAACGGTGCCCACTTGGAGCCCTCATCCGTCTACAAAGGGGCATCAGAGAGGTGAGAGGCTGCTATGGTGGTGGCCTGGTGCTGTGCTGGGGTGTGCCTGGGCACGGGGGCCTCAGGCACTGGGCTTGGAGCAGGCTTCCTGTGGAATGCGATGGAGTGCATATATTTCTGGCTTTCTAGAGACTAGTAACAAAGCAAGAAAAAGCAAAGAATACTGTTGTTCAGGAAGGAAAAGGTGAAATTTCTCAAATTTCCCCCTCGGGGCTGGTGTTACAGTGTAACGGGTAAAGACACCACCTATAGTACCAGCATCCCATTTGGGCACCAGTTTGAGTCCTGGGTGCTCCTCTTCCAGTCCAGCTCCCTGCGATGGCCTGGGAAAGCATCATAGGACAGCTCAAATGCTTGGGCCCCTGCAGCCATGTGGGAGACCCAGATGAAGCTCCTGGTTTCTGGCTTCAGATCAGCCCAGCCCTGGCCATTTTGGCCATTTGGTGAGTGAACCAGTGGATGGAAGACCTCTCTCTCTCTTTCTCTCTCTGTAACTCTGTATTTCAAATAAATAAATAAATAAATAACCAACCCACTTTGGAATTAGACTGAACTGGAATCTAGACTCAATTTTAATTTTTAAAGATTTATTTTATTATTTGAAAGGCAGAGTTAGAGAGAGAGAGAGAGAGAGAGAGAGAGAGGTCTTCCATCCACTGGTTCACTCCCCAAATGGCCTCAATGGCCAGAGCTGGGCCAAGTCAAAGCCAAGAGCCAAGAGTTTATTCCAGGTCTGCCATATAGGTGCAGGGTTCCAAACACTTGGGCCATCTTCCACTGCTTTCCCAGGCCATAGCAGAGAGCTGGATCGGAAGTGGAGCAGCTGGGACTTGAACCGGCGCCCATATTGGATGCTGGCACTGCAAGTAGTGGCTTAAACCATTATGCCACAGTGTCAGCCCCTAGACTCAGTTTTAACAAAGTGTGTGAGCTTGGTCCAGTTACTCCACCTCTCTGGACCTCAGTTTTCCTTATCTATAAAATGGGATTGAAGATGGCTACCTGATATATGGGCGTTTGGTAAGAGTTAGAAGAGCATGCATTTGTTTGCTCACGAATTCTGAGTCCAGGGTTAGAGAACATGTCAGGGCTGCTTTCCCTCTGCCTGTATCCGGGACAGGGCTGTGACTTTGTGTCTGCCCCTTCGTGTTCTGGGGCAGGATGATCTGTTGACTCACCCATCTTCCTACCAGCCTGGGCCCTCCCGGAGAACAAGGTCAGACTTAGGGTCTATTTAGTGTATCCACTTTGGAAAAAAAAAGTTTGCCTTAGTGAGTTTGAGGCAAACCTGCCATTTAATTCAGTCATTCCCTTCCGTGATATTTAAAGAAATTCTTGGCCGGCGCCGCTGCTCAATAGGCTAACCCTCCGCCTTGCGGCACCGGCACACCGGGTTCTAGTCCCGGTTGGGGTGCCGGATTCTGTCCCGGTTGCCCCTGTTCCAGGCCAGCTCTCTGCCGTGGCCAGGGAGTGCAGTGGAGGATGGCCCAAGTGCTTGGGCCCTGCACCCCATGGGAGACCAGGATAAGTACCTGGCTCCTGCCATCGGATCAGCGCGGTGCACCAGCCGCAGCACGCTGGCAGTGGCGGCCATTGGAGGGTGAACCAATGGCAAAAGGAAGACCTTTCTCTCTGTCTCTCTCTCTCACTGTCCACTCTGCCTGTCAAAAAAAAAAAAAAAAAAAAGAAAAGAAAAGAAAAAAAGAAACTCTTGCACTGGGAGATATGAACAGAAAGGTTCACAGAAGCTCTGTTTGTAAGAACCAAAAACTAGAGCATCCCAAATATCGGTTGACATCAGAAGCTGTAAATGTGGAGTATTACTCAGCAGTGAAAAAGAGTGGCCTCCAGGAGTCTCAGGATGTCACATGACATTGAACACACAGCAGGTCACAGCAGAATGCAGTCAGCGTGACCCCCTCATTCAGTCCACAAACATGCAGACCTAGGAAAGAGCGCTGGGGTGCAGGTGTTCGTCCCATTTGGAGTGTCTGTGTAGGCGTCCTGGCTTCTCTCCCAATTCTAGTTTCCTGCTAACGTGCACCCTGGGAGGCAGCAGGTGATGGCTCAAGTGCTTGGGACCCTGCCACCCACGTGGGAGACTGGATGGAGTTCTGGCTCCAGCCTGGCCTGGCTGGGGCTGTTGCAGGCATTTGGGAGCCAGAGGAGGGGAGGGCCCTGCTGGAGCAGGGAAGATGGGAGCGTGGGGCTGCAAGGCCTGCCTTCTAGGGAAGCATGGGGGTGGCTCCCTCCCCACAAACCCCTGTTTGCTGTTAGTTCCCCCCCTCTCCTGTCACCAGGGAAGTCTCGGATTTCCCCTCCCAGGTCCACGGACCCAGGAAAGGAGAGGCCTCAGATTAGGAAGAGAGGAGGGGTATCCAGGCTGAGGGTGGGTTTCTGAGTTCCACCCCAACCCTTGTGGGTCCCCCGGCTTTCTGCGCGGCACAGGAAGAGTCCCTGAGAGAAGGCCCGGGGAGCCCCAGGGGAGCAGGAAGGGGACAGGTCCTCAGTGTGGCTCCCGGCTCGGCCCAGCAGTTCGTGGTGGAGGGGAAGCTGAGACTTCTGATCCAGGGCCGAGGGAGCCTGGCAGCTGCTGTGTGGGTCTGCGAGTTCTGGAACCCGACTCAGCTCAGCAGATGGAATGAGCGCAAGCTTTTCCAGGGCCGGTGACTCGGCAGCTCCCAGACAGGGGCGCCTCCTGTGGGGATCCCTGCCAACGGACGCCTTCTCTGGCAGGGGGGTTTCTGGGGGTGCCCAGCTCTTGTGCGACCAGGACAGTCACCCCACCCGCTACAGCTCCTGTTTCCAGCTGCAGCCTCCCTGAGCCCAGGTGCTGTATTCTGGAGGAAGTGAGGAATGAGGCAGCAGCGGAAGTGCCCAGGACTCCCCCAGCCGTGGGATCTAAGCAGGCTTCTGCCCCTGCCTGAGCCTCAGGTGTTTTATCTGTAAAATGGGGGAGCAATCACAGCTCTCCCCCGCCCCAGCCAGGGAGGCTGCAGGGGTGAAAAGAGACACTGTCCACAGAGTTCTTAGGACAGTGCCAGCCCAGGGAGGGACTCCTGTTTTCTGTCCTCAGACTTGAGGGGATGAAATCTGGAACTGTTTTTCCTTTTAAGCTTCATTTATTTGAAAGAGTGACAATGAGAGAAAGAAAAAAGAGAGAGAGCTTTGATCCACTGGTGCATTCCCCACACGCCCAGAGCTGGTGCTGGGTCAGGCTGATGCCAGGGGCCTAGAACTCCATCCTGGTCTCCCACGTGGGTGGCAGGGACCCAAGTATTTGAGCCGTCACCTGTGCTTCTCAGGGTGTGGTTGGCAGCAAGCTGGACTGGAAGTGGAGGTGGGACTCCAGCCCAGGCACCTCCATGCGGGGTGAGGGTATTCAGAGCAGCAGCTCGACCTGCTGTGCCAGATTGCCTGCCCTCCTAGTTTTCTTCTCTGATAAAAAAAAAAAAGACATTTTGAGGCATTATATGCAGATACAATAAACTACATGCATTTAAAATATGTGTGCGTGTAAAGCCATTGCCACTTGCAACAGGTTAAGCCACCGTCCGCAGTGCCAGCATCCCATATGGGATGCATGTCTTAACCGCTAGGCTAAACACCCCTGCCCCACCTCCTTCACCACCACCAAATTTTGGGATTTCATATGCTTTTCTGGTCTGTTTCTTTTTCCCACTCAACATAATTATGTTAAGATTTATCCATCTTTTTGCATCTATCGATAGTTCATTCTTTTCCTGATTGCTGAGTACTATGCGTTATATGGCTAGAGCACACTTTGTTAATGAATTCATCCATCTACTGATGGAAAAGTAAATTTCCAACTTTTGGCCATTACAAATACAGTTGCAGAAAAATATGCCTGCACAAGTCAACCTACGGATACATGCTTTCTTTTCTCTTGAGAAAATTCCTAGGTGCAACGACCACGTCATATAATAGATATTAGTAGTTTTTCAGAAATTGCCAAATTTTTTTCAAAGAAGTTGTGTCATTTTACATCCCTACCAGCAGCATGTGAGAGTTCCAGGCCTCCACGTCCTCACCAACACTTAATATGGTCAATCTTTTTCATCTTAACCACTCTAATGGACATATGGTGCCATCTTCCTGTGGTTTTAGTTTGCATTAACTAATGACTAATTATGCTGAGCACATTTTAATGTGCTTATTCACCATCCATAAATCTTCTCTGGTGAAGTGTCTGTTCAGATATTTTGCCCATTTTTACACTGAGTTTTTTTTTCCAATTATTTTGAGTTCTTTTTAATTAATTAATTAATTTATTTTTTGACAGACAGAGTGGATAGTGAGAGAGACAGAGAGAAAGGTCTTCCTTTGCCGTTGGTTCACCCTCCAATGGCCGCCACGGCTGGTGTGCTGATCCGATGGCAGGAGCCAGGTGCTTATCCTGGTCTCCCATGGGGTGCAGGACCCAAGCACTTGGGCCATCCTCCTCTGCACTCCCGGGCCACAGCAGAGAGCTGGCCTGGAAGAGGGGCAACCGGGAAAGAATCCGGTGCCCCGACCGGGACTAGAACCCAGTGTGCCGGCGCCGCAGGTGGAGGATTAGCCTATTGAGCCGCGGCGCCGGCCTATTTTGAGTTCTTTTATTAGATACATCACTTAAAATATTTCCTGCCTATTTGCAGATCATCTTTTCATTCTCATAACAGACTTTCAAAGAGCAGACATTTACATTTTTAAAGATTTATTTATTTACTTGAGAGGCATAGTTACAGACAGAGAGAGGGAGAGCCAAAGAGAGAGGTCTTCCATCTGCTGGTTCACTCCTCAAATGGCCTCAATGGCTGGAGCTGGGGCCATCTGAAGCCAGGAGCCAGGAGCTTCTTCTGGGTCTCCCATGCAGGTGCAAGGACTTGGGCCATCTTCTGCTGCTTTCCTGGAGAAAGCGAAGGAGGGAGGGGGAGAGAGAGATCTTCCATCCACTGGTTCACCCCCCAACTTTCCTAGGCCATCAGATGATGCTTTCCCAGGCCATAGCAGGGAGCTGGATGAGAAGTGGAGCAGCCGGGACTTGAACTGGCGCCCATAGGTGGATGCTTAACGTACTACCACAGTGCTGACCCTGACATTTAAATTTTAAAAAAGATTTATAAAAAATTTTTTTATTTGAAAGGCAGAGTTATAGAGAGACAAGGAAAAACAGAGAGAGAGATCTTCCATCTGCTGGTTCAGTCCCCAAATGGCTTCAATGGCCAGGGCTGGGCCAAGCCAAAGCCAGGAGCCCATAACTCCATCCAGGCCTCCCACATGGGTGCAGGGGCCCAAAGACTTGGTCCATCTTCTTCTGCTTTCCCCGGCGCGTTAGCAGGGAGCTGGATGGAAAATGAAGCAGCCGGGACTCATCCCTATGGTATGCTGGCATTGCAGGCAGCAGCTTAACCTACTGCACCACAACACCAGCCCCTTAAAACGTTTTTTTAAAGAGTATCCTGGCGCTGTGGTGTGGTGGGTGGGACTGCCACCTACAGTGCTCCACTTCCGATCCAGCTCTCTGCTACGGCCTGAGAAGGCAGTGGTCTTTGGGCCCCTGCACCCACGTGGGAGACCTGGAGGAAGCTCCTGGCTCCTGGCTTCAGGTTGGCGCAGCTCTGGCCACTGTGGCCAATTGGGGAGTGAACCATCGGATGGAAGACCTCTCTCTCTCTCTCTCTCTCTCTCTCTGCCTCTCCTTCTCTCTTTGTGTAATTTTGACTTTCAAATAAATAAATAAATCTTAAAAAAAAGAGTATCGAAAATTTAAATATTCAATCTTACATAAATATTTTCTTTCCTTACACAAAAGGTACTAAATCTGCATTCCAATGTCCTACTTATATATGCATTTTTAAAAATCAGATACTTCTCATTTATATTTAGGAGAAAGTGGCAACTATTTCAGGTCAAGGGTAAGAGTAAAGGATGAGGCCGGCACCGCGGCTTACTAGGCTAATCCTCCGCCTTGCGGCGCTGGCACACCGGGTTCTAGTCCCCGGGGCACTGGATTCTGTCCCAATTGCCCCTCTTCCAGGCCAGCTCTCTGCTGTGGCCAGGGAAGTGCAGTGGAGGATGGCCCAAGTACTTGGGCCCTGCACCCCATGGGAGACCAGGAGAAGTACCTGGCTCCTGCCATCGGATCAGCGCGGTGCGCCGGCTGCAGCGCGCCGGCCGCAGCAGCCATTGGAGGGTGAACCAACGGCAAAGGAAGACCTTTCTCTCTGTCTCTCTCTCTCACTGTCCACTCTGCCTGTCAAAAAATTAAAAAAAAAAAGAATAAATGATGAGTTACAGTCATTTATCCAACACAAATCACATTAAAACCCAAATATAAAATCGAACAAAGTGAAATCTTCCTTTGACAAAGTAAATATTCACTTTCCCCTTCCCAAAGTCAAATTACACCATAAAGGGAAGATCTACATAGACTGAGCCAGTGCCTCACTTCGATATATGGACATAAAAATAGATTCCACGTTGTCTACATTTTTAGGGCTATGTAGTTAGAAATATTTAATTCCACTTCTACGGACAGGTCGAGTAGCTGCAGTAAGTTAGCACGATAGCCTGTGTGGGCACGACTTGTTCCTGTGTTTAGCTTCCTGGCACATGTGCAGCGTGACATCAGGTGTCCTGTTTTGCCATGAACAATGCAACCATTTTTAGGTCGACCTTGGCAGATCACACAAGGCTCACTGGCGTTTGGGGAAAATCGGATTCCATCCTTTCTGCTTTGTCTTGTGTTTCTTCCCTCTCAGACTCTCTGACATCTTCTTGGCTGCTATAAATAATGCTATTAGAGGTTGAGGGCTGACAAAAGGCCTCACTTTCTTGTAACTGAGAGGTCTGGGGGCTTTTATAATCATTTTCCTCAACACAGGCCTCTTTGGAATCACCACCGTAGCTTGTGTTTGTTTTTGCTTTTATGGTCAGGAGCATCAAAGCCTTCTGCGTGTGTTGAGTTTTCCGGTTTGGCTTCCTCAGGATTCCTCCTGTATCCTCAGAAGGCCAGTCCTCAGCAAGGGCCCACGTCAGCTGCTCTGTGGTGGAAGGGCAGGCTTCGTTCCACTGCAGGCAGTACACGTTCAATAGTCAGCTGAGGAGTCCCGGATCTTCGAATGCATCTGTCTCCCTCTCCGCTGCCTGGCACGCAGCAACCTGGTGCACCCCGGCGTCTCCATCTGAGAGTGCTGTCCTTCTTCACCAAGGCTGGAACCTGCTGAATCTAGACACTCAGCTTCAAAGTCTGCACTCAGTGACCTGAGAGCAAATCCCGAGCCAGCCAGAGCCCTGCAGGTTCACCTCCACCGTCGTCAGGGTCCGGATTCGATGGCGTCTCGGTGGCTTCACCGCCACTGCTCTCTTCACAACGCCGCCCACACAGCCGGGCTTTCATCAGAGGCAAGGGGAACGCTATCAGGTGCTTTCTGTGTGCTCACCAGCCATTCATCTGAATTCTTCTGTCTCGCTGACTGCTCTCCTTCCAGGTGAGGCAGATGGTCTGGACACCAAGCTTCAAGATGCAGGCGTCTCTGCCCACAGCTCTGCTCTCACTCGCAGGTGTACCCGCGTCTGACGCTCCTGCTGGTTGACTGCTACCAAGCTCTGTAGATCATTGTGTAGATTTCGCTGTGCTCTGTCACAGAGAAGCGTGGGATCCAAGTAACCCCCCAAGCAGATCATGTGCACAATATATCATATGCTGTTGCTTCTCATTGTAGAATCCTTCAGTCATAATGCACTGGCCAAGATAAAAGATGACCTCTACTCTAGAAAGATTGTATTGTACTCGTATCGCTAGTGCAGTTCTTAGCCTGGGAACTCATGCACGCCCAAGGAGTCCTCTTGCAGGACCCAAGTGTCTTTGTGTGCACCAGCTGACTTACACAGCTTCAGAAGCAGTGGCTGTGGTCTAGCCAGGGTCGCTTGCTCCGAGGCTGGGATCTGGGAGGTGCTTACAGCAGCGTCAGCAGACACAGACATACTGACACTGCATATTTGCCGGGCAGGGGCTTTTGCGCCTGGAGTAGGGGCAGGGGTCGCTCGAGTCCCACCACCTTGGGCCACGCAACCATTCCATTGGCTGGGCCAGGGCACTGGGGCACTCCGCCATACGGAATCCCAAGAGGAGGGAGGCTCCAGGACCTCTGCCAGGGGGTCAGGGCCGCCCCTCGGACTCTCTCTCGCAGTCACACAGGACTGCACCGGCCCCAGGAGGAGCCAGGCCAGCGGAGGTGACTCGGTGTGCGCCCCCTACTGCCTAAAGGATCATACTTTCAGTGATATATTTAAGAAACCTTTGCTTAACCCAGGGCGACAAATATTTTCTTCTGGAAGTTTTATGTGTTTAGGTTTGATGTGTAGTTTGATGAATTCAAGTTCGGTTTTATGCAAGAGTACTTCAAAACTTCATGGAAAATGGAATTGAAAGGTTTATTTTGATGTAAAAAGTTGAAATCCATACATTTGATATCATGTGATGAGTGATTGAACTTTGGTTTTTGCTCCTGTTGCTATCGTCATTTTACATTTTTGATGTAGAGACAAGCAATCGTTCCAGCACCTTCTCTCGAAAACACTAGCCTTTCTCCACGGCCACACCTTTGCATCTCTGTCAAAAGTCACTTGTTAAAAAGGCCTATGTGTGGCCAGTGCCGCGGCTCACTAGGCTAATCCTCTGCCTTGCAGCGCCGGCACACCGGGTTCTAGTCCCGGTTGGGGCACCGGATTCTGTCCCGGTTGCCCCTCTTCCAGGCCAGCTCTCTGCTGTGGCCAGGGAGTGCAGTGGAGGATGGCCCAAGTCCTTGGGCCCTGCACCCCATGGGAGACCGGGAGAAGCACCTGGCTCCTGGCTTCGGATCAGTGCAGTGCACCAGCTGTGGCGGCCATTGGAGGGTGAACCAACGGCAAAGGAAGACCTTTCTCCCTGTCTCTCTCTCACTGTCCACTCTGCCTGTCAAAAAAAAAAAAAAAAAAAAAGGCCTATGTGTATTTCTAGAGTGTTCTGTGCCACTGCGGTGCTTACCTACTTTATCTTTCTGCCAATACCAGGCTGGATTACTGCAGTCTACTCTCACCGAGAAAGAGGAAAAAGAGACGTTTTTGCCTAGAGAAGTTTTTCTTTTCAAGTAAGCACACTTATCAAGAAACGTTATTTCCCTTGGAAATTCAGGGGTCACATTACCAGGCCCCCTCTCTTTCCCACCTCCAGCTGTGCTATCTGATGAGGTCCGGGGGCGGGGGGAACCACACCAACCCCTCCCATCTTCTCAAGACCATACTTTTCTTAACATGGCCTGAGATCACGTTAGTGATCACTGTTGACTGCTTTGTCTGTTTTCCAAGCAACCCTGCTAAGCCAGGTGGAGTGGAACCCTCTGCACTGACCAGGGTGCACTTTATACCGTGCTGTTTTTGAGTAGTAATTACGTGTCTAGCCTCACGCTAGATACTTTACGTAATGAATTACTGTTCTGGCCTGCAGAGACTGAACTCTTTTACTACGTGCCGAGCACTTTGCATGCTCCATTCAAGCTTTGCCACAACCATTAAAACAGGCTTCATTAGCCCCAATTTATTGCTGAAGACACCCAGGCATTTAGGAGCGCCATCATTTCCCAAGAGCGCCAGCTAGCAGGTGGCAGAGCCGGAAGGTGGCTACAGGGTCTGCATGGTCCTGCAGAAGTGAGCCTCGGAGAGGACAACAACTCGCCAAGGTCACACGGGCGGCAAGTGATGGATACATGAGGATGTGGACCCAGGTCTACCTGGCCCCAAGGTTAGGCCATTCCTCCTATGCTCTCGGGAGACGGAGGCCTCGCAGGGAGTCCTGAGCACGCACAGGTCTGGCGCGAGTCACCCCAGGCTGGAGGGCTGGCCCCTGTGCTAGGCCCTTATAAATTATACAGCACCCAGCCAATGCAAGGAGGCGTCCTTGCCGTTGTTCCTGTCACCTGGCTTTGCCAAGTCTGCTTCAGGGGATTTGAAGGGAGCGCTTCACTGCGTCAGTAGTGATCGATTTGGTTGCACGATACAGAAGGCCACGCCAGCTGGTTTAAGCAAAAAGGGAAATTCAATATAAGGAGTCGGGGCTAACGTCACAGATCTCAAGGGCAGGCAGGACACACAAGGACCTTGCTCCCGGGACTGGCAAGTGCTCCGAGGACAGAAGGCTCTGGAAACGCCCACCTTTCCCTGTACGTCTCTCACAACACTGCCTTCGTCCGTCTCCTTCAAACGGGAAGGCCCACGCAGGTGCCCTCGGCAAACTCTGCACCTGCAGCTGGCTGTCTGGGTCCTCCTCATCCTGCTTTCCAGGTTCCGGTGCCCACCTCTGACCCAGACAGCTGGACCAA
This sequence comes from Oryctolagus cuniculus, assembly GCF_964237555.1. Lineage (NCBI taxonomy): Eukaryota > Metazoa > Chordata > Mammalia > Lagomorpha > Leporidae > Oryctolagus > Oryctolagus cuniculus. Next base: position 132,053,698 of record NC_091438.1, on the reverse strand, counting down.
GAGGCTCTGGGCTGCGGAGAACACACAGGGGCCCCCGAGCCTGTTGGATGGGGTTAGGGGAGGGGCTTGGAGGTACCCAAGGAGGAGCCTACTTCAGTTTGGCCAGCCCTGGGGACTCGGAGGAGGCCGGTTGTGTCATTTCTCAGTGCTGAGCTTCTGCAGGGAGAACATGCCTTTAATCTGGCTGCTGAGTGCCGAGGGCCTCCAGAAACTCTAGAAGATTCCGAGCCAGTCTGATAGAGTATATGTAGCTCACGCTTTGGGGGTGGGGCTGTTTGAGGCTCCTGGCGGACTTGCTTTCCTTGGTCCCTCGAGGGTGGCTTGTTACAGACCAGCCCCGAGGGGTTTCCTGTGTGGCCTCTCTGAGCCACTGCTCAGCCGTGGACACGTGGCAGACAAATGCGTTGTTTCTGACCAGCCGCCTTTCCACCGACTGCATCTGGGCTCCGTGCTTGTCTTTGCGGGGGGTGCCATGCTGAGTCCCAGACTTCCAGGAGGTGGGCAGTGGAAGGGCACTGCGTCCAGCACTCTGTCCAGGCAGAGGAGAGACGCGCGGGTGCAGGAGGGGGTCCTGTGTGGCACGTGGAGAGACCCCTGTCAGCGCTGTAACAGCTATTTTGAAACAAACTGCGCTATGGCTGAGATGGAGACTACATTTGGGTAAGTGAAGTCATCAAATGAAGAGAAGCATGAAGTAAGAAAGCCTCACAGGGTGCACCAGATAAGCCTCATGAAGCGCTCAGTAGGAGTGACACCCGGGGCACCGCACCGGTGAACGGGTGGAGGAGTGAAAGGATGGGTGGAGAAATGGACAGCTCAGGCCAACGGGGGGCTCCTTGGGATTTGCGTCCTCACTGATCCACAATTGTTCCCCAGTCCTCTCATTGCAAACCAGAGAGTTATCAGCGCCACGACACACCTGCGTCACCTGCCCCGTCTGCACAGGCCCTGTGGGTGGGACAAAGACTGTTTGCCAGGCAGTTCTCTTTCGTCCAGGTCAGCAAATTCTTGCCACCGGGTAGAGTCCGTCTTTCCAGCTGAGCGTCTCGGGTCTGGTTGCCCTGCCTCCTTTGACTGGCTCTGCCCTTGACCCTAAGCTTACAGAGGGGAGGGGCTTGAGGGCCCACAGGGTGTCTTTGGTTTGCCATGGGGATCCCCAGATGTGGCTCTCCTTTTTGGCAAAACCCTGGGTCCAAGCTGGGAGTGAGTAATGTGGGGAAAGCACCCTGAGCAGAAGCTGGACAGCCCTACGTGACCTTGGGCAAGTCCCTTCTCTCCTTCGCTGGGTCTTAGTGCTTCCTCTGATGAACAAGAGGGTTTAACTCCACCTCATCCATGAGTTCACTCAGGGCTGAGTCCCTACCACCTTCCTGGCATCTGCCTGGCATACGGGCAGATGGAGGAATTGGACCCTGTCCTTGAGATAATCCACAGACTGTGGGGTGGGCAGAGAGAAGTGCATGTAGTGACGGACAGGTGTGATAAGTGCTATGTGACGCGGACAGTCCCTGCCCCATCTGGGATCCCCAGCAGCTGTCAGTCCAGGGAGAGGAGTATGTGAGTGACTTGGGAGGGTTATGGGCGGCAACCAGAAAGGCGTCGGTCCTGGAAGGTAAGGGCAGCCCTGGGCCCAGCCCCAGCCCCTTCCTCCACCACACAGAAAACCAGCACACATGAGCTTTGGAGCCAGGCAGGTCCAGACTTCACTCCCAGCTTCACTCTCTGGGCTTTGGCTTCCTCCGTTACTAAGAGAGGAGAGGGCCCCTAGGCTCCCAGGACTTAAGAAGGCTCTGGAAGATAATGTCAAGAGCATGACCCGAGATCTGGCGCATCCAACATGGAGGCAGGAGGCAGAGGCGTGGCTGTCTGTCCTTTCTGGAAGCACACCGGTGTCTCGCCGCCCTCAACTGGCCCCGCGACCTCGAGCCTGTCCTTGACCCTGTGAAGGCCACGGTGGCCTTTCCTCCTCATGGTCTTTCCCACGACGCCGGTCAGCTCTTCTGATCTCCCGGCGAACTGGGGAGGAACTCACTGGGGCTGCAGCCTGGCTGGGGCTCCTCTGGGCAAAGCCCGCCTGGGCCGCAGGTCCCTCCCTCTCTTCCCAGCAGCGGGGCAGCTCTGGGGCTGCAATTTCGCTCTTGACAAGTTGCTCCAGACAAGGTGATGCCCTTCCTTCATTCCTTCTTGGAGATGGGGCTGAATGGCATCGGGCTGGGCCGAGCAGAGCGTCAGACGCGCCCGGGGAGGGAAGGAGCCTGGCTGGGCTGAGAGATGGAAGGGTCTGGCGCTCGGCCAGTGGCAGGAACGGGTTGGTCCGCATTCTTGGCAGGCCCTGGGATTCCAAAGCACTTTCTGTTTTTGTCACTGTCCTGCCAGTCACATACTCTACTAAGGCCAAAGCCAAAGTGCACCAGGCTCCCCTTATTTATTTATTTATTTTAAGATTTGCTTATTTATTTGAAAGAGTTACAGAAAGAGAAAGAGAGAGAGAGAGAGAGAGAGAGAGAGAGAGAGCGCGCGCTCATCCATTCATGGCTTCACTCCCCAAATGGCTTCAATGGCCCAGAACTCCCTGCAGGTGCCTCCCACATGGGTGGCAGGGACGCAGACACTCAGGCCTTCCTCTTCTGCATTCCCAGGCGCATTAGCAGGGAGCTGGACCACAAGTGGAGCAGACGGGGATTCGGACCGGCACCCATATGGGATGCTGGTGTCGTAGGAAGTGGTTTAACTACTGCACCAGAGCCGGCCCCTCTTCATAACCCTGAGAGGGGGATACTCCTGCCTCTTTTACAAATGTGGAAACTGAGGACCCACAGATGTGGAAACTATCACCCACTCTCAGAAGGGCTGACGGCAAGGAATGAACCTTTTACCGAGAACCTGCTCTGAGCCAAGCCCATTGCTAGCAAGAATCATACCCAGCTAGGTGCTCCAAACGCACACGCAAGAAAGCACCTGCCTAAGGTCCCAGAATGAGTCGGTGAGGAACCAAGAGTGAGCCTGGATCTGTCCAGCTCCCGGTTCCACTGAGCCGACAATCTCCCCTCCACACTAAATGCGATGGAGCGGAGACTCAGAAAGGTTTGAGCCGTGCCCGAGGCCACACCCTCAGCAAGCGTGGAAGCTAGTTCCCAACCCTGGGCTGACTCCAAGGCTGCCCTTCCCACTCTGCTACACTGGCTCAACAAAAGCCATTCTCATGGCCCTGGCAGATACCAAATGGCTCACACGTGTGTCTCAAAGAGATAAAGGCGGAGGATGGAAAGGACCATGAACATCGTTGTTATTATCCTTAATAGTATCATCAATTGCTAATTTAGCAAGGTCCGCATTTACACTGGATGGCTCAGATTTGTGGAAACAAAACTTTTCTTCTGCAATTGAACTCAGTTGGATCACGGTTCCCCAGAGTTAAATGTATTCTCTTCATGACAATTGGATGTAGTGGGCACCCTGCATTGTCTTTGTGACAAGTGACAATTGGGGACTATTGGCATGTCTGGAGTAAGTCTGTAGAGCAGAAGGCAGAATCGTATAATGCTGTTTCTCCGATGTTGATATCAGCGCTGTGGTGTAGGGGCACAGCCTTCTTTTTAGGAATGGACTCTGCAGGACTTAGGGGTGGGGGTCATGTCTACCACTTTTAAACATTTCAGGGGGAAATGCACATATGGGCACCCACATGTAGAACAGCAAAGCAAATGTAGCAAAGTGGTTTTTTTTAAAGATTTATTTATTTATTTGAAAGTCAGAATTACACAGAGAGAGAAGGAGAGGCAGAGAGAGGTCTTCCATCCACTGGTTCACTCCCCAGTTGACTGCAACAGCCAGAGCTGCACTGATCTGAAGCCAGGAGCCAGGAGCTTCTTCCGGGTCTCCCATGCAGGTGCAGGGGCCCAAGGACTTGAGCCATCTTCTACTGCTTTCCCAGGCCATAGCAGAAAGCTGGATCCGAAATGGAGCAGCTGAGTCTCAAACCACCGCCCATATGGGATGCCGGAACTGCAGGCTTTATGCGCTACGCTACAGTGCCAGCTCCCGCAAAATGTTAACATTTGGTGATTTGGATAAAGGGTATCTTGGGATTCTCTGCACTATTCTTGCAACTTTGCTGTGAATCTGAAATTATGGCAGAAGAAGTGTTATACATGTATTCTTGAGTGAGAAAATGGTCACCTCAGTATCTGAGCTTCCTATCAGAGTCTCTCGGTGGCGCCCACACTCAGGCCCAGGGTGACACCAGTAACAGAGGACCCCAACAACATCCACCATCTTGGGCCTAAGCTCTGGGGCTTGGTGGCCTGCTGGCCATCCCGCCCTCTCTGGGCTTCTGTGTTGACATCTCTCCCCATTGTGCCTCTGCTGGTGTAGCTGCCTGGCCTGGTTGTGGGCCTGGGCATGCCTCACTCCTGAAGTTCACAGTCACGGTGTCTGCTGTCAAGGCTGTGACCCTGGGCCCTCCTCCTCCTGACCACAAGCCTTTCACCAGTGCTGTCTTTTCAGTACTGAGATACAGGCCCCATTGGAAACTTCTGATGCTTAGCTTCAACCACAGAGGCCTTGGGGGGATTGGGTGCCGGAATGAGTCAGTCTCACCAGAAAAATGGGGTTTTTAAAAAATTATTTACTTTGGGCCGGCACTGTGGCTCAATAGGCTAATTCTCCGCCATGCAGCGCCGGCACACCGGGTTCTAGTCCCGGTCGGGGCACCGGATTCTGTCCCGGTTGCCCCTCTTCCAGTCCAGCTCTCTGCTATGGCCCGGGAGTGCAGTGGAGGATGGCCCAGGTCCTTGGGCCCTGCACCCTCATGGGAGACCAGGAGAAGCACCTGGCTCCTGGCTTCGGATCAGCGCGATGCGCCGGCTGCAGTGCGCTGGCCGTGGCGGCCATTGGAGGGTGAACCAATGGCAAAGGAAGACCTTTCTCTCTGTCTCTCTCTCTCTCATTGTCCACTCTGCCTGTCAAAAATAAAAAAAAAATTATTTATTTATTTGAAAGGCAGAGTTATAGAGGTTGGGGGAACAAAAGAAAGAGAAAGATCTTCTGTCCACTGGTTCACTTCCCAAATGGCTGCCACAGCCAGGGCTGGGCCAAGCTAGAGCTGAGAATCAGGAATTCCATCCGTGTCTCCCACATGGGTACAGGAACCCAAATACTTGGGCCGTCATCTGCTGCTCTCCCACACGCATTAGCAGAAAGCTGGAGCAGGGTGACCAGCTGGTAGGGCCACCACCTGCAGTGCCAGTTCAAGTCCTGGCTGCTTCACTGCCTATCCAGCTCTCTGCTGTGGCCTGGGAAAACAATGGAGGATGGCCCAAGTCCTTGGGCCCCTGCACCGTATGGGAGACCTGGAAGAAGCTTCTGGCTCCTGGCTGTAGCCTGGCTGAGCCCTGGCTGTTGTTGCCATTTTGGGGGAGTGAACCAAAAGGTGGAAGACCTCTCTCTCTCTGCCTCTGCCTCTCTGTAACTCTGCCTTTCAAATAAATAAATATTAAAGAAGAAGGAGGAGGAGGAGAAGGGGGGGAGGAAGAGGAAGAGGAGGAGAAGGAGAGGAGAAGAAGGGGGAAGGAAGAGGAGGAGGGGGAGGAAGAGGAGCAAGAGGAGGAGGAGGGGCCAGTGCTGTGGTGTAGTGGGCTAAGCCTCTGTCTGTGGCACCAGCATCCCATATGGGTACTGGCTCATGTCCCAGCTGCTCTACTTCCTATCTAGTTCTCTGTTTATGGCCTGGGAAAGCAGTGGAAGATGGCCCAAGTGCTTGGGACCCGCACCCATGTGGAAGACCCAGAAGAAGCTTCTGGATCCTGGCTTCAGATCAGCCCAACTCTGGGTGTTGCAGCTATTTGGGGAGTGAACCAGCAGATGGAACACCTTTCTCTCTGTCTCTTCCTCTTTGTCTGTAACTCTGCCTTATATAATGAATGAAATCTTTTTTTAAAGATTTATTTATTTATTTGAAAGTCAGAGTTACACAGAGAGAGGAGAGGCAGAGAGAGAGAGACAGACAGACAGACAAACAGAGAAAGTCTTCCATCTGCTGGTTCACTCCCCAGTTAGCCACAACAGCAGGAGTTGCGTTGATCCGAAGCCAGGAGCCTCTTCTGAGTCTCCCATGTGGGTACAGGGGCCCAAGGACTGGAGTCATCTTCTATTGCTTTCACAGACAATAGCAGAGAGCGGGATCGGAAGTAGAGCAGCTGGGAGTCGAACCGGCACCTATATGGGATGCCGACACTGCAGGCAGAGGCTTTTCTCACTATGCCACAGTGCCGGCCCAGTAAATAAAATCTTTAAAAAAACAGACAAGCAAACAAAAAGAAGCTGAGTAGCTGGGACTTGAACCAGTGCTCCGACATGGGATGCCTGAGTGGCAGGCAGTGGTACCCCCTGCACCACAATGCCAGTGCCATACTGATTGTTTTAAGAGAAAGAATTTAGTATAAAGAATTGGCTAAACAGTGTTTGACAACTGGAGAAGCAAACAGTGAGAATCAGAGGTAGAAACTACATGAAACGGACGCCAGCCCTCGGGATGGGAGGACAAGGCAAGAAGCCAGGTCAGTGGAACCTTGTGGCTGGGGCCGGAGACCCTAGGAAGGCAAGCCTGGGGCTGGTGCTCGGGCATCTGATGAAGAGGCTGGCTCTGGGGCTGTGGGGGAAACCCTGGAAACTGGAACCAACTGCCACCGCTAGCTGAAGGGCCATTGCTAGAACAGCAACCTGAAAGGAGCAAGTCCTTTCTTCCTGGAGCCGGTGGTGCACTCTCTAGCGCCCCCTGTCGGCAAAACAGAGATGGAGTGGCCCAGTGCCTGCTCCAGCCTCAGCAGACACAGTGCAGGGGGTGGGCTGGGGCTAAGTGCACAGGGGGAGGGGCTGGACAGAGAGAATGCCAGGTTCCCTCTAGCCCTCAGTGAGCCTCGCTGCTGTTCCACCTCCAGGGTGGCCTCCACTCCAGCACCAGAGAAAGGGCGACTCCCCCCTTTGCCCCGGGGTCTCCTCTCTGCCTTCACCTGGCAGAGGGTTCAGCAGCAGACCCCAGACTCGAATCCTGTGCTCCTGCTCCCTCTTTTTTTTTTTTTGACAGGCAGAGTGGACAGTGAGAGAGAGAGACAGAGAGAAAGGTCTTCCTTTGCCATTGGTTCACCCTCCAATGGCCGCCGCGGCCGGCGCGCTGCGGCCGGCGCACCGCGCTGATCCGATGGCAGCAGCCAGGAGCCAGGTGCTTTTCCTGGTCTCCCATGGGGTGCAGGGCCCAAGCACCTGGGCCATCCTCCACTGCACTCCCTGGCCACAGCAGAGGGCTGGCCTGGAAGAGGGGCAACCGGGACAGAATCCGGCGCCCCAACCGGGACTAGAACCCGGTGTGCCGGCGCCGCTAGGCGGAGGATTAGCCTAGTGAGCCGCGGCGCCGGCCTCCTGCTCCCTCTTAGTCTCAACCGGCAGGAGTGCTCATGTCTGATGGGAGAAACTCTCGACTTCAGTAAGGCTTTGGTTCCCTGGGTCCTCCCAGCTTCATTTCTTTGTATTTAAAGAGAAGACTTTGAAAATTCTAAAGAAGCTTTTTCCTGTGGTCTATACCCTGCCCAGCACTGAGCAAGTCACTCAAGCTCACTTTATATAAAACAGGGACGTGGTGAGGATTTGAGATAATGGATGGGAGGTTTTTGGCACAGTGCCTGGAAAATAATAGGTATTTGATAAATGGAACTGCTACCACTGCTAAGCTTAATGAATGCTTATTGAGTGGTTGCACCGTCGGGCACAGGGCTCCGCTCCACGTGTGTGTTCCGTGTTAACCACTCTGATCCCTGCCGTCTCCCTCCTTCATGCTGGAGCCTTCCCACCCAGCCCCATGCCACTCCGCAGGTGACAGCTCTGAGAGGGACAATGCCATCCCAGAGGACACACATTATACCAGGCTGTGCATTTGTTGGGGTGATTGCAAACATCCGTGTGGCTTATCGCTTTCGGTTAGTATTGTTGGTGTCTGTCACCCAGTTATGATATATTATATATAATATATTATTATATTTATATAACACCCAGTGTTATATAAATGCAGCTCACAACCTCTGACCAGGATCACTTCGGGCTGGCATTATGGTGCAGCAGGTTAAGCTGCCACCTGGAATGCCTGCTTCTCCTATCAGAGTGCTGGTTTGAGTACTGGCTACACCACTTCCCATCCAGCTCTCAGCTCATGTGCCTGGGAAGCAGCGAATGGTGGCTCAAGTACCTGGAGTTCCTGCCACCCACATGGAGTCTTGGATGGCGTTCCTGGCTTCACAACCATTTGGGGAGTGAATCAGCAGATGGAAGAGCTCTCTTCCTCTTTCTCTCTCTCTCTCTCCCTTTCAAATAAACAAATATTTTTTTTAAAAAGAGAACACTTTTTAAATGGATTTAAAAAGAAAACACTTTATTTGAAAAGTGGAGAGACAGAGAAACAGACACAGTCCCATAGTGGTTGTTCTGAGAGAAAGGATTTAGTAGAAAGAATTGGCTAGACAGTATTTGACAACTGGAGAAGCACAGAGACCCCAGGAAGGCAAGCCTGGGCCTGGGCCTGGGCCTGGAGCGGGGGCTGGGGCTGGGACATCTGCTGAAGAGGCTGCTCTGGGACCATGGGAGAAATCCACTGGTTCATTCGCCAAATGGCTGCAACAGTCAGGGCTGGTCCTGGAAGAAACCAAGAGCCAAGAACAACAACCAAGTCTCTACGTGTGCAGCAGGGACCCAAGTGCTTGAGCCATCACCTGCCGCTCGCAGGGTGCACGCTACAGAAGACTAATAAAGACGGGACAGAGAGACAGTCCCCGTGTACCTTCACCCAACTTCCCTTAATGTTGTGTAGCCGTGGCACATCGGTCTAAGCTGAGTCACTGGTGCTGACACACAGTGTTAGGTAGGCTACCGTCTCCGTCTGGGTCCCGTGGTCTGCCCACTCAGGTCCTTTTTCCGTCCCAGGGTTCCACGTTGCATTTAGTCATCGTGTCTCTTACTGTCGTCCAGTCTATAATGACTTCTTCGTTTTTTAACCATATGTGTATATTTTAAAATGTTCTCTGTATACATTTATCTACCACTGAAAATTGAAATAGTAATCAAAATTTCCTTTTATTGAAATCCCAACACTTGAAAACCAGGATATATCATCATTTGCCCTAACTGTTATTCCCTAGACAAAACATCCAATGTTTTCTCTGCATTCCTTTCCCACAAATCACTCTGCATGTCAGTTCTTGGTGCTGGGTTTCCTCTCACAGACTTCAGTCTTCGAAACACCTGGGAATACTTGAAACTTTTTGGTGATTCTCTAGGTCAAATCAAACAGACAAAAAGAACTAAATTATATTGGAAGTCATTCAAATACATTCAAACTACAGATTCATTACAAATTACTTGTCTCAAGGTAGGAAGAGAAAGCCATCACAACTAATATAACATGTTATCAAAATTATTGGTATATGAGTCTATCTTAGCATAGAATAGTTTTCTCTGATTTCTACTTATAGTTACTAGCAAAAACAGTAAAATAAGGATTCTACCTAAATTGACTCTTGATCATAATCCATTCCTCTCTTAGCATTCTCCAAAGAATCCCAACCATGGTATAGGCAGTAACTGCAGCGACATCTAAATGGCGCACTTCTCGATTCACTCTGAACTCTATTAAGATCACTGTCTGCATTCTCCTTTAAGCTGAGAATATTTGTGTGTTAGGATGTGCCTCAGCGGGGCTGGTGCCGTGGCATAGTGGGCCTGCAGTGCCGGCATCCCATGTGGGTGCCTGTTGGAGTCCTGGCTGCTCCACTTCCGATCCAGTGCCCTATTAATGCCCCTGGGAAAACAGCAGAAGATGGCCCAAGTGCTTGGGCCCCTGTACACACGTGGGAGACCTGGAAGAAGCTCCTGGCTCCTGGCTTTAGCCTGGCCCAACCTGGCTATTGCAGCCATCTGGGGAGTGAACCAGCGGATGGAAGATGTTTCTCACTCTCTTTCTCTCTCTCTGCCTTTGCCGCACCATCTTCACACTTCTGCTAGTGTGCTGGGGTGGATATCCTGGTCCAGGAGAGAGGAATCTGACAATAGGATTGAGCATCAACTTATTCAGGCCCTCTGTTAACATTTCTGAATTCTCAGAATCTTCTCCCGTGGGCATCCAAAAAGGCTTTGGGGTCAAGGCTAGGTGCTGCCTTTGCAGCGGCTCCACAGTCTCGTTGCACTTCTTCGGTGCAGGGCTCTCAGGAAAAGGAGTGTGGGACTCTTTGGTTACTGCAAGGGAGCCTGGGAAGAACCAAGCAGCCCAGAAAGACGCAAAAGACGCAGCCTGCCACACAGAGCGGCGGAACGAGCCCACCTGGTGGCGATTTCTTAGTCTTGTTTCTCACAACTTGGTCACTTTGAGAGCACGAGTTAGGTGTTCTGTGGAACATCCCTGGGGCTTTGCCGGATGAGTCTTGTGATTAGACAAGGCGTTAGGGACTGGGGAAGAAGACCACAGAGGCGAAGCCCCCTCTCCTGGAGTCATATCAGGGGATGGCTGACATTAGCAGGACTGGCTGCTGGTGATGCTAGCCTTCGTCACCTGGGTACGGTAATGTCTGCCAGGCTTCTCTGCTGTTTGTCTTCATTGCACATTCTGGAAATGAGTCACTATGTCTGGTTCCTTTCTGGTGAAGAGAATGAAGCTCTACCTTCCCAAAGAAAAAGGATCAAAGAGTGTGTGGACATCTGTTAAAACCAGCATGGTAATCATTAGAAGCTGCTTTGAGGCTTACAGATATCCTACTTCTCCTTAACGTCTCGCCTGCTCTTTCGGCATTCATCAGTGGATCTTGTCAGTAGCAATTAGTAATATTGTATGGAAGAACATTTTTTCTTTTTCTTTTTTGACAGGCAGAGTTAGACAGTGAGAAAGAAAGAGACAGAGAGAAAGGTCTTCCTTCTGTTGGTTCACCCCCTAAATGGCCGCTACAGCTGGCGCACTGCACCAATCTGAAGTCAGGAGCCAGGTGCTTACTCCTGGTCTCCCATGGGGGTGCAGGGCCCAAGCACTTGGGCCATCCTTCATTGCCTATGGAAGAACATTTTTTTAAAGATTTATTCATTTATCTGAAAGTTACACAAAGAGAGGATGAGAGGCAGAGAGAGAGAGAGAGAAAGAGAGAGGTCGGTCTTCCATCCACTGGTTCACTCCCCAAGTGGATGCAACGGCCAGAACTGTGCAGATCCGAAGCCAGGAGCCAGGAGCTTCTTCCAGGTCTCCCACACAGGTGCAGGGGCCCAAGGACTTGGCCATCTTCTACTGCTTTCCCAGACCACAGCAGAGAGCTGGATTGGAAGTGGAGCAGCTGGGACTCAAACCAGTGCCCATATGGGATGCCAGCACTGCAAGTGGCGGCTTTACCTGCTACACCTCAGCGATGGCCCCAAACTTTTTAAACAATTAGAAAAATGTGTTTATTTATTCAAGTGGCAGTGTGGAGAGAGAGAGAGAGAGAGAGAGCGAGCGAGCAAGAGTGAGACAGAGAGCTTCCATCTGCTGGCTCACTCCCCAGACGCCTGCAGTGGTGGTGCCGGGAGTGGCGGGACAAAGCTGGGACCTGAGAACTCAAGCCAGGCCTGTCTCGGGTGTGGGTGGCAGGGACAGCAAGAGTCGAGCAGGAACTGGAATCAGGAACCTGAGCTGGATGTTGCAGCCAGGCACATGATTTGGGACAAGTGTGTCCTAACTGACACCTTACCCACGGGGTCAAATGCCCACCCCAGATTTGTTAGCATAAACAATGTCCCAGAAAGCATTGTTTCAGAAAATGCATCACATCAGTAAGCTATTGTGAAATCATTTTCATGCTGTATTAACTACAACAAAATCTACATGACCTCAATGAATTTAAAATGTACTGTATTCAGAGCTGATTCAGAGCTGCGATCCACTCCTGTGACCATATTGGCTCTGAATTATTGTAATGAAAGTGCTTCAGAAAGTTCATGGAAAAATAGAATTAAAAGACAAGCTTATTTTGCTGCAAAAAGGTTTTGAAATCCATGCAGAGTTCTTGACAGTGCTCATTTTCATGAACTTTTTGAAGACCTCCTTGTAGGCATGGATTTCAAACTTTTTGCACAAAAATAAACTTCGTATTAACCGCATTTCCTGTGAACTCCCAAGTGCCTCCCACTCTCCCCTCGTGGGGAAATAGTTCCTGCCCCTGCCCTTCCCCAAGTCCCCGAGTCTTTGGAGACCTCTCCCCACTTTTACACACACACACACACACACACACACACACACACACATGCACACACACACACACACACACACACCCCTTTCCAAATGTTTCAGTTATGAGAACATAGCAAAACTTCCTTACAATCCTGCTGCAAGGGAAAAGGTGTCTAGCAACCAATTAGGGATTCACTTGTGGGAAGGACGTTTTATGGGACAAAAGAGAAGTGCTGAAATAATCATGACCAGGTCAACAAGAAAAAGCAAACATTGCCTGGGAAATAAGGTGAGAACTGAGTTGAAAATGGACTTGGGGCAACCCTGCTCATCCTCCACTACCTGACCATTGACCCAGGCAACACTGTACAGGCTTGGAGACTCCTCCCCTCTCACCCCCAGCTCCCCGTGAAGGTCGGTGTCCATCGCAACAGTCAGCCCTGTGCTGGCATGGCTCTTAGAACCCTGGGTAGCATCCAGGTCTGCAGCTTGATTCAGGTGCACTTTGATTTGGTCCAGAGAAAGTGGGCTCGAGAGCCAGAAGGAGCTGGATTTGAAAACTAGTATTGAGTATCTATCTATTCTGGAACATTCTAGAATCCGGCAGCTCACTTAAGGGATTTTGTGAGGATTTCAGATACTAGGTGTGAAGTTTTTGAAATAGTTTCTGGAAAATAATAGGTATTTGATAAAGAAGGATGTTATTAATAGCAACAATAACAAACATTTGTTGATCAGTGACTATGTCAGGCGCAGAGTTAATTACACTAACCCTCCTATTAACTCTGTGAGATAATGTCACCTCTACTCTAATGAACTTGAGGCTCAGAGAGTTTACGTAACGCATTTTAAGATCACACAGGTAGACTGCTGCTGGAGCTGAGATTCAACCCCGGTTGGCCTGACATCCAGGCCTCTGTAATAATCACAAGGTAGACACGGGTGCTCACTCACGCCTTGCCGTGGCTCTGAAACCCGCCTGAACTCTGCAGCGGGTTGGGAGCTCCTGCCACAGACCGCAGGGACTTCGGAAGCGTTTCTGACGTCATCAGGACTGGAGTTATTTTTGTAACTTGATGGCAGGAGGAGGACAGGGCAAAAGACGCAGCTCACACAGTTACCCAGAAACAAGCACTGTCTTCAGCTATTGGGTGGATCCGGGTGACTGTCCAGAAGGGTTGGACAACCCTTCCCCGCCAGAGACTGTCTCAGGGTCCCCATTTGAGAAGCACCGCCCATTATCCACTGTCCTAGATGTCCCAAATTACCCCCAAAATCTGAAGACAACAAGTCATGTGCAAAAAGAGCATTAAAAAAACCCTGAAATGAGGGGATGTGCTGCTTTAACATAAAAGGTGCCCGGAATTCTGCCTTATCTCTCCACCAGGGGCAGGTGGGTGCAAGGTGCATCTTCCACGACCCACTTCCACCCACATCCCCACACGTGACCTTTGCCGAATTTCTTTTTTTAATTTTATTTTTCAAAAGATTTATTTTATTTTATTTGAAAGGCAGAGTCATAGAGAGAAAGAGGGGGAGACACATAGAGGGAGAGATCTTCCACCCACTGGTTCACTCCCCAAACGGGGGCAACAGTCAGGGCTGGGCCAGACTGAAGCCAGGACCAGGAGCTTCTTCTGGGTCTCCCACGTGGGTGCAGGGGCCCAAGTACGTCTGCTACTTTCCCAGGCCGTACGCAGGGAGCACAATTGGAAGTGGGGCAACTGGGATTTGAACCAATGCCCATATGAGATGCCTGCATCAGAGGTCATTGCTTTACCTGCCAGGCCACGACGCTGGCCCTCTTTGTTGCGTTTTTAAGTCCTAGGCCCTGCTTCGGGGGCAACTCAAGACCTCTTGTTTAAAAAGAATTTCACGAGCATTTGAGTCTGGGGTTGAGAGTGACCTTGGCTTTCCTCCTGCAGGGGATGACATGGGGCACCAAGAGGCACAGCCAGAGAGGCGAGCAGTACTCAGCTGGGTGCTGGGGGTTGGTGCCCATGAACTCTCTCTGCTTGCAGCAGAGGCTGGAGCAGCCACTAGAGTGAGGGATGCCAGCCGGAGAGCAGTGACCATGGCAGTGGCGGTGGCCTTGGACGGCTCTCTGATGGTCTTTCCTTTCTTGGCTACGGAAGTCAAGCATGTCTCCTCTCAGATGTTTAGACAGACATTTATTTGTTTATTTACATGAGGGAAAGAGAGACAGAGAGACAGAGACAGAGAGACAGAGAGAGGAGACACAGAGACAAAGTTCTCCCATCTGCTGGCTTATTCCCCAAGTGCCCACAACAACGCCCAGCCAAGGACCAATGCCAGGGGCAGGTTACCAAGTTAATTGAGCCATCACTGCCGCCTCCCAGGGTCTGTATTAGAGGAAGCTGGAGCCAGGGATCAAATCCCCAAACTCCAATCTGGGATGTGGGCTTCCCAACCACTGGGTTAAATGTCTGCCCTGCTTGGATTTTCTAAGTCCTGGTGGCTCCTGGATGTCCCAAAATGGTCAGAGTGTCAGGGGAGGGGAGGCATGCCCACACATGGTGATCCTGGACGTGGTGCTGACCTGGCCAGGGGTGTTCAAGACAATTCAAACTTAATTTGGATAAGACTTTCCAAAACAGCCCGAGTTCAGTAGAGAGGCTAACATGCCCCCCGGCCACAACCAACCCCTCCAGGGGGCTTGGTGAGACTCAGCACACCACATTCCCAAGCTGTCCCCGGCCTCATCACCCGTCCTTGCTTAATTCCCCAGAACCCACAAAGCCCCTTTGTGTGTGTCAAGCTGGGGTGCCCAGACAATTGGAAGGGCCCAGGCTGGCACAGTCGTCTGCGTTAGCGCAGAGTTCAGAGAGAGGTACCTCTATGGGTGAGGCTGGAGCCAGGAAAAACAGAGCGAGCAGGAAAAATAACCTGCCACCAGAAAGCTCCAGTCTTGTGGAAAAGGAGTCTCCCGTCTGAGGCTCGCTCAGGCGACACCGCGGCTCTGCCATTATTCATTGTGCTCCGGGACAAAAGCGCTTTCTCTTCTGCTTTGGACCGAACCACTTCCAAGTTCCCTGGTGATGGAAGCCAGTTTGAGAGCCGAGGAACAGCCTCTGCCGGCACCCTGCACCCACCCAAAAGGCGGGCTCGGGCTTTTTTCAGGACCCCAAGAGCTGGTCTGGGCCATTAGCAAGTAAGGCCAATTTCACTGACGATGGAGGAGGAAGACCGGTTGCGTTGCACGCTGCCCAGCGGAACTCAGGATAATCGCTCATCAGACTTCTCCATTTTCCCCTCCTGCTCCCGAATTGGCTTTTTGACTGCTGCCCCTCATCTCACCTTCACCCAGCTCCTGTCCAGGACCCCCACCGCCACCTCCTCCCCAGGACAGAGTGAAGCAAGGACTCCCGGCTCCTCCCACCTGGCACCCATCACCCCTCCCATCCTCCAAAACCCTAGATGTCTTTGGAAGTCTTAGCATCTGTGCACTTTGGTTTTGCCTGTAGGAGATGGAAAGAAATAATGTTTCCTTTTCATGTAGATTATTTTTTTATAAAATATTTATTTGTTTGAAAGACAGCGTTACAGAGAGGGAGAAACAGAGACGGCAAGATCTTCCATCCATGGTTTCACTCCCCAGATGGCTGCAACAGCTGGGGCTGGGCTAGGCCACAGCCAGGAGCGCTATCTGGGTCTCTCACTTGGGCCACCTTCCAACTGCCTTCCCAGGTGCGTTAGCAGGGAGCTGGACCAGAAGTGGATGCCAGTGGCGCAGGCAGTGGCTTAACCTGCTGCACCACAGTGCCGGCCCCTTGTGTAGATTTTTTCTATCCCTTTTTTATTTTTATTTATTTTTTTTAAACTTTTATTTAATGAATATAAATTTCCAAAGTACTATTTATGGATTACAATGGCTTCCCCCCCATACCGTCCCTCCCACCCACAACTCTCCCCTTTCCCACTCCCTCTCCCCTTCCATTCACATCAAGATTCATTTTCGATTATCTTAATATACAGAAGATCAGCTTAGTATACATTAAGTAAGGATTTCAACAGTTTGCTCCCACACAGAAACATAAAGTGAAAAATAATAGATGATTTTTTTTAAATGATGATGAAATCAGATCAGACCTATTGTCATGTTTAATCCCAGTGAGAGTCAAGTTGGGAGTTGATAATTTCTTTCTTTCTTTTTTTTTTTTTTTTACAGAGGATCAGTTTAGTATGCATTAAGTAAAGATTTCAACAGTTTGCACCCCCATAGAAACACAAAGTGAAATATATTGTTTGAGTACTCGTTATAGCATTAAATCTCAATGCACAGCACATTAAGGACAGAGATCCTACATGAGGAGTAAGTACACAGTGACTCCTGTTGTTGACTTTACCAATTGACACTCCTGTCTATGGCATCAGTAATCTCCCTATGCTCCAGTCATGAGTTTCCAAGGCTATGGAAGCCCTCTGAGTTCTCCGACTCTTATCTTGTTTAGACAAGGTCATAGTCAAAGTGGAGGTTCTCTCCTCCCTTCAGAGAAAGGTACCTCCTTCTTTGAAGACCTGTTCTTTCCACTGGGATCTCACTCACAGAGATCTTTTGCCAGAGTGTCTTGGCTTTCCATGCCTGAAATACTCTCATGGGCTTTTCAGCCAGATCCAAATGCCTTTAGGGCTGATTCTGAGGCCAGAGTGCTATTTAGGACATCTGCCATTCTATGAGTCTGCTGAGTATCTCACTTCCCATGTTGGATCACTCTCCCCTTTATTTATTCTCTCGGTTAGTGTTAGCAGGTACTAGACTTGTTTATGTGCTCCCTTTGACTCTTAGTCCTTTCATTATGATCGATTGTGAACTGAAATTGATCACTTGGAATAGTGAGATGGCATTGGTACATGCCACCTTGATGGGATTGAATTGGAATCCCCTGGTATGTTTCTAACTCTACCATTTGGGGCAAGTCAGCTTGAGCATGTCCCAAATTATACATCTCTTCCCTCTCTTATTCTCACTCTTATGTTTAACAGGGATCACATTTCAGTTAATTTTCAACACTTAAGAATAACTGTGTATTAATTACAGAATTAAACCAGTCATATTAAGTAGAACAGACAAAAAACTACTAAGAGGGATAATGTATTAAGTTGTTCATTAACAGTCAGGGCTATGCTGATCAAGTCACCATTTCCCATAGTGTCCATTTCACTTCAACAGGTTTCCTTTTTGGTGTTCAGTCAGTTGTCACCGTCTATCCCTTTTTTAAATTAGTAGTGAACCTGTTATTACCACACTCCCCAACACATCAGACAAAAACTTGGAGTCTGGAATTTGAAGGCAGAAGCCTGGACAGTGGGTTGGACCTGGCAGGGAGACAGACCGCTCTGCAGCCTGCAGCAGGGGCTTCAGGTGGGCTTTGGTTTTGGCCTGCTGACCTGGGTTGCGCTCTGGGCTTGGCCTTCCACAGCTGTGTGTCCCAGGAGTGGCACTTAATATAGTGTCAGCGAACGTTAGATACAGGAAGGCTCTCGGACAAGCTGCCCCTGCCGCTTCTGTGCCTCAGTTTCCTCGCTTGTAAAATGAGGACAATGACCTCTTTCCTCTCCACTGTTCCAGGCTGCCCTGAGGATCAGGTGAGTCGGTGGGTGTGAAGGCAGGAAGAATCAAGGCAGGATAAAAAAGCAGAATTCACACCTGAGTCCTCAGGACCGCAGCCTGTGTGAGAATTTGGAGCTGCCACAGTCACTGTGTCCTTAGATTCCTCAGCTTTGGGCTCCTTTCTGTCTGGCCCCACCACCTCTAACCTGACCCTGTTGGGGTGAAGGGTCAGCTCGCTGTCATGCACACCTGAACGTGGACTTCCACCACACAGCCTCCGCTCAGCCCCAGGCTGTCTGTGGTCTCTGACCGTGGTGGGAAAGCCTTTATGGTGGCTGAACTCACACTTCGGGGGCCTGGGAGGCAGGTCCCCCAGCCATGACCTGTGATTTCGGTTCTATTGGTCTGGGTGCAGGCCCCACAATCTGCCTGCCATAGGAGCAAGGCGGGTGAATCTGATCTTGGTGCTCTGGTCACAGATTGAGGGAACACTGATTTCTAGGGTTTGGGGGTTTAGGAAGAAACAGGGGAGGGGCTAGGGCTGGGCAGGGGGCCCTGTGAACTCACACCAGTGCTGAGCCCACAGTCTTCCAGGGCCAGTCCCATTCCCGTGGGCCCACAGGGTGGTGTCGTGGGCACCCAGGAGTCGTCCTTCTGTGCAGCATGGCTAACAGCCTGACTCTGCCACATCTGGTCTAACGTGGCCCAGTCCCCCAGCATAGTGATTGGTGCAGAGGTGGGCGGGCCCTGAGCAGAATGGACCACTCAGGGTCCTCTGTAGAGGAGGGGGCATCTCCCTGCAGCAGTGGGCTCTGATTCCGGCACCCCCACCCCGGCAGCCACATCCGGCCAACAGGGAGGGAGGAGAAGACAGGGAGGTGGAGGAAGGCAGATCCTGGAGGGCGGTGAGCGCTGAGGGACTTGGCTTCCTGGAGGTCAGTGGGGAGCAGCCAAGGGCAGTTCCAGAGGTGTGATGGATGCCGACGTCTACTGGGTGAGGGCTCCTGGGGAGAGGCAGCGGACCAGAGGCAGCTGGCCTAGACCGCTTTCTCACCCTCGAGAACGGTGGATGCAATTGGGCTTTTTGCTTGGTTTGTTTTGTCTCAAAGACAAATGGATCTCAGCCGCTTTGTATGCCTCTGCGAATGACCAGTCAAGGAGGAACATTTGGTGACTCCAGAGAGAGCGGGACAATCCTGGGAGGATGTCCCCGTGCAGGTGAGAGGATGGGACTGGAGGTGCCCCCTCCATGGGAGCTCGGAGGTTTCACCCCAGGAACTGGAGAGGGGAGTTGAGGAGGGTGGGTGGCATGTCGCGCTGGGGTGGGCCAGGTTCTTTCGCCAGCTTCTGTGTTCACTGTGGCCTGGGCAGGAGTGAGAAGGTGAGAACGGCTGGCTGGGAGGGGGCAGGTGGCGGCAGTACCAGGCATAGCCAACAGCTGGGGTGAGCACAGGGGTTACAGTAAGACCAGCTGGCATATGAGTGGTGGGCTTCCCCAGAAGGGCTCCCTTGCCTGGGCAGGCAGAGGGGGACTGCGCCCTGACAGGTGCATCTGTGGCAACCAGAGGCCCCAGGAAAGGTCCCCTCAGCCCTGTTCAGGTCACCCCCTGGCACCTTCAGGGCTCCCCCTTCTACCTCCCAGCCCATCCTTACAGCACAAGCCTGATACCAATCTACTTTCTCTTTGAACATTGTTCATTTATTTGAAAGGCAGAGAGACAGAAAGAGAAAGAGAGATCTCCCATCTACTGGTTCACTTCACATATACCCAGCTGGGTAAGGCTGAAGCCAGACGCCTGGAACTCAGCCCAGCTCTCCCACATGGGTGGCAGGGATCTAAGCACTTGGGCTATCACCGCTGCTTCCCAGGGTGCACATTAACAGGGAGCTGGAATTGGAAGCAGAACCAGGACTCAAACCCAGGCAATTTTGTAATTGGATTTGAGATATGGACATCACATTGTTTTTTAAGATTTGTTTGTTTTATTTGAGATGCAGAATTAGAGAGAGCAAGGGAGAGGCAGAGAGACAGAGAGGTCTTCCATCTGCTGGTTCTGTCCCCAAGTGGCTGCAACAGCTAGAGCTGGGCCGGTCTGAAGGCAAGACTAAGGAGCTTTATCTGGGTCTCCCACGTGGGGGCAGGGGCCCAAGCACTGGGCCATCTTCCACTGCTTTCTCAGACTATTAGCAGGGAGCTGGATCAGAAGTGGAGCAGCCAGGACTGGAACCAGCACCCGTATAGGATACTACTGGCACCCCAGATGTTGGCTTAACCTGCTGTGCCACAGCGCAGGCCCTGCAAGCGGTGTCTTAATGACTGCACAAAACATCTGCCCCCAAACTTACTTTCAAGGGGCTAATTTTGGCTCCAGACAAGAAAAAGTGAAAGCCAAGCTGTCCAGGATGTAGCCTGCCCTCTCTTCCTGGAGATAGGTATCTGCAGCTCAGGGAAGGCGTTGGGGGCGCAGGGGCAGATTTTAGACTGAGGGGGAGCCGCATGAGTTGACCTTGGAGTCTGCACATTTGTGTTTGGCCCCAGGCTCAGACATTCTCCGGCTCGATAGCATCAGCCAGGTCCATGCATGTCTCTGAACCTCAGTTTCCTTGTCTGAAAAATGGGAACAGTGCACGGACCTCCCTCTGAAGGCTGCTGGGGCACTTAGTGGGCACTTGCTCCCAAGGGCTTCGCACAGCAAGCATTCAGGAGCGTAACTGCTGCTGTCCTGGCAACCATGAGAAATTTCAGTGTGGAACAAACGGACAGCGAGGAGAGAAGGAGCACAGGTCCGAGCCAGCATGAGCCGGTGAAGGGTGAGAGTCCTCTCCCCAAAGCACTGGGCTCTCAGCGTGGGTCATGTCGGTGGAAGCTGCCTCACCTAGCTGCCTGAGCCAAGACTCTCACTCTCTCAGCAAGTCCTATTGGGGGGATCATTGTCCCAGCATCCCTCACGTGTGCGAATACTCTGTACTTTCCAGAGCAGTTTGCACACAAAAGCCTCCTGAGATCCACCCAAATCCCTACTTGTGACAAGGCTGATGATATTTCCATCTTCCGGATGAGGAAACCAAGATTGGGACAGGTCTCAGAGCCGTGCTTAGGTGCAGATCTTCTGGTCCAATCAGCGCTCGCTACACAGAGCTTGGCTTTGGTGGGCCCTGCCGCAACCTCGCGGAGGGGTTGTGCGCCAGTTGGTCCCAGAGGCCGCAAGTGATGTGAAGGGGCCTGGAGCCCTTGGGAAGACGTCCCGCATTTATTTCCTTCCTTCCTTCCTTCCTTCCTTCCTACCTTTCTTTCTTTCTTTCTTTCTTTCTTTCTTTCTTTCTTTCTTTCTTTCTTTCTTTCTTTCTTTCTTTCTTTCTTTCAAGGCTGAGTGGACAGTGAGAGAGAGAGACAGAGAGAAAGGTCTTCCTTTACCATTGGTTCACCCCCTCAATGGCCGCTGTGGCCGGCTCACTGCGGCCAGCACTTCGCGCTGATCCGAAGGCAGGAGCCAGGTGCTTCTCCCGGTCTCCCATGAGGGTGCAGGGCCCATGGACTTGGGCCATCCTCCACTGCACTCCCGGGCCACAGCAGAGAGCTAGACTGGAAGAGGAGCAACCGGGACAGAATCCGGCACCCCAACAGGGACTAGAACCTGGTGTGCCAGCACCGCAGGCGGAGGATTAGCCTAGTGAGCCGCGGCTCGGGCCCCGCATTCATTTATAAGATGTGGGGCTGGCGCTCTGTGGCATCCCATTCCCTAGGCAGGAGCAAATTTGGGGACCGTCTCCTCCAACCAGGGACAAGGCTGGCTGGGGAAGACCAGGGAGTACGGAAACCAGGGGGTGGTTAGCTCCTCACCAGGCAGCCTCCATCCGTGGGTTTGAGTGCTCTGAGCCATGGAGCTAAAACAATGCTGCAGGCTACCCAGCCCAGAACCTGGTGTTCCCACGGGCTGCCCCCACTCCCCTGGCCAGCATGCCTGGCCGTTCACCAGGGAGCAGGGCAAACAAGCCTGCATTGATCCCTGGTGGCGGCTGAAGAATGCCTCTTTGTTGAGCACGCTACCTCCCTCCTCCTGGTGTCCTTGCCCACAGGAGAGGTGCGCAGGTAGTAAGCAGCCAGGCATGGGTCCTTCCCCAGGGACCCAGGAGGGAAGCAGGGGACAGGACACCACGGCAATACCCAGAGGCCACCTCCACCTGTGCCTTCTCCCTCCTCTGTGGTCTCCCAGGCATTCTCCGCCCTTGCCCATCACCCTGGCCACCCCTTGTTACTCAGGGTGGGCTCAGTCCCAGGTCTCCCCACATTTCCAGGTCCTGGCATGGGATCTGTGCACTGTGCAGCCTGGGAAACGCAGGGTATTGCGAAGACACTGGCCTTGGTTTCGGGAGCCGGGGTCCACATCCAGGCTCTGCCACAGCCTCCTCCCATGGCGAGTGCTTGCCCCTCCATGTCCTCCATGGTGAGACAGCAGGAAGACCAGCCCTGCCCCCCAGGCTTCTGTGAGAAGGAAGGTGACAACGTTTGTGACCGCGCTTTGAGGCCATGTGGCACCACGGCCACAGTGTGATACAACCCATTCCCTGAGACAGTGGGAGAGGCAGGAAGCTTGGTGGGGAGGGGGAGGAACGTGCAGACCCCACTCTGTGCAGAGAGCAGGTGGCTGTCTTGCTCAGCCAACCTCACATGACAAGAGGAACGTGCTAACTAGGTCACCTTGCAGCCTGGAAGAGCTATTCCGGGATCCGCCTGCCACGCAGAGCAGGAGCTGGGGAGCTGAGCTGGGCTATTTCAGGGGCGGCACAGAAAGCTCAGCCAGCAGCTCTGTCTTGGATCCTGGCCCTGCCTTTGTGCTGTGGGCCTTGAGCGGCCAGGAGGCCCTCTCATGCTGCCCGGGGATAGGGCACGGCACCCTGGGACCCTCACAGCATCCCTTCCCCATCCTCTGGGAACCACCATGCCTGGTGGCAAGGCATTGCTGGGGGGCAAGGGGTGGGGGCGGTGAGGACAGACAATGCTCGACTTGCATTTCCCAGCTGGGCTGGGAGTCCCCGCCTTCGAATGCAACACCAGACCACTCACTTCCACACCCTGGGCCTGGGCTTCCTCACCCATAAAACAGAGGGAAGGGTGCTTAAGTTCCAGAACTGTCTGAGGATTAAGTGAGATAATGACGGGAAACACCCAGAAGAGGCTCAGGCCAGAAGAAGCAATTGATGAACGGTTCTTGTTCCTCTCTGGGCTTCTGGGACGTTCCACACAGCGGTGGGGATTTTGGGAGGCTTGGAAGGAAGGCGGTGAGCTGCAGGAAGGCAGTGGGGGTGGAACAGGACACCATGCTGGGGAGGGGGCTCTTCTGGCTGGCTCTGGCTCTGGCTTGGCTTTGATGAGCACGGGGAAGCACAGGACCCTCCAGAAGGTGCCTGGGGCTTGGAAATCAGGCTGAAGCCTCCTTGTGGTTGACCAGATGTGTGTACTCTGAATGGCAGCTGCCTTATCCATACAGATGAGATGGAAACACTGAGCTCCTGTGTTCTGGCCGTGCTTCACACAGTTGGTGGAAAATGCATTAGAAGATAAGGTCAAGCCGGCGCCATGGCTCACTAGGCTAATCCTCCGCCTTGCGGTGCCGGCACACCGGGTTCTAGTCCCGGTCGGGGCGCCGGATTCTGTCCCGGTTGCCCCTCTTCCAGGCCAGTTCTCTGCTATGGCCAGGGAGTGCAGTGGAGGATGGCCCAAGTGCTTGGGCCCTGCACCCCAAGGAGACCAGGATAAGTACCTGGCTCCTGCCATCGGATCAGCGCGGTGCGCCGTTCACAGCGCACCGGCTGCGGCGGCCACTGGAGGGTGAACCAATGGGAAAGGAAGACCTTTCTCTCTGTCTCTCTCTCACTGTCCACTCTGCCTGTCAAAAAAAAAAAAAAAAAAAAGAAGAAGAAGATAAGGTCAAGGGTGGGCACTGGGCTCAGTGAAGTGGCTCACTGGGATCGCATCCTGTATCAGAGTACCTGGGTTCAAGTGCCAGCTCTGCCCCCAATGCTGGTCTCCTGCTAATGTGTACCGTGAGAAGCAGCAGGTGGCAGCTCAAGTACTTGGGTCCCTGCCACCCACGTGGGAGATCTGGATTGAGTTCCTAGTTCCTGCCTTTGTCTTGGCCAAGCCCCAGCTGTTTTGGGTATTTGGGGAGTGAGCTAGCAGCTGGAAGGCTAACCAGATGCTCTCTCTACTTCTCAAATGAATGAATGAATGTTTAAAGATAAGTTTACTCTGGTACAAAATTTGTTTTGAAATTTCATAGTTTTTTCATAATATGTATTTTTCCTTGAGCATTTTTTTAAAACATGTATTTAAAAGTCAGAGTTGCAGAGAGAGAGAAAGCGATGAGCGAGAGAGAGAAAGCGAGCGAGCAAGTGAGCAAGAGAGAGAAATCTTCCATACGTTGGTTCACTCCCTCAGGTGGCTACAACAACCAGAAGGCTGTGCCAGCCTGAATCCAGGAGCCAGAAGCTTCTTCCAGGTCTCCCACGTGGGTGGTAGGGAACTAAGCACTTTGGCCATCTTCTGCTGCTTTTCCCAGGCCATTAGCAGGGAGCTAGAGTGGAAGTGGAGCAACCGGAACTTGAACTGGGGCTCACATGGGATGCTGGTGTCACAGGTGGTGGTTTTACCCACTACACCAAAACACAAGCACCACCATAAACATTTTGAATACTGCTCATATACATGGATTTCAAAACTTTTTGCATGAAAATAAACTTACTTCCATTTTTCCGCAAGGTTTTTGAAGCTCCCTTGCAGGCGAGATCATTAAGGCAAAGCCTATGAGAACAGTGCTTGGCACCTAGTATGTGCTCAAGAAATGCCACTTGTTTTATCTAATCCTCACAGCAATCTTTCAAGGACTGTGGTATCCCTATTTTAGAGATAAGGAAATGGAGACAGAGAGGTTAAATAATTGACCCAAGATCTCATAGTTAAGAAATAGTTTCACTGAGATTTGAGTCCCATTTGGCTCTAGAATGTGTACTTTCAGCTACCACTCCCTGGCACGTGGTGTGTGTGTGTGTGTGTGTGTATGTGTGTATGCTAATATGATAAAGTCTGTATAGATACATAGATGTGTGTCAAGTGCTTAGCACAGCCTGATTGCATGGTCAGGGGTCAGTAATGGACAGCCATTGTTACTGTCATCACCGAACCATGAGCGTTGTTCAGAATTTAATTGGAAATTATAGAACTTCCGAGTGGCTGGTGGAGGTGGAGGAGTTTGGAGAGGTTAGAAAAGGCACCTGTCCCGTTGTCAAGGACATTGTCAGGGACGAAGCAAAGCACTGGAGTCCTGAGCAAGTTCTTTGCATCATTCACTCTAATTCCCAAAACTGGGGAGAACATATCCGGCAGTGAGGGAGTAGCCATGTACATTACGGCTGAGCTGTAAGGTGGAAAATCACAGACCCATTTAAAATGAGGGTAATATGACTTAATGTGGAAAATGTTACTTTGTGATTACTGTTACAAGAAAAAACGTTGGGTAGAAAGCCCCGCTTCTGCTCTCCTTGTCCATCTGTTAAAAGCCTCCACTGCACATTGAGTGGAGTGGAGAGTGGGCAACACGGCCCCTGGGTTAAGTGCCGGAAGCAAGGGTTTCTCTTTATGTAATTCAATTCTGATTCAAGCATAATTGACTGGGCACTTCCCACGCGTCAGTCATTGCGAGAGTGTGGATTACAGTGGGCTGCAGGAAGACTAGAAGAGAAAGGGGCTCTCACTGCCTCCCAGAACATCCCGGGGTCAGGCAGTTCAAAGCTGATGCGACAACTTGAAGGTGGCAGGGCTCCGGCTCTCTGCGCCCAGTGCTCTGCTGTTCCTAGGGGCTGGCCCTGTTCCATGGTCTGATAGGGCAGCCAGCAGGG
The DNA here is from genome assembly GCF_964237555.1 of Oryctolagus cuniculus. Lineage (NCBI taxonomy): Eukaryota > Metazoa > Chordata > Mammalia > Lagomorpha > Leporidae > Oryctolagus > Oryctolagus cuniculus. The sequence goes on along the minus strand of NC_091438.1, from coordinate 132,028,004 downwards.
CGGGGCACAAAGGAACGGGCACGCCCTTCCCGTGAAAGCCGCTCACTCCACCTCCATCCTTGTGCATGTGTCAGAGCTTGGTCACCCGTCACCCCCCGCTGCGAGGCAGCCTGGGTCGAGTCATCACTTCGGAGGCCATGCACTATAAATGCAGAAGGGAAGACAGCGGCTGGGACGGCTGGCCTAGGAAGCAAGTCGGGGCCGCAGTCCTTGAAGAGCCCAGTGTCCAGGCATGTGTGCTGACTGATGATGTGATGGTCAGAGCTCCAGGGTCCTGGGGCGGGGTGGCCGCACAGTTCCGGCTGCCCTGCGGATTTCTGCCACCAGGAATGAGCCCCTCCCTCCCCGTCTGTTGCATGTGGCACCTCACACCTGATGGATCTCAGCAGGGGCGAGGGGTGCTGCTGCTGCCCCAGTGCCTTCTGGGTGCCGGGATGGCTTGGAGGACGCAGCACAGGGCTGTTCCTGAGGGCAGTGGACCTGCCCTTCGCAGTGATTGGTCATTCAAGTCCTCCATCTGCGGGTCCAAAACCCTGGTCACCATCACGCCCCCTTGTTTCTTTTTGCCCCGTGACGTCAGGTGTCTACTGGAGACCAAAACAAACAAACAAACAAAAAGCCACCGATTCAGGGACCGGGAGAGGTTACCACAGTTTGCTGAACTTCACTTCCAAGCAGGTTCCTTCTGCAGGTGCAGGGAGAAGCCAGGAGGGGTTTAGGAGGCCAGAGAGAGAGAGAGTTTTCCAGGCAGGGAATCAGCAGTGTGTAAATCTGGAACCTTTTATTTCTGCTAGTGGTTTATTGATCACGCAACAGAACGACCACCGAGAAGAGAAAATGCTGCTCAGAAGGCCTGGAGGGATGCGGGAGCCAGCAGCTGGAGGCAGCCTCTGGGTCGAGAGCTCCGGGTCTGTCCCCCAGTGGGGCCTGGGAGCCTGCCCGAGGGACCCCGGGGACCCCAGGCACCCTTCTAGACCCACTTCTTCAATTCTAAGTAGACATGTAACACCCGCAACAGTATCTATGAACGCTTGGAAGTCCCACGCTCCCCAGGCCCCGTTTGACCCCTGTGATGCAAGCCCTGGTCTTTCTCCACTTGGCCTTCTCCTCACCTCCACACCCCTGCCGCATTTGGCCCAGGAGCAGCTTCCCAGGGCCTGGCCTCCGCCGCATATGCCGCGTCCACAGCCCAGTGTGCACCAGCTTGGCCAGCCGCTCCCCCAAGCCCCTGGACCACGGCTTCGCCTCCTAATTGGGCTCCCACTGTTCTTGTCCCCGCCTACTCTTCTCCACCAAGGCGCCACCGTGATCCTTTGCGATCACACCAAGTGAAGGAAGCCAGGCTCAGAAGGCCACAAACTGGACAGCTCCAACCAAGGTCCAATACGATACTTCAGAAAAGGAGCAAACTACGGAGACAGCAGAAGCCCGGGGACTGCGCTTTGTGGGGTGGGGGGGGGAAGGGGTGCTCATGGTAGGTTTCTAGGACAGTATCCGATACCGCTGCAGGGGCTGCGTGGTGTGCACTGGCTAGACCCACGGATGACACCAAAGGTGACCTCGAATATAAACCATACCCTTGAGTGAATAACAGGGCTCTGGTTCATCGGTTGTAACAAGAACACCACAGGAATGCAAGATTCTAATAATAGGGGAATGTGAGTGTGTGGCTGGGCGGGTGATGGGGTGAGAGGGAACTCTCTGTACTTTCCACTACATTTTTCTGTAAACCTGAAACAAGTCAAAAAATAAACTCTATTAATTAAAAAAATCAGATCAGATCATTTCTCATTTCACTTTGGAAAAAAAATAATAAAACCCCTCCCCTCCCCGATCCTGAAACCTCCAGGAGGTGGGCCCTGCTGGGCCGTCTGCCTTCATTGCTGATCCGCCACATGGAGCTTCTCTCTGCCCCCCATACGTACCTGCTTTGTGGGCCGCTCAGGGCCTTTGCACTGGCCATTCCTTCTGTGTGGGTGCCTCGCCCCTGACTCCAGATGGCTGGTTCCCTCTGATCACTCAGGTCTGTGCAGGAAAAGCATGCCCCTAGCGAGGCCAGCCCTGACCACCCATCCAGAGCTCCTCCCATGTCCTGCTATTTTAACTCTGCACAAATCACTGGCTGGTATTTTTTTTTTTTGCTTGCATATCTGTGTCCTCATTTAGTGCCCAGATGCCCGCTAGAATGCACCTGTCGTGGGTACCAGGGTCTCCTTGATTCCTGCTCCTAAACAGTGCCTGATACATCAAAGGTGTGCAACAGATGTTGAGTGAATGAGTGGATGAATGAATTCATCAAAACTCAGTCAGTGCCAGCCTGTGCCAGATACTGGATCCTGGATAAGATGTGATTTGAGACCCTGGGGTCTCACAGTCAAATGCACAGAGGTACCAAACCTCCTGGACACGCTTAAGAGCATGGACCAAGGAATCAGACTGTCTGAGAACTCCATCTGAGTCTTCCACATGAGTAGCAGGGGCCCAGGCAATTGGACCATCCTCTGCTGCTTTTGCAGGTGCATTAGCAGGGAGCTGGATCAGAACCGGAGCACCCGGGCCTTGAACCGGCACTCCAATATGGGGTGCCAGCATTGCAAGCTGCAGCTTAACCTGTTGTGCCACAGTATAAACCCTACATGTGTGTCCTAAAATGACCATTCCAAAGATGGGTAGAGGACACCAATGGGAGGCTGGTGCAGGTGAGAGAAGACGGTGGCTTGGGCCGGCGCTGTCTGTGGGCAAGAGAAAAATGCGTGCACATGAGGACTGGTTGGAAGGTGAAGGAAAGGGCAGGGAGGAGTGGGCAGGGCACTGGGCGGTGACAGGAAGCAGGGGTGCTGAGGATGTGTCTGCATTCCTGGTCTGAGCCGCTGAGACCCTGAAGATGAACCTGCTGTCGTGCGGGGGGCTGGGCGGGGCTCAGTTTCAGATGTACTGAGTTTGAGGCTGCTGATGGGGTTAATAGTTTGGGGGAGTCAACATGATACCTTCAGTCAAATCACACTGCAATTCAGGCTGAACAGAGACTTCAACCTGCAAGAGCTGCCCGGTGCATTGTACCCACAGCATCTGGCTCTATACCTTGTTGTCATGGAAAGCAGGTTACAGCCATCCGGCTTTCGGAAAAAGGAGGCACAGGTGAGGGGTCTGGGGGGGACAGGGAGAGGTTAGGCCACAGCATCTCAGAGCAGCCACCGACCTTTGCCCGCCTTGGAGATGAGCGAAGCATCTTGACAGAAATCACAGAGCAGACACTCATTCATTCATTCAACAAATACTTAACTATGGATCAACTGATCTCTCTCGTTCTCGCTCTCGCTCTTGCTCTCTCCTTCTCCTTCTCCCTCTCTCTCATTCTTCTGTGTTCTGGGGCTTGGGGATATTACAGTGATTTCAAAATTCCTTACCGTCTCCTGGAGAGGACAGACAGCAGACACATCGTATATAATTTAACATCAGATGAGCTGCTACAGAGGAAAAGAAAGGAAAGCAAGGATTGGCCAATGGTGTGGCTCAGGCCCCTCTGAAGGAGACACCTTTGAATTTCAGTAAAACAACGGAGAAAGGACAGATCCCTGATTTAGAAGTGCATGTGAGGTTACTTCATATTTTTGTCACCTTTAAATCATGTCTTAGGGGTGGTGTCCGGTCTAGCAGTGAAGATACCTGTGTCGCACACGGGAGGGCCTGGGTCTGATTCTGGCTCTGGCTCCTGACTCCAGCTTCCTGCTAAGGCCGATCCCGGCAGACAGCCATGATGGTGCCAGAAGTCTGCAGCCTGCCACCCCGTGGGAGACCTGCTTTGTGTTCTTCGCTCCCAGCTTGGGCCCAGCCCAGCCCTGGCCTTTTTGGGCACTTAGGGAGTGAACAAGCAGATGGGAGCCCTCTCTGTCTGCTGCTCAACTAAGTCTAAATTTTGTGCTAAATGACTGGCATAAAGTAGTTAAAACTTAATAGAGTATGAACTAAAAGCCATTAAATGAATGATGAAACCAGTAGAAATCCATAGAAAATCAATAGAAGAAAATGGCGACAAAACCACTCCAGATTTTTCCAAAAGTGGTAACTCATGAGGCAGAATGGTACACTTGGAATGCAGGCACGAGGAAGCACCTGGAGTCATTGGTGACCACTAAGACACATTGGGAAATATATTCAATTTTTGCTGATTTGACACATATTGCTGAACTAAGAAAGCATAAAATGTATAATGTACCACTTCAAAAGGACATTACTGACAAAGTGGATAATAAGCACCAATTAAAAGAGGATTCAGGATTAGTCATTCCACAAGAAAACTTCAAATGTCCTGAAAGAGGGCCTGCGCTGTGGCGTGGCGGGCTGGGCCTCCGCCTGCGGCTACAGCATCCCAAACAGGCACTAGTTCTTGTCCCGGCTGCTCCTCTTTCGATCCAGCTCGCTGCTTAAGGCCTGAGAAAGAAGTGGAAGATGGCTCAAGTGCTTGGACCTCTGAATCCTCATGGGAGACCCAGAAGAAGCTCCTGGCTCCTGGCTTCAGATTGGCCCAATTCCAGCTGTTGTGGCCATTTGGGGAGTGAACCAGTGGATGGAAGACCTTTCTCTCTCTCTCTCTCTCTCTCTCTCTCTCTCTCTCTGTGTGTGTGTGTGTGTGTGTGTGTGTCTAACTCTGCATCTCAAATAAATAAAAGTCCTGAAAGAAAGAGAAGTTTCCGCAAGTTTGACAACAATCCTTGGAATACAGCCGGGACCAAGAGCAAGCTGTGAAGCAGGAAGAAACTTCTCCTCCTCCTCCTCCTTCTCCTTTTTCTTCTTCTTTTTTATGATTTATTTATTTATTTGAAAGTCAGAGTTCTAGAGAGAGACAGACAGACATAGAGACAAATTTTCCATCCGCTGTTCATTCTCCAAATGGTCACAACAACCAGGCCCAGACCAGGTCAGGCCAAAGCCAGGAGCCAGGAGCCAGGACTTTATGAGTGCAGGGGCCCCAGTACTTGGGCCATCTTCTGCTGCTTTCCCAGGCGCATTAGCAGGGAGCTGGATTGGAAGTGGAGCAGATGGTGTCTCTACCCGCTGTGCCCAGTGCCAGCCCCTGGAAGAAACTTCTAAATGATCAACCAAAAACTGTTTCTCAATAAACTAGCCGGAGGGAAAGCTGAGTGGCTTCTCCATTTCCCTATAGAAACACAAAATTACAAAACTGTTACCTTGGCTGAAAAAGCAACCAGAGAAAACACAGGCAAAAAAATTGTTAAACATTATAGAGATGCGGCAGACAGGTGATTCATCCAAATGTTACAAGTGCTTCTGGACTCTATGACTTTTGAGCTATTTTTGTCCACTGCTAAAATGTTACAATCTGTTGTGACTTTCTCCGCCGTTAGGAGCCAGTCTTCCTGTTGATACCTGCATGCCTTAGCAATTGCTGCCGCACTGTTGTGTTCTGTCCCATCTCGAGTGCGGTGGCTCCCACCCACGACTGCTTATCTGCACAGATGTGCGCAACAGCTGGGCCGTGGGTGCTCTGTGTGGCGACAGCTGCGTGTCAGGTTATCTGGCCTGGGGGGCTGGGCCAGTGGGACGGCTCTTCTTCCCGAGACCTGAGAGCTGACCTGGCAATGTCCTCCTCATGGTGATGACAAGACCTGGACACAGACCTGTGTTGTCACTTTCACCCAAGCCCGTGGCCCAAGGAGGTCACGTGGTCAAGCCTGGAGACACCAAGGTGGCAAAGACATAAACACAGGAAGGGTTGAGAACTGGGCCCAATAATGCAAACTCCTGCAGGACTGCTATAATTTTGCAGTCTTTTTATTTATTTATTTGAAAGGTAGAGCTACAGACAGAGGGAGGGAGAGACAGAGAGAGAGAGATCTTGCATCTGCTGGTTCATTCTCCATTTGGCCTCAATGGCCGGAGCTGCACTGATTTGAAGCTGGGAGCCAGGAGCTTCTTCCGGGTCTCCCACATGGGTGCAGGGGTCCAAGAACTTGGGCCATCTTCCACTGCTTTCCCAGGCCATAGCAGAGAGCTGCATCGGAAGTGGAACAGCCGGGACTAGAGCCGGTGCCCGTATGGGATGCCCACACTGCAGGCGGCAGCTTTACCCCCCTCCCCCGTTACACAAGCCCAGGCTTCCACACAACCCGGATCTGTGCGTTCTCCCAGTGATGCCCATGATGGCTGAGGGCGAGTGCTCGGCAACCGAGGCCTTCCCAGGGTTTTGGAGCACCTGCTGCTAGGAAGTCCTTTGACGCCGAGGTCCACGGCCTCACCTCCAGCAAGGTCACCCATTCACGACAGAGCAAGCAGCGCCGTCAGATTCCTTACACGGAATTTCAATTCCTCTAGGTGTTTTAGTGGTGGCAAAATGGTGACAGTCGGAAATTGGTAAGGGTAATTCTTTCAAAAATTTGAGCAGGAATGTTGTGTAGCCATTTCAAAGCTGGCCTGTGTGAACTGTACTAGGTTCCATTATTTATGCTAATGCAACCTGTCCCCCAACCCCACGCCAGCACCTTAGCAATCGGGAGGAGCCACGGTGTCCCTGCCCCAGCCCCTGCTCTCCTTCCCTGCGGCATTCTGACTTTCATGGATCCTGGACTCTGCCTTTGGGGGCCTCTTCCTGTGCACATACACACACATGAACACGCACACACATGTATGTGCACACACACATGCACATGTACACATCTGCCCACATGCAAACACCTGCACACGAATATTTATATACACATTTGTACATTTTAATACTGCATTGGTACTATAAAAAGAATATACTTTTGTATGTTAAAATATCTCCTTTGACCTAAAAGTTCATTCTTTTCTTCTGACTTTAAAGGAATTAAAATATTGTCACCAGGCCCCTAAAAGCACCATGGCCCTGGACTCCGGGCTGCTGCCCCCCGACACGAGGACCCCACCCCCGACACCCTGCGCTCATCACTTTGGCTTTCCTTCCTAGACCCTAGTTTATCACAATATGTGTTCCCTAGAAGAGCAGATTTAATGTCCACAATGTTTAACTTTATAAATGGATATCCTATGGAGTTTAATCTTCCGAGATCTCCTTGTCCTTCTCACTATTAGATTAGCAAGATTAATGGTTGCTGTCTGTCGCGCATTGCAAGCGAGCCTATCACTGTTCATCAGTCCCCTGGTTCAGTTAGCCTAGATGTTCGTCCTTCTCTCCTGCAGGGACTAACAGTCCCGATCCCCAGTCGCTGGGAGTACCGCTCATTTATTTCTCACTCCCAGGCTGTGAGGCTCGGCTGTGCAGGGGAAGGGCCTTTGCCAACAGAGGCCTGGCCAGGGTGAAAGACAGGGAATAACTATGAACGAAGAATGCAGGCACCCCCAGCTGGCTTCCGGTTTGCCCCCATGAGCTTCGCTGCTGGGTCGTGAGCTATGTGAATGGTCAGCTTCCCAAGGCGATGCCAGGCTTTCCCACCAGGGTCTCACCAAGCTACATCACCACTACCAGGGCCCAGGGGTCCATCGCCAGAGCCCAGGGGTCCACATCTGTCCTACACTTGGAAGTACTGGTAACTCTTGTAGAAACAATGGCTGTCAGTTGTGTGTCCTGAGGTCTCGGTTTCCATTTTCTTGATCACTGTTTTTTTTAAAGATTTATTTATTTATTTGAGAGGTAGAGCTACATACAGAGAGGGAGAGAGAGAGAGAGAGAGAGAGAGAGAGAGAGAGAGGTCGTCCATCTGCTGGTTCACTCCCCAAATGGCCACAACTGCCAGAGCTGAGCCGCCCCTAAGCCAGGAGCCAGGAGCTTCTTCAGGGTCTCCTACGCAGGTGCAGGGGCCCAAGGACTTGGGCCATCTTCTACTGCTTTCCCGGGCCATAGGAGAGTTGGATTGAAGAGGAGCAGCCGGGACACAAACTGGTGCCCACATGGGATGCCGGCACTGAAGGTGGAGGCTTAGCCCATTATGCCACAGCGCCCTTATCTCTACACAGATTGGCTGGGAATGTTTCTTCCTCACTGAGACACCTGCCCAGACCTTTTGTCTTGTTTATTATTATTTTTAAAAGTTTTCTTTCTTGCTGAATTGTAGTTCTTTATATACTCTCATACTAGACCTCTGTCGCTTATGTTATCGAGGTTTTCTCTCCTTCCTCTCTCTCTCTCTCTCTCTCTCTCTCTCTCTCCTGTCTATGTTTATTTATCTGAAAGGCAGCAGAAACCATCTGTCAGTTCACTTCCCAAGTGCTCACAGCAGACAAGGCTGGGCCAGGCTAAAGCTGGAAGCCTAGAAGCTCCCACATAGGCGACAAGGACCCAAGACTCTGATCCCAAGCCTGCCTCTCCTCCTACTTTCTTTAACATGTCTTTCATTGAAGACAAGGTTTTTTTGTTTCCTGCTTTTTAATTTGAGGGACAGAGAGCAAGAGAGACAGACTCCCATCCTCTGTTTCACTACCCATATAGCTGGAGCTGGGCTGAGTCCAAAGCCAAGAACTCGACCCAGGTTTCCCACAAGGATGGCAGGGACCCAAGTACTCAAGCCATCAACTGCTGCCTCCCAGGGTGTGCATTAGCAGGAAGCTGGAGTCGGGAGCAGAGATGGCAACGGAACTCAGGTACTCCAATATCTTAACTGCTAGACCAAGTGCCTGCCCAAACAGAAGCTCTTAATTTTAATATTGTCACATTTATCAGTCCTTTTTTGTAGTAAGTACCTTTAGGTCTTCTTTAAGAAATCTTTCTCCATTCTAAAAGATGTTTATTTACATGCTACTGAGTTTTATTTAGTTAGTCATTTTATAAGATTTATGTAGTTATTTGAAACTCAGAGAAAGAGAGGGAGAGTCAAAGAGAGAGAGAGAGAGAATCTCCTCCTGTCTGTTAGTTAGCTCCTCAGATAGCTCCAACAGGCAGGGCAGGGCAGGGCAGGGCAAAGCCAAGAGCCAGGAGCTTCATCGGGGTCTCCTATGTGGGTGCAGTGGCTGAAGCACTTGGACCATCTTTTGCTTCTTTTCCCAGGCCATCAGCAGGGAGCTGATCTGAAGTGGAGCAGCCGGGACTTGAATCAGAACCCATCTTGGATGCCAATGTTGCAGGAGCAATAGTTCTTACACTATCTTGAATGGAGCTGGTGCTGTGGCGTAATAGGCTAAGCCTCCACCTGTGGTGACAGCATCCCATATGGATGCTGGTTTGAGTCCTGGCTGCTCCTCTTCTGATCCAGCTCTCTGCTATGGCCTGGGAAAGCACCGGAGGATGACCCAAGTCCTTGGGCCTCTGTACCCACCTGGCAGACCTGGAAGAAGCTCCTGGCTCCTGGCTTTAGATCGACCCAGCTCTGGCCATCGAGGCCATTTGGGGAGTGAACCAGTAGATGGGAGACCTCTCTCTCTCTCTCCCTCTCTCTATCTGTAACTCTGGCTCTCAAACAAATAAACAAATCTTTAACGAAAACACACACACACACACACACACACACACACCTGTTTCTAGTGGCTCCTTGTCAAGGTTGTGAAGCTGTGTTTTCCAGTTCTGCTCACTGGTGCATGCTTCCTTTCTTTGCTGCAAGGTGTAGGTGTGGCCACAGCCGAGTGGTTCTGGTTTAGGTCTCAGTTTCTTCTCATCACGGATCCACCCGTGTGTCCCTGTGCAATGTCACAGCCTCCTAATTGCTGCGGCCTCACAGTGAGTCCTGGTTTCTGCTCTGCGTCCCGAGTGCCCAGAGCACAGGAAGACCCCTGGGCCAGCGGCAGGAGGGGAGGCCTGGGACCACTGCTGGTGCACGGATGAGCCGCCGGGGCAAAGAGGAAAGGGTGACCGTGTTGTAGCTTGAGGCCTGGCCGTGCCCCTTCTGAATGAGTGGCCCCAGGCATGTCCCTTTCCCTTTCGAAGCCAGAGTTCTCTTGTGTGCAACCTGGGAAGTGACCAGATGACATTGAGAGGGAGAGCTGAGGGGGGTGTATGTGAGGAAGGCCCTGACGGAGTGTGGGGCCCAGAGGAGCTGGGTGACACATGTGACGTGCTCGAGGTCCCCCCGCCTCCTCACTGCCGCATGCAAAGGGGGCTCAGGGAAGCCCGGCTTCTCGTCTCTTCCTTCATCTCCGCCCCTTCTCCTTCCTTCCTTCCTCAACTTTTGCACTTGCCCCTCTTCTTCCATCCCAGATCCATCTCTTTTTTTTTTTTTTTTTGACAGGCAGAGTGGACAGTGAGAGAGAGAGACAGAGAGAAAGGTCTTCCTTTTCTGTTGGTTCTCCCCCGCAATGGCTGCGGCGGCTGGCGCATTGCGCTGATCCGAAGCCAGGAGCCAGGTGCTTCTCCTGGTCTCCCATGGGGTGCAGGGCCCAAGCACTTGGGCCATCCTCCACTGCACTCCCGGGCCACAGCAGAGAGCTGGCCTGGAAGAGGAGCAACCGGGACAGAATCCGGCACCCTGACCGGGACTAGAACCCGGTGTGCCGGTGCCGTAGGCGGAGGATTAGCCTAGTGAGCCGCAGCGCCGGCCGAGATCCATCTCTGAATGCTCCCGGGGGACCCCACTGCCTCTGGCTTTTTCTTATCTGATAGGAACAAAATTAACAGGAAATGATCTCTCTAATGACGCTGCAGAGAAGGTCAGGTTTATCTAACATTTAACTTGTGTTGCCCTTGGCCAAGCCACAGCTCAGGGGCATCCAGCAGCTTCCAGGAGAGTTCCTTGGGGTGACAGTGAGGTGCCCTTGAAACCTGAGAATTGTGGAAATCACCAGGTCTTAAGAGTTAATCGCTAAAACTGGGGAACTGGCCCTGTGACATAGCGGGTAAAGCTGCAACCTACAGTGCCAGCATCCCATGTGGGCACCGGTTCGAGTCCTGGCTGCTCCAATTCCGATCCAACTCCTTGCTAATGCACCTGGGAAAGCAGCGGAGGATGGCCCAAGCCCCTGGGCCCTTGCCACCAATGTGGGAGACTGGATGAAGCTCCTGGCTCCTGGCTTCAGCCTGGCTCAGCCCTGGCTATTGCAGACATCTGGGGAGTGAACCAGCAGATGGGAAGACCTCTCTGTGTGTCTCTGCTTCTCCTTCTCTCTCTGTAACTCCGCCTTTCAAACAAATAAATAAGTAGTTTTTTCAAACTCCCTAAAACCAGCATGTGAGTCAGAGCCCATGTCCGTGTGGTCCTCTGACCCCACATGGCCGCTGGCGCAGAGCTGGTGCGTATTTGTTGAATGAATAAGTGAGCACGGGCAGATAGATGCTGTCCCCGCAAGAGGGCATGTGCAGCTCGCTGGGGACTCGGTGCCCTTCAGAGAGGAAAGTTGTAACACTTGTGGCTAAGAGTTACAATCCCGAGGGCGCCACTGGTTCAGAAACTGGCAGTGGTAGAGATGAGTGAGACGGAACAGAACCAGTACGTGGACCTGAACATACAAGAACGCCTGCCGTGTGGCAAGAGCGGCTTTTCAAATCTGTGAGGGTGAAATACCTGTTAGGATCACGGATGAGCCATCCAGAAAAAAGTCACACGGTGTCCCTAGCTCACTATAGGCACACAAATTAACTCCAGATGCGTTCAATGCACATGGAAGAGAATTCAAACCATAAAACCCCCAGAAGAAAACAGCAGAGTGGAGAAAACTCTAACACCTGACACAAACCCTAGAAGTTACCGAGGAAAAGCAAATATTTTTAAACCTCTGTAGGGGCAAACACCAGACGCAACGCAAATGACGAGCATGAAACTGGAAATTTCTTTCCATGTGGCAAAGGGGAGGGCTAATCGGCTGGTACTCACAGAGCCCCTACAAGTCCGAGGCTGAAGAACTACAGAGGAAGGAGAGTAAAAATGAAAATTAGTGCGCATGGAAAATACGTGCTACTAACGGTGACGTTGAATGGTCAGAACAAGAGACGCAAATGAAAGCGACCACGTGGTAATATTTTTTGTGTGTCAAACAGGCAAAAATGAACAGGCACCTGGTGACCTGGTGCTGAGCAGGCTGTCCGCAGGCCCCTGAGTGCTGGCCAGGTGGAGCTGGCTATGTTGTTTTTGGAGAGAATTGAATCAATTTCTATCAAGCAGCGCATCCTGCTTCTGTAGCAACGTTCAAGATCACTTTTATTAAAAGCATTCTGACCGATGCTTTGGCTTCTGTAACAGTCGATCCCGAGAAACCGGCCTCGGAGGCAGAGACTCCAGACTGCTCACAAATGGGGTTTTCTGTCTCTCTCCTCTGGCCGCCAGCAACTTCCGCCCAAGACTCCTCGTTTTCCCTTAGAGCTGGGAGAGCAAGAGAGGCAGCTCGTGTTTGCCCAGCATTCCCCAGGGCATAAGACCTGTGCCCGAGGCACAGCCCGAGCCAGCTCCCTTGGTGGGGAGCCCCCCACCCCAGGTCTGACTGCTGTCCGCACGCCTAGGAGCTCACACCGAAAATATCACTTAAACCCACTTATTAGCACAAACACAAAGCGAGCTCACCTAGCAGGCAGATGGCGAAACCTGGCTTACCAAACTGACCCAAGGAGAGGAAAGGTGGACCCAGAGCCGGTTTACCAGATGGTTCCTTTTCAGAAAAGGACGGGGCAGCCAGAGCTCCCTAAAGGGCTGTTGGGACCAGCCTGGAGTTTGCCCCGCGTGGGAACTGAGGGCCGACAGGTGGGTAGGCATGGAGGGCCAGGGCCGGGCAGGTGGGTCTGTATTCTGTGTTGCAAAGCCAGGGGGAGGCGAGAGTTGATGGGGTTAGGGCTGCTGCCGACGCCTGCAGGAAAGCACCTTTGTGGCGCCTGGTCACACAGCCCATGGCGGCAGCACCTGGAGCCCACGGGGACTGCAAAGGTCCTGTGCCACAGAGATGCTTCAGACAGAAAGAAGCAAGGGAGGGAGGGAGACGGGAGGCGGGGGAGGTGGTGACCTCAGGGGGCTTTGAGGAGCTCAGGGAAGGCAGCACCTGCTTGGGCCCCCCACATTCTCGTCTGTACAGTCAGTGTGCAAGAAGGGGCGGGGGAGGAGAGGGAGGGCGGGATTGGCTCTGCGGTTCTGACCTGGACTCCCAGAATCCCAGGGACTCTGGGGACCGAAACGGGTACCAGGAGCTCTGCCAGCGCTGTGAAGTGCGCACCCGGAAGCACACGCTTGACCAAGCTCCCGGGCCAGCCTCGGCCTTTGGGGCTGGGACCCCTTACTTCGGGCTCCCTCCCGCTCTGCAGGAGGACCAGCCTGTCACAGCACGGACAGCCGTGCGCCTGTGGGCCGGCTGGGGGCGGTCAGAGCACCACACGCAAGGGTTCCCGGTGGCGAGTGAATGGGCTACTCCACGTCAAGTGCTCGGCTCGGAGCGGGGCCAGCCTCCGCCCCAGGGGAATAGCAGTTTCGATCATTATTAATTCAGAGGAGGAAGTCTGGAGAGCCCATGCTAATCAAAACCTCTGATTGGAGTCCTCTATGTATTGATTAATAAGCAGCGGGAAGTGAATGAATTATTCACTACCCAGAGCAGCTTGTTTGGAAGGCAGCGTTCAGAACATGGGCTCCCCCTAGGGAGCTCGGAAGAGTGGCTGGTGGGACAGACTCTGAGGTAGGCCCCTCTGAGCTGGAGTTCGAAGCCCTCCTTCCTCTGTCCCCTCTCTCCTCTTCCCTCTGCGTGGCTGAGCGACTCCTCCAGGGAGTCCTCCAGGGCCCTTCTACATCACGTGGGCTCAGGCCTTTGCAGGCTCTCCCCACACTTAGCGGTGCTTTCTCAGATCTGTGATTCCGGGCCTTGACCTGCATCAAAATCACCAGAAGTGCTTGTGAGCGCCGGGCATGCGGGTTGCAATGGGACCTGGGGTCCTGCGTTTCACAAGTGTTCCTGGCAGGTGCTGATGCTGTCTCCTTGAGGCCGCGAGCTCTGAGCCCTCAAGGGTCTTAGCCCTCTGCTCCCCGCAGCAGCCCCGCCCAGCTGTGGTCGCAGGGAAAGGAAAAGCCAAACCAGAGGCAACAGGAACGCTTTCCCAAGGCTGTGTGCCCAGAGCGGCGGCAGGGGTCGCGGTCGGAGAGTGCGCTGTCTCGCAGGGCTCCAGGTGCGGTGCCCCGCGATGCCCTGGGTCACAGCGCCCTCTGCTGCCAACAGCTCAGCTGTGCGCCTGCAGCGGCGAGCGCGCCGAGACAGCAAGCGAAGCCCCCAGCACCTGCCACCCCAGGCTTTTCCCCTCTCCACCTCATCCCCGTCGCCTCCTGGGGAACCCACTCCCATCGTACTCCCCTTGCCGCTCCCCAGCATAAACCCGACCCAGGGTTCCTCCCTGCCGCTGCTATCCCACCCGAGACTGTGGCCTCGGTTCTGGGTATCCTGCCAGGCTCGGGCACGCTTTTCTGATTCACCCACGCGTTCAGGCCCCAGGCTTTAAGCCTTCCCTTGCGTTACTCCTCCTAACAGAACGCAATCCACCTTCTCCCCCAGCGTCACTCTTCCGTCAGATGTGGCCTCTTCCATGAAGCCCTCCTGGACCCTCCCAGGCAGCAGTGATGGCTTCTTCCTCTGTGTGCACAGGCCCATGCACAGACCACCCAGTGCTTGTAAGTACCCGTTTGTGGGGTCTAGGTCCCCCTGGAAACCTCCCCTGGGGCTCTGAACACAACTTTGATGTCTCAATAAATGCTTCTGGAATCTGAAAAGCTGTTTTCCTCTAATAAGCAAAAAATGCCAGGGCTGTAGGTAGACCCTCACTCAAAGGGGAACACCACTGTCCACTCCCCAAGGCTGCATAGATCCCCAGGTGTCACTCACTCGTCTGTTCAACCAGCACGTGTCTCTGAGGCATTCCTCTGGCAGGCGTTAATTCCAGCCCAGGAGTTAAGGAGAAGAATAAAACAAAGCAAAACCCCTAGCCTCTGATGTATGCTGGTGGAGAGAAAGACCATAAGCAATATATATCAAATACAGTTAAGTGCTGACAAGTGACACAAAGAAAATGAAGCTGGACACAAGGCAGAAACTGGGACAAGGCTCTATTTTGGGCAATGTGGCTAAGGGGATCCTCACCGATGACGTTTGAGTAGAGACCTGAATGAAGTGAAGATGTGAACCCAGCATTTATCTGGGGGAAGGCATTCCTGATCACGCACAAAGGCCCTGTGGTCGTCAGCATACTCTGGGAACCCCGAGAAGACTGTGTCTTACGTCAGGGAATGCAGGAGCAGATGCTGAGACAGGATCCACGTAGAGAAGTCTGTGAGAGGGGGGTGGGCAATAACCAGCAAGGCTGCAGAGCAAGTGGAGCAGGGAAGAACAGGAAGCCACCCGGCGTGGGGTTCCAGCAAAATCCTGCAGAGGGTATCTCAGCCTGAGCCCGTGGAGTGCTGGCGGGTAGGTTTTGCCGCCAAGTTTGTCCCAACCTAAGGCAAGTTGGCTGCCCCCCCCCCTTTTTTTTTTGACAGGCAGAGTTAGTGAGAGAGAGAGAGAAAGAGAGAAAGGTCTTCCTTCAGTTGGTTCACCCCAAGGGCGCTGCGGTCGGCGTTGCGCCAATCCAAAACCAGGAACCAGGTGCTTCTCCTGGTCTCCCATGCAGGTGCAGGGCCCAAGCACTTGGGCCATCCTCCACTGCCTTCCTGGGCCACAGCAGAGAGCTGGACTGGAAGAGGAGCAACCGGGACAGGACCGGCGCCCCAACCAGGACTAGAACCCAGGGTGCTGGCGCCGCAGGCAGAGGATTAGCCTAGTGAGCCACAGCGCCGGCCTCTGGCTGCCACTTTTAAACTCTCTTCCCCAAGCCCTGGTTCAAGCCCATTCCAGGGAGAGTCAAGTCATGGGCATTCGCGAGAGCCCGAGTTGGCTGCTGTAGCCCAAGGGGGGCTCTCTCCCAAAGAGCTGGGGGTACTTGGTGTCGCTGGGGAAGGGGGACAGGGAGGAGCATTAACTTCATCTGGGTGTCAGCAAGGCCAAAGGGCAGAGGTCAAAGGGCATGGTCCTAGGAGATGAGACCAGAGCGTCAGCTGAGGCCTACCCAGGGCAGAGGGTGAATCCCTATTTGCTGGAGTCGTTGGCTTTCCGTCCAATGCAGCTGGACACCGCCCCTGCCTGACACTTCCACCTGAGTCTGCATGGCTGTCCCCAGCCCCCCAGCCCCCAGCCCCAGCCCCCAGCCTCCAGGAGAGCCCTTGCTCCCCCTGGGCGCGCCGGATGCTACAGGGCTTGCTCAGGTTTGCCCGTCTTCTGTGTGACAAAGCCTGCCTTCTTTTATTGTGCATTTACTTAGTGACGGGTGAGACTGCGCATCTTTGCGCTTCATGTGAACTAGCTACCTGTTCTGTGCTCGGCCTCTCTCCATCCGGAAGCCAACGAGAACGCGCGATGAGCACTGCTCCACGTCTCAAAGCTCCGGAGACTCCGAGCAGACACGGGGGGCCTGAGTCTCTACGCTTCGTCGTGGAGTCCCTGCTGGTGGGACAGAGCCTTCTCACTGCCGTGCTGTGGTCCCTTTGGTCTGCTCGGCCGCTCAAAGATATACAGCAGCCAAAAATATCTGGCCACTGTTGGACGTCCCCTCCATAAGCTCTCCGAGTTCAGTAATGGTTGTTTGTTTCAGCTGAAGCTTTATGGAGGCCCCGGCTGCAGGAATGGGTCCGGGGGCCCTCACCAAACCCTGGGGAGTCTGACTGTTGTTCTGGGCAGGACACAGCCGTCTGCAGCATTCCGCAGTGAGTACATAGCGAACACTGATGCCTCACTCAATGTTCTCCTGGTTTTCCCGTTTGCTAACATAAGAGTATAGGTGTTATTTAATAGTAAGCGTTTGCAAATAAAAACGAGTTATTTTGTTAATGTTCTCAATTGTTTTCTCTTTAAAATTTACTTCTTTATTTGGAAGACAGAGTGAGAGAGAGAGAAGAGAGACAGAGAGAGAGAGGAGAGATTAGAACATCATCCACTGGTTCTCTCCCCAAATGGCTGCAAACAGCCAGGGCTGGGCCAGGCCAACACAGGAGCCAGGAACTCCAGCCAGGTCTCTCACGTGGGCAGCAGGGACCCAGGCACTGACCTGGGCGCCCGCCCTGCTCTCCCAGGGTCATGAGGCAGCGAGCTGGATCGGAAGAGGAGCAGCCAGGATGCTGGCATTGCAAGCAGCGGCTTAACCCACTGCACCAGCGTGCCGGCCCCCAGCGGTTATTTCTTGATCAAGCGACTCCTGATTTTTAAAAATGTATTTGTGTATTTGAAAGGCAGAATGACAGAAAGAAGGTGGAGAGAGAGAGACAGAGAGAGAGACAGAGAGAGAGAGATCTTCCACCTGCTGGTTCACTCCCCAAATGCCTGCAACAGCCAGGGGAAGTCCAGGCCCAAGCCAGGAGCTGGGAACTCCGTCCAGGCCTCCAGAGTGTGCGGCAGGAGCCGCAATACGCAGACAATGACCCACGGCCTCCCAGGGCGCATCAGTATAGAGACCTGGATCAGGAGAGGGGAGAATCCAGGGCTCCAGCTGTCACTCCTAGAGGGCAGCTTAACCCACGGCGCCATAGGCTCCCCCACGACCATTGGTTTTCACTGTTGCATTGAACACAGTTTGAGTCTTGATGGAATTATCGTTTGCTTTTTAGAGACAAGAGATGCTTCTGAAGTCACACTCGTGGTTGTGGGCCCCAGCACGTCTGGTTCTCAGGACCGGTTTTCCTCGTAGAGGAAGTGCCTGTGTCCTACCAGCCCCAAGCTGGGGACAACGCAGGTTCTCATCAAGAGAAGGAACCGAGAAGTGGGGATAGGTCCACGCCGAGGACTGCTACTCAGCAATGAAAAGAAACCCCGACAGCTTGGTGCGACAACGCCTGAAATTTCTTGAACATGAGTCAACGTGGGAAAAAGCCAAATGAAAGAGCCAATCCTGCGTGATTCCAGTCACTTAAGTCCTAGGACAGGAACTCTGTAAACACCATGGCAGGGGGCACTGGGGAACTGCTGCCCTCTTCTGGACGGATGGGAGTGTGTTGATTAAACATGATACACACACAAGGGGCTTGCAGACGTTCCGGGACTGGAACTAAAACACAGGTTTATTTAGTGAAAAAAAATTGTGAACTCCATGCATAGTTTTTTCATAATATGTATTTTCCATCAACTTAAAAAAGTTTAAATTTATTTTAATTTTTATTTGAAAGGCAAAGAGACAGAGACACAGAGAGATTGTCCATCCGCTGGTTCACTCCCCTCATGCCTGCAACCACCGAGGTGGGCCAGGCCAAAGCCAGGAGTCGGGAACTCCAGCTTGGTCTCCCACATGGGAGGCAGGGACCCAAGTACTTAAACCATCACAGCCGCCCCCCAGGGTGCACATGCGCAAGACGTTGGACTCTGGTGTGGCGGCAGGATTCAAGTCCAGGGATGGCAGTAGGGAATGTGGGTGTCCCAAGCACCAGGCCAAATGTTCACCCCCAAAATGCTCACTCCCATACTCATCCAAGTGTGCTGCAGACTCCTCTGCTCCACACACCCCACTCGAGGCACTTTTACACTGTGGAGTAGCAGGGAAAGGTGCCGCCTGCCTGTATGGGCATTGGCTTCTGTCCAGCTCCCTGTTAATGCACCTGGGAAAGCAGCGGAAAATGGCCCAAGTGCTTGGGCCCCTGCACCCACGTGGGAGACCCTGATGAAGCTCCTGGCTCCTGGCTTTGGCCTGGCCCTGCCCTGGCTGTTGCAGCCATTTGGGGAGTGAACCAGCAGATGGAAACACCCCCCTCCTCCCTCTCCCTCTCCCTCTCTCTCTCTGTAACTTTGCTTTTCAAATAAATAATAAGATAAATCTTTAGCATTTTTTAAAAATAATGATAACTTAAGAACACAGAGTCGTATTTCCCCCCTGTGGGCGGTCCCGCCGTGCCATGGTGATGGCTCGTTGTCGTTCCAATGTGTGCAGGAAGACAGAAGAAGCCATGCCAAGCTCGCTTTGCATACCTCCACAGTTGCACTGAGCAGGTACTGGAAGTTCCTGGCCCGCCCAGTTCCCACGCAGGCTGTGGGCTCTGGGAGCTGGTGGCCTCTCACATTCAGCAACCAGACGACCAGCAGTCTGGGAGCCAGGCAGACCGAAGTTCAAACCCCAACTCTGCCAGTGCCAAACTGGGGGTCTGGGAAGGTGCCTGTTTGTGCTAAGCCTCCTCTTCCTCCCTGTGAAAGGCAGAGGGATGAACCGACCTCACGGGGTGACCGGGGAACTGCCCACAGGGCCCAGCAGTGTGTCTGGCATGTGGCGTGCACTGAGGGAGCTCAGGGCTGTCTGGTTCCCCCACTGCTTAGCACAGGGTATGCACCATGTGGGCCTGCCTGAGCGTTGGCCGGGAGGAGCTGACCAGAGCCGGGCTCAGGGGAAGGACCCCATTCCCGGCACATCAGGCCCACCCTGTGGACAAGGAGGGCTCTGGCAGCCGCAGAAAGCCTTTGGAGGACACTTCAGGAGCTGATTTGGGCAGGCTGAGAGCCTGGAGGGTTGCAGACAGGGGCAGGGAAACGCTGTTGCACATGCCCCCACTTACACCATTCTCACTTTGTTAGTAAAAACTCCCTGGGTAGAGCCTAGCCAGCATCTGGATGGGGCAGGAGGGTCAGCGGAAGTGGGCTGGGCGGGCCAAGTAGGGTGCTGTCCTCTAGGCCCAGGGGCATTTCTGGATGTCCCCACAAACCGATTCTCTATAGCAATGGGGCTTACCTGGGCTCTGAGCACCCTGGGAGGGACTGTTTCCCAGCTTCCCTTGCAGCTAAGATGTGGCCCTGGACCAAATTCTGGCCGGTGGATGTGACAGGCATGGCACAGGCGAGTTCTACCTCACTCCCTTATAGGGATATCCTTGGGGCTAGTGCCGTGGTGCAGTGGGTTAACGCCCTGGCCTGAAGCGCCGGCCTCCCATATGGGCACCAGTTCGAGTCCTGGCTGCTCCACTTCTGATCCAGCTCTCTGCTATGGCCTGGGAAAGCAGTGGAAGATGGCCCAGGTCCTTGGGCCCCTGCACCCATGTGGGAGACCCGGAGGAAGCTCCTGGCTCCTGGTTTTGGATCGGCGCAGCTCCAGCCATTGCGGCCAATTGGAGAATGAATCATTGGATGGAAGACCTCTCTCTCTCTCTCTCTCTCTGCCTCTCCTCTCTGTGTAACTCTGACTTTCAAATAAATAAATAAATCTTAAAAAAAAAAAAAAAAAAAGGATGTCCTTCTTCCTGCCTGTCCTGTGAGGACAGCAATGCCCTAAAGGATGGGGCAGAGGAACACGATGGAGGGCCCCTGGATGGCCGTCCTGTCCACCAGGGCCATCAACACAAGGGAGAGAGCTGCATTTAAGCCACTGCATGTGGGGTTTCTGTCCTGCAGGCTTAGCTGCTGTAGGGCAGGCGGAGAGGTAACCTGTGAGTAAGGTGGGAATATGGGCAGCCCCAGCCCACCGGAGAAGCAGAGTGTTCCCAATTGCTCCCCCTGCTGGCTGTGGAGGAGACCCTGGAGAGAGCGAGAGCGAGGCTGCAGGGCCCTGTGCAGAGCCAGGGCCTACCCAGGCGCTCACCGTTGAAGAAAGCTGGAGCCACACAGGTAGCAGCAAGGTCTCTCCTCTGTTGGAAGGGCGTGGCCTGCGGCGCCAGGTGGCTAAGCATGGGTCTGCAGAGAACCACCTGCGCTCTCTGCCTTTGCTTCGCTGCCCATGAAAAGCCGCTGGTAGCTGCACGTGGCTCTTGGCCTGCTCTCTGCTTGGTGTGGATCTAGATTTCCCTTTCTCTCCCAGATAGAGCCCTCACTCTCCTATGCATTTCTCTCACTGGATAAAAAGCTTAAAAAAACTTACCACGTCGTCTCGTCTATTTGAGCCAGTATTCAGAATTCTTCTCTGAAGTTATGGCAAGAGCCCGCACAGCTGATTAATTTCAAAAATATTAATAAGCAGATCACTTACAATGGGAGAAGGGCATTGAGTTCCCAGCTCCAGATTTGGACTGGCCCAGCCCTGCCTCTGTTGCTGCTCTTTGTTTTGTTGTTTTTGCATTTGAGGAAATGAACCAGCGAATGGGAGAAATCTCTCTCTCCCCTTCAAACAAATAAGTAAAAATTAGAAAAAGAGAAAGACTGAGTGGAAGAGGAAGAGAGGAGACAGGAAAAGGCTAAAGAGCCAAATAACGGGCCAGCGCTGTGGCGTAGCAGGTAAAGCCACAGCCTGCAGTGCCAGCATCCCACTTGGGCGCCGGTTCGACTCTCGGCTGCTCCACTTCTGATCCAGCTCTCTGCTGTGGCCTGGGAAAGCAGTAGAGGATGGCCCAAGTCCTTGGGCCACTGTACCCATGTGGGAGACTTGGAAGAAGCTCCTGGCTCCTGGCTTTGGATCGGCGCAGCTCTGGCTGTTGGCGGCCATCTGGAGAGTGAACCATCAGATGGAAGACCTCTCTCTCTCTCTCTCTCCCTCTCTCTCTCCTCTCTCTGTGTAACTCTGACTTGCAAATAAATAAATAAATCTTTAAAAATAAAATCTTCAGGGGCCAACGCTATGGCACAGTAGGTTAATCCTCTGCCTGCGGTGAGGGCATCCCATATGGACGCCGGTTCTAGTCCCGGCTGCTCTTCTTCCAATGCAGCTCTCTGCTATGGCCTGGGAAAGCAGTAGAAGATGGCCCAAGTCCTTGGACCCCTTCACCCACTTGGGAGACCGGGAAGAAGCTCCTGGCTCCTGGCTTCGGATCAGCGCAGCTCCAGCTGTTGAAGCCAATTGGGGAGTGAACCAGCGGATGGAAGACCTCTCTCTCTGTCTGTCTGTGCCTCTCCTCTCTCTGTGTAAATTCTGACTTTCAAGTAAATAAATAAATCTTTTTAAAAAAAAAAAAAAAAAGACCCAAATAAAATGTTGTGAATGGACTGCCCTTAAAAAAATGGTTCTCAGCGCTTCAGCAGATGGCCGCGGAGAAACCAGGTGTGGATGCTCTGGTGCTGGGGAGCGGTAGCTGGAAGGGCAAACAGGGGGGGCCTGCCCAGGTGCTGGGATGTTCCGTGTCGTCTTGCTCTGGGTACACGCTTGTGGTCAAATATGTACACACTCATCAAGTTGTTCACTTGATGAACTTTTACCCTCTTTTCTATCTCTGTTATAATTCCAAAACAGTCATAAAACTAATCATTTTGCTTTGCTTTTTATTTGAGAGGCAAGAGAGAGAGAGAGAGACAGACTGTGCTCCCATCTGCTTGTTCATTCTTCAACTGCCCACAGCAACTGGGGCTGGCCAGGCTGAAGCCGGGAGCTGAGAACTCAACCCAGGTCTTTCATGGGGATGGCATGGGCCCAGTTACTGGAGCCATCAGGGTCTGCATTAGCGAGAAGCTGGAGTTGGGAGCTGGATCCAGGACTCAAACCCAGGCCCCTTGATACGGACACGAGCATCCTAACTGGTGGCTTAACCATGAGGCCAAATGGTTGCCTCTAAGTAATTATTTTTTTAAACTGGAAATCTGCAAAACAGCAACAAAGAACCAGCCTTTTTTTTTTTCTCCAGGAGAACATCACCTCTGCCACCTCATTCTTGTCAATCTTTCCAGTTACTTAAACTCACAAACAGGGGCCAATGTCCTGGCATAGTGGGTAAACCCACCACCTGCAACACCGGCATCCCACATGGGTACTGGTTCCTGTTCCAGCTGCTGCACTTCTGATCCAGCTCCCTGCTAAGGCCCTGGGAAAGCAGCAGCAGATGGCCCAAGTGGGAGACCTGGAAGAAGCTCCTGGTTCCTGGCTTCAGACTGGCCCAGCCCTTGCCATTGCAGCCATCTTAGGAGAGAACCCAACAGATGGAAGATCTCTGTCTCTCCCTCTCTTTTTGTCCCTCTGACTTTCAAATAAGTAAATAGATTTTAAAAAATAAATAAAAAAGTAAATCCACCAGCAGATGAGTGCTTTCCCCATATCCCCTTGAGCTAAGTTAGCTAAATATGTTGAACGCAGTTATTTTCAAAGGTTGACTCATGGAAAAAGCTTTCATCACGTGCATCAGGAATCCAGGTGCTAATTATGTAAATGTGCAGGTTGTGGGATCCTGTTTTTCCCTCAGTTTCAAAGGTGCCTTTCAAATGAGCACTGTACTAATGACAGGGACGTGAGTCCTTGCTCCTGGAGACAGAACTACAGCTCTGAGACAGATACAGATCCTAGATTCAGATGTCTGGAGTCTGTCACCAAGTTTGAAATGATAGTGACTGAGTTGTATGTACAGCCCATGGCTCGGCTGAGTGCATGTGGGAGGAGACTCTGAGTCCTGAATCTCCGGTCTGTGCATCCACTTGTGTGGTCAGGCTGGGCCACCTGACTCTGTGGCTGCTGGGAGAAGGCCAGGTGCACAGGGGTCACCCGGACAATGCCGGCATGCTGACCCCTTAGCGGTCCTCTGTCCACAGATCACCCTGGGGACACACGGCCTGGAAACCTTTCAGGTCTTGGCTTCCTTAGCGGGGCCAAGGGAAGGACGGCTGTAGTGGAGTCTTCCCACCAACCGGAAAACAAGAATTGGCTTGCGTGCCGGAACGCTCACTTGTCTGGTCAGATAGGTGGAAAAAAGCCAGACCACAAAGAGGCTGCGAGTCACAAGGTACTTTCACGGTCTTAATTCAGTTCATCAACTATTTACCGAGGGCTCGCCATGGACCTCGTGTTCCGCCTTGAGTGCCAGAATCACACAGCGCCCACAGTTTGGGGGGAATAAGAGGTAGGCTCTTGACTGAGGCTCTGTTGGCATAACAAGCACAGTTTGTATGCACAGCACGCGTTCTGGAGGGTTTGTGGGACACTGTGAAAGGTTCGAGAAGGCTTTGTCACCCCTTTCTTGCAGGTAGAGCTGAACGGGGCAGAGCTTTCAACCCAGAGAGGAGCAGAGCAGAGCATCCCAACAGGTTACTGTGAAGGCTGGGAGGGAGGAACTAGAAGAGGCTGAGATAAGAGGAGAGGGGTCCCTGCCTAGCCTGGGGGGCTCTCACAGAGGGCAACACTGAAAATCAGTCCTGTCTGCCACAGTTTTGGAACCCAAAAGTCAGAACAAGTGATCAAAGGGCCGACGCTGTGGCGCAGTGGGTTAACGCCCTGGCCTGAAGCGCCGGCATCCCATATGGGCAGCAGTTCTGGTTCCGGCTGCTCCTCTCCTGATCCAGCTCTCTGCTATGGCCTGGGAAAGCAGTAGAAGATGGCCCAAGTCCTTGGGCCCCTGCACCCACGTGGGAGACCCAGAAGAAGCTCCTGGCTCCTGGCTTTGGATAGGCGCGGCTCCGGCCATTACAGCCATCTGGGGAGTGAACCAGTGAATGGAAGACCTCTCTCTCTCTGTCTACCTCTCTCTGTAACTCTTTCAAATAAAAAAAAAAATCTTTAAAAAAAAATAAGAACAAGTGATCTGAAAAGTGCTTGTTTTCTCATTTGCCCATTTATTTCCATTACAAGTCTCATAAGGCTGCTATAATCAAAGTCACATTTAGTTCATAAGTAAATTTATTCAAAATCATTAAATCCAAGAAAGCAGAGCTGACCCTGAGCTAGGCTATGTGGCGATATTAGCTATGGTACATGTATCAACTAGGAATTCCTATTTGTGTTTGAGAACATGTTTTTAGAAAACAACTATCTCTCTCTCTATCTCTCTCTCTCTCTCTCATTCCATCACTCTGCCCCACCCAGTACCAGAGTCTGAATATCCCCATGCCCACACACGATAGCAACGCATTATTATAGGCCCTGCCTGAGACCGATGTCTCTTCCAGATTGCTCACGTTCTGCAGCAAGGACATCATTAACCCTCAGGTGGACGTGAATTTTGCCCCCAAGGCCAAGTGTATGCCGAAGCCTTTGAATTTAGCTTGACATTCAGAGCAGCTTCGCTCCACGTGCCTCTCAGGGAGTGTGGTATGGACTGCACTGCCCTCAAGACCCACCCGGCACCCAGGTTAGGGAACAGCCTTTGCAGAGGCGTGGCTGGAGACGCTTTATAACGTCGCCCACGTGGGACGGCTCTCCGGGGGGCTCCTGTTGGCACCTTGTTGGATCCCTGCAGAAGCGTCCTGTCTGAATTGCACTTAGACCCATCGTCATCTGCCCCTCCCGAGAGTCACTGCAGGAATGGGCCCGTGGCCCTTGCTCGTGGTCAGTTGTATGGGTGTGACCGAAGCCATTCAGCCTTACGCTGTATGTGCTGTGTCCACTCCCGAAAGACTCAGAGGAGAAATGGATGTTGGATCTCAGTAGCAGCAACAATGGGCCTTTCAAGTCATTTTACGGACACTCACTGAGCATCTGCTGCACGCACACAACAGGAGAGGTGTTGGCGTGCACTCACGCGTGGCATGCATCCGGGATTAACCAGTTACTCTTCATCCAATCTGGCCTGGACAAACGCCACCCAGAAAACTGGAGGTGACTTAGGGGTGCCAGTGAGGGGCCCCGGGGAGTCAGGGAGGGGTGATTTGAAGAGGTGATCTTCCTGCTGGGCACTTGTTGTTTTCCACATGATCATACGGACCCACTTCACTTTAGTTGCTAGGAAATCCAAAGCCAAATTTGTGACTCATCTCTAGAAAGGGCATAGCAATTGTGATCCAATCACTTCTTGACTCATTTCTTTCATTTGCAGAACAAATATTTACCAAATGCCTACTGTATGCCGGCACCACAGCAAATGAGACAAGCAGGGTCCTGCCCTCACCTTACAGACAAATGGCAGATTCGGACGCAGAAACGAGCTATTGAAAGACAATTTGGAAAGTGCTACGCTCAAGGAGGTCCAGAGAGCAAGAGGAGGAGGAGAGAAGTGCTCACCCCCACCTGGGGGAGGAGGACTGTCCAGAAAAAAACGCTCTGGGAAGGGAAGCCCAAGCTGAGCGGTGGCAGGAGTAAGACACAGGCCGGGCCCTCGGTGGGGAACCATTACAGACGCCACGTTCAGGGAACAGAGAGCTCCACGTGGCCAGAGCAGGGGCGCCCACTCACTTGGGGAGGGAGCTAAGCCAGCTGCGCAGGCGCATCAACCACGGTGTGGCTGTGGCTTTGACCTGGACCTGAAGGCAATGGAGAGACCTGGAAGGGAAGAGCCCTACGCCTGGTTTTCCTTGCCCTCATTTTCTCTCACATTCTCTCTCTCTCTCTCTCTCTCACACACACACACACACACACACACAGCTTTACATGTTTCTTGAATAACTTGAGGTGATAGCCAACTCATTCACTAAATAACATCATTAAAGGAAGCCGGTTGAAGTGAGAAGAATCCAATTTCACAGAGTCACATTAAAATACTTTATAAGGGCACCTCAGAAAGTTTGTGGGAAAACTGAATTAAAAGATTTTTTTTTTTCACAGGCAGAGTGGACAGTGAGAGAGAGAGACAGAGAGAAAGGTCTTCCTTTTGCCGTTGGTTCACCCTCCAATGGCCGCCACGGACAGCGCGCTGCGCTGGCGTGCCGCGTTGATCCGATGGCAGGAGCCAGGTACTTATCCTGGTCTCCCATGGGGTGCAGGGCCCAAGTACTTGGGCCATCCTCCACTGCACTCCCTGGCCACAGCAGAGAGCTGGCCTGGAAGATTTTTTTTTTTTTTTGACAGGCAGAGTTAGACAGTGAGAGAGAGAGACAGAGAGAAAGGTCTTCCTTCTGTTGGTTCACCCCCCAAGTGGCCACTATGGCCAGTGTCGCGCAGATCTGAAGCCAGGAGCCAGGTGCTTCTCCTGGTCTCCCATGGGGTGCAGGGCCCAAGCACTTGGGCCATCCTCCACTGCACTCCCGGGCCACAGCAGAGAGCTGGACTGGAAGAGGAGCAACCGGGACAGGACTGGCGCCCTGAACCGGGACTAGAACCCGGGGTGCTGGCGCCGCAGGCGGAGGATTAGCCTAGTGAGCCACAGCGCCGGCCAAGATACGTTTATTTTGATGCAAACAATTTTGAAATCTCTGCATTTTTTTCATGATACACATTTTCCCTGAACTTTTTGATCACCCCTTGTATGCTGGATTTCGAATTTTTTTGCACCAGAAGAATCATATTTTAATTCTCCTTTCCCACGGCCTTTTTGAAGCGGCCTCGTGTAACCAGTAAGAAGGGGCACCTACCAGTACGAAGGGGCGCATGCACAGACACAGAGCATGGAGGGAAACAGGTGGCCGCAAGCCAGTGTGAGGGGGGTTTCTACCGCGCATTTATTTGTTTTTACCTTTTGGACTTGCTACCCTTTAGGTATGTATTTAAAATGAAATAAAACATTGTTTTAGGCTTAATAGCCCTAATTAGGGAAAAAGCACAGCTGCTTTGGTCCCATTTCTCACCCAGATCATCTCTGAATGCCAGAGTTCTCTGACAATGCACCGGCGTGAAAGAAAGGACTCAAGGAAGCGTTGGCACGGAGGCCACTGGGAAGATCTGGTGATGGTGGGAAGAGGGAGAGGATTCCATTCCCTGTGTGTGCCCCCTGCCAAGGGGCGCTTACACTCCCATCATCTGTAACACAGCGCGATGACAGCACTGGCATTACAGGCTAGCAGTGGGAATTAGACTAGACCCTGGTTATTAAAACGTAAACAAGACCTGATAAGGAAACTGAGGGACAAGATCAGTAACCTTAGAGAGACAGTCTGGTGCCAAGGAGGCAAACAAGCAGACAGGCGGTCCCAGCACAGGGTGGTGAGTGCCTCAGGTAAGCCCCAGGTGTCCCTGGGGACATGGGGGAGGGGCGCTGTCTCAGGTGACTTCCCTGGGCAGGCGGGACGCCTGAGGTGGGGTTTTGAGTAATGGATGATGGAAGAATGTTCTCAGGGAGGCGCACAGGGCCCAGAAGAAGCTCCGTAAATTAGAGATTTAGGCTCAGGGGCTGGCAAGCTTTGGCCTTCAGACCCAATCTGTTTTTCTGTAAATTAGGGTTTAATTGGAAGAAAGTTTTTTTAAAAATATCTAATGGACACACAGTGATTGTACATCTTTACAAGGTGACATTCAATACTTGTATACCGTGTGTAACAATCCCAACAGGTAACTGGTGTATCTTTCACTGAAGACATATATAATTGCTTTGCTCTTGGGAACATTCAAAATTGTCTCTACTAGCTACTTGGACGTATTCAAGGAACTGTTGTCCAAGTTATCCTACTGTGCTATGAAACGCTAGGAGCTATTCTCCGTACCCAGCTGTACCCCAGCACTAACTGTTCTGTCTCCCTCCCCACCGCCATAGCCTTTCGAGGCCCCAGTAGCCACTCCTCTATTCTCACTTCTGTGACATCCACCTTTTAGCACCCACGTAGGAGGGTACTTCAAAAAGTCCAGGGGAAAATGAAGTTAAAAGATGTCATTTTAGTGCAAAAAATTTGGAATCCTTGCATATGAAGTGTCTTCAAAAGTTCACAAACATGTGTATTATGAAAAAAACCATACATGGATTTCAAAATTTTTTTTGCACCAAGCTTTCCTTGAACCCATTTCCCATGAACTTTCTGTAGTACCTTCATATGAAAACATACAGTATTTGTCTTGCTGTGCCTGACGTATTTCATTTAACATAATGTTCTCCAATTCCATCCAAGTTGCTACAAGAATTTCATTCTTGTTTATGCACAGCCACAGTTACTTTACAAAATATCTCTCACTATCTCTGGCTACTTTTGTGCTATGAAGGCAGAGCTGAGCAGTTGCCACCAAGACCATGGCCCACAAAGCCACACTGACTACACGGCCTTTGTCAAGAGGTTTGCCTCAGTCAGATCCCATGGGCAGGTCTACAACCTGAATGGCGATTGCAGAGTTATCCTGTCTAAAGACAAGGGACCTAGCCAATGTCAGGGCCAGTGTAACAGAAGGGCCTGCACTTAAGAGTTCAGGAGAGCAGACCAGGCTGGGAATTCAAATTCTGGAGTTGTCAGAGTACTGATGGTAGTTCAAGTGTATTACAGTGATGATGAGCTCAGACGTTAGGACTGAGACGTGCGGCGCACAGCAACGTTCAAAGACCAGGACGAGGAACAAGAAGAGGGTCCAGGAAGGAAGACCCAGAAGGAAAGGCCGCCAAACCAGGAAGTAACTGACGGCACCTTCGTAGAAGCCAGGAATGGGAGGGGCCAGCTGTGATAAATGCTCTTACGGAAATGGTCAGTTGGTGGTAGGTTCTGGGGACAGGATGGCTATACCCAGAATCACACAGGGAGACCAAGCCCAAGGTGGGGAAAAGAGTGGCTAAAATATGCAAATAATGCACACACACGTGTGCACACGTGCACCCATGCCATGTACCCAGGCACTCTAGTTTCTTTGTCTGGGACTTGTGACCAGACATGAGTGATGGAGGTCCAGGCTGAGGTACAGGGAAGGGGTCTGAAGACGCGGAGCTTCATCTTGGACAAGACTACTTTCAGGGCAACCACGTGAGCCTCACGGGAAGGAATTCAAGAGGGAGGGAAGGGATTGGAGAGAACCAGCACAAACAACGTGTTTCAGGAGTGGTGACGGAAAGTGAACGAGATGGAGGTGTCGCCAGAGAATGAGGCAGAGTCAAGGCGAGGGTTCTGTTTTCAGACGGGACAATTGCTGCAGGTTTGCGTCACACCCAGGGAAACCATGTAGCAGAGAGGGGGAGATCAACGAGGCAGGGCGGGAGAGCTCCTCGCCGGGACATGGTTGGCTTGGTTCAGGAGATGCGCTTGGTGCCAGGAGGAGGCTCCCCTCCAGCAGAGTGGGCAGTTTGTCCTCTGCACGGGGAGACAAGGCACAGCAGCTTTGTGGGCACAGATAAAGCAGGCTGGTGGATCTGGAAGGTATCCTGGTGGCTTCTAGCTCCTCAGCGAAACAGGAGGCAAGACCAGTGGCTGAGAGAGTGTGGGGAGGCGATGGGAGAGGCTTGAGGGAAGAGGAGCGGCTGTGATGGGCTCTTCAGAAGCGTGGCAGGCGGAATGGCTTGTTTTCTGTCTCCGTGGCATCTTCATTCTGTTGGCAAGTTCGGGTATGTGTGCACAGTGTTGGGCATTGCCTAAAATCTCCATTTCACCATGGCGCCTGGCAGGTGTTCGAGGGAGGGGCATGTCTGCGGCTGCAGCGGTGAAGCTAAGATCGGACCACCGGTAGGAAGAGGTCTGCTTTGGTTCCGGACACGTGGACAGTGCATGATCCCTATACTTTGCTTAAGGTGCCCCTGTGCATGGTCCACCCGTGCATGTGTGACCTTTTCTCTGCTTGGCTCCCCTACTGCGCATGTCCTTCGTAAGCTTTATAAGCCTGCGCACTTCTTCAATGAAGTGGTTCCTGCTTGGGCAGAGCTCACGGGTGCTTGTGGTGTGTTCATCACCCGTGGACCTTACCCTTCCCGTTCGCCTTGCTGGGGAGTGCCTGTGCTGTCCCTGCTGGTCAGGGGCCGGCCTCGGACTTGAGACCCCGACACGCAGTGTCCCCTGTAACAGGTGCTTTCACAAACACTACATGCTTCTTGAGAGAATGTGCGCCCGTGAGAGCACCCCCAAACACACCCCAGTGTTTAGACTTGGAGCTCAGCGCACTTTGGACAGATCGGCGGGGTAGGAGCAGTGGGATCCGGGTTTGGAAGGAGCTGGAAGTCTCCTCACTGGCTTTCCGCAATCCATCTGTTGAGTGAATTTTCTGAAACACAAATCTAATCACGACGCACCTTTTCTTTAACTCCCTCAATGAAGATAGATGTGAACTTGTGACGACTGGCTTCCGGGAAGAGAACAGGGATACCGGGGGCGCAGAGGGGAGAGACCGATTTTCCGTGAATACCTCTGGATAGTGTCTGGGGAAAAACATGAACCGTGCCCACAAATTCCTTTCTGTTCAAAAGCTCCTTGCGCTTTCCACTGTTCGTAGGAGGAAGCCCGCAGCTTGGTCTAGAGCGCTGCGCACTCCGTGGCCCCGGCAGCCTCGCCAGCTCTTTGTCAGGAAACTTGGGTCTCAGGTTCAAGGCCAGTGTTTGGGGCTCCGGGGATGGGAAGAAGCCTCCCTCACGCTCCGCTGGGCGCGCACGCCCTGGGCCCAGCCACTTCAGGGTCAGGCACCGAAGATTCTAGTGAAAGGCAGGGCCCCCTAGTGCCCGGCGAGCACGTGGCACGCAGGTGGTGCGCAGGGGAGAGGCCCCGATGAAACCCGGCAGGGACCCCAGTCCTGCCAAGGTGGCTGCCGTTGGGGCACACGCAGGTGGGACCGAGGGAGGCAGTCGAGGAGCCAGGGCCGAGCTGCTCCCCGGGACTTCTCCCTCAGAAGCCGGGGGTTAAATCACCGGCGTCTCTCGGCCCAGAGGCCCGGCGGGAGGAAAGGGCCGGCACCACAGGAACTCGCATGGTCGCAGCTGAGAGGCCATCAGATGGGTCTGGCCTGCAGCCCCAAGGGGAAGCGTGAGTCACAGAGTGGCGTCCGCCCCCTCAAGAAAAGAACCTCGGACCACCCTTTGAGACAAACGCCGAGAGGCAGACACACCCCCGCGTGCCGGGTCTCGAACCCCAAACTCTTGGGCAGCGGCGTCCGTGTGGCGCCTGCGCATTCGAGCCCCGCCCCGTGAGCTCAAGGCCCGCCCCGCCCCCGCCCTCTGCGTGCGCAGCGCCGAGGGCCCGCCTCCGAGAAAGACTGCCGGGCGCATGCGGCCGGGGTCGGTCACTGGCTGCCGGGACTTAGAGTGTGCGTCTCCGGCCTGGCTCTGTCCTGACGGGAGGATCAGAAGCCGGCCCCAGGTAGGCTGCCTCCGGGATCCCAGGGGGAACTGTTTTCCAGGGCAGGAGCCGGCGGCGCGAGCGGAGCCCGGAGGGGGATGGCCCCGCTGCCGCGGTGACAGACTCCGCTTTCCACCAATCAGGGCCGAGTGGCCCGGCGTCCTGCCCAATGGCCTGCGTACCTAACGGGCGTGGGGCGGGCGGCTCAGGCCGGCGAGGTGCCGGCTCCCGCGCGCGGGCCGCGTGGCCGGGCGCCGCCGGGTGGAGAGGGGTCGGCCGCGGCGTGGGGTGGCCGTAGGGGCTGGAGGGCTGGCGCTGCGGCGTCCGGCTGCGCCATGTTCGCCGGCCTGGCTCGTGGGGTGGAGAGGGTTGTAGAGATGTGGAGCCCCCTCCCCCTCCGCCTCAGCAGTCCTCGAGAAAGCCCGCGCCGCCGCTCCCTTTGCTGCCGGGGTCCTGCGGCCTCAGAGCTCGGGCGTGGCCGCCCCGGGCTGGGGTTCTGGGTCCGAGGCTGCCCTCCGCGCTGGGGGATGGGCCTGGCCGCCTGGCGTCGGCCCCGCAGCTCCTCCGTGCACGGGCCGCGGAGAAGTCCCGACCCCTGGGAGAAGGGGCCTCTGGGCTCGCCGGGCCGCCCGCACGGCCACGCTCATAGCCATCCCGAGCTGTCGGCGGCCCAGCGCCACCCCATGGGGTCTGACCCGGGCGGCCCTGCTGACGTGACTCAGGTCTCTGATCACGGAGCTGGGGCCGGGACTCGACCCCCATAACTTCAGGGAAGCAAAACAATAACAAGATAGAAAATCGGCTCTACTCTCCCTCCCCCACCTCTTCGCGGAATCCCTCGGATGCACCTTGATTTCTGTGCTTGAAAACCTTCCCATCTCTTCTGGAAGAAAGTAAAGATTGGGCCTTTAAGTTTGCATACGGTTTGGTCCCTTGCCTATCTTACCCCTTCCCCGCACGCTTATCTGGGCCCCACCTCTGTTGACTGAGAGATGCCCCGGGCCCGCTCCGTGTCGGGCAGCCCTGCCCTCAGGGCCTCTGCCCATTCTGGTGTGCAAGACTGGAGCAGCTGGGATCCTCCCGGCCCCGGGCCATCCCTCTGACCCGTGCTTTGCCTGGGTCTCTGAAGGCTTCCTGCTGTCTTCTCCCCCTTTTATAGCCTTCAGATGTTGGCCCTCTGCTTCCTGCTGTCACGGGGTCTTGTTTGTAAATATTTAGCCTTTCCGGCTGGACTGCCAGCCGCTTGGGATAGAAGTTCAAATCGTGAATTTTGATGGTCCCCAAGGTGCCCCGTGTAGTGGCCCCCATAGTAGGTGGTCTCCAAGTGGACCCAGCCCTCTTGGCCCCCATTTGGTCTCTGTTGGCCGGAGAAGTAGTTGACCTTGCAGAGGGAGAAAGCCGGGGAGACCTAAAGGAGGGGTTAAGTCCATTCAGGGCAGTCGGGACACATGGAATGCAGATGGTTGAGATGCGTGTTCTGTAGAAGAGAATCCATGTTGCAGCCATAACCAGAGCCAAAGAATTTCTAGGAACTTAGGAAATTCAGCTAACGAGACCAGGGTGCCGTGTTAGTAGGGGATCTGTCTGGCTTGGGCGGGTCTGAAAAGCGGCCTCGGTGGGGTTCAGGTGTCAGGAAGGACCTGTTCCACTGCCCGGGGACCTCCGAGTAGCGTTTCCCCCAGAGGAGGAGGGCCTTGGGGTCGGATGAGTTTGGGGGAGGCTGTGTCCTGTATATCCCTTTGGGCAGGTCACAGTGCACATGATTTATTAAAGGCATCCCGAGGTCTTGCGTGAAAGAAACCAAATGACTTGGTTTAGCCAGCATTTGTTTGGTTTATCTGTTCGTAAAACCCCTTTTGGAAATCTCATGTGTATTTTGTGGAAATCAGGAAGGGTGCTTTTGGAAATGCTGTAGCAGAGGCCAGGAGGGCAGGACGGTGTCTTCCTTACCCCGGGGTGGGGGGGGACGTCCTGAGCATCCTGCTTCCATGCCAGGTGTGGGCAGGGGAATGCTTCAAGCAGAACCCCCTTTTCCTGCTTAGTTCTTAGCTTATTTTTGCTGTCATTTGGCTTCACATGGGTCGCTCAGGAGGAGGAAAATGCCCTGCCCATGCCAAAGCAAGCATTCTCCGCCGCCCAGGGGTTAAGTTTCTTACTTTGGTGGAATTTGGCTTTGCTGGCCGCATGGTGTTTCGGAGCCTCCGAAGCAGGGGCTGGTGATACGTCCTCTCTGGGGAGACGTCCTCTCCTTACTCCTGTGCTGTCTTCATGCAAGTGCTCTCTCTGCGCTCCTCACCCACCTACCGTCCTTCACTCCTCCACCACTGCCCTGCTGCTGTTTGGATGGAATCTGGTTTCCCTGCCAGGTGTGTGGGGTGTTCTGAGGTCCTTCCCAGGGGACACACACATTCTCATCCTGGAGTACCTGGTGAGATTGGCTAGGAGCAAGTTGTTATTAAGATACAGAAGAGGGCCGGCGCCGCGGCTCACTAGGCTAATCCTCCGCCTAGCGGCGCCGGCACACCGGGTTCTAGTCCCGGTCGGGGCGCCGGATTCTGTCCCGGTTGCCCCTCTTCCAGGCCAGCCCTCTGCTGTGGCCAGGGAGTGCAGTGGAGGATGGCCCAGGTGCTTGGGCCCTGCACCCCATGGGAGACCAGGAAAAGCACCTGGCTCCTGGCTCCTGCCACCGGATCAGCGCGGTGCGCTGGCCGCAGCGCGCTGGCCGCGGCGGCCATTGGAGGGTGAACCAACGGCAAAGGAAGACCTTTCTCTCTGTCTCTCTCTCTCTCACTGTCCACTCTGCCTGTCAAAAAAAAAAAAAAAAAAAGATACAGAAGAGAAAGGTCTTTAAAAGAATCTTCTGTTCAGTTGCAACTCCTTTTAAATGTGGCTGTTTTTTCCTTTCTGGTTTCCCTCATGACCTGTGTCGTCTTTGCAATACATTGTAATGCACCCGAAGACGTTGCTGCTTTCGTGGAGAGTTGGAGTGCTTCTCCAAGACTGAAAACTGTTTTCCCATGTAAGGGAGTCACGAGGCACCTGCTAACATCCCAGTGTCTGGCAGTGGTGTCAGCCCGTATTTGGGGCAGAGCGTTCTGTCTGCCAGCTTCGAGCTGTTTTTGTGTTTAATAAAATTAGGTTGATTCTTAAGGTTTGTGAAAGCCGTGTTTGAATAGCAGTTGTTTCTCTGCTCATATTTTGACTAATACCATTCAAGTGATCCAGGCAACGTTCGATAGGATCTTGTTTAAACCTGACAAGAACCTTCCAGAGTCATGTGACTTGGGAGGAGACTCAGGCTCCCAGAGGGCTCCTAGCTGGAAGGGCCAGATCAGTTTGATTTGTTAACGTATTTCGTCTGTAATTCGTCCTTCCAGGTCAAAAGGTAAAATGAAGTACATTCTAGTTACTGGCGGGGTGATATCAGGAATTGGAAAAGGAATCATTGCCAGCAGTGTGGGCACAATACTGAAGTCGTGCGGCCTACACGTGACGTCCATTAAAATTGACCCCTACATTAACATTGACGCAGGAACGTTCTCTCCGTATGAGCACGGTAAGCAAAATGCATTTCTTAAAAAGTAAAAACAAGTTATACTAATTGGATAGTGTGTGGAAGACTGTCAGCCCTGGGATCCGTGTGTACCTTTTGCCTGCCTTCTGAAAAGGTCCCTAGTGTTGGAGTTCCCTGATTCTTCTTGCGTGGACAGGAGAAAGCAGAGGTCTTACCAGGTAGTGTAGTGATTTGAGTGAAGAGGTTTCTGTGGTAGAAATGACTGCTTGCTGGCTGGAGGAAAGCTTGTATTTCTCTCGACAGGAGGCATCTGGTGACGTTATACCTTTATGGAAACATTTGAAAAGACGGAGAATGCTAGTTTTTATGACCCCTCCCCCCCATCTTGGAAAATTGGACAGGTGCTTGGAAGTTGTAAGGAGCTAGGTTTGTGTGGCCCGGGAGGGCAGTGGAGGATGGCCCATGTGCTTGGGCTCCTGCACCCGCTTGGGAGACCAGGAAGAAGCTCCTGGCTTCGGATCAGCACAGTGCTGGCTGTGGCGGCCATTTGGGGAGTGAACCAACAGAAGGAAGACCTTTCTGTCTCTCTCTCTCACTATCTATATCTTTACCTGTCAAAAAAAAAAAAAAAATAGGTTTGGCTCAAGGTGAGAAAGGTGTTCACGAGTGTAATGGCAGGTGCCCCTCCAAGAGTGGTGCTGCCAGCGACACTTGTCAGTGCAGCCAGGGCGCCCTTAGTAGAGCCCACAGCTGCTGTTTTTAACAAACCTCGAGAAGCTGTGGGTAACCTGTCATGGAGGTGACTGCCGTGCGGGATGCAGATAGCACAGGGGTGCTTGGGATGCTGTTTTGCTAGCAGGATTTGAAAAATAAAAATGAGGACTTTTGAGATGAGTGAGAAATAGACACTGTAAAGAGAGGGGCAGTTTTTTATTTCTTTGTCATGATTGAGTGCCCACCAGTTGTGGCCTGTGACCAAGTGGCCTCAAAGACTTGTTGCTTAAAACTGGGGATGACAGACTGGAAAAACCCACTGATAATGTTTTAACATTCTGGGGCCAGCCCTGTGGCATAGCAGGTAAAGCCATCGCCTGCAGTGCCAGCATCTCGTATGGGCGCCAGTTTGACTCCTGGCTGCTCCACTTCCGATCCAGCTCTGCTATGGCCTGGGAAAGCAGTAGAAGATGGCCCAAGTCCTTGGGTCCCTGCATTTGCGTGAGAGACCTGGAAGAAGCTCCTGGCTCCTGGCTTCGGATCAGCCCAGCTCTGGCCGTTGTGGCCATCTGGGGAGTGAACCAGCGGATGGAGGACTTCTCTTCTCTCACTGCCTCTGCCTCTCTAACCCTCTGCCTTTCAAATAAATAAATAAATCTTAAAAAAAATGTTTTGGCATTCTGCATTTTTTTTTTTTTTGACAGGCAGAGTTAGACAGTGAGAGAGAGAGAAAGGTCTTCCTTTTTCCATTGGTTCGCTCCCCAATGGCCGTTGCAGCCGGCGCACCGTGCTGATCCGAAGCCAGGAGCCAGGTGCTTCTCCTGGTCTCCCATGCAGGTGCAGGACCCAAGCACTTGGGCCATCCTCCACTGCACTCCCGGGCCACAGCAGAGAGCTGGACAGGAAGAGGAGCGACCAGGACAGAATCCGGCGTCCCGACCAGGACTAGAACCCGGGGTGCCGGCGCCACAGGCGGAGGATTAGGCTAGTGAGCCGCGATGCCGGCCATTCTGCGTTCATACTGATAACCTCCAATGTTGAGGTAAAATCTGTAGGGATAGCAGTGGTTAATGCAGAGCCCTCGTGTCGGCTGCTGTCGCTCCCCCTCTTCACAGAGGAACGACACTAAACCCTGCCTAGGTTTCCTATCCGAGTCACGGCACCATTATGTCGCTCCCCCTCTTCGCGGAGGAGCGACACAGGACCCTGCGCTGTTCTTTTGTCTGCTCGGCCTTCCCCGGGTTTGCTGCTGGTTCTTCCTGGGTTGGCTACCGTCCCTTCCACCTCCATGGAAGGGCGGTTCCCCCTGCCACTTTCCCCACTTCCGTGGGGGAGCGGCACACCGCCGGCCGGCCCTCTCGGGGGCTGCTCAGGTGTTCCTTCAGATAGATGTTCCTGGTGCATGTTGTCTCTCTCCTCCTTTATAGTCCTCTTCCACCAATCCCAACTCTGCTACCCACACGCCGAGTACGCTGCTCTCCTCCAATCAGGAGCAGGTCCTGCAGCTTGTCAAGTTGGTGAGAGGCAGCTGTGTAGAAGCTGTTTACTCCTCTCCCAGCGCCATATTGTGGGAGAGCAGATGCATAGAATAAGTCTTAATTCCAGTAACAGTCTAGTCCGAGTTGCTCCCCACAGGCTGCAGCGGTGGGAGAACCGGCCTGCTGGAGCCGGCCAGGGCTGGGCGCTCCCTGAGGGAGCGCGTGGTCTGTGAGCTTGTTTCCTGTTGCCATGCTAGGAGTGAGCCGTTCTGGGCAGTTTCCAGAGTGAAGCTGCAGGGCACGGTGTGAAGGGAATGGGGGAACTGGAACCGAAGTGTGGGGCAGGGGTGATCTTCCCATCCACACACCCTTCATATGCAGACATCTACAGAAGGGCACTGCACAAAGTTTGTAAAAAATAGGAGTGAAAGGTAAGTTTATCTCGGTGCACAAAAGTTTGAATTACACGAGGAGTCTTCGAAAAGTTTGTGGAAAATGTGTGTAATAAAAAAACCGCCTTGTTCTGCCCAGTTAGATTTCCCAGGAGTTCTCCTTCCCCCAGCAGCAGATGCCGTTGTGTTGCAAAGCCCCACGCCTCCCCAGCGCTCCGGGCCATTTTATAGCTCCCTGGCGGACGGTTCGCCGCTGGCTGGCAGCATGGCGCTGCCTTCGTCTTCCAGGAGGCCAGCTGTGCCCTGAAGCGTGTTGTTTCCTACTTGGCCAAACGTTTTCCTCTTCCCTGCAGGCGAGGTCTTCGTGCTGGATGATGGTGGGGAGGTAGACCTGGACCTGGGTAACTACGAACGCTTCCTGGACATCCGCCTCACCAAGGACAACAACCTGACCACGGGCAAGATCTACCAGTATGTCATCAACAAGGAGCGCAAAGGAGACTACCTGGGGAAAACCGTCCAAGGTAGCACTGCGGTCGCCTGCACGGCGTTACCCTCTCAAGTCTGAAATTCGCTTTTTGCATAATTTCAGCCTGAAACTGTCAGGGTATTGCTTCTGATACGTGCTTTCTGTTGGCGTCCATCGCTGCTCTGAAGATGACAGTGAGGCTTGTTAGTGCAGCGGTGGCAGGGGATGGAGCCCGCGCTGGTCTCCTGGCGGCCAAGTGATGACTGCGGAGGGGGAGGCAACTTGATTAGGGCAGCTGGGGGCCGCGCATCTGCGACTTCCTGTGTGTGGCGGTGACAAGGAAGTGAACATCCGCTGTGTGCATTGGTTTTCAGGCTGTTTGTTGGTGCCATAAGTGGAACAGAGTCTGAGAAGTGGGATGGGTTTCTGGGTCCTCCCAAGCTTTTACCAGTGCAACTTCACTTACAGCTGTTTGCTATTTTGGGATTTTGCAGTCATGCATTTGAGACAAGTATTCTACTTTAAAAAAGGGTTTTTATTTTCTTTTTTTAAAGGGGTAGGATTTAAAAATATATATATATATGTAAGGTTTATTCGATGATTTGAAAGATGGGGGGTGTCTTCATCTGCTGGTTCACTTACCTGCTGCTTCACAAAGTACACATTAGCAGGAGGCTGGATTGGAAGTGGAGCCGGAGTTGAACCTGGCACTGCAATATGGGATGCAGGTGTCCCGTCTTAACTGCTGTCAGGTGCCGGCTCCCTGGGGCAGGTGTTGGGCATGACAGGTCAAACACTGTCTGGGTCACCTACGTCCCATATTGGAGTGCCTGGGATTTAGCCCTGCCTCGTCCCTGCTTCTGATCCAGCTTGCTGCTACTGCGTACCTCAGGAAGCAGCAGGTGACTGCCTAAGTGCTTAGTTCCCTCCCACCCAAGAAGACCTGGGTGGAGTTCCTGGCTTCTGGTTTCGACCTGGTCCAGCCTCGGCTATTGCAGGCATTTGGGGAATGAACAAATAGATGGAAGATCTCTGTCTTCCTTTTCAATAAATAAAAATAAAAACAAGTAAATAAAAGTGGAAGTCGTGGGGTTAGCAAACCCCTGGTCTGGTATGATGTCAGCAGCCCAGATTTGGGGGATTGCCGCAGAGTGGTTTTTGGCTTTAGACTGTAATGGCCTGAAAGCCAGGGGTCACACAGACAGCTGGCTCTGTCTGCTTCTCCTAGCCGGATCCTGGGCTTTCTCTCCTGTTATTAGGCAGCCTCAGGACCGTTGTCGGGAGGTACTCCCCAAAATCCTGACACAGCGCAGCTCAGAGCTGAAATGATTTCCATCATAGGTTTTGTTGTTCTGGGCCTCGAATGCATTCTTCCGGTCATCATTTGTCAAATGTTTGTTGAATGCTCACTGTGGTCAGAGCCTTGCTGATGCCAGGAATATGTGAAGAACAAGACCAGGGAGGCCAGTCCTCAGGAAACTTATCTGCGGCTGCGCCAAAAGCCGACAGGTGACACCGAGGCCTTCCTGTGGTTGTGAAGGAGATGAAGGGAGTTGGGAGGGAAAGTGTGACGGGGGAAAGGCACTTTGGGGAGGTGGTCCCAAGAAAGAGGCCATCTGAACTGAGGGGCAGGGCCTGCGGAGGAGGAGGAGGAGGCCCAGTGCTACAAAGGGCTTGGCTGGTCAGGGGGTGCAGAGGCCAGCATGGCTGAGGCACGGTCAAGGGCGGCAGCTGGAGGTGGGTAAGATGACCATAACAGGTTACAAGGGTCTTCAGGCCACAGCAAAGCACTTGGGTTTTCCTCAAAGCAGCGGGAAGCCCCTGAAGGGTTGAGATATTGGAGTGATGAATTCTGATTGGCATTTTTAAAAGATCCCCTTCGCAGCTGTGTGTGGAATCGATCGTGAGTAGCCTTGTGCCCAGGGCACTGCTGGATAACTCCCGTAATCTGGGGTTAAACGGAAATCTCCATCCCTTGGGTCTTGCAGCCTGAGCCCAGCACTGTGGGAAAGTAAGAGTTCTCTGTCACTGGCATTCCTGGAGCACTGGCACGCCAGGCATGCCGCTGCGCATTGTACAGGTGTTGCCCATAAAATTTCCACAACTTCAGGAACTAGAGGCTTTTGCCTCCACGTAACAGATGGGGAAAACAAGCCCAAGAGGAGGTCTGTGATTTGTCTGATGATCACAGCTAATAAGAGGCGGAACTGAACTTCGAATCAGCCGCTCTTACTGCGGAAGCTGTGCCTTGGCCTGCTGCCACACTGTCGCTTTGGATTGTCAACCCATTGGTAACCTGCAGATGGTGCAGCAGGGGCTGGGGGTCTGTCCTGGAAAAGCCCCCTGGTGTGCTGTGCCCATCTTCAGCCTTGCCTGTGAGCAGTGCGGATGGCCACGTGATCCCTGTGTTGGCGTGTGGCCACGCGGCTGGGCTCTGCATGGGGCACTGTGTGCTCAGGGTGGCTCAGGACCTCAGTCTTGGCCTTGCTGTTTTGCAGTGCTTCCAGCAACAACTTGGAATTCTGGAAGGAGCCCACAGGGGTGTGAGCCCAAGGATGTGTTGAGGTCATTTAAAGGGGCCTGTCTCCAAAGTGTGCGTGTGTTTAAGCCCCCTCTCCGCTGTGTGCCTGCCAAGGGTGCAGCAGCTCATTTGAACAGTAAATCTGTTTGCTTCAGGCAGTGCTGATGGTCAGGTGTGAGTCACAGATTTCTTTTCTCTTTCCTAGTTGTCCCTCACATCACAGATGCAATCCAGGAGTGGGTTATGAGACAGGCCTTAATACCTGTGGACGAAGATGGCCTTGAACCTCAAGTGTGTGTCATTGAGGTTGGTGTGCTTCCTGCATGTATGAACAAGTGTGCTCATGCCTCTCTAGTCAGCCAACAGCTGGGAAGACAGTTCCCAGGGGAGCCCTGGGCCTTCCTCTCATGGTCGGTGCCTCGTGTTGCAGTGCAGCAGGTGTGATAGTCACGTGGAACGGCCATGCAGGAGAAAGCGTGACTGTCCCCGTGCCAGTGAGTGTGGTGATGCATCTTCACCTGTCTCTTGAGAAAGCTGGCAGCCTTGTGCTCTCCGCGGGCTGGAACATTCTTCCTCAGATGTGCTTTGTTTGCTCTCAGTTTCTGTGCTCCTGCTGTGCTGATCCTTGCCCTTGGAGCTCAGTGTTCCTGCAAAGACAGGAGTTCCAGCAGTGTGTGCATGGCTGGTGCGACGGTGACGTGGCGCTCACGCACAGGAGTCCTGGCACCTCTCTCCCTGACTTTTTGTTGAAATGGGGGAAAAGATCATAGCCTTGGGCAGTGGGTGCCTGTCCACGAAAGTGACTTTTTGGCACAAAGCTGTGTCTGACTGTTGTTAGTTGATGGTTCACAGGGATGGGGAGGCCACAGCGTACTCTTTCTGGTCACTGAATCGAGCTGACAGAGCAGCTGATAGCAAACTAATCCACCAGAGACAGGTTGGTGCTGAGCCTCTGCAATAACTTCTTCTTGCAGCTCGGTGGGACCGTGGGGGATATAGAAAGCATGCCCTTCATCGAGGCCTTCCGTCAGTTCCAGTTCAAGGTCAAGAGGGAGAACTTCTGTAACATTCACGTCAGCCTAGTTCCTCAGGTAAGGCGTTCCAGGGTTTGCTGTGGGGAGAAGGAGCGGCGGGGAAAAGGCTGATTTTCATCATTCCCTAACAGCTGTCGATGCTGGAGGGGCAGGTCGCAGAGAATAAAGGGCTGCTTGTGAATTTCAATCTTTTTGAAAAGATGAATTGGAAGACATTTGAGAAATTCATCAGGACAGTTGGCTGTTGAAGATGGTGGGATGAGGATACACGGTTTTCTTTACTACGCGTTCACGATAAAACCAGAGTAAAGGGCTCTATTTTAAAGAAAAATCCACAAGTACCCTGGGGGGGAAGTCCAGAGGAACAAAAATCAGGAAGCTGCCTGGGCCTGAGCAGAGGAGCAGGCAGCAGAATCTCCAGCGGCCAGCAAGGGGTGGTGTCAGGCCCGAAGAGGGGGCCCCACTCCTTCCCTGATGTGCGCAGGTGGGCGTCAGCCCCGGCCCCTGGCAGAGGCCGGCAGGCTCTGGAGAGGGCATCTGGGCAGACACGAGAACGCGGCGCGCAGGTGGCGTGACGCGCTATGGAAAGGCTTGCCTGCCAGGGCTGTCAACGGGGCTGGGCCCTTCCGTGGGCGTGGGGGAGCCCTCTTCTCTGGGGTGGCAAGCCCACAAGAGAAGACACAGCCTCCAGGGCACCCCAGTGACCGGCCTGTCCACTCACACGGAACTTCCGGGTGGCTGTGATCCCATACATTTGGAGAAAGCACCTGCTGTATGAGAGAGCAAACTGCAGGGAGAAGGGGACCGAGGGAACCGAGCCCCCGCGGGCAGCCCCCAGCCAGCCTGTCAGTAATGCGCCCCGAGAACCGACGAGGGGAAGCTCGGGGTGTGCCGCAGGAGGGAAGATGCGCAGAACAGGAGAGCCTTGCAAGTTGAGAACTGGGTAGCAGAAATGGAAACACGAGAGAAGGAAAGTCGACTAGGAAGGCCAAGAGAAAGAAAATAGGAAAGAAAAGGTAAAGAAGAGGAGCAGTCCAGGAGGTCTAACATCCAAATAACAGGATTTCCAGGGGATGCGAGAAGCAGAGAGGGAAGTGCTACCTGAATCGGGCCGGTAGACCTCGGCCGCGGGCTGGCGTGGCCAGCCAGCTGTTTTTGAAGATGGAGTTTTGTGGAATTAGTCACGTCCTTTTGTTTATGTGTTGTCTATGGCTGCTTCTGTGCTAGCATAATTGGGGTGGAAGTTGGGACAGAGAACAGGGGCCACGGACCCTGAGATGTCTGTCATTGGACCCTCTATAGATAGTTTTCCGGTCCCTGTTCTGAACAGTTCAGTGGCATCTCTGGACAGGAGTTTTTGGGCTTTAGGAGCCCACTGCATGCCCAGCATATTGGGTGACAAATGGCCCCCACCAAGGCACAATGTTATGAAGATTGAGGATAATGGGGCAGAAATTCTTAAAGAAATGGAAGATGCCAGGCTGTGGCGTAGCAGTGAAAGCCACTGCCAGCAATGCCAGCAACCTGTGTAGTCACTGGTTCGAGTCCCAGCAGCTTCTGATCCACCTCCCAGCTGATGGGCTGGGAAAGCAGTGGAAGATGGCCCAAGTGTTTGGGCCCCTGCTACCTGCAGGGGACCTGAAGAAGCTCCCAGCTTCTGTCTGGCCCAGCCCTGGCCTTTGTGGCCATTTGGGGAGTGAACTAATGGATAGAAGACTCTCTGTCTCCTTTCTCCTCTCTCTCTAACTCTACCTTTCAAATAAACAAATCCTTAAAAAATAAATGAAAGACAGCTATAGTGTTGGCCTAAAAACAGCAAAGCTCTTTCATTGACACTTCTAAGGGAAAAGGATTTCCAACCTGGAATTCCACCCTGGCAAGTCTGTGAGGTGTGGGAGAATGCAGATAATGAAGTACAGAAGGGAAGGGTATGGCACATGGGCTAAGTGTGGCCAGTATTTAAGTACTCGAAGGTGTGCACCTTGAGGAGCCTGCAGGCACAGGAAGAGGGCAGCGATCCTCATTTCATGGGGAAATCCAAAGAAAATGCCTCAAAGTAAATGTCAAGAAGCAGCGCTAAAACATCCTGGCAGGACCGGGTAAGGCGTGGGAGAGGGCAGATGAGGCTGGGAGCGCTGTTCTCTAGGAAGGGTGTCTGACGCTAGCCTGTGTCACTGACAGCGGTAACGATTGTGATTACATTCTTTCCCTGTGCAGAGAGGTCCAGGGAAGAGTTGTACCTGGAAATTCGTTCACTGTAGAAAAACTAACTTTTGCTTTGCTTTGTGAAACAGCCAAGTTCAACAGGGGAACAGAAGACTAAACCCACTCAAAACAGTGTTCGGGAGCTGAGGGGACTTGGCCTTTCGCCCGACCTGGTAAGCGCTTCTGCCGTCCTGCTTTGCTTGTGACTTTTTAGGTTCGGTTGAGGTCACTCCTCCAGGCCTGGGCACGGGCATGGGCTGGCAGACGAGACCTTTGTCTTCCTGGCCTGCCTCTGGTGGGAGCTGGTGGAGCAAAGGACTGGGGTCAGAGTTTGCAGGACCTTCCTGCCTGGCTTCAGTGGGGTCTGTTTTTCCCCTTGGTTCTCGTTAATCAAGGAGAAGAACCCCAGCCAACTCTGGTGGCTCGTTAATCTGTCTGCTTGCTCCCCCGCGTGGGAGTTTAGAATTCCCGTTTGAAAATGGAGCAGTGTTTGCACGGGTTGTAACTTCTGCTCCAGCTTAACAGTGTGACGTCAGTGGCAGCTTCAGTAAGAGAAAAGTCTCCTGTTTGTGACCCGGTCCTTGTTTCCTGCCAGGTTGTGTGCAGGTGCTCAAATCCTCTTGACACATCAGTGAAGGAGAAAATATCCATGTTCTGCCATGTGGAACCTGAACAGGTAAGTGCGTAAGTCATGTGTGGCTTCCGCTGCTCCTCAAGCCTCTGAGAGTGGGA
Source organism: Oryctolagus cuniculus (assembly GCF_964237555.1). Classification (NCBI taxonomy): domain Eukaryota; kingdom Metazoa; phylum Chordata; class Mammalia; order Lagomorpha; family Leporidae; genus Oryctolagus; species Oryctolagus cuniculus. Next base: position 131,983,358 of record NC_091438.1, on the reverse strand, counting down.
CAAGGCTTGTGGTTGCGTCACAGGAAGGGCACACTGGCCCGTTGTCGGCAGTTGGTGTCCCCTGGGCACTCCGCCCCTCGGTCTGGCGAGGACACGGTGGTTTCCTTTTCTGGGCTCCGTGTGTCTCACACATGCTGGGGTGGGCCTGTCCTGGGCCCCCAGGGGACGGTGTGGGTGTGAGTCCTTGTCTCTGTTTGCCTCCTTCAGACCCTGAGCCGCTGGAGGGCAAGGAGCACTGTCCTTGGCCTTGTGTTTCTGGTGCTTGGGGTCTAGGGTGTTACAGGCACCCACACAACTCTGTCTTGCTGTTGCTGTGCCTGTGGGACAGGGGTGCGCCGTTTGGAACCTGTGGGCTAGGTAATGGACCTAGTACAGAAATTCCGGTGGTGAGGACCGGAAACTGGCTTGGATCCTGTGTGGCGGAAGCAGAGCAGAGAGGAGTTGAGGTTAAGGACTTTGAGAGTGAGGTTGTGCTGTTGGTGACCAGATGCTTTCCGGATCAGGAGACTGAGCAGGAGAGCCCAGCTGGCCTGGAGGGGCGAAGGAAGCCCAGGTTGAAGTAGGCGCCATTCTCTTAGAATTATGATTACAGATTGGCCATGAGGAGTACGGAGTCACCGGCCTGACATTGGCATGAACAGAACAGAGGAAGCCCTTGACCATTACAGAGGTAGCCATCCTTTCTGAGCTGGCTCAAGTGTCACCTGAGGCCTGGCATCAGGGCTCCTGTGTGTGAATTCTGAGCTGGGAACTCCAGCGTAGGGATTGTGCTTCATACTGAATGTGTGGAACAAGAGTAATTTCAGTGTTCCCAACAGCCCTTTTTCATGCACTTTATTTGAGATAATTCTGTTCTATCAAATGAAAGGAATCTAATTCTATAGAAGTTCAGGCTGTCATTGAAATTAGACTCTGTTAGGAAGGATGTGTGGCCTGTGGCCTACGTTGGAGTACCTGGTTTTGGTAGCAGGATCTGGCTGCCGACTCTAACTTTCTGCTGGTACAGACCGTGGGGACAGCAGTGGTGGCTCCAGTAGTTGAGTTCCTGCCACCTGTGTGGGAGACCTGGATGGCATCCCCAGCTCCCAGCTTCTGCCTGGCCCTGATCTGGCTGTTGGAGGCACTTGGGCAGTGAATCAGTGGATAGGAGCTTTGTCTCTCAAATAAATTAATTTATTTGAAAAATTTACTATTAAAAATGTTATTTCCATATTTAAATTCATTAGACCTTTTGCTTAAGACCTGAGTTTTTTCAAAAAAGAGGGAAAGGGGTCTTCCATCCGCTGGTTCACTCTCCTGTTGGCTTCAATGGCCAGAGTTGTTCTGATCTGAAGCCAGGAGCTTCTTCTGGATCTCCCATACGGGTGCAGAGGCTCAGGGACTTGGCCATCTTCCACTGCCTTCCCATGGAGCAGCTGGGACTCAAACTGATGCCCATATGGGATGCCTGCACTGTAGACGGCTTTACCTGCTGCGCCACAGCACCGGCCCAATAATTAAATTAAAAAAAAAAAAGAGGTTTTATAATTTTAGGTCTACAGGATACTCTTTTTTTTTGAAGATATATTTATTTATTTGAAAGTCAGAGTTACACAGAGGAGAGACAGAGAGAGAGAGAGAAAGTCAGTCTTCCGTCTGCTGGTTTACTCCCCAGATGGCCACAACCACCGGAGCTGCGCCAGTCCGAAGCCAGGAGCCAGGAGCTTCTTCCAGGTCTCCCACATGGGTGCAGGGGCCCAAGGACTTGGGCCATCTTCTACTGCTTTCCCAGGCCATACCAGAAAGCTGGATAGATAGGAAGTGGAGCAGCTGGGACTAGAACCGGTGCCACATGGGATGCCAGTGCTTCAGGCCAGGGCGTTAACCCCTTGCACCACAGCGTCGGCCCCTACAGGATACATTTTGAATTCATTTCTATGTATAATAGTAAGTAAGGGTTGGAATACATCTTTTGGATATGAATATCCAGTGATTGCAGCCCTATTTATTGGAAGCACTATTATTTGGTAATCTGTACTTTTCTTTATAGAGACGCTGTTTAGATTTATGTATAGGCCTTCATAACTGTGTTGCTACAGTGAATGGCATTTTTAAGAATTACGTTTCCTGATTAGCCGTGGCCCACCGTGGGAAGGCCCGCTTGGCCCCTGCCGTCCGTCTGTGGCCTAGCAGCGTCGCCACAGTTCTGTCAGTGCGGTTGCTTCCCCGCAGGCCTGCTGGTGCTCTTAGTTTCTAGTTCATGTGTGTGTGTCTGCTTTTCTTACCTAATTATAATGGCTAATATCTCTAGTAACATCACTGACTAGAAGTGGCGATGGGACCATTCTTGCTTTTGTTTTGAACCTCAAACATTAAATGCTTATTGTGGGTTTTTTATGTGTTCAGATTTCCCCCTCTGTTCTTAATTTATCAATAATTTACATTAGGAATTGGTTTTGAATACTTCCCAAGCCTGCACGCATGGAGGTGGTTATCAGCTCCTTTATTAGGTCTGTTCCTGTGCTGAGTTGCACCGTTAGGGTTCAGGTGCAGTGATTCTTAAACTTGGCTGTGGAGTGGGGTCATTGAGGGAGCTTAAATTCGATGCCTGCTTCCCCCAGCCCCACCCCGCCAGGAGATGCTAATTTAAGTGCTCTGGCTGTGACGGTGGCTTCTGGATTTTTATAAGCTCCCCTGGGTGATCCGTTGTGTAGCCAAACTGGAGAACCGTCGTTAGTTTTGCTTTCGTTAAGTTACTTGCTTTTTTTAAAACAGGTGATCTGTGTGCACGACGTCTCATCCATTTACCGTGTCCCCTTGCTGTTGGAGGAGCAGGGGGTTGTCGATTATTTTCTTCGAAGACTGGACCTTCCTATTGAGAGGCAGCCACGGAAAATGCTGATGAAGTGGAAGGAGATGGCCGACAGGTTTGCCTCTTGTGCGGAGGGGCGGGAGTGCTGGCGCCTCTCTCTGCTTTGTGGGGGCTCGGAATCTAAGTTGCGCTGCAGCGCGTCAGCACTTCTGCTGTCACTTACATGCGAAATGTTCCTGGAAATGCAAAGAAAGGATCGTAGCTGTTGTGTAGTCCGGGACACAGAAGAGGTCCTGGCGGAGCTGGGCAGGCCCCAGGCCTCCAGGCACTGAGTTCAGAGGGACTCCTGTCAGGCTTGTCTCCTAGCTGCCAGACAATCCAGAGAAACCAGTATCCCAGAGGTGGCAGACTGCGCGCACTCCTAAAGCCCACAGGGATGGTGGCCTCTTGCTGGTGTGCTCCCGGGCCACGTCCCCACCCCAAGCTGTGAGACGACACCAGAAGGAGCCGGGGGATGATCTGCTGAAGTCACAGCTTTGAGGACTGTCCCTGGACGCCTCCCCTAGCTTTGTGCTGCCCTCACATCACTTGCAAGCTCTTTTTTTTTTTTTTTTTCTTTTTTTACAGGCAGATTTAGACAGTGAGAGAGAGAGAGACAGAGAGAAAGGTCTTCCTTCCATTGGTTCACCCCCCAAATGGCTGCTACAGCCGGTGCACTGCGCCGATCAGGAGCCAGGTGCTTCCCCCTGGTCTCCCATGCGGGTGCAGGGCCCAAGTACTTGGGCCATCCTCCACTGCACTCCCGGCCACAGCAGAGAGCTGGACTGGAAGAGGGGCAACCGGGACAGAATCCGGCGCCCCGACCGGGACTAGAACCTGGTGTGCTGGCGCCGCAGGTGGAGGATTAGCCAAGTGAGCCGCGGCGCCGGCCAACTTGATCAGTGTCCTGGGGCAGTGGGTGTGCCTGATTGTAGTTGTACAATTGCTGTGATCTTTGTAAGCCTTGGGGATGAAGCACTCCTATTAGGGTTCTGTTAGGGTTCTGTGATTCTCCCATTTTGGCATTTTCCTTTTCAGTCTTTGTCCTTTTAGATATGTATCTTAACATTTTTATGCACTTGTAGTTACCAAAATCGCCAACAGTTTTAGGATTCTTTTTAAACAAAACTTAAATGTTTTGGTCTGTTACTAATCCTACTTTACAAATGAAAATTCCTTTTTTTAAATTAATTTATTTATTTGAAAGATCTACGGGGGGGGGGGGGCTTCCATCCACTGGTTAACTCCCCAGATGGCCACAGTGGCCAGGGCCAGGCTAGGCCAAAGCCAGGAGCTAGGAGCTTCATCTGGGTCTCCCGTGCAGGTACAAGGGACTTAGGCCATTTTCCACTGCTTTCTCAGGTGCATCAGCAGGGAGCTGGATTGGAAGTGTAGCAGCTGGGACTCAAACTGGCACCCATATGGGATGCTGGCGCTGCAGGTGGCAGTTTAGCCGCTATGCCACAACACTGCCCCAACTTGGTTTTTTTGAAAAAGAAGTTTGTGAGATTTTAAAACTCTTTGTAATAGCTTCTAAAGGCTTGTTTTCTTTGCCACACCTGCTGTGTTGATCTGAAAATTGCTTCCTCTTTAGACCTCAGGTCATGGTTGTTCCCATAATACTCTTCCCAGACAATGTTTTTCTTCTCTTGCAAGAGCAGTTCTGATGTCACGACGGTGTACCTACCTCCTGTGTGACCGGGTATTTTTGGCCTTTGTTCCACAGGTATGACCGCTTGCTCGAGACCTGCTCCATTGCCCTCGTGGGCAAATACACCAAGTTCTCGGACTCGTATGCCTCTGTCATCAAGGCTCTGGAGCACTCGGCACTGGCCATCAACCACAAACTGGAAATCAAGGTAGGAGTGCTGAAGAGGGGGGACCCAGGCGTACTGTCGGTGCCGCAGGCATGTCTGCTGTGCCTGTGCCGCCCTGAATTTCTTAGGAGGCATAAAAAGATGTGGTCCCCTCCTGGCCTTGAGCACAGTGTTTTCAGGAAATAATGGGTGGGGAGAGAAATGGAGGCCAGAAAAGGCTGAGTGGCTGGATCTGCCTATTAGGTGGCCAAATGAAGCTGCCTTGTTGGAATGGTTGGCCCCAGTGGGCAAGAGGCACCATGTGCAATTGCCGGCACTGCTGTTCCAGATACTGATGGCTCTCGGGGACTTGGCTGGCATCTGGGCTGCCTTCCCTGACCTGTGCTGGCAGCATACGGCTTACCTGAGTGAGATGTTAGGATGAGGTTTCTCAAGTATGTCCACTCACCCAGCAGATGCTTGGGACATAGGTGGCTTTTGGCAAATGGCAGTTCCTGGGTGCCGGCCTGTGTCGTGGGCAGCAGCTGAGCTGCTGGCATGTCAGCACAGCCCTGCCTCTCTGTGCAGGTGCAGCAGGGCTGGGGTAAGAGCACGGGTTTCAGAGCCAGCTGGCCGGGCGGCAGCTCTGGCTGTGCTGCCTGCCGACGATCTGTGTGACCATGGACAGCTTAACCTCTCAGGGTGCCTTAAGTTTATTTTGGCGCTGAAATACTCTTAAATCTACACATCAAAGGCTGTCCAGGAAGTTCTCAGAAATGTTTATGCTGGGATCTTAACCTTTTAATTCCATTTCAAAGTAGCATCATGTAAAGATAACCTTTAAAACCAAAATTCAGAAAGATGGAACATTGGTGATGTCATGTAAAAAATCACGAAAGAGGGCTGAGTGAAGGCACTGGTTAGGATCCTGCATCCCTTTTCAGAGTGCCTGGGTTCAAGTCCCGGCTCCGTGCCTCGCTCCTCATTTCAACTTCCAACTGATGTTCACCCTGGGAGGTACCAGGAGTCCCGCCACCACGGGGCAGGATTGGATTCTAGGCTCCTGATTTGGGCCTGGCCTAGCTCTGGCTGTTGTGGGCATTTGGGGAGTGAACCAGTGAATGGGGGAGATCTCTGTCTGCCTTTCAGTACCGTTATCCAGTTAATAGTCACTAGGGAATGCCCTCTAGAGTTCTAAGCCTGCCTTTCTCCCTTGTCTGAATCACCCAGTACATAGACTCTACGGACCTGGAGCCGAGCACCCTGCAGGAGGAGCCTGTGCGCTACCACGAGGCCTGGCAGAAGCTCTGCAGTGCTCAGTGAGTGGAACTCGGGTGTGAGTGATGGAGCAAGTCTGGGGCTTTCCCGGCTCGTTAGTGTCTTTCAGTTACTGAAAAGACTACGTACTCTGTGATTGAAGCCTTATAAATTTGGATCTGAAGAAAACCTGTTCCAATTTTGTTGACACCATTTGCTGTATGCATCTGCTGTTGAAGCTTATCATTTAAGGGTTTTCCCTCCAGAATGCTTTTGGCAGCTGCTTTTTGTGGTAGTCCGGAGTTAGCAAGTATGTCTCCCGGAGCAGCTGGACGTGGCGGGGCGGGTGCACTGAGCTGACCGGGAAGGGCCCTTTCTACTCCAGGGAGCCTTGTGAGGCACGAGGGACCCCTGTTGCATTTCTGTTCATGAATTCCCATATGTTAAACGCAGCGGAGGCCTCTGTGCCTGGCCCAGCACAGCAGCAGTCGTGTCTGTAAGCATATCCTCAGTGTCTGCCTTCGAAGGGGTCACACAGTCACTGACAGCCGGGAACAGCGCGGTCCAGTAGCGAGATGTATGGAGTCAGGCCGTGGCTGTGACTGTGGCTGCTCTGGACTGTCGCAAACTGGACCGTGTTGTCTTGTGCAGTGGAGTGCTGGTTCCAGGCGGATTTGGTGTTCGAGGAACAGAAGGAAAGATCCAGGCCATCTCCTGGGCTCGGAAACAGAGGAAGCCTTTTCTGGGTAAGGAGCTGTGCGGTGCGCTGGAGCCCTCCGCTGGGCAGGGCGGTCATTGCCAGCGCCAGGGCTGTCTTCCCAGACGGCTGCCCAGGTAGAGAGCAGCCCTCTGCTGTGACTGGGGAAGGCCGGCCTTCCCTGGGAACTCAGTGCTTGGGAGCTACGCGCAGGCATGCAGCCGTCGGCAGGAAACGAGCTGCTGATGGGGAAGTCGTGTCGCGTGCGAGCCCAGCTGTCTGCAGCCCGTGCGTGCCAGGGTTCACGTCCTCTCACAGCGCACCACCGGCTGTGACTCAGTGCCTGCTGGTGTTATTTCAACTTGATCAGCTGTAAATAAGATTAATGGGGGAGAGTAAGGAAACTTGAGGTTTAAAGTGCCGCATATTGTGTACCTGTTACATTGGATAGCGCAGAACCTGGGTTCTTCGTGCAGCCTTAGACCCAGTGTCAGTGCTGCATGTGCGTGAGGCAAGCCAGCAGGGCGCTGGGTCAGAGCAGGACGTGGCGAGAGCGCGGTTATCCTCCGTAACCGAGCAGGACACAAAGCCCTTGGCAGGCCAGGGGGAAACCCCGGAGCTGCTTCTCAGTGCAGCTTTGTTCTTCCCTCCGCCTTGCAGGGGTGTGCCTCGGAATGCAGTTAGCAGTGGTGGAATTTTCAAGAAATGTGCTGGGATGGCAAGGTGAGTGTGCTGGCCTCTCTCGCCCCTTGGGGCCGGGGGGCCGTGCAGAGGACACGCCTGCCTCGCGGGCAGCGAGGGGCTCCTCCACATAGGAAGGAGGGAGCGTGGCTGAGAAAGTGGCTGTTGCTTCCTGCTCCTGCGACTTCCTGTTCAGGAGATTCTCTCTGATAACCATGGCCACACACACACACACACACACCCCCCCCAGGGGCCTGGCCTCCAAAATGAAAGCCACCTGTCAGCCAAAGCCAGGCGCGTAGCTAAGCCAGAGTCGGGCAGGGACCGCACGGGCGTGAATCCTAGGAGTGTGGCTTACAAGGCCATGCTGGGATGGTTGGCCAGTCTGTTCTTCGTAGCCCAGCTTACAAATACTGGGTTTTCAGACCAACGTCCTTCTGTGACAAATGGAGCAGTCCAGAGGAGCGCAGACGCAGCCCGGCTGTGCACTGCGCAGTGGTGCTCGAAGCCAGCTGTGGTGCAGCTGGGTGTCCTGGCCCCTGTTTTGAGAGGCTGCTTCACAGTGACCCTGGGGAAGGGTGGCTCAGTCTGGTGGGCAGCATAGTATGTCCCTTAGTCCTGCCTTCTGCATCTGGGTAGGGACGGTCCCACCACTCAGGCTGGTTCGTGGTGGGGGCTCCCTGCACCCTTTCATAGTCCAGCCCGTCTCACCTGGGCTCCCAGTGGGCAAGTGACTTGGTGGTAGAACTCGCCCCTAGTTGAGATGGACCCCTGCTTCAGACCTGGGAGGTAACGGTGCCTTGCGTGCCCATGGAAAGAGCCGGAAACGCTGTGCAGGAGCTGGTTCCCTGCTGTTCAGCCCTCGGCAGTTTTGCCTGAGATTCAGAGGTGCGTGCGTTCTTACTGAGTTGCCGGCAGGTAACTTCCGAGTTGGCTCTTGAGCAAAGCGGTTGATTCTGAGGATGAAAGAAATTGGAAAACTAGTGCTTGCTCATCTTGGAGAGAGACAGAGTCTAAGACTTAAAGGGAAGGAATTAAGACAATGTAAGAAATGCCATAAAAGCACATTTTCTAAAGAAAGATGGAGGTTAGGCCATTGCTTTTGTGCAGTTGGACTTCACAGAGAGTTAAAGATGAGTGGGAGAAACTCACTTGTGTTTGTGTATTTAGTACTTCGTGTCTTAGAAATAGTCTCCAGTTTTTGTTCTAATCATCGACCGACTTTAAACCGCGAAGGGAAATTGTGGCTTAGCGCTCGGCAGTGTGTCTGAGGTAATCACTTTCATTTGTAACTGTTTTTACAACTCAAGAATTCTAATTTTTCAGATGCCAATTCTACGGAGTTTGATCCTAAGACCAGTCATCCTGTGGTGAGTGGTGCATGAACCTCAGAGGAGTGTGGGAGGGGCCCTGCGAATGTGATTGGCTGCAGACAGGACGCGGGAGCTGCTGGCTCCATTCCAGAGACCCTGATGTCTTGGGCCCTCGGACCTACCAGATGGGGCGTCCTTTTCATCGTCATTTCCCCTCACCGTTCCAGCTTAACCCCAGAAAGTTTCTAAGACAGATGCTAGCCTGGCCACTGGGAAAACCTTCCTGATGAAGATAATTCCCCATCCCCACTCTCCTCAGAGCCTGGGAGTGCTTGATAAATAATCCTTTTTTTTTTTTTTAAGATTTATTTATTTATTCAAAAGTCAGAGTGACAGAGAGAGAGAGGTCTCCCATCCGCTGGTTCACTCCCCAGGTGGCCACAGTGGCCAGAGCTGTGCTGATTCGAAGCCAGGAGCCAGGAGCTTCTTCCTGGTCTCCCACTGCTTTCCCAGGCCATAGCAGAGAGCTGGATCAGAAGAGGAGCAGCTGAGACTAGAACCGGCACCCATATGGGATGCCGGCGCTTCAGGCCAGGACTTTAACCCGCTGTGTCACAGTGCCGACCCTGATAAATAATCCTAATATGAGACACACAAACACACACACACACACACGGGATCATCACATTAATAGAGGATGCATATTGTAAGTAAATTATGCATGGATTTCACATTAATTTTGCACCAAAATGAAGGTTTTAAGTCCTTATATTAATATGTAAACTCCAACAGCCATCTTGGGAGATGGGTGTGTGACTCAAGAACTGCTGGGAGACTTGTGCCCAGTGGCCTCGTGGTGGCCAGAGCTCTCCTGGGCCCGGCAACTCCTGTGTCACAGCACTGCTCATCCCACTGGGCTGTTAGGGCTCCTAGGGGAGGGACAGACAGGAGGGTCGAAGGGAAGGTTTGGGAGTGTGGGACCTTTGGGTGGGGAGAGCAGGGCACGGGCTGGGAGGTGAGTGGGGCTGTCGCTGGCACGCTGCACAGCCCTCTGTCACCTGCGAAGGCGTCTCCTGGGTGCTTGCTAGCTCCCTTGCCTGTGAGCAGCGCATGGGCCGGTGGGGGAGACACCGCTGTGCCCGGTCTGTCCTCATGGTCCTTATGACGTACTCCAGCCTCATAGCACTTGCCCAGTAGCGGGGCTGGGTGCTACACAGTGTGGTGACCATGAGGGTGGGCTGAAGGTGGTTGTCGGGAGGTGTTTCCATGGTGACAGAACATCTGTCATTAGGCAGGGCTGGTTGGTGGAGCAGCAGGGTTTGGTAGTCCATGTCTGTTTTCTGAACCTCTCCAGGTCATAGACATGCCCGAACACAACCCCGGGCAGATGGGCGGCACCATGAGGCTGGGCAAGAGGAGAACCCTGTTCCAGACCAAGAACTCGGTCATGAGTAAGAGCTGCTGGGAGCCGGCCTGGTTTGGGCGTGGCTCGGGCAGGACGCGTGTCTTAGGGTGATGCTGTGGCTCCGCTGACATTTTCGGGTTTTGTTCTTGCTTTTGAAGTTCTTTTCCCCCTCCTAATCACACCTGTTTACGGTTCTGTAAGCTCCAGACCAGCAGCGTGGGCTCTGCGGGGCCCTGGCGGTGTGGCGGGGACCATGGTGTGGACAGCGCCGTGGAACGAGGCAGGCAGGTTCAATCCAGTGTAACCTGTTAGGTTCCTGTCCTAGCCAGTGGAAGCAGGGAGTGCTGAGAGTTGATTTTTACCCTACAAAAACAGCAACTCCCTGGGGTTCAGTCTAAGTAGATTTTATGCCAACACAGTACGAGTAGGTGCTAGAGATTTAGGGAAAGGCTGAAAGGAAGTAACTCCGTGCAGGTGTTGTTTTCCTTGCCCTCGTCTTAGCTGAGGCACCCTTGTGTCTGTATGGTGGTCCCGCAGTGGCCGCTTGATCTCCAGGTCCTCCCAGCTCTCCCCTGGGCACGCGGGGGTCTCGGCTGGCAGCCTGCGTGCAGGTGCGGCAGTCACCTGGCAGGGCTCTTCCCGCTCTGTTGGCATCAGAGGCTGGTGGGGTCCATGGCTGGGATGCCTCTCCTTGGTGTGGCCAGAGAGAGCCGAGAAAGAGTCTAGGCCGTGCCATGAGGAGCAGGGGAGCCATGGCGGCGGCAGCTGGCACACTCAGGAGACGGGACCGGGAAGCAGGGGAGGGTGGGCTCTTTCATGAGATCCGTTCTTGACGCGAGGCCTGGGCTGTCCTGCAGGGAAGCTCTACGGAGACGCAGACTTCCTGGAGGAGCGGCACCGCCACAGGTTCGAGGTGAGAGTCGAGCGCTCTTTGCGCGTCTCTGCAGAGCCCGTGGGTGGCGAGGCCGGTCGCTGACGTCTCGTGCTTCAACAGGTGAATCCAGTCCTCAAGAAGTGTCTGGAAGAGCAGGGCTTGAAGTTCGTCGGCCAAGATGTTGAAGGAGAGAGAATGGAGATCGTGGAGTTGGAAGGTGATTGTCTGCACGCTGTGTCCCCCCTGCCCATGTCGGGAAGCTGCAGCCCTGCACGCGGCCTTGTGTTTAACCCCTGCCAAAGGAGAGCTTGACCTTGGTACTGAACGCCCGTCAGCTCCAGTGAACTGCGTGCCAGCTGCTGGGAGTCCCAGGAGCCGGTCCCGGGGAGGAGCCCGGAGAGGCCCCCCAGCCGGGTCCGTCTGCCCGCCCCTTCAGAGTCTCTGGCGGGGGAAACCACGTGATACCTCCCTGCTGTGGCGTCCTGTGCACAACACACATAGCGGTTCCTGTGGATTTGTTTCAGATCATCCTTTCTTTGTCGGCGTTCAGTACCACCCTGAGTTCCTGTCGCGACCCATCAAGCCCTCCCCGCCGTACTTCGGCCTCCTGCTGGCCTCGGTGGGGCGGCTCCCGCATTACCTCCAGAAAGGCTGCAGGCTCTCGCCCAGGTGCGGCTCTTCATCTCCTCCTCATCTGCCTGCCCGTCCTTTAAGCGGCACCAGGCTGGCCACGGGGAGGTGCCCCGCAGTCTCCAGCACAAGCCACCGCGCCCGGGCTGGTGTGCTCGCAGGGGGCCCTGCGTGTCCTTCCCCTTCGCCAGGGGCTCCCCTGGCTGCACTGTGGGGAAGCTGCAGGGGCGGGGCATGCGGCCTGTGTTGCCCTTATCCCCAGCTGGTAGCTGGTCTGGGCATCACGTCATGCTGAACCACCAGTGGGGTGATGGCCCCTGTACCCTGGAGAGCAGCCCTGCAGCCCTGCACCCCGTGCTGGGGGTGGCGCGGCGAGGAGTGTGGTTTCTGCCGGGTGCAGACCAGGGTCCCCGTTGTCACGGTGGCTACGGGAGCAGGGCAGGACAGTGAGGTCCTGGTGACAGATGGTGAACAAACCGTGGGAATTCTGCAGGGACACCTACAGCGACAGAAGTGGAAGCAGCTCCCCCGACTCCGAGATCACGGAGCTCAAGTTTCCATCGATCAACCATGACTGAGTTGGGAACGTAAGTGACGTTTTTAGTTCAGGGAAAGCGAAGCAGACGGGCAGACGCTGGGATTGCAAGAATGTACGGCAGAGGCTGAGGGCGCAGGTGTGGCCCGCAGAGGGTGTACCCTGCCGGTGGCCACAGTGGGGGCGTCCTGGGGCGCGGGGTTCTTGGGCCCTGTTGTTTCTTGTGGCTGCGAGCCTGGAGCAGGGGAGGAGGCAGCAGTGTGTCCGTGAGTCCCAGGCACCTTCCCAGCCTCAGGCTTCCGGCGGGAAGCGCTGACAGCTGCTGCTCACAGAGCGGCTTGGCGTTGACCGCGGCTCACCTGGAAGTCCCTCCAGACCAAGCGCAGCCTTCAACGCTTGTCTTCAGACTGACCGGGTCTTGAGTTGTGGTGTGCAGTAACCACGAGCGGCGACGTGAACTGGGAACCCTTTAGACCCAGAGCGGACTGTGTTGGCAGAGATTCTGCTGGTGGGGGGCTGCAAAGGGCTGTCTGGTGGGGACCCAGGCCGCTGGGGCTCCCGCCGCATGGCCTGGGCAGGTGGACCTCCCTGGGCGCCAGTGGCCTCTGCTGCTGGCGGGGGCCGGTGCAAGCTGGGGACCGCGGTCCTGCGCCCTTCTACCTTGCCGGCTGGCCTCCCAAGTGACAGCGACTGTAGCGGCGGCAGTGGGCTCTGAGGAGCGAGTGTCAGGAGTAGGGCCGGGTGGCTGACTGGGCCGCCATGTGGGGTTTCTGGGTGCCCTGCCGGGGAGAGCTGCCTGCAGGGGCGCTGGTAGGCGGCTGGGCACTGTGCAGAGCAGCGGCCCGCAGCGGTGGGGTGGGAGCCGATGGGGTCGGGAGTGGCCCCCGGCTGCGTCAGGTGCCTACGAGTACCCTGGGAGACGGGCAGTGACCGCCGGGGCAGTGGCCTGTAAATGGTAACTTTACTGTGCAGACATCCTGTTGAATGCTAATTTTTTGTTTCACACAGGGACGATTCGTTGAGAGCCTTCGGACTTTAAGTTTACAGCTTGGATTCTACACTTGGCTTTTGACACTTCCTTTAAATTATGTTTTTATTAAGATTATTTTATTACGGGGAAGGGTATCTGGAAACCTTTGGCACGTGCATGTCCCACCACGTGTGCTGGCCCCTCCGCACGTGCACTGCCTGTTGGACACGCGCTTCTTTTGCAGTCGAGCGTTGGGACGAGAGGCCGACGCCCGGGGCTGGCGGAGGACCCATCACCGCCGTTTCTCCAACTACCTCGTGTCGCTGTGGATCTGCAGGTGCCGCGCGGGCGGCTCCGTCACCCAGGGCCGTTCTGGCCGGGACCTGAGGGTGCTGCTTGCCGCTGAGAGCAGGGGAGTCTCAGAACCGCCTGGGGTTGGAGCGTGGACCGGTCCATTTGGCATCACATGAAGGAGAGTCTGTCTCTGAAGACAGACTCTGCCTTTACATCCGCGCTTCCGCCGGGGCTGGGCGCTCCTTGCATCAAGGGGTCACTCAGCAAGCACCAGGGAGCTGGGGAGACTGCGCTGTGGCCCCGGCCACTCAGCGGTACTCGGGCACTGTTCTTCCAGGGCGGTGTGACTGCAGCTGGAACGCATCAGGAAAGCTATTTTCTTAACTGACGGGACGGGGAGCCCAGCCGCGTGCCGCTGGCCGCCGGCCGGGCCTGGGCTATGCTCTAACTTAAGAAATAAATCCCACAGAGCAAGAGATGGCTTGGTTTGGTGTCTGTGCCACTGCCTGGAGCAGGCCTGCGGGCCCAGCGTGCTGCATGCAGGCCCGAGCTGTGGGTGCTGGGCTCTCCTGCAGTGAGCATCCGGCAGTTTGTTGTAAAAACTAAGGGACGAGCTTTTTTGTTAATAGGATCCAGAATTTTCCAGAAGGCTTCTGATGGGAGGGAAGCAGCAGGGGTTATGGGGGAGTCCCCTCTGCAGACACCCCCCCGTGGCAGGGAGCAGCGGAACACAGGCCTCCCCAGCGCTTCCTCTGGCCGCAGCTTCCCAGCTAAAGGTCACTGTCCCAAGGGTCTTCCCCTCCAGAGCGAACAGAGGGGATGTCGGTGCCATTGGTGCCCACTCACCCTCCGGCCACCAGGCAGCAGAAGGGCTGAGCTGGCTGCGGCCCATCCCAGTCCTTCAGTCCCTGGTCTGCGCCCCCGAGAGCAGGTGGCGGACGGCCTCCTCTCCGAAGCTCTCCGTGCTGCTCTCGGTGCTCGCAGTGTGGCCCGCTGGGCCTGCGGTCCCGCTGTGCCCCCGAGACAGCGAGGGTTTGGGCCAGTGTGGGTGCTTTACCTTTGAGCTCTTGTGTTCCTGCCCATCGAAGGTGGCCCTGGCAGGCCAGTCAGGTGCAGGGACCCCAGATGGCTCCCAGGGCTTGCAGAGCTCCGCCTGCCCCAGCACCCCGGCTGTGGCATACAAGACTGCCAGCTGCCAGGACCGGAGCTGGGCTGCCCACCTTCCAGGCCTGGTGTCGGCGATCCGTGCCTCAGCCTGCTTCCTCTGGGTGCTCTCAGAAACCCCCCAGTCTGCGGGCTGGAGCAGCCCCGCCTTTCCAGTTCACCAGCTCAAGCCCCCCAGGCACGCTCCTGAGGACTCGCCCCCAGTGCGGAGCCTGGTGCTGGAGCCTGCCCAGATGCCACCTCTCTGACCGGCCCTGGGGATTTGGGAGCTGTCTGGACACACACATCTGTGGTCACATTTGAAGAACCCTGTGACCAGTATGAACCGTGTCCAAGGCAAGGCTGCATCCTGTTGGCTAAGTGAGAAAACCAGCTCTCCAGGCAGCTGGGACCGGCCCAGGGAGCTGCCTGGCTGCCGACGGAGGGGCTGGCTGGGGTGCCAGAGCTCCATGTCTGCTCTGCGGGCGTGGCCAAGGTTAACCTTGGGAGTGGGCGGGTGGGAGGGATCTGCCACGGTGTGGTCCACGGAACCTCAGTTTACACAATGTGACAAGGCTCCGGGCGGGTCTGGTGGCTCAGATCCAAAATTTAGGAGTATTCTTTAAGAAAAAAGGATTTATTTGAAAGGCAGAGTGACAGAGGGAGAGACAGAGATCTTCCATCTGCTGCCTCACCCCCCAGATGGCCTCAGTAGCCAGGGTTGGGCCAGGCTGAAGCCAGGAGCTTCTTCCCGGTCTCCCACATGGGTGTGGGAATCCAAGCACTCGGGCCATCTTCCATCGCCTTCCCAGGCACATCAGCAGGGAGCTGGGTCGGAAGCAGAGCAGCGGGGACTCACACTGTGCCTGATCGATTGATCAGCACAGCTGGCCGCATCTGCCACATGCCAGCTATTGGTCCTGAGCCTTAGTGAGCAGCAGTCCTGAGGCCACTGAGCGCTGCAGTGTGTTACGGGGTGCGTGGGGCGGGGGGTAAAAACAAATACAAGGACTCCGTGCAACAGCACCTGGAGAGGGGATGGCAGGGTTGGGAGGGGTGTGGTTTGGGACAGGGAGGGTAGCGAAGGTGGTGAGCACAGAGATCTGGGGGCAGGGCCAAGGCCTGAGGCAGGAGTGCTCATGAAACCAGCTGGGCAGCAAGGCTGGCATGGCCTGTGCGAGGGCCGGAGGAGCTGAGCTCAGGTGGGGAGCTGCACGGAGCTGTCGGGCCTCGCTCCTGACGGGGAGCAGCATGGCCCCTGGTCATAGTGAGTCCTCGGCAGCGCCCAGAGGGGCCGCGGAGCGGCAGTCAGACCCTTGCTGCGCAGGTGCTGCTGTGCCCTGGCCAGCACAGACACAGGGCGCCGGCCCCTGCCCGCACCGCTGTCACAGGTGAAGAAACTGAAGCCAGAGGCACACAGCCCTTTGCCCCAAGCCCTTGGCCTTCAGGATAGGGCTGGGCTGGAACCTGACCGCTGGGCTCCCACCCCACAGCTCTGCAGCAGGAACCCATGCAGGCTGTGGCTTCTGGCCAGCAGAGGGCTGGCGCGGGACACAACCCAGCGGCACCTGACCTGCCGACCAAGTGTACTAGAAATAACCACTCGTGGCCCGGGGGCAAGGAATTTATTAAGAAGCTTTGACAGCCACAAGTTGCAGCAAGTAAACCAGGTCTGGACAGGCCCCGCCCCTGCCCAGCATAGACCCTGGCCTGGGCAAGCCAAACGTCCCAGGGAGGACAGCCCTGTGTAGCTCGGCCCTGGGGTGACACTGGCCATGTTTGTACAGTCCTTTCTGAAAGTGGGGTTCCTTTGGGGCCTGAGAGCAATGTCTCAGCCGCACAGATGGGGGTCTGCTCAGGGTCAGAGCCACGTGGGGACCAGCCTGTGCGCAGTGTGCTTCCCCGTCAGGAGGACTTAGGCCCAAATAGGAGCTCCCGGCTCTCCCTGCCCAGAGGGCAGCACCTGCCTGCTGCCTGGGGCCTCACAGGACACAGCAGGTGCAGGAGACGGGCCAGTGCCGCCGCCGCTGCTGTAGCTGCTCCTTCTCCACCGTCAGCACCTTGACTTTCTCCTCCAGTCTGCTCAGCTCCACCATCCACTTCTGGGGGGACAGCGCGGGAGCTGATGGCCAGGCCGCCATGCTCTTGGGCCTGTCCGCCTCTCACCTAGGGTTGAACCTGAGCCTGGGAGGCCTTGGCTTTGGGGGAGCCAGGCCCCTTGGCCATGCTGCCTATTGGCTAAGTCAGCGCTGGGGTCCTGAGGGAAGCCAGCAGCAAGCCACCCTCTGGGACCTCCCCAGGTGCCACCCGGCCACGCCCGTTCCCCTCCACCAGCCCCGCCCCACTCTTAACTCTTGAAAAGGCTTTTCCTTGGGACCATGGCCCATGCTCCTCTGCACCCTCTTGTGAGCGTCTCCCCTACAACATGGTACAGGGGCCCCTTAGTTCACTCTCCCCATCCACACAGCAATCGAGTGCCTCCACCGCTCTGACTGCAGGGGGTGGGGGTGGAGGTCTCGGGCGCTGCGGGAAGTGGGGTGTAGGTGTTTAAAAGGAGGATGCCTTGGGTCTGCCCTTTCCCCCCAGCCACAGAACGAACTGCGGTTATGTGAATGCAACCCCTCCATTGTGGTGACGCCTGAGAGCTGGCCCAAGGGGTGGTCGAGCGGGCCCGAGATGGGCCTGGGCTCCCCGGCCCCGGCCTCCTCACCTGCCTGCACCACTGCTGGATGGCACTGACAGACAGCGGGCCCTGGATGCTCCCGTCGCGCCGCAGGAACACCTCCCCCTGGTCTGTCTCGTAGAGCTGCGGCTCGCCCTGCACCTTGGGGGCGTGCACGGTCAGGCGTAGCACCTGCGAGGGGCAACAGCAACTGGGCCGCACCGCACCTGACCGTGGACCGCTGCCCAGCCACACCCAGGTCGCTCCTGCCTGCTCCCCGCCCTGGGGCTCACCTTGAGGGGGGTGTTGCTCGGGGCAGTGCTGACGACGGGGATGAAGGTGAGGGTGTAGGCGTCAGGGAAGACCTGGGGCTTGAAGCCCTGCAGGATGGAGTCCACGAGCAGGCGCGCGCGGTCCTCGTCGCGGTGGCTGCATCGGATGCCCTGCACGCGGCCGCTGTCCTCCACGCCCACCAGCAGGCTGCCACCCTCGCTGTTGAGGAAGGCGCACGTGTAGCGCCGCACGTGGTGTTTGAAGGCCAGGCTCAGGTACTCGCCGCTGCCCCGCTTGAACTCCACGTTGCGCGTCTCGCTGCCCAGGAAGGCGCCCTGGAAGAGCCGCTCCTGGCCCAGGATCTCCTGGTGCGCAATGGCGCTGTCGGAGCGCACGCCGCTGGGCCGGGCCTGGGGGCTCCACTGCGGCCGGGTCCAGGGCCCGTTGGGAGAGAGGCCTGGGGGCCGCGCGGGCTTCAGGAAACCGGAGCCTGGGCTGGGGCCAGGGCTGGGGCCTGGGCTGGGGCCGCTGTCCTCCTCCTGCAGGTGGGTGAGGTCAGGATGGATGGGCTGAGGCCAACGCGGAGCTCCCTGCCACCTCAAGGGACTGCCAGAACCCCAGCCCGCACCTGCCTGGGTCTGGCCTCCACGGGCATCCCGTACCCCTCCTGGGCTGCGGGGCCCAGTTCCACCCTCACTGTTGAGGGAGGCGTGTGGGTGAACCAGGTTCAGGGGCTCACTGCTGCCCCGCTTGAACTCCAAGCCACCCAACCTCGCGCAGCCAGCGAGGGCCAACCCTGCTGGGTCAAGGGCTCAAGCCACCTGCTCCTTTGCCCGCTGCGCTGGGCTCTCTTCCTAGGTGGGCAAGGAGAGAGAGTTCCCCTTCTCAGGGCTGGAAGCTGGGACACCTGGGGCTGACCTCGCCCATGTGGGTTGCAGATGGGCTTCTGATGCCTGGAACCGCACTGTTCCCACACTCCAGTGACAGCTGCAGGTCCCGGAACTGAGAGGCTCTGAGACCCTGCCACTCCCTGTTCCCCTGAAACCTTTGCTGACCGCAGTGGACAAGCCCGTTCCATACTCTGCCCCTCCTGAGGCCCTTCCCACAGTTCATGCTCTGAGGGCTCTCAAAACTTCCATGTTGGGGCTGGTGCTGTGGTGCAGTAGGTTAAGCCTCTGCCTGTGGCACCGGCATCCCATATGGGTGCTGGTTCAAGTCCTGGCTGCTCCTCTTCTGATCCAGCTCTCTGCTATGGCCTGGGAAAGCAGTGGAGGATGGGCCTAGTGCTTGGGCCCTTGCAACCACCTGGGAGACCCGGAAGAAGCTCCTGGCTTCAGATCAGCCCAGCTCTGGCCGTTGTGGCCATTTAGGAAGTGAACCAGCAGAGGGAAGACCTCCTTCTCCCTCTCTGGAACTCTGCCTCTCAAACAAATAAATAAACCTAAAAAAAAAAAAAAAAATCTGTGTCCTGGCCACTTCTCTGGTGTGGGCCTCACCCGGTCTCCAGGTGCTCCTCTTTCCAGCGCCCCCTCCTCACTGGCCCTAAATGCAAGTTGGACTGCTGCTCCACCGTCACACCTTTTTTCTGACTGCTGCCTTGCAGGGCTGGGAGCGCAGCCTGGACTGGGGCAGGAGTGAGAGGCACGTTCCTATGGGCCCTGCGGCTCCCCAGTCCTAGCAACCTGGTAAAACTGTCATACAAACATGAACTCGGCGCACGTATGTTGAAGAGTCAAGTCAGCGAGCTGTTTAGTTCTGCAACAGTTTTAAACACCATGGTGCTCACCCTAAAGAGAAACCCGGGTCTCCCGAGGTGATCTGCCAGTGACCTCCCACCCTGGTTAGAGCCAGCCCTTGACCCTGGCTGCGCCTTCGTCTACAGCCCACAGGGGCCTGGGCCTGGCCCCCTGGCCCAGCTTCCTTCCTTGGGGGCCCCTGCGGCCGTGGCCCGGGCACCAGGGACGTGCCAGTGTCCTGCACGCACTGCGCTGACACCTCCCTTTGCACACACAATGCACTCCCTTCTGCACGCACAATGCACCGACACCCCTCTTTGCACGTGTTCCCTGCTCAAAGTGTCCTTCCCTCATGTGCCCATCCAGCTCTCTAAGTCCCAGCCCGGATCCCACTTCCCTGGCAACTCTGTCCTGACATGGCAGCAAGCACAGCGCCTCGCCTCGCAGCCACCATGGTGACCTGCGGCTGTGCCTCACTCCTGGCACTGAGAGGGCACTGGTGTTTGCCGACTGAACAGCTGAGACAGGCCAAGGAGAAAGGTCTGGGCCCTTGTGGGCCTGAGGGCCCCGGGGCCCCGAGGCTGGAAGGCCGGAGGCCTGTTGAGGAGCCGCACACAGCAGCTGGGTGGGAGGCGCGGTGCGGGGCAGCGTCCCCCTGCGGGGAGGTGGGTGGACCTGTCCCAGGCCCTCAGAGGCCACCCACAGGCAGGCCTCTCTGGGGGTGGAGCCCCAGGAGCGGGCTGGGGCAAAGACACTCACCTCTCTGCGGCTCAGCAGGGGGCCCCGGCCCTCAGCCAGCACCAGCTCCTTCCCACGCGCCGCCACCTCCTTGACAATCAGGTGCTCCTCCAAGGCCATCTGCAGGCGCCAGGGCAGCGAGCCCAGGGCGGCCTTGGGAGTGGCCACGTGCACCAGTGCGTAGGCCTTCCCGGGCCGCCGCACCACCTCGATGTCCTCCCGGGCCACTGGCAGCTGCAGCCGCTCCAGGGTGTCCCGCAGCAGGCAGGCGAGCACAGGCACGGAGAACTGGGGGTTCAGGTGGCCCACGTAGAGGGTGTGCGTGCTGGGCTCTGCCTCCAGGCCTGAGTCCTTGGGTGGGGTCTCTTCTTGGGGCAGTGCTGGTAGGGGCTGCTCACCCAGGGGCTCCATGGGGGTCTCCCACGTCTGCGTGTACACTGATCTCCTGGGGGTCGTGGAGGGTTATCCCTCCGGAAGGCTCACTGCGGGCTGCTCCGCCCAGGACCTCCTGGGGGCACTCAGCGGGCACCAAGGCTCCTGGGAGGCTCCCAGCTTGGCAGAGGCTGGGTGGGGCCACAGAGAGAGAAGGAGGGCCTGACAGCTGCTCTTGGCCTCGGATGGAAGACAGGCAGGACAGAGCTGGCGCCCTGTGGGGAGACTCAGGAGGGACAGAAGGGCCCAGAAGCCAGGTCTCAGAGGCCCTGCCGGGTCCTGTCACTGGTCCCAGGGCTCCTGCCTTCTTTTCCTGCTCCGCAGGCTCGGGGGTTTCCTGCCTGCCGGCAGAGGACTTCTGCCTCCAGACACCTGAGAAACCTTTCACAGAGGGGCTTCGGGAGAAGACAGCTTAATGTGAGACCCTGCAGCCCGGCCAGAGGCCCCATGGCTGCTTCTCCCTGCCAGCTTTAAACCCTGCTGCTCAGGGCTGCCAGCCTAGACCAGGCCCTCTTTTGGGTCCAGAGAGAAGGGGCTCTTGGGCCTCTGCGCTCCCCCACTCCAGGCCAGGAGCCTCACTCCTCAGCCGCCTGTGTCCGTACCCACAGCAGGCCCCCATTCACCCGCACACACACACCCTCCGCTCTGTGTGGTGGCTGCCACCAGCCTGCATCTTTTCAGACTGGATCCTCAGGGCCACCGTGGCCAGGGTGGGGGCATTCAGGGCAACCAGAAACCAGAGGAGAGAGGAGGCCCAAGAGCTTCATGTCTTGCTGGCTCCTGGGGGAGGAGACGGGGGCATGGGAGGTGCCAGCCCTGAGCTCCCGTAGCCTCCATGGGGGCACTTAGGGGTTTGGCACTTGAACAATGAGACCCAGGTTGTAGGAAGTGGGCGGGGCCTGCACACCCACCTCTGTGATCTCAGGAGGGACAACAATGCTTTCTCCCGCAGCCTCTGGCAGGCCTGGTTGGGGAAGTCAAACAGGAAGAGGGTTCCTGTGCTCCCTGTGGACTTCCCCCTCAACACACACACACCGGGAGTAGACAGAGTTGCCTGCTCCCCACACGCTGGCCATGGAACTCCGTCTGGGCGGCTTCCAGAAGATGTACTTGTGCCCTGGTAAAGCCTCTGCAGGACCAGTGCCCAGGCAGGGCAGCAGCTGCCACCTCTGCGGGCCCTGCTGCCTAAAGCCTCCCCTCCTCCTTGGGTCACCCAGGCCCGGGCTCCGCTGAGTGCTGACTTCATTCCAGATGGATCAAGATGCAGAGCGTGGGCTCCAGGACTCCCCTGCCACCAGGCCCTTCTCTATGGACGAGGTTAGAGGAGCATGAGTAAAACGTTAACAAATCCTCTCTCTGCCCACTGAACTTGACATTTGATGACTTTCCTAGTTCTGTTCCCCTGGAAACCAGATAAAAGTGGAATGTCAACTGTGTCAAGGCG
Organism: Oryctolagus cuniculus; assembly: GCF_964237555.1. NCBI lineage: Eukaryota > Metazoa > Chordata > Mammalia > Lagomorpha > Leporidae > Oryctolagus > Oryctolagus cuniculus. Next base: position 131,961,648 of record NC_091438.1, on the reverse strand, counting down.
CCATCACTTAGGGTAAAAATGCCCACTGACTGTACATGTGCATGTACCCCTGGGAGCTCCAGGGGTGAACGGTAAATGCTGCCTCAAAAGCCGCAGCTCTGGGCTTCCTGAGTGCAACCGCTCAAACCGGCCAGAGGGCCCGCAAGTCCCCTCACCCCAACCTCTCACAGCCAAAAGAGCCCAAAGGAGGGAAAGGACCTAGGCGAAGCTTCATAGGGAATGTGTGAGTGACTGGAACCTTGGCCTTGGAGTCAGGTTACTAGGTTTCAAAACCCTACCTTGCCACTTCCTGCCCCCACTATGAAGACCGAGTGAAAGGAATCTAATTCACGTAGAGCAGTTTGTGTGGCACGTAGTAGGGACAACAAACAGGCTGGTTATCATCGGCTTAGACGCGATGGCGGAGCTGCTGCCCCTCTTGTGAACCCTGTACCACCTGACACCCAGGCATCGCGCCCAGCCCCCAGTCAGTGCGCAGGGCACAGTGCAGGCCTGAGCTGGGGCGGGCCTGCATTTCCCCTCGGCCCAGGAGGAGAAGGACAAACCTAGGCATTGAGGCGCAGCCTTTGAATTGCTGACCTTGGCTCCTTCCCGCCCTGGCTTTGTGTGGCTGCTGCACTCACCGCTGTCCCCCTGCACCAGAGGTCACATCCACACCCTGTCTTTCAGGGCGGCGTGCGTGTGTGTGTGCCTGTCTCTGCCCTCCAAGATGCTCGGGCCCCCGTGGGCATTTGGAAGGCAGCCTGTTCTGTAGGGACTGTGAGTCTCAGAGAGCTCTTAGGGGTCACTGTGTCCAAGCTCCTCATGTAAAGAAGAGAAAACTGAGGCCAAGAGAAGGGGAGTGAGCTGCCCAGTGAATGCACAGGGATTTGGCTGTCAGCCGATGAAGACACTGGCATCTATGTTGGTTTTTATTTATAAACAAACCGACATAAAATCAGTCCAGATGGCTGTGGGAGCAGCCGCGCTGCTGACTGGTTCACAAGAAAGCACAAGGGTGGTGGAGTGGATGGCACCGACTCAGCCTGGGCACCCTTCCCTCCCATCTACCACAGGACCTCCTTGGCCTAAGATCATCAGGCCCAGTCTTCTGTGGCAGCAGTTCTGGCCAGGGCACAGAGCTGTGGTAGAGACCGTACGAAGCAAGGGGCTTCCATGCCCACAGATGAGGCTTGGGGCTGCAAAGGGGCCACTGGGGAGAGAGAAGGGCAGGTGACAGGGACCCTCTCCTCCCCTTGCTGACCGGCGTGGTCAGGGCTTACAGGGTTATCCATTCCAGAGAGAAAGTGCCCTCAGGAGTGCCCTCTGCAAGGCCCATGCCTATCTGGAGAGGGCTCTGGGACCAGAGCAGAGCAGTCTCCCTCTTCCCGAAACCCAGGGTCTGGTGCAGGAGGAGTATTAACTAGAGGGTTTGGCCAAGGGCCAGAAACAATAAATTAGCAATACGACTTTTTAAGGTGGAGGTTCGCACCATGAGTTCAGAGTTGGGAGTCTGGTGAGAAGGCAGGAGCTGTGGGGCAACAGTGTGCCACACCACGCCTAGGAGGTGGTCAGGGCATGGGCACAGGTGTCATTCCAGGGCCTGTCTTCCAAAGCCCCAGGGCTGGCCTCTTCCTCCCACACTTGGAAGTGTTCAGTCAAAACTCCGGATGAGGCCAGCCCGGCCTGAGAAATAAATAGAGACCAGAGAGACTCAGCAGGGCTGAGGAGAGTGGCCCCAGCCTGGGCCCCACGCTCTCCCCTCCTCGCCCTTCACAGAAGGACGCCCAGTGGCAGGAGGGCCGGCAGTGGTAGCGTCACGGCCTCTGGTGTGCTGAGGCCTGGGGCGGCTGCCGGCCCTTCCTCCAGGGAGACTTGATCTCAGCTGCCCCGCTCAGAACTTGCCCTGCTTCAGCCGGTCAATGTGGTAGGAGAGCTTGAGCGCAGGCCCCAGTTTCAGACCCATGTACTTCATCATCACGTCACTGCGCAGCAGGAGCAGGGCCTTGCCATCGATCTCCTGGGGGAAGAGGGGGCAGCGCCATCAGAGGCCGGGCCATCCGACCACCCGATGCTGATTAAAGGACACTCAAGAAGTGCCAACCACATGGGGTCCAGACGACCTGCTGTGACACGAAAGCCTGTCTGTTCTTCCCTCTATCCAAGCGTCTCCTACAGAACGCACCAGGTTAGGCTCTTCACGTGTTTGCGCCATTCTCCTTCAGTTCCCTGCCTTCCCAACCTCAGAGACCTGGTTCAACTCCACCTCTTCTCGGAAGCCTCCCCAGCTGGCGGACCCTCAACTGTTCCTCTGTGAGTCATGGTCTCTCCTGAGCAGCAGGGACCCCTCTGTGAGCTGGCACAAAAGAGCCACTCACTGAGCAGTTGTGAGGCCTACGGCCCAAGAGTTCCTCCAAACATGGCTGCTGTGGAAGATGTACACGATCCGTGAAACCATCAGAGACATGAGGGCATCACGTCAGTAGGGCAGAACAGCACCGGGCTACGAGGAAGTGAGCTGGAACCCCGTATCAAGAATGTGGTCACAAGAGGACCAGGGACAATACCTGGCTGTGGAGCCAAGTGGCCACTTGCAAAGACACCAGAGGCTCACAGAGGGGCAGGTAGGTGATGGGGTACTGACGAGGCTGCAGAATTAAGGCCCACATTGTGAGAGACTCTGAGCTGAGCTGAGGCCCCTGTCTCACGTCAAGGCAGGCAGGTGAGACAGCAAGTGCTCCTTGGAACATTCAGTAGATTCCTATCCCTAGAACTGAGCCCTCAGGCCTTAAACACCATAGCAAATCACTGAAGCCAATTCTATACCAGAAAAGTGAGTCGAATACAGTGCCCAGTGGTCTGTCCAAGACCCAAGAGTCTAAGTTTTATGGTGTCTCCTATGTTAAGTTCCAAAGGACCTGGATCCACTATACAGCCTGCATCCTTTAAGAAACTACAAGCTGTAGAAGCAAAACTCCCAGTGAACATCGAGAGGTCAGACAGAGACACCTACATGTTTGCGAAAGAGGTCAGCGTGGGGTCCAAGCTGAGGGTCAGCTTCCCGGACAAACTGCATCACGTCCTCCACTGTCCATGAGGAGGGGTCCCGGCCACTGGGTCGAGCAGCATCCCGGCTTTCCAGGTATCGGTCCGACCCTGCGGGACAGGAGGGTGCCTACTGTGACGGGTGGGGACTGGTTCGTAACCCCCTACCGTGCTCTTGGCACATCTCAGTGGTCTCCCAGGTGACGCATATGACAGTGGCAGGGCCTAGCAGGGGAACTGGAGCAGCCTAGGTTTTCCACAATGGGCAAGTCCAATCTTCGTTTTCCAAAGGTAGATCTAATTTTTGGAAATGGTCCTAAGGAATTTTGCACCGAGGCTGTGATGCAGCCTGGACCTGAGATGCAGGCGGACACTGAGGTGGACTATTTGGGTTCAGTGGGGGCTGGTGATGAGGCTGCCCTTGCCTTGGCTCTGGGGACCATTTGTAGAGATCCTGGTAGATGGGCAAGATTAGAACCAAATTCTTTGGAACTGGGGAAGAAAGAAGAAGTGGTAGGTAGTGCCCTGGTCCTCTTCCGTGGCCTGGAGAACAGGTGACAGCACTACCACCTGATGCACTAAGGCAGAGGACAAGTTTTTGCCTTGGTTGCCAGGAATCTCAATGCTAACTTATTGCTCAGATTTTTATCTCACTTGGGGCTCAAACAAAGCTCTTCCCATTTCCCCTCTGGGGTCTGGGATCTCGATTTTGACCATCACCTGGTTATTCTGACCTCTTGCATGCTGTAATCCCCCTGCCTGGAATGTGCCTCACTCTGTCCCTCCACTTTTTCCTTTTCTTCTGGCAAACTCAAACCTCACTAAGCCAGTCCTGACTTCAAGGACAAGCTCTTTTATGAGAAGTTTTCGGTCTAATATTGATCTCACAAGGCACTGGGTGTTATCTCTTGGTTCCAGTTCATTCTGCAGTTTCCCGATTGTAACATTCTAGTAATCTATCCTCCATAAAGCAGCCAAAGGAACCTTTACAAACCAGATTGAATCAGGTCAATCCTCACTGAAAACCTCAATGTGAGGCCTTCCACTGCATGTGAAATGGAACCTGAGCTCCTTCTCATGGCCTCCTCGGCACCCCCCCCCCTCCCGGCCCCTCCTACCCTGGGCTTCATTTCGCGTTCCACTCACCTGTTTCCCTGTAGCCCACCCTCCTCTCACCTGCACTTCAGCACTCTAGACTTCTCTCCGATTCTCGAATAAGCCAAACTTTTACTCTTTGGCTTATCTGGAATGTTCTTTTTCCAGGTTTTTTCATGACTAATTTGTTTTCAACTTCTGGGACTGATCTCAAATACTGATTCCTCAAGGAAGCCTTCACTGATATCCTAGTACAACTAGTCAATTTCCCAACAGTCACTCTCAAACCAGTAACCCCCGGTTTTATCCCCTACACATGTATCTACCTAGAGTAGTTTTATGCATTCTATTTATTGTATGTTTATCGCCTATCCTCCTCACAGAATATAAGCTGTATTGCTCTCTGCTATGTCTCCAACACACAGAAGAGAGTCCAGTCTGCTACAGCAGATTTTCAAACACATCTGTTAAATCACTGAGCAGTCACACCTGACAGTTCCTTGTGTATTTCTCTCCTACCAGACTGTGTCTACTGAGGCAGGGCCTTGCTTTGCTCACGTCTATGTCCTCAGGACTCAGAGACGTCTGGCACAGCCACCAAGTGGCAGAGCTAACGCACATCCGTGAAGGCAGAGAGACCTAATCTTTAACGATCCTCCAATTTCCCTCATTCGGAGTCCCAGGTCTATGAGGCAAAGCATACTTTGCCTGGCAATTCTAGAAAACTGTCTTTTAGGCTTGTAGTTGGCCACTGACCAGACCAGGGTGACGTATGCTAGAACAAGCAGGATTCATTAGAGCCACAGAAACCTCAATAGCTTTTTAGAGGTGTCAGGAGACAGGGAGTTGGAAGGACTCTGTGAGCCAACCACTTCTGCCCTAAAAGCACACTGAAATGCTGAGACAGAGACCAACCACAGGGACACCAGAGAGCACAGAGAGGATTCTGGCAGACAGCATATGCATGAATGAGTCCTTCTTGCACCTTCTTAGGCAACTGCTCTGATCAGGGACTTGGATTCATATAAATATGTACACATTCATACTCATATAGAGAATAGTTTAAATAGGTAAATATACACATAGGTACTTCAAAAAGTTTGGGAAAAATGAGATTAAAATGAATGTCTGCTAGCCAGCGTTGTGGTATAGTGGGTAAAGCCACCACTTGTGGCACAGGCATCCCATATGGGCAGGGGTTTGAATTTTGGATACTCTACTTCCACTGTAGCTCCCTACTAATGTGCAAGCAGCAAAGGACAGCCCAAGTCCTTGGGCCCCTGCACCCATGTGGGAGACCTGGAAGAGGCTCCTGGCTCCGGCTTCGGACTGGCCCCTTCTGGCTGCTGCATTCATCTAGGGAGTAAACCAGGGGACTGAAGATCTCTCTGTCTCTCCCTCTCTCTCTCTCACTTTGCCTTTCAAATAAATAAATAAATCTTAAAAAAAGAATTAGCTTATTAAAAAAAGAAATATTTATTTTGGCTTAAATATACTGAAATCCATGCACATGAGACTTTAAAAAGCTCATGGAGGGGCTGGAGCTGTGGCCCAGCAGCTTAAACCTCAAGGCCTGCAGTGCTGGCATCCCATATAGGCACCAGTTCAAGTCCTGGCTACTCTACTTCCAATCCAGCTCCCTGCTATTGTGCTTGGGAAAGCAGCAGAAGATGCCCCAAGTCCTTGGGCCCTTGCACCCATATGGGAGACCTGGAGGAAGCTCTCGGCTCCTGGCTTTAGCCTGGTCCAGCCCCGGCCATTGCAGCCATTTGGCGAGTGAACCAGTGGATGGAAGATTTCTCTAACTTTCTCCCTCTCTGTAACTCTACCTTTCAAAATAAATAAATAAATCTTTAAAAACAAGTTCATGGAAAATGCATATCATTGAAAACTACGCATGAATTTCAATTTTTTTTGCACCCACACATCTTTTAATTCCACTTTCCATGAACTTCTTAAAATATCCTTATCTACATACTCTATTGGCTGAGTGTTTGTGTCACTGTAAAATTCACACATTGAAATCAACCTCTATTGTAATGACATTAAGAGGTTGGAGCTTTGGCAGACCCTTCATAAACACGATGAGTATGTGTACAACAGGCCTGCGTGAGGTCTCTCGTCTCTCTGGCCACATGAGGCTACAGGGAGGAGACAGCGTAAGTAGGCAAACAGCCCTCACCAGACACCAAATTGGGTGGCACCTGCATCTTGGACTTCCCAGTCTCCAGAACTGTGAGAAATGAATGTCTATGTCCCAGCCACTCAAAGGGACTAAGACACGCCACATTTCTAATGCTCTTAAGTGTCTGTGTGTGTGTCTGTCAGCCTCCTCCTGTGAGAATATAAATTCCATGAGTTCAGGTGGTGGAAGTTGTTAATTTTTACGGTGGTAGGAGAGACATCTCCGAAATGATGAATCTGAGCTAACACCTTGAAGCAGACGTTGGAGATTTAACAGGAAGGTCAGTGTGTTAGAGTGCAACGAGAAAGTGCTGAGAAATAACATCCAGGAGGCGTGGATACGTGTGCTGAGGGCAAGGAGGGACATGGTAGTACAGAAAACAGACCGTGTACGCCACTGAAACCACTGGTTCTCTGATTGAAACAGACACAAGGATCATTCTCACAGTCTGTACCAACAAGAAATTTCAGCAGGGCAAGGAGAGAAGCAAGGCAGAGCAGTTGAAAAAAGAAGCTGTATCAGTAATTCATGCAAGAGACCAATGTGGCATGCACGGGGTGGTAGAGGTGAGAAGTGGTCTGATATATGAATGGGATTCTATAAAGAACCCCACCAATGTCAACTCCTTTGACCTTAAAACAGCCTTTGAAGGAGGTATTATCACTGTCTTTAGAGAGGAGGGAACCAAGGCCCATAGGGAGTAAGTGACTTGCCTGAGACCACACAGCTAGGGAGGAGACGAGTTAACACTCTCTCTGCCCCATTCCTGTCCCAGGGTTGCCCATCCCAGTGTCCCCAGCTGGCAGCGGCTCTTCCAGCAAGGACAGCTGGCTCAGACTGAGAATGACTATGGCAAGTGACGTACATCTGCAGAGACCGGACTAACAAACCCATGCCTAATCATCCTGGATTAATGAAACACAACAGGAGATGGGCTTGGCTTGTGGTAGAATCCTCTCGTAGCCTTTTGGAATCGTCAAAAGCCGATTTGGACCACGACATGCCGGACCCAGGAGCCCCAGAGGAAGGGCGGAGAGGCATAGGGGACAGCAGTGCCATTGGAGGCCAGTGCTATGGGGGCAGCCTCTCCTGAAGCATTCCCAGCAGAAACAGGGTCTGGGGAAGATCACAATCACAGTAACTTCCCTCATACCTGGGGAATGATTTAACTTCCAAAATGGTTCCATATCCCTTCTTTCATTTGATCGTTTTAACACTCCTGTGGAAAGACCAGGTTGGTATTAGCATTTCCATTTTGCCCATCAGGAACATCTGCATGTGAGGAAGACCTGGGGGTGAGATGACTTACCCATACTTCAAGGCAGGGGCTGAGGCTAGAATCAGCTCTCCCCTCTGCCTCTACTTGAGAGTTTTGTACTCCATTTTGCGGCCTTCCTGGGGTTAGGGCAGGGTAGGGGCACCACAAGCTTCAGTCTTCATGAAAGCGCTCGCTCCTCTTTTCATTGCAAGCCTTGCTAATGGAGTCCTCTTATTCTTTCATATCCCCACATCCCTGGGCTAGGGAGGACAAACTGGGAGTATGGAAGCAGCATTCCCCTAATGCCCCCCTGCTGCTTCTAGACGATTCTCTCATGAAAGCCCATATTTTTCAGAGGCCAAACAGGTACCCAACCATCTGTTCTTCCTAGTCATTGCTGTCTAGAGATCCTGAGGTTTCTATCCCTGGTTAACAGAAGACTTTTTGGTACTCAGCTCATTATCTTCTGCTCTAGCCTAATTCCTGCCATAACCTTTGGAGGCAATCCGTTGAACTACCACCTCCACTTGACCTCATTTATCTACTGCCAAGGCCACTGTCTGTTGGGTCCTGTTACCACTAGGAATAAATCCACTTCAGAGTTAAAATATTCTAATCTCTGACCCCAACACCCCATCTTTCCAATTCTCTTGGGACTCACGTTCACTACACCCATGACATCACTGCGTTCTGCAGCTATCAGACTTGCCATCTCCCCGACCCTGCTTCTCTTCCTGTCCTCCAGCTCTAGAGGTTGGTGACTTAAATTACCTTCCCACAGCTCCACTGGTGTATTTGCATACTCTCTCACTTCCTTCCTCACTTGCCTTTCTAACTTAGCAAAAAACCTTAGTTCTCAAACTGTCTTTTCTCATCCCATATCTAGGTTACTAAGAACCACAGAAGAAAATCATAGCTTTTGTAAGTTGGCAAACTTATCTTTTAGCTGGATTCCTAATGTTTCCCATAAACTATTCCCTTCCCACTGATCCATCTTCTCCACCTTCTTTATGCCTAGTCCAATATTTCAGCACTCCTAAATTCTCTGCCATTCAGCCCTCTCTACCCACCAGTGGAGTCGACCAATCTTCCCTACCTGCTCAGAAAAGGCGTGCCTCCTCTGGCTTCACACTGATCCATTTATTTAGGACCTCCATCCCTATTCCTTCCTACCAACCTCAACCGAGGCCTTATTTTCTCCCCTTCATATATCCTTAATGTTTTCTTCTTGGAAGGCTCATGTTGTCTGCTGAAAAACAAGCCCAAGTGTTCCTGCTAAAAGATCTTCTTTGACTTACTACCATTTATTCCCCTCAAATACCCCCTAGTACCTTCACCCTCTGCAATCTGCTCTCACCGCTCCTGAAGTCACTGTTCCTAAAATCACCACTAAGAACCACATGCAACAGATATTTTTCACTCCCTATTTTCCCGAAACTTTGTTGTGCTGTGCTGGCCACCATAATATCAAATTCTTCGGTGTCCCCTCTCTTTGAGTGTTCCTTTTTCTCTTTGGTAGGCAGGTCTTCCCGTTCCCACTTCTGGAACTCAGGACTTTGGTCCTGAGAATTCCACATCTGGTCAACTTTTTGTTTCACTGTATGCAAACTTCTGGAAGATGGGTTTCACTCACCTTATCGTTTCAATTACTATCTATATTCTACTATAGTTAACTTTGGTTTAGTATTCCTTCCTAAGAATTAGACCTGCCTAACTGTTGCCTGCTGGTTTGAGATGACCTAGTAGCTCCTTCCTTTTCCTTCTCTTCTATGCTTCGTTCCCTCTCTCAGTGACTGGCACCACCATCTGTTCAGCTACCACGTCTAGAAACGTCAAGAGACATTCCCCATTCCCTTCTTCCTCAGCATCCTCAACTAACCAAATTTACTTTGTGAAGTTTTCAAATACCTTCTTTAGTCTTCAGACTGTCAATGCCCTAGTCCAGGCCTTTTGACTACTGGTCAGACTACTGGTCTGGCCTACTCTAGTGACCTCCTAACTGGTCTCTCTATTCTTATTCCTCCCAAAATTCATGCTGAACATAGTGTTCAACGGTCTAGTCCAAACACAAGCTGATGATGTTCCACCTCTAATGAAAAGCCTTCAGTAGCTTCACATGGCTTGTAAGATCAACTTCAAACTCTTCAGCACGGCATTCAAGGTCTTCTGTAAGTCCTGACCAGCCCCAGCTTTTCTTTATGCAGTTCCAGTGTTGTGTTTTACGTTTTAGAAATACCAAACTGCATGCAATTCCTTGTACCATCTGTATTACAAGCATACTTCAGAAAGTTTGTGGAAAATGGAACTAAAGATGAGTTTATTCTGGTGTAAAAAAAGTTGAAATCCATGCATTCCAGGGGTCTTCAAAAAGTAAATAAAAGTACATATTATAAAAAAAAACGATGCATGGTTTTCAAAATATCCTTGCAACACAATAAAATTACCTTTTAACTCCATTTTCCATGAACTTTTTGAAGTGCCCTCATCCATTGTATCCCTTTGCCTTTGCTCATGTTACTCCTTTTTCTGGAAAGTCCTCCTTTTTTCTGGAAACAGCCCTGATATGGTCACCCAAGGAAGCTTCCTTTGAACACCAAGCTTATGGGTAGGTGTCCATTCTTGCCGTTTTCATACTACCTGCAGCGCAACTCTGTTACTGTACTCAAGAAATTGTTTTACAATGTTTAAGTGTTTGTCTTCTCTATAAGACCAAGGACAAACAGTGATTGATTTCTGCCTTTCCATGCTAAATACAGATGGTGTTCACATAAATGGCTAAGGGATCAAGGAATGAGTCCTTCCTTGTCCCTTTTGGCTCTAGGTCTTTGGCTTTTAGTTCCTGCCATTCTCAAGCCAATCTCAGAGCTCCAATTACTTCTCAGGTGCTTGACCAAGCACAACAGTAAGACCAGCCTCCAGTGTCACCCCCAGACAGGAGGCAAAAGTACTTAGCTCTCTCTGGCCTCCCAGAGCTCAGGAAGAAAGGAAAAGAAAGCAAAAGGGGGTCCCAGAACTCTGGCCAGCTTACCCCTGGAGCACAACCTGCGCATGGCTAAGGCAGTGCTGGATGGGAAGCCACAGGAGGGAAGCAAGGGCCGGTACCCAGGAGTTCGTAGAGTTTGGGAGGTGCTGACAAGGCTGGTGGGATTCAGGGCAGAGTCCATTGAGTCTGAGTATGGCTCCAAGGACCGGGCCAGATTGTTTCCCAGGACAAAGGTTTCACCTAGAAAATAATAAAACCAGGGTTAGAGCAGGGACTATTTGTGGAGGGACCACCAGGGTGCTGGCTCCCAGGTACCTGTTTGAGTGGGGCATGCAGCAAGAAAACAAAAGACATGGCTTGTCATCAGGAGGCCTGAGTACTGGTCGTGGGTCTGCTCTCAGGTGGTGACCTCAGTCAAGCTTGATGCCAGTCTCTGCACTTGGGTCTCCTTAGAGACTCTTCCTCTTAGACTAGATGGTCTTACTTATCTGCATGTCTTATGCTTTTTCTGGACAAGGAAAATCTTAAAAAAAAAAAAAAAAGAAAAGAAAGAAAGAAAGGAAGCTATTCTAGGATGGAAGAGACTGCTAGGGCAGGGAACAGGTGCTGAAGAGACACGCTTGCTCAGATGAGGGTGTGTTAGAAGCTGACCATCTGCTTGGCCAGCAGGACAGCTCAGATCTGCTTCTTGGTCCCTGGCTAAAGGCCTGTCTACAAAGGATCTGTTGCTACCTTCCTGCTCTCCTTTTGTATTTTCCCTGTTTGACAAAAGCATTCCAAGGAAGATGGGAGTGTGCAGTGGTAAGAGCTTGGGAGATCAGAATCAAGCTTAGAATTTGGCCCTGCAACTCAGCAGTGTTTCTGTCACAACTTCAGGGTCCTCATCTAAAACACGGCAAGTCCATTTCTTCCAAAGGACCTGTGAACTTACTAAGAGAATGTCTGTGACATGATGAAGGGAATCTCACCCTGATGCTTCTGCATCTAGTCCACAGCACACCAGGCAGCAGTGCCGCATCACTGCGCTCTGGAATCTGAGGCAGACTCCCTCTCAGGATTGGATCTAACCCAAACCAAGTCAGCTCCCCAGACACAGCAATCCTTGCTTGTGGGGGGTGTCTCGGTTAGCGGCCCTTAGCACCATCCTCTGTGGTTTTCCTTAAAGATCAGGTATTTAGATAATGCTTGGGATTCTCTCAGGGCCTCCAATGCACACCAGCCCAAGAACAATGTTTGGCACATGGGATGTCAGTGGCAAGATGGTCTAGGATTTCAAAGCTCCTTCTTAATATTTGTGTGGGCTTCAAGTCATTAATATTTGTCCCAGGGAGGTTAATCATTGAGCCCATTCCTAGGAGTAGTTCTGAAAGGAGAAGTCTCTGAGGCTCCAAAATACCTAAGCCTTACCCCATCCCCTTTCCATAGCTGAAATTTTGGGTTTTTGTTTTCTAGGCAAGATGACAGTAGCAGTGTCCCCCTTTGAGACATGACTAGGAACTCAACCCCCAAAGCAGGAAACCTTGGCTCAGTACTTGGGCTCTTGTCTTTCACGAGCTATGTGATCTTTGAAATACCAGTGATTCTCTGAACACCAGTTTCCTCATCTGTAAAATAAGGAAAAATTATCCCCTGCCAGGCTAGGAACACCAAATGAGAAAATTGAATAGATGGGCTTTATGAATATGCAGAACTATTATTTTGTTTTTTTATTCAGAGTTAGAATGGCAAACCTAACCTCTCTGTGACAGTTCAAGAAAAAGATTTAATCTGAGTTTTGTAGTGCGGTACTCTCCCTTTGCTAGCCCTTGTTTTACTCAGCTAAGATGGGTATAGTCCTGCCTGCCTCACGTGAAGAACAATTCTGATGACAAAGCCAGGGGCTCAGCAGATGCTGGTGAAAACCACTGTGTATCTCCTCTTTTCAGCAATTTTAAGAACGCTGAGATCTGGATCCTGAGTTGTGGGGTGTGAACATTGGGACTGAGGACACCTGAAGTAGACCAGGTCACTAGATCACTAATCTTATCCTAATGAGATATACTGGACAAAATGAGGCATCATGCCTGATGCTTTGGGAAATCCTTATCTTATCTGATCAAATGGTGCCCTGAGTGAGTCTGGTAGGACAATACACTTTCCATCTTTGACATTCAAGAAGTCAATGTTTACAATCAAGCTTTCCCCTGCATGGGGTAGCAGGGAGCCGGACTGGAAGAAGAGCAGCAAGGACTTCAACCAGTGTCCATGTGGGACAACACAGTCACAGGTGGTGGCTTAACCTGCTATGCCACAATGCCAGCTCCAATGAAAATAAATTTTAAAAAATTAAACATTTTATTATAAAGTTTATTTTAGTGTAAAACTATTTAGTGTAAAACCCATGCATAAATTTTCATAATATGCATTTTCCATGAACATTCCTGGAGATTCCTCATATGTATAGATTTCAAAATTTTTGTACCAAACTAATATCTTTTAATTCAATTTTTTTCACAAATTTTTGAGATACTCTCTTATTCTCTAGTTCTTATATCCTATTTAAGAATTCTTTAAGAAATATCTCTTTATACTAGCAGCTACAGTCATGAACCTGCTGCCTCTTCTTGTGTATCCATTCTTTCAGAATCCGGGGCAGGCCCAACTTTCACTAATGAAATGCAGACGAATGTTCCTGCATGCCAGTAGCTAGGAATATTTAACACCTTGCTTTTGTATTGACTCTACCATACTCAGTCAAGAAAGGCCCCCACACAACATTCTACCTGCAAGTAAGAATGTTACTTTCTATTTTCAGAGGCTCTGATGCTGAAAGAAAGCAATTGAAAGCAGGTTAGGTGAGAAGTTCTCACTATTCATTCTGGTCCCCATGAGGAATATTTAGAATTCAGGTGTCTCTGCCCTGCTTGAAAGTCTCATGAGTGGGGCCGGCACTGTGGCTCACTTGGTTAATCTTCCGCCTGTGCTGCCGGCATCCCATTTGGGTGCCGGGTTCTAGTCCCAGTTGCTCCTCTTCCAGTCCAGCTCTCTGCTGTGGCCCAGGAGGGCAGGGGAGGATGGCCCAAGAACTTGGGTGCCTGCACCCGCGTGGGAGACCAGAAGCACCTGGCTCCTGGCTTCGGATCGGCGTAGCTCCGGCCGTGGCAGCCATTTGGGGGTTGAATAAACGGAGGGAGGACCTTTCTCTCTGTCTCTCTCTCTCTCACTGTCTAACTCTATTTGTCAAATAAAAAAAAAATGAAAGTCACATGAGCAATACTCATTAGGATGTAGATGTATAGATGGGGACAGGAGAGAAGAGGACTAGGCAAGTAGTTGCTTCCCTGAGCACATTCTCAGAAGTGGCACTATTATTGGAAGTAATTCTGTTAAAACTATGATGAAAACATAACATGGCAGGCAGTGTGGGATAAGACTTATGTAGAAGGTCAGAGGGCACACCTTTCTTCCTCCCCATCCTCCTGCACCCTCCCCTTTCCTCCCTGCCCCCAACCTCTCTGCACAGGACACACTCCACAGGACTCTTAAAGGACCTCTCCTCCCTCTTTCTTTTTAAATTTTTTAAAAGATTTACGTATTTACTTGAAAGTCAAAGTTACAGAAAGGCAGAGCGAGAGAGAGAGCGAGAGTGAGAGCAAGAGAGAGAGAGAGAGAGAGAGAGAGAGAGATCTTCCATCTGCTGGTTCACTCCCCAAATGGCCTCAATGGCCGGAACTGAGCCGATCTGAAGCCAGGAGCCAGGAGCTTCTTCCAGGTCTCCCACGCAGGTGCAGGGTCCAAGGACTTGGGCCATCTTCTACTGCTTTCCTAGGCCATAGCAGAGAGCTGTACTGGAAGTGGAGAAACCAGGACTTGAACCGGTGCCCATATGGGATGCCGGTACTACAGGTGGTAGCTTTACCTGCTACATCACAGTGCTGGCCCCCTATCCTCCCTCTTTGAATAACCTACCTTGGTACATTTTGGGCTGAGCTTTCCTTCATTCCCTGTATTTCTGGGTGGTGGGCCCCAGATTAGAGATGCTGAGCTCAGTTTACTCTTTAACCTCTCCGGGAAGTGCTTAGTCATTGATCCGGGACACATGGCATCGCTTTCCCCTTGTGGGTCTGGTATGTTAACTAAGAAAGTTATTTTCCAGCCAAGTCAGAAACAGCAGGAACTTGAACTGACTTGCCAGACTGGCAGTACTGCAAGAGTTAGGGCCATGTGCCAAAGGAAAGAATGGATGGCCAATCACCAGGGAGCAAATTTCTCAATCAGTTGCCTGAGAATAATTCTTTCTGCTGGCAAGAGCCATCTATGTTAGGCTTTTGCCGCCAGATCCACACTGAGAGTTCTGTGACTTCACAGTGTTTCCACACGCAGTTTGGAGCTCGGAAGGCAAATCATGAACCACTTTTTTTTTCAAGGAATAAGGGTCCAGAGGAAAGAAAGGTGATCACAGAGATGGAAGACAAAATCCTGAAGAGAGAGTAAAAGTGAGTGGAGACTGAAAAGTCCTAGATTGGGCCAAGGGCCAAAGTAAGGAACCAAAAACCAAAGTTCCAACAGGAAGCGCTAGGCAGGCGGGTTCAGCCCAGGCAGGTTCAGCTGGGCCCTGGACTTTCACAGCCGCTGCTGCTGCTGCTGCTGCTGCTAGCCTCGCCGCCCGCCCCTCCCCCGCCCCACCCCATCAGCCCAGGCCCCATCCCAACTCCTACCTGGTAGGTACCTGTCGTGGCTATGGCTGTATTCTGTGGCAGTGAGTGACAAATGAGTCTGTGTAAAGGGCTGGTTGCCAAACAGATTGTCACTACGAAGGTTGTGGCAGAGTTTCTCCAGGAAGCGGAGGACGTAGGTGATGCTGTTGACTGCTGGAAGATTGAGAGTATGCTGCTCTCGGTCAAACACGGCTGTGGAGTTAAGTAAACAGGGCCAGGCACGTCAGCCGGCAGTGCAGTGCGGTGTGCAGCGGGGCGGGAGGGGCCCTGCCTACTGCTTGCCTGAGGCTCACCTGGTTACACAAAGGTAATCTGTGCGGCCTTCCTCCCTGCCTCCCCTCACCTCCCTCCCTCCCTCCAGGGCTTTGATTTTTGCCTCCAACTCAAAAGGGCTCGCAATAATGGGAGTGGCCAGGCCAGGCCTATTGCACCCTGGGGCTCTGGAAAGATTTCACTCAACCTGTGAAAACAACTGTGAACATGATTCTATTTGCTCCATCACTTGGCTAGGCCTCCTCCAGGAAATCTGTTCACTTAGGGTGCTATTTTCACAAGCACTGCCTAAGAACTGAGAAGTTGGACAGAGAGGAGACTAGAACCATTGCCAGCAATAGTTTATGTACACAAATTTCAATCTATTTAAGGGTTTGGGAATTTTGGGAACATTTGGAACTGTTTCATGCTTGGCTTGATTTTACTCTCCCTTCCTATTAAAACATCAACATATTTTTTCTTTAAATTTTTATTTGAGGGACAAGCATATGGCACAGTAGTTAAGATCCCACTACGGATGTCTGCATCTCATATCAGAGCACCTGAGTTTGAGTCCTTGCTCGGCTTCAGATTCCAGATTCCTGCCAATGTGTGCCCTAGCAAGGCAGCAGGTGATGGCTCAAGGGAGTTAGGTCCCAGCCACATACAGGGCACACCAGGCTGAGGTACCAGCTCTTGGTTCCCAGTCTCAGCTATTGCAAACATTTATGAAGTGAAAAAGCAGATGAGAGGTATATGTCTGTCTGTCTCTGTCTCTCTGCCTTTCAAATAAACAGAAACATTTTAAAAAATTGACCCATAATATTTGTACATATTTATGAGTTAGAATATGATAGTTTGGTACATGCATACAATTCATAATGGTCAAATCAGGGTAATTTTAAAAAATATTTATTTATCTGAGGGGCAGAGTTACATATAGAGAAAGAGACAGAGAGAGAGAGAGAGAGACAGAGAGAGAGACAGAGAGAGAGACAAAAAAGTCTTCCATTTGCTTGCCCCAATGGCCAGAGCTGGGCCGATCTGGTGCCAAGAACCAGGAGCTTCCTTCGGGTCTCCCACATGGGTACAGGGGCCCAACTACTTGGGCCATCTTCTGCTGCTGTCCCAGGCAGCAGCAGGGAGCTGGATCGGAAATGGAGAGGCCAGGACACGAACTAGCGCTCGTATAGGATGCTGGTGGCCCCAAATCAGTAATTATCAATTCCATCTCCTTATACATTCGCTTTTTTTTTTTTTACTCTTCTAGTTATTTGGAGATGTATCATGAAATTATGTAGATTATAACTACCCTAATGTATCAGCATGATTTTTAAAGGAAGGCCTGCATATTTGCCTCTAAAGACAGCACCATTAAATGGGAGTTTGGGAGCTTGGTTACTCTAGGGAGCCAATTTTGGGGCAGGGGAAGAACCCTAGAGAAGGTACATGTGATAGAGTGAAAGAGGAAGGAACCGAGAGGTCCCCTGCAGACTGCTGCACCGAAGCCAAGCAGAGGACAGATAGGGAGGAAGTGGGCCTCAAGGACACGGGGCCTCATCTCCCAGGCAGTTCCCACTCTTCTGTGGTGATTTCTTCCCTATCGCCCCTCCTCCCCATAGCCAAGCATTCCCTTGTCTTGGCTCTCACATATTTCTCTATTATAACGCTTCTCATGGTTAGCTGTTTCAGACCTGGGCCTATCATCCACCAGAGTACTTCAAAATTTCATGCAAAATGGAGTTAAATTTATTTTGGGGCAAAAAAATTTGAAATCCATGCATATGGGGGGTATTCATGGGAAATTAATATTTTGAAAAAGTTATGCATAGATTTATTTGGGCACCAAAACAAACTTCTCTTTTAATTCCTTTTTCACACACTTTCTGAAGTACTCTCTCCACTCCTGGCCATTGTTTGGCAATAGTCTCTGACATGTGGTAAAGGTTCAAGAAATGTTTGCTAAAAGAATATGGCTTGGTAATTTATAGGGCTTCTCATCTCAGCTGGGTTTCCTGAAGCTGGTTATTGAAACTCGTTAGGAATGGGAGTGGAGAATTATGGGATAGCATTACTGAAAGGCTCTAGGTTGTCTCCGTAGGTTTTGTGGGTAAGAAATAGGGGTGTGGACTTAGGAAAACTGAAACAGAGGCAAAGCTCAGCAGAAAAAATAAATATCTTAAGTGAGAGCATAAACCATGGTGCTATTGAATCAAAATCTCACAGCAGGGAAGGAAGAGGCATGACCCTTCCTACTCTGCCCTACAAGGGATTCCTGCAAGGGATTCAGCTCCCTTATATTGGGCTTGGCAGAGGACTGCGTAGCTAAGGAGTCAAAGGAATGACAAAAGAGTTTAGCAGTTAACAGAAGCCAGGATGGAAAAACTGTCTTTCTGCCGTAACACTGCCCCTCTGGATTATTTCTTCTGGAAAGTCTTAAAGCAATATACTTATTTATTTTCTGTTTGGGAGAAGTTAAGCGGGAAGACAGTAGGAGAGAGAACTCTGTTTTGAGGCTTAAACAGAGTCCGATGTATTCTTCTTGGGTGTTCTTCTTGGCAGAGGACCTTTTGAGGAACAGAATACCTTCATGTTTCCCCAGAGACTACAGGTTTCCTGTAGGAACCACAACACCCTCTCAGAAATCAGGTGAAGAAGGCCTGCCTC
This sequence comes from Oryctolagus cuniculus, assembly GCF_964237555.1. NCBI lineage: Eukaryota > Metazoa > Chordata > Mammalia > Lagomorpha > Leporidae > Oryctolagus > Oryctolagus cuniculus. Next base: position 131,943,487 of record NC_091438.1, on the reverse strand, counting down.
TCTGGCTAGCGGCCACACCAGCCTAGGAGTGCTTACCTGAGATAACTTCGCCACCATGGCCTTGTTTGAGGAAGCTGAAGACAGTTTTCTGGTGATGAGCACAGTCAATGCAAGCCTGGACAGCCTGCTGCAGCACCACCGAGGCACGGGCAGGCCCAAAATGGTCAGGGAGCTGCTGGACCTTCTTCTTATCTAAGTGGGGGCCTGTGCTGCCGTTCTTGTTCAAGTAGATACAAACTGCAGAAGACAAAGCGTCAAAGAACCTTGAAGACCTCCAGTGTTCTCTTCCATGGTTTACACCCTGTACCTTGGTCCCCAGCAGGATTTCCAGCAGCTGAGCTGGTGAGACCCGGTGGGACATGCAGGGGCTGGAGCTACCAGAAAAGGCTGTACGCCCTGATGCTGCCAGCCCAAACTGCATGACTGACCAAAGGCACTGGGAATCCAGTCTGCTGGGAGAACAACCCAGACCAAAGGGTAAGGCAGAATTTGCATTTTGTCGTGTGTGCACTGAAAATAAAATTAAACAATTTCCCAGATGTCTGGACTTGAATTTTCTGTGCTTGGTTACTTCGCATGCTCTTCATACTTACCACTTCGTATGTTAACGGATCTATGGAGTCATGGCAATAGCAGTAAAGTGTGTGTATGGGTGTGGGTGTGTGCATGTGTGTATGTGTGTTACCCTTTGGAAGTGAAATGGTCACACTGCTGGCCACTTTCCTTGTTTTCTCTTCGAAGTCTTAGAATCTATTTACTTATCTTCCAAATCAGCCCTCGGGCCCAAAGAAAGTAGTAAAAGTAGGAAGAAATGGAATAAATAAAAACCATGAAAAAGGCCTGAAGGTCCCATTTACGTATTTGCTTGTTTGGGTAGTTTCTCACCTCAAGACAGCTGGGCACTCGCCTGGCTGCACCCTGCACCTGGCACTGTGGAGGGGAAGGACAGCGTGGGCCCACCCTGAACAGTTTTCCTCTGGTCTCTGGAGAGGCCCCACCGGCAGCCTGGTCAGCAGTGACGTTCTGTCCCCTTATCTGCGGCCCAGAGGGGTTCTTTCCTTTCTTGCACTGTTGCAGGGGGGCCCTGACTGAAGGGATAGGAGGGCAAGTTTTTTTGCTATTAAAGACAAACGAGATAATAGTAGTAGCTGTGGGGGCTATTGATGGATGGCAGGGTCACCATCTGTGAACTGAGCAGGCTGAGCTAGAGGCCCTCTGCGGACTCTCCAGCTTCATAATTCTGAGAAGCAACATGGAGAGAATAAAATAGAAAATAGTCGGGAGGAGGAAGTGAAAGGTACAGTAGCAAGACAGAAGAAATGGGTAAATGACACTGAATATATGCATTTAACTTTCTTCTCTCCTAAAACTCACTGAGATGAGCCAGAGTAAGAGAACACAGCAACTTACACACACTTAAATAAATATACACACTTAAAAAAATTTTGGAAGCTGGAAAGCAGATTAGAAAAATCGCAACTGACTTAGAAGAACCAAGAAAGCAATTCATAAAAGGCGTAAACACCAGCAGATGAAGTGTCTGGAGGTTGCTGTGATGGTGGATCCAATAAAAGGATTGGCTGAGGTCTATTTAGAAACTGGATTTCCATGTCTGGTAATGTGACACTTGTACTGAAATAACTGAAAATTCAGGAACTCAAAAAGAAGAGGAGTAAGTGAAAACAAATATCTATGAAAAGACATGAGTGTTTATAGAAGTTTAGTCATAACAACCTTAAACTAGAAGCAGCCCAAATGTCTCCAATAAGTGAACAGATACATAAATTGTGTTATATCCTTTTAGAGAAGTACCTTTGGGGAGTAAAAAAGGGCACAACAGCACATTGATTGTCAAAAACATTATTTTAGGTGAAATAAACCAAACACAAACAAGTACACACAGTGAGTTTCATTAAGTTCAAGAACAGGAAAATCTAATCTCTGGTGATAAAAAGTAGACTACAAATGAAGAAGTAGAGACTGACTGTGAGGAAGCATGAGAGAACTCCGGGGGGTGGCAGAAATATCTTCATTTAATTATGCAGGAGCTTACATTTATTAAACTTGTCATTTTGTATACTTAATATTTGACCTTCCACTGATGTAAACTTTACCTTGCATAGAAATGCACAGAAAGGAAAAAATACAGCCAGTCGGGTGATGATTAAAAAAATAGTGAAATAGGGGCTGGAGCTGTGGCACAAGTTAATCCTCCAACTGTGGTACCAGCATCCCATATGGGTGCTGGTTCTAATCCCAGCTGCTCCTCTTCCAATCCAGCTCTCGGCTGTAGCCTGGGGAAGCAGTAGAGGATGGCCCAAGTGCTTCGGCCCCTGTACCTGTGTGGGAGATGGGGAGGAAGCACCTGGCTCCTGGCTTTGGATCGGCAGGGCTCTGGCTATTGTGGCCATTTGGGGAGCGAACCAATGGAAGGAGGACCTTTCTCTCTGTCTCTCCCTCTCCCTGTCTGTAACTCTACCTCTCAAATAAATAAATAAATAGTCTTTTTAAAAAAATAGTGAAATACAAAACCTTTAAATGTCTGTCAGTTTTAAAACATGGCCCCGAAATTCTTTGCCATCCCTCCTTGTTGTTCTGTCACATTTGACTAATAGGCAGACAATGATAGAGAACAACACTATGTTAGATTCTAGGTATGTCGATTAAGAAACTGGCAGCTTCCACTTCTTGTTTGGGTCATTCATTCATTCTTGGACCCCAACTACTGTGCATAAGGAAGCAAAACCACCACGTGGAGAGGTTCACATGGAGACAAACCACAGCCTAAACCAACTTGTCAGTAACACAGTGGAAATGGATTCTCCAGTCCTGGTCAGGCCACTTCAGTTGACACTGCATGAAACAGAGACATGTCTCCATGCAGCCTTGCCCATATTGGTGATTCAGGCCATGAAGTTTTATGATGGTTTGTTGTATACAAAAGATTACTGGAACAGATTCCAGTAGCACATATAGGTGCTTCAGTAACAAAAGCCTAACTCAGGCACTGGTTTTGGAACAGGCTAGCAGAAAAAAGCATAGAGGGCCACAGAGAGAGTGAAAACTGAGAGTCTCCAGGAGAGTTTTTTCAAGGAAGCCTGAAGGTTCTTAAGGAGGCTGTCAACAAAGGTTTAAAGAAAAGTAAAGAAATCTTACTGGAAGACAGAGACAGGGAATACTTGCTACAGAGTATGTGAGAATTTGATGGCATTGTTGCCTGCAGTAACACGGAAATAGGAAATGTTCCTAAGGAACTGAAGGAAACAGCTGAGGAGGTTTGCAGACAGCATCATGAAAATGCCATCTGGGTGCTTCTTATCGAATGTAACGAAATGTAAGAGGGCAGATGAACTCACAAAAATGTACACATACATACACCTGGGATTTGTAGAGTTAACAAATAAAATTGCTTCTCATTTCCAGTCTCTCTAGAAGGCAAACAACTATAAATTAAGTAAGGGCCAAAGATCAACTCTAGATTGGGATAATACAATCCTTTCTTAAGATGTTAGAAAGATCTAAAACTATGCTTCATAGACTCGTTTAGTGCAGAAAGTCTCTATGAATATTAAGGGAATGACCCGCAGATGCTTGCCCATAACAGGAAATTTAAGCATCTTAAGAGTATTGTCCCAGAGCAGCTGCACAGGAGGCCCTAAGCAGAGAAGGGCTTATCTTTGAGAGATCTGTGGTTGGTTGTGCCATTTGTTTGATGAAGTGATTCTGACAGTATTCAAAGAAAACTCCTCAAATTTCTAAGAGAATCATTCTGGCAGAAGCTTTGCCAGCTTGGACTAAAAGGGACAGAGATGGTACAAAATGGGAAAAATCCTTTAGATCCCTGACCTTTCACAGGCAGGAGGAAAACTGAGAAGACAATCTCAGTTTCGCATGGTAAAGAAAGGATGATACAGAGGGGAAAACTAAGATGCATAGAAAATAATTCCTAGGCAGTAACAGTGGACCTAACTAAGGAGTTGGCAACATGTGCCTAGGTGCATTCCAGAATTTCTACAAATCAGTGAATACTGCATGCCTCAATTTTCCTTCCTTTTGAATGGGAATTATAAAAGTTACCTTATGCCCATCCCACAACTGTATGTTGTGAATGTGGTGAGCACACAACTTGTTTCTTTAGTTCACAGGTCATCAGATAGAGAAAAATCACACACGGAGAAGAGTGTACCTGAGGTGCACATCTGAGTGGCCTATGTGCACCTGGACCTGATTTAGATGATGAGATCCTGGTCCTTGAACCTGATGCTGTAAAGGTATGAGACTTTTTTTTTTTTTTTTTTTTTTTTTTTTTTTTATGAGAAACCTTGTGAGGGGGAAGAATTAAGTTTGCAGAAAGGGACAAAAGGAACAATATAAGTAATTAATGCCCAGAAAGTAGACTAATGTGTTTTAAAATACGGTCTATAATTCTTTGACCCTCCTCTCATCAGGAAGTGGGGTCTATTCTCTTCTTGAATCTGGACTCTGTGCTGGACCATTAGAGTATGGTGGAAATGATGCTATGCTAAGTTTGGGGCTCAGGTCTTCAGAAATGGTAGACTCCACTTCCTGCTCCTTGGGACAACTGCTCTTGGAACCCAGCATCCATGATATAAGGGAATCCAAGATATCTTTTGGAGAGGATTTTGTGAGAACTAATGATATCCAGCACCAATTTTGCTAGCTACATGAATGATCAATACTTAGCCCCAATTAAGCCACCCCAGTTGATGCCATCAGGAACAGATGAGTTGCCTTAATTTTAAGATAGCAGAATACACTGATACTCTCTAATTAATGCTTATCATCTTGTTTTAAAAATCTTCCTGGTGCTAAAGTCATAAACATATTTTTGTATATTGTTATGCTTTGATTTTCTCTTGCATCCCTGAAATCAAAATTGGGAGTTGTTAAAAAAAATCAGAGAAAGGTTCTGTCACATAAGGAGCTTGAAAGTCATTACTCAATTCTTAACAAGTAGAAGCTGAACAAATGAAAAATCAATAATTTTTTTTACATATGGAAGGATAAGGTCTTAGGGAAAACCACTGCACCCCACATCTGGAGAAACACAACAGAGAGAATCACAACTCAGAGGAGCAGGAATACCTCTGGGACCCAGGAGGGGGTAGGAAACCTACACTGTACTGGGTGAACTGCTAGAGGCTTTGTTGAAAACACTGCCATGTCCCAGTCACGGCATGGGCGAGTCCTCAAGTTTTGTGTCTGACCGCCAGGAGCTCAGCTAGGTTCTCACAATAAAATTCAGAGAAAAATCCCCTGGAGCTTTCGGCAGTGGTCAGAGTGGAGAGGAGGGGAGTGCAGGTGAGAGGAAGCACTCTGAAATACACCAGAGGACTTTGTTCTCAACAAAGTCTTCTTCCCTCAGGAAAGACTATTTTATCACATCCTAACTAATGGGCATTTTTCAGAGCCATTTCTGGGAGAGGGGTGTGGGATGAGCTCCACGTGGGAGAAGGGAAACATGTCACTCCGTACTACTCTGGCTGTCCTGTCCAACCTGAGGAGCACCATGAACACAGCGTGAGGGCGTAGGTTCACTAAAGGAGTGAGATCTCATTACAGGACTACAGAATGCTTCTCCTTCCCCATGCCTTACCACCACATCACTAAAGTCCTATGTAATACGGACCTTTTATCTAGGGCATCAGGCCCAGTTATCAAGAAAAAAAGTACGCAATACAAGCATACTCAAAGACAAAAAGCACCGTCTGCAGACAGAGTGGGGCTCAGAGGCAGATTCAGATATGGCAGGGATGTTGGAAAGATCAGACTGGGCATTTAATATGGTTCTAATACGCTAAGCAATCTAATGGATAAAATAGGCAATATGCAAGAACAGACAGGTAATGTAAGCAGAAGGATGGAAATTCTAAGAATCTAAGAAAAGAAAACTAGAGGCCAAGAACTAACAGACAAGCAATGCCTCTGAAGGACTCATTAGTAGAGTGACAAATGGCTGTGGAAAGCATTACTGAGCTTGAAGATGTCTCAACAGAAACTTTCCGAATTCAAACAGAAAAAAAGACTGAGAGAGAAATCATAATATCCAAGAACCGTGGGACAGCTGCAAAAGGTATAATATATGAAGGATGGTAATACCAGATGAAGACAAAGAGAAAGGCACTGAAGCAAAGGGCGGAGAATCTCCCCAGTTAGTGACAGACACCGAACTACAGATCCAGGAAGCTCAGAGCACACGAGGCAGAAAACATACCAAAACCCCTCCACCTATGTGCATCATTTGCAATCTCAGAAAATCAAAGGTAAACAAAAACATCTTGAAGGAAGACAGAGGAAAGAATCCCATCTCATTTATAGAAGAATAAATAAAAATAAGCACACCTAACATCTCCTCAGAAATAATGCAAGCAAAATGAGGTGGAGAGAAATATTTAAAACATTGGGAAGAAAAAAACCCATAACCTAGGATTCTGTACTCTTGTGAAATTATCCTTCAAATACGAGGGAGAAATAAAAACAAATTCAAAGAGTTTGTTGGCAGTAGACCTGCCTTGCAAGAAATGTTTAAAGTACTTTAGATAGAAGGGAAATGATACAAATCTGAAACTTACATCTAAAGGAATTATATCAGAGAAGAAGTAAGTGAAGATAAAGTAAAAACTTTTACTTTTCTTATTCTTAATTGATGTAACTGGTAAAAGTTTTGTTCAAAATAATAATGGCAATAATGTATTTTATTATATGTGCTTGTATATGTTTATCTATAAGTGAAATGATTAGTAATAACATGAAGAATGAAAAAAAATTAGGATTATAAGGCATCAAGCTACCTGTGAAGTAACATAGTGTTATTTGAAAGTGAATCTGGATTAATTTTAAGTGTACATTGCAAACCCCAGAGTAACCACCAAGTAGAAATTAAAAATTATAAATTACATTAAGGAGAGAAAATGAGTCATAAAATGCTCAATTAAAATCAGAAAAAGAGGAGAAAATAAACACAGGAAAAAAGAAGGACAACAAACAGAAATAGTAACAAATATGGTGGGCATTAATCCAATTGTATCAATCACTTTAAATTCCAGTGGTTTAAAAATATCAATTAAAATAGAGACAGATTTTCAGAATATATCAATAAACAAGTCCCAATTATATTTATCTACAAGAAACTGAAAAATTCAAATAGATCAAAATTAGATGGGTGGTGAAATATACAGCATACTAACATTAATCCAAAGAAGGCAGAAATAGCTATATTAATCACAGAGCAGAGCTCAGAATAAGGAAAATCATCAGGGAAAGTGAGAGGTTTACATACTGATAAAGAGATTCATTCTTCAAGAAGACACATCAATTCTTAACATGGTTGTACTTAACAACACAATATCAAAATTTGAAAGTGAATGTGGATTAATTTTAAGTGTACATTGCAAACCCCAGAGTAATCACCAAGTAGAATTTAAAAATTTATAAATTATGGTAAGAAAGGAGAGAAAATGAATCATAAAATATCAATTTTATGGAAGGCTTAGTGTCAAAGATGCTGTTTGGGATGCCCACATTCTACAATGGAGTACCTGGGTTCAGTTTCTGGTTCTGGTTCCTATTCCCAATTTTCTGGCAATGGAGGTGCTTGGAGGCAGCAGTGAGGGCTTATGTGTTTGGTTCCTGCTATCCACAAAGGAGCCATGGATTGTGTTTCCAGTTCCTGGATTCAGCCCTGGCCCAGATTCAGTTGCTGGCACTTGGGGAGTGACTGATAGATGGAAGAGCTCTCCCTCTGTATCTGTCTTGCTCTTTCTTTTAAAGTAATAAGTGATGCACAAGATAAACACAGATAAAAATCCAAGGAAAAATAGTTGAATCCATTATTATAGTTCATTTCTATCAGAAATGAACACATTCAGCATACAGAAAATCACTACAGACATAATTGAATTTAATAGCATCACCAACAACTGGGATATGACTGAAATCTATCAAGTATTTCATCCAACAATATCATAATACATATTCTCCAGTTCATGTTGAATATTCACCAAAACAGACATTCTGGGCCATAAAATACACCACAGCAAATTTAAAATAATAGAAATCACAGTCTTCTCTCAGGCTACAATGGAATTAAACTAAAAATCAATAACAGAAAGGTAGGTAGAAAATTCCAAAATATGTGATTAAATAATACATTTATACTTCTAAGTAACATGTGGGTCAAAGAGGAAATATCAAGAAAAATTTAAAAATTTTTTGAACTAAATGAAAATACAATTTATCAAAATGTGTAGGATACAACAGTACATAAATTTATAGCACTGAATATATACATTAAAATATCTAAAGTTTAGTCATCTAAGCTTCTACCTTAGGAAATCAGAAAAAGATGAGGAGGTCTGGCATTGTGGTACAGTGAGTCAAGCTGCTGCTTGTGATGCCAGCATCCCACACGGGAGTGCTAGTTTGAGTCTTGGCTGCTCTGCTTTCAAGCCAGCTCCCTGTTAATGTGCCTGGGAATGCAGTGGATGATGGCCTAAGTGTCTGGGCCTTTGTCACCCACCTAGGAGACCTGAATGGAGTTCCTGGCTTCTCTTTGGCCTGGTCATTGTGGTCATTTGGGAAGTAAACCAATGAAAGATGTCTGTCTCTTTTTCATACTGTCATTCTGCCTTTCAAATAAATAAATAAATCTTAAAAAAAGAAAATAGGTGAACAAATTAAATCCAAAGTAGGCAGAAGATAAAAATAAAAATTACAGTCCCCTCATGGGAACTTCTGCCCTTACCAGAAGACAGGCAACAGACTCCACCCCAAGATGGCAGCCTCCATAGCTTGCTACATGCCTGATTAATAGAGTAACTATTTATTATTATTTTTTAATTATAGGTTATTATTTTGGACTTTGTGCTGGTCTTTATAGTTTTAGCTTATGCTGGTGGCAGCTTCCATGCTGGTCTTTCTTTTGGCTTACACTGACAGCTTTAATGCTTGTCTTTATTATTTTAATTTTTTATTTTAGTTATTTGTTTTGCTTTATGAAGCAGCACCAAAAATGATAAAAAAGAAAAAAATTATTTATTTATTTATTTTCAATTTTTTTTAAAGTTTTTGACAGGCAGAGTGGATAGTGAGAGAGAGAAACAGAGACAGGTCTTCCTTTTCCGTTGGTTCACCCCTCAATGGCCGCTGTGGCTGGTGTGCTGCGCCGGTGCACCGCGCTGATCTGAAGCCAAGAGTCAGGTGCCTCTCCTGGTCTCCCATGCTGGTGCAGGGCCCAAGCACTTGGGCCATCCTCCACTGCACTCCCGGGCCACAGCAGAGAGCTGGCCTGGAAGAAGGGCAACCGGGACAGAATCTGGCGCCCCGACCAGGACTAGAACCCGGTGTGCCAGTGCCGCAAGGCGGAGGATTAGCCTAGTGAGCTGTGGCGCCGGCCTATGGAAGGAAAAATTTTTTAGAACCCCTCACCAGGCTTGGTAAAATAATGGAACCTATTTGGTACACATACAGATACACTAAGGTGTCAGAATTGTAACTAATACAATGCATCCAACTTACATGCTTAAGGAATTATAAATAATGCAACTATCCATGCCACATGGCTAAGGATAATCAGGCTTGTAAAGAGCTGTGTCTGGTTTTATCTTCTCAGGTCCTACAGAGAAACTATAAAGCCTGTATAGTTCTGCATGCACCCCTATGGATTTAACTTCTAAGGGTACAGTTTAAAAACTTGCCATGGGATCTCAAATCCCCTTGAGCTAGATAGTAAAAGTAACATCTTAAGTGTTAAAGTGATCATATAAATAGGATTAAGTGTCTGGTAACAATAATAAAGAGGACTGAAGAGGAGTAAATGCTCCAACATGGGAAGCAGTCCATACAGCAGACTCAGAATGACAACTGCTGTAAGTAACGCTCAGTGTCCTCAGAATCAACCCTAAAGGCATCTGGTCTGGCGGAAGAGCCTGTGAGAGCACTTCAGGCTTGGAAAGCCAGGGCACTTGTGGGAAAAGTATCCCCACATGGAGGACCTCGCTGGGAGAGGCCCCAGTGGAAAGAAGCGGTCATAAAAGAAGGATGTACTTTTCTCCGAAGGGAGGAAAGAACTTCCACTTTACACATGGCCTTGTCTGAATATTTAGAGTTTGTAAGTATTCAAAAGGCTTCCATAGCCTAGGCTGTTCATATCAAGGGCCTTGAGTGATCATTGATGTCATACGTAAGAGTGTTAATTGTTAAATCAACAAGAGTCACTGTGTACTAACTTCCCATGCAGGACCTCTTTCCTCAAAGAGTTACAGTATGAGAATAAGTGGTAAAACTTGTTTCCAAATATTTACTTTGATCTAGTGTGTTATATCCTCATGTATCATAAGTTTTAGTTATGTCTAAGTGTCCAACTCCATTGCCTGTATTCTTAGATGTTTCTTTTTAAATTTTATTTATTTATTTATTTATTGACAGGCAGAGTTAGTGAGAGAGAGAGAGAGACAGAGAAAGGTCTTCCTTCTGTTCCTTCACCCCCCAAATGGCTGCTACGGCGATCTGAAGCCAGGAGCCAGGTGTCTCCTCCTGGTCTCCCATGCGGGTGCAGGGTCCAAGAACTTGCGCCATCCTCCACTGCCCTCCTGTGCCACAGCAGAGAGCTGGACTGGAAGAGGAGCAACCAGGACAGAATTTGGTGCCCAAAGCGGGGCTAGAACCCGGGGTGCCGGTGCCGCAGGTGGAGGATTAGCCTAGTGAGCTGCGACGCCAGCCAGATGTTTCTTTAAAGTTAACTAAGTGTCTTAGACCTGGACTCCTCTAAGTCTGTGTCTCCCTGTGTTTTAACATAAGGTCAGATACAGAGTACAGAATGGTTAAAGGCCTCAGGGCTACTAATGGGATGGTTGTTTCAACACATTCTATTGTATGGCTTCTCAGTGCTAAAATCAAATGTAATACATTCTATTGTGTGCTAAACCTTTGCCTAAGGGATAATTTTTTCTGCATCCCACTAAACCCAGAATCTGGGAAAGTGAGGACCACAGAATTTCCCAAACAAAAGCTCAGATTTCTAAAACAGAGGCAGGCATTTGGTGCAGTGGTTTAGATGTTGAATGGGGTGCCTGCATCCCACATCAGAGTGCCTAATTAGAGTCCTGACTGTTTTGATCCAGCTTCCTACAATACATTCCTGGGAGTAGGTGACAGCCAAGTACTTGGGTATCTTCCACCCACATTAGGAGACCTGGATTGTTTCCAGACTCCTGGCTTCACCTGGCCCAACGCTGGCTGTATGGGAGATTTAGAGAGGTAACCAGCAGGTAAAAGATCTGTGTATCTCTTTAAAATACTTAAATACATACATACATACATGAACACCTCTGAAAAAGAAATATTTAGGTATAAATCTAACAAAATACATTCAAGACTTATATGAAGAAACATGAAATTCTAATGAAGGAAATCAAAGAACAAAATAAGAGAAAAATATGCATATTTGTGGATAAGAAGACTCAGTATTTTCTTTTTCTTTTTTTATTTGACAGGTAGAGTTATAGACAGTGAGAGAGACAGAGAAAGGTCTTCCATCTGATAGTTCACTCCCCAAATGGCTGCCACGGCTGGCGCTGCGTCAATCCGAAGCCAGGATCCAGGTGCTTCCTCCTGGTCTCCCATGCGGGTGCAGGGGCCCAAGCATTTGGGCCATCCTCCACTGCCCTTCCGGGCCACAGCAGACAGCTGGACTGGAAGAGGAGCAACCGGCTCTAGAACTCAGCGCCCATCTGGGATGCGGGCGCCACAGGCAGAGGATTAACTAAGTGAGCCACGGCACCGGCCCCAAGACACAGTATTTTTTTTTTTTTGACAGGCAGAGTGGATGTGAGAGAGAGACAGAAAGAAAGGTCTTCCTTTGCTGTTGGTTCACCCTCCAATGGCCGCTACGGCTGGCGCACCGCGCTGATCCGAAGCCAGGAGCCAGGTGCTTCTCCTGGTCTCCCATGCGGGTGCAGGGCCCAAGCACTTGGGCCATCCTCCACTGCACTCCCAGGCCACAGCAGAGAGCTGGACTGGAACAGGGGCAACCGGGACAGAATCCGGCGCCCTGACCGGGACTAGAACCTGGTGTGCCGGCGCCATAGGTGGAAGACTAGCCTAGTGAGCTGTGGTGCCGGCAAACAAAGAATTCTTAAAATTCAACTATATGGGACCTGTGGCATGGCAGGTAAAGCTGCCACTGGTGATGTGAGCATCCCTTACGTGCACTGGTTCAAGTCCCAGCTACTCCATGTCGTCGTTGTCTTCTTCTTCTTCTTCCGCTTCTTTTCTTTTTTTCTTTTTAAAGATTATTTATTTATTTACTTGAGAGGTAGAGTTACAGACAGTGAGAGGGAGAGACAGAGAGAAAGGTCTTCTGTCCATTGGTTCACTTCCCAATGGCCGCAACACCTGGAGCTGTGCCGATCCAAAGCCAGGAGCCAGGTGTTTCTTCCTGGTCTCCCATGCTGGTGTAGGGGCTCAAGGACCTGGGCAATCTTCTACTGCCTTCCCAGGCCACAGCAGAGAGTTGGATTGGAAGAGGAGCAGCTGGGACTAGAACTGGCACCCAAATGGGATGCTGGCACCGCAGGCAGAGGATTAACCCACTACTCCAGGGCGCTGGCCCCTACTCTACTTCTGATCCAACTCCCTGCTAATGGCCTGTGAAAAGCAGTGGAAGATGGCCCAAGTGTTTGGGCCCCTGCCACCAACATGGGAGACCTGGATAAAGTTCCTGGCTCCTGGCTTTGGCCTGTGCCAGCACTGGCTATTGTGGCATCTGGGGAGTAAACCAGTGGATGGAAGATTGATCTCTTTTTTTCCCTTCTTTCTCTGTAACTCTGACTTTCAAAATAAATAAATAAATCTTTTTTCTTTTTTAAACCCACCCATATGCATAAATAATACAATTAAAAAATGGACCAAAGACCTCAGCAGACACCTTACGAAAGAAGATATATAGGATACAGTCAATAAATCCAACATCTTATGTCATTAGGGAAACTTAAAACAATGAAATACCTCCATATATCTATCAGTATGGCCAAAATTTAGAACATGGACAATACCAAATGCTGATGAGAATGGGAAGCAACATGGACTCTCCTTCACTGCTGGCACAAAATGGCACAGCCACTTTTTTTTTTTTTAAAAAAGATCGATTTTATTTTATTTGAAAGGCAGAGATACAAGAGAGGGAGGAAAATACAGAGAGAAAGAGAGATCTTCTATCTGTTGTTCACTCCCCAAATGGACACAATGGCCAGGGCTGGGCCAAGCCAAAGCCAGGACCCAGGGACCCCAGCTAGGTCTCCCCTGCGGGTGGCAGGGGCCCGGCATTTTTTGTTGCCTTCTCAAACATAATAACAGGGAGTTAGATGGGCAGCGGAGGAGCCACGGCTAGAACTGGCACTCATCTGGGTGCCAGCACGGCAGGTGGTGCCTTAACCTGAGGCACTACAATGAATTTTATAGCAGATTTATTCAAATTGGCAAAACACAGAAGCAACTAAGACATCCTTCAGTAAGTGAATGGATAACTGTGGTACATCTAGACAATGCAGTATTATTCAGTGTTAAAAAGAAAGGAAATAATCAAGCCATAGATAGACAAAGAACACATTTAAATGCCTATTACTAAGTGAAATAAGCCAATTTGAAAAGCTAACATACTGTATGATTCTAACTTTATGACATTCTGGAACAGGTAAAACTACAGAGACAGTAAAAAGATTAGTAGTTTCCATGGTTAAGGGAGAAAAAGGGATGAATAAGAAAAGCACAGAGGATTTTTAGAGCAGTGAAACTATTTTGAATGAAACTATAATGGTAGATACATGTCCTTATACATTTGTCAAATCCCACAGAATGTAAAACATCAGGAGTAACACTATCATGCACTGTGGACTTTGGATTATAATAATGTATCAATGTAAATTCATTCATTGTAACACATAGCACTCAGGTGGCAGATGTCGGTGAATGGGAAGGCTCTGCACAAATAGGGATAGGGAGTATATAGTGCTCTATATCTTCTACTCAGTTTGGTTGTGAACCTAAAACTGCTCTAAAAAAATAAAGTCTATTAAAAAAATTCAGAGAACAAAAAAAGAGCTCTAGATAGCCTATACAAATCTCCAAACATGGGGGAAAAGTATACAAGCATTTCCTAAATGTATGTGAATAGATTTCTAAAATGTATATAAAATCTTTTATGAAGAGCATTTTGCAAAACTAGTGTTTCTACCACATGTGATTTGGGAAATGCCAATGGAATAATATAATTATATTTTAAAAGTAAAATAGCAGGGAGCCAGTGCTGTGGTGTAGCAGGTTAAAGCCCTGGCCTGCAGTGACAGCATCCCATATGGGCACCAGGTAGAGTCCCGGCTGCTCCACTTCCAATCCAGCTCCCTGCTAATGCATCTGGGAAAGCAGTAGAAGATGGCCCAAGTACTTGGGCCCCTGCACCTGCATGGGAGACCCAGAAGTAGCTCCTGGTTCCTAGTTTTGGATTGGCACAGCTAAAGCCATTGTGGCCATTTGGGGAGTGAACCGGTAGATGGAAGACCTCTCTCTCTCTCTCTCTCTCTCTGTATGTGTGTAACTCTGTCTTTAAATAAATAAGTCCTCTTTTTAAAAAAAGTAAAATGGCAGAAATGAAAAACTGTAGTTTGGAAGACATAGTTGAAGAGAGCTTGAAGGACGTTGAAAACACAAAGAGAGGGCAGGCATTTGGTGCAGTGGTTAAGATGCCACTCGGGACACCCACATCCCATTTGGGAATGGCTGGGTTTGAGTCCTGGATCTGTTCCAGTTTTCTGCTGATGTATACCCTTGGAGGCAGCAGGTGGTGGCTCAAGTAGTTGGATCCCTGCCACTCATGTGGGAGATCCAGACTGAGCCCCCGGCTCCTGGCTTTGGCCTGGCTCATCCCCAAATGCTGTTGTGAACATTTGGGGAGGAAATCAGCTGATGGGAGGCCTCTCTGTCTCTCTTTCTATGCCTTTCAAATACAATAAACAAATGAATACAAATTTTTAAAAAGACAGAGACTAGGGATAGGAATAAAGGAGTATATGAAAATTAGAGGACTAGTTCAAAGAGGTTCAATAGCTGAATAACTGCTTTGCTAGAAAGTGTAGAGAAAAGGAAGTGGGAGAAAAACATCAATGAAAAAATTTAAGTGAAAGTTTCTGGTATGGTGGGTAAAAATACATCCAAGGTAAAATTTCAGAATATTGGAGATGAGAAGACTCAACTTCAAAGCAAATAAAACTATGGATGTATAATCTAAGAAAAGATTTACATGAGAAAACAGATGTGGAAAAGAGCAAACTGGGAACCCAATTTAACAGAAGAGAACTTAAGGGAACTCAGAGGGCTCCAGGGTAGGTTTCTTCTAGGTATGACATGGGTATAATATATAATGTGCTCATAAAGAAAAACAAATATATAACAAAGAAAAAAATAAGATTTCCCCTGAAAACAAAACGCCACAAAGAAAAAGTAATGATTGTACACTACATGGCTCAATTGAGAATGACATTTATTTCTTTATTTTTTAAGATTTTAATTTATTTATTTGAAAGTCATTATATAGAGAGAAGGAGATATATTTATATAAAGAAAGAAATTGTCCATCTGCCCCAGATGGTTCAAGGGCCAGCACTGGGCCAGGCTGAAGCCAGGAGCCAGAAGCTTTATCCAATCTCCCATGTGGGTGGCAGGAGCACAGTTGGGCCATCTTTCACAGCTTTCTCCAGGCCATTAGCAGGGTACAGCTGGGACATGAACTTGCACCCATATGGGATGCTGGTGTCACAGGCAGTGGCTATACCTGTTACCTCACAGTGCCACCCCCAAGATGGCATTTAGTTAGCTATAATAGCAAAACACTGGATTTTGAGCTATTCAATATAATATTACATAATTGGGGTAGGGTAGTCTGTGTGTATGTGGGTGAGAGGCAAGGAGATTGAGAAGAGTTGAACTGTCATATTCTAAAGTGGACAGTCAATAAAAAAATGTCTCAAGTTTAAAAAAAGCAATATGAAGAACCTTTAAAAAGTCTATTACATGGAAAAACTATGTGAAGATTTCAGATTTTTTTTTGCATAAAAATACTTATCTTTTAATTCCAGTTCTCCATGAACTTGTCAAAGCATTCTTATATAAATATGCTATTTAGATACATGGAGGTAAAGAAAACAATCAGCTGAATGGAAAGTGATAGCCTCTGGGAAGAGATAATTGACAGGAAATGGGGGGGTCTGTTTTGTTTTTGCAGTAGGTCTTGTATCTCCTTCAGTTTATTTAAACTACAAGCATGTATCACTCTAATAAATATCTAAATAACTTAAAAAATTATTTGATATGCAGAGACAGGCCAGTGGATGGAAGATCTCTTTCTCCTTGTCTCTTCTCCCCTTCTCTATCACTCTGCTTTTCAAATAAATAAGTAAATAAAAACAAAGAAAAACACCAGAGGCATTTCAGTGGTGGCTGCATTACTGGAATGCTGCCAGGGTTCTGGACTGTGGAAGGGGTCACTAAGAAAGGGGCACCCCTAACCACGAAGGATGAATTTTACTCTAACCTGGGTCAGGGAACTCCTGGCGTTGCCCACTCCAACTGCCCAACACTGAGTTCACAGAACACCCAAGTTTCACTGAGAGTTTTGACAGAATGAAAGTGCCTTGGAGACTATTTCCAATGCCAAAGAAAACATTTCTAAAACATTCTATCTAGGTTTAAAAATGGACAAGGGGCTAGTTATTGGGCAAAATAAGAGAAAATGCAGACACTGGGGCAGGGACTTGGTGCAGCTAGGCTCTTCTCTGCTCTTACCTGTGGGGGCCTGCATGGCTGAGCTGGGGATGGTGGCAGCATCTTGGGGTACAGTGCTGGTATCCGGTTCAGGTGTGCTGGTTGTTGGTGAGCTGGGTGGTGGGTTCAGCAAAGTCCGAGGTTTCCTCTGTCAAAACGGATGGGTAAAAGTTTGCTACCCATGATAAGTAACTTGTCTTCTCATTCCTTTATTCCTAGCAATTAATTTACCCATGAAACAAAATTATATTTACCCATGAAACAAAAGTAAAATTGTGCTTTACTTCTGTTTTCCACACAGCATCTGACCCAAAGCTGTATGCATAGTAGATGCCTAGAAACAATTTCTGAATCTATGCACAAAATTTTGGTCTTTTTTGGAGTCAGAGTTAAGTGCACTATCTTTTACACTTGATTCTATATTGTCACATGAAGTTCTATATTGTTTTTAGTTGGCAAAAAAAGTTAAAAGGGGGTAAAATGCCATGGCTTAAGTTTCTTTGACATTACTTTGTTTATTCTCTGCTTTACTTTGTCTCCTAACTTTACAAACTACTTTCCTCGGCCTTCCTCCTCTTGGAGCTTATTACCTGTCATTCTTTCCTTTAAATTTCCTACTCTAGTCATCTTTAACTGAATTACTTCTCTAAAAACCACATTTTTACTAGAAAGATATCACGTATGCCTGAAACACCCCTTCTTCTTTCATTTATCTTAAACATTGTTGTTTGTCTGGGAAGATTTCCTAGTTTTTCTCTAATCACTCTATTTTATGCTTCCTCTTTACTCACTGCACTGGTCAATGTGTCATCATTATATGTTTACATACTGGTGTCTCCTATTAGCCTGGAGGTCCTTGAGGGTCTGATTCCAAGCACCATTCCTAGCAAGCTATTTGGTATATAATGAGTATTAATGAAGTATTAATATAATGAGTATTAATGAAGAGCACAGTACAGATCACCAGTAATGGGGCAAGCAATATAGATCATTTGAAAGAAATCTAAGTATCTTCTCTGTGCTATCCAGGGCAATCACTGGGGGAGAAAGATCTCAGAGGGTTCTTTCCAAGAGATAGTTTTCTAAAAGCCTTTCTGAATGTAAGGAAACTAGAACCATCACTGAGCTCCAGAAATCCCTTTTTACTAAGGTCTCACTGTTGGGAGCTGGATACACCTATCTGCCTTCTGGGAGTATACTATCTAAACAGACTGCACCGAGGACAGGGGCAAACATTAGATGGTCTTGTCTGTGAAAGTAATCACGCAAGCACTCATAAAGCATTAAAAACACACAATGGACATGGATATCTGCTCATACTTTCTGACAGTGCCAAAAATGAAAAATCCAAGTAAGTAGTGAGTCAGGGAAGAAAGGAAATGCCAGTTCAACTTTAATGAGTTGGTGGTAGGAGTTTGTGAGGTTCCCAAGGAACTAAACCTGTGAGTTAGGTGCCAGAACTGTGGAAGAAAGCAGAAAGACAGCAGACACTACTATTTCAAATAGGTACACTGATACGTATAGTCTATTGATTCATATATTATTTCACTTCCATTTTATAGGTGAGAAAAGGAGGACTCAGAGACTCACTCAAAGAAGTGTTCCCAAAGTCACACAGGTGGTGACAAGTGGAGATGAGACCTAAGTGTGTCTGGCTTTAAAGCCTGTGCTCTAGCCACAAAGAGGAACCAAAGGCCTGCGGGTAAACTGGAAGGCCTACGTGT
The DNA here is from genome assembly GCF_964237555.1 of Oryctolagus cuniculus. Lineage (NCBI taxonomy): Eukaryota > Metazoa > Chordata > Mammalia > Lagomorpha > Leporidae > Oryctolagus > Oryctolagus cuniculus. The sequence goes on along the minus strand of NC_091438.1, from coordinate 131,924,930 downwards.
AACTGAAGGAGTAAGAGAAAGAAAAAGCCTGAGACAAATGCTAAGGACATCAAGTACAGGATAGGATGAGAATGACTGCTTTCAAGAAGGTTGGAAAGAGAACTTTGGTGACTATGTTCAAGACCTCCTGAGGAAGCAGAGCAGAGGTAATCATTATATCACAGGTCTTGGGTTTTCTAAGATCTTCAAAGCCATTTAATCCATCCATCCATCCACCCACCCATCCACCCATCCATCCATCCATCCTTCCATCCAACATTTGTACTTCCCTTTCCCTGAAAACATGCCTCCTATAGAGTCATCTAGTCCCTGATAAAGTACCTACCTCTAGTGACAGCCATTACTACTTTCATTCTGGGATAGATTTAACTGTTTCTTTTAGGTTGACAAAAAGCCTATATGCCTGGCCTTTTGCCCATGAGATCTGATTCTGTCTTAGGGGTCTCTCAAGCTAAGTTTTCCCTCTCTTCTGACTATCCTTAAAATGTTTCCACATCATCAAAAGCATGGCTTCTCAGACCTTGGCATCCTTAAGGCCTTCAACATTTCCTTCACAACATGATATTGAGAACAAAGTAAAGGAGACAAAAATGAATCAGGATCTGGGTTAGGAGTTAGTGATCACAGATCTGGAGAAGTATGTGTTACACAGGAAGATTAGGAGGTGATATTGGGAATTCAAAGCCAATAAATGAGATAATTGAGACTGATATCATCACCAAACTTATCCATTCACCCATCTATCATCCCTCCCTCCCATTCATCTTGCATATACTGAACATCTCTCAAGAGACTGAAATACAAGGCAGTGAAGGACAAAAAGAGAAGATACGTTCTTGATATTAAAGAACTTAATATATTCTATTCTATAAGGACTGAAGTCAGTTAGAGCTAATAAGCAAACAAATCAACCAACCAATCAACCCCACGGATATTCCACTTATAAGACTGGAATGGAGTGCCAAGGGAGAACTGGATATCATTTGCACACTGGCACTCAGGTGTTAGAACTCAAGAAGGCGATTTTGGGAGATTCCTTGATGGTTAGAAAGTAACGGAGGAGGTGATACTAATAGGAGTCTGAGGGAAGCTACTGAGAAGCCTTCTTTTCACATCAAAGCTTTCCCTTAGGAAGATACCCATGAAAAACTGGCTGTTACTAAGAGGTAGTACTTTCCACAACAGTACTCAGTGAACCCTCAACAGTCTTTTCCTGAAGATAAGTATTGTGTCCTTCAGGAAACGCAGAGAACGAGTATATGGTAGGACACCAGAGACCTTGGAAAAGAGCATCTGAGGACCACTCACTGCAGCATTTGGCACTTACTAGCTATGTGACCTCAGGGAGATAATTCCATATCTCTAGGTCTCAATCTATTTAACTGTTAAAATAATGTTAGCAGTGCTTATCTCGAGTTTTGTGAAGAACATGTGATATGCATACAATGGTATCTAATGCACAGTCTGACACTTAGTAGGTATTCAATAATTTCTTTTTAAAAAAGAGATAGGAATAGCAGAAGAAATACATTATAGTTAGTTTGCTCTTTCTGTTCATGTGCTGGGCACCTACTCTGAGATGATCAAGAAGGAGCAGGGCCTTCCATCTATGGAAGACATCAGAACAGAATTCTTTTGATGTGGGCAGCTTTCAAAGTTAAAATTTGTTTCCTATTCTCATCATGATAGATCTAACATTACCAACTCCTACGTAAGTAGCTACATACGGATGGTCATCTTTGAGGTTACTGTTAAAAGCATACACAAGGTAGAGAATAGGGCTATACATGCCCCTTTCCAAGATGGATGGATATGGATAAATCACCCACTTCTAATCCCTTATCCCTTCCTGGGAGACCCACATTTTTACCTACCTTACTGCCAGGTTTGGGACCTCTCTTCTTTGGGAATTTCAAAGGTTCAGCTGACTTGGATGGGGTAGAGATGGGATGGGGAATTAGGGTCTTGGGTGTCCGGCCCCGCTTCTTTCCTGGTTTACGCCCCCTCTGCCCTGGTTGATGGTCCAAGACAGTTTTGGTGCTGCTGTGGATGCTGGACTTCTCAGTGTTCACATCAGACGCAGGGTAGGGATTCTTTGGAATCACAACTGAAAGAAAAAGACTCATTCTATCACCCCTACTTCCCCCTGAATTCGCAGCCCTGTCAGAGGTTAAAAAAAAAAAAAAAAAAAAAAAGACTTGCTACTCTGCTCAGGTAGTTTTGTCCCAAGAAGCTAGTTTCCTGGCATTTGACCTAAGTGTTCAGAAAATTTCAGATGAAAAGTCAATTTACATCGGCTAGAATCAGACATTTAAAATTATTTCTGTAAGATGCAAACAAAATGCTAAATTTTTTTCCCTAAGGTATCTTAGAGAAGTCCTGAGACCTGAAAGTTGAAGCATGCAACATAACCATAGGTTCAGAGTTGGAATGGCTCCTAGGAGCCTACAAATCCTCTCCTGCTAAGAATGATGTCTGAGGCTCAGGAAAGGATATGATACCTTCTCTGGGTTAAATAGTGAGTTGGAATAGGACTTCTATTTTGAAACAGGTCCCTGACAACCAAGCCAGGGATTTTCTACATCAATCTACTTAAAGTTTTAGCATGAGGGGCAGTGAAACACACACAAATACAAGTACTTCTCCTTACCTTAAAAAACTTTTGTTCCCTGTTACCTTTAAGGTAAAGAATAAATTCTTTATTCTGATAGCCAAGGACTTTGTGATCCTGCCCCTGCCTTGCTTTCCAGTTGTTTCTGTGTTATTTCCTACCACCTAACCTCACATTATAGCGACCAAATGTTGAGCTCTCTATTATTCTTGGCCAGACATATATCAAAACTCAATTTTGAACACTCAATCTGGGGCCACCTCCACTTAATGATGGCTTCTCTGACCATGCCCAGACTAATCTAATGCCTTCCCCTCACCTCAAAAGCATTCTGTAGATATCTATGTTAGATCTCTATGTCAGAGTACTTCTCAATTTTCTTCTAATAATTTATCTTCTCCTTAAATTTAGAATTTTTTAAGGTAAGAGACATTCAATTCACTCTATAAGTAGTTCTTGAGCATTTACTACACGTGTTGCACTATTGTAAATTCTGGGGATAGAACAGTGAACAAAACAGACATGATTTATAGTCTAATGGAACTTACCTCCTAGTGGGAGTGGCAGAAAATAAACACATACACAATATAATGTTAGGTGATGTAAGCTACTCTGATCAAAACCAGTGCAGGGTAAGGAGACAGAATTGTAAGAGAAGTCCTCTTTGAAGAGGTGACATTTATACAGAGCTTCCAAATGAAGTAAAGGCAGAAGTCTTAGGAAAATCTAAGGGAAGAGTCTTCCATGCAGAGGTTAAGTAAGTACAGACTCTGAGACAGGAATGTTAGTGTGTTTGAAGAACAGGAAGATCAGTATAGTTGGAACTGAGTAAGCAAAGGGCAGGGAGGAAGACAATTAGGTTAGAGAGGGAGTGGTAATGAGTGTGTTGGACTTTATATATAGGCTGTGAGAATGAATTGAACTTATTCTGAGAATAAAGGAAGTCTCTGGAGGTTTGTGAGAAGGAGAATGACAAGATGTACTCAAAAGGATCCCTCTGAGTGCTCTGTGAGGAAGGCAAGAACAGACCAGTTAATAATTAAGGAGACCAGTTAATAAATGAAGTCAGTGGGCAGGCAGAACATGAAGATTTTTATGCTTCCAGGTAGGATGTTATAGACTGTGGTGGTGCAATGTTGACGATGCAACAACTAGAAAAAGCCAGATAACTTATTTTAAACAACAGTACAGAGCTCTTATAATGACTAGATGTTTTCCTCCCTGAGTGCATTTGCCAATGAACTCAGGAACAGACTTGGCCCATAAAGAGGTGTTCTCCTGGGGAAAGCGACATCAGAGGCTGCTGTGATATACAGGAACCTTGATGAGGGCCATGCCCATAAGGGACATTTGCTGAATTTTGGGCCTGCCCATTAGAGCTACAAGGCTGGGCTTAGAGCTCTAATATGCAGAATAAAATCTCCCACAGTCCGGTGTTTTTTAGGAGACAAGGGCATACTAGGATATGGTTTATCTCAAACACATGATCCTCTCTTCCAGATATATGCCATATTTTGAAACTATAAAGGGTGAGAGGTGAATGAACTAAACCCAAAATCTTTAAAGGGCAGGAAAATTTCCTGCAATGTCTCGGGTGAGGAGACAGAGTTCTGTTATGTTCTCAGTCAAGACCCCAAGAGGGCCCAAGTCTAAGAAACAGGGGTAAACTATGGGAAGAATCCAGACCAGGTCTAGCTCAATCCATGATTAGATGGAGGTGATCAGGCTCTTATCCTATTAGACCACCAGAAAGATAAAAGACATCAGCTAAAGCTTCAACAGCTGCTTTATACAAAATGTTCAGCATACCATATAAAATGAGACAAAACAATGTGATCAGTAATCAAGAGAAAAATACAGGCAATAGTTGGAGACCCATATATTAACCAAATAATGGAATAAACATACAGATTTTAAAATAAATATAATTAATTTGTGAAAGAAAATACAAGAAGTGATCAACAAAATGAAAGAAAATACCATCAGAAAATTCAGATCTATGTAAGAAATTACATGGACATCTAAGAACTAAAAATTACAATATCAGAAATAAGGACCCATTGGATGAGATAAGGGCAGACAAGACCCAGCAGAAGAAATTATTAAGGCACTTGCAAAAAAGTCAATAGAAAACATCCAGTGTGAAGCATAGTAAGAAATTATGGAAAAACAGATTAGATATTAGAGACATGTGGCCATAGTCAATAGATCCAAAATACAATAGCTGCAATCTCAGAGGGAGAAGTCAGAGAAAATGAGGAAAAAGGCATTAATAAAACTCTCTCAAATTTAATAAACATCAACTATATAGTCAAGGAACTCAGCAATCAACAAGCAGTAAAAAATACAAAGAAAATGATACTATGGCATCATTGTCACACTACTGAAAATAAAAAAAAATAGAAAAAATATAAATGAAATGAAAGAGATGAAAGACAAAGCTAATTTTTTAAAAGCAGTCAGAGAAAAAATAGTGCTATCCTTACGTGAGTATCAATAAGACTGATGGTTGACTTCTACATAAAACTATATAAGCCAGAAATAACAGAATAACATCCTAAAAAGCTAAAAGAAAAAAAACTGCCAATTGAGTTCTACGCCAGTGGGAAAAAAAGATCCTTCAGAAATGAAGGTGAAATGACATTTTTAGGCAAATCAAAGCTTGAGAGAATTTGTCACCAGCAGACCTGTTTCCAGCAGGAAATAAAGAGGAAATTCCTCAGTCCAAAGTAAGCAATCCCAGATGGAAGCACGGAACTGCAAGAAGGAAAGAAGAGCACAAGAAAGGATAAATATGTGAGTAGGTACAAAATAACATTGCTTAAAACATTAGTAAAATGTTAAGAACGACTTGCAGGGCCTGCACATCATTAAATATGCAGAGGATGGAAGCAGGGCGTAAGTGGAGCCAAACTTTGGCAAGAATTTGGCATTATTTGGGGAAAAGTTAGAATACTTATTTAAGGTAGGTTTAGGATGTTATTTTCATAGAGCAGTTAATTACCAAATTATATAGGAATGTATTACTAGAAAGCTAAGATGAGAGAACTAGAATGATAACCTATTCATTCTAGTGGGTTAAGTGGCCTACTGGTTAAGACGCCTGCATTTCATGTCAGAATGCCTGGGTTTGGTGCCCAGTTCTGGCTCTGCACTCCAGGTTATACAAATGCAGATCCTGGGAGGCAGCAGTTATGGATGAAGTGGTTAGGTTTCTGAGAGCCATGTGGGAGAACTGGATTGAGCTCCCAGCTCCCAGTGTTAGTTTGGCTCAGTCTCAGTTGTGGCAGGCATTTGAGAAGAGAACCAGCAGATGGCAGCTTGCTCTGCTTTGTCTCTAAAATAAATAAAAAAGTAAAAGCAAATGGAAAGCATATTTGATTAATACAAAAAAAGACAAGAAAAGAGAAAAAAGGAAGAGCTCAAACAGAAAACAAAGCAAAATGCAAAAGAGCAGCCTTAAATCCAAATAATTAATTTTCAAATTTTTGATTTATTTTTTAAAAAATACTTATTTTTTAAAGACTTATTTATTTATTCAAAAGGCAGAATTAGAGAGAGAGAGGGAGAAAAAAGAACTGAGAGTGGGAGAGACATCTTCAGTCTGCTGGTTTACTTCTCAAATGGCCACAACAGCCGAGCTTGGGCCAGGCTGAGGCCAGAAGCCTAGAATTCCAACTGGCTCTCCCACATGGGTGGCAGGGACCCAAGTTTGGGTCATCTTCTGTTGCTTTCCCAGGTGCACTAGCAGGGAGCTGGATCAGAAGTGGAGCAGCTGGGATTTGAACACATCGGATGCTGGCAGTGGCTTAACCTGCTGCACCACAGTGCTGGCTCTGATAATTATATTAAATATGAATAGATTAAACAATTAGTATGAACAAATGAACAAACTATACTAAAAAATTCCAAATCATATTTGTTTAGAAGATATCACCAAAAGGACACTTGAAATAGAGATACAGAAGATAAAAATGAACAGATAGAAAAATAAGCTCTTTAAATAGTAATGAAAAGAAAACTCATGTGGCTATATTAACATCGAAGAAGCCTTTAACGTAGGCAGTATTTACCTAGACTATCCGGGACATTTCATCAGGGTAAAATTAGCAATTCTAAAGGAAGATATAATGAGTTTAAATTTTATGTACTTAATAACACAGAAGTTTGCAAAAGTTTAAAGAAACAAAAGGAGAAACAGACATATCTACCATTATGAGTTGGTAATTTTAACATATGGCTCTCAAGAATTTATGTATCAAGAAGATGAAAACAGTCAAGAGGTATAAGATCTAAATAACACAATTAACAAACTACTAACATAAATAACCAATTAATGACCTAACCTAAAGAACACATAAAGATTATACTCAATAAATGTAAAATACACATTCCTTACAAATGCTTATGTAATATGCTGAGTGAGAAAGCAGTTTTTTTTTATTTGACAGGCAGAGTTATAGATAGTGAGAGAGAGACAGAGAGAAAGGTCTTCCTTCCGTTGGTTCACTCCCCTAATGGCCACTAGGGCCAGCACTGTGCCAATCCAAAGCCAGGAGCAGGGTGCTTCCTCCTGGTCTCCCATGCGGGTGCAGGGACCCAAGCACTTGAGCCATCCTCTGCTGCCCTCCTGGGCCTCAGCAGAGAACTGGACTGGAAGAGGAGCAACCAGGACAGAACCCGGTGCCCGAACGGGGACTAGAACCCCAGGGTACCGGCACCGCAGGCGGAGGATCAGCCTAGTGAGCCACGGCAAAGGCCCGAGAAAGCAGTTTTTTTTTAACTTTTATTTAATGAATATAAATTTCCAAAGTACAGCTTATGGATTATAATGGCTTCCCCCCCCCATAACTTCCCTCCCACCTGCAACCCTCCCCTTTCCCTCTCCCTCCCCCCTTCCATTCACATCAAGATTCATTTTCGATTCTCTTTATATACAGAAGATCAGTTTAGCATATATTAAGTAAAGATTTCAACAGTTTGCACCCACATAGAAACACAAAGTGAAAAATACTGTTTGAGTACTAGTTATAGCATTAAATCACAATGTACAGCACATTAAGGACAGAGATCCTACATGAGGAGTAAGTGCACAGTGACTCCTGTTGTTGACTTAACAAATTGACACTCTTGTTTATGGCATCAGTAATCACCCTAGGCTCTTGTCATGAGTCGCCAAGGCTATGGAAGCCTTTTGAGTTCACCAACTCTGATCATATTTAGACAAGGTCGTAGTCAGAGTGGAAGTTCTCTCCTCCCTTCAGAGAAAGGTACCTCCTTCTTTGATGACCTGTTCTTTCCACTGGGATCTCACTTGAGGAGATCTTTCATTTAGTTGTTTTTTTTTTTTTTTTTTTTGCCAGAGTGTCTTGGCTTTCCATGCCTGAAATACTCTCATGGGCTTTTCAGCCAGATCTGCATGCCTTAAGGGCTGATTCTGAGGCCAGAGTGCTGTTTAGGACATCTGCCATTCTATGGGTCTGCTGTGCATCTCGCTTCCCATGTTGGATCATTCTCTCCCTTTTTTATTCTATCAGTTAATATTTGCAGACACTAGTCTTGTTTATGTGCTCCCTTTGGATCTTAGTCCTATCATTATGATCAATTGTGAACAGAAATTGAGTCTGGAGTTCCATAGAAAAGTTAAAAATACAAGTATAATTTTGGTGGTCATTAGCATACAGACAGTATATAAAGACATAAAATCACTTAGGGAGAGGGAGTATGTATAGAACAGGAGAAGGCACCTAGGACCGTGCCCTGGAGTGCTGCAACAACTAAAGGCTAAGAAGTCAAAAACTCCAGCCAAAAGATGCGGAGAAGGCCTAGTTCCTGACACAGGAATTGAGTAACCGGAGAGCATAATGTGACAGGATCCAAGAGACGGCAGTGTTCAAGAAAGGAGTGATCAATTATGCTGAAAACTGACTGTAAGGTTGAGCAAGATGAGGGCAGAGGGAAGTTAATGTGTTCATGGTAAGAGCAGCTTCATTGGAACAGAGGGGCTGAAGAAAAATTGGAGAAAGATGGAAACAGAAATAGTGACTGCAGGACAATTTCTTTAAAAAAAGAAAAAACAACACAGCAAGCCTTACTATGTGTAGTTGACAGAATGGCTGTCCAAAGACACCTACATCCTAATCTATGGTAGTAAATATATTACTTTAGATGGTAAGAGGGATTTTGTAGATGTAATTATGGTTAAAATTTAAAATAAGGAGATTATCATAGACTGTTTAATTGAGCCCTATCTAACCACATGAATCCTTAGAGATTACTCTAGCTTGAGATCAGAGAAATGAGAGGAAGTGGGGCTTAGAGAGATTTGAAGTGTGAGAAGAACTCAACTCACTGCCTCTGACTTTGAAGATGAAGGGCGATACAAGCCAGGGCATGTGAGTAGCTAAGTGTGAAGCTGAGTATGACTGCTGCTAATAGTCAGAAAGGAAATGGAGACCCTCCCTCCTATAACTGCATGGAACTGAACACTCCCAGCAATCTGAATAAGCCTGAAAGCGTAAATTCCCCAAGAGCCTCCACTTAAGAGGTCAGGCAAGCTGATACTGCCGGCCCAGACTTGAATTTAAACCCCAAATCTACTACATGCTAGTTGTATGACAATGGTCACAAACTCTCTGGGAATTTTTAAAAACTGAGTTTGATTACAATATTATAAGGAATAGAGATAATGTAAAGTACCACTCACAGTACCTATCACTGCTGGTGCTCAGTAAATAGTTAATTACTATAATTATTTTCCTACTCAGCCTCTTTTTTCCTTCATTTTTTTACTATGATAAAATACATATATATAAAATTTATCATCTTGGCTATCTTAAGCATAAAATTTAGTGTTATTAAATATTTATGTCATGTAACCATCACAAATAATTCATCTTCCTTTTTCATCTTGAAAAACTGAAACTACCAATTAAACAATAATTCCCTATTCCGTCCTCCCTTCAGTCCATGGCAAACATCATTATACTTTCTGCCCCCGAGTTTTGGTTACTTTTAAGTACCTCATATATATATAAGTGGAATCATACAGTATTTGTCTTTTGTGAATGTCTTATTTCACATAGCATGATCTCTTCATCCATAGTATAGCATGGTTGAATAATATTCCATTTTGTTTAACCATTTATCTATTGATGGACACTTCAGCTGATTCCTTATTTTAGCTATTGTGAGTAATTTTACTATGAACATAAGTGTACAAATATCTTTTTTTGAGCCTGCGCTGCGGCTCACTAGGCTAATCATCTGCCTCGTGGCACCAGCACACCGGGTTCTAGTCCCGGTCGGGGCGCTGGATTCTGTCCCGGTTGCCACTCTTCCAGGTCAGCTCTCTGCTGTGGCCAGGGAGTGCAGTGGAGGATGGCCCAAGTCGTTGGGCCCTGCACCCCATGGCAGACCAGGATAAGTACCTGGCTCCTGCCATCGGATCAGTGCGGTGCGCCGGCCGCAGTGCACTGGCCGCGGTGGCCATTGGAGGGTGAACCAACGGCAAAGGAAGACCTTTCTCTCTCTCTCTCTCTCTCTCACTGTCCACTCTGCCTGTCAAAAAAAAAAAAAGTAAAAAAAAACCCCAAATATCTTTTTTGATATCCTTCTTCTAATTCTTTCAGGTATATAACAAAAGTGGAATTTCCAAATCAAATGGTAATTCTGTTTTTAATTTTTTGTGAAACTGTTTTGCTATTGTCTATAGGTCAGTTTGTTCTTTTAAATGCTAGCAATACTCTTTGATGGTGCCAAAATCTTAGCAAACAATAAGCTGATTGACAGTTTATTAAAAGATATGCACATGATTCAAGTCAGATGCTGTGAAAAATTTGTGGGCAGGGGGACAGCACTGTGGCATAATGGTTTATACCACTGCCTGTAGCTCCAGTCAGTTGCTTCACTTCCAATTCACCTCCCTACTAATGTGCCTGGGAAAGCAGCAGGTGATGGCCCAAGTTCTTGAGCCCCTTCACCCACATGGGAGATCTGGAGGAAGCTCCTGGTTTCATCCTGGCCCAGCCCTGGCCATGTGGACATTTGAGGAGTGAATCAGTGGATGGAAGATCACTCTCTCTCTCCCTCTGTCTCTCTTTCAAATAAATCAAATGAATCTTTAAAAAAAAGTTTGTGGGCTCTAGAATTAGTAAGATCTGGTTTCCATCATGGGCCTGCAGTCTGCAAGTGGTATATCTTGTGTAACTCACAAGAGTCCTGAGCCTACCGTTTCAGTTTTAAAATGGAGATAATATCATGAATAGTGTCTGAGAAGTTGTAGGTCCTTGACCTTATTGTTTTCTTCTTCTCTCCTAACACTCAAATCAACTGGATAATGGTACAGGTGTTCTCATTGGTTTTCTCTTGAAGTCCTGGACTTGTGAAGAAATAAAGCCTTTTTTTTTTTTGTATTTGTTTGTTTAAATGCCAGTACTCCTAGAAGAAAGTAAATGATAGGATAGAAAATTCAATTGTCTTCATTTCTGGTCAGATACTCTTTCCTCACTATGCTATATTGCTCTGAATTCCTATTAAGCTTCACTTTTTTTTTTTTTATAAAAAAGATTTATTTATTTGTTTTTTTGAAAGAGTTACAGAGAGGCGGAGGAAGAGAGAGACAGACAGAGAAGTCTTCCACCCGCTGGTTAACTCCCCAGTTGACTGCAATGGCTGGAGCTGAGCCAATCCAAAGCCAGGGGCCAGGAGCTTCTTCCAGGTCTCCCACATGAGTGCAGGGGCTCAAGGGGTTGGGCTGCCCTCTACTGCTTTCCCAGGCCACAGCAGAGAGTTGGATCAGAAGTGGAGTAGCTGTGACTCAAACTGGCACCCATATGGCACCCATATGAGATGGCGGCACTGCAGGAGCGGCTTTACCTGCTATGCCACAGCACCGGCCCTTAAGCTTCACTTTCTATCTTTTCCACAATCAAATACAAGTACTTAAGTACATAGATGTGGGCCGGCGCCGCAGCTCACTAGGCTAATCCTCCGCCTAGCGGCGCCGGCACACCGGGTTCTAGTCCCGGTCAGGGCGCCGGATTCTGTCCCGGTTGCCCCTCTTCCAGGCCAGCTCTCTGCTGTGGCCAGGGAGTGCAGTGGAGGATGGCCCAAGTGCTTGGGCCCTGCACCCCATGGGAGACCAGGAAAAGCACCTGGCTCCTGGCTCCTGCCATCGGATCAGCGCGGTGCGCCGGCCGCAGCGCGCCGACCGCGGCGGCCATTGGAGGGTGAACCAACGGCAAAGGAAGACCTTTCTCTCTGTCTCTCTCTCTCACTGTCCACTCTGCCTGTCAAAAAAAAAAAAAAGTACATAGATGTGAATGTATACAAACACACACACACACAAATTCTCTTCCTTCGTATATTGGATTTAAATCTACACTACCACTTAGATTTTTTTAACCACCCACCCAGTTATGTTTGTTTCTTATCAATCACTTAACTGTTCTAAACTTTAATTTGCATGATGGTCTCATTTCTCCAATAGTATTTAGGCTAAATATTACATGAATATAACTTCTTGTCTTGGGGGAACAGGAAGGGAGACATCCATTCTCTAATTAGTACTTTTTTTTAAAATTTATTTGACAGGTAGAGATATAGATAGTGAGAGAGAGAGAGAGAGACAAAGGTCTTCCTTCCGTTGGTTCACCCCTCAAATGGCTGCTATGGCTGGTGCTGCGCCGATCCGAAGCCAGGAGCCAGGTGCTTCCTCCTGGTCTCCCATGCAGGTGCAGGGGCCCAAACAGGCCACAGCAGAGAGCTGGACTGGAAGAGAAGCAGCTGGGACGAGAACCTGGCGCCCATATGGAATGCCGGCACTGCAGGCAGAGTATTAGCCAAGTGATCCATGGCGCCGGCCCCTCTAATTAGTTCTTTTAGTTTAGAAGTCTTATCTCTGCAACTAGGTATATATTGAACTAGAGCATACTTTATAGTGCTAGAAATACCGCCACCTATTCCAAACCTGTAACTGACAAAGCAGTATCTGGGGAACATCATTTGGGCTTCCTCTCTATACTTCATCTGTTTCCTGAAGTTTGTCATTAGCCCTTGGTAGTCCTCACCTCTGACTGACTTCTTGAGCTTCAGGCCTTTCTGATGCTTGCTTCATGTACCAGGCTTGCTTTCTTTTTTTTTCTTTTTCTCTTTTTTTTTTTTTTTTTTTTTTGACAGGCAGAGTTAGACAGTGAGAGAGAGAGAGAGAGAAAGAGACAGAGAGAAAAGTCTTCCTTCCATTGGTTCACCCCACAAATGCCCGCTATGGCCGGTGCGCTGCACCGATCCAAAGCCAGGAGCCAGGTGCTTCTCCTGGTCTCCCATGGGGTGCAGGGCCCAAGCACTTGGGCCATCCTCCACTGCCTTCCCGGGCTACAGCAGAGAGCTGGCCTGGAAGAGGGGCAACCGGGACAGAATCCGGCGCCCTGACCTGGACTAGAACCCGGTGTGCCAGCGCCGCAGGCAGATGATTAGCCTAGTGAGCCGTGGCGCCGGCCTAGTATTCAGTTTTGGTGATAAACTTAGGTTCCCCAGGATTTGAGTTTGGCCTGTATTTTGCTTTCAGCTATAGTAATCCCTTGTGTATGTTGAGAGCCTAAAGGGGTCTTATGTCCAAAGTTATATGGCATGTATCCAAGCACCCCGTTATGCCAAGCAAATATCAGTTCATTAAAATTCATCAAACCGGAGGCAAAAGTTGTGGCAGCAGAAGATTGCCCAAGTTTCTGAAACCCTGCCATTCACATGAGAGACCCAAATGAGTTCCAGGCTCCTGGCTTTGGCCTGTCCCAGCCCCAACTGGTGTAGCCACTTGGGAAGTGAACCAACAGATGGAATATCTCTGTCTGTCTCACTCCCCTTTCTCTCTGTAGCTCTGCATTTCAAATAAATAAATGAACATTTACAAAAATATTTATTTATTTGGAAGAGTTAGAGAGAGGTAGAGACAGAGAGAGGTCTTCCATCTGTTGGTTCACTCCCCAAATGGCTGCAACGGCTGGAGCCAGACCGATCTGAAGCCAGGAGCCAGGAACTTCTTTTGGGTCTCTCACATGGGTGCAGGGGCCCAAGGATTTGGACCATCCTCCACTGTTTTCCCAGGCACATTAGCAGTGGAGCAGCCAGGACTCAAGCTGGTGCCTATATGGGATGTTGGCATGCAGGCTAGGGCTTTAACCTGCTGTGCCACAGCACCAGCCCCAAAAAACATTTTTTTTTTTACAAAGTCATATGAAACAGGAAATGAAAACAGGAATTACAGAATTTCTGAAAAATGAGAATATTACATACCAGAATCTATGAGATACCTTTAAATCTAACCAAAGGATAATTTATAACTGTAAAATGAAGCTAAATGCATTCAAACAGATAAATGATAATAAAATTAAATTAAAATAACATTTAATAATGAACATATGTGAATTATATTTTAATTCAAAAATAGTAGAAAAAAAGTAAGCCATAGGAAAACACAGGGGGCCTGGTATTGTGGCACAGCAGGTAAAGGCACAGCATCCTATATGGGCATTAGTTTACATCCTGGCTGCTCCACTTCTGATCCAGAACCCTGCTAATGGCCTGAAAAAGCAGCAGAGGATAACCCAAGTGCTTGGGTTCCTGTCAGCCACAAGGGAGAGGACAATGAAGCTACTGGTTCCTGGCTTCGTCCTGGCCCAGCCCTGGCTGCTGCAGCCATCTGAGGAGTGACCAGCATATGGACGATCTCTCTCTGTTCCTCTTTCTCTCAAATCAATCAATCAATCTTAAAAAAAGAGGAAACTGAGAGAGAAAATCATAAAAATAAAATCAGAGGGACTGGAACTGTGGCATAGCAGGCTAGGCTTCCACCTATGGGATGGGATCCCATATGGGCACTGGTTTGTGTCCTAGCTGCTTCTCTTATGATCAGCTCTCTGCTACTGGCCTGGGAAAGCAGTAGAAGATGGCCCAAGTGCTTGGGCCACTGCACCCATGTGGGAGGCCCAGAAGAGGCTCGTTGCTCCAAGCTTTGGATAGGTCCACCTCCATCTGCTGGGGACATCTGGGGGGTGAATCAGCAGATGGAAGACTTTTCTGTCTGCCTCTCCTTCTGTCACTCTACCTCTCAAAGAAATAGATAAAAATCAGTTAAAAATCAGAAATTAATACTAGAAAAATACCAGATTCATTTAATACATGAAAATCTCAGGTTCTTAAAAAAAATCAACACAGCCCAATCCATCAGTTAATTTAATCAGAATAAAAAGAGAAAGCACGAGTATAAAAACAAGAAGTGACAGCAGGCAAAAATGACCAAGTTGAAGAAAATTTAAAAATTCTTGAGATACCCACTTTGTACTCTTATTGAAATGAATTTCAAAACCTAGACAGAATGGGTAATTTCTTTGAAAAACAGTTTGCTAAAATTGACCCCAGTAAAAATAGAAGCTCAAAGAGATCAACTTTGATGGAAAAAGCAGTGAGAAGTTATCAAGGAACTACTTCCATGAAAAAGTAGCAGGCCCACACAGGTTCACGGGGAATTTTGAGCTTATACAGACCAATTTTGATGTAAAACATATAAAAGTTACTAAGGGGCCAGCGCCGTGGCTCACTAGGCTAATCCTCCGCCTGAGGCGCTGGCACCCCGGGTTCTAGTCCCGGTTGGGGCGCCAGATTCTGTCCTGATTGCTCCTCTTCCAGTTCAGCTCTCTGCTGTGGCCCGGGAGTGCAGTGGAGGATGGCCCAAGTGCTTGGGCCCTGCACCTGCATGGGAGACCAGGGGGAGGCACCTGGCTCCTGGCTTCGGATCGGCCACTTGGGGGGTGAACCAACGGAAGGAAGACCTTTCTCTCTGTCTCTCTCTCTCTCTCGCTGTCTAACTCTGCCTGTTAAAAAAAAAAAGTTACTAAGGAACTGTGTCACAAAGAAATAACAGGCCCAGGTTTTTTCACAAGAGAATTTTAGCAAGACTTCAGAGATCATACAGTCTCAATACTACCTAAATTGTTTCAGAGTATAGAAAATGAAGGAAAACACTGTTATCTGCATCTGGAAAAACATAGAAAATTACAAATATCACTTATGAATACTGATGCAAAAGTTCTAAATATTAGCTTTTAATATCACATTAAGAAAATAATATACATTATTGAGTAAACTGACAAAATTGGAATACAGATGATGGATAAAATATGTATCACTGTTACAAATTATACATGAGAGCAAATGATAGAGCAAATAGGGCAAAATATTGATAATTGGTGAAGCTGGGTTAAGAGATTCTTACAACTTTCCTTGAACTTAAAATTACTTCTTAAAGAGTCTATACCATGACCATGCAAAATTTATACACCAGGAATGCAAAAATAGTTTAATATTAGCAAATCAAGCAACAGAGCATATTAATAGGTGTACAGAGACAAATTACAATTATCTCAAAAAATACTGAAAAAGCTTTTGACAAAATTTATTATTCAAGGAAAATAAGAAAAGCTGGCTACTTCTTAACATGATAAAGCATACATCAATTCTAATGGCAACATCCTTTTTGTCTTTTTCAAAAAGGAGTTTTTATTTTAAAGTAAAGTTTCAGAAGGTAACAGTAGCATGAGATTAAAACAGGCACTGCTCGCTGCTGGTCAGGGAGCTTCTCTCATTAGGCTGATATTTTGCAGATGGCTTTGGCTCCTAAAAGGGTTTTTGGCTTAAGTAACAGAACTGGAAAGCTGAATGAATAAGTTTTTTTATGTTTGTTTCTTTCTCCCAAACATAACCTGACAAAGCTGCTTCAAATTAGGTACTATGTCGCATTCCTACAGGAAGATTGTCTCTCGGTTGCTTGTCACATTTTTTCTTTCTGTAGTTGTTCAGCAGTCCTTTTGACTGAAGCAGTTCATCCTGAATTTTAATCAAATGCTGCCTCTCCTTTACTATACCTGAAATAATCTAAACATTCAACCTTTTCAGATTTTTCAACATCTAAACTTCTTTAAGCTTTCTAAAGTTCTTCTTTAATACTAAAATAAAAGTTGATGATGGGTTTCTTACAAATTTTAGATTCTGTTTATTCTCTAGGATATTTTTTCAAATGCAGGAAAACAGTATCTGACTCCACAATGTCACTAGTTTTCTTTCCTTTGAGACACCAAATATGCACACTGTCAGAAATAGCTAGTCTATGGGGTCATTTTCTGATTTGTTTCTTTTAGGCTGTAAGAAATTTTCCCTTTCTTCTGTTATATAAATGGGAGTCCCACAAAACATGAGACTCTGACAGAAGCATCTTAATGAAGAAATAAGAGGCATTTCCACTAAGGTCAGGAATAAAGCAAGAATGCCTACTATCCACTAATATTTAGCATTTTATTGGAGGCATTAGTCAATGTACTCAGAGAAAACAATCAAAAGTCTAAGAATTGGGGTGGGAGAAATAAAACAATCTCTATTTGTATATGACATGATAGCACACCCAGGCACCATCCAGTACAGACAGCACTAGATACATATGGCTACTGAAACAACCTGGAATGTACCTAGTTCAAATCCATATGAAAATATGTGCTTTAAGTGTTAAATACTCCCTAGATTTTGAAAATTTAGTAAAAAACAAGGAAATGCAAAATATTTTATTAATGTTTTATACTGACTACATATTTTGCATTAAATAAAACATGCTGTTAAAATTAATTTTACCTGTTTCTTTTTACTTTTTAACTGTATTTTTAAAATATTCATTTATTTGAAAGGTAGAGTGGTGTAGAGATAAGTGAGGTAGAGCTTCTATCTGCTGGTTCACTCCCTTAATAGTCACAACAGCCAGAGGATGCTGGACTGGAAGCAGAGAAGCCCTGACTCAAATCAGCATAATGACAGGGGAAGTTCTTAACCTGCAGTACCAAATGCCAGTGCCTTGTTTTTTTCAAAATGTGCCTAATAAAAAATTTTCAATTACATGTGTGGCTCAAATTATATTTCTATTAGCACTGTCAGTGACATAGCTAGCTCAAATAGTAAAAGAATTTGGCAGGCGAGTGAGATCCCAGTGGAAAGAACGGGTCATCAAAGAAGGAGGTACCTTTCTCTGAAGGGAGGAGAGAACTTCCACTCTGACTACGACCTTGTCTAAATATGATCAGAGTCGGTGAACTCAGGGGGCTTCCATAGCCTTGGCAGCTCACGACAAGAGCCTAGGGTGATTACTGATGCCATAAACAAGAGTGTCAATTTGTTAAGTCAACAACAGGAGTCACTGTGCACTTACTCCTCATGTAGGATCTCTGTCCTTAGTGTGCTGTACATTGAGATTTAATGCTATAACTAGTACTCAAACAGTATTTTTCACTTTATGTTTCTGTGTGGGAGCAAACTGTTGAAATCTTTACTTAATGTATGCTAAACTGATCTTCTGTATATAAAGAGAATTGAAAATGAATCTTGATGTGAATGGAAGGGGAGATGGAGTGGGAAAGGGGAGGGTTGCGGGTGGGAGGGACATTATGGGGGGGAAGCCATTGTAATCCATAAGCTGTACTTTGGAAATTTATATTCATTAAATAAAAGTTTAAAAAAGTGGGAAAAAAAAGAATTTGGCAAGGTAACAATATATAATGTACACGCAAAATTCAATAGCTTTAAGATGGAATAGAAGAGAAAACTGTTGGCAGTAGTGTCAAGAAAAATGAAATAAAAATAAAGTTAAAATAAATATGCAAAAATCTCAAATGAAGATACAAGTATTTGCCTACTCTTGATGGAGGGAACATGGTGGAAGGGAGGGAGCAGGGAGGATATTTCTTTCAGTAAACTTTTGGAAGCAAGTTATATACTCAAATTCAAATCAACAAAGAAGAGGTGGGAACCAACCTAAAACAATGTTAAGTATGAAAAAAATGGACCCAACTGTATTCTAAATTAATAACAAAACTGAAGAGAAAAAATAATTCAGATAACTTCTGATCATTGCACTTTATATACATTCCATCTAGGGAGGGAAAAATACAAACACTGAACTCTTACTTGTACTTTTTCCCCGCCATAGTGACATGAGAGTAGCAAAAACTATTTTATAGGTATAAGTTTAATGTTGATGAGAGACAAGGATCTTACCACACAAAATGGCAGATCCAAAATATCTTACCAACCTGTGAATGTTGGGAATGTCCCAGCATAGTCTCTAGACAGCTTCTCTTCTCCATCTTATAATCCTTAGATCAGTGGTTGTTAAACTTCAGTCTGCATCAAAACCATCTGCAGAGCTTGTGAAAACTCAGAATGCTGGGCCTCAGCCTCTCAGTTTCTTCTTCTGTAGCTTTGTAACTTGATTTTCTTTCTTTTTTTCCTTTTTTTTTTTTTTTTTTTGACAGGCAGAGTTAGACAGTGAGAGAGAGAGAGAGAGAGAGAGAGACAGAATGGTCTTCCTTACGTTGGTTCACTCCCCAAAGGGCTGCTACGGCCGGCGCACTGCGCCAATCCAAAGCCAGGAGCCAGGTGCTTCCTCCTAGTCTCCCATGCAGTGGGCCATCTTCCACTGCCTTCCTGGGCCACAGCAGAGAGCTGGACTGGAAGAGGAGCAACCGGGACAGAATCCAGCGCCCCACCTGGAACTAGTACCCGGGTGCTGGCGCCGCAGGCGGAGGATTAGCCTAGTGAGCCGCGGTGCCGGCTGTAACTTGATTTTCTAGTAAGGTCCCAGGTGATGTTGATGTTGTTGGTCTAGAGACCAAACTTTCAGAACAGAACTCCAGATGTTTCTAGCCTCACAGTTTTAAATTCTACCTATAATTAAAACTTCCAAGTTTATATTGCTACCTTAGAAATTCCCTTTAAACTCTAGACTCTTATTTTAATAAAATTTCCCACTTGAAAATCTGTTAGATATTCTAAGCACAAGATGTATACATCTACTGGATTCCAACCTGAGTCCCAGACTTGTTCCTTCTAGTCTTTTCTATCTCATTTCATCCTCTCAAATGGCTCTGACTAAACATCTCAGAGTCATCCTTAAATCCTCTCTTTTTGTCATACTTTGTGTCCTTAAAGCAGCCATCAACTCTAACTTTCAAAATACTTTCAAATCACCATTCCCTCTTCTACTTCCTTGGGATAAACCACCATCATCTATGACTGGATTAAAACAATAGTCTTTAGGCTGGCGCCGCGGCTCACTAGGCTAATCCTCCGCCTTGCGGCGCCGGCACACCGGGTTCTAGTCCCGGTCGGGGCGCCGGATTCTGTCCCGGTTGCCCCTCTTCCAGGCCAGCTCTCTGCTGTGGCCAGGGAGTGCAGTGGAGGATGGCCCAGGTGCTTGGGCCCTGCACCCCATGGGAGACCAGGAAAAGCACCTGGCTCCTGGCTCCTGGCATCAGATCAGCGCGGTGCGCTGGCCGCAGCACGCCGACCGCGGCGGCCATTGGAGGGTGAACCAACGGCAAAGGAAGACCTTTCTCTCTGTCTCTCTCTCTCACTGTCCACTCTGCCTGTTAAAAATTAAAAAAAAAAAAATTAAAAAAAAAACAATAGTCTTTAAAAAAAAAAGATTTATTTGAAAGTCAGAGTTACACAGAGAGCGGAGAGGCAGAGAGAGAGAGAGAGAGAGAGAGAGAGTGAGTCTTCTATCTGATGGTTCACTCCCCAGATGGCCACAACTGCCGGAGCTGCGCCGATCCGAAGCCAGGAGCCAGGAGCTTCCTCCAGGTCTCCCTCCCTCGTGGGTGCAGGCCCAAGGACTTGGGTCATCTTCCACTACTTTCCCAGGCCATGGCAGAGAGCCGGATTGGAAGTAGAGCAGCCAGGACTGGAACTGGAATGCATATGGGATGCCGGCACTGCAGGCAGCAGCTTTACCCACTTTGCCACAGCGCCAGCCCTGATACAATAGCCTTTTAAATGGTTTGTTCCTGCCCCTCTCCTATATTTTCTTGCTTTCTTTTTTTAAAAAAGATTTATTTATTTTATTTGAGAGTCAGAGTTACACAGTGAGAGAAGGAGAGGCAGAGAGAGAGAGAGAGAGGTCTTCTATCCACTGGTTCACTCCTCAGTTGGCTGCAACGGCTGCAGATATGCTGATCTGAAGCCAGGAGCCAGGAGCTTCTTCCAGGTCTCCCATGCGGGTGCAGGGGCCCAAGGACTTGGGCCATCTTCTACTGCTTTCCCAGGCCATAGCAAAGTGCTGGATTGGAAGTGGAGCAGCCGGGTCTCAAACTGGCACCCATATGGGATGCCAGCACTTCAGGCCAGAGCGTTAACCTGCCGTGTCACAGTGCTGGCCCCATCCTCTCTTATATTTTCAACATAGCTGCTTTTAAAATATGTCTCAGATTTCATCTTTCCTCTACTCAAAACCTCCAATAGCTCCCCATCTCACCATGAGTTTTAGCCAAGGTCCTTATGCAGAACTACTCAGCCCTACATGACTGCCTCACTGCTCTCTGATCTGCTCTCTTACCACTCTC
The DNA here is from genome assembly GCF_964237555.1 of Oryctolagus cuniculus. Taxonomy (NCBI): domain Eukaryota; kingdom Metazoa; phylum Chordata; class Mammalia; order Lagomorpha; family Leporidae; genus Oryctolagus; species Oryctolagus cuniculus. The sequence goes on along the minus strand of NC_091438.1, from coordinate 131,903,885 downwards.
CCTTGATTACTCTAACAATACTGTCCTTCTTGCTCTATACACTAAGCTGGTGATTCTTAAACTCTGGTCTCAGGACAACATGATCCTCTTAAAATTTACTGGGGCCTCAAACAGTTTTTATTTGTATGGGTTATAGTTACTACTTATCATATTAGAAAATAAAATTGAGCAACGAGGGAAGCCACTTGGGATGCCTGCATCCTATATCCGAGTGCCTGGGCTTGAGCTCCTGCTCTGCTCCTGATTCCAGGTTCCTGCTAAGGAGCACACGTGGGCAACAGGTGATGGCTCAAGTACTTGGGTCCCTGCCACCCACGGGGGAGACTGAGTTCCAGGCTCCCAGCTTTGGCCTTGCCCAGCCCTGACTATTGTATCTGGGGAGTGAACCAATGAATGGAAGATGTATTTGTCTCTGTCTCTCCTTCAAATAAAATGAAAATAAATACAATTTATTTAAAAAATCAGAGAAATTTTAAAAAACATTAACAAAAATATTAATACATTTGAAATGAAATGAAAATTACTGTATTTTAAAAAAATCATGAGAATGGCATTGTTTTACATTTTTGCAAATTCTTTAATGTCTGGCTGAATAGAATATGGCTATAGTATTCTCCTAGATCCTTCTGCATTTAAACTGTCACCACACATCAATTTTGTTGAAGAATATGAAGAAAATCCAAATTCATAGAGATATGTACATGGAAAAGGGAAGAGCATTTAAATAATCTTTGCACATAATTGTGGATATTCTCCTTTGGTACTACACCAAAACTTGGTAAGTGGTAAGTGTTTTTGTTTGTTTGTTTGTTTTTGACAGGCAGAGTTAGACAGTGAGAGAGAGAGACAGAGAGAAAAGTCTTCCTTCCGTTGGTTCACCCCACAAATGGCCGCTACGGTTGGTGCGCTGCGCCGATCCGAAGCCAGGAGCCAGGTGCTTCCTCCTGGTCTCCCATGTGGGTGCAGGGCCCAAGCACTTGGGCCATCCTCCACTGCCTTCCCGGGCTACAGCAGAGAGCTGGACTGGAAGAGGAGCAACCGGGACAGAATCTGGCGCCCCTACCAGGACTAGAACCCGGGGTGCTGGCGCCGCATGCGGAGGCTTAGCCTAGTGAGCTGCGGCGCTGGCCAGTGGTAAGTTCTTAAATAGTAATTGAAACCATACCAAATAACTTTTCATGTTCTGTTGATATTAAAATCCACTGGTCTATTTTATACTTTAAATGGATTTTTTTTTTATCCATCCATGATTTTCTAACACCATGATATGGTCATCTGGAAAATACTGTTTCATTGAGTTATACTGGTTTTCCAAATGCTAATGCATTTCATTATGCAATATCAGAAATTCACATTAGTTGATATCACTATAAGGTCATCATGAAATACTGGGAAGCTGTTAAGACATAAGTTTTCCAAAATTCTAATTTTCATTTGAAAGCTTGAATGTTATCATTGGGAACAAATACTCTTACTATTTTTCTTCAATTGATAAACTCAGTTCATTTTTGAGAAAATGTCTGCCAAATTCTCAAATATGAATAATTACAGTTAGTCATTCTTTTAAGTAAAAATAGAGTTTTATTTAAAAAATGGCTAGGTTAGCTGACAGTTCAATTGTGTAAGTGCTTTATCTTGAGGCAACCACAGTACTTCAGTATGCAGTAGAATTGCTCTTATTATATAGGATGTTGTAAAGATACTCAAAGGTTGAAATCTAATAAAATTTATATATTTCATTATTTCACCAAAGACTTTCTTAAGTGATCTTACTTCTTATTCTGGGTCCCTTGTAATGTGCGACAGTGAAAGATATCAGTATTATTACCACCTTGATGTGTGCCAAAGTGCTAACAGTTTTACTTACCATTGCTTCTGCAGCACCACTGCAGAAAAAGCATCAACCAGCAAAAAGGCACCAACTTTTCAGGGACCAAACCATCAGAAAAGGCAAACAGAGTCAACATTATTATGAAAACAATTTTTACTTTGAAGATTCAGCGAAAGAGTCTTGGGTATCATAAGAGCAGTTTGAGAATTGCTACATAGAATAAGGACTGCTTAAGTGCCTTAAACTTGCAACTTTCTTAGTCAGGAAAGACTTTCTTTTCCTCAGATACCCATCTCTCTGCTCAAATAGTATCTCTCAGTGAAGATTTCCATGATTAGCCTATATAAAACATTATCTCCCCCACCCCAGCACTCAATTCCCTTCTTCTTCACTCTGCATTATTTTTCCACAGAAAAATTATCAAAATCTGTTTACTTATTTATTTCTTAATATTTATTTATTTATTTGAAAGGAAGAATTACAGCGAGGCAGAATCAAACAGAGAGAGAGGTCTTCCATCTCCTGGTTTGCTCCTCAAACAGCCACAATTGCCAGAGCTGTGCTAATCCAAAGCCGGAAGTCAGAGCTTCTTCCAGGTCTCCCATATGGGTGCAGGGGCCCAAGCACTTGGGCTATCTTGTACTGATTTCCCAGGCCATGACAGAGAGCTGGATCAGAAGTGGAGCAGCTGAGGTGGCAGCTTTACCCACTACGCCACAGCTCTGGCCCCTGTTATTTATTTTATGCCTCTCCAAATGTGAAGATAACGTCTCTAGGACCATAATGTTATCTCCATGTTCTAGACTTGTACTTTACATATGGTAAGTGCTTAGTAAAACTCAGTTGAGTGAATGCATAAAACCAAATAATCTGATATTTGATTGTAGAGTTCCTCTGCTTTTTCAGTATATCTTATTTCCTTAGCTAGCAGACCTCAAACTCTCCAACAGAGGCTAATAATTTACATTCCATGTAATCCTCAAAGCTTCAGACTCAGGCCTTGTACATACTCTGTGCTCTTTCTTCCCTAGGGAATACTAGCAGTCCTCTAGTCACAACTATGGATAAGTCTGTTTCCAAATGCAGCACATACGTGGAGCAGTAGAAAATTGGCAAAAAAAAAATTTGACCCACCTTTTTTGGTTTACAATAATTTCTATGGCTGTTAGGAATGCTGTAATTGGAATATTTAACAATGCTGACCTCTCAGCTCTTTGCTTCTGTGTTTGCTATATAAAAAACATGCTGGAAGTATAAAAAATTTTTGATGCTTTTTTTCTGGTTAGTTTTAAGCAGAAGAGTCTTGGTGGAAAATGCAAAGATATATTTTAAAAATGAGCAGATTTGGCTCTGTGCAGCCAAGCTTATTAAAATGTTCTATTTCTCTGACAAAGTCTGGTGTTTCTAAGAAACTAACTTAAGGATATATTCCTTGGCATTGATAAAAATGTTTAGATGTTTATTATTAATAGTATTAAAAAATAAAATTTGGACCATCACACTAGGATATTAAGTAAGCAGTTATATATCCATTTAATCAACTATTATTATATAATTATTAAAAATGATGCTTACAAACACTATAATAATACAGAACAAAGTAGATAATATAATGTTAAGTGAAAAAATATAAAAATTATAGTAAAATATACAATGTGATATTTAAAAATTATTTTCAAAGAATAAAAATTAGAATAAAATATATAAAATGTTAATAATGGCTTAGAAGGAAAGAAAGCATGAAGCCTAAGTTAACAGACTAGATCTAATAACACAAGTAATTATATAGATGGACAATAAGCCCTTGTGCCTGATTCCAATTACTAACTGGATGATTTGCCCAACATAGAATATTAAGAGTTGGAAGGAACATTAAGTGTTATCTAGTTTAACATTTTTTAAAATAAACAGATGGAAAAACTAAAGAGTATAGAGGAAAAAATACTTAAGATAGTCCAGGAAATTACTGGCAAAGCCAGAGCTGGAACCATGAACACTTGAACATGAGGTACCATTTTGAGTAAGTTAATTCATTTCTGCATAGCAATTTCTTTATTTGTAAAATAAATAATAGTTCTTACCTTTAGAATTACTGTCAAGACAACATTAAATAACATATGACAGGACCATTACAGTGCTGGATCCATAGTGTTAGTCTTTTTCTCTTTTGATTCTAGAAAACTTTCTGCTACTATATTGCTACATGGGAGATGAAAGAGCAGAGTAGTTTGGAGAGGAAAAGCATTTCTGTGGCACTTATGGCAGAGCAATACTTGTGACCCTGATGGTTTAGGAACCCAAATCTCTGCTCTGGTAGAAGATAGCCAATAAGCATCCTGTCCTATAGCTAAAGTGGGACAACTTGTGACTGCACAGTACAGACAGTCTAGTATACCACATTCCTTTCCTTCTTCTCCTACCTTTCTGCTTATTCTTCCCAGGCTAAGAATTAGCATTAAACAATCCTAATGCTTTCTAGTAATTGGGACCAGTTGCTATAGGGATTGTACATATTAGCAGCAATTTCTCAAAGAAATGCCATTTCTTTACTTGCTAGTTTTTAATCACTCTGAGAACTTTTGATTTTGCTCCAATTTTGGCAATGTATAGTCCATTTCAGTGTACAAAAGGACAGTATAGCTTACTTAAAATAATGAGTGGTCACATGGTAATTACTTGAGTATCTTTGAAATAAGAGGTATATATAGAAATCAGGCTAGCCTGTCAGAAGCTGGTTCAGAGCACTTTGCCTTTAAGGTTGGAAGAAATTTTATCTCTGACCACAAATTTATCTTGATTTGTAACATTGCTATCTGATATTAGACTTAGCTTCCTGGTTTTTATACATGCCCATGCTTAGATCTGGCACATTTGGCTGATAAAACAGTCTGCTTCCAAGACAGCATTTATTCTGTTTGCTTGGTTTGACAAGTTCATGATTTCTTCGGTATCTGATCTTAGCCCTGCTTAGGATTCTCTAGTACTGAAAGTTTAAAGGAATGTGATTCAAAAAAGCACATGCTTTTGCCAGAGAAAACTCGCCTAAATATTTCAAGTTTTTCACTCCAATCTCACTGCCACTACCTTAAACAGATCCTGACTGAGATAGTGAACTGCTAGTTTCCCTACCTCTTGCTTATGCCCACTCATTACTACCTCTATTCTTTACTTAACAGATTATAAGGATATGTCTAAACAATAAATAGGATCATGCCACTCCTTTGTTTAAAATCCTTCGATGATCTCTTTTTACTTTCTCAGGAAAGTCTCTCTGAATGACCCCTGCTTATTTGCTTATTTGTCTGATCTCAGTGTCCTGCCATATGCCATTTCAGCCTTCAGACTATTCTTTTTTGAGCATGTTCTTAGCTTGTGCCTTCACATGTTCATTCCCCTGGAATTAGTTCACCATCTGGCTACCAACTCTAGGCATCCTTCAGCAAATGATATAAATTCTGTCTCCTTCAATCTTCTTTTCACTGACTTAGTTTGTGTATGGTATTACTTTGAACTTTATATATTTCTGGGTAACTCTTGAATACTTCATTTTTTTAAAGATTTATTTTATTTATTTGAAAGTCAGAGCTACACAGAGAGAGGAGAGGCAGAGAGAGGGAGAGAGGGAGAGAGGGAGGGAGGGAGGGCGGGAGAGAGAGAGAGAGAGAGAGAGAGAGAGGTCTTTTATCCGATGGTTCACTCCCCAGATGGCCGCAACTGCCGGAGCTGCGCTGATCTGAAGCCAGGAGCCTGGAGCTTCTTCCAGGTCTCCCACGTGGGTGCAGGGGCCCAAGGTCTTGGGCCATCCTCTACTGCTTTCCCAGGCCATAGCAGAGAGCTGGACTGGAAGAGGAGCAGCCGGGACTAGAACTGGTGCCCATATGGGATGCCAGCACTTCAGGCCAGGGCGTTAACCCACTGCGCCACAGCGCTGGCCCCTAAATACTTCATTTTTAAAAAGATTTATTTGCTTATTTGAAAGGCAGAGTTACAGAGAGAAAGAGGAAGAGAAAGGTATTTTCCATCTGCTGGTCCACTCCCCAAAAGACCGAAAAGGCCAAGTCTGGGCCAGGCCAAAGTGAAGAACCAGGAATTCCATCCAGGTCTCCTCTGTGGTAGGCAGAGGCCATCAACTGCTGCCTTCCCAGGCACATTACCAGGGAGCTGGACTGGAAGTAGAGCAACTGGAACCAGAATTGGTGCTCCCATAATGCTCATTGAAATAAAAGTTGAGGGCCGGCGCCGTGGCTCACTAGGCTAATCCTCTGCCTTGCGGCGCCGGCACACCGGGTTCTAGTCCCGGTCGGGGTGCCAGATTCTGTCCCAGTTGCCCCTCTTCCAGGCCAGCTCTCTGCTGTGGCCAGGGAGTGCAGTGGAGGATGGCCCAAGTCCTTGGGCCCTGCACCCCATGGGAGACCAGGATAAGTACCTGGCTCCTGCCATCGGATCGGCGCGGTGTGCCGGTCGCAGCGCGCCAGCCGCGGCGGCCATTGGAGGGTGAACCTTTCTCTCTGTCTCTCTCTCTCTCTCTCTCTCTCTCACTGTCCACTCTACCTGTCAAAATAAATAAATAAATAAATAAATAAATAAATAAATAAATAAAAGAAATAAAAGTTGAGGAAGCAACTTACTGTGTCTCAAAGTATAAAATGATCCATTTTTTTTGGAAATTTTACTATGTGCCAGCTGTTTTTCTAATACATGAACTCATTAAAGTCCTTACAACACTATGAGTAGGTATAACTACTACTGCCTTAATTTATAGATGAAGAATAAAGGTTAAGGAAAGTTAAATAATTTGCTCAAAACAAGCAGAGTTGATAAACTTCTAAAAAGGTCCTCCTATTTTGAAAGAACTACATGAAGTCTATGGTTCTAAAAAACACAGCAAATCTAAACAGGATGCAGAAGAAAGTTAAATTAGCAACTCTATACCTCATATCTCCCTGTATCTGATCTTCTCTAATAAAATTACATTCTTTGCTATACCTAGCATACTGGCCAAAACACAAGAGGAATTCAATAAGCATGCATGATTGAATGAACTGAATTTTCAATTTTACCATCATGCATACATTGCACTGAAAACCAGGTGTAGGTCAACAAATATTATTCAGAAAGACAAGGTAAAAAAACTTCTTAATGTGGAAAATACAATTAACACACTTTTTTTTATTATTTTTTATTTTTTTTATTTTTTTGACAGGCAGAGTGGACAGTGAGAGAGAGAGACAGAGAGAAAGGTCTTCCTTTTGCCGTTGGTTCACCCTCCAATGGCTGCCGCGGCCGGCGCGCTGCGGCCGGCGCACCGCGCTGATCCGATGCCAGGAGCCAGGAGCCAGGTGCTTTTCCTGGTCTGCCATGGGGTGCAGGGCCCAAGCACCTGGGCCATCCTCCACTGCACTCCCTGGCCACAGCAGAGGGCTGGCCTGGAAGAGGGGCAACCGGGACAGAATCCGGCACCCCGACCGGGACTAGAACCCGGTGTGCCAGCGCCGCTAGGCGGAGGATTAGCCTAGTGAGCCGCGGCGCCGGCCAATTAACACACTTTTAAAAAATGAGATTGGGGTTAGCTCATGCAAATTTAGTCAAAATGAAAACATTATTTGACATATGTTAACATAATTATTAAAATATACACATATATACAAACATAAAGAAAAATAAAACAAATAAAAGTTGGTGGTACATTGTCACTGAAAAGCAGAAATAACCAGAGAGGCATCAAAAGCCTTGATCCAAAGAGGCTTCTATGTGGTATAAAGCAGAAAGACAGACTACTTGTAGCTGTACCAAGAGGGTGGAAAGCAAGGACAGAGAAACTTGTATGTAATCAAGATGACCTTGTGCGGTCTTTCCCAGTGCCCCTGGAAGGCTGTTCTCATTTCTTTTAATTCCATGAAAACGACAGTTCCTGGAAATACCTCAATTGATATGGTTGCACAATCATGTATACAGGCAGTTTTACTCAATGATGAGTGACTGCCCTGTGAGAGCCAATTGTATTTAGTCTTTTACAGCTAAACAGCTGGTAGTGACTGCCCTGGAAAGCAGACTTCTCTCATTAAGATGTATGGTAACTTGCTATTGGTGCTTTGAAGGATCTTTTTCACTCCTGATCCCTCCCACTCTTCTCCCAACACACATTTCAATGTATCCCAACCACCAGCTGCTGACTGAACAGCTCTGGAGTTTGCAGTTAGGCCTCACTACGCATTTCCAATGTCACCTATACAAGCTCATTTTTTTTGACAATCACACTTCACAATTCTGAAATTACTTTAACATTCATAACCTTATTCTACATTCACAATCATTTCAGCCTTACATAACTAATAGTTATCTATAAATCTTCTTTGAGAAACAGAGAAGTTTAGAGAACATAGATTTCAAAGTCAGAAATCTATGGAGCTAACTTCAAATCCTTCCAAACAACCTTTCTGAGTTATGAGTTATGAGGTTTAATCGAGATAAAGGTCAAATGTGGATGTAAGTATTGTGTCCGACATGACCTAGGGATTCAAAAAAATTTTAGTTCTCATTCCTTCCTCTAATCTTTCTGAGCTCCAGCTTCCTCATATCTAAAACAAGGGCATAATCAATTCCACAGGGATCTTGTACAGTGTATTGATATAGTATATCAGTGTCTTTGGGACCTTGTATGGGCTTGGTAAATGTTAACTTCCTTTCTTATTAAGATGGTGCTCATTAAACACATGTCTAAGCAACATTAGAAAAACTGGTTAAATATAGTACTAAATGGGAGATAAACAAAAGGTTTAACATATATTCATAGTCTGACTGGTGACCCTCAATTTTTTTTATGGAAATTTCCAAACTGGGTACATTCTACTGACATATAAGTGAACTCAGCTCCAAGGTAGACCTCCATGATTCTGGAGAGAAAATACTGTATTTTCCTACTGATTTGAAAGAAGAAAAGTTGTCACAGGAGAAAGAGTAGGAAATTTCTTATCTAATGAAAAACTATTATTAGGGAAAAAACTCAGCTTATCACTACTTAGGAACTGTGAGAAGAGATAACTGTAAAACATTTCCCAAATCTTAGGAATTACCAACTCTACCACTAAGTCCAAAAAAAAAAAAAAAAAAACCCAAAACAACAATAAAAACAAACTAGCAGAAAACTCCCTTATCTTACGCAGCCTTTTTGGGCTGAAGGTCAGTTCTACCTGTGCTGAGACTAGACAAGGAATAAAAAACATTAAGCATCTACTGTGACTATTAGAGAATATAAAAATTTTAAAAATGTAATCCTTTAACTTTAATCAGTTAGGTCAGAGTATGGTCCCTTTTTAAGGGGAATGAGAATGCTAGTTCACTCTGCACTGATTAAACCATCCCTGTCTGGTGGAGTCCACTGTAAGCACAATACTGTAAACTGAAATAGACCAAGAGAAGAGAGCTCAAGATAAGGAAGGGTTTAGACACTACCTAGTCCCAGAAAGAGCTGAAGGAAAAAAAAAAAAAAGACTTGGGGAAGCAAGAGTACCAAGAGCTATGAGAAAATGCTCACATGAAACTAGAAATAAATGCAAGCCCATGGAGAGATACTGGGGGAAAGCATATTTAAGTTCAAAATTAAAAAGAATATTGTTAACTATCAGCACTATCACAACTGGAATGTAGTCCTTTGGAAGGTTACAATCTCTGTTTATGGAAGAATTTTAGTAAGGACAAATGAACATTTATAAGGGACACATTCAAGGTGAGAACTGAATTAGATATGAGGTTAAATTTGATGACCTCATGGGGCCGGCGCTGTGGTGCAGTGGTTTTATTTTTAACTTTTATTTGATGAATATAAATTTCCAAAGTACATCTTATGGATTACAGTGGCTCCCCCCACCATAACTTCCCTCCCAACCGCAATGCTCCCCTTTCCCTCTCTCTCTCCCCTTCCATTCACATCAAGATTCATTTTCAATTCTCTTTATATACAGAAGATCAGTTTAGCATATATTAAGTAAAGATTTCAACAGTTTGCACCCACATAGAAACATACGATGAAAATTACAAAACCTTAAGAAATAGAAGAGGATACCAAGAAATGGAAAAATCTTCCATGCTCATGGATTGGAAGAATCAACATCATCAAAATGTCCATTCTCCCAAAAGCAATTTATACATTCAATGCAATACCAATCAAGATACCGAAGACCTACTTCTCAGATCTGGAAAAAATGATGTTGAAATTCATATGGAGACACAGGAGACCTCGAATAGCTAAAGCAATCTTGTACAACAAAAACAAAGCCGGAGGCATCACAATACCAGATTTCAGGACATACTACAGGGCAGTTGTTATCAAAACAGCATGGTACTGGTACAGAAACAGATGGATAGACCAATGGAACAGAATAGAAACACCAGAAATCAATCCAAACATCTACGGCCAACTCATATTTGATCAAGGATCCTAAACCAATCCCTGGAGTAAGGACAGTCTATTCAATAAATGGTGCTGGGAAAATTGGATTTCCACATGCAGAATCATGAAGCAAGACCCCTACCTTTCACCTTACACAAAAATTCACTCAACATGGATTAAAGACTTAAATCTACGACCCGACACCATCAAATTATTAGAGAACATTGGAAAAACCCTGCAAGATATAGGTACCGGCAAAGACTTCTTGGAAAATACCCCAGAAGCACAGGCAGTCAAAGCCAAAATTTACATTTGGGATTGCATCAAATTGAGAAGTTTCTGTACTTCAAAAGAAAGTCAAGAAAGTGAAGAGGCAGCCGACAGAATGGGAAAAATTATTTGCAAACTATGCAACAGATAAAGCGTTGATAACCAGAATCTACAAAGAAATCAAGAAACTCCACAACATCAAAACAAACAACCCACTTAAGAGATGGGCCAAGGACCTCAAGAGACATTTTTCAAAAGAGGAAATCCAAATGGCCAATGGACACATGAAAAAAATGTTCAAGATCACTAGCAATCAGGGAAATGCAAATCAAAACCACAATGAGGTTTCACCTCACCCTGGTTAGAATGGCTCACATTCAGAAATCTACCAACAATAGATGCTGGCGAGGATGTGGGGAAAAAGGGACACTAACCCACTGTTGGTGGGAATGCAAACTGGTCAAGCCACTGTGGAAGTCAGTCTGGAGATTCCTCAGAAACCTGAATATAACCCTACCATTCAACCCAGCCATACCACTCCTTGGAATTTACCCAAAGGAAATTAAATTGGCAAACAAAAAAGCTGTCTGCATATTAATGTTTATTGCAGCTCAATTCACAATAGCTAAGACCTGGAACCAACCCAAATGCCAATCAACAGCAGACTGGATAAAGAAATTATGGGATATGTACTCTTTAGAATACTATACAGCAGTCAAAAACAATGAAACCCGGTCATTTGCAACAAGATGGAGGAATCTGGAAAACATCATGCTGAGTGAATTAAGCCAGTCCCCAGTCCCAAAGGGACAAGTATCATATGTTCTCCCTGATCGGCGACAACTAACTGAGCACCAAAGGGGAAACTTGTTGAAGTGAAATGGACACTATGAGAAACAGTGACTTGATCAGCTCTTGTCCTGACTGTTGATGTACAATGTAATACTTTATCCATTTTAGTATTTTTTTTGTTCTAGTATTATTGGTTGAACTCTGTAATTAACACACAATTATTCTTAGGTGTTAAATTTTAACTGAAAAGTGATCCCTGTTAGGAATTTGGAAAACATTATGCTGAGTGAAATAAGCCAAACCCAAAGGGACAAATACTGTATGTTCTCCCTGATCGGTGACAACTAGCTGAGCACCAAAAAGGAAACCTGTTAAAGTGAAATGAACACTATGAGAAACGGTTACACTTGATCAGCCCTTGCCCTGACTGTTGATGAACAACTTAATACGTTATCCCTCTTAGTATTTTTTTTGTTTGTTCTACTTAATACTTTTGGTTGAATACTGTAATCAATACACAGTTATTCTTAAGTGTTGAAACTTAACTGAAAAGTGATCGCTGTTAAATATAAGAGTGGGAATAAGAGAGTGAAGAGATGTGCAATTCGGGACATGCTCAAGCTGACTTACCTCAAACGGTAGAGTTAGAAACATACCAGGGGATTCCAATTCAATCCCATCCAGGTGGCATGTACCAATGCCATCTCACTAGTCCCAGTGATCAATTTCTGTTCACAATTGATCATAATGATAGAACTAAGAGCCAAAGGGAGCATATAAACAAGACTAGTGTCTGCAAATACTAGCTGATAGAATAAAAAAAGGGAGAGAACGATCCAACATGGGAAGCGAGATACACAGCAGACCCATAGAATGGCAGATGTCCTAAACAGCACTCTGGCCTCAGAATCAGCCCTTAAGGCACGCAGATCTGGCTGAAAAGCCCATGAGAGTATTTCAGGCATGGAAAGCCAAGACACTCTGGCAAAAAACAAACAAACAAACAAACAAACAAGAACAACAAAAAACCTAAATGAAAGATCTCTGCGAGTGAGATCCCAGAAGAAAGAACAGGTCACCAAAGAAGGAGGTACCTTTCTCTGAAGGGAGGAGAGAACTTCCACTTTGACTACGACCTTGTCTAAATATGATCAGAGTTGGTGAACTCAAAAGGCTTCCATAGCCTTGGTGACTCATGACAAGAGCCTAGGGTGATTACTGATGCCATAAACAAGTGTGTCAATTTGTTAAGTCAACAACAGGAGTCACTGTGCACTTACTCCTCATGTAGGATCTCTGTCCTTAATGTGCTGTACATTGCGATTTAATGCTATAACTAGTACTCAAACAGTATTTTTCACTTTGTGTTTCTATGTGGGTGCAAACTGTTGAAATCTTTACTTAATATATGCTAAACTGATCTTCTGTATATAAAGAGAATTGAAAATGAATCTTGATGTGAATGGAAGAGGGGAGGGAGAGGGAAAGGGGAGGGTTGCAGTTGGGAGGGAATTTATGGTGGGGGGAGCCATTGTAATCCATAAGCTGTACTTTGGAAATTTATATTCATTAAACAAAAGTTAAAAAAAAAGAAATGAAAATTGATGACCTCTGAGGTTTCCTCGAACCTTGAAATACTAGGATTCTTTTTTAAACTGTTTTTTTTTTAATTTTTTCATTATGCTAAATATCTTCTTTTTTCTTTTCTTCTTCTTCCTCTTTTTTTTTTTTTTTAAAGGGGCCACAGTACCGGTCCCTAGGATTCTGACTTTTTACCTTTCTGACACGTCACGTTTATTTAAATATTTATTTATGTATTTTAAAGTCCAAGTTACAGTGAGAGAGGGAGCGACAGAGAGAGAGCTTCCATTCATTGATTTACTTTACAAGCAGCTGCAATGGCCAGGGCTGAAGTCTAGAGCCAGGAGCTTCATCTGGGTCTTCTACATGGGTGGCAGGGGCCCAAGCACTTGAGCCATCTTCCACCATTTTACCCAGGCCATTAGGAGGGAGCTGGATGGGAAGTGGAGCAGCTGGGACACAAACCAGCATCCATATGGGATGCCAGCATTGCAGGTGGCGGTTTTACCCACTACACCACAATGCTGGCCCAATCTCACACTTATTTTAAGGCAACTAACTAACTCTTAATGAAGTAATTTCTAAGTGGGAGACAATATGGTAAAGAGTGACTCATTAAGCTCATGTTGGTGGATGTAAGTTTTCTAAAATTCTGATTTTCACTTGGAACCATACATTCATCATTGACAGTAAACATTTATAGGTTGTCTTCCTTAAAGTGAGCAGCTCATTTAATTTTGGAAAAAATGTTTGTCAAGTATCCAAGTTAGTTATTCTTTCAAGTAAAGGATATTCCTTGAAAAAAAAAAAAAACAGCTATTTCCTCTTGCAACTCAAACAATTACATAAGTGCTTTTTCCTTAGACAGCCATCCTACTTTGATAGTTAAAGATGGGGAAACTAAGCTTGGAGTGGTTAAAAGACTTGCAAGTGGCAGCTGTCTGGTGCAGCAGCCTGTCACCTGGGACACTTGCATCCCATATCAGAGTGCCTGGCTTGAGTCTCAGCTACTCTGTGTCTGATCCAGCTTTCGGCTAATGTGTGTCCTGGAGGGTAGCAGATGATGGATCAAAGTACTTGGGTCCCTGCCATCAACGTGGGAGACCCAGATTGAATTCCATGGTTCCTGGATTCAGCCTGGCCCAGTTCTAGCTGTTGTCAGAATTTGGGGAGTGAACTAGTGGATGGAATATCTCTGTCTCACTGCCTTTCAAATGAAAAAAAAAAAAAGCATGTTAAAGGCCATATAGCTAGGATTTAAACCTATATCTCCGGTGTCCAAAGTCTATGCTCTTTCCACTATGAAACCAACAAGCAAAATAGCAGTATATCTCCAAATAATGGAATAAAAGAAGCAACTAGGGGGGCCAGCGTTGTGGTGTAGCGGGTTAAAGCCCTGGCCTGAAGCACAGGCATTCCATAAGGGTGCCAGTTCTAGTCCCAGCTGCTCCTCTTCCGATCCAGCTCTCTGCTATGGCCTGGGAGCAGAAGATGGCCCAAGATTGTAGGCCCCTGCGTCCATGTGGGAGACCCAGAAGAAGCCCCTGGCTCCTGGCTTTGGATCAGCACAGCTCCGGTCATTGTAGCCACATGGGGAGTGAACCATCAGATGGAAGACCCCTCTCTCTGTATCTACCTCTCTCTCTAACTATTTCAAATAAATAAAATAAATCTTTTTTAAAAAAAGAAGAAATTGAGAGCAGCATTGTGGCATAAGTGTGTAACGTTGTCTGAGGCACTGGCATCCCATATAGGCACAAGTTTGAGATCTGGCTGCTTCACTTCTGATCCAGCTACCTGCTAATGTGCCTAGGAAAGCAGTGGAAGATAGTCCAAGTGCTTCGGACCCTGCACCCACATGGGCAATGTAGAACAAGTTCCTGACTCCTGGCTTCAGCCTGACCCAGCCCAAGAAGTTGCAGCCCTCTGGGGAGTGAACCAGTGGATCAATGGATGGAAGAGTCTCTCTCTTTCTCTTCCTCTGGGTAACTCCTTCAAATAAATAAATGAATCTTTTATAAAAAATAAGAAAATAAATATGCTGTTATAATTCTGCTGCCTTCTAGATTTCTCTAAATAATTCCTGGTAAGCAGTTTTGTTACCAAAAATAATTTATCATCAGATTTCTATTCTCTGTAGAAACAATAAAGCATACAGAATTGGAAACATTCATAAAATGTAAGACAGCCCAGCTTGTGTGTCTATGATGGTATGTGTGTGTGTGTGTGTGTCTACATGCCATAGAACATGAATAACGGAAAAGAAAAAAAGAACAGGGAAAAACCCATTTTGTTTATCAGTATCTTGGATGAGAATCTTGGAATCTTACTTTCATTCATGGAAGTATATTATTTGCCTCAGCACATTAATTTAGAGGATGTGTTTTTTATTAGCCTTATTCAACTTGGCTGGGTTCAGCTATGTGCTTCCAGCTGGGCTGACGCCAAGGTTACAACTCTAGTCCTCTAAACTCTAGTTCGCTTAGTAAAGCATAGGTTTCCTCCTGTTCCCATCTGGCTCAGTTAACACTTTTTCTACTCCATACCAGCTCCTTTCCCCCTCCTGACTCTTATTTCTAAGGCATATTTCTCTGTAACTGAAAAGATACATCACATTTTTCCTGGGGTAGGGAAAACAGAAGGATAACTGACAAAACCATGCATGTTGACTAACTATCCAACTTCAAGACCTCATTACTGGGGCTGGGGCTGTGGCCTAGTGGTAAGGCTGCTGCCTGCAGTGCTGGCATCCCATATGGGCACCGATTCAAGTCCCAGCTGCTCCACTTCTGATCCAGCTCTCTGCTACGGCCTGGAAAAGCAGTGGAAGATGGCTCAAGTCCTTGGGCCTTTGCACTCACATGGGAGACCCAAAGGAGACTCCTGGCTCCTGGCTTCAGATCAGCACAGCTCCAGCCGTTGCAGCCAGCTGGGGAGTGAACCATCTGGTGGAAGACCTCTCTCTGTGACTCTGCCTTTCAAATAAATAAATACATATTTAAACAACAACAACAAAAATAAAAACCGCATTACAGAAACTCAAAAGTATGACTTGCTTAGCTGTCTGAGGAAACAGGTAACAGCAGCAATTTCAGCAAGTGGAGGGCTGTATCTTCCCAGAGATGATCTGCTAGTTTGTCTGCTAAACCTAGGCTGCTCAGAGAGGTAGACAGATGCTTACTGTGACGCAGCACCTGCTAGTCAGCCACATGGTCAAATAAGCATGTTCCAGCTGTCCTTAGCACAGGACAAGAAATTTCAAAAGATTACAATCTGTTTTTCTTTGCTCTGTTGTTACCTTTGCCAAGTTTCCCTCATCCTCTTGAGTGTTTACATTTTTTCTTCTAGACTGTCATTGAGACTCAGAAATTCTCATTTTAAATTGTAATACGGCTTCAAAAATCATCTAGTAAATTAAAGAAAAAAACTTAGTAACAGAATTTAATTTTTGTTGTCCAAAATGATTTTTATATAATTTAAAAATTAATATAAAGAGAACAGAATTTATAGGTACAATTCTAAGAAGATACCCCTACTTTCCTCTCTCCTTCTTCCCTTCCCTCAGTTCCCCTCCTTCCATTTTTTAATTTTTGCAAAAACACAGTATGAGTCCACTCTTTAATCACAGGCTTAATGCTGCACTAACCATAATATTCAACAAGTAAAAAAATAGAAAGACCACCAATACAGTAGAATCATTTACATGTATTAAAAATAGAGGGTCTGGGAGTAGGCGTTTGCTATAGCAATTAAGATGCTACTTGGAGTACCAGGGTTTAAGTCCTGGCTCTGTTCCTGATTTAGCCTCCTAATGATGCACACTGGGAGGCAGCAGTTAATGGTTCAAGTAGTTACGGAAGACCTGGATTGAGTTCTTGGATTCAACCTGGCCTGGCTGTTGTAGGCATTTGGAAAGTGAACTAGAGGATGGGAGATCTCTGTCTATATCTGTATGTCTCTTTCCCTTTCAAATAAATTAAAATAAATACAAAAATTAAAAAAAATAGCTTTCTCTAAAAAAATTAGAGGACTTTACCAGTCAATATATATTGATGCTGGCACATAATAGGTGTTACACTAAAAGCTGGCCAAAAAAAAAAAAAAAAAAAAAAGCTATATAAGTTCTAAGTATTCCCCAAAAAGCAGCAGGTGTGGTCAAATTTATGAATTGTGTAAGTCACATCTCATTATTTCCAGAACTCTGAGAGATGCCAGTTATTTTGTTACATATACCTCAAACTACTACCATTTGCAGACATCTAGAGTAGGTTTGTCTTTTTAAAGATTTTTTTTAAAAATGTGAAAGACAGAGTGACATAGAGATATTTAGGGACATCTCCCATCTACTGGTTCACTCCCCAAATGTCTACAATAGCCAGGACTGGGCCAGCTGGAAGACAGGAGCCAGAATGCCATCTGGGTCTCCCATATGGATGGCAGGGGCTCAACTATCTGGGCCATTATGTATTGCCTTCCAGGAACATTAGCAGGAAACTGGATCAGAAATGGAGGACTTGTGACTAGAAAACAGGCACTCTGTTAGGGGATGTAAGGGTCCCAAGTGGCAATTTAACAATGCCTACCCATACTGGAGTTAGTGAAGGCGGGGGAGAGAATGGACAGTACCAAGAAGCAGCTTAAGGAAAATGAAAGGCACAGAACAGGATTCTTCCATCCCTTGGGCAGATATAAATAGAATCAGTGGGAAAACCCAAATTCCCTGCTTCATAATCTAGCGTCACACATCTCATTTCTCCATATTTTTGTCTCTATTTGTGTACCATATGCATACAGTCAGGGGAAAACCAGTTATGGGAGTACTAATTCATTGCAAAAACCTTATAACATAAATATATTTATTTTTCTTAAACAGGACAATTCCACGGCTCTGTGTGCATTTCCTTTTTCTTGAGATACATGAACTTCTTAATTCCGATACAGTTAAACATAGAGCAGGCATCTACTATGTTTTACATGGTGCCATGCATTTGCACATCCATTTTCTCATTTTAGGAACTTAATCTGGAAGGTAGTTGTTTCTCTATAACCTCCACTGAGCCTAGAACTGCTAACATGGGCTGCTCTACAACTATCTACTGCATAGATGAATTAATAAAGAGAGCTACAAGCTCAAAGCTGGCATAAGGACAGACTGTGTGAGTGTATAAGGATGAAACATTAAATAAGGGCAAAGCCTAGACGATATGAAAGGACAAAAGGAAAAACACCTGAGTGGCTATTCTCATTAAGAATACCAAAGAATGTGCTTTTGCTTATTAACCAACATGGACACTGACATGGACAGTGCACACACTTTCTCAGGAGACAAGAGGAGGATAATAGCCACCAGAAGCTTAAGGAAGAAACCATATCCTCATACTTGTTGTGGCTTTCTAGGAATAGAAGCTTGGGGCCAGAGTTATGGTGTGGCAGGTAAAGCTGCCACCTGCAGCACCCCCATCCCATATGAGCACTGGCTCAAGTCCCCAGCTGCTCCACTTCTGATCCAGCTTCCTGATGGTATACCTAGGGGAGCAACACAGGATGGTCCAAGTGCTTGGGCCCCTACACCCACATGGGAGACCTGTTGGAAGCTCCTGGCTCCTGAATTCAGAGTGCCCCAGCTCTGTTGTGGCCACTTGGGGAGTAAATCAGCAGATGGAAGATCTTGCTCTCTGTCTCTCTCTCTAACTCTACCTTCCAAATAAATAAAGAAATCTTAAAAAAAGAAAAAGAAAAAGCAACTGGTAGAAGGGCCGTGGGTAGTTTCAGGTACAGAGGTGTGCAAGTGCAAGTGCACGTGCTGAGTGACTGCAGGCTCTGCATAGAGTCTTAATGCCCTTTGTTACTCTCACTTTTGGCCATCAAGTTTTCAAAAATTTAAGCAGGACATTAAATTTTTTTAAAGATGTTATTTATTTATTTGAGAGGCAGAGTCACAGAAAAGAGAGAGGGAGAGACAGAAAGAAAGTCTTCCATCTGCTGGTTCACTCCCCAAATGGCTACAACAGCTTGTGCTGGGTCGATCCAAAGCCAGGAGCTTCTTCTGGGTCTTCCAAGTGGATGCAGGGGCCCAAGCACTGAGGCCATCTTCCACTGCTTTCCCAGGCCATAAACAGAGAGCTGGGTCAGAAGAGGAGCAGTCAGGACATGAACTGGCACCCATATGGGATGCTGGTGCTAGAGGCAGAGGTTTAGCTTATTATGCCCCATTTTAAATAGTTTTTATTATGCTATTAAAATTGTACCATACCTGAGCACTCTCATTTTTGTAATAATGTGAATTATTTCTGAAAATTGGCACTAGGTGAGGATAAATAGAAATAGAATAATAAAATATAGTATAACATATTTCATTCAGCAAATATCACTAAATAACTAGTATGTGCTAAGTGATGGGATGTAAGGGTAAAGTTAATATATTATTCCACTTAACATGGACTTGGGTAGAAAAATAATCCCAACTTCCTAGATTTGGCATAAGGGAGAATTTTAGTTCTTTATTCATGCTTGTATTAAAAACCTAGCACTATACTATATGTTATATGGTTTGTTAAATAGAGTCACAGATGTTAAAATTTAGTAACTTCCATTTTGAGCTTCTTTTTTTTTTTAAGATTTATTTTATTTATTTGAGAAGTAGAGTTACAGACAGTGAGAAGGAGAGACAGAGAGAAAGGTCTTCCTTCTGTTGGTTCACTCCCCAAATGGCCACAATGGCCAAAGCTGCGTCGATCTGAAGCCAGGAGCCAGGAGCTTCTTCCGGGTCTCCCATGTAGGTGCAGGGGCCCAAGGACTTGGGCTATCTTCTACTGCTTTCCCAGGCCACAGCAGAGAGCTGGATCGGAAGAGGAGCAGCCAAGTCTCAAATCAGTGCTCATATGGGATATGGGCACCACAGGTGGAATAATTAGCCCACTATGGCACAGTTGCAACTCTCCTATGCAGTTTTACAACAAAAACAGAATATATTTCAAGTATGGAAAACATTTTTCACAGAAAAAAAGAAGCAATGTTTTGAAAGTTTTGTTTCTAAGCATCAAATTCTTGCCCTCAAAATGAAGGTGATACTCTGGCACCTCAGCCACAGCACTTAGATTACAGTGAAACCTGTCCCAGGTACAAAGGTAGACAAAGAGGGCAAATGAGGCCTGGCTATGGAGCCAGCATTGCACCCTAGCAAATAGAGCTGCTTCCTGTGACACTGGCATCCCATGTGTACGAGGGTTCGAGTCCTGGCTGCTCCACTTCTGATTCTACTTCCTATTAATGTGCCTGGGAAAGAAGTGAGACCCAGATGGAGTTACTGGCTCCTGGCTTTGGCCTGGCCCTGCCCTCACCATTGTGGCCATTTGGGGAGTGAACCAAAAGAT
This sequence comes from Oryctolagus cuniculus, assembly GCF_964237555.1. Taxonomy (NCBI): domain Eukaryota; kingdom Metazoa; phylum Chordata; class Mammalia; order Lagomorpha; family Leporidae; genus Oryctolagus; species Oryctolagus cuniculus. The sequence continues at coordinate 131,883,649 of NC_091438.1, read as the reverse complement.
GGAAGATCTCTCTCTTCTTTTTTAATGAAGCCTGACTGACTTCTACTATAGTAGGTATACTTAAGAGCAGCACTTCTTACTGGACTCTCACATTTAGATTATATGCAGAGAGCAGACAGACCCAATTAATACCATATTAATTCACAAGGGATTAATGTATAATCCAGAACAGTGGCACATAAATTTTTAGTAAAAATAGAAATATGAAGTGGCTTGGTTCTCATGTTCTCTTCCTGTTGTAAAACTGCATAGGCAGCTACATTACAATCTGAAACTGGCCAGCCCAGCCTGAAATCAGAGCATAGGGATTATGATGATAGTCAATAATCTGGTTAGCATCATAGTCATGCTATATGGATTAATTATTTTATTTCCCTTTTGAAATTTTAAAAATTAAAACATTTTTTGGGTTCTCTCTCTTTCATACACACATACATACATACACACACACACACACACGTTATGTTAAAAAAAATAAAGCTTCTGTATTTTATAACCAAATACTCTTGATTAGCTAGAGCTTTGTATTCTCTGCCCAAAAGAGTTGGCATTGAGATAGGACTCATTAGATCAGGCCCCTCAAGACCTGCTACATATCCATCTCTGGCTCTAAACCAATCAGGAAAAAGGAGCAACCAGACCCTAACTACAAAATAGCCCCTACGGCTCTGTTAGGGACTTTCCCAACCTGTACCCATGCGCAAAGTAGCTCACTATGTGATATTCCTGAGGTCACAACAGTGAACAACACTGCCATTTTGAGCCTTGTTTGTTGTTATGTGCAACAAACAACAAAAGAAAAGAAAAAACAAACTGGTGGCAAACTCAAGAGTTACATTCCAAGATGAGCCAGAACCCCAGGTGGTGTGTAGGTTGAACTGCAGTGTACCTAGGGGCACCTCTCCAATCTCATAAAAGTACCTGCTCACTTCCCATCCTGGAACCAGTTTGCAGAATCTCTTCTGGCTGCTGCCTCCCTTGTGTTTGAGCATAGCCCCCAGTAAATCTTGTCTGGACTGCATGTTGGCTTCTTGTAAATTTCTATTTCCAAGTGAGCCAAAGATCTTGGGTCAGTAACAGCTTGGCTCCAGGAGTTAAGGGACCAAATGGTATACTGCTGCCTTAGCAAAGGAGAAAAGGAGAGGTACTGAAGAGCACACATGAGTCTCTCAGATAGGTAGAACTAGGTGGTAGGTAGGTTGATTGATCTCTACTCAAATAGGAGTCAAAGTCACAAGAGTCATTTGGTGCCTATTCCCAAGAAATTAAATTTTAAGGATTATCTAGTTCAGTTTCTTTCTTTCTTTCTGTCTTTCTGTCTTTCTTTCTTTCTGTCTTTCTGTCTTTCTGTCTGTCTCTTTCTTTCTTTCTTTCTTTTTTTTTTTTTTTGAAAGTAAAGTAGGATTTATTCAAATTGGAAAACTCCTGCCAGGGTGACAGAGAGGTGGGTTCCAAGAGAAGATCCTAAGGGCTGGCAGTAATGAGGTTTTTAAGTACAATCTTGGGGACCAAATTGTCGACCAATAAGGTGGGGACAAAACCAGCAAAAGACCTGATTTACAACCCTTTATCCTGTCTGGCTTGCTTATGATAAAACAAAAAACCACCCAGAAGGGTGGGGGAGGTAGTTCAGTTTCTTACATGTAAGCACTACTGGCTCAAAGACATAAAGTAAGTTTGCAGCTCAGTTGAGACTTGAACCCAGTTCAATCCTCTGATATTATATCATACTGCTTTTTCCCTATCACGATCTGGAAGCCAAAATTCAGTGTTTCAAATGAAACTTTGAAGAAGAGAGACCCAAAGAAAACGGAGACACTATACAGATGTGCATAAGGACACCATGGCTCAAAGTGACATCAGTCCTGACAGCTTGCTTTGCTAAAAGAGCTCTACAGTCTCTCTCTCTGGACTTAGCAACAGAGCCAAGTCATTTCATCCTCTGAGAGTCTGTTTCCTAATAAAAGTGTCTGAAAATAATTACACCTAGCTCAGAGTAGCAGGTAAATAAAACAATGTGTGTAAAAGAACATTAAGTGAATTCTGGTGTTTTCCCCTATTTACCACTAGGCAAGAAACATTCTCATCATACTTTGAATGTTTATATATTTGCTCACTAATGACCAGAAGGTAGAAAGAGGAGACAGCATGATTAGAAAGTGAACACGCTTGCATACAGAGAACATCTTGTTTTATGAAATGAATTGTGTAACTACATTTTTTCCACATAGTATCACTTGCTCGTTAGCCAAGACACTGAGATGGCTGAATCTCTGTTACTATGGAAAGCTCTGTTGTAGGGCTTCCAGAGGGAATGAAGTGGAGAAGGAGAGAGTTGTTGGAGGAAACCAGTCCATTGCTGGAATGATGACTGAAGAACCTGTCTAGAAATGCCATGTAAAAGAAGTGGGTCTGTCTGTCCATGTCTGTATGTCTCTCTTTCTCCTTTCTGGGCCATCTTCTCTCTAAGATTTATTTATTTATTCAAAAGAGTTACACAGAGAAGGAGAGGTAGACAGAGAGAGGTCCTCCATCCGCTGGTTCTCTCCCCAACTGGCCACAATGGCCGGAGCTGTGCCGATCTGAAGGCAGGAGCCAGGAGCTTCTTCTGGGTCTCCCATGTGGGAGTTGGGCTATATTTGACTGCTTTCACAGGCCATGGCAGAGAGGTGGATCAGAAGTGGAGCAGCCAGGACCCAAAGTGGCACCCATATGCAGGTGGCGGCTTTCCCTGCTATGCCAGAGCATTGGCTCCAAGCCATCTTTTCTTAAGAATCTAAAGTCTCAGGGCCGAGACTTACTTCACAAAGCAAGCAGCTCTCTGCTGTGGCCTAAGAAAGCAGTGGAAGATGGCCCAAGCCCTTGGATCCCTGTACCCACATGGGAGACCCAGAAGAAGCTCATGGCTCCTGACTTTGGATCAGCTCAGCTCCAGCTGTGCAGCCGTTTCGGGAGTGAACTAGCAGATGGAAGACCTCTCTCTGTCTCTACCTCTTTCTCTGTAACTCTTTTAAATAACTAAATAAATCTTAAAAAAAAAAAAAAAAAAGAATCTAAAGTCTCCAGAGAGACACAGAAGAGAACATTCAATAAACTTCTCTGGAAGCATCAGCCACATTGATATTTCTTATCAGCATGGTATACAATCAAAGAAATGCATGGCCAGCAATTCCTGGACACACTCTCAGCTCTTCTGCTCAACTACTCTAAGAGATTTACTAGTCAGAAAACAGAATTCTCTAGGCCAGAAGGTGAGAAAATCAATCTACTGCCTCAAGAAAGTCTGGCACACCAAGGCTTACTTTGTTTTAGCCTCAAGTGAACAAAATTGACTCCACTACCAGATCCGAGGTGCTTCACTTCTTGTTTCCACAAAGCTCTTATTTCACAAGGCATGCAGAAGGATGGCCATGAGTTTCTTTACAGACCCCAGGGTATTTGTTTCTTGCAATGTATAGAAGACTGATACTTTCATGAGCCAAGAAGTGCGTTTCCTCCTTACCCTGCCCCAAGTTCCTTCCATCTCAGTGCCACTATCCTAACCTACACAGCTTTCATGTCTTCCTCATCCACCACAGCCCATCCTCCATGGAGCAGCCCAAGAGACTTTTTAGATAACACATTTGTTGACATATAGTTCACATGCCAAAAAATTCACCTGGCATGATTCAGTGTTTTTTTAATGTATTCAACAGAATTGGGCAAACAGTACCATGACCTAATTTTAGAACATTTTCATTTTCTCAGAAGGAAGCTCCATACACATTTGGAGTCACATACCATTTCCCTTCCTCACCCGCCACATCCCGGCAACCATTAATCTACTTCTGTAATTTTTCTGTATTTGCATATTTTGAACATTTCACACACATGCAGATTATAATGCATAGTATTTTAAAGTGCATTCTTCCCTTAGCATAATGCTTTTAAGATACATTTTTGCACACATTCATTCCTTTTATTGCCAAATAGTATTTTATTTATGTATATATCATGTTTTATTTTCCATTTATGAGTTGAAAATTTGTTCTGCTACAACTTCTGTGCTATTATGAATAATGCTGCTGTGAGCACTCAGGAAACATTTTTGTGTGGACATATGTTTTCTATGTTCTTGGGGATAAATCTATGAGTGGAACTTCCAGGTCATATACTAACACAATATTTAACATTTTGAATAATTTGCAAAAAGCCAAAGTGGCTGCTGCATTTTATAATCTTGTCAGCACTATTTCTCCACATCCTGAATAAGATTTCCTATTGTCTGTTTTTAGATTAAAGCTATACCCATGGAGCAAACTGTTGAAATCCTTACTTAATGTATACTAAGCTGATCTTCTGTATATTAAGATAATCGAAAATGAATCTTGATGTGAATGGAAGGGGAGAGGGAGTGGGAAAGGGGAGGGTTGTGGGTGGGAGGGACGGTATGGGGGGGAAGCCATTGTAATCCATAAATCATACTTTGGAAATTTATATTCATTAAATAAAAGTAAAAAAAAAGCTATACCCATGAATATGAAATGATGTCTCACTGTGATTTTGATTTCCCCAATGATTAATGATGCTGATCATCTGAAGTGCTTACTGACCATTTGTTATACAGCTTTTTAGAAGTATTTATCCAAATCTTTAGGTTATTTTTAAATTGAATTATTTGTCTTTTTATTGCTGAATTATGTTCTTTTATATTCTAAGATACAAGTCCAAGTGATTTTCAAAAAGAGAAATCAGATATTATCACTCCCTTGCTAGTACCCTCTAATGGATTCCCAGTATGTTCACAATAAAATCCAAAATTTTCACTCTGGATTACAAAGTCCTACAGATTTGCCCCTGCCCACTTCTCCAATACATCTTGTACCCCTTTCCACTCAGGCAATGCAGTGTAATCAGGGTGGTCTGTTTTCTGGCCCGAAATGCAGCAAATTCATTCATGTCCCAGCACCATAGAATTAGCTGTCTCACCTGCATGCCTGGAATTCTTTTTCCTTGGATGGCACCTTCTCATTATTCAAGTCTCAATTCAAATGTCAACTTTTCAGATAAATTTTCCTGAAAATAAATTCTATCTCAAGAAGTTCTCCTTCCACAAAGAATCTTTTGGCAATGATTGGTATGTTGATCAGCTTGATTGTGGAAATGGTTTCATGTACATATAGATATGTATATCAAACATTTTCAAATTTTACACTTTAAATATGTGCCATTGTCAATTACACTTAAAAAGCTACTAAACAAAATTATCATCTCATGATCATACCTTGACTGCCACTATCTTATCATACTTTACATTTTCTTAGGCATAATTATTTTTATCTACAGAAATTATCCATCTGAAATTATCTTATTTCTTGATTTCTATGTTTACCTTCTGTCTCACTCCACCAGAACAGAAGTGCAATGAGGGAGGAGGAATATTTTTCATCTTTGCCACTGTTGTATCCTTAGCATGGCTTACAATTAGGTGTACAATAAATATTTGGCTAATTGAATGAATTAATTCAACAAAGGTTTAGAAAAGAGGCTCTGAGACAACAGGTAACTTTCCACACCCTCAGATTCCCAGACTTAAGAGGATGAGATGACGATTGTTATTTTCTTTACTAAGAGCAACTATCTAAAAAAAATCAAAATCTATCCTGGTTGGTCTCCACTATCATCATCATAAGTATCATTAGCATAAAGGGGAGAGTGATCCAACATGGGAAGTGAGATACTCAGCAGACTCATAGAATGGCAGATGTCCTAAATAGCACTCTGGCCTCAGAATCAGCCCTAAAGGCACTCGGATCTGGCTGAAAAGCCCATGAGAGTATTTCAGGCATGGGAAGCCAAGACACTCTGGCAAAAAGATCTCTGTGAGTGAGATCCCAGTGGAAAGAACAGGTCTTCAAAGAGGGAGGTGCCTTTCTCTGAAGGGAGGAGAGAACCTCCACTTTGACTATGACCGTGTCCAAACAAGATAAGAGTCGGAGAACTCAAGGGGCTTCCATAGCCTTGGAAACTCATGACTGGTGCATAGGGAGATTACTGATGCCATAAACAGGAGTGTCAATTTGTAAAGTCAACAACAGGAGTCACTGTGCACTTACTCCTCATGTAGGATCTCTGTCCTTAATGTGCTGTACACTGAGGCTTAATGCTATAACGAGTACTCAAACAGTATATTTCACTTTGTGTTTCTATGGGGGTGCAAACGATTGAAATCTTTACTTAATGTACACTAAACTGATCTTCTGTAAAAAAAAAAAAAAGAAATTATCAATTCCCAACTTGACTCTCACTGGGATTAAACATGACAATAGGTCTGATCTGATTTCATCATCATTTAAAAAAAATCATCTATTATTTTTCACTTTATGTTTCTGTGTGGGAGCAAACTGTTGAAATCCTTACTTAAGGTATACTAAGCTGATCTTCTGTATATTAAGATAATCGAAAATGAATCTTGATGTGAATGGAAGGGGAGAGGGAGTGGGAAAGGGGAGGGTTGTGGGTGGGAGGGACGGTATGGGGGGGGGAAGCCATTGTAACCCATGAGTCGTACTTTGGAAATTTATATTCATTAAATAAAAGATAAAAAAAAAGTATCATTAGCATTCATTTAGTCTGTGACAGTATTCTAGTATTTTATAAATACTCTCCCACTGGTAGTGGTTATTAGTTTTATAACAATACTATTAGAATATGATAGCATATAATAATCATACAGTACTATATAGTAATTATAATAAATGCAACACGGTACATAACTGTAATAGCAGTAATACAATAAAAATTGTTTAGCACTTGTCATTTGTCAGATGTAAGTGTTTTACTCATGTAATCTCACATATTTCTCACGATAACTTTATGAAGTAGGTATTCATTTATAGATGTGGAATTTGAGGTTAAGAGAAGTGAATTAACTGCTCAAAGCCACACAGTTGATAAGGACAAAGCTAGAACTCAAACCCCTGTCTGTCTCACTTCAAAGCTCAGTTTTTTTTTGTTTTTTTTTTTTTTTTTTTTTTTACTTTGTCACAGTGGTTCTTGAGACTTTCTACAATCCAATGTTACTTCAGCTTATGTACAAATCCCCAAGGCCTAAGGAAGATGTCTGCCTTGAGAATGATCTTACTTAAAACTCTGAAATGTTTTAGGGACAGAAGTAAAGAGAGGTGAAGCTAATTGCCTGAGAATAAAACCAGATATTTTAAGCAAGGAATTTTTACTTTATGGCAAACTCCATGACTAGCTTCATCGACATTTAATTGTCTCTATTTCTGATTATTCTCTGGAAGACCCTGGCTTTTACCTAAGTTGCTGGCCCTTGTTCCTCCTCTGCCTACTGGCTAAGCTCACCAGTGAAGATACGCTGACCATGACAGACCTGGGTAATTCTATTACCCTATAATATAATGCCTATAGTTGGGCATTTACCTTTGGTGCCAGGTGGTTGTAGGTTGTCTCCAGTCAAGGAACACCAGCCCACGGGGAAGATGTCTCGGGAATCAAAGCGGCACCAGTAGTCAAAGGCCCCTCGCCACCCATCAAAAGTGACAAGCACCTCCGAGCCCCGAACTTCCCCAATAGTGGCTGGGCAAATGAAATGAGGGTTCTTCCTGTCCACAGCTTCTAGCTTCATGCCCATTTTGAAGAAGTTGTGGGAAGGCGATGGTGGCTCCTAGATGAGAAACAGAAATACACAGACCTAGACACAAAGATAGAGGCTATGTATGCTAACAGACTGCTATCTCATTTGGATGAGTAAAAGTGACTGCTAGGGGCCAGCACTGTGGTGTAGCAGGTAAAGCTGCTACTTATGGGCACTGGTTCGAGCCCTAACTGCTCCTCTTCTGATTCAGCTCTCTGCTATGGTCTCGGAAAGTAGCAGAGGATGGCCCAAGTGCTTGGGCCCCTGCACCCACGTGGGAGACCTGGAAGAAAGAAACTCTTGGCTCCTGGCTTCAGTTCAACCCCGCTCCCAGTCACTATGGCCATTTGGGGAGTGAACCAGTGGATGGAGAACCTCTCTCTCTCTCTCTCTGCCTTTCTGTAACTCTGCCTTACAAATAAAGAAGTAAAAAAGTGATTGCTATATGAGATTTATAATGGAGGCTCAGTCATATTTTAAATATATTTTAAAGTATTCCAAAGTATTACTTAATTAATCCAAACATTTGATACCTTTGCTTTAGATTTTTGTTAAATAAATAAATTTACAGATAGAGTCTCCCTTTGTGCCCTTTCTCTCTCCTATTTCCCTTCTATCTACAACAGAGGTAACAACTACCCATATATTTTTATATCTTATTATATAAATACATATCCATTTGTATGCTTTTAAATTTTATATAAATGGTATTATACTATACACATTCTACAATTTTTTTAACATCATGTTTTTATAAGTTATTCACATTGATAAATACAGCTCCAGATCATTTAAACTATTAATAATATTCCATTATGTGTATACATCAAAATTTGCTCTTTCTTTTTATTAAGATTCATTTATTTATTTGAAAGGTAGAGTTACAGAGAGGCAGAGGTGGAGGTGAGGGGTCTTCCATCTGCTGGTCCAGTCTCCAGCTGGCTGCAAGGCTGGAACTGAGCTGATCTGAAGCCAGCAGCCAGGAGCTTCTTCCGGGTCTCCTGCGTGGGTGCAGGGGCCCAAGGACTGGGCCATCTTCCACTGCTTTCCCAGGCTATAGCAGAGAGCTGGATTGGAAGCGGAGCAGCCGGGACTCAAACCGGTGTCCATACGGGATTCAGGCACTGCAGCCAGAGGCTTTACCTGCTACGCCATAGCAGCAGTCCCACTCATTCTCTTTTGAAAGACATTTAAAGTTGTTCCAAATTGTTTACTACTTCAAAAAAGTTTTAGTGAACATCCTTGCACTGTTACATGCTTTACATGCAGGAGGGAACCAGGGATTTCATCTGAGTTTCCCATGTGGTGGTAGGGACCCAAGTACTTCAGCAATCATCTGGCACACCAGCAGGAAGCTGGCTCAGAAGTGTGAAGTAGCTGGGACTCAAACCACTACTCAAATTGGCACACTCCAATACGGGATGCAGGCATTAAACCACTGCACCAGAACACCCACTCCTATTCTTTCTTTTTTAGCTATTATATGCATTTTAATCAGCTTTTCAAGTTCCTAAGAAAAATCTTATGAGGATTCTGACTGAAATTGAAATGAAGTAATAGATTAATTTGTGTAGGCATATTCTTTGTTAGGTATAATAATTGAGCCTTCTGAAATGAAAAGACATGACAGGGGCCTGTGCTGTGGCAAGTAAAGCCACTGCCTGTAGTGCTGGCATTCCATATGGGCACCAGTTCAAGTCCAAGCTGCTCCACTTCCGATCCAGCTCTCTGCTATGGCCTGGGAAAGCAGCAGAAGATGGCCCTTGCACCTGTGTGGGAGACCTGGAGGAAGGTCTTGGCTCCTGGCTTTGGATAGGCACAGGTCCGACCATTGTGACCAACTGTGGTGTGAACCAGAGGATGGAAGACCTCTCTCTCTCTCTCTCTCTTTGACTCTCCTTCTCTCTTTGTGTAACTCTGACTTTCAAATAAATAACTAAATCTTTTTTTAGAAAAAAGACATGAAAGTCTTTTCCATCTGTTAAGATTTTTAAAAATATGAATGTCTTCTTTAATATAGATAACATAGAAGAAATAATCTTCACTATGTATGACACTGAACTTTTGCAATGGAAAAGGTTATCATTTATTGAAGACTTCTTAAATATGAACTTATTCTTAAACAGATTTTTAAATTTCCTTTATAAATAACTATTGTTTACTAATATGTTTTTCTAGGTATATTATCTAATTCTATTATTGGCCGGCGCCGCGGCTCAGTAGGCTAATCCTCCGCCTTGCGGCGCCGGCACACCGGGTTCTAGTCCCAGTCGGGGCGCCGGATTCTTTCCCGGTTGCCCCTCTTCCATGCCAGCTCTCTGCTGTGGCCAGGGAGTGCAGTGGAGGATGGCTCAAGTGCTTGGGCCCTGCACCCCATGGGAGACCAGGATAAGCACCTGGCTCCTGCCTTCGGATAGGCGCGGTGTGCCGGCCGCAGCGCGCCAGCCGCGGCGGCCATTGGAGGGTGAACCAACAGCAAAGGAAGACCTTTCTGTCTCTCTCTCTCACTGTCCAAAAAAAAAAAAATTCTATTATTATAAATGCCATTTAAAAATTTTTTTCAAATCATTTGTTCTTATTAAGTAGGAATAAACTAGTAATATATTTTGTATATTTTATAACTGCTTTAATTTGTGAACTGTACTTTAAAAAATGTATTTATTTTTATTTATTTTGAAAGACAGAGTTACCCAGAGAGGAAGAGAAACAGAGAGAGATCTTCTACCTGCTGGCTCACTCCCCAAATAAATACAGAGCCTGGAGCTCTATCTGGATCTCCCATGTAGGTGCAAGGGACCAAGCACTTGGGCCATCCTCTGCGGCCTCCCAGGCACATTATCAAGGAAGCTGGATCAGAAGTGGAGCAGCCAGGACTTACTGGTGCCCAGTGGATGCTGGTATCCCAAGTGGCAGCTCAACCTGCTGAGCCACAATGCCATCCCACTGTACTTTTTTTTAATCATTAGGTAGTGATCTCTTTAACACTTTTTAGAATCAAAGTCTTCTTTGTCTGATTTTAGTATAGTTTATATCAAATTAATTTTGATAAAAGCTTGCCCAATATATCTTTTATTTTCAACATTTTATGTTATTATATCTAAGCAGTGTCTATAGTAAATATCATATATTTAGATTTTAAACATCTATGTATTACTAAACTGATGAGTCTAAGCTTATTTCCTGTGGTAACTGATATATCTGAATTTATTAGAACCATCTTATTGTTCACATATCCATTTAACTTGATTTTTTTCTTGGATATGGGCAAATTTCAGTTTAATTGCAAAAACTTTCATTTACAGCAAAATCATGAACAACAGGAAAGCTGCCAACTTTGAACACAGGAAATATAAAATTCTTTTGCAATTCAGGTAGTACAGATAGGGGCCTTCCACAGGGAGCACAACCTCCCTTGTTTTCCTGAAGACAGACGTTTTCAAAGATGGCAAGGCATACTGGGAAAATCACACTAGTGGGAGGTACCTTGCAGAGGAAGAAAGAAAAACTCTTATCCATAATATAAGGTAAATATATAACAGTCATCCCACTTGATAAAGCAAGTAGATATTCTCTTTGGGTTAGGCTAAAAGTAGAACACTAAGTAAAAGGGGGAAACCAACTCCCATACAGTGCCAAATAAACCAGTTCCATCCCCAAGCATGGAGTTACTAACCTTGCTACCTGAGATTATAGTCTCAATATAGTCCATCAAGAAAGCCCATGACCAGCAAATACAAATGGTCATTGAATTTAAATCATAAAGGATAATAGGGAAACTCTTTTGTTATTTTTGTGTGTGTGGGTGTGCATGTGTATTTTACAGCAATGGTTACACAATCAACATTTCTGTTTTCATAAGGGTTTGCTCTATACACTGGATGGTTTAAGCAAAGTACTGTGTAATTTTTTGATTTTATTTTATACTTTGCATACAGATGGAGGGAACAGAGAAAAAGTATGACTAATCATTGCCTCAAAGGGTATAAAATCAGACTTCTGACTCAAGGCCCATCCATACATAGCTTGGGGCAGCTTCAGTGCTCTAATGGAGTCCCTTAGATTCCCACCCCTACAGAAAGAACTCTATAGCTAATCTATCACAGTGTTCCAGCTCAAGCAAATGTGTAAAATGATGGAAGATTTCAACTTAACAACCAAATTTTAAAATGTAGCATTTCAGCAGCAAGGAAATTTGGAGAGCTCATCTCAGCAGTCGAATTGCAGAACTACTGCTCAGATGTTTGAGAAGTCAAGCTGTTGGCTCTCAGCTCTACTGCCTCCCTCCCAGGCTTAGGCAGACACAGAAGGCAGTGGTGGCTCCTTAGCAGAGCCATTAACAGTGGTACCATAAAGTGGAGGTAACAACATTTCAGTGTTATTGCTGGTGATATAAACCAGGACATCAGAGGCATTCCCGCTACTGATGTTTTGGTAACAGTTTCAAACGCAGCTAATCAAGTAATGCTTCAGTCAAGATATTGCTGATAAGCAGAAGAATAGTCACAATCAAACAGGTAGGATTCACTGACATGATGTCATCCTTGCCGGGGAAATTAGGAGGCAGTTAACTTATGTATTCCTGAATAGATAAACAAGCACAGTGACTGTAACCAAGGTGTTCAGAAAAAAATCAAAGATCCAGTAACAAGAACAGGATGAGCCAGGCAGTGTGTTGTTTGAATGCCCATAAGTGGGCACTGCACATATCAGGGTCATGAGAAATTGTAGTAGTTATGCACATATATTGGTATTATATGAACGCAATGTTGCCTCCTAGTTCAGGACTCAAAGTGATATTGGTCAACCAACACGCTCAGTAAAATCTTCAGGACCACAACATTGATGATCAAATACCAGACGCAAGCAGTATAGGGCTGGTGCGGACGTGGCAGCACAGGCAGGCAGCTGTTGGGAGTAGAACTGCGTCTAGGAGGCAATTATCTTCATCATTCCGGCTTTGAGCGCAGTGACGCGAGCGCATGCCCAAGTCTGCGGGAACTTCGGCTGTGCATCCCTAGGCTCTGCCACCACCTGAACTTCTGGCCCACTCACTCACCCTCCTGCCTACCCAGCTCCGCGATCCCCTTGAGAGCTCTGAGTGGCTGTCCCAACCTAACATTGTGCTCTGAAGGTGGCCAACTTGATTTTCAGTGTTGCTTTTTTTCTCCTTCTCAGTCAGCTCAGTCTTCTTCTCCCTCTCCCCTCCATTGATTTAGAAGTTAAACATTCTACTTGAAATCTTTTGGTGGACCCCCATAAGATTTTAACTGCAGAGTTGATTCAACAAAGTCTAAAACTCATCTTTATTTCTAGTCCAAAAAATAAAAGAACTTGAGGATATTTTAAGTATTCTTGGCTTGTATAGATGTAGGTAATTTAGTTCTATATTGGTCACTTTTGGTCTTATAATTGGTAGACACAGTAATAGGCAGTGCTTGATTAGTTTTATTCAAATGTAACCAATCTCTTCCTTCACCATTGCTTCTAGCATCTTGTTCTTATTGCTTCTAGGCCTTTTGGCTAAGATCAAGTGTAACATCCTATTATTACTTTCTGGTTCAACTACCTTCCTCTTAAAATATATTTTTCAGTTGCTTTACTAGTTGATATTTAGTATCTACTTGCATTGGCTTTTTCTGGATTGTTTGATTTTACCTTAATTCTGAAACAATACTACAAATTGATACAGAATTCCAGGTGAATGACTACATTCTCTCAGTACTTTGAAAATATTATTTCATTATTTTTTGGCTTATACTGCTGCTACCAAGAAATGTGCTGTCAGCTAACTAATTCCTCTGAAGGTATTATTCTGTTTGATCCTATCCTCTCTTTTGACTTTAGTTTTCTTTAGTAAGACCATGATGTTTTAAGGTGTGTATCTGTCTGTATTTCACATTCTAGAGAAGTCTCAGTTATCTTTTCAATACTGCCTTTCTCTAATTCATCTTTCTAGATTTTAAGTTTACCATCTAATGAGTCTTCTAATATTATTTTCCTTGTTTCTTTTCCTAACATTTCCATCTCTTTTCTCTGTGTGCTAATATGGGGAAATTCCTTACACATTCTTGCAGTTAATTTTTTTTATGTTTAAGTTACATATATACCTGTTAATTTTTAATTTTAATGGTTTGAAACTTAAGCTTCATATCTAGGTGTCCAATTTAGTCTTTCTCTAAATCTGCCTTTAAAAAATAGTATTTGGACTTTTTCCACTTTTTAATCCTTTGTTTAGCTCTGTATTTTTTTTAATTTTTTAAAGATTTTATTTATTTGAGAGGTAGAGTTACAGACAGTGAGAGGAAGAGACAGAGATAAAGGTCTTCCTTCTGTTGGTTCACTTACCAAATGACCTCAATGGCCGGAGCTGCACCGATTCGAAGCCAGGAGCCAGGTGCTTCTTCCCAGGCTCCCATGTGGGTGCAGGGGCCCAAGAACTTGGGCCATCTTTTACTGCTTTCCCAGGCCATAGCAGAGAGCTAGATTGGAAGAGGAGCAGCCAGGACTAGAACCGGCGCCCATATGGGATGCTGGTGCCAAAGGTGGAGCATTAACCTACTGTGCCACAGCACCAGTCCCTGTAGTTTTTTTTTTTTTTTTTTTTTTAAGATTTATTTATTTACTTGAAAGTCAGAGTTACACAGAAAGAAGAAGATAGAAAGAGAGAGATCTTCCATCCATTGGTTCACTCCCCAAATGCCCGTAACATCCGTAGCTGTGCCAGGCTGAAGCCAAGGGCCCAGAACTCCCTCCGTGTCTCCCAAATGGGTGGTAGGGGTGCAGGTACTTGGGTCACCTTCTGCTACTTTCCCAGGCACACTAGCAGGGAGCTGAATCTCAAGTGAAGCAACCGGTCTTGAGCCAGCATGGGATGCCAGTTCTGCAGACAGTGGCTTTTCCTGCTATGCCACAACTCCTGTCCCATTTCATTAGTTCTTTAAGTCATTTTCAAATACTTAATTCATAATCGCTATATATTTCTATTATCTGAAAGTCCTTGGGGTTACATCTATGGACTCCCCATTATGCTAGGTTTGTTAAAGCGTTGGAGGGCTGTCTAGGTCTGGACCACGTGCTTATCTGCAGTGGTACTTCACTCTGATGCCTGCAGTGAATCAAATTCTCCCAATTTTGGGTTTGTTTCTGCCAGGCACCTAGAAATAGCTCCGTACTATTCTGGAGTACTAGACAGCATATGAACTGTATCTGAACTCCATTCTTGTGCTTGCCCAGAGTTCAGCAGAAATTCTTCCTATCAACACAATCATCTTGTCACTAAGGGGTAAACATTTGAGGGAGCTGATCTGGTTTTTATGCGGCAGTTTCAGGTTCACATCCTTGCTGAGCTTGGGTCCAAGGCCTCATCTGTGTCTTAACTGTGGCTGTAGAAAGACAAGATCCTCAGAATAGCAAAGCTCCTTTGGCAGCAGCAGGGTCAGTAGCTAAATTAACACTCTTAGTTTTCCATCTTCATTTTTGGCCTCTGAAGATTTTTCTACCTCAACCAAACGTTGAAAAGAATATTTGCTAATTCCCTACCACTGAACTTTGAGGTATTTTGTAGTGAAAGAGTTTTAAGTTTTCAGGTATACTTTTATTTTTTAAATTAGGACATTCTCAGAGTTTAGACTTAATTGGGATCATGGGCAAACCAAACTAGTACCCTTTACAGTAACTCTCACCCCATTAGAAAATTCAACTGGTAGCAGACTGTCTTTTCCCTGAGGAATGAGGAAGAACAAATACCAGGTTTGTGTCCTTGTTCTCCCACTTACTAGCCATATGATCATGAGCAAGTGCCTTAGCAAAAATACATTTCCTTAACTATTAAATGGCAATAATAATTATTTGTTCATAAAGTTGTCTATGGGTATTAAATGAGGTAGTCTCTTTTATTTCTCTACAGAACTTGAAGAATATAAGTAATGTTTCTTTAGCTTATATAACATTTATAGTTCTAATAAAAATATTTTAACTTAACAGCCCTGTGAGGTAGACTGAGTCCCATGAAAGGATCTAAGTTTAGCTTATTACTGACAGATGAGATCCCAAACCCAAGAATCCTAACTTACACTCTAACATATTCCTTCCATGATAATTGTTACTTTGTAAGGTACTAAAAATTCTATTAAATTAGTTTCTGAGAAGGTATCTTTAGGCCATAAATATAATGTGAACATCACAGGCTCAGTAACTGACACAATTTAATTTTCTCTGACCTTATGCAGCTTGGAGTTGGTGACACTGAAGCGACAGCATACCTTATGGAAAATCCTGATGGGAGCCATCTCTGCTCCATTTAGTGTCTTCAAAAGGAACATGGGCCAAGAGGAAGCATTCAATCGAAATCCTACAGCAAATATAATGGGCAAAAAATTAAAAATATGTTCAAAAGGTAACGGTGAAACCAAGTTCTCCCTTTGGAATTCAGCTACTCATGTAACAACCTCTGCTGTGACAGCCACAGAATCATGTTTAAGAGAAGAATGTTTAAGAGAAGAAATGCCTCATTAGACAGATGAGGAAAATGAGACATAGAAGGGGAATTATAACTTGTCCAACATAATGCTGAAAAGTTAAGTAGGAGTACAGGGTCTCCAAATCAAGTTCCCTGAATCCAAGACATTTTAGAGAATATTTGTCATAATGTCTAGAAACTTTCCTTTCTAAACACAAAAAGGATATGAGCTATGACTAACAAATACTTAGAAATGATCTAGACAGTGGAATGTGAAAGGGGTTTTTATCTCTTAAGAAATCAAACATGTAAACTGATAAATCCAAGATAATCATAGAAGTCAATAATTCTAGTTTATCTCAACCTAACACAATGTGCTCATATAGTAAACAGTCATTACTGCAGTTAGGCATTCCACTTAAGAGCTCCAAGTGTTTCTTTGAATTTGGCTTCAGATCTCCAACCTGGGATGACAAAATTTAATACTTCTTGATAGTCTCCTAACCTATACCAGTCTTATTTAATTACAAAGAGCACACAGGCTATACCAAAGCTGCAGAGTTGGAAATAACAACAGATTCTGATATTATTCAGCACAATACTGTGTGCTAGGTACCATGCCAATCACTTTTCATTGACTATCTAATTTAGTCATTAAGACAGCTGTAGCAGGTAGATACAATCTTCATTTTATATATAAGGAAACAGGCACAGAATTAAGTAAACTGCTTAAGATTTCAAATGACAAAGACAGGAATGACTCCAGGGCCTATAATCCTTTTTAAGGATTTATTTATTTATTTGAAAGTCAATTACACAGAGAGAAGGAAAGACAGAAGGAGGGAGGAAGAGGGAGGGAGGGAGGGAGGGAGGGAGAATCTTCCATCCACTGGTTCACTACACAGATGGTCAGAAGGCTAGGGCTGGGAGGGGCTAGGAGCCAGAGCCAGGAGCCAGGAGCCAGGAGTTTCTTCCAGGTCTCATGGGTGACAGGGGTCCAAATCCTTGGACCATCTTCCACTGCTTTCCCAGGTGCATTAGCAGGGAGCTGTATGGGAAGTGGAGCAGCCAGGATTCAAACTGGTGCCCATATGGGATGCCAAAGCTTTAGGTGTGGCTTTACTGGCATACAATGCCAGCCCCAGGAGCCTATACTTTTAACCACTATATCTAGGTAAAATGAAAAATGAAGAATTAGCTTTTAGATTAAATATTAATAACTATAATTCAATTCAAGGCAGAGGTAAGAAGAGAGAAAATGGAAATAAAAAGTTACCACACAATATGATTTAAACTTTTTTGTACCAACACTGGTGAGGCTAAGCTATCCTTCCGAAATTCAAAGGTTTCTTGGGACAGTTCACCCCTATCAACAATGGTGATAGTGAAGTGGATGCTCCTATCACTTAATAAAACTTTTATCATGGTGGCTGGCGCTATGGTACAGAGGGTTAGGTTGCTGCCTACAGTGCTAGCATCCCACATGGGCACCAGTTCAAGTCCTGGCTGCTCCACTTCCAATACAGCTCCCTGCTAATGGCCTGGAAAAGCAGTGGAGGATGTCCCAAGTGCTTGCGCCTCTGTACCCAGATAGGAGACCTTGAAGAAGCTCCTGGCTCCTGACTTTGGCCTGGCCCAGCCCTGGCCATTGAGGCTATTTAGGAGCGAACCAGTGGATGGAAGTTCTACCTACCTATAAATAAATAAAATAATTAAAAAAAACCCCTGCCATCACTTGCATTTTTTGCTTATTTAGCTTTTATTTTTCTAAAGATTTATTTATTTTTTGAAAGGCAGAGTTACAGAGAGGCAGCCGCAACAGCTGGAACTGGGCCAACCCAAAGCCAGGAGCTTCTTCTGGATCTCCCAAGCAGGTGAGGGGCCCAAGTACTTGGGCCATCTACCACTGCCTTCCCAGGCCATAGCAGAGAGCTGGATCGGAAGTGGAGCAGCCAGGATTCAAATTGGCACCCAGATGGGATGCCGGCACTGCAGGAGGCAGCTTTACCCGCTATGCCACAGCGCCGGCCCCACTTATTTAGCTTTTATTTTCTTTTTTGGAAAACAAGTCATCCTAACTCTGTGTGACTTGGTGGGGATGGGGTAACAAACAATGTCACTTAAGAGCATCAGATTCCCCTAGATCAGAGGGGTGTGTGTATGTGTATGTATCTTCCAAGTTGGGCAATTATTTTCTGACAGGACATAGATGTTGGAGGGGAGATTCTTTTGCCTCTTACTGTCTGGTTTCTACACAGAGGCCAGAATGCTAAGTTTAGGCTCTTTTAAAATTTTTATTTATTTGTGTATGGTGGGAGATCTCCCATCCAATGGTTCATTCCCCAAATGCCTTCATTAGCTAGGGTTAGGCCAAGCCGAAGCTGGGAGCCAGGAACTCTACCCAGATCTCTCATGTGGGTGGCAAGGACCCAAGTACTTGAGCCATCATATGTTGCTTCTCAGAGTGTGCATTAGCAGGAAGCTGGAATCTGGAGTGGAACCAGGACTTGAATCTAGAGACTCCAACATGGGGTGCAGGTGTCCCAAGAAGGAGCTTAATCACTAGGCTAAATGCCCACCTTGGGTTTATGTTTATGCTTAAAAAACAGAGACAAGTCAGATCACATCACTCATATGTTTACATTCACAACGCAAAATAAATCTAAACTCTTTATTCACATTTATAAGGCTTTCATGATCTCAAACTTATTTATTCATCATTAGTAATCTCATTATTTACTTTCCTGCCCCCTTTACTGTTTTTCTAAAAGATTATATTTATGGCTGGCGTCGCGGCTCACTTGGCTAATCCTCCTCCTGCAGCGCCGGCACCTCGGGTTCTAGTCCCGGTTGGGGCGCTGGATTCTGTCCCGGTTGCTCCTCTTCCAGTCCAGCTCTCTGCTGTGGCCTGGGAGGGCAGTGGAGGATGGCCCAAGTGCTTGGGCCCTGCACCCCATGGGAGACCAAGAGGAAGCACCTGGCTCCTGGCTTCGGATCGGCGCAGCGCTGGCCGTAGCGGCCATTTGGGGGGGGGGGCGGTGAACCAATGGAAAAGGAAGACCTTTCTCTCTGTCTCTCTAACTCTGCCTGTCAAAAAAACAAAAACAAACAAAAAGATTATATTTACTTATTTATTTGAAAGGCAAAACAACACAGAGGTCACACACACAGCACACATACACACAATCTTCCATTTGCCTGTTTACTCTCCAAAAGGCTGTAATAGCCAGGGCCAGGCCAGGCCAAAGCCACAAGCCAGGAAATCCATCTGGGTTTCCCACATCAGTGGCAGGAGCCCAAGAACTTGAGCCATCCTCTCCTGCCTTACCAGGAGCATTAACAGGAAACCAGATCATAGAATGGAGTAGCTGGGACTCCAACTAGCACACCAATATGGGATCATAGCAGCACAAAAGGCAGCTTAACTAGCTGCGCCATGATGCCAGCCCCTGGTCTTCCTGTTTCTTAAACACATCAAGATGTTTCTTTGTCTCAAACAACTTTCCCTCAAATTTTTACATATATTTCACTGCTTAAAATGTCATCTCATTAGAGAGGTACTCCTATATTATTAACCTAACATAGTCTCCTGAATCTATTCTGATCCCTCCTTATTCCTAGCCCTTATTTCTTTTAAAATTTCTTTTTAAAACTTTCTTGTGTATCTCTTTTCTAATGCAAATGATTCCATTTAATTTTCAAAAAACCATGTACTGCAGATGTATTAATGACCTTGGAGATGAGACAACTGGAAACTCAAAGGTCAAGGTAGGAGCCGGCACTGTGGTATAGCGGGTAAAGCCGCCACCTGCAGTGCCAGCATCCCATATGGGCATTGGTTTGAGTCCTGGCTGCTCCACTTCTGATCAAGCTCTCTGCTATGGCCTGGGAAGGCAGTAGAAGATGGCCCAAGTTCTTGGGCTCTTGCACTCACATGGGAGACCTGGAAGAAGCTCCTGATTGACACAGCTCCAGCTGTTGCTGCCAATTGGGGAGTGAACCAGCGGATAGAAGTCCTCTCTCCTCTCTCTGTGTAACTCTGACTTTCAAATAAATAAATTAATAAATATTTTTTTTTAAAAAAGGTCAAGGTAAAGCAACTTACCAATGGCCACCCAACTAAGGTAGTGAGAAGCTAATGTTTACTTATTTTTAATTATTTTAATTGTATATATTTGTGGGTTACAGTGTGATAATTTGATACATATATTCAATGTGGCTAAGCTAACATTACAAAATCAGAGCTCTTTTAATTTCAAACCCAGTGAACCTGCAAATGCTATTTATCTGGGATTCTTCCTAACAAAGTAGTTCTAAAGAGCTTTCAGCTGCTCCCAAGACTGTGGGACCACTGAATAAACTATAGGGTCCCACTGCTTGAACTATAGACCTGATGAAGCTCTTGGATTTAAACACAGAGTAGCAAGCATACAATCTCTGGAGGCAGGCAAGAGAACGGCATTCAGATCAAGAACCACCAGCTGGGGGCGGTGATGTGGCATTAAGCGCGCCAGATCATGTCCCAGCTGCCCCACTTTCAATCCAGCTCTCTGCTAATGTACCTTAGATGGCAGTGGATAATGGCTCAAGTGCTTGTGTCCCTGCCACCCACAAGGGAGACCTGGATGGTGCTCCTGGCTCCTGGCTCTGGCCTGGCTGGACCAGACCATTGCAGTCATTTGTGAAATTAACTACTGGATGAGATCTCTCTTTCCTTGTCTCGGTGTAACTCTTTGAAAATAAACTATCTTAGGAAAAAAAAAAAGGATCATCTAAGGTCCACATGCTTTGTCTTATGTAACATAGTGACTCCAAGCTTTGTGGAATTACTGTGTGGCAATCAAGATGAATCCAGATGCTCTGAACTCATTTTCTTCTCCAAGAAGAGCTTTACATATACACATACTGAAAAATGAAAATGATTCACTGTACAACCTTGGACAACTCATTTTCCTTTCTCAAAACAGTACTTGTCAGATAAAGTGTTTCCAAATCAGTTTGGTGGAATATATAAATATCAACCCAAGAGTGAGAGAAATGAGAGGAAGAGAGGTGCTGAAGAAACTGTATTCCCTAAGGAAGAGAACGACCCAGTCTAACAGTATTTGGGAAGGACTGTTAGGATTACTCTTAGTGTTGACAAGACTTTACCTCACCTCCCTGCTACACACTCAAACACAGGTGAATTCAGATCTATTTAATTGAGAGTAGGAGTTATGATACCTGAGAGAACAAAGGTATAGATGTGGATATGTACAGACAGGTCTGGCATTGCCCAATGACAATGATCTTGCAAAGAAGAGGAGTTCAGTGATTATCTGAAACATAACCTTTGTAAAATAAGCATTTGAGCAACCAAAGTCAAAGTCACTTCCAAAATTTTGTTTCCCCATGAATTTCTACCCAGTTCAAAAGATAAAATACCTATTTTTTTAAAACCCATTTTCCATTGACCCTGGAGGCTGGCTAGCAACTGAAAAGATTATCCATGACTGTAGCACACAAAGGGTGCCTTTCAATCCAACATACTGCATATCTACTGGAGCCTGTGCCAGTGACCAGTTTCACGGAGCAGGCAGTTTATACTGGAATCCTGACACACTTGACTAGGAGCCACTCTAGAGACTAGGTTCTGCTGGGACTCTCAAACACAGACACTGGAATCCCCTGGAGAACTTTAAAGAATACACCAGTTCCACTCCCAGCAATTCTGATTTAACTGATTAGAAATAAGATTTAGGTACTGAAACTTTATTTAGAAAGGCATTACTTAAAAAAAAAAACACATTAATTTGAGAGGTAGACCAACAGACAGAGATAGAGAGTTCCCATCTGTTGGCTTACTCCTCAAATGCCAGCAATACCTGAGCAAGGCCAAAGCTGGGAACTCTAATGATAGGGTGGCAGGGATCCACCTACTTGATAAGAAATACTGGTGTCCCAACAGGTAGCTTAATTGCTAAAGCCAAAGGCTTACCTCATAGGCACTGAGTGGTTTTTAAGATTTATTTATGGGGGGGCCGGCGCCATGGCTCACTTGGTTAATCCTCCGCCTGCAGCGCCAGCATCCCATATGGGCTGGGTTCTAGTCCCGGTTGCTCCTCTTCCAGTCCAGCTCTCTGCTGTGGCCTGGAGGGGCAGTGGAGGATGACCCAAGTGCTTGGGCCTCTGCACCAGCATGGGAGACCAGGAAGAAGCACCTGGCTCCTGGCTTTGGATCGGCACAGCGCCAGCTGTGGTGGCCATTTGGGGGGTGAACCAACAGAAGGAAGACCTTTCTCTCTGTCCTCCTTCTCTCTGTCTAAAACTCTACCTGTCAAATAAAAAAAGAGATTTATTTATTTATTTGAAAGTCAGAGTTACACAGAGAGAGAATGAGAGGCAGAGAGAAATAGAAAGAGGTCTTCTATCCGCTGGTTCATTTCCCAATTGGCCACAATGGCCAGAGCTGCGCTGTTTGGAAGCCAGGAGCAAGGAGCTTCATCCTGGTCTTCCACATGGGTGCAGGGACTCAAGGATCTGGGCCATCTCCCACTGCTCTCCCAGGCCATAGCAGAGAGCTGGATCAGAAGTGGAGCAGCCAGGACTCAAACTGGAGTCCATATGCGATGCCAACACTGCAGGCAGCGGCTTTACCGGCTATGCCACAGCGCCAGCCCAGGCACTGAGTTTTTAAAATTTTTATTTATTTGAAAGGCAGAGAGACAGAAAGAGAGAGAGAGGGAGAGAGAGAGATATCTTCCATCCAGTAGAGTTCACTCAACTGCCTACAACTGCCAAAACTGGGCCATGCTGAAGACTGGAGCTGAAAACTCAATTTGGGTCTCCCACGTAGGTAGCAGGCACCCAACTACTTGAGCCATCACCTGCAGCCTCCTAGGGTGCACATTGGCAGGAATCTGGAATTTGGAGTGGAGCTGGGACTTGAGTCCAGGTATTCAAATAGAGAATCTGGCTGTCCCAGGCAATATCTTAATCCTATGCAAATTGCCTGCCTTTGTGTAGAAATTGCTACATAACAGGTAGCCAAGTTTGAGAATTATTGCTCCAGAAGCCCTGTTTAGAAGAAAATGTGTACAATTTTTAGTAGCAGAATTGGTCAGCAGAAAAGAAACATTGAACCTTACTATCTTTTTTTCCTTGGAGGAGGACTCCACAAAGGGAGTAATCTCTCTTAGAACGAACACACACACACACACACACACACACACCCCACAGGAGTTTAACAGAGAAGAATGTTCTTCTACAGCAATGCTTCTCAAATATGAGCAACTGTACCAGAGTCTGTAGTGAGCCATTTTGCCATGCAGAACTGCAAGGCTATTATGTAGAGATGCTGACTCAGCAACTCTGGGCAAAGTCCAAGGAGGCCTGGAGAACATGCACACACATACAATTATGTAAAAGTTTTATTTTAAAAATTTTATTTTGAAAAACTGTAGACCTAGAGAGAAGTATCAAAAACAACACATGTAATGAGTAACTACGCACCCTTCACCCAGATTCAAAATTAACATTTTGCCACACTTGCTTGCAATTTATTTACAATTACTTGGCCCCAGACCATGTGAAACCTGGAGACTTCATGGCACTTCAACCCTGAATTCATCAGTATATTTGCCCTTAGAAAGATCTTCTTGTAAAAACTGTAATGTTGTCACACTCAAGAAATTGTTTATTTTCATTCGTCCTCAACATGTTTTTCATAGCTATTTAATTTCTAACTACAAGATTCAATTGAGAACCACATATTGCATTTGGTTTTCATGTTTCTTTAATTTCCTTTACAATACCCCTGTTTTCTTTTTTCGATTTTCAGGGTATTGACATTTTTGAAGAGTCAGGCTAATTGCTTTATAGAATGTCCCATGATTTGGATGTTTTCTGGTTCCTTTACTATTATATTCATGCTAAAGAATTTTGACAATATTCCGTACTTTTCATTCTACTACTTCCTGAAGCACAAAATGTCAATTTACCTAATTATTATACTAAATTTGATTATTTATTAAAAGGTGACTGATAAATTTCTTCATTGTAATCCTCCTTATAATTAATATAAGGAATGCTGGTGCTGTGGTATAGTAGGTTAAGCCTCCGCCTGAGGCACCAGCATCCCATATGGGTGTCAGGTTTGAGCCCTGGCTGCTCTACTTTTGATCCAGCTCCCTGCTGGTGGCCTGGAAAAGCAGAAGATGGCTCAAATGTATGGGTCCCTGCACTCACGTTGGAGACCAGAGGAAGCTCCTGGCTCTTGGCTTCGGATCAGCCCAGCTGATGGCTATTGTGGCCATTTGGAGAGTGAACCAGTGGATGGAAGATCTCTGTTTCTCCCTTTCTGTAACCCTGCATCTCAAATAAATAAACCTTTAAAAATATGTAATTAATAGAAACTTTGAGACTGTATGAGTATCCTATTCCCAGATATGCTTTTTTATCCAGTGTTTTTAGCATTCGTTAACCTTGTATCAATAGTGATCTTTCTTTCTATAATTACTAGCTAGCATTCTATAAAGGAGACTTCTCTAACTTCAAGTTTTGTCAGTTTTTATGACATGGACCCAGAGATGTTATTACCATCACTCTTTTATTTATTTTTTATTTTTTTGGACAGGCAGAGTGGAGAGTGAGAGAGACACAGAGAGAAAGGTCTTCCTTTGTCCGTTGGTTCACCCCCTAGTGGCCACTGCGGCCGGTGCACCGTGCTGATCCAAAGCCAGGAGCCAGGTGCTTCTCCTGGTTTCCCATGTGGGTGCAGGACCCAAGGACTTGGGCCATCCTCCACTGCACTCCCGGGCCACAGCAGAGAGCTGTGTTTTATTTTTATTATTTGTGATTCTATTTCCCAGATTTGCTTGTCAGAAAGCCATTTTCACACTGCTCCTGTGTCCTTTTGATGTTTTTATCATTTTTTGAGACAGACTTGTTTCCTAGAATAAGATATTCCAAATTCAACTTACAGCATTCCCTTCTTTTTGAACTTGGAATCGGTTATTTCTCCAAGGAACCATAATTCCTTTTGGTAAAAAATGAGATTCAAAAATCGAAAAAAGGGTGTGATTATCTCTAGGTCTTTTCTATGGACTGAGCTTAGAAAACATACACATATTTACATATACAAGACATACTATAAATGTTACATGTATATGACATATATGTATTTACATTAAAGTCCAGAGTTTACATATACTCTCCAGTTCAAATTCAATATTGCAGAGTTCTTCCTCATCTTCCCCCATTTGATATTTGTATCTTATTTACTAATTTGTTCTATTTTGAATTCTTACAAAAGTTTGAATATTTACAAATCATGAGCATTATTAAAAGTCAGAATTCCTTTATAGTTCTACTTTTTCTTTAGAATATGTCCTATTATGTGCCTTTTGTAAGGTTCTATATCCAAAAAACTACTTGAATTAATATTTTTTTTTCAGAGTGGTTATGATATTCATTTGATACAGAGCTCCATTTGTTTCTAATCAATTTTAGGGTAGTATATTATATGTATTCTTTTACCTTTTTTCACATTAAAATAATATGTTAGAAATCACTCCACATCTGTTTAAAGAGATCCTCCTCATTCTATTTTATGGCTGAATGGTACTTGATTGTGTGAAAGCACTATATCACAGTTTCTTGACAGTGTTGCAAAGAATAATCACGTACTTGATGCTGTTTTTTTTTTAATGTTTACTTATTTTCATCTACTTGAAATACAGACTGATAAAAAAACAGAGAGGGATGGGGAAGGGAGAGGAAGAAAGGGAGATCTTTCACCTGCTGGTTCATCCCTCAAATGAATACACAATGAATACATTAAAGTAGCTAGGCTCTTAGGAAATACATTATGGGGTACTGAGAAGGGATAGAAGAGAGACATCAGATAACTTTTTTTTTTTTTTTTTTGTGCACAGGCAGAGTTAGACAGTGAGAGAGAGAGACACAGAGATAGGTCTTCCTTCCATTGGTTCACCCCCCAAATGCCTGCTACGGCCAGCCCGCTATGGCCAGTACGCTGCGCTGCACTGTTCCAAAGCCAGGAGCCAGGTGTTTCCTCCTGGTTTCCCATGCAGGTGCAGGGCCCAAGCACTTGGGCTATCCTCCACTGCCTTCCCGGGCCACAGCAGAGAGCTGGATTAGAAGAGGAGCAACAGGGACAGAATCTGGTGCCCCGACCAGGACTAGAACCCGGAGTACCGGCGCCGCAGGCGGAGGATTAGCTTAGTGAGTCGCGGTGCCGGCCTACATCAGATAACTTCTAAAGAAACTTGGGAGTGAAGGAAAAGACAGAGATGGAACAGAAGTTGAGGAGTGAAGTGGGGTGGGAAGCTTTGTGCCTGCCTGTATTTGGATGGGAGGAGGCAGGTAAAGAACAGACAAGAGTGTAGCACATGGAGGTAACAGTGGATTGAAGCCTCAAGGAAGGGAAAGAAGTGGACCCAGAGAACAAGAGGAACAGCAAAGGCAGGATGGCTTTTTCCTGGGAAAAGGGTTGCAGGAATGGGAAATCAGCTACAGACTGAGCAGATTATGATATTCCTTTTATTATATATCAAATTTTCACACACAGTGAGATATATCTATGGATTTGCTATTATTTTCCACTGCTCAGCTTGTCTATTGATATGTCAGTTCCATTTCATTTTAATCAGACATTTCACCATATATTTGAATAACTGATAGGACTAGTCTTTACATATTGCTATTTGTTTTTTTGGTTCTCTTGCTATGTATGTACTGTTATATTTAACCTAAGAATGTTCTTCATTCTTTTGCAGAGATGCATTTTTCCATCTTGGTATTGCACACTGTATTATTGTAGTACATAAAATTTACCATTACAACTCCTTTTATGTATGGTACTAAGCATATTCACATTGTACTGTAACCAACACCACTAGGCATCTCCAGAACTTTCTCATTTTCCCCAAATGAAACTCTGTAACCATTAAAAAATGACATCCTCGTTCCTCCTCTTCCCAATTCCTGATAATTACCATTATACTTTCTGTCTGTAGGATTTTTGACTTTTCTAGCTTTTTCATTTAAGTTTATAGTTACCTGTCCTTTTGTGAGTGGCGCCAAGACTCACCCATGTTGTAGCATGTATCAGACTTTATTTCCTTTTTAAGGCTGAATTTTTCCACTGCATATATATATATTTATTTTTTATTTTATTTATTTATTTTGAACAGGCAGAGTTAGATAGTGAGAGTGAGAGAGAGACAGAGAGAGAGAGACACAGAGAAAGGTCTTCCTTTTCCATTGGTTCACCCCCCCCAAATGGCCGCTACGGCCAGCGCTGCGCTGATCTGAAGCCAGGAACCAGGTGCTTCCTCCTGGTCTCCTATGCGGGTGCAGGGCCCAAGGACCTGGGCCATCTTCCACTGCACTCTCAGACCACAGCAGAGAGCAAGACTGGATATTTAAAATTTTATCCATTATTCTATCAGTGGACACTTGAGCAGCTTCCAACTTTGACTACTGTAAATTAAACACGAGTATAAAAATATCTGATTGAGTACTTGCTTTCAGTTCTTCTGAGCATGTACCCAGAAAATGGAATGCTAGATAATATATCACTCTTTAATTTTTTAAGGGTCATGCTGTTTCCCATGAAGTTTGCACCATTTCACATTTCCACCTGTAATATGTAAGGATTTAATTTCTCCATATCCTCACCAACACCTTTCTTTTAAAAAAAAATCAATTAACAAATTTTTGATTTATTTGAAAGGCAGAGAAAGACACATAGATCTTTCATCCACTGGTTCACTCCCCAAATGCCTACAACAGCCAGGATTGGGTTGGCCTGAAAATAGGAGCTGGAACTCAATCTGGGTCTCCCATGTCAGTGGTAGGGACCCAACCATCTGAGCCCACCATTGGCTGCCTTCCTGGGTACTCATTAGCAGGAAGCTGGAATTGGAAGCAGAGCTAGGACCCAAACCAAGTACTCTGATATGTGACACAGGTATTTCAAGTTGTGTCTTAACTGCTGTATCAAATACTCACCTATATACATATACATGCATACATATATGTATAATATTACAATAATGACTCCAGTGAGTATGAAGTGGTTTCTTGTGGTCTTTTTTTTTTTTTTTTTTTGACAGGCAGAGTGGACAGTGAGAGAGAGGGAGAGACAGAGAGAAAGGTCTTCCTTTGCCGTTGGTTCACCCTCCAATGGCCACTGCGGCCAGTGCGCTGCGGCCGGCGCACCACGCTGATCCGATGGCAGGAGCCAGGTACTTATCCTGGTCTCCCATGGGGTGCAGGTCCCAAGCACTTGGGCCATCCTCCACTGCACTCCCTGGCCACAACAGAGAGCTGGCCTGGAAGAGGGGCAACCGGGACAGAATCTGGCGCCCTGACCGGGACTAGAACCCAGCGTGCCGGCGCCACAAGGTGGAGGATTAGCCTAGTGAGCCGCGGCACCGGCTCTTGTGGTCTTGATTTGCATTTTCCAATGATCAGTGATGCTGAACACCTTTTCATATGCTATGGGCCAAAAGACGGCCCAAGTGGTTGGGCCCCTGCACGTATGTAGGAGACCTGGAGGAAGCTCCTGGCTCCTGGCTTTAGCCTTGTTCAGTGCTGGCTGTTGCAGCCATTGGGGAGTGAACCAGTGGATGAAAGATCTCTCCATCTCTCACTGTAACTCTTTCAAATAATAAAGTCTTTAAAAAAAGAGTCTATCCAAGTCCTTTATTTTTTTAAATTGAATTGTTTCATTATTATTGAGTTGTAGATGTTTCTAAAAATGTATTTTGAATACTAACCACTTAACAGTATGATTTGCAAACATCTTCCATATGCAAATTAAATGTTATGAAGTTTTTGTTGTATATTTTACTCTAAAAATTTTATGGTTTTAGTTAATTTATTTAGGTCTTTGATACATTTTGAGTTAATAATCGCATATGGTATATACAATAATTTTTTAAAGATTTTATTTATTTATTTGAGAAGTAGAGTTACAGAGAGGGAGAGACACAGAGAGAGAGGCCTTCCATCTGCTGGCTCACTCCCAATAGCTGGAACGGCTGGAGCTGTGCCGATCCAAAGCCAGGAACCAGGTGCCTCTTCCTGGTCTCCCGTGTGGGTGCAGGGCCCAAGGACTTGGACCATCTTCTACTGTTTTCCCAGGCCACAGCAGAAAGCTGGATCGGAAGAGGAGCAGCTGGGACTAGAACTGGTGCCCACATGGGATGCTGGCGCCGCAGGCAGAGGATTAACCTACTGCCACGGCGTCGACCC
Source organism: Oryctolagus cuniculus (assembly GCF_964237555.1). Classification (NCBI taxonomy): domain Eukaryota; kingdom Metazoa; phylum Chordata; class Mammalia; order Lagomorpha; family Leporidae; genus Oryctolagus; species Oryctolagus cuniculus. Next base: position 131,854,289 of record NC_091438.1, on the reverse strand, counting down.
TTACAATAATTTTGAATGTGGACATCTGGTATTCCCAAAACTACTGAATCGGGTATGCAAGTATTTTTTAAAATACCTTTATTGAGACATATATAACATACCATAAAATTTTCTCTTTGAAGTATAATAACAGACTTATGCAAACATCACACTATCTAATTCTAAAATATTTCCATCATTCCTCCAATAAGAAGTCCCATATGTAGGGCAGGCATTTGGTGCAGAAGAAGCCCCTCAGGACAGCTGAATCCCATATTGCAGTGCCTGGGTTTGATTCACAGCTCTGCTTCTAATTCCAGCTTCCTACTGATGCACATTCAGGGAGGCAGCAGGTGATGGCTCAAACACTCGAGTCCCTGCCACCCATATTGCAGATTCAGATTCAGTTCCTGTTTCCTAGCTTTGGGTCGCAGGCATTTGGGGAATGGATCTCCTTGCAGATAAAAGCTCTCTTTCTGTTTTTCAAGTAAAAAATTTTTAAAAACCTAAAAAACAAAAATAAAAAGAAATCCCATCTCTATTAGCAGCCATTCCCCATCTCAACTTTAGCACACTTTCATATAAATAATCTGCTTTCTATCTATGGATATGCCTATTTTCTCCCACTGTGTGACTAACTTCACTTTCTTGACAATGTCTTTAGAAACACAAAAGCTTTCAACAAGGTCAGTTATATCTATTTTTCCTTTTGTAGTTTGTGCTTTTGATGCCATATCTAAGAAACCATTACCTAATCTAAGTTCATGACAACTGACTCATGTTTTCTTCTATGAATCACTCTAAGTTATTTTTTGTATATGGTGTGCAGGTAGCAGTCAACTTAATTCTTTTGCATGTGGATATACAGGTGTTTACACTCATCTTCTCTAATGGTCTCCTGCATTGCATGGCAGTCAGCAGTATCCAGAGACCTGGAGGAGTAGCACCCCACATCACTATCTTGAGTAATTACAAGCAGAGTTCATCTAGATACCTCTCAACAAACAGCTTTCCCCACCCCAAGAGAGGAAAATTTTTTTAACCAACTTTCACCAACATGGCACTACAGTGACTTTATCAGCCAGTGAGACATGGCTGCATCCTCTCTAACAAGGTCTATACCTCAGCCCTGAAGATGAGGGAAATGAGGTTCTTCTTTGGACTCTATATCTTCTTAGTCCCAGGGTAGTGGCTTTTTATGTCTGCTATTCCTCTAGAGTTCTCTTTTCTTTTTACTAGACAATCTGTCATCACTCCAATCCTTTGTTATAGTTAACAATTATATCATATTTTCTGTGTTGAAATTACTGTGTTCTTTCTTTTCATTGGACATGAACATATCCTTGTCCCTACCTTGCTTTTTCTTAGACTGATCATCCTTTGGTTAGATGAAGCAATTCCTCCGATTCCTGAGGAAAGGCTTAGGGTTACAGTTTTCCCTTAGTTCTTACATGCTGAAAACCATTTCAATATAATTTCAATACATGAAAAATAGTGTGACTAGATATAAAATCCTTTCCCCCATTTCCTCTTCTTGTATCTCTTGAAAGTGTTGCTCCATTTTATCGTGTGTTGTACTCTGCTGTTGAGAAATTTGATGCAAACCAGACTTTCTTCCCATTGTAGAAGACAAAAATAAGAATTTTTCATATAATGTAATAATTTTTACTACAATATCTTAGAGTTGAACATTCTGAATAAGTTTTCAAGGAATAAGATAGCTCCTTTCAATATATAGGTGCAGGTCTTTATTATATTTTCAATTGATTCTATTTCCTGTTGGTCATCTTGGAATTAAAACTCCAATTAAGATGATTTTGTCGGCTAGCGCCGCGGCTCACTAGGCTAATCCTCCGCCTGCGGCACCAGCACCTTGGGTTCTAGTCCCTGTTGGGGTGCCAGATTCTGTCCCAGTTGCTTCTCTTCCAGTCCAGCTCTCTACTGTGGCCTGGGAGGGCAGTGGAGGATGGCCCAAGTGCTTGGGACCTGCACTTGCAGGGGAGACCAGGAAGAAGCACCTGGCTCCTGGCTTCAGATTGGTGCAGCATGTCGGCCGCAGCAGGCCTGCCATAACCACCATTTGGGGGGTTAACCAAAGGAAGAAAGACCTTTCTCTCTCTCTCTCTCTCTCTCTCTCTCTCTCACTGTCTTAACTCTGCCTGTCAAACAAACAAAAAGATGATTTTGTCTTTGTTCAAAGTATTTACTTGAGGGTGGACAATTTTGATTTCTACATCTTCTTACCTGTTGCCTGGGCTAACTCTTACAACCTATAATTCAAGGTATTTCTTTCTATCTCCCAGTATTTTTTTTAACTCAACTTGCATTGTTAACTCACTTTTCTTTTGATTGGTCACCGGTCACTGTTTTTGGCAGTAGAGTTTTCAGTACTTCAAATCATTTTATTATCATCTGTTTTCTTTCCTAAATAAGCTTTTTATGGACACTAATATTTCCTGACCATTTTGAAATGTCTTATATATTTTTGTGGACCAGCAAAAATAAGAGGTTCTATTTTGGCAGGGAGCTTGGGCTTAAATTGGCAAATGAAATATAGTTTAATAGATGGACCTGTTTGGATGGAATGAGCATACTGATATGATTTTTTTTAATTTGTTTAAGGAATACAGCTTCACGCATTTAATATATATAAATTTGGGAACATGGTAATTCTTACCCCTTCCCTCCCTCCTACACATACTCCCATCTTTCTTCCTCCTCCCTCTACATTTCCCATTCTTATTTTTTACAGAGATCAATTTTCAATTAATTTTGTACTCGTAAGATTAACCCCACCCTTAGAGTTCACCAAATAGTATGAAGAAAAGAGAAAAAGAGAAAAAAAAAAACAAGAAAAACATTGTTCCCTGACAGTCAAGGCAAGGGTGTTCAAAATAATCACCGCTCAAAGTGTCAGTTTCACCCCATAGATTGCATTTTGAGGGGCTGGCGCTATGGTGCAGCAGGTTAATGCCCTGGTCTGAAGCACCGGCATTCCATATGGGCACCAGTTCGAGACCTGGCTGCTCCACTTCTGATCCAGCTCTCTGCTGTGGCCCAGGGGGGCAGTGGAAGATGGCTCAAATGCTTGGGCCCCTGCACCCGCATGGGAGACTGGGAGGAAGTACTCGGCTCCTGACTTCGGATCGGCTTAGTACTGGCCGCAGTGGCCATTAGGGGAGTGAACCAACGGAACGAAGACCTTTCTCTCTGTCTCTCTCTCACTGTCTAACTCTGCCTGGAAAAAAAATATATACATATATATCGCATTTGAGTACTCTATTAGTTACCACAGATCAGAGAGACCATATGATATTTGTCTTTTTGTTTTGTCATTTCACTAAGTAACGGTTTCCAGTTGCATCCATTTTGTTGTAAATGACAAAATTTCAATTTTTTATCACTGTCTAGTATTCCATAGTGTATATATACCATAATTTCTTTACCCATTCTTCAGTTTATGTACATCTTGGTTGATTCCATATCTTAGCTAACATAAATTGAGATAAAATCAACATGGGGGTACAGATCACCCTTTCATAGGCTGATTTCCTTTCCTTTGGATAAATTCCCAGGAGTGGGATGACTGGGTCATATGGTAGGTCTATATTCAGCTTTCTATATCCATACTCTCCTCTTCCATCATGGCTGTACCAGTTTACATTCCCACCAACAGTGGATTAGACTTTAATGTGATGATTCTGGTTTTTTTTTTTTTTAATAACCTTACATTCCTTCCCTTGTTTTGTTTTGTTTTGTTTTGTTTTTTCCTTTAATAGTAACCCTCCTTCTCCCTTAAAGGTAGTTTTCTTCCCCAAGATTCACACCTCTACTCTCTCACACTATCAACTTGGACTCTCTTCTGACTCCCCAGTAGCATACATTCTAATCTACTAGGTTTTTTTTCTCTATTCTCAGTCTTTCCAATTTTGAATTTCTTTCTTTTTGAAGGAGACTTTTGTTTTGTTAGGTCCCCATTACTCTCCATCCTTTTAAAATACAGTTCCATCAGTATAATTTCTTTATTCTGTTATAGGTCTGGTACTGGCTCTGCTGGTTTCAGATCATATCTTTATATACCCATTAGCATGTAACTGAAATTTGTGGTGTTCTTAACATCTCATATATGAATGGTTTGGTTTGTTTTCCTTTTCTTAAAAAAGATTTATTTTATATATTTCCTTGAAAGGCAGAGTTGACAGAGGCAGAGGTATGTGGGGGTGTTTTTCATCTGCTAGTTCACTCCCCAAATGGCTGAAACTAGGCCAATCCAATGTCAAGAGCCAGGAGTTTCCTCTGGGTTTTCCATGCAAGTGCAGGAACTCAAGGACCTGGGCCATCTTCTACTGCTTTCCCAGGCCACAGCAGAGAGCTGGATCAGAAGTGAAGCAACTGGGACTCGAACTGGTGCCCATATGTGATGCTGGCACTGCCGGTGGCGGCTTTACCTGCTATGCAACAGCGCCAACCCCAGTTTCCTTTCTTTTATGATTTATAGGTTTCCAGAAAATTATTGTGAAGATTTTTATATAGATGGTCCCTGTTATTCCTGAGAACTTAAATTTTTTAATAGCCTCTATGGATGCTTCTAAAGAGTGATTCAGGGGAAGGTGTTTGGCACAGCAGTTAAAGATAATACTTGGGATGCTTGCATCTCTTATCAGAATGCCTATCAACTCAGACTCTTCTTTCTGACTCCCCAGTAGCATACATACAGTTCTGATTCAGCTTCCTGAAAATGTACATTCTGAAAGGCAGTCGGTGATGGCTCAAGTACTCGGGTCCCTGCCACCCAGGTGGGAGACCCAGACTGAATTCCAGGTTCCTGGCTTTGGGGATGGCCCAGTCCTGGCTTCTGTGGGCATTTGGGGAGTGAACAAGTAGATGCAGTATCTCTGATTCTGTCTCTTTGCTTTTCAAATAAATAAAAGTCAATTAATTAAAAGATGACAGAGGGGCTGGCACTGTGGTGTAGTGGGCAAAGCTACCGCCTGTGATGGGTGCTGGTTCATACCCAGGCTGTTCCACTTCTCATCAAGCTCCCTGCTAATGGCCTGGAAAAAGAAGTGGAACATGGCCCAAGCATTTAGGCCCCTGTCATCCACATGGGAGACCTGGAAGAAGTTCCTGGCTCCTGGCTTTGGCTTGGCTCAGCCCCGGCCATTGCATCCATCTGGGGAGTGAACTAGTGGATGGAAGATCTCTGTCTCTCCCTCTCTCCGTTAACTCTAACTTTCAAATAAATAATTTTTTTAAAAAGATGAAACAAACTCAGAGTAACAACTTAAAAAAAGATAGTGATTAGTAAAGCATGAGAGAGGTCCCAAGATGGCAATATAGCAACAGGAAAATCCAAATCACGCAGGGCAAAATAGATAGTTAAAAAAGAGAGAAGATACACACTGGAGAAAGAATCACGGGGAATTTGCAATGGGAAGCCCAGGAGGCCAGCAGAGACTGGGTAGGTCCACTCTGAAAGAGCAAATAAGAAAGGGAAGCAGTGGAGGTGGGGTAGAGGTATGGACTGGGGTAGATGGTGCCAGCCCCCAGCAGACCAGGTTAGATGGGAAATTGTGGGTCCACAGAGCTGTGAATAACAGTGGGAGAGGGAGCTTGGTAAACTGCTTTTGAAGTTCCATAGAGGGGAAAAAAAGAGAAGGTATAGAAGAGCAACCTGAGAGGTCAGGCACCCCCCTTTCCCATCTCTGTCTGCCCCTCCCCAGACCTGCAGTCGCCTGAGAGAAGCCATCTTGTCTGTTTACATTTCCAAACTTAAGCAAGGGACTGTAGCCTTTGCCTCCCGTGCACATACCCATCAATTGCAGGGGCCACCTCACCACACCCTCCACCCAGGAATGAGGACCACATTTCAGAAGAGTTTCTTCCCCACCATGCAAGCCACACAATAAGGAGAAGTTTTGAATACTGAGCCATTCCATCCACCATTGGGAAGGTAACCAGGCCCCAGTAGCTGGGGCTACATGCCTGGGAGCTGGTACCTGCCTCCACCACGACCGAGAAGTGAGCAGGGCTCCAGTAGGTGGTGCTGTGCTTCCACTTGCAACACACACACAGCAGCTCGTAACACAGAAACCTCACAAGAGAATCTCCAGAGATAAAAAAAAATATATACAAATGCCAAAAAAAGGAAAAAAATCCTAAATAAGAATAAGGAAGAAACTATGAGCCTCCCAAAGGAACACTACAACTCTTCAAGAAAGAGAAGGGGAACATAAAGAGAGCGGGATATGCCAGAAATGGAATTCAGAAAATTGTCAGATTACTTAGAAACAACCAGATGCAAATTCATGAACTAAATGAAAAGTGCTTCCAAGAAGTTGAGATATTAAAGAGAATTCAGGGGGAAATACTAGAAATGAAGAATTCAATAGATCAAATAAAAAAATGCAGTAGAAAGCCTTAACAACAGAAATAGGTGAGACAGAAAAAAGAATAGCAAAACCAGAAGACAAATTTCTGGAAATATTACAGTAAGACCAAAAAACAAAAAAAAGAAAAATTAGAAAACAAACACGGTTGGAGATCTACAAGATATTATCAAATGACCCAACACATGGATCCTAGGAGTTCCGGTAGGTGTGGAAAGAAAGGATTAGAAAGACTTCTTAGGCTGGCTCTGTGGCTCACTTGGCTAATCCTCTGCCTGCAGCGCCGGTACCCTGGGTTCTAGTCCTGGTTGGGGCACCGGGTTCTGTCCCGGTTGCTCCTCTTCCAGTCCAGCTCTCTGCTGTGGCCCAGGAAGGCACTGGAGGATGACCCAAGTGCTTGGGTCCTGCACCCGCACAGGAGACCAGGAGGAAGCACCTGGCTTCTGGCTTCGGATCAGCGCAGCGAGCCAGCCATAGCGGGCATTTGTGGTGTGATCTAACGGAAGGAAGACCTTTCTCTGTGTCTCTCTCTCTCACTGTCTAACTCTGCCTGTCAAAAAAAAGAGAAAGACTTCTTAATAAAATAATAACAGAAAACTTCCCCAATATGGAGAAAAAAAGAGACATCTAAAGTACACAGAACTCCCAATAGACACCACCAGAAAAGATCTTCACCACGACATATTGTAGTAAAATTCTCAACAGTAAAACATAAAGAAAAGATCTTAAAATGTGCACAAGAGAAATGCCAAATTACATTCAGAGGAAAGCCATTTAGACTCACTCTGGACTTCCCATCAGAAACCCTACAGGCAAGGAAAGAATGGTGAGATATATTCTGAGACTTAAGAGAAAAAACTTCTTTTTTTTTTTTTTTTTTTTTTTTTTTTTTTTTACAGAGGATCAGTTTAGTATACATTAAGTAAAGATTTCAACAGTTTGCACCCCCATAGAAACACAAAGTGAAATATATTGTTTGAGTACTCGTTATAGCATTAAATCTCAATGCAGGCCGGCGCCGCGGCTCACTAGGCTAATCCTCCGCCTAGCGGCGCCGGCACACCGGGTTCTAGTCCCGGTAGGGGCGCCGGATTCTGTCCCGGTTGCCCCTCTTCCAGGCCAGCCCTCTGCTGTGGCCAGGGAGTGCAGTGGAGGATGGCCCAGGTGCTTGGGCCCTGCACCCTATGGGAGACCAGGAAAAGCACCTGGCTCCTGCCATCGGATCAGCGCGGTGCGCCGGCCGCAGCGCGCCAACCGCGGCGGCCATTGGAGGGTGAACCAACGGCAAAGGAAGACCTTTCTCTCTGTCTCTCTCTCTCACTGTCCACTCTGCCTGTCAAAAAAAAAAAAAAAAAAATCTCAATGCACAGCACATTAAGGACAGAGATCCTACATGAGGAGTAAGTGCACAGTGACTCCTGTTGTTGACTTTACCAATTGACACTCCTGTCTATGGCATCAGTAGTCTCCCTATGCTCCAGTAATGAGTTGCCAAGGCTATGGAAGCCCTCTGAGTTCTCCGATTCTTATCTTGTTTAGACAAGGTCATAGTCAAAGTGGAGGTTCTCTCCTCCCTTCAGAGAAAGGTACCTCCTTCTTTGAAGACCTGTTCTTTCCACTGGGATCTCACTCACAGAGATCTTTTGCCAGAGTGTCTTGGCTTTCCATGCCTGAAATACTCTCATGGGCTTTTCAGCCAGATCCGAGTGCCTTTAGGGCTGATTCTGAGGCCAGAGTGCTATTTAGGACATCCGCCATTCTATGAGTCTGCTGAGTATCTCACTTCCCATGTTGGATCACTCTCCCCTTTATTTATTCCATCGGTTAGTGTTAGCAGGTACTAGACTTGTTTATGTGCTCCCTTTGACTCTTAGTCCTTTCATTATGATCAATTGTGAACTGAAATTGATCACTTGGAATAGTGAGATGGCATTGGTATATGCCACCTTTATGGGATTGAATTGGAATCCCCTGGTATGTTTCTAACTCTACCATTTGGGGCAAGTCAGTTTGAGCATGTCTCAAATTATACATCTCTTCCCTCTCTTATTCCCACTCTTATGTTTAACAGGGATCACATTTCAGTTAATTTTCAACACTTAAGAATAACTGTGTATTAATTACAGATTTAAACCAGTCATATTAAGTAGAACAGACAAAAAAACTACTAAGAGGGATAATGTATTAAGTTGTTCATTAACAGTCAGGGCTATGCTGATCAAGTCACTGTTTCCCATAGTGTCCATTTCACTTAAAAAAAAAAAAAGAAATTATCAACTCCCAACTTGACTCTCACTGGGATTAAACATGACAATAGGTCTGATCTGATTTCATCATCATTTAAAAAAAATCATCTATTATTTTTCACTTTATGTTTCTGTGTGGGAGCAAACTGTTGAAATCCTTACTTAATGTATACTAAACTGATCTTCTGTATATTAAGATAATCTAAAATGAATCTTGATGTGAATGGAAGGGGAGAGGGAGTGGGAAAGGGGAGGGTTGTGGGTGGGAGGGATGGTATGGGGGGGAAGCCATTGTAATCCATAAATCGTACTTTGGAAATTTATATTCATTAAATAAAAGTTAAAAAAAAAGAGAAAAAACTCAACTCAGAATACTGCACCGTAATGCTCTCATTTATGAATGAAGGATAAATAAAGATCTGCCACAACAAACAGAAACTGAAAGAATTTGTAACTACTTGCCCAGCCCTACAAAAGATGCTCAAGGATGTGCTACAGGAACATCACTACGAAAGATAATGAATGCAGATAATGACCAGGAAAAGAAAAAAATGAAACCCAAAATACAAAATTAGGACTATTTACGGAAACACAGCAGCGCAAAGTCAGTATTAACAATAGTCACCCTGAATGTAAATGGTCTCAGCTCTCCAGTTAAAAGAAACAGACTGGCTGAATTAGAATAAAAAAGAAAACCCATCTATCTGCTGCCTACAAGAAACACATCTTACCAACAAAGATGCACGCAGACTGAAAGTGAAAGGTTAGAAAAAGATAATCCATGCTAACAGAAACAAAAAAAGAGCTGGTGTTGCCATCCTAATATCAGACAAAATAGACTTTAACACAAAAACTATTAAAAGAGACAAAGAAGGACACTATATAATGATTAAATGATCAATTCAACAGGAAGATGTGACTACTATAAATGTATATGCAGCTAATTACAGGGCACCTGGCTATCTAAAATAAATGTTAATGAATTTAAAGGGAGAAATAGACTCCAATACAACAGTAAGAGGGACTTCAACACCCCACTGTGAGCAATGGACAGGTCAACTGGACAGAAAATCAACAAGAAACAACAGAGTTAATCGACACAATACACCAAACAGTCCTAGCAGATATCTACAGAGCCTTCCCTTCAGCCACAGAATACATATTTTTCTCACCAGTGTATGGAACTTTCTCTAGGGATTGACTACATGCTAGGCCATGAAGTAAGTCTCAGCAAATTAAAAAAAAATCAAAATCAAAAATGCATCTTCTCAGACCACAATGCAATGAAACTGGAAATTAGCAACTCAGAAAATATGCAAACACATGGAGACTGAACAAAATACTCCCAAATGAACAGTGCATCATAGAAGAAATCAAAAATTTCTGGAAACAAATGAAGATGACAATATAACATATAAAAACTTATGGAATACAGCAAAAGCAGTGTTAAGAGGAAAGTTTATAGCAATTGGTGCCTACATCAAGAGATTGGAAAGATATCCAAAAAATGAACTATCAATGCACCTCAAGGATCTAGAAAATCAATAGCAAACCAAACCCAAAACTGGTAGGAGAAAAGAAATAATTAAAATTAGAAAAAAAATCAACAAAATCGAAACAAAAAAATACAAAAGACCAGCAAAGCGAATAGCTGGATTTTTGAAAAAATAAACAACAGTGACACATCATTGGCCCACATAACCAAAAAATGAAGAAAGAAGACCCAAATCAGCAAAATTAGAGATGAAAAAGGAAATGTAACAATAGACACCACAGAAATAAAAGAATCATCAGAAACTACTACAAAGAGCCGTATGCCAACAAACTGGGAAACCTAGAGGAAATGGATAGATTCCTGGACAAATACAACCTACCTAAATTGAGCCATGAAGACACAGAAAACCTAAACAGATCCATTACCAAGATGGAAACTGAATCATTAATAAAGACCCTCCCAAGAAAGAAAATCCCAGGACCAGATGGCTTCACTAATGAATTCTACTAGACATTTAAAGAAGAACTAACTCAGGAGCCAGCACTGTAGCGCAGCAGTTGAAGCCCTGGCCTGAAGCGCCAGCATCCCATATGGGCACTGGTTCTGGTCCCGGCTGCTCCTCTTCCAATCCAGCTCTTTGCAATGGCCTGGGAAGGCAGTGGAAGATGGCCCAAGTCCTTGGGCCCCTGCACCCATGTGGGAGACCCAGAAGAAGTTCCTGGCTCCTGCCTTCGGATCGGCACAGCTCCAGCTGTTGTGGCCATCTGGGGAGTGAACCAGTGGATGGAAGACCTCTATCTCTCTCTCTACCTCTCTCTGTTAACTCTGTCTTTCAAATAAATAAAAAATAAATCTTTTTTTTTAAAGAACTAACTCCAATTCTTCTCAAGTTATTCAAAACAATTGAAAGGGAGGGAATCCTCCCAACTTCTTTCTATGAAGCCAAAATCACCTTAAATCCTCAACCCGGGTAAGGCACAACAGGGAAAGAGAACTACAGACCAATTTCCCCAATGAACATAGATGCAAAAATCCTCAACAGAATTCTATCCAATCAAATCCAACAACACATCAGAAAGATCATTCACCCATAGCAAGTGGGATTTATCTCTGGCATGCAGGGATGGTTCAAATCAATCAATGTGATATATCACATTAACAAACTGAAGAACAAAAACCATGAGATTATCTCAATAGATGCAGAGAAAGCATTTGATAAAATACAACTTTCATGATAAAAACTTTAAGCAAAGTGGGTTTAGAAGGAACATTCCTCAACACAATCAACGAAGGCAATTTATGACAAACCCATCGCAGGCATACTATTGAACGGGGAAAATTTGAGAGCATGCCCTCTGACATCCAGAACCAGACAAGGATGCCCACTCTCATTACTGCTATTCAATATACCCATGGAAGTTTTAGCCAGAACCATTAGGCAAGAAAAAGAAATCAAAGGGATTCAAATCAGGAAGGAGGTAGTCAAACTACCTTATTTGCAGATAACATGATTCTATATATAGGGGATCCAAAAGATTCCACCAAGAGACTATTGGAACTCATAAAAGTGCTTGGTAAAGCAGCAGAATGTAAAAATCAATGCACACAAAAAAATAGCCTTTGTATACAAGACAATGCCCCAGCTGAGAAAGAACTTCTAAAATCAATCCCATTCACAATAGATACAAAAGAAATCATATAACTTGAAATAAATTCAACCAAGGAAGTCAAATATCTCTACATGAGAATAACAAACCATTAAAGAAAGAAATAAAGAAGATACAAAAAAGGGAAAAAAACTTCCATGTTCATGGACTGGAAGAATCAATATCATCAAAATGTCCATTCTTCTGAGTGCAATTTACAGATTCAATGCTGATATTAATCAAAATGCCAAAGACATTCTTCTCAGATCTAGAAAAAATGTTGAAATTCATTTGGAAACACAGGTGACCCTGAATAGCTAAAGCAATCTTATACAACAAAAACAAAGCAAGAGGTATCACAATACCAGATTTCAAGACATATTACAAGGTAGTTATAATTAAAACAGCCTGGTACTGGTACAATAACAGATGGACAGACCAATGGAACAGAATAGAAACACCAGAAATCAATCCAACATCTACAACCAACTTATATTCATCCAAGTAGCTAAAACCAATCCCTAGAGAAAGGACAGTCTCTTCAGTAAATGGTGCTGGAAAAACTGGATATCCACATGCAGAAGTATGAAGCAGGACCCCTACCTTACACCTTACACAAAAATCCATTGATAATGGATTAAAGACCTAGATCTACAACCTGATATCATCAAATTATTAGAGAACACTGGGGAAACTGCAACACATTGACACAGGCAAAGAGTTCCTGGAAAAGACCCCAGAGGTACAGGCAATAAAAGCTAAAATTAACAAATGGGATTACATGAAATTGAGATGCTTCTGTAATGCAAAATAAACAATCAGGAAAGTGAAGAGGCAACCAACAGAATGGGAGAAATTATTTCAAAACTAAGTAACAGATAAAGGATTAATAACTAGAATATACAAAGAGATCAAGAAACTCCACAACAACAAAACAACCCAGTTAAGAAATGGGCAAAGTACTTAAACAGACTTTTTTCAAAAGAGGAAATACAAATAGCCAACAGACACATGAAAACATGCTCAGGATCAATACCTGTCAGGGAAATGCAAATAAAAACCACAATGAGATTTCACCTTTCCCCTGTTACAATGACTTGCATACAGAAATCCACAAACAACAAATGCTGGAGAGGATGTGGGGAAAAAGCGACCATAATCCACTGTTGGTGGGAATGTAAACTGGTAAAACCACTACGGAAGACAGTTTGGAGATACCTCAGAAATCTGAATACAGTTCTTCCATATAACCCAGCCATCCCACTTCTTCAAATTTACACAAGGAAAATGAAATCAGCAAATAAAAGAGTTATCTGCATCCCCATGTTTACTGTAGCTCAGTTCGCAATAGCTAAGACATGGAATCAACCCAAATGCCTGTCAACTGAAGGCTGGATAAAGAAATTATGGAATATGTACTCTATGGAATACTACACACTGGTAAAAAAAATGAAATCCAAGGGGCCGGCACAGTGGCACAGTGGGTTAATCCTCTGCCTGTGGCACCAGCATCCCATATGGGTGCTGGTTCTAGTCCCTGCTGCTCTACTTCTAATCCAGCTCTCTGCTATTGCCAGGGAAAACAGTGGAAGATGGCATAAGTGCTTGGGCCCCTGTACTCATGTGGGAGACTGGGAGGAAGTGCCTGGCTCCTGGCTTTGGATTGGCACAGCTCCTGCTGTTGCAACCATTTAGGGAGTGAACCAACGAAAGGAAGACCTTTCTTTCTGTCTCTCCCTCTCACTGTCTGTAACTCTACCTATCAAATAAAATAAATAAAATCTTTAAAAAAATTAAATCTGGTCATTTGCAACAAAATGGATGAATCTGGAAAACATCATACTCAGTGAAATAAGGCAGTGCCAAAGGGACAAATACCGTATGTTCTCCCTGTGATAGCTAACAGAGCACCTAAAAGGAAACCTGCAGAAGTGAAAATTACACTTTGAGGAGCAATGAGTTGAACAGCCCTTGTCTTGACTATTGAGGAACAGTTTTTTTGTTTCTTTTTTTCCTTATTTTTTTTTCTTTTCAACTTTTATTTAATAAATATAAATTTCCAAAGTACAACTTTTGAATTATAGCAGCTCCCCACCCATAACCTCCCTCCCACCTGCAACCATCCCATCTCTCACTCCCTCTCCCATCCCATTCTTCATCACGATTCATTTTCAATTATTTTTATATACAGAAGATCAACTTAGTATATACTAAGTAAAGATTTCAACAGACTTCACCCACAAAGACACACAAAGTATAGAGTACTGTTTGAGTAGTAGAATGGCAAAAGGCCTAAACAGCACTCTGGCCTCAGAATCAGCCCTTAAGGCATTCAGATCTGGCTAAAAAGCCCATGAGAGTTTCTCAGGCATGGAAAGCCAAGACATTGTGGCAACAACAAAAAAATGACCTAAATGAAAGATCTCTGTGAGTGAGATCCCAGGGGAAAGAACGAGCCATCAAAGAAGGCAGTAGCTTTCTATGAAGGGAGGCGAGAACTTCCATTTTGACTATGGCCTTGTCTAAATAAGATCGGAGTTGGTGAACTCAAGAGGCTTCCATAGTCTTGGCAGCTCATGACAAGAGCCTTGGGTGATTACTGATGTCATAAATAAGAGTATCAGTTGTTAAATCAACAACGGGAGTCACTGTGCTCCTGCTCCCCATCTAGGACCTCTGCCCTTAATGTGTTGTACTATGAGAATTAATGGTAAAACTACTACTCAAACAGTCCTTTTTTTCCCTTCTTAATACCAATTGGTTGAACTCTTTATCTAACATAGAATTAATCATATGTGTACAACTAAAAGTAGATTCCAGTAAAAATTAAGAGTGGGAATAAGAGGGAAGAGGAAGTTTTTAAAGCTATATAGTTTTGCATACATTCCTATGGACTTAATTCTAAGGATACGCTAAAAGCTTGCCATGGGACTCCAAATCCCATTAGCTGGGTGGTAATAATGCCATCTTAAGTTTTAAAGTGATCATATTAAATTTTAAATTTATCACAAAGATAGGATTAAATGTTAAAGGGATCATATAAATAAGATCAAGAGTCTGGTAATATCAATACATAGAATTAAAAAGGAGAGAATGTTCCAACATGGGAAGCAGTTCACACAGCAGACTCATACAATGACAATTGCTCTAAATAGTACTCTGACCTCAGAATCAGGCCTTCGGACATTCTGGTCTGGCTGAAAGCCCATGAGAGTATTTCAGGCATGGAAAGCCAAGACTGTGGCAAAAAAAAAAAAAAAAAAAAGAAAAGAAAAGAAATGTCCTACATGAAGGATCCTGGTGAACGTGACCCAAGTGGAAAGAAGGGGCCATCAAAGAAGGATATACTTTTCTCTGAAGGGAGGAGAGAACTTCTACTTTACTTATGGCCTTGTCTAAATATTGATGGAAACTGTGTATTCAAAAGGCTTCCATAGCCTTGGCAGCTCATGTCAAGAGCCTCAGGTGGTCAACGACGTCATACATAAGAGTGTTAACTGTTAAATTAACATCAGGAGTCACTATGCACTTACTCCCCATGCAGGACCTCTGTTCTGAATGAGTTGTACTATGAGAATTAACTGTAAAACTTGTTCTCAAACAGTTTTATATATATATATATATAAAATATAAATATATATATATATATATTTGTGTGTGTGTGTGTGTGTGGTGCAAATTCTTTAAATCTTTCCTTAGTATAGAGTTGGTCTTCTGTGTACAAAGTTAATTGAAAATGAATCTTAATGGAGAATGGGACTGGGAATGGGAGAGGGAGGATGAAGTGGTGCGGGAGAGGGGGTGGGAGGGTGGGTATGTTGGGAAGAATCACTATATTCCTAAAGTTGTACTTATGAAACTTGTACTCATTAAATAAAAGGTTTCTAAAAATAAGCATCAGAATAATACTGTTCTACACAGGTATAAAATGAAATGAGGAGGATCTGGTCTTGTGGTATAGTAGATTAAGGCACTGCCTGCAATGCTGGCATCCCATATGGGTGTCAGTTCAAGTCCCAAATGCTTCACTTCCAACACAGATCTCTGAAAATCCACCTGGGAAAGCAGCAGAAGATGGTCCAAGTATTTGGGCCCCTACAACCACATGGAAGACTTGGATGAATCTCCTGGCTTCAGCCTGGCCCAGTCCTGGTTGTTGCTGTCATTTGGGGAGTGAACCTGCAGATGGACAATCTCTTTCTCTGTCTTTCTTTCTCCATAACTTTGCCTTTCAAATAAATAAATAAATAAATCTTTAAAACAAAAAAAGGAATGAATAATTCATGCATACTACCGTGAGGTCAGCTTTAGAATATACCAGTAAATGAAAAAAAGCAAGGTTGAGAAAAGTATGTATAGCATGCTATCACTTACGTAAGCACATATAGGTAAATGTATATATGGACACACACATATATTTCCTTATACTTTTAAAAATGGAAGGATAAACTACAGAATTAAAATGGTTATAAAAGGAAAGAACTGGGTTAAGAGGATTTTCCTGAGTATGCTTTGTTTTATAAACTTTAAAAATGTATATATTGTATGTATTTATAAAGCAAAATTAGATTTTAAAATGAAATCCTTCAAAATAAACAATAAGTGTAACAAAGGTTAGCTGTAAGTTATAGTACAACCCACCTCTTGCTAACACCCCATTGGGATTCACTGCAATAGGGACTGAGTAATTGATGAAAATGGGCTGAATCTCTCAGGTATATTGAGGTTGAAAAAAAAGGGTGACTATGATATATTAGAGAAAAGTAAGTAAAATTATAGATTTTATTTAATAGTGAAATCAAAATGAGAAGATTCCAAGGACCAAGTAAAAATTTGGGCAAGAGAAGATAAAAGATCCTTGTAATAGTCATCTGTTACATGGGGAGATTTTTTTCTTACTCTTTCTCATAATTATAGAATTTGGTCAAACATTGTTTTTTGAGGTAGATTAAATGGCAAAACCTTCCATTTTTTCTCCCAGGACAAATGGGCACAGATATAAAAGGAAGAAAGGGATTTTAATAGTCATAGTCTATTTAATTGATGTAGATGGAAAGAAAGGGTTAATATTTCACATTTTACAACTATAACAAGTGGTTGTATCTAAATCATAAGCCAGCAAACTTAAGTTAGCAGGCTTAGTCACCTTTTCATGGTAAATAAAGTTTTATTGGAACACAACTCTTGCTAGAAAAAGTAAGAGTCTGAAGAAGTTTGGACCTCATAACACAATGTAGAGATGGAGATGTCCATATCTTGCAGTTTGTTTCAGTTTGGGTAGGTCATTTTGGGGGGACCATATGAAAAAAGGATAAACAAGAGTCTCTGGGTTTTCTCCTAACAGTATGTATGACTTTTGGAATCAAGTTGATTGACTAGACTGACTAGCGAGGGCCCAGTTACTCACCCAGAGGGGGCTGCAGCATACCCCCATTCTTCTCACAATTCCCAATAGGCTGGATTTCAGCTGAGTCAACCAGGCGCCAGAAGTCATTTTTATTGTCACTGCCATCAAGGCGCAAGCGAAGGCGGGCACCTGTCAGTCCAACTACTGTGGCAATACAGGTGGAGGTGGTGTTCCTGGGGTCCTGTGCTTCCAATTTCATGCTGATCTTGAATTCGTTGCTTGGAGGTGTGTAGGACTGAGGAGAATAAGTCATGGAGATTAGACAGACTAATAGTAAACTGCATTTTCCATAAGAATGTTAAGAGATGGAATCTGAAACCTTATGCTTTGGATTCAAATTGGTTATAACTAGGCCAGGGACAACGGATCTAAATTAGTTCCTTATACTTAACAAAAGTAAAAATGGAAAGTAAGAAGGGAAAAAATTTACTTTCCATTGAAGCACCAAATTAACACTAATTAATAAAAAAAAGCACAAGTGTCTCATATAGTCCAATTACTTACATGCTTTCTAATGCTATCTTGTCAAACTCCTTAGCATTCTAGGCATAACATTTTCATTTAGGACTGCCACATCATAGTAAACTATAAAACATTTTGGAAAATTGATCTGTACATCTACCACACAGACTAATGAGGGTTGCAATTTTTTCTTTGACTTTAACTCATATATCAATTCATATAATTAAATATAATAAATTATACTTTGGTAAGTCTTTATATATATTATATATATATATATTTAACCATGACACTATATATACCACATGCATCCACGAATTTATCATCACAATCAAGATAATGAACATGGCTATTACCTTAAAGTTCTCACAGCTCCTTTTATTTTATTCCTGACCCCCCACAAATAAATCTTTTATTTAAGGAATACAAACTTCATGCATTTCGTAAGCACAACTTTAGGAATATAGTGATTCTTTTTTTTTAACTTTTATTTAATGAATATAAATTTCCAAAGTACAGCTTATGGATTACAATGGCTTCCCCCCCCCCCAATAACTTCCCTCCCACCCGCAACCCTCCCCTTTCCCACTCCCTCCCCCCTTCCATTCACATCAAGATTCATTTTCAATTCTCTATATACAGAAGGTCAGTTTAGCATACATTAAGTAAAGATTTCAACAGTTTGCTCCCACACAGAAACATAAAGTGAAAAATACTGTTTGAGTACTAGTTATAGCATTAAATCGCAATGTACAGCACATTAAGGACAGAGATCCTACATGAGGAGTTAAGTGCACAGTGACTCCTGTTGTTGACTTAACAAATTGACACTCTTGTTTATGGCATCAGTAATCAACCTAGGCTCTTGTTGTGAGCTGCCAAGGCTATGGAAGCCCCCTGAGTTCACCGACTCTGATCATATTTAGACAAGGCCATGGTCAAAGTGGAGGTTCTCTCCTCCCTTCAGAGAAAGGTACCTCCTTCTTTGATGACCTGTCCTTTCCACTGGGATCTCACTCGCGGAGATCTTTCATTTAGGTTTTTTTTTTTTTTTTCCAGAGTGTCTTGGCTTTCCATGCCTGAAATACTCTCATGGGCTTTTCAGCCAGATTTGCGTACCTTAAGGGCTGATTCTGAGGCCAGAGCGCTGTTTAGGACATCTGCCATTCTATGGGTCTGCTGTGTATCTCACTTCCCATGTTGGATCATTCTCTCCCTTTTTTATTCTATCAGCTAGTATTGCAGACACTATTCTTGTTTATGTGCTCCTATTGGCTCTTAGTCCTATCATTATGATCAATTGTGAACAGAAATTGATCACCGGGACTAGTGAGATGGCATTGGTACATGCCACCTGGATGGGATTGAATTGGAATCCCCTGGTATGTTTCTAACTCTACCGTTTGAGGTAAGTCAGCTTGAGCATGTCCCGAATTGCACATCTCTTCACTCTCTGATTCCCACTCTTATATTTAACAGCGATCACTTTTCAGTTAAGTTTCAGCACTTAAGAAGAATTGTGTATTGATTACAGTATTCAACCAAAAGTATTAAGTAGAACAAACAAACAAAAATACTAAGAGGGATAATGTATTAAGTTGTTCATCAACAGTCAGGGCAAGGGCTGATCAAGTCACCGTTTCTCATAGTGTTCATTTCACTTTAACAGGTTTCCTTTTTGGTGCTCAGCTAGTTGTCACCGATCAGGGAGAACATACAGTATTTGTCCCTTTGGGTTTGGCTTATTTCACTCAGCATAATGTTTTCCAAATTCCTAACAGGGATCACTTTTCAGTTAAAATTTAAACACCTAAGAATAATTGTGTGTTAATTACAGAGGTCAACCAATGGTACTAGAACAAAAAAAAAATACTAAAATGGATAAAGTATTACATTGTACATCAACAGTCAGGACAAGAGCTGATCAAGTCACTGTTTCTCATAGTGTCCATTTCACTTCAACATGTTTCCCCTTTGGTGCTCAGTTAGTTGTCGCTGATCAGGGAGAACATACGATATTTGTCCCTTTGGGACTGGGGACTGGCTTAATTCACTCAGCATGATGTTTTCCAAATTCCTCCATCTTGTTGCAAATGACCGGGTTTTGTTGTTTTTGACTGCTGTATAGTATTCTATAGAGTACATGTCCCATAATTTCTTTATCCAGTCTACTGTTGATGGGCATTTGGGTTGGTTCCAGGTCTTAGCTATTGTGAATTGAGCTGCAATAAACATTAAGGTGCAGACAGCCTTTTTGTTTGCCAATTTAATTTATTTTGGGTAAATTCCAAGGAGTGGGATGGCTGGGTTGTATGGTAAGGTTATATTCAGTTTTCTGAGGAATCTCCAGACTGACTTCCATAGTGGCTTGACCAGTTTGCATTCCCACCAACAGTGGGTTAGTGTCCCTTTTTCCCCACATCCTCGCCAGCATCTACTGTTGGTAGATTTCTGAATGTGAGCCATTCTAACCGGGGTGAGGTGAAACCTCATTGTGGTTTTGATTTGCATTTCCCTGATTGCTAATGACCTTGAACATTTTTTCATGTGTCTGTTGGCCATTTGGACTTCCTCTTTTGTAAAATGTCTATTGAGGTCCTTGGCCCATCTCTTAAGTGGGTTGTTTGTTTTGATGTTGTGGAGTTTCTTGATTTTTTTGCAGATTCTGGTTATCAACCCTTTATCAGTTGCATAGTTTGCAAATATATTTTCCCATTCTGTCGGTTGTCTCTTCACTTTCCTGACTGTTTCTTTTGCAGTACAGAAACTTCTCAATTTGATGCAATCCCAAATGTTAATTTTGGCTTTGACTGCCTGTGCTTCTGGGGTGTTTTCCAAGAAGTCATTGCCAGTACCTATATCTTGCAGGGTTTTTCCAATGCTCTCTAATAATCTGATGGTGTCAGTTCGTAGATTTAAGTCTTTAATCCATGTTGAGTGAATTTTTGTGTAAGGTGAAAGGTAGGGGTCTTGCTTCATGATTCTGCATGTGGAAATCCAATTTTCCCAGCACCATTTATTGAATAGACTGTCCTTACTCCAGGGATTGGTTTTGGATCCTTGATCAAATATGAGTTGGCTGTAGATGTTTGGGTTGATTTCTGGTGTTTCTATTCTGTTCCGTTGGTCTATCCATCTGTCTCTGTACCAGTACCATGCTGTTTTGATTACAACTGCCCTGTAGTATGTCCTGAAATCTGGTATTGTGATGCCTCCGGCTTTGTTTTTGTTGTACAAGATTGCTTTAGCTATTTGAAGTCTCCTGTGTCTCCATCTAAATTTCAGCATCATTTTTTCCAGATCTGAGAAGAATGTCTTCGGTATCTTGATTGGTATTGCATTGAATGTATAAATTGCTTTTGGGAGAATGGACATTTTGATGATGTTGATTCTTGCAATCCATGAGCATGGAAGATTTTTCCATTTTTTGGTATCCTCTTCTATTTCTTTCTTTAAGATTTTGTAATTCTCATCGTAGAGATCTTTAACGTCCTTGGTTAAGTTTATTCCAAGGTATTTGATTGTTTTTGTAGCTATTGTGAATGGGATTGATCTTAGCAGTTCTTTCTCAGCCGTGGCATTGCTTGTGTTTACAAAGGCTTTTGATTTTTGTGCATTGATTTTATATCCTGCCACTTTGCCAAACTCCTTTATGAGTTCCAATAGTCTGTTAGTAGAGTTCTTTGGGTCCCCTAAATAAAGAATCATATCATCTGCAAAGACGGATAGTTTGAGTTCTTCCTTCTCAATTTGTATCCCTTTAATTTCTTTTTCTTGCCTAATAGCTCTGGCTAGAACTTCCAGAACTATATTTAATAGCAGTGGTGAGAGTGGGCATCCCTGTCTGGTACCAGATCTCAGTGGAAATGCTTCCAACTTTTCCCCATTCAATAGGATGTTGGCTGTGGGTTTTTCATAGATTGCTTTGATTGTATTGAGGAATGTTCCTTCCAAACCCAATTTGCTTAGAGTTTTCATCATGAAAGGGTGTTGTATTTTATCAAATGCTTTCTCGGCGTCTATTGAGATAATCATATGGTTTTTCTTTTGCAGTCTGTTAATGTGGTGAATCACATTGATTGTTTTGCGCACATTAAACCATCCCCGCATACCAGGGATAAATCCCACTTGGTCTGGGTGGATGATTTTTCTGATGTGTTGTTGCATTCTATTGGCCAGAATTTTATTGAGGATTTTTGCGTCTATGTTCATCAGGGATATTGGTCTGTAATTCTCTTTCAATGCTGCATCTTTTTCCAGCTTAGGAATTAAGGTGATGCTGGCTTCATAGAAAGAATTTGGGAGGACTCCCTCTTTTTTGATTGTTCTGAATAGTTTGAGAAGAAATGGAGTCAGTTCTTCTTTAAATGGCTGGTAGAATTCAGCAGTGAATCCATCTGGTCCTGGGCTTTTCTTTGTTGGGAGGGCCTTTATTACTGTTTCAATTTCTTTCTCAGTTATGGGTCTGTTTAGGTTTTCTATGTCTTCCTTGTTCAATTTAAGTAGGTTGCATGTGTCCAGGAATCTATCCATTTCTGATAGGTTTCCCTGTTGGCTGGCATACAATTCCTTGTAGTAATTTCTGATGATTCTTTTTATTTCTGTGGTGTCTGTTGTTACGTTTGCTTTTTCATCTCTGATTTTATTGATTTGGGTCTTTTCTTTTTTTAGTCAGTTGGGCCAATGGTGTGTCAATTTTGTTTATTTTTTTCAAAAAACCAGCTCCTCGTTTGGCTGATTTTTTGTAAATTTTTTTTTTTGGATTCAATCCTGTTGATTTCTTCTCTACTAGATTTGGGTCTGGTTTGCTGTAGGTTTTCTAAATCCTTGAGGTGAACTGAAAGCTCATCTATTTGGTGCCTTTCCAGTTTCTTGATATAGGCACCTATTGATATAAACTTTCCTCTTAACACTGCTTTTGCTGCGTCCCATAAGTTTTGGTATGTTGTGCTGTTATCCTCATTTACTTCCAGAAAATTTTTGATTTCTCGTTTAATTTCTTCTATGACCCATTGTTCATTCAGGAGCATGTTGTTCAATCTCCATGTGTTTGTGTATGCTCTAGGGATTCCTGAGTTGCTAATTTCCAACTTCATTCCTTTATGGTCTGAGAAGCTGCATGGTATGATTCTAATTCTTTTGAATTTGCTGAGACTTGCTTTATGGCCTAGTATGTGGTCAATCCTAGAGAAGGTTCCATGTACTGCTGAGAAGAATGTAAATTTTTTAAGTGTAGGATGAAAAGTTCTGTAGATATCTGTTAGATCCATTTGGGCTATAGTGTCATTTAAATCTACTGTATCCTTGTTGATCTTCTGTCCTGTTGATCTATTTCTGAGAGTGGAGTATTGAAGTCCCCCAGTACTATTGTATTGGGGTCTAAGTCTCCCTTTAAGTCCCTTAACAAATCTTTTAGATAAACCGGTGCCCTGTAGTTAGGTGCATATACATTGATAACTGTTGTATTTTCCTGTTGAATTGATCCCTTAATCATTATATAGGGTCCCTCTTTGTCTCTCTTAACAGTTTTTGTGGTAAAGTTTATGTTGTCCGATATTAAGATGGCTATGCCTGCTCTTTTTTCATTTCTGTTGGCATGGCATATCTTTTTCCAGCCTTTCACTTTCAGTCTGTATGCATCTTTGTTGGAAAGATGTGTTTCTTGTAAGCAGCAAATAGATGGGTTTTGTTCCTTAACCCAATCAGCCAATCTGTGTCTTTTAACTGGACAGTTCAGGCCATTAACGTTCAATGTGACTATTGATAAGTGGTAACTTTGCCCTGCCATTTACCAAAGATAAGTTCTGATATATGCTTTGAATTCCCTGTGATCTTTTGCTGTGAGGTTTCCTTCCTTTTCCTTCTTTCATATTGATGACCGTGTTTCTGTGTTTCTGTGTGCAACACATCTTTAAGCATCTTTTGCAGGGCTGGATGAGTGGCGACAAATTCTTTCAATTTCTGTTTGCTATGAAAAGTCTTTATTTCACCTTAATTCACAAATGATAGCTTTGCAGGATATAATATTCTGGGCTGGCAGTTTTTCTCTCTTAGTACCTGGGCTATATCTCGCCATTCCCTCCTAGCTTGTAGGGTTTCTGATGAGAAGTCAGCTGTGAGTCTGATTGGAGATCCTCTGAGAGTAATCTGACATTTCTCTCTTGCACATTTCAGGATCTTTTCTTTATGTTTCACTGTGGAGAGTTTAATTACAATGTATCGTGGTGAGGATCTCTTTTGGTCATGTTTACTAGGGGTTCTATGAGCTTCCTGTACTAGGATTTCTCTGTCCTTCTCCAAACCTGGGAAATTTTCTGCTAATATCTCACTAAAAAGGCCTTCTAATCCTTCTCCCTCTCCATGCCTTCAGGAACTCCTAGAACCCGAATGTTGGGTTTTTTAATAGTATCCTGAAGATTCCCGACAATATGTTTTAGATTTCTAATTTCCTCTTCTTTTCTTTGGTCTGACTGTATCCTTTCCTGTTCTCTGTCTTCTAAGTCCGATATTCTCTCTTCTGCTTCACCCATTCTGTTTGTAAGGCTCTCTAATATGTTTTTCATTTGATCTATTGAATTCTTCACTTCATTATGATTTCTTGTCACTATCACAGTTTCCTGTTGTACTAGTTGTTTCGATTCCTCCTTAATATTTCATTTTCATGACAGAGATTTTCTATCTTGTCCATTAAGGATTTCTGTAGTTCAAGAATTCGTTTTTGAGAACTTCTTAATGTTATCAATTTTTTGAGATCTGCTTCTTGCATTTCTTCTATCTCATCATCTTCATAACCTTGAATTGGGGTGTCTTTTTCATTTGGGGGCATCATAGTGACTTCCTTGTTTTTATTACCTCGGTTTTTGCGTTTGTTATTTCGCATATTGGAGATATTTGGTTTCTTCACTGTGGTTCTTTTTCTTGTTATACTATGACTCTAGATTAAGTGGACTGTTTTTGATGGAGCCTTAGAGGCTTGAGATCGGTGTGGCCTGAGAGCTCTGTTTGGCGTGCCAAAGGTGACACTCCCAGGTTAGGGATCTCTCTCTCTCTTTCTTTTTTTGATTCAAAAGGGAAGTAATTCCGCACAGCTGAATGAAGTTGGAGGTAGTTAGCAGGCAAATGATATACCCACAGGAGCCAGAGATTGGAAGCTCTTTCCCAAGGACCACACAGGGAATCTGTTCTGCCCTCAGAGTGGGCTCAAATTCTCCTTCAGTCTCCCACTGGGTTGCCAAAGTTACGGAATTGCAGCGTCTCTGGAGAGTACTCACGTGAATTCTGTGAGTTCTCTCCCCCACCGTCTCTTTTTTCACAGTCTCAGTTTAGTAGCACCACAAATTTACTAGGTCCTAATCTCCTGTTATTTCACCCCGCCCAGAGTCAGGTTTTTCTACTAGGCTCAGGGCCGGTGCAGACCTGAGGTCGCTCTGCTTATGATGTATGTCCAAGATGGCGCCTGCTCTTTGTCTTGCTTGCCTTTGAGAGGTGAGCGGAGAGAGAGAAACCCATGTCTGTATCAGTCACTTTTTTTTCTCTCTCTCTCTCTCTCTTCTAGTTAGCCTGGTGAACTTTTCCCCCTGGGGTCGTTCCCTCTAGTCTCCTCTTTCTGCTTGCCTGCTGGTGTCTCGGGCTATTGAGGTTCGGCTCACCTCGCGTTCCAGCGCTGGTGTGTTGAGTCCGCCGCTGGTGTCCCGAACTGTGGGCTCCCACGCTCTCCACGCAGGTCCGCTGTGAATCACTTGTTCCAGAAGAGTTTCTTCTGCTGTTTCTTCCCCTACTCCTCCTTGAACCTGTAGTATCTCCACTTTTATTAAACTGTCTCTCCCCGGACTATCAGTGTGCTCCCTTCCTATTCCGCCATCTTGCCTCCTCCCTAGGAATATAGTGATTCTTCCCACCATATCCACTCTCTCATCCACCCTCCCACCCCTCCTCCTTCTCCCTTTCACATTCCCAGTCCCATTCTCCACTAAGATCCATTTTCAATTAACTTTATACAAAGAAGTCCAACTCTATACTAAGGAAAGAGTTCAACAGTTGGCATGAACAAAATAAATCAAAAAACTGTCCCTCAACAGTTGAGACAAAGGCTGTTCAAAGTCATTGCATCTTGATGTTAATTTCACTTTTTTTTAGAATATTAACTTTAAAGAAGCACCCAAGAATGATACATCTTTTGTGAGTACTTAGACATAATTAAAATGCAACTCTTTGAGGACAGAGGTCCTACAAGGGAAGTTAGTGCACAGTGACTCCTGTTGTTCACTGAACAATTAACATTCTTATGTATGATGTCAGTGATAATCTGAGGCTCTTAACATGAACTGCCTAGGCTATGGAAACTTTGTCAGTATTTAGATAAGGCCATAAGCAAAGTGGAAGTTCTCTCCTCCCTTGAGAGAAAAGTACCTCCTTCTTTGATGATCACTTCTTTTCACTGGGGTCTCACCCACCAAGGAACTTCAATGTAGGACATTTTTTGTCACAGTGTCTTGGCTTTCCACGCCTGAAATGTTCTCGTGGGCTTTTTAGCCAGATCAGAATACCTTAAGGGCTGATTCTGATGTCAGAGTGCTATTTAAAGCAACTGGCATTCTGTGAGTCTGTTATATGAACTATGGCTCCTTTTATAACCCCTCTTTTGAGACTCCTCTTAAACCCTAAGCCCAGGTAATCACTTATCTCTTTTATCACTATACACTGGTTACAAATCTAGTCTTAGATGGAATTGTAGAATATATATTCTTTTGCTATTGCTGTTTAGCTTGTTTAACTCAACTTAGTTATTACGTTATTAAATATTATTAAATATTCATACATGTTGTTGAATGTATCAATACAAGTTGAATATCCCTAATATGAAAATCTGAAATGCTCTAAAATCTGAAGCACTTTAACCATCAACATGATGCCTCAAATGGAAAATTCTACACCTGATTTCGTAACAGATCATGGTCAAAACAACTTAAAAATATTATATAAAATTACCCACAGGCTATATGTATAAGTTGTAGGAAACATAAATGAGTTTTGTGTTTAGATTTGGATGTTATTCCCAAAAAATAGATTTCATTATGTATATGTATATATTCCAAAATTTCAAAATCCAAAATATTTCTGATCCCAAGTATTTAGGATACATATACTTGACCCATAATTCATTTCTGAGTAGTATACCATGTTAACAGACATTTGGTTTATTTCCAGTTTTGGACCATTACAAAAGAAACTATGAATATTTACTTTATATGAGAATATCTCAGCATCCCTTGAAATTCTGATTGCCTTCTGAACTTCTCATGGATGCCAAAATCTGTGGATGCTCAAGTTCTTATATAAAATGGCATAGCATTTGTATATAACCTATGTAGATCCTCCTATACACTTAAAATAATCTCTAGACCACTTACAAAATACTGAAAACTATATAAATACTACATAAATAGTTGCTGTACTGTTTACAGAATGACAAGGAAAAAAACTGTGTGTTCAGTACAGATGCAGTATTTTCTAT
The DNA here is from genome assembly GCF_964237555.1 of Oryctolagus cuniculus. Lineage (NCBI taxonomy): Eukaryota > Metazoa > Chordata > Mammalia > Lagomorpha > Leporidae > Oryctolagus > Oryctolagus cuniculus. Next base: position 131,827,151 of record NC_091438.1, on the reverse strand, counting down.
CTGCTGTTGGTTGAATTAGCAGATGAAGAACTCATGGATACAAACAGCTACTGTACATCCTTTTCTCTTGCAAAAATATCTAATAGTGTTGTGAATGAAAGGACAGAATTAAAAGCTTATTTTGGGGCAAAAATTTTCAAACTGATGCATAGTTTTTTCATAATATGCATTTTTCATGGCCTTTAAAAGACCCCTCATATGTTTGACTCACATGCCAGAAAATAAACCTTTTGAACATTTTGAAGTGTAGAATTCAATGGATTTTGTATATTTGCAGACTCGTGAAAATAACACTCACATCTAACTGTACAACAGTTTGATCACCCCTCAAAAGAACTCCATGCTCATTTGAGTCCCTCATCATTCCCTCTCACAGCAGGCCCTGGAACCATCAATCTACTTTTTGTTTCTATTTACCTATTCTGAATATTTCATATTGATGGAATCATGCAATATGGTATGAATAGCTTCTTTCACAAAGCATGCTTTCAACATTCATCATGTTGTAACATTACCAGTACCTTATTCTTTTTCATTGTTGAATAAAATTCCATTGGATGGAGATATTACACTTTACTTATTCATTCATCAGTGAATGGATATTTCAATGTTTCCTTTTTTGGCTATCATGAATGATCATGTGACAAATATTTCTGATATATTTTTGTGTGGACATTTTTCTTTTTCTATTCTCAGATATATATACTAGTTGAGTATGACTGCTGGGTCATGAGGTAACTCTGTTCAATTTTTTTAGAAGATTTATTTATTTATTTATTTATTTGGAAGAGCTACAGAGAGGGGGAGAGACAGAGAGAGACATAGACAGACACACAGAGAGATCCTCCATCTGCTGGTTCATTCCCCATACAGCCCCAACAGCTAGAGCTAAGCCAGGTTGAAGCCAGGAGCCTAGAACTTCTTCTGGGTCTCCCACAGAGTGACAGGAACTCAAGTACTTGGGTCATCCACTGCTGCTTTCCCAGGCACATTAGCAGGTAGATGGGTCAGAAGCAGAGCAGTCAGGATTTGACTTGGCACTCTGATATGGAATGTCAACATTATAAGCAGCAGTTTAATCTACTGAGCCACAACATCTAAGCTGTTTTCTATACTGGCTGTAGGATTTTTTTTAACTTTTATTTAATGAATATAAATTTCCAAAGTACAGCTTATGGATTACAATGGCTTCCCCCCCCCAATGACTTCCCTCCCACCCGCAACCCTCCCCTTTCCCACTCCCTCCCCCCTTCCATTCACATCAAGATTCATTTTCAATTCTCTTTATATACAGAAGATCAGTTTAGCATATATTAAGTAAAGATTTCAACAGTTTGCACCCCCATAGAAACACAAAGTGAAAAATACTGTTTGAGTACTAGTTATAGCATTAAATCGCAATGTACAGCACATTAAGGACAGAGATCCTACATGCATGAGGAGTAAGTGCACAGTGACTCCTGTTGTTGACTTAACAAATTGACACTCTTGTTTATGGCATCAGTAATCACCCTAGGCTCTTGTCATGAGTTGCCAAGGCTATGGAAGCCCCCTGAGTTCACCGACTCTGATCATATTTAGACAAGGTCGTAGTCAAAGTGGAAGTTCTCTCCTCCCTTCAGAGAAAGGTACCTCCTTCTTTGATGACCTGTTCTTTCCACTGGGATCTCACTCGCGGAGATCTTTCATTTAGGTTTTTTTTTTTTTTTTTTTTTTTTTTCCCCAGAGTGTCTTGGCTTTCCATGCCTGAAATACTCTCATGGGCTTTTCAGCCAGATTTGCGTACCTTAAGGGCTGATTCTGAGGCCAGAGCGCTGTTTAGGACATCTGCCATTCTATGGGTCTGCTGTGTATCTCACTTCCCATGTTGGATCATTCTCTCCCTTTTTTATTCTATCAGCTAGTATTGCAGACACTATTCTTGTTTATGTGCTCCTATTGGCTCTTAGTCCTATCATTATGATCAATTGTGAACAGAAATTGATCACCGGGACTAGTGAGATGGCATTGGTACATGCCACCTGGATGGGATTGAATTGGAATCCCCTGGTATGTTTCTAACTCTACCGTTTGAGGTAAGTCAGCTTGAGCATGTCCCGAATTGCACATCTCTTCACTCTCTGATTCCCACTCTTATATTTAACAGCGATCACTTTTCAGTTAAGTTTCAGCACTTAAGAAGAATTGTGTATTGATTACAGTATTCAACCAAAAGTATTAAGTAGAACAAACAAACAAAAATACTAAGAGGGATAATGTATTAAGTTGTTCATCAACAGTCAGGGCAAGGGCTGATCAAGTCACCGTTTCTCATAGTGTTCATTTCACTTTAACAGGTTTCCTTTTTGGTGCTCAGCTAGTTGTCACCGATCAGGGAGAACATACAGTATTTGTCCCTTTGGGTTTGGCTTATTTCACTCAGCATAATGTTTTCCAAATTCCTAACAGGGATCACTTTTCAGTTAAAATTTAAACACCTAAGAATAATTGTGTGTTAATTACAGAGGTCAACCAATGGTACTAGAACAAAAAAAAATACTAAAATGGATAAAGTATTACATTGTACATCAACAGTCAGGACAAGAGCTGATCAAGTCACTGTTTCTCATAGTGTCCATTTCACTTCAACATGTTTCCCCTTTGGTGCTCAGTTAGTTGTCGCTGATCAGGGAGAACATACGATATTTGTCCCTTTGGGACTGGGGACTGGCTTAATTCACTCAGCATGATGTTTTCCAAATTCCTCCATCTTGTTGCAAATGACCGGGTTTTGTTGTTTTTGACTGCTGTATAGTATTCTATAGAGTACATGTCCCATAATTTCTTTATCCAGTCTACTGTTGATGGGCATTTGGGTTGGTTCCAGGTCTTAGCTATTGTGAATTGAGCTGCAATAAACATTAAGGTGCAGACAGCCTTTTTGTTTGCCAATTTAATTTATTTTGGGTAAATTCCAAGGAGTGGGATGGCTGGGTTGTATGGTAAGGTTATATTCAGTTTTCTGAGGAATCTCCAGACTGACTTCCATAGTGGCTTGACCAGTTTGCATTCCCACCAACAGTGGGTTAGTGTCCCTTTTTCCCCACATCCTCGCCAGCATCTACTGTTGGTAGATTTCTGAATGTGAGCCATTCTAACCGGGGTGAGGTGAAACCTCACTGTGGTTTTGATTTGCATTTCCCTAACTGCTAGTGATCTTGAACATTTTTTTTCATGTGTCTGTTGGCCATTTGGATTTCCTCTTTTGAAAAATGTCTATTGAGGTCCTTGGCCCATCTCTTAAGTGGGTTGTTTGTTTTGATGTTGTGGAGTTTCTTGATTTCTTTGTAGATTCTGGTTATCAACCCTTTATCTGTTGCATGGTTTGCAAATATTTTTTTTCCCATTCTGTCGGTTGTCTCTTCACTTTCCTGACTGTTTCTTTTGCAGTACAGAAACTTCTCAATTTGATGCAATCCCAAATGTTAA